>NC_059173.1:34935335-36314579 GCF_019923935.1 Bubalus bubalis | reverse complement strand
AAAACCAAAAACATTTTCTGTTGGGGTAGAGCCACTTAACAATGTTGTGATAGTTTCAGATGAATAGCAAAAGGATTCAGCTATACATACACATGTATCCATTTTCTACCAAACCCCCCTCCCATACAGGTTGGTACATAACATTGAACAGAGTTCCATGTGCTATACTATAGATTTTTGTTGGTTATCCATTTTATACATAGCACTCTGTACATGACCATCCCAAAGTCTTTAACTATCCATTTCCCCCACTGGCAACAATTAGTTATTTTTCTAAGTATGTGTCTCTCTTTCTGTTTTGTAAGTAAGTTCATTTGTATCCTTTCTTTCTAGATTCCACATGTGAGGGATGACCATGATCTTAGTTTTTTGAATGTTGAGTTTTAAGCCAGCTTTTTCACTCTCCTCTTTTACCCTCATCAAGAGACTCTTTAGTTCCTGTTTGCTTTCTACCATTAGAATGATACCTTTTTCATATCTGAGGTTGTTGATATTTCTCCCAAAATTTTGATTCTAGTTTGTGATTCATTCAGCCAGCATTTTGCATGATGAATATTCAGGACTGATTTCCTTTAGGATGGACTGGTTGGATCACCTTGCAGTCCAAGGGACTCTCAAGAGTCTTATCCAACTCCACAGTTCAAAAGCATCAATTCTTCAGCACTCAGCTTTCTTTATAGTCCAAATCTCATATCCATACCTGACTACTGGAAAAACCATAGCTTTGACTAGATAGACTTTGTTGGCAAAATGATGTCTCTGCTTTTTAATATGCTGTCTAGGTTTGTCATAACTTTTCTTCCAATGAGCAAGTGTCTTTTAATTTCTTTGCTGCAGTAACTATCTGCAGTGATTTTGGAGCCCCCAAAATAAAGTTTCTCACTGTTTCCATAATCCCCATCTATTTGCCATGAAGAGATAGGACTGGATGCCATGATCTTAGTTTTCTGAATGTGGAGTTTTAAGCCAGCTTTTTCACTCTCCTCTTTCATTTTCATCAAGAGGCTCTTTAGTTCTTCTTCACTTTCTGCCATAAGGGTGGTGTCATCTGCATACGCGAGGTTATTGATATTTCTCCCGGAAATCTTGATTCCAATGGATGTCAACAATTTTATCTCAGATTCCTCTGCATTTTGTAAATCCAGCTTGTAAATCCAGAGCTGAGGGAAACAGAGACTCTTGGAAGGCACAAACAAAATCTTGTACACACCAGGATCCAGAGAAAGGGAGCAGTGAGCCCACAAGAGACTGAGCCAAACTTACCTCTGAGTGTTTGAAAATCTCTTGTGGAAAGGTGGGTCAATAGTGACATGCTACAAGGGCAGGAGCACTGACAGCAGCAGTCTTCGGAGGTGAATGTTGGCATATGTCTTTTTGTAGTTCACTTTTAGCCCTACCATAGAGCCTGTAGACTCTAGAACTGGGCTGTCTCAGGCCAAAAAACTAAAAGGGAGGGAGCATAACCCTACCTATTAACAGAAATGGTGGATTAAATATTTGCTGAACATGTCTCTGTGGACCAGAGAAATACCCAGTTTTCCCTATAGCCAGTCCCTCCCATCAGAAAGCTTGCACAAGCCTCTTATTTTCATCCATTAGAGGGCAGACAGAAGAAACAAGAATTACAATCCCACAGCCTCCAGAATGAAAATCACAGTCACAGAAAGCTAACCAAAATGATCACATGGCTCACAGCCTTGAGTAACTCAGTTATGCTATGAGCCATGCCATGTAGGGCCACCTAAGACAGACAGGTCATACTGGAGAGTTCTGACAACAAAACGTGGTTCCCTTGAGAAGGAAATAGCAAGCCACTTCAGTATTCTTGCATTGAGAACCTCATGATATGATCTTCCAGTGTCATATCTTATGTAAAGCCAAAAAGATATGACCCTGGAATATTACCCTCCCCCTACCCCAGGTGGGTACATGTCCAATATGATACTAGAGAAGAGCAGAGAAATACCTCCAGAAAGAATGAAGAGGCTGCTGCTGCTGCTGCTGCTAAGTCACTTCAGTCATTCCCGACTGTGTGCGACCCCATAGACGGCAGCCCACCAGGCTCCCCCGTCCCTGGGATTCTCCAGGCAAGAACACTGGAGTGGGTTGCCATTCCTTCTCCAATACATGAAAGAGAAAAGTGAAAGTGAAGTTGCTCAGTCGTGTCTGACTCTTAACAACCCCATGGACTGCAGCCTACCAGGCTCCTCTGTCCATGGGATTTTCCAGGCAAGAGTACTGGAGTGGGGGTGCCATTGCCTTCTCCAAATAAAGAGGCTGGACCAAAGCATAAATAATACTCAGTTGTGGATGTGACTGGTGGTGAAAGTAAAGTCTAATGCTGTAAAAAAACAAGGATGATCGCCTTTCTTAAATCAATAACCGCAGTAAGAAGTCATGTAAGTCATACACTTCAAGATTGCAGCAGAGAGCAGTCAAATTTATGTGTGACTGGCAGGGATATTTTCATAAAGGGGGTAACTGGAGCTATCTCTTGAAAAACCTATTGTAGATTTCTAAGATGGAATGAGATGCAGTGAGGGTACTCCAGGTAAAACTCTTAGGATACTTGACTGCACTAAAACATTTGCTAATGGTGGGGATTTGCTTCACCCTGACATTCTTTTCATTCATAGGCTTGCTAGCAAAGTTGTCTCCTCTATCTCAAATGCTGCATTTTGTTACTAAGGCAATACTTTATCACTTTTATTTTGTCTTCCACATGATTAGACATTAGATTATAATGTGTAAACAAATCAGAATCCCTCATTTTAAATCTACTGAATAATGTAAATCCTACTCTCTAAATCCTACTGCCATAATCAGCATAGCCTGTTGTGCCATGTGGTGAAAAAAAAGTTTTATTCAGAGAAAAATGTTATTTTTTTGAAGAAGAGAAAGAAATCTCTGCCCATCCCCCTTGTCTTTTTCAAGTACAACTTTGTTAACTATGATATTATGCAGATACCTTTTAGGTACACATGCATTTTCTCTAACTTAATAGTGAGATTGTTTTCTGATGCTTCCATATAAATGTTGAGGTTACAAGGAAAAGTCATAAGATCATTATCACACCATCTGCTCCAGCTGGTTTGTTTTCAACACATGCTTTTCAGTGCTCTTACTGAGCTGTCAACAAACTGCCAATTAATTATGAAAACCTAACAGATTGTCAGAGGTTAGGATACTGAGAAAGTGAGATCATGAGTCAGTATATCATGGGATCAATTATTCCTGATTTACGATTTCAAGAACACCTTCTGTAGACAAGTGAACTTTTAAAAATATAATAATGACATCTTTGGATCCTGTAGGCCAAGAGAGGTAAGAAGCTGATAATTATTTTCCGAGCATCCAATGAGAAGAGCCATCTTTATGTTTAGGTTGCCATTTGATAACTATAAAAATGAATTCAAGTATAGTTTTTTTAGTGATATTTCAATGGAAGAGAATATCATGTGGTGTCATTCACAGAAGAAAAGCACAGAAACTAGTTTTTGTCCTTTGTCTAACATTTAGCTGCTAGCTTAAATACCTATCTGGAATAGAAATCAGAGTTATCCCCCGCAAAAGTTATCTGACTTTTAATATCAGTTCTGTTTCACTTTATCTGTGTATGAGTGCTCAGTTGCTCAGTCATGTCTGACTCTTTGCAACCGCATGGCAACACTATTGGAGTGGGTTTCCATTTCATCCTCCAGGGGACCTTCCTGACCCATAGATCAAACCTACATCTCCTATATCTCCTACATTGACAGGAGGATTCTTTACCACTGAACCACCTGGCAAACCTATTCTATCTGTAATATCAGGTAAATCACTGCAGTTATATGATAGCTTTTGCTGAGATAAAGCATTTTTATTTTTGTATAGCATTATTTTATTTTATTTTTTTAAATTTTATTTTATTTTTAAACTTCACATAATTGCTGGGCATACACACTAAGGAAACCAGAAGGGAAAGAGACACGTGTACCCCAGTGTTCATCGCAGCACTGTTTATAATAGCCAGGACATGGAACCAACCCAGATGTCCATCAGCAGATGAATGGATAAGAAAGCTGTGGTACATATACACAATGGTGTATAGCATTATTTTAAAGAAATTTTATACTTGAAAATCATAAGACTTGCAATGGAAAAAATAATCATGGTTAAGGGTATCAAGGAAGTAGATTTAAATAGTATAAATAGGTTGTATATACTATACTGAAGCTTTACATGCTGATATTTTTCTCAAGTTTTAGTGAAATTTCTTAAAGTAGATATTTCTATCCTGTTACCTTTTGGCTGAAAATATACTTAGCAGCTTGTTGATCTAATTATCAATGTGTATAAGTTTACTCACCCAAGATTGATGAGATTTTTATTCACCCATTAAAATGAATTAATTGTTCATTTGTTTTATATTTTAGAGTAGATGAACTCTTGTGTGTGTGTGTGCACAAAAGGTAGAGAAAGAGAGGAAGGTTAGGGTTAGAAGAAAAAGGGCAGAGAAAGACAAGCCCTTAAGTGAGCACTTTTAGGAAATGTATGACCTCACCTTCACACAGCATCATACTGGTACAGGATTGTTGCCATGCCCCTTCCCTCCCTCTTGGTTCACAACAGAAGAAACGTAGTATTCAGAGCTCGGGAAAAATACTCCTTCACCCTTTTCCCAAACTGTTTGCTTTATTTTCAATCTCTATCTTGAATTTAAAATATTCTGTCCAGTTGTCTTATAAACAAATATTTACCTCTGGGAGAAGGATTAGACTATACATCAAAATGACAGCAAAACGATGGATTGCTCATGAAAATATTTAGTTTCCCAGGTTAGCTTTCAGATGTTTCACAGAAGTAGTGAAAATAGGAATTGCATTCAGATTTGTCAGAATGCAGGAAAACATGCTCTTTCTTGTTTCCCTCACATGCAAGATGACATTCATTTATGCATTCATTCATTGCATGTGCAGCAGGTACCAGACAACTTGGAAGACCCAGACGATGTAATGCTGGAGAAAAAGCAAAACACAACAAATTCCAGCAGTCATGATGTTTAAAAGAGATACATATTCTAGTGAGGAAACATATTCTATTGAGGAACAGATACATATTCTAGTGAGGAAAACCAGCGTTTTGAAGTAATCAATTTAATTATGTATAATTACAAAGAGAAGCTCTGAAACAAAGAAAAAATGATCTATAAACAGAGTAAACGAGAAATGTAACTCAGTCTTGGCATTATGGGGAAGGATTCAAAGGGATATTTTTGACATGAGATGATCTTTGGGTGATAAATGAGAAAAATGCATTTCATTTGGAGGAAATAGTGTAGAAAATCCTTTTAGTAGGAATGTTCAAAATTTGAACAACTGCACAAAATTAGTCTGGCTGGAGGACAATTATTTAGAGAAGAGGAAGACATGCAGAGCCAAGATGCTGTGGAACCAGTGATCTAGTTTTTATCTTAAGAATAAATGAATAGTGTATATCTGAAAGTTACTAGCAAATGCACTAACATGATGTTTGGATTGACCATGATTGCTCAGGTTGTTGTGTGGAGAAGAGATTGAAAGTGCATTAATATAAAAGGTAAGGAAGGACAGGGTTGGGACATTTGAAGGGGAAAGTGATTGTGTCAGGGTTGCTACAATAGATTTGGAAAGCAACTGATGTTTGAGAGACATACATGAAGCTAGAACTAATGGAACTTAAGGATGAGTTTAATATGAAGAATAAGAGAGACAAAGATATCAAAAATGTCTCTCTTGTTTCTGACTTGAGTAAAAGGATGAAGGAAAAAGTCTCTAAAAGCATGACTTTATGTTATCATATGTATACTATGAGGAGTCACTTTTGAAGCATGTAAGCAGAAGCTGTTAAGGACGTTAATCATAAAAACCTGAAGATTGAATGAGAAGCATTGCATATTAATACAACCATAGACTACTTGAATGTTTGGCTGAGTGAATGGAGTAGGATACATGGCTAATGGGATTAAATAATGTTTAATGGCAAGATAAAGGTGTAGGATGAACTTGTAAAAGGACTGAGAAGGTGTTTTTACAAATTCTACAGAAATAGAAGAGACTGATATTGTAGACATCAAAGTGACCATTTCAAACAGAATCATGACTGGTCAGAAAATGATAGATTGAGATACATAGTTCTTTCTAAAAATTCAGAAAGTAGATGAGAGAAATTATCTTAAAAATTCATGATTTGAGCATGTTGAAAGATGGAAGAAAATCCTTGAGAGACAGAATTTGAATACACTTAATAACAGAGTTAATAAATTGACTGTTTCTCAAGAACTCAGATGGCCAGATTGGATTAGACAGGAAGACAAAAAGCTCCTCTTAAGGTCACAATGAGTTGGGAGTATAGCTCAGTCAGTAAAGAATCTGCCTGCAACGCAGGAGACCCAAGTTCAATTCCTGGAACAGGAAGATCCCCTGGAGAAGGAAATGTCAACCCACTCCAGTATTCTTGCCTGGAGAATCTCATGGACAGAGGAGCCTGGCAGGCTACAGTCCGTGGGGTCACAAGAGTCGGACACAACTGAACGACTTCACTTCACTATGGTCACAATAAGGGTTAAGAAGTGTTCTCAAAGTGGTAAATAGGAATACAGTTGAGTTCAACATATAGATTAGTTTGTTTGGAAGAGGTTTTAGGGAATTTATATGGTTATCAATTTATGCATTTTTACAATTTCTCTGGTATATTCAAAAACACAGAGTTGTGGAAAGAATCATATGACTTTTAGTTTAAAGCACTTTAAAAAAAAGCAGCTTTCTAGGAAATGTCCTTTTGGGTGCTACTGAAAAAATATACTCGTAAGTCAATATAATCCAATGGCATAATTTCTGTTGTACCTCAGTTTATTAAGAATTTATCATAGTATAGGGATCCCCAAGCTCTAGGCCATAGACTGGCACCAGTGCACAGCTTCTTAGGAACTGGGCCACATGGCAGGAGGTAAGCAGTTGGTGAGCAAGCAAAGCTGCTCTCCATCACTCCCCATTGCTTGTATTATTGCCTGAACGACCCCACCCTACCCCCATGGAAATTCTATTCCAGGAAACTGGTCCCTGATGCCAAAAAGCTTGGGGATTGCTGCTATAGAAGACTATCTCATCAACATTTCACTGATATTTACTGGTAAATTATAATAGCTATAGTTTTATTAAGCATTTTTCATCAGACATACTCAAAGAGAACTTTGAGATTTATACATGTGTTGATAAATGTATCTTGTATGGATGATTAGAAAATTAATCATGGTTTAATGTTTTCTCTCTTTTGAAAAAAAATTTCTTTCAGCTTGTGTTTATTTTACCTCAATATTTTTATTGGCCCCTAAATTTCTACTAATTCAATGTTATATAAAGCTGTATGTGTGAAAAAAACAGTATTTCTTATATCAAGAAGAATTATAATCTTTATTTGAAGATGCTTACCTATTATGGATTCAGTTGGCAACTGCTGCTGAGTTTTGATTAATTCTATGGAGAATTATATTTGTTATTGAATATTTTTGATATATTTCTTCAATTTAGAATGTGTTTTCTGATTATTTGCAATGTTAATTTTCACAGGTGAAAAGCAATAAGGATGTTTAAGTGCTGGTCAGCTGTTTTGATTCTTGGATTCATTTTTCTGGAGTCTGAAGGAAGGCCAACCAAAGAAGCAGGATATGGCCTTAAATCCTACCAACCTCTAATAAGATTGCGACACAAGGTACCTTACCATTCTAGACTTGCTCATAATGAACTAAACTGTTTGTTCTCTGGTTTACTACTCACCTAGGAGCACTTATTGCAGAATATACTTTCAGAGTATAATTTATATTTATATAAAAAAGCCTTTTAGAAACACAATTTGAGGGATTGCTTTTGACAAAGTATAGAGATGGACTATTTAAAAAATGTGTCATTAAAATTTCACATGAAGAAATAGGATAGGACTTATAAAAGTAAGTATGTCAAGACCTAATCATCCAGATAATTTCTGTTATTTCCATATTAATTTTAAGTTTATAACTTCAAACTAAACCAAAAGTGTTATGTTCTTGAATTTGCCATTAAGATAAACAAAAAAAGATGCCTATACAATCTAGAGACATATAGTTTGGCAAAGCTTTTGTTCTTTTTAAAAATCATTAGACATTTTAATTTCACAAAAATCATAATAATTTCAGGTTGTCTAATGGGAAATACTTCATTTACTGATGTTAAATATTTTCAAGAATTAAATAAGTTGACATTAGGATTTTTATAAATTCCATAGATTACATACTTACAAAAAATTAAGCTAGTGCTTTGAATAACACATCATGATACTGCAAGTAAAATACTTAAACCACATTTTATTCAATCAAATAAAACTTTATAGTACATTTTGGTTTTCCTAGAGAGTGGAAAAAAGACAAAAATGCTGAAATTGAAAAGAACATATACATTTTAAGATTTCTTATGCTACTTGTCTTTTAAAAATCACTTGAAATAAACAAACATAACTATTTTGATTTTCTCCTTTATAGTCACTAAATGATAGTAGCCCTTACCTTGCATATATTTTTGCTGAAATTCTTTCATAACAGTATAGGATTGTGACAAAATCACTAACCTTTTCTGCGATTTTTATGTGCCAGACATTAGGCTAAGATGTTAAATTTATTGTTTTATTTAATCTTCAAACCAAACTTATGAAAGTGTATCTATTTTCATTCTGTAGATAAGAAATAAAAAAATTCTTAGAATGTTAAGGAATTTTTGGAACACATACATTTATTAAATGTTTCAACAAGCTAAGGTATAGCATGCAGAATAGATATGACAGGCATAAGAGAAAATAAGTAGAATATAAACTATACTTCAAAGTAAAAAAATGTTATAGAAGTTCAGTTGCATGTAAAAGTAAATAAGCTATTAAAATGTTCATTCTATATAAGTACAATTGGAGAATTGGCCTTATCCCACTATTTTTCTATTATCATTCATTTCCCCTACTTCATGGACTAACAATAAGTTTTGTCCCAGCTCCAAACTTAGATATAATAATTCCTTTATGAATGCTCTGAAAGCATATTATTAATTCAACATACCGATTCATACTATTACAGACCCAGTGAATATTTATTCCATACTGTGTGACTCCCCTATGTTATGTGTCTTGAGGTCTAGAACTGCGCCTGTCTAATCTTTTTATTACTACTTTATTACTACCTAGTAGATACTATGTAATTGAATCGATGGCAGAAAAATAGCAGGTAGATGCCTGACTAAAAGTTTTGATTGTTCCTCTGTTAAATGTAACATCACAGATTGTTGTGTATAATTTATAAATAATTTTGAATTAAATTTGGACATTTCAGATAAATCACTTACCATGCATTGCTGTATAATTTAAGAAACCTTTAAAGAAATGAAACAACACAATGAGTTAAACCAGTTTTGGAAACACTAATACTCACCCAAAATTATCAAAGTCACCTCCCAATCTTTTCCTTCTCTGTGAATCCTTACCTCTACATATTTAGAAATAGTACATGACTGCTGGTATTTAGGAGCAGAGAGGCAGAGAACGTTATGACAATACTTAAATTTCAAATGACTTGAGACAGAGGTGACGTTAAGCTATAAAAATAGTTCTGTGACTCTGTGTGAAAGTGTGTATCTGGTAGGAATTAAGCTCCCTGAGTTCTGTAAGTTCCTGCAAAACCCTGGCAGATACTTTCCCCTCATTATCAACCCCAATCCAACCACTGGGATGTACTTTTCCTTCTCCAAGAGCTTGAAGACTAATCTCATTAGAGCATTTATTTATTTTTGAATTAGTCACTATTTGAATCCAAAGAATACCTGATTGTCTTTCTCTCACTTCTTTCCACTCCAATTAGGCTCACATGCTGCTTTATTGGAGAGGTTTTCCCAAACCATAACTGAAAATAGAACAAACATAGACATTCCCTTGATCCCCTGTTAATGTTCACTCTAGAATACCATTATTTGTCAAAATATGTATTTCACTTATTTATTAGTTTGCTGGATCTTTTTTCCATTATGATGTAAGCTACTATTCATCTTTGGCTTCCCTGGTGACTCAGAGGTAAAGACTCCACCTGCCTTGTAGATGGGAGTTTGATCCCTGGGTCTGGTAGATCCTCTGGAGAAGGAAATGGCAACCCACTTCAGTATCTCATGGACAGAGGAGCCTGGCGGGCTACAGTCCATGAGGTCCCAAAAGAGTTGGATACAACATAGTGAGTAAACACACACTATTCATCTTGCTATAGCACAGCACCTAGGACGCTAAAAAGAAACAAATATATTTATAGTGAACGATTCCATCACTAACTAGAATAAGGCTTAAATCAAGATGATATATATGTGTATAATTATAATTAATAATACATTAAAAATAATTTCCTTTTCTATCATTTTTGCTAGAGTAAAATCAACTAGGCTATACTTAATAAAAATTTTTAAAATATATTATTTAATAGCATTGTATAAATTTATTTCCTCACATTTGTTATTTTTAACTTGCATAGTTTTATTTAAATAAAATAGACTATAAACATCTATAAATCTGTAAGACTTAGGGAATGCATAAGGAGATTTTCTATTTGGATAGGTCTCACTAGCATAAATATTAGTTGCTAACTACAAAACACTAAAATATATAATAAATACACTAGATTTTGAGGTTTGATTAGCCACTTTCCACATTTTCCCCAGAGAGGTGTCAGTTCTTTGAGTCTGAACAAATGTATGTAGAGAATAGAATTTTCTCAAATATTTGTGTGTCAATTGTATAATGAGTCCCCTTTTGGGAGCAAAAACTGAAATGTGTGATTTACTTGTCAGATTACACAGTGAAAGTGAAAATGTTAGTCATTGAGTCCTGTCTGACTCTTTGTGACCCCTCGGACAGTAGCCCACCAGCTTCCTCTGTCCATGAAATTCGCCAGGCAAGAAAATTGGAGTGGATTGCCATTCTCTTCTCCAGGGGATCTTCCCAACCAATGGATCAACCCAGGTCTCCTGCGTTGCAGGCAGATTCTTAACTATCTGAGCCACTAGGGAAGACCATACATACTGTAGTGTAGTATAGGTATAACATATATGTACATAGTTGTATCATTTATAACTCTGTATACACACATGTGATGGCAAGTATATATTCTGTGTCTCAAGATAAAAATGAGTAACATATACTTATAGAAATTTTAATTAAAGTCCATAATATGTATCTAAGGGGGCTGATGCTGCATTTCATCCAGTGTGCTTACCCAACAAGCATTTATTGAACTTGAGGATATGGAATTCATTAGCAATACAAAATTGTAAAACACAATTACAAAATGCAAATCCAAATAGTACTCTTCTTTTATTATTATTTTGAAGTAAATATTGTATATCTATATTGTGCTACATACTTTCATATACATTAATTGTTGCAATTTAATTCCACAATAACCCTTGGATACAGGGAATATTTTTCCTGCTTATCCAAATGACATTATTAAAACCTGAGAGGAAAAGTAACTTTCTCAAGGGAAAGAGAGAGGATCAGACAGAAAAATGAGATTAGTAAGAAGCCCATAAAAGCATAGGTAAAACACAGATGGGGAAGAAGGATCAGAAAGAATAAAGATGGTAATGCTGGTAAAGCAAAGTGACAGGGGCTTCAAGGAGAAACATCTACTGTCCTTTCGTGTTGTTCCTTCTCCCCTTCCATAAAGCACAATCACAGTGTTTCCATGTATGTTTTCTTGGCTAGACTGAAATGAATGTCTTCTCCTAATAGGATAGCATAAAGTTGGATAAGACTGAAGTGACTTAGCAATACAAATGTTGCTGTAGCTTTAGTTTAGGTAAATCTCCCAATGAAGACCCACTCGGAAGCAATAGTCACCACCCTAACTGCTGGTCTGTCACTGGTTTTGAGCATAGTAGTTACTATAGGGGGCTCCCAGGTGGCTCAGCAATAAAGAATTCACATACCAATGCACAGGGTTGGAAAGATCTCTGAAGCAGGAAAAGGTTCAGTTCAGTCACTCATTCGTGTCCGACTCTTTATAAACCCAGTCTTCCCTGTCCATTACCGACTCCCGGAGCTTACTCAAACTCACATCCATTGAGTTGGTGATGCTATCCAAACATCTCATCCTCCGTTGTCCCCTTCTCCTCTCGCCCTCAATATCTTTCCCAGCATCAGGGTCTTTTCAAATGAGTCAGTTCTTCACATCAGGTGACCAAAGTATTGGAGTTTCAGCTTCAGCATTATTCCTTCTAATGAATATTCAGGACTAATTTCTTTTATGATGGATTGGTTGGATCTCCTTGCAGTCCAAGGTACTCTCAAGAATCTTCTCCAACTCCACAGTTCAAAAGCATCCATTCACCGGCGCTCAGTTTTCTTTATAGTAAAACTCTTGCATCCATACATGACTACTGGAAAAATTATAACTTTGACTAGATGGAGTTTTGTTGGCAAAGTAATGTCTCTGCTTTTTAATATGCTGTACAGGTTGGTCATAACTTTTCTTCCAAGGAGCAAGTGCTTTTTAATTTCATGACTGCAGTCACCATCTGCAGTGATTTTGGAGCTCAAAAAAATAGAGTCTGTCACTGTTACCACTGTTTCCCCATCTATTTGCCATGAAGTGATGGGACTGGATGCCAAGATCTTAGTTTTCTGAATGTTGAGTTTTAAGCCAGCTTTTTCACTCTCCTCTTTCACTTTCATCAAGAGGTTCTTTAGTTCTTTGCTTTCTGCCATAAGCTTGGTGTCATCTACATATCTGAGGTTATTGATATTTCTTCTGGCAATCCTGATTCCAGTTTGTGCTTCACCCAGGAAATGGTAACCCACTCCATTTTTCTTGCCTAGAAAAATCACTTGGACATAGGAGCCTGGTGGGCTACACAGTCCATGGGGGTCTCAGAATCAGACATGATTGTGCATATACTTACACAGGTCACACACAGTAGCTGTTGGTTACTATGAGCATTTGTGAGAAAATTCCCTGAAGTTTTCCATACTTTGAGCCATCTCCAGAATTGATATACTCAGAGCAGGTCACACAGAACTTAGTATCACAGGGCATTTACTGTATACTAGGTACTCTGTTAGCTTTATTCTGTACATTGGTTTAATTATATGAAGATTCTCATGTTGTAAGTGGTTTTATTACTGTTTGATAGAAGAGAAAACTAGGCTTCACAAGTGTTTAGTAGTTGTTTAATACAACACACTTAAAATGTTGGGAAACAGGATTAGGATTTAATATAAAGCCTGTATATTTTAATAACCATTCTACAGTGAGTACTTTTGTGTTAATTTATCCTGTGTGCCATGTATTTCCTATTCTCCCTGCATTCTGATCACGTTAGTCCCTTTGTGCTTAAAGTGACTATGTGTCTAGTTCTGGCTAGTAAGTTGTTAAGAAGCACCATGGAATGCCTCTGGGCTGAACATTTGATCCCAATCGTAAAACCTCCCTGAATTATCTTTTTTTCTCCTAGCATGTCAAACTGCATCTGTTCAAGGGAGTGCCTGCTTAATCATGCCAAGTGTCTAAATCAACTAGGATGACGAAAACTCCCTGGCAATTAGTGATTGTCTTGAAATGAGAAATGAGGGGAAGGTCTTCTGTTTTAAACCACTGAGATTTGGGAGATGTCTGATATTTTGGAATTATCATTGTCTGTCCTAGAGAACTAGAATGTAAACTCTTATCATCTAACAAAAAATCCTGTACACTTTTTCCTTTACTACCTTGGTTTCTTTTTTCATTTCTATTCCAAGGCTTTTTGTCTTCTCTTTCATCCAATATTTCTTTCTTCTTTCTGTATTCTTCTGGCTCATAATTTCCTATTAAAAGACACTGGCTCCTTGGAAGAAAAGCTATGATCAACCTAGACAACATACTAAAAAGCAGACACATAACTTTGCCAACAAAGTTCCATGTAGTCAAAGCTATGGTTTTTCCAGTAGTCATGCATGGATGTGAGAGTTGGACTATAAAGAAAGCTGAGCACTGAAGAACTGATGCTTTTGAACTGTGGTGTAAGAGAAGACTCTTGAGAGTCCCTTGGACTGCACAGAAATACAACCAGTCCATCCTAAAGGAAATCATCCTGAATATTCATTGGAAAGGCTGATGCTGAAGCTGAAACTCCAATACTTTGGCCACCTGCTGCGAAGAACTGACTCATTTGAAAAGACCTTGATGATGGGGAAGATACTGAGGGAGAGAGAAGAAGGGGATGATGGAGGATGATGTGCTTGGATGGGCATCACCGACTGAATGGACATGAGTTTGAATAAACTCCAGGAGTTAGTGATGGATAGGGAGGCCTGATGTGCTTCAGTCCATGGGTTCACAGAGTTGGACATAACTGAATGACTGAACTGAACTGAACTGATGATTTCCTATCACAATGAAACCTTCTGTTGTAGTTGTGCATGCATGCTCAATCACTCAGCTGTGTTGACTCTTTTTGACCCCATGGACTGTAGCCTGTTTGGCTGCTCTGTCCATCTAATTTTCCAGGCAAGAATACTGGAATGGGTTGCCAGTTCCAACTCCGGAGGATCTTTCTGACCCAGGGATTGAACCCAGGAGTCTTGCATCTCCTGCATTGGCAGGTGGATTCTTTACCACTGTGCCACCTGGGAGGCCTGCCCTGTTGTAGTCACAATCCTATAATATGCATGTACTATTATTTCAGCATATCGTCATATACCCTATCAGTTCACTGTAAAATTCTTTAGATTCAGTATGTTATCTTCCTTCCTTTTTCTTACTTACAGCACTGATCACACTGCTACACTGTTTGCTGATACTGATTATCAAAGCCAGGCTTGAGGGAAGATTATGAGGACAGTAAGAAGTGCCCTTTGAGTATACCTAGTGGGACCACTGAAAAATCTTAAAATGCTTATAACTTTTTGTGGCCAGAGAATGAGATGTCCAGATTTATAGTACAGAGCAAATCAAAATTGCATCACGATTCCTTTACTTACAAAATCAAAATGTTTGTCTATGAAACTAGTTACTAGTGCAAATAGGGGAAAGTATTTGTATAATTTAATAAGTCCAGAAAGTGTTGCTATGCATAGCAGTACAATATAATTCAAAGAAGTCATTTACAGGAGGTTATGTTTTACTTTTAGTATTAAAAGAATGATAGATGTGGATTCATGAAGAGTGGCAAGAGAGAACTCTAGGGAAGGAGAAAAAAATTAAATAGCACATCAAAACCATGACTGCTGAGAGGATAGAAACCTTCAGGCAAACCCAGGAGCATTATTTCCTGGCTGATGAAAAATTGTGCCATTCCATCTGAAATATCTGGCTGCTTCCAGCATATTCAAGGGAAGACCCTTTAAAATGTTAATGTATTTTTCAAAGGTCAAGAAGCAATCTGGACCATTATCTAATAGGAAAAATAGTCATGAAGCAGGAAGTGAAGACATTATGGTCATTAATTAAGTAAATGTTAAGGAATATATTAATGAATATATCAATATATTTATTACATATATATCTTAATGATTGAATAATGTTAATACATTTCAAATGTATTAAAATGTATTAGTAATACATTTTAATTCATTGAAGTATAATTGATTTGAAAATTTGTGTTAGTTTCAGATGCACAGCAAAATGATTCAGTTATTCACACATATAGATACATTTTTTAATATTATTTTCTCTTATAAGTTATTGTGAAATATTGAGTATAGCTCCCTGTGCTATATAATAGGCCCTTATATATATATATATATATTAGTGCATCTATTTTAATTTCAAACTCCTCAATTATCTGTCCTCTCCTTTCCCCATTGGTAACCATAAGTTTGTTTTCTGTGTATGTGTGTCTATTTCATTTTTACATATAAGTTTATTTGTATCATTTGTTTTCTATACTCCACATATAAGCAATATCATATGATATTTATTCCTCTGTCTGGCTTACTTCACTTATTACGATAATCTCTAGGTTCATCCATGTTGCTGCAAATGACAGTATTTCATTCTGTTTTTGGGCTGAGTAATGTTCTCTTGTGTACCACATCTTATGTATCCATTCATCTGTCATTATACATTTAAGTTACTTCCATGTCTTGGTTATGTAAATAGCGCTACTTGAACATTGGGGTGTATGCATTTTTTCAAATTACGATTCTCTCTAGATACATGCCCAGGAGTGGGATTGCAGGATCATATGATTTTATTAGTTTTATTAAGGAACTTCCATGAAGTTCTCCATAGTGGCTGTAGTAATTTACATCCCCACCAACAGTGTAGGAATGTTCCTATTTTCTCTTCAACCTGTCTATTGCTTATTATTTGTAGAATTTTTATGATGGCCATTCTGACCAATGTGAAGTGATACCTGATTATAGTGTTGATCTGCATTTCTTGTCTTTTCTCAAAGCTTGAGCAAAAATTTTTAAAATCTGTGTAGAAACACAAAGACCTGGAATAGCCAAAGTAATCTCGAGAAAAGTAGAGCAGAGTTGGAGTTGTCATGCTCCCTGACTTTAAACTATACTGCAAAGCCATAGTAATCATAACAGAATGGCACTGGCACAAAAACAGAAATATACATCAATGTAGCAGGACATAATGCTGAGAGAAAAACCCACACACCTATGGTCAATTAATCTACACAAAGGAGGCAAGAATATACAATAGAGAAAAGACAGTCCCTGCAACAAGTGGTGCTGAGAAAACTTGGCAGCTATATGTAAAAGGATGTAGTTAGAACATCTCTAATACCATACACACAAAAATAAATGTATTAAAGACCTAGATGTAAGACCAGATACTATAAAACTCAAGGAAACATATATAGGATGCTCTTTGACATTAATCACAGCAATATTTTTAAGAATTTGTCTCAGAGAGTAATGGCAATAAAAACAAAAATGAACAAATTGGACCTAATTAAACTTAAAAGCTTTTGCATAGCAAAGTAAACAAATAAAACAAAAAACCTACAGAATGGGAGAAAATATTTGCAAATAATGTGGCTGACAAGTAATTAATCTCCACAGTATAGAAATAGCTCTTACAGATCAATATAAAAAATGAAATAAAAAATGGGCAGAAGATCTAAATAGACATTTCTCCAAAGAAGATATACAGATGGCCAAAAGACTCATGAAAAATGCTCAATATTCTTAATTATTAGATAAATGCAAATCTGATTTTTTTCATCAAAAAGTAATGTTTGAAAAAGAAGAACATTAAATTTTTTTTTCCTGAGAAATGAAATTCTACCCTTAATTGAGCTAGTGCCTGGAGTTCGGTTTCCAGAGAGCCAGTTTATAGCAGCACACACCATATGATGTAGAAGATCTGTGAGTTAAGGACACCATATGGACCATAATTCTTCCTATTCATTGCAACAAAGGAAGAAGTTATCTTTAGGATACCGAACAGTCCATAGTCCTTCCCTTTGCTCAAATTGGAGATACAAACTCTGTCTTCTAAGGCTTTCCATACACTTGCTGTTTGCTCTGGAAGGGAACGTTATCTTTGTGTTACAGAGCTTCTTGCTGTTCAAACATCCTTGAATAGATCATAAAGCAAATGGCAGTCAGTGTCTCTATCCATAAGATTTGCAAAACTATTATGGGTTCTTGGAGGATTGTCTCCCAAAACACATTGGTAGTACTACCAGTGTCAGGAAATCATGTCACCATCAAGTATATCTAAGGCCTAAACTGATGTGTGTGTTTCAAAACTGATTTGCAAATCAAGTACATAGTTACAACTTCAATGTACTTTTTGCTGGTTAATTTTGTCCTTTCTAGAACTTTAAGGAAAAAAAAATGTTTTGTTGACCTTTGAATGTATTGCTTGCAAGTTTATTCATTTAAACTGGAATATATTTGCTAATCTGGGGAAAATTCGGCATGTGGTGGACTGAATCATTTTGCTAGGCAAAATTAAGTCAATAAAGAAATATATCTGATCTCTAAGATTCTCAAGATAAAAACCTACTAGTCATTTGATATTTTTGAGAATGAATTATCAAAGCAGTACTATCATTACAGATGTGTAGGATGCATAAAGTCTGTTCCTTAACACTTCAATGACTCTACCTTAAGATACTTTTTATAAAGCTTTAAAAGTAGTTGTTATAAGCTTGAAAAAATAGAGCTGTTTTCATTTTAAGATTTTAAGTTTTGAAATGTTAAAAATGGGGAACATTAGCCTTCTACTTACATATATTCGACAATATGTAACAAACTAGTCAAAGTCAAATTCATATAGTATATAAAACCAAGCTTGTCCATATTCCAGAAAACTCCATTTAGGCACTAGTCTTGAGCACTTAAGATTTTTTTTTTTACCACCCTAGAATGAAATTTCAAGTCACCTGAGCTACAGTGCTTTCTCTTATCCAACACATATAATATAGATTTAGATATAGATGATAGATATATAGATATATAGGCTTCTCAGGTGGCACAGATGTAAAGAGTTCAGTTCAGCTCAGTTCAGTCACTCAGTCATGTCAGACTCTTTGCGATCCAATGGACTTCCCCGTCCATCACTAAATCCCCAAGCTTGCTCAAACTCATGTCCATCAAGTCAGTGATTGCATCCAACCATCTCATCCTCTGTCGTACCCTTCTTCTCCTGCCTTCAATCTTTTCCAGCATCAGGGTATTTTCCAATGAGTCAGTTCTTCACATCAGGTGGCCAAAGTATTGGAGTTTTAGTTTCAGCATCAGCCCTTCCAATGAATGTTAAGGACTGATTTCCTTTAGGAATGACTAGTTTGATCACCTTGCAGTCCAAGGGACTCTCAAGAGTCTTCTACAATACCACAGTTCAAAAGCATCAATTCTTTGGCACTCAGCTTTCTTTATGTTCCAACTCTCACATACATACATGACTACTGGAAAAACCATAGCTTTGACTAGACAGACATTTGTCGGCAAAGTGATGTCTCTGCTTTTTAATATGCTGTCTAGGTTGTTCATAGCTTTTCTTCCAAGGAGCAGGCATCTTTTAATTTCATGGCTGCAGTCACCATCTGCAGTGATTTTGGAGCCCAAGAAAATAAAGTCTTTCACGGGTTCCATTGTTTCCCCATCTCCATCTATTTGCCACTCTTTACAGTTGTAAAGAATCTGCCTGCGATACAGGAGATGCAAGAGACATGGGTTCGATCCCTGGACTGGGAAGATCCCCTGGAGTAGAAAATGGCAACCCACAGCCTGCCAGGCTATAGTCCACGAGGTCACAAAGAGTCAGACACAATTGAACATATACACATGCACACACCAAACACACACAGACACACACAGACACACACACACATATATAAAGATAGATAATTGAAAAACTTGACTTATCCTTGTTTCCCTGAACAGTACTTGATCCTTTTACTGATCAAGGAGCACCAGCATATTAGGACCTAGGTGCAGTTAAACAGGTTTTTTCATTGCTGTTCATTTCCTTTTGATTGACTTCCAAATCTTTCTTAATTTTAGATATAGTTGTATTTTTCTCCTCATTTCTGTGGAGAGAATAATGCTAGTTCACATCAGTTTACTAAAGAAAAGCAAACTATTCATACACCCAGATCTACCACTAATTAAGTACATTATACTACATATTATTCAAAAGAATACAGATATCAGTGTTTATAACAGGGTTCATTGTGGTTACTTTCAATTTGTACATGTAGGAAAAAGGGTTATGAGTTAAGAACAGGCAAATGAGATAAATTAATATTAATAAACTGCAAGCTAGCATTTATATTCACTTCTTCAATGTGAAAATTAATCATAAATTGATTTGTATATCTTTCATTATTAAAATTCTATTGATAATTCAATTAGAAAAGCTCTGTATTATAAATGAAAAGAAATATTCTTATTTATGAGTTTGACATTCAACATGTTTAAGAGATAAAAATCTTACAATATATAGATCACTATTGAAACGAACAGGATTATTTTAAACTAATATTACTCACTGCTTGTTTCTGGCATCAGATCCCTAGTATATGAGGAAGTAGTTTTAGATCTATAAGATAGTAAAAAATATTCAATCCATCTTTGCACACATATAATACTGATGGGAAAAGCAAGTGCCTGAGAGGCAAAGGTCTTTGCTGAAGATCACACAGCTAGGTGCTGTTCAGTTGAGAACCCATATTTCCTGTCTTCTGTAACAGTTCCATTTTTCTTTAACACGTGTGTGCGTGCTATGTTGTTTCAGTCATTTCTGACTCTTTGTGACTCTATGGACTGTAGCCCACCAGGCTTTCTGTCCATGGGATTCTCCAGGCAAGATACTGGAGTGGGTTGCTGTGCCGTCTTCCAGGGGATCTTCCCGACCCAGGGGTGGAAACTGTGTCTCTTACATCTCCTGAATGGAAGGTGGGTTCTTTACCACTAACGCCATCTGAGAAGCCCAATTGGTAGACCCAAAATAAACTTTTGTGTGAAATTAAGTTTTCAACACATTTGGGGAAATTCCAAGGAGTTTAATTACTCAGTTATGTGGAAGAGTATGTTCAGTTTTATAAGAAAGTGTTATACTATCTTCCAAAATAGCTGCACTATTTTAAAGTCTCACCAGCAATGATAGCTATTCCACATTCTTGTCACTGTTTGGTGTGGTCAATTTTTTAAATTTTAATCATTCTGATATACATATAGTTGTATCTCAATGAGGTTGTAAGTTGCCATTCACTAAAGACATGTATGACTTTTAACATACTTATATATTTATTGCCATCTGTATATTTTCTCTGGTGTAGGTATCTACTCAGGTTTTTTTTTTACCCATTTATTAAATTGGGTTATTAGTTTTATTATCATTGAATTTTTCTGGTTCATTGTATGTTTTGAATAAGAGTCACTTGTGCTATTTGAAAATATATTCTTCCTGACTGTACCTTGGTTTCTTATACTCTTGACATTGTCTTTCACAGAGAAGGCATTTTTAATTTTAATGAAGTTCCACCTACCAATTATTTTTTCATGCATCATGCCTTTATTTTCGGAGAAGACAATGGCACCCTACTCCAGTACTCTTGCCTGGAAAATCCCATGGATGGAGGAGCCTGGTAGGCTGCAGTCCATGGGGTCGCTAAGAGTCAGACACGACTGAACGACTTCACTTTCATTTTTCACTTTCATGCATTGGAGAAGGAGATGGCAACCAACTCCAGTGTTCTTGCCTGGAGAATCCCAGGGACGGGGGAGCCTGGTGGGCTGCCATCTGTGGGGTCGCACAGAGTCGGACACGACTGAAGTGACTTAGCAGTAGCAGCTTGTATTTTAAAACTCATTTCCATCAGTTCAGTTCAGTCGCTCAGTCATGTCCGACTCTTTGAGACCCCATGAATCGCAGCACGCCAGGCCTCCCTGTCCATCACCAACTCCCAGAGTTCACTCAGACTCATGTCCATCGAGTCAGTGATGCCATCCAGCCATCTCATCCTCTGTCGTCCCCTTCTCCTCCTGCTCCCAGTCCCTCCCAGCATCAGAGACTTTTCCAATGAGTCAACTCTTCGCATGAGGTGGCCAAATTACTGGAGTTTCAGCTTTAGCATCATTCCTTCCAAAGAAATCCCAGGGCTGATATCCTTCAGAATGGACTGGTTAGATCTCCTTGCAGTCCAAGGGACTCTCAAGAGTCTTCTCCAGCACCACAGTTCAAAAGCATCGATTCTTTGGTGCTCAGCCTTCTTCACAGTCCGACTTTCACATCCATACATGAACACTGAAAAAACCGTAGCCTTGACTAGACGGACCTTTGTTGGCAAAGTAGTGTCTCTGCTTTTCAATATGCTATCTAGGTTGGTCATAACTTTCCTTCCAAGGAGTAAGCGTCTTTTAATTTCATGGCTGCAATCACCATCTGCAGTGATTTTGGAGCCCCAAAAAACAAAGTCTGACACTGTTTCCACTGTTTCCCCATCTATTTCCCATGAAGTGATGGGACCAGATGCCATGATCTTCGTTTTCTGAATGTTGAGTTTTAAGCCAGCTTTTTCACTCTCCTCTTTCACTTCATCAAGAGGCATTTTAGTTCCTCTTCACTTTCTGCCATAAGGGTGGTGTCATCTGCATATCTGAGGTTACTGATATTTCTCCCAGCAATCTTGATTCTAGCTTGTGCTTCTTCCAGCCCAGCATTTCTCATGATGTACTCTGCATAGAAGTTAAATAGGCAGGGTGACAATATACAGCCTTGACATACTCCTTTTCCTATTTGGAACCAGTCTGTTGTTCCATCTCCAATTCTAACTGTTGCTTCCTGACCTGCATATAGGTTTCTCAAGAGGCAGGTCAGGTGGTCTGGTATTCCCATCTCTTTCAGAATTTTCCACAGTTTATTGTGATCCACACAGTCAAAGGCTTTGGCATAGTCAATAAAGAGGAAATAGAGATTTTTCTGGAACTCTCTTGCTTTTTCGATGATCTAGCGGATGTTGGCAATTTGGTCTCTGGTTCCTCTGCCTTTTCTAAAACCAGCTTGAACAACTGGAAGTTCACGGTTCATGTATTGCTGAAGACTGGCTTGGAGAATTTTGAGCATTACTTTACTAGCGTGAGAGATGAGTGCAATTGTGTGGTAGTTTGAGCATTCTTTGGCATTGCCTTTCTTTGGGATTGGAATGAAAACTGACCTTTTCCAGTCCTGTGTCCACTGCTGAGTTTTCCAAATTTGCTGGCATATTGAGTGCAGCAATTTCACAGCATCATCTTTCAGGACTTGAAACAGCTCAACTAGAATTCCATCACCTCCACTAGCTTTGTTCATAGTACTCAAGGTCATTTACATTTTCTCCTTTGTTGTCTTCCAGGAGATGTATAGTTCCTTTAACATTTAAGTCTGTGATTCATTTTGGGTTAATTTTGCCAGGGGCTTAAAGTTTGTGTCTAGATCCATCTTTTTTTTTTTTTTTTTAATTGTGGGATGTCCAGTTGTTCCAGCACCATCTGTTGAAAAGGATACCTTTGTTTCATTGTGTTCCCATTACTCTTTTGTCAAAGATCACTTGATTAAATTATCCTGGGTCTCCTCTGGACTCTACTCTGTTCCACATTGAGCTTTTTGTATTATTCCACCAATACATTATTGGTTACTATAAACTTATAGTAAGCCCTAAGTCCATTAGTGTCAGTCCTCCCATATTATTTTTTTCAATATTGTATGACTTTTATATGTCTTTGCCTCTGAAAATAAGCTTTAGAATCAGTTATCAATATCTAAAAAAATAAGAGATTTTGACTCTGAGATTTTAACTGGGATTGCATTGGATCTATGGATCAAATTGGGAACAGTTGGCATTGTGACAATATTGAACCTTTATATCCATTGACGTAGACTATCTCTCCACTTATTTAGTTCTTTGATTTTGTTCATCTGAGTCTTATAGTTGTCTTTATATAGATCTTATAATTATTTTGTGAGGTTTATATCTAAGTATTTAATATTTCTGGGCAAATTTACCATTGGGACACCTGGGAAGTTTATATATCATTTGCTAAATATTTATTTAGAATTTTTTTTAATTGAAATACATTTTCCATACTATGGAAAATCCAGATCTTATGTCTTTATTTTCTGAGTTTGGACAATGTGTGCATTTGTGAAACAGGCATCAAGATCTAGGTGGAGCTAGATTGAAATGTCATCATTTCCCAGGAAAATTTCTTCATGCCTCTACCTATGACAGTCTCTGCCCTCATTCCTTCTGATGCAACCAAAGTCCTGATATTTTTCACAATAATATACTTTTACTAGTTCTGAAATTTCATGTTAAATAGATCTTCTAAATGTGTGGATTTATGTAATTCTTTTATGATATTAATGTTATTGAGACATATCTATGTTATTGTGTCTCTCAAGAAAATATTTAATTTTATTGTTGAATAGTTTTCCAGAATATGAATATACTACAGTGTTTTGTTTTAAATCCATTTCTATTGATGAAACCTGGATGGAATTCTTAAAAATAAAGCTTCCTAGGTCATTCCTATACACATCCTTTTTGGCTGTAAATTTTAATTTCCCTTTGGTCAGTAGCCAGCCATGAATTCCTGTTTTGTAAGGTAGGTACATTTCTTTGAATAGGAAACTACTAAAACTTTTTCTAAAGTAGATGTGCAATTTTACATACTCAAAATTAATGCATAAAATTTTCAGTTACTTCACATTTTGGCAACTTTTGCTGTTTTCTGTATCTTAAATTTAATCCATTCTCAGGAGTTTTATTCATTATAGAATTTAATATATAATATATAATTTGAGTTTTCTTGATAATATTGAGCATCTTTTCATTTTATGTATGGGTCATTCAAGAATTTTATTTTGTAAAATTTGTTCAAATCTTTTTCCCTATTGTTTGTGATGTATATTTTTAATATTTGGTTATATCATTCATAAATATTTCAAAGGCTATAAATTATGGAAGTATTTATAGTATCTTAAAATTTCAAGCTCAGTAAAGCTACCGTTAGCCCCTCTTTAGTGTGATTTCATTGAAAAAAATGGGAGACATTAAAAAGGGACTACATTTGGGAGAAGCTTTAAATATTTAGCTAAACAAGAATTAAAAGTTGAAACTATTAACAGAAGCAGAAGATATTAAGAAGAGATGGCAAGAATACACAGAAGAACTGTACAAAAAAGATCTTCATGACCCAGATAATCACCATGGTGTTATCACTCACCTAGAGCAAGATATCCTGTAATGTGAAGTCAAGTGGGCCTTAGGAAGCATCACTATGAACAAAGCCAGTGGAAGTGATGGAATTCCAGTTGAGCTATTTCAAATCCTGAAAGATGATGCTGTGAAAGTGTGAGACACTCAATATGCCAGCAAATTTGGAAAACTCAGCAGTGGCCACAGGACTGGAAAAGGTCAGTTTTCATTCCAGTTCCAAAGAAAGGCAATGCCAAAGAATGTTCAAACTACCAAACAATTGCACTCATCTCACATGCTAGAAAAGTAATGCTCAAACTTTTCTAAGCCAGGCTTCAACAGTACATGAACCGTGAACTTCCAGATGTTCAAGCTAGATTCAGAAAAGGCAGAGGAACCAGAGATCAAATTGCCAACATCCGCTGGATCATTGAAAGAGCAAGAGAGTTCCAGAAAAAAAAAAAAAAAAAAAACCATCAATTTCTGCTTTATTGACTATGCCAAAGCCTTTGACTGTGTGGAACAGAACAAACTGGAAAATTCTTAAAGAGATGGGAATACCAGACCACCTTTCCTGTCTCCTGAGAAATTTGCATGCAGGTCAGGAAGCAGCAGTTAGAACTGTATGTAGAACAACGGACTGGTTCCAAATCGGGAAAGGAGTATGTCAAGGCTGTATATTGTCACCCTGCTTATTTAACTTATATGTAGAGTACATCATGAGAAATGCTGGGCTGGATGAAGCACAAGCTAGAATCAAGATTGCTGGGAGAAATATCAGTAATCTCAGATATGCAGATGACCCCACCCTTATCGCAGAAAGAAGAAGAATTAGAGAGCCTTTTGATGAATGTGAAAGAGAAGAGTGAAAATGTTGGCTTAAAGCTCAACACTCAGAAAACTAAGATCATGGCATCCGGTTCCATCACTTCACAGCAAATAGATGGGGAAACAGTGGAAACAGTGACAGACTTTATTTTTTTGAGCTCTAAAATCACTGCAGATGGTGACTGCAGGCAGGAAATTACAAGATGCTTGCTCCTTGGAAGAAAAGTTATGACCAACCTGGACAGCATATTAAAAAGCAGAGACATTATTTTCCCAATAAAGGTCCATCTAGTCTAAGCTCTGTTTTTTCCAGTAGTCATGTATGGATGTGAGAGTTGGACTATAAAGAAAGCTGAATGCTGAAAAATTGATGCTTTTTAACTGTGGTGTTGGAGAAGAGTCTTGAGAGTCCCTTGGACTGCACAGAGATCCAACCAGTTCATCCTAAAGGAAATCAGCCCTGAATACCCATTAGAAGGACTGATGTTGAAGCTGAAACTCCAATACTTTGGCCACCTGATGAGATGAACTGACTCATTTGAAAAAACCCTGTTACTGGGAAAGATTGAAGGCTGGGGGATAGTGGATGACAGAGGATGAGATGGCTGGGGTCAATGGACATGGGTTTGAGTAAACTCCGGGAGTTTTTGATGGACAGCAAGGCCTGGCATACATGGGGTCACAAAGAGTTGGACATGACTGAGCAACTGAAATATACTGAACTGAGCTATCATTCATTGTTTAAAAAATTTAGGATTTCATCTATTGCAGTTAGTTTATGAGCCACTTAAATTAATCAGTCACACCCAATTTAAAGCCTAAAATAGTATTTCCCTAGTATATTATCTATATAACTCTCTTCTATGAGAAGATTAATGATAGGCAAACAAGAAATAGCAGATATATCATTGAAAAGAAGAAATTAAAACTCCAGTTAAGGAAAGAAAGCGTAACAGAGCATTTAACTATTGTAACGAGAAAATGTCTCTTCTTTTATCACATTATATTACATTTTTGACACATTTTATAAATGAACTATTATTTAATAATTAAGGGATATGTAAGTAAAAGATATTTAGCCCTACTGAGGTCTACCTTTAACCTGTGAGTGTGATAGGCATGTGGCAAGTGTTAATAAAGCTCAACATTATGTCATTTACTGTATCAATTTTAGGCCATCTATCGAATGCTGTTAACTTTCACTTTTTGTATTTATCCTGTAAGTTTTATATTTATACATATTTGATATATATGTGAATGAACTATATATATACATACATATATATATATAAATATATATAAAGGACAATTCTTTTTATTTTAGTTTATTTTTTTGGTTTCTTTTTTTTTTAATTTTATTTTATTTTTAAACTTTACATAATTGTATTAATTTTGCCAAACATCAAAATGAATCCGCCACAGGTATACATGTGTTCCCCATCCTGAACCCTCCTCCCTCCTCCCTCCCCATACCATCCCTCTGGGTCGTCCCAGTGCACCAGCCCCAAGCATCCAGTATCGTGCATTGAACCTGGACTGGCAACTCGTTTCATACATGATATTTTACATGTTTCAATGTAAAGGACAATTCTTAAATCTATTTTCCAAGAGGAAAAAAATACTAAATTTTTGAAACCTAATTATATTTATTTACACATAAGTTAAAACCACTAAAAGTTGAAGTTGAAATGCATCTTATCTGTCTACTATTCTAGTACCTTCATTTGGCTAATGAAAAATTCAGCTCCTAATTGTTACATGTCCAAGTTGCTAAAACCAATTAATGAAAGATTTGCAGATAAAATTATGATCTTCTTCCTTTCTAAATTTAATTTAAATTTTGTTTTTGACTGCATTATGTGGATTTCTCTTGTTGTTCACAGACTCATAATTACAGTGAACAGCCTTCTCTCTATTTGTGGCATGTAGATTTTAGCTCACTGACCAGGGATCAAAGACATGTTTCCTGCAATAGAAGGAGGATTCATAACCACTGGACTACCAGGAAAGTCCAAAATTTCTGATTTTCTAACAAAGAGTAGATAGAGACTCTACACATTAGTGATATCTTTTCTAATGCTTTTTTAAAGACATTCTGTCATAGCACTTACATACATGAAGCCTAGGTGTAGTATTGCCTATATAAATATTCCCATCCATAAATATAATAATATTTCTACCAATTCTATTCAATTTTCAGCTCCTATATAGAAACATTTTCTTCAACACTTGGGATTCCAATTAACTATGTGTTCTCCCCAAAGAAACGCAGTTCCTTTTAATTTTCCCTGTGAAAATCAGTCGTTTAAGTCCATCATTATTTTAATCCCCTTTAAAAGGTAAGTATAATTGAGTTACGCATTATAGATTAAAACTTCGTACTGTAAAACCTCTTGCTGTTTTCATTGTCCCTCTCTCTGGAAAATTGTTCCTGAAGATCTTAGGACTTTTTCGATTGATATAATAAAATTCCTTATTCACCTCCCAGAAGTCTGCATTCATTGCCCCTGAGAACATTATTTCTGTGAAATGTTCTGCTGAAAATGGATTCTAATGACCAAGTCATTTGGAGAAAACTGCATATTATGCTTCTATGAAAATCCACAATGCACAAGAGCATATTAAAGCTAGAGAAATATTCTAAACTTTGCTTAACCTAGAATTTCCCAACTAAATGAACTATAGAAAGATTTGAATACCTTCTGATATTCTGGGCAACACAATTTAGGTAAGTCTGCTCTAGTGACTTTTAGAACTAATTACTGCTATACACATCAACTGACTTTGCCATCTCTTGAAACTAACAATGTTCAAGCTTTGGCTTAATATTTTTTACAGTAACAAAGCAATATTTGTACACTGTCTATTTTAGGATATTTTATCCTAGCAAGAGAATGCTGATGTTGTGCTAAGAATTATCAGACAGAATTTAAATTACAAACTGTTCATGTATGAAGCACTATTTCTCAAAATATTGCTATCAGTAATTAGACTGTTGTTGAAAAAATACTGAAATACATCAACTTTTAATTTGAGGTGGTCAGATATAGCAATGTACATGGGTCATCACTGCACATTTAAATACACATTAATATATGTATCCACCCAGAGAGCTATCACTCAGATTATAATGCAAATATTTCCTTCAGTCCAGAAGGTTCCTCTTGCCACTTCTAATCCATACTGTCTTTTGAAAGTAATAACTATTCCACATTTTTCACCATTTCTGTAATTTGTTTTGCTTTTGAACTTTATATATTAATAGAATCCTACTATAGGAACTTTTATGTATGCATTTTTTCTTGCTAAACACTGTATCTGTAATATTTCTCCACACTGTTGAATATATAAGCATTTCATTGTTCATATTAATCTAAAGTGCCCTGTCACATGAAATTCACATTTTTTATGCACTCTGCTAATGATGGGTATTTGAATTGTTTCCAGTTTGGGGCTATTAAGGCATCCTCACATATGCCTTTTTCTGGACATCTGTACTCATTTCTCTTGGAGTGTAATTGTAAGGTGACAGGGTCAGCATATATTTAGTTTTAATAGATAACTCCAAAGAGTTTTCAAAGTGATTGTACCAATTTATTTATTTTTGTAAAATATTTCAGAATGGCATTGAAATACGTATAATATCATATATGAAATGAGTCGCCAGTCCAGGTTCGATGCACGATACTGGATGCTTGGGGCTGGTGCACTGGGATGACTCAGAGGATGGTATGGGGAGGGAGGAGGGAGGAGGGTTCAGGATGGGGAACACATGTATACCTGTGGTGGATTCATTTAGATATATGGCAAAACCAATACAATATTGTAAAGTTTAAACATAAAATAAAATTAAAATTAAAAAAAAAGAATGACTCTTAGGAATTATTTTAAAACTAGGTCTTTTAATTGTCTACCTAGTTGGAAAAAAATGAGATGTGAACAGATGTTATATTTTTGCTGCTGCTGACGAATGTTGAATAAAACAATTGTAGAATGATTAAGAGACTGAATATTCATCCTTCAAGGAAAAAAAAAAGTACTAAAACTGACTCCAAAATTTCTTAAGTCTCTTTTTGAAAGTTTAGTACAATGTGAATTAGTATGCAATATCTGACTCAGGAAAAGTCATACTTCAACTATGAATTTAACTTAATGATAAATCACAGAACTTTATAGTTAAAAATCTTCTTAAGGAAATAGAACTGCCTTATGACCCAGCAATCCCACTGCTGGGCATACACACTGAGGGAACCAGAATTGAAAGAGACACGTGTACCCCAATGTTCATCGCAACACTGTTTATAATAGCCAGGACATGGAAGCAACCTAGATGTCCATCAGCAGATGAATGGATAAGAAAGCTGTGGTACATATACACAATGGAGTATTACTCAGCCATTAAAAAGAATACATTTGAATCAGTTCTAATGAGGTGGATGAAACTGGAGCCTATTATACAGAGTGAAGTAATCCAGAAAGAAAAACACCAATACGTTATACTCACACATATATATGGAGAAAGATGGTAATGATAACCCTGTATGCAAGACAGCAAAAGAGACACAGATGTACAGAACAGTCCTTTGCACTCTGTGGGAGAGGGAGAAGGTGGGATGATTTGGGAGAATGGCAATGAAACTTGTATAATATCATATATGAAATGAATCGCCAGTCCAGGTTCGATGCATGATACTGGTTGCTTGGGGCTGGTGCACTGGGATGACCCAGAGGGATGGTACAGGGAGTGAGGAGGGAGGAGGGTTCGGGATGGGGAACACGTGTATACCTGTGGCAGATTCATTTGATGTATGGCAAAACCAATACAATATTGTAAAGTAATTAACCTCAAATTAAAATAAATTTATATTAAAAAATAAATAATATGTTTAAGTATGAAAAAAATCTTCTTAAGAGTATTTGTCTCTTTTGACATGTTAGAAAACTTGGTGATTATGAATTTAAACTTCTTAGAGCTTTTGTACATAGTATAAACATCAAAGTGTTTAACATTATTATTTAATTATTTCATATAAAATACTCTACAGGTATGGTATTTCATATTAAACACTTTAAAAGTAGGGATTTGAAGAAGCTTTCATCTCTCCTCAAACCTTAGTAAGATTGACCTCAACATTTTATTATTTCAGTGTTTGCTAATAACCAGTAAAATCAGGTTTTACAGTAGAAAACTATATTTCCCTGAAAGAGTGCTTGCCACTGAAAAGCATAGTAATTTTTATATTCATTTTGCGAATATCTTTTTTCATAATATTATTACTATTAATTGTAGAGACTTGCTGAACATAGAATCTTATTGAAATTGAATAAGATTATAATACATAAAATTCTACATCACCAGAAGGCATAAACTGAGCTATTTTTTTGAATTATGTGTCAACTGGTAAAATTACTGAACTTCTAAGTGAAGCTACTATAGTTTATTTCTTTTTGACTTATGAAATTGTTGAAAAATAATTTTCTTAATTGGCTCAGGCTGCTATAATAAAAACACCATAGACTGGGTGGCTTAAAAGACATTTATTTATCACAGTTCGGAAGACTTGGAAGTTTAACATCAAGGTGACAGCAGGTCTGTTGTTTGCTGAGAGGTCTCTTAATGATTCAGTGACAACAATTTTCTCATTATATAATCTCATGGCAAAGAAAGAGAGAGGTTGAGAAAGAAAGAGAGGAAGCTGACTCTCATATTTATTCATGTAAAGGCACTAAGCCCAATTATGAGGGCTCCATCTTCATGACCTAATTGCTTCCCTCAATCTATATCTCCAACTATCACCATGCTGGATGTTAGATATCAGGATATTAATTTGGAAGAAATATAAACACTGAACCCATGGCAATGATCTCAAAATTATTTCCATTGTTGTGGTAGTGCTGTTATCAGGAGTGTAGGACAGGAGAATTTATTTCTGGCAGGAAAATGATAATCTCTTGGGGATTTTAACCTGTTGCCAATTATAAATAATAACAAATATTACTGACTCTCAATAGAAACTTTATATTTAGTATAATCATGGTGAAACATTACACAAACCTGCAAGAAAAGATTTTATATTTGTTAAAGTTCCTTCCTTTTTAATGGTTTAAGCATATTTTGAGAATTACAGGTGTAAACTGACTCTTAGGGCCTCTAAAGCAGAAGCTATTAATCTTGATTGCATATTAGGATCATCTGGGAGCATATAAAAAAACAGATGTCTGGTCCGTTCCTCTGAATCAGAGCTTCTGACATTGGGTGCTAGACGTGGATATTTATAAAGGTTCCTAGATAATTCTGAAGTGCACTCAGGGTAGATAATCATTACGGTAATTGCTTGAATTCTGTATCAAATAATTGAATATAAAAAGCAATATAAAAAGCAACATTTTTGTTTAAAAAACAATATTAAGCTTTTTTAAATTTATGAATTATACATAATAATTCATTTAATGAAACATATGGAGAATAGACAGAATAAATTCAAATTGGGTATATAATACAGTCATGTGTGTGTTTTACCAAAAGTTTCCACTTTCGTCTCAGGTTCAAAAGATTTTTTAACAAAATAAGCCACTCGTTATATGCAAATAAATAATAGCAATATTTATTAGAGAATTATCTAGCTTGCTTTCAATATAGTAACATTAAAAGAAAGGAGAAATAGAAACAGTAGAGGATTCATCACCAAATTGGGTTTTGACCAGCATCCAGACTCAAACAGCACTGGGAAGTCCCACGTCACAGTACAATTGAAGTCTCAGTTGGGAAAAGGTTCGGTCCCAGGAAGCAGGTCTCCTCTGTGGGTGAAACTTCAAAGATTGTGCTTTGGGGGTCCACTCCCTCATCACCCCCATTTATAATCCCAGGAGGCAAACTGATATCATCATCAATCTGTGAGCAAATAGCAGCACTGGTTTCATGTTAATGTTGTTTGTTTCGTCTTTTAAAACTTGGAATGTTGTTAGGCCTGGGGCTTGGTTGGCCAGACCCCCTTCAGGGGCTCAACAATCTCAAGACTATCTCATCTATGGTGCAGCAAGTCTTGTACTCACAGCAGGCAGTTACTCACAGTCACCCACGATCAGGGCAGAGTCCAGGGAGTTTAGAAGCAAGGTCAGAGTCCTGTTCTGCTTTGCCTCTGAAGCCTAAACAAGACTATTTAATTTCCCTAACAGCCTGCATGCCTGCTGTCACTTCAGTCCTGTCTGACTCTTTACTACACTATGGACTGTATAGCACACCAGGCTCCTCTGTCCATGGGATTCTCCAGGCAAGAATACTGGAGCTGGTTGCTATTTCCTTTTCCATATACAGTCTATTACAGTCTATAATATTTATTATTAGAGTATATATATTCTAGAAAAATATATTCTAGAAAGATTATGTATAGAATTTTTTATATTTATAAATTAAAATATATGAATATGTATAATATATATATTTATATATACTATATATAACTTGAAAATAAATAACAAAGACAAATGATTTCATAAAGAAAGAAATCCACTTTGATGAAAACTGTGCAGGTGGCAGAAATTGTATTTACTGCTGCAGTTTTTGTAAGAACAAAGAATATAATAATACAATTATATTAAACAGAGAGGATGCAGATGTGTGTTGCCTGGGGTGGGTGCTTGACATGATATTAGCAGAGGAAAATCAAACCTATAATCTTTCAAGCCATAATCAAGGCCTGGGAGAGTAAACTCCAAACAAATAATAAGGACAGAACTTCCAGAGGGAATGTTTGGATCATCTCCTTAATTAGCATCTTTTAATTGCCGAGTTGGCTGGGGAAAGATGCTTGGAAACTTTTAATGACAATTTGTGGTGAAAGAAATCCCCAAAGGAAACAACACCTTTGTTCAGGCCAGGGTGACTGTTCATAATTAAGAAAATATCTGTGGTTGTAAGCCACAACTGACAGCCATTGAAAATTATGAAGCAAGATGCCTATAAGGCTTAGATATTTAAAATCTTCCAATATTAACATACTTTAAGCATATAGTGTGCAGAAATTTCAACAATATATAGTACTTATACATTGAGAGGTAATTTATCAAGCAGAAGCTTGATTTAACTGTGAGGAGCTATTGATATGCATTAGGTAGGCATTGAAACTGGTTTTGAGGGGTTTGGGTAAGTGAAGAAACAACATAACTGATATCTGAAAAAAAATGTTAGTGTTACATAGCAAAAAGAAGGGATAAAATTGTTCTAAGCAGCAGGAAAGCTGTATGTATTCAAACTCTGAGAATTATTTGTTTATTTTCAAGGATTAAAAGTATCCAGCTTATAGGGAAATAGAGTAAGTGAAAAAGTTTAGAGAGTTAAGGAGCAGAGAGCTAATAGAGAATATTACAAACAATAATAAAGTGTTTGAATCTTAGTCTGGGAATGAGACAGTTTAGCATAAAGGGATAATATAAAGTTAGCTTAAAAGTTAAAAATAGTTTGATAATTTTTAATGATGCATAATTTTATGCAGAAGGTAGCTATTATCATGCTTCAACATGATAAACATAATTTGGAAAGGCTAGCCATTCTGCACAATAACCTGGAGTTCAGATTGCACTGTTGTCTAGGTACCCTTCATTCACTTGAAAGTTAGTGATAATACTAGACACCCACTTCCTCAAGGCAGAGGTTCAGAAAAGTGTGGTCCCAGAATCAATCCCACCAGCATCCCTTGGGAACTTGTTAGAAATGCTAATTCTCAGATACCACCCAGATTTCGACATCAGATTACCTGGTAATTCTGACTCAGATTAAAATGTGAGAACGACTGGGAAAAACCTAAGTCAAAATGTTCCAGTTTTCTTAACACAAGACAATATCTCCCCTTTTCTCCCAAATAAAATTAAAATTTCTAAGTATATAAGAATTTAAATCATAATTATTCCTTCTCTAACATGAGATAGTTCACTTACAGTATGTTACATATTTTGGAGGTGCTAAAAATCATTTATCAGATGATTATTCTTTTTTTGATCAAATAATCTCAAAAATGCATGTTAAATATTCATTCAGCTTATAGTAAGTTACTCTGAATAACATACAACCCTTTATAAGTGGATGAAACTTGTCATTGTGACTTGAAAATATTTTTAAGTAAAATAAAAACATTTTTTAGTAAAATTGTTTTAAGTAATCTTTTTAGTAAATCCTTTATTCTTTTTAAGTAAAATCTATCTCCTTGTAGCTTTTGATTAGTGGTGCTAATTCAGCACTGTGGTTTTTTTTTTGGTTTGTTTGTTTTCCAGAAAATATCTAATATTCTTTCCACAGAGAAGCCCTGGAAATATTTGAGCATGATTGTTGTATTTTCTGTTATGCTCTATTCCTAAAGCAAAATTTTTTAGTTCTATTCATTATTATTCATATCATTTGTCATTTAACTTTGCTGAATATACTCAATTTTATCCCTTTTTTGTTAAATGATGTGCTTAGAATACAATCCAATTCTCCAGGGATGATATTCCCCCAACTAAACTCAAGCTTCCTTCTGGATGGGACGCTTGTATCAAAATAATCATGGGTGTATGTATGTGTTCAGTAATGCTCAACTCTTTGAGACCCATGAACTGCAGCCCACAAGACTCCTCTGTTCATGTATTTTCTAGCCAACAATACTGGAGTGGGTTGCCATTTCCTACTCCAGGAGATCTTCTCAACCTAGGGATTGAACTTGCATTTCTGGCCTCTTCTGCATTGACAGGCAGATTCTTTACCTCTGCACCACCTGGGAAGCCCATCAAAAGAATTAAATAATTAATAGTGAATTAGTTGTTTCTTTTCTTTTATTTCATCTAATTAAAGACCCTTCCCAGGTGGCAATAGTGGTAAAGAACCCACCTGCCATTTCAGGAGACCAAAGAGACCTGGATTCTATCCCTGGGTCAGGAAGATCCCTGGAGGAGGGAAACCCATTCCAGTATTCTTTCCGGGAGAATCCCATGAACAGAGAAGTCTGGTGAGCTATAGTCCCTAGGGTTGCAAAGAGTTGGACATGTCTGAAGGGACTTAGCTTGCATGCACTAATGATGATACACATTAATTATTTTAAAATCTACTGTATAGAATCTAATTTTATGCTTTATTTTTTAACTTTACAATATTGTATTGGTTTTGCCATATATCTAAATGAATCTGCCACAGGTATACATGTGTTCCCCATCCTGAACCCTCCTCCCACCTCCCTCCCCATACCATCCCTCTGGGTCGTCCCAGTGCACCAGCCCCAAGCATCCAGTATCGTGCATCGAACCTGGACTGGCGACTCATTTCATATATGATATTATACATGTTTCAATGCCATTCTCCCAAATCTTCCCACCCTCTCCCTCTCCCACAGAGTCCGAAAGACTGTTCTATACATCAGTGTCTCTTTTGCTGTCTCGTATACACGGTTATTGTTATCATCTTTCTAAATTCCATATATATGCGTTAGTATACTGTATTGGTGTTTTTCTTTCTGGCTTACTTCACTCTGTATAATAGGCTCCAGTTTCATCCACCTCATTAGAACTGATTCAAATGTATTCTTTTTAATGGCTGAGTAATACTCCATTGTGTATATGTACCACTGCTTTCTTATCCATTCATCTGCTGATGGACATCTAGGTTGCTTCCATGTCCTGGCTATTATAAACAGTGCTGCTATGAACTTTGGGGTACACGTGTCTCTTTCGATTCTGGTTTCCTCAGTGTGTATGCCCAGCAGTGGGATTGCTGGATCATAAGGCAATTCTATATCCAGTTTTTTAAGGAATCTCCACACTGTTCTCCATAGTGGCTGTACTAGTTTGCATTCCCACCAACAGTGTAAGAGGGTTCCCTTTTCTCCACACCCTCTCCAGCATTTATTGCTCATAGACTTTTGGATCGCAGCCATTCTGACTGGCATTAAATGGTACCTCATAGTGGTTTTGATTTGCATTTCTCTGATAATGAGTGATGTTGAGCATCTTTTCATGTGTTTGTTAACCATCTATATGTCTTCTTTGGAGAAATGTCTATTTAGTTCTTTGGCCCATTTTTTGATTGGGTCATTTATTTTTCTGGAATTGAGCTCTAGGAGTTGCTTGTATATTGTTGAGATTAGTTGTTTGTCTGTTGTTTCATTTGCTATTATTTTCTCTCATTCTGAAGTCTGTCTTTTCACCTTGCTTATAGTTTCCTTTGTTGTGCAGAAGCTTTTAAGTTTAATTAGGTCCCATTTGTTTATTTTTGCTTTTATTTCCAATATTCTGGGAGGTGGGTCATAGAGGATCCTGCTGTGATTTATGTCAGAGAGTGTTTTGCCTATGTCCTCCTCTAGGAGTTTTATAGTTTCTGGTCTTATGTTTAGATCTTTAATCCATTTTGAGTCTATTTTTCTGTATGATGTTAGAAAGTGTTCTAGTTTCATTCTTTTACACGTGGTTGACCAGAGTTCCCAGCACCACTTGTTAAAGAGATTGTCTTTAATCCATTGTATATTCTCGCCTCCTTTGTCAAAGATAAGGTGTCCATATGTGCGTGGATTTATCTCTGGGCTTTCTATTTTGTTCCATTGATCTATATTTCTGTCTTTGTGTCAGTACCATACTGTCTTGATGACTGTGGCTTTGTAGTAGAGCCTGAAGTCAGGCAGGTTGATTCCTCCAGTTCCATTTTTCGTCTCAAGATAGCTTTGGCTATTCGAGGTTTTTTGTATTTCCATACAAATTGTAGATTTATTTGTTCTAGCTCTGTGAAGAATACCGTTGGTAGCTTGATAGGGATTGCACTGAATCTATAAATTTCTTTGGGTAGTATACTCATTTTCACTATATTGATTCTTCCAATCCATGAACATGGTATATTTCTTCATCCATTAGTGTCCTCTTTGATTTCTTTCACCAGTGTTTTATAGTTTTCTGTATATAAGTCTTTAGTTTCTTTAGGTAGATATATTCCTAAGTATTTTATTCTTTCCGTTGCAATGGTGAATGGAATTGTTTCCTTAATTTCTCTTTCTGTTTTCTCATTATTATTGTATAGGAATGCAAGGGATTTCTGTGTGTTGATTTTATATCCTGCAACTTTACTATATTCATTTATCAGTTCTAGTAATTTTCTGGTGGGGTCTTTAGGGTTTTCTATGTAGAGGATCATGTCATCTGTAAACAGTGAGAGTTTTACTTCTTCTTTTCCAATTTGGATTCCTTTTATTTCTTTTTCTGCTCTGATTGCTGTGGCCAAAACTTCCAAAACTATGTTGAATAGTAATGGTGATAGTGGGCACCCTTGTCTTGTTCCTGACTTTAGAGGAAATGCTTTCAATTTTTCACCATTGAGGATAATGTTTGCTGAGGGTTTGTCACATATAGCTTTTATTATGTTGAGTTATGTTCCTTCTATTCCTGCTTTCTGGAGAGTTTTTATCATAAATGGATGTTGAATTTTCTCAAAGGCTTTCTCTGCATCTATTGAGATAATCATATGGCTTTTATTTTTCAATTTGTTAATGTGGTGTATTACATTGATTGATTTGCAGATATTGAAGAATCCTTGCATCCCTGGGATAAAGCCCACTTGGTCATGGTGTATGATCTTTTTAATGTGTTGTTGGATTCTGATTGCTAGAATTTTGTTAAGAATTTTTGCATTTATGTTCATCAGTGATATTGGCCTGTAGTTTTCTTTTTTTGTGGCATCTTTGTCAGGCTTTGGTATTAGGGTGATGGTAGCCTCATAGAATGAGTTTGGAAGTTTACCTTCCTCTGCAATTTTCTGGAAGAGTTTGAGCAGGATAGGTGTTAGCTCTTCTGTAAATTTTTGGTAGAATTCAGCTGTGAAGCCGTCTGGACCTGGGCTTTTGTTTGCTGGGAGGTTCTGATTACAGTTTCAATTTCCGTGCTTGTGATGGGTCTTTTAAGATTTTCTATATCTTCCTGGTCGAGTTTTGGAACATTGTACTTTTCTAAGAATTTGTCCATTTCTTCCACGTTGTCCATTTTATTGGCATATAATTGCTGATAGTAGTCTCTTATGATCTTTTGTATTTCTGTGTTGTCTGTTGTGATCGCTCCATTTTCATTTCTAAATTTATTGATTTGATTTTTCTCCCTTTGTTTCTTGATGAGTCTGACTAATGGTTTGTCAATTTTATTTATCCTTTTAAAGAACCAGCTTTTGGCTTTGTTGATTTTTGCTATGGTCTCTTTTGTTTCTTTTGCGTTTATTTCTGCCCTAATTTTTAAGATTTCTTTCCTTCTACTAACCCTGGGGTTCTTCATTTCTTTCTTTTCTAGTTGTTTTAGGTGTAGAGTTAGGTTATTTATTTGACTTTTTTTTTTGTTTCTTGAGGTATGCCTGTATTGCTATGAACTTTCCCCTTAGGACTGCTTTTACAGTGTCCCACAGGTTTTGGGTTGTTGTGTTTTCATTTTCCTTCTTTTCTATGCAAATTTTGATTTCTTTTTTGATTTCTTCTGTGATTTGTTGGTTATTCAGCAGTGTGTTGTTCAGCCTCCATATGTTGGAATTTTTAATAGTTTTTCTCCTGTAATTGAGATCTAATCTTACTGCATTGTGGTCAGAAAAGACGCTTGGAATGATTTCAATTTTTTTGAATTTACCAAGGCTAGATTTATGGCCCAGGATGTGATCTATCCTAGAGAAGGTTCTGTGTGCACTTTAGAAAAAGGTGAAATTCATTGTTTTGAGATGAAATGTCCTATAGATATCAATTAGGTCTAACTGGTCTATTGTATTGTTTAAAGTTTGTGTTTCCTTGTTAATTTTCTGTTGATCTATCCATTGGTGTGAGTGGGGTATTAAAGTCTCCCACTATTATTGTGGTATTGTTAATTTCTCCTTTCATAGTTGATAGCATTTGTCTTACATATTGCAGTGCTCCCGTGTTGGGTGCATATATATTTATAGTTGTTATATCTTCTTCTTGGATTGATCCTTTGATGATTATGTAGTGACCTTCTTTGTCTCTTTTCACAGCCTTTGTTTTAAAGTCTATTTCATCTGATATGAGTATTGCTACTCCTGCTTTCTTTTGGTCCCTATTTGCATGGAAAATCTTTTTCCAACTCTTCACTTTCAGTCTGTATGTGTCCCCTGTTTTGAGGTGGGTCTCTTGTAGACAACATATGTAGGGGTCTTGTTTTTGTATCTATTTAGCCAGTCTTTGTCTTTTGGTTGGGGCATTCAACCCATTTACGTTTAAGGTAATTATTGATAAGTATGATCCCGTTGCTATTTACTTTATTGTTTTGGATTCGAATTTATACACTCTTTCTGTGTTTCCTGTCTAGAGAATATCCTTTAGTATTTGTTGGAGAGCTTGTTTGGTGGTGCTGAATTCTCTCAGCTTTTGCTTGTCTGTAAAGCTTTTGATTTCTCCTTCATATTTGAATGAGATCCTTGCTAGGTACAATAATCTGGGCTGTAGGTTATTTTCTTTCATCACTTTAAGTATGTCTTGCCATTCCCTCCTGGCTTGAAGAGTTTCTATTGAAAGATCATCTGTTATCCTTATGGGAATTCCCTTGTGTGTTATTTGTTGTTTTTCCCTTGCTGCTTTTAATATTTGTTCTTTGTGTTTGATCTTTGTTAATTTGATAAATATGTTCTTGGGGTGTTTCACCTTGGGTTTATTCTGTTTGGGGCTCTCTGGGTTTCTTGGACTTGAGTGATTATTTCCTTCCCCATTTTAGGGAAGTTTTCAACTATTATCTCCTCAAGTATTTTCTCATGGTCTTTCTTTTTGCCTTCTTCTTCTGGGACTCCTATGATTCGAATGTTGTAGCGTTTAATATTGTCCTGGAGGTCTCTGAGATTCTCCTCATTTCTTTTAATTCATTTTTATTTTTTCCTCTCTGATTCATTTAATTCTACCATTCTATCTTCTAATTCACTAATCCTATCTTCTGCCTCTGTTATTCTACTATTTGTTGCCTCCAGAGTGTTTTTGATCTCATTTATTGCATTATTCATTATATATTGACTTTTTTTTTATTTCTTCTAGGTCCTTGTTAAACCTTTCTTGCATCTTCTCAATCCTTGTCTCCAGGCTATTTATCTGTGATTCCATTTTGATTTCAAGATTTTGGATCAATTTCACTATCATTATTTGGAATTCTTTATCAGGTAGATTCCCTATCTCTTCCTCTTTTGTTTGGTTTGGTGGGCATTTATCCTGTTCCTTTACCTGCTGGGTATTCCTCTGTCTCTTCATCTTGTTTATATTGATGAGTTTGGGGTGTCCTTTCTGTATTCTGGCAGTTTGTGGAGTTCTCTTTATTGTGGAGTTTCTTGCTGTACACCTGTACAAACCCACACACATATCTCGCTCTGTGTGGGTTTGTACAGGTGGCTTGTCAAGGTTTCTTGGCTAGGGAAGCTTGTGTCAGTGTTCTGGTGGGTGAAGCTGGATTTCTTCTCTCTGGAGTGCAATGAAGTGTCCAGTAATGAGTTATGAGATGTCTATGGTTTTGTAGTAACTTTGGGAAGCCTGTATATTGGAGCTCAGGGCTGTGTTCCTGTGTTGCTGGAGAATTTGCTTGGTATTTCTTGCCCTGGAACTTGTTGGCCCTTGTGTGGTGCTTGGTTTCAGTGTCGGTATGGAGGCGTTTGATGAGCTCCTGTCTATTAATGTTCCTTGGAGTCAGGAGTTCCCTGGAGTCAGGGTTTGGACTTAAGCCTCCTGCTTCGTTATTGGTCTTATTTTTACAGTGGTCAGAACTTCTCCTTCTATACAGCACCATTGATAAAACATCTATGTTAAAGATGAAAAGTTTCTCCACCGTGAGGGTCACCCAGAGAGGTTCACAGTGTTACATGGAGAAGAGAAGAGGGAGGAGGGAGTTAGAGGTGACCCGAATGAGATGAGGTGGAATCAGTAGAGGAGAGAGCGGACTAGCCAGTAATCACTTCCTTATGTGCACTCCACAACTGGACTGCTCAGATATGTTCACGGAGTTATACAGAGAAGAGAAGAGGGAGGAAGGAGACAGAGGTGGCCAGGAGGATAAAAGGAGGCAATGAAAAGGAGAGAGACAGATCCAGCCAGTAATCAGTTCCTTAAGTGTTCTCCACCGTCTGGAACACACAGAAATTCACAGAGTTGGGTAGAGTAAAGAGGGGTTAGGGAGGAGACACAGGCGACCTGGTGGAGAAAAAGGAGAGTCCAAAGGGGGAGAGAGCAGTCAAGCCAGTAATCTCGCTCCCTAGTGAAAAATGGGTACTGATGATTGGGTTCTTAAAGGTACAAGATTGGTAACAAATACCTAAAAGCAAAAATTAAAAATCTAGATTAGAATTTTGAATTTCAGAAATACAATTTTTAAGAAAAGAAGAAGAGAAAGAAAGAGAGAAAAAAAACTCACAAAAATTATTTAAAAAAATATAGGTACAAAATTGATAACAAATACCAAAATGCTAAAATTAAAAATCTAGAGTTTGGAATTTCAAAAATACAATGTTAAAGAAAAGAAGAAAAAAAAGAAAGAAAGAGAATAAAACAAAACAAGGTCTCAAAAATTATAAAATATATATATATGAAGTTTGCTTTTAAAAAAATAGGGTCTTTTTTTTTTTTTGCAAAGTAATAGTAGGTTATAAAAGTGATAATTAAAGGAGTAATAGAGGACTTAAATTTTTTTAAAAATTAAAAAAAAAGAAATAAAGAATGATCATAAAAATAGTAAAAATATATCTAGGACTTTCTCTGGTGTTGTTGTGGGTATTGTGGGATCAGTTCATTTTCGGGTAGTTCCTTGGTCCGGCTTATATTTCTGCACTGGTCATAACAAACACCCTCTTCTAACAAGACAAGAGAAGACTGTACACATAGACATCACCAGATGGTCAACACCGAAATCAGATTGATTACATTCTTTGCAGCCAAAGATGGAGAAGCTCTATACAGTCAGCAAAAACAAGGCCAGGAGCTGACTGTGGCTCAGACCATGAACTAAGGAGTTGCCAAATTCAGACTTAAATTGAAGAAAGTAGGGAAAACCACTAGATCATTCAGGTATGACCTAAATAAAATCCTTTATGATTATACAGTGGAAGTGAGAAAGAGATTTAAGGGCCTAGATCTGATAGATAGAGTGCCTGATGAACTATAGAATGAGATTTGTGACACTGTACAGGAGACAGGGATCAAGACCATTCCCATAGAAAAGAAATGCAAAAAAGCAAAATGGCTGTCTGGGGAGGCCTTACAAATAGCTGTGAAAAGAAGAGAAGCAAAAAGCAAAGGAGAAAAGGAAAGATATAAACATCTGAATGCAGAGTTCCAAAGAATAGCAAGAAGAGATAAGAAAGCCTCCTTCAGCGATCAATGCAAAGAAATAGAGGAAAACAACAGAATGGGAAAGACTAGAGATCTCTTCAAAAAAATCAGAGATACCAAAGGAACATTTCATGCAAAGATGGGCTCGATAAAGGACAGAAATGGTATGGACCTAACAGAAGCAGAAGATATTAAGAAGAGGTGGCAAGAATACACAGAAGAATTGTACAAAAAGATCTTCATGACCCAGATAATCATGATGGTGTGATCACTCACCTAGAGCCAGACATCCTGGAATGTGAAGTCAAGTGGGCCTTAGAAAGCATCACTACAAACAAAGCTAGTGGAGGTGAGGAAATTCCAGTTGAGCTATTTCAAATCCTGAAAGATGATGCTGTGAAAGTGCTGCACTCAATATGCCAGCAAATTTGGAAAATTCACAGTGGCCACGGGACTGGAAAAGGTCAGTTTTCATTCCAATCCCAAAGAAAGGCAATGCCAAAGAATGCTCAAACTACTGCACAATTGTACTCATCTCACACGCTAGTAAAGTAATGCTCAAAATTCCCCAAGCCAGGCTTCAGCAATATGTGAACCGTGAACTTCCTGATGTTCAAGCTGGTTTTAGAAAAGGCAGAGGAACCAGAGATCAAATTGCCAACATCTGCTGGATCATAGAAAAAGCAAGAGAGTTCCAGAAAAACATATATTTCTGCTTTCTTGACTATGCCAAAGCCTTTGACTGTGGATCACAAGAAAATGTGGAAAATTCTGAAAGAGATGGGAATACCAGACCACCTGATCTGCCTCTTGAGAAATTTGTATGCAGGTCAGGAAGCAACAGTTAGAACTGGACATGGAAAAACAGACTGGTTCCAAATAGGAAAAGGAGTTCGTCAAGGCTGTATATTGTCACCCTGTTTCTTTAACTTATATGCAGAGTACATCATGAGAAAAGCTGGACTGGAAGAAACAAAAGCTGGAATCAAGATTGCCAGGAGAAATATCAATAACCTCATATATGCAGATGACACTACCCTTATGGCAGAAAGTGAAGAGGAACTAAAAAGCCTCTTGATGAAAGTGAAAGTGGAGAGTGAAAAAGTTGGCTTAAAGCTCAACATTCAGAAAACGAAGATCATGGCATCTGGTCCCATCACTTCATGGGAAGTAGATGGGGAAACAGTGGAAACAGTGTCAGACTTTATTTTTCTGGGCTCCAAAATGACTACAGATGGTGACTGCAGCCATGGAATTAAAAGACACTTACTCCTTGGAAGGAAAGTTATGACCAACCTAGATAGCATATTGAAAAGCAGAGACATTACTTTGCCAACAAAGGTCCGTCTAGTCAAGGCTATGGTTTTTCCTGTGGTCATGTATGGATGTGAGAGTTGGACTGTGAAGAAGGCTGAGCACCAAAGAATTGATGCTTTTGAACTGTGGTGTTGGAGAAGATTCTTGAGAGTCCCTTGGACTGCAAGGAGATCCAACCAGTCCATTCTGAAAGAGATCAGCCCTGGGATTTCTTTGGAAGGAATGTTGCTAAAGCTGAAACTCCAGTACTTTGGCCCCTTCATGCGAAGAGTTAACTCATTGGAAAAGACTCTGATGGTGGGAGGGATTGGGGGCAGGAGGAGAAGGGGACGACAGAGGATGAGGTGGCTGGATGTCATCACTGACTCGATGGACGTGAGTCTGAGTGAACTCCAGGAGTTGGTGATGGACATGGAGGCCTGGCATGCTGCGATTCATGGGGTCGCAAAGAGTCGGACACGATTGAGCGACTGATCTGATCTGATAGACCCCTTCCTATGTAGTCGGTACTAACGACAGGGTTTTGATCTATTGCCTGTCGCTTCCAAGGCGGTTCCCTCTTTTATAGCTTCTTCTGTTTGCCGGTCTCTTCAGTGTCTGAAATCTGCCCTGATACAAAGGGGGCGGTGTTGGACACTTTTTTAGGCTCACTTGTTCAGTCCCACTGTGGGGAGGGAGGGATGCTGCAAACCAATAACACTGGCGTGTGCTCACAGTGCCTCAGCCACACTGGGCCTGCCCCTGCTCACGGCGCGTGTAGCCTCCCTTCCCACACTGCTCAGCGTCTAGGTTGCTCTGCCGGGAACCATCCAAGGCCAGCCCTGGGCTGCTTGCACCTCCCAGGTCCAAGCTGCTCAGATTCAGGCACTTGGGTAGTCCTCAGAGACGCAGACTCAGTTGGGCCTGCGTTTTGTGCCCTTCCCAGGTCCGAGCAGCTCAGGTGATGAGGTGTTTGGCAAGCGCGGTTGCTGCGACTTATTCCCTCCTCGCTGCTGGATTTTCTGGGTGTAGAACCGGCGCACCTTCTCAGGCAGATGTTGACTGTCCAGAACCCCAAGAAGTCTTAGTTAGCAAAGAAGCCTGCTTACAGTTTTGTAGATAATGTGTTTCTGGGACTGCGATTGCTCCCTTCTGGCTCTGGCTGGCTGTCACCGGAGGGGGATGGTCTGTAGCCGGCTATCTCTGTTCAGTTCTTTGTTCCGTGCGCGGGCCTGGCGGTGTCTTAGGTTAGGGCTGGCTTTTCGTGTGGTAGTTATCCCACAGTCTGGTTTGCTAGCCCAAATTAGTTCGCTCAGATAGCGCTCGGGGCATTCAGGCCAGATCCTTACTCTAAGTGATGCAGCCCACGCCTCCCTGCCCAGCCCCAGCTTGCTAGTGGCGGGTGCAGGTGTCTGCGCTTCTTCTCCGCTGGGGGAGTTACTGTTGGTCTCATAATCTGTGGGTTTTAATTATTTATTTTTCCTCCCTGTTATGTTGCCCTCTGTGCTTCCAAGGCTCGGCATAGACTCGGCAGTGAGAGTGTTTCCTGGTGTTTGGAAACTTCTCTCTTTTTAAGACTCCCTTCCTGGGACAGAGCTCTGTCCTTCCCTCTTTTGTCTCTTTTTTTGTCTTTTATATTTTTTCCTACCTCTTTTTGAAGACAATGGGTTGCTTTTCTGGGTTCCTGATGTCCTCTGCCAGCATTCAGAAGTTGTTTTGTGGAATTTAGTCAGCGTTTAAATGTTCTTTTGATGAATTTGTGGGGGAGAAAGTGGTCTCCCGTCCTATTCCTCCACCATCTTAGCTCCTCCTCTAATTTTATGCTTTTTTTGTATGTGTGTGGGAGAGATTTTTTCTTCCTATCATTGTTAAATCAGGCTATTTTACTGTGAATTTGGAAGACTCTGTAATGAGAGTTAAACTAGTACCTTAGTTTTATTTTTGTTAAAATTGAGAATCTCTGTTTTATTTATTTTTCCACTTAGATTCCTGTTATCCTCAGATCAATATATTATTTTGTATATACCTATCTAAGACAATACCTGCAACTTAGAAAATGTTGATATAGCTGTTGATATAGAAAATGTTAACAATTACTCAGATTCATGGCACTTGATCCAGAATCAACCTATGTAACTAAGTATCCCATAATGTTTTCAGTACTTGGCTGAAGTGAAGATATATTCTATCTCCCTTTGTGATAATTTTCAAAAGGGAACATTAAAAATTTAGTGTATAATGACTTTTACTTAATTATCAGACTCTCAACTTCTAGGTGTACAAAGTGTGATGTTGTTCAATGATTGCTTATGGAAAATTGTTTTAAAAGTAAAATTCTTCTTTTTTTTTTAATTTTATTTTATTTTTAAACTTAACATAACTGTATTAGATTTGCCAAATATCAAAATGAATCCGCCACAGGTATACATGTGTTCCCCATCCTGAACCCTCCTCCCTCCTCCCTCCCCATTCCATCCCTCTAAATCTGTTTTTGTTCTTTTTGTAAATTTGGGGGAATAAAAAGGAAAAAACTCATTTAGACCTTGAAATTTGAATCTGATTGAAGCAGGAATATTTAATATTTATAATCTCTTTAATTTTCCTGGGCTTTTATCTTTTACCAATGTTTTTCTAAGGTTTCATTCTCTTGATTGCATTTAAAATGAAGCAAAAACAAACTGAAGGTTTTTTTTTTTTTTTCTTTCATGGCAATCATGACAAAACAACAAACCTGCTATTTGCTTGATTTTCCCTCAATACAAGTAAAATTATAAACCAATAAACATCACACAGATTTTTGTTCAACTTAACTTTCATTAATTGGAATAGTCTTTTATAAGCTACTCTGTAGGAAATTATTATTGCCATGTTTAATTTGGGCAGAATATGAATTGCTTTTTCTCCTTCTCTTATTCAAAGAAAATAAAAGTTTGATTTATTTCCTCTGAGCAGAGATAGAGTAGTTATGATGATGAAGAACACAAGAAATCTCAAGAGAGTTCTAAAACTTCCAATTTGCTGTGTTTTATACACTCACACTACTTCATATCTCATAGACTTCCTCAGATATGGTGCATCAGTAAATTGTCTTTATAGATACAAATAAAATGATTTTCCATCCAAAACAAGTTATCACTATAATATATACAAATAATAGTTATCTTGAGACAAAGGATAATTTGTAATGTGAATGCATTATTTACACTTGGGTTTAACCAAATATTGAGATACATTTTATTTCATTTTTAAAAATTATAAAACACTGCTAAAATATTAACTTCATCTTTCAAACTCTAAAATTATGTTATTATTTTTCTAAATGAAAGTGTCCACTGAGTATATAGGAATTAAACTTTGAACTCTTTGCTATAGTTTCTGTCTATTCATTTAGTTGGAGAAAGCAATGGCACCCCACTCCAGTACTCCTGCCTGGAAAATCCCATGGATGAAGGAGCCTGGAAGGCTGCAGTCCATGGGGTCGCTGAGGGTCGGACACGACTGAGCAACTTCACTTTCACTTTTCACTTTCATGCATTGGAGAAGGAAATGGCAACCCACTCCAGTGTTCTTGCCTGGAGAATCTCAGGGACGGGGGAGCCTGGTGGGCTTCCGTCTATGGGGTCACACAGAGTCCGACACGACTGAAGTGACTTAGCATTAGCAGTCATTTAGTTGTGATGAACTCTTTGGAAAAAAATGTTAAAAATCTATAGTTCTCAGATCAATAACCATTTTGGAAAACATAGCAAAACCAAAAGTGGGAAAAATAACACTCCCCATAGGAAAAATACATTTGGAATAAACCACAAACTGCCATAAATTCACCATTAAATTAATAAAAAGAGAATTACATTTTAGATAGTGTCAATTTTCAATAGTATCCTACAGTGATATAAGCTGTAATGCCATAGGAATAATAATGGTAATAATAATTAGTCTGCCACATATCCATTATGCCAGAACTGAAAGTTTTATAAACACCCAAATATTGTTCATGTTCGCAGTAGAGTACCAGTTTAGGACATAACTGAGTCAACAACGTTAATTATCAAGATTGAAGTTTGGGAAAGAATAGCAAAATAGATGGGGAGAGGTCAAGAAGTGGAGGTAAGAGAAAGATGATATAAAAGCAAAGGCAATAGTACATGCTGTGGAAATGATGTAAAGGAAAGGAAAAAATGTGAATATATTTCCCCTAATCTGTGTTACAGAAGTTTTGGATTCTGCCTAGTGCATTATGAAATTAGATATTTAAAGCATATATTTTGAAAATGATTGAGTTAAGAACACATTAAATCCTTCAAATGTTAAGGGAGAGAGCAAAAATAAATATTAAATACTGCATTTGATGCCTACATTGACAACTTCCTGAGTCTAATAACAGATTCATTCTCAGAGACCGCCTTCTAACATGCTGTATTTTTTGTTTAAATTCTGATTATGTTGACTTTTTTTTTTACCTTGCTTCAAGAGCCCTGCTTAATGCAACTATGACAGGTTGTGATGTAAATTAAATTGTGAAATGTTGTGAAACAAAATCCCATAGCACATAAGTTGAGTATCTCATTGGTATCAAATCCAAAGCCTTGCATTTTAGTATCCAGATAGAGTGAACCATTATCTAATGATAGAACTATTCAATGGCAGGCCACCATGACCAGACTGGAATTCTGGGCACCTCCCTGTACACCACACGAGCACTTTATCTGTCTTTTCTACACCAATCTCTGATCATATTTCTTGTTCATGAGCCTGATGTTTCAGTGCCTGACTGGAGATTATATATGGTATATTGGATATATACTGTATATAGGAAATATATAGCATATGTATACTATCTATGTTATGCTATGCTAAGTCACTTCAGTAGTGTCTGACTCTGTGTGACCCCATAGACGGCAGCCCACCAGGCTCCCCCGTCTCTGGGATTCTCCAGGCAAGAACACTGGAGTGGGCTTCTATTTCCTTCTCCAATGCATGAAAGTGAAAAGTGAAAGTGAAGTCGCTCAGTCGTGTCTGACTCTTAGCGATCCCAAGGACTGCAGCCTACCAGGCTTCTCCGTCCATGGGATTTTTCAGGCAAGAGTACTGGAGTGGGGTGCCATTGCCTTCTCAGTGTATACTATCTAGTATACTTGTAAAAAACTAAGAAATATCATATATTTGACTTTTTTCAAAATCATTAAAATCAATATATTTTGCAAATTCCTTTATACTGAAGTTGAAAATCTCATTGCTATTTGTGCTGTTATCATTATTTAAGTAATGATAAAATTTTTGATATACTTATTGGATACTTGAATTTTCTTTGTTCTTTGTCACTGTAGGTATTTTAAGTTTTATTAGTATATGATTACTTGATGGGCTTCCCAGGTGGTGTTAATGGTAAAGAACCTGCCTGCCAGTACAGGTGACTTGACAGGGACACACGTTTTATCTCTGAGTCAGGAAGATCTGCTGGAGGAGAACAGGACAACCCACTCCAGTATTCTTGCCTAGAGAATCCCATGGACAGAAAATCTGTCAGGCTATAGTCTGTAGGTTTGAAAAGACCAGGATATGACTGAGTGACTGAACAACAACAACTTTCAATATTGTAGTCATCATGACAACTATTATTTGTTATTTTTTATTCCTATGCTAGCATTGTACTATATGTGAATCATTAATCTAAAACTTATCCTAGAATTAATATGATTACATGGTTTAGATTTATTTTTTAAAGTATATATATATATATATATATACACACATATATACATCCCCAAAAGATTAAAATACATTTTGTTATTGTTCTTATCTTGACTTTGAGGTCAGAAATATTTATTTCTTTTCTCCATATTGTTACCCTCCTGTGATTAATATTTTCTAGCCTCTTTAAATGCTATTTAGTCATAAGCTAAATTGCAAAATTAACATGAATTTAGAAGATGATATTCAAATATATAACAAAAAGCATGGTTATGGGCATTGATCTGTCAGAGGGACTATTGTATTGCAATCTGTCCTGTAAAATTCTGTGTCTATAATTTATACTATTAATATATCTGTTCACTCTGGCATAAGTTCAACAGTTTTATTTACTGTAGGTTTATGATATTCTTTAATCCTGAGTGGTCATACATGACCCTTGTTAATATTCATTTTTCAGAATTCTTTCTACTTATGACACTTTCTCCCATGAACACTATGGGATAATTTAGTTAAATTATAGGAGTATTTATTAATGCATTGCACTAAACATATTAATTAATTTGTTCCTACATCAAAAATTTGTGACTGTCTTGTGAGTCAATTTTACCTTGAGAAGAACCAGCATCTTATAATAATGAGTTTAATTTTTTCCATAGAGGAGCAAAATGTATCAATTAACTTTCCCTTGATATCTCTTACTAATGTTTCTTAGTTCTCCTGATATTAGTGTTGCATGTTTTGCATTTATTTCTAAGCGTTTCATATGTCCTGCTATTGTAAATAGATCTGTTTTGATAAAATTTTAAGAGTTGAAAGTGCTATAACTTTATTCCTTGCAACTGTATGAAAGTGAAAGTGAAGTCACTCAGTTGTGTCCGACTGCTCACTGCTTGTCATAAATTCAACATTATAAAGGCTTTCATTACACTTGCTTAGCCATTACATCTAAAACAATTACCAAGTAAATGTTAATAGACGTGTGTTCCTTACATGTTTCCTGTAGAACTTTATGAACTAACTATTGTAAAAGATCCAGTCCATCTATTTTGTCCAAAGTGTGAAAATGATAAAAGTAGTATATTATTTTTAACATGTATATTTTTATTATGAGTTCTTTTCCAAACAGGTGACTCACAAAATGCTTTCTATTGAGTAAGCACTAAATACTGGCTATATTTTACTGTTATCACTTATTTACCAAACTTATAAAACTATCACTATGAGGTACCTTCAAGATTACCATTATCATTGTATTTGATGCTGTTTTACTTTGTATTGTTAATATGTACTGAAGTATTTCTGCAGTGGTTAATTTCTGAATGTATTTGGAAACCGTATGAAGTTAAACAAATGAGAGTGTATTTTGTATTGTCTCATAAAAAAAGTAGAGAAAAGAAAAAAAAAATTTCCCCTGGGTGTGAGTTGGTACAGATTAAATTTAATGTGATTATGACATCTAAAAAAGTAAATTTATGTATTTATTATGCTGAGATGCCATAAATTGACATGCTAATGTTCAAGGGTTGCAAATTCAAATGATTCTGGGAACTAAATAAGTGACACAATTGAACAGATTGGACTTGGTAGAAACTGGAAGAAACTAGAATGCCTTACCTCTAGGGAAGATATGTGCTTCCCTGGTGGCTCAGATGGGAAAGAATCCGCCTGCATTGCAGGAGACCCAGGTTAGATCCCTGGGTCGGGAAGATCACCTGGAGGAAGGTATGGAAACCCACTCCAGTACTCGTGCCTCGAGAATCCCATGGACAGAGGAGCCTGGCAGGCTGCAGTCCATAGGGTCGCACAGAGTTCGATAAGAATGAAGCAACTAAGCAGCAGCAGAGGGAAGATACAGCCTTAAATACCTTCTTTAATATAGATTTAGAAAAAAATAAAGAACTAGATTTTCCATCCTAAAATTGGACAAATATTAAATCAAATAAAATCAGGAATAAGGAATTTATTAATTAAACACAGAAATTAATACAGCTAAATAAAATTAGTGGAACAAATAATTATATCCAAAAACTTTCTTTAATTTACTAACAAAATATATAATCCTCTCTTAAATCTGACTAATTAAATATGTGAATGATAGAAAATAACAGGAAAGATGAAAAAATATAACCAATTCTTATAGCAATTCAATTGCAGAAATTTGAAATTTAGACAAAATTGATGATTTTGTAGGAGATGGAAATTTTCAAAATCAACTCACATGAAAGTTGAAAAGTTATTCTCCAACTGCTTTAAAAGAGGTTATAAAGTAAATTTGATATTAACATTGATAAAGCACTTAAACCAGATGCTCCACAGCTAAGACTTCTTTCCAAATAACTGTTCAACTTCTAAACTATCTCACTTGAAAAAGCAAATAATGCCAAGGCACTAAAATAATTCCACTTTTTTCCTTGAGGAATAACTCATTTTATCTTTTTTATTAAAGTATCATTGATTTACAATTTCTTAGTTTTTGCTGTGCAGCAAAGTGGATCAGTTATGATTATACATATATCCCCTCTTTTTTAGATTCTTTATCCATATAGAGTATTGAGTAAAGTTCTCTGTGCTATACACTAGGTCCTTATTAGTTACATATATTATATATAGTAGTGTGTATGTTATATCAATCCTAACCTCCCAAATTATCCTTCTACACCTCATTATTCTTGAAGTACTTAACTCCAGCAAGTTTTAAATGTTGGAAATAATTCAAATTTTATAAAATATTCTGAGATCAATATAACTTTCCAGAATATACTAGCATATTGTTTGAAATGCCCTGACACTAGGACTGAGGGCTGCATATTGGTCACTGAACTCAGTTTAGAAATCTATGGAGTGTATTTTCTTGTCAGTTTGTCTCCCTGAGAAAATGTGTGTGTGTGTGTGTGTGTGTGTCTGTGTCTGTGTGTGTTTGTGGAGAGAGAGAAATAAGAGAGGAAGAGGAGAGAGACTTCAGTGATTTTGTTCCTGGTTCTGTTTTCATATTATTTACCTGTTTTTCTAGTTGTTATCTATGGACAAGATGCTGTACTAGAAGTGAGCCCTTGTTTGCCAAATTGTTCCATTGACTCCCTGGTGTTGTCAAGCAGTAAATGGGCTATGTTTTCAGTGGCCTCCTTAGAAATAAAAGAGTAATCTAACCTCTGTAAGACAAACCTCAGTTTTGCTTTCTCACCTGTACCTGTTTTAAAACCTTTGGGAGGGCAAAGAGAAAATATTGGGTTTCATTTTCCGTACCTTGTTTGATTTATCTGGGTTCTGTTCACTGATAAAAAGAATTAGTTAACAAATTGGCCTTTGGCTAAACAAATGGCAGGCCAGCAATAAATGGGTTAAATCATTCTGACTGGACATCTGCCTTTGAGCTGCTTCATTACGGAGGGCCCTCCCTGAGGGGCCCCGTGAACCTCGGCTTCATCGATCCATTATATATATCCTGTCCCTTGTGACCTATGCTGATGGAGACTTGCCCGTTAAGTGTATTTTGGTGCCAGTGACCCAGGAAAACCCTCATTTTGTGTAAACTCCAGCACTGCTAGATCTCGAGAAGAGCGATTAAACATTTGTTTGCAAAAAATTAGAATGCTTCCCACAGTGAAGATTATTTAGAGGGCAGACATACAAAATTTGCTAAGATTACTTTTTGAGCTTAATGAGTTTAATAATATATTTCAATCTTGGAATTTCAATTGTTATATTGGAAAAATAAATCCCATGTACATAATTTGCACAGAATAATGTTGTCTAAAACAACAAGGCTTATTTACGCTTAGTTTGCATCAATGCTATTAAATTTAGGCAATTTAAATACCCCAGGGTGCTTTTAGTCAATTTATTTAGGACTTGAGAGTTAAATTATGTTTAGAAGTCCCTTTATGTAATCTATTGCACAGAGTTTGTCAAATTTACATTATGAAGTTTAATAACAAAAAAATTTAGCAAATTTGGAATTATAGGGGATTTTGTTTGTCTTCAATTTCAAATTATTGATACTCAAATTAAAAAGTAGTGATTAGGAGACAAGATAATGAAGTGAACCATACCATACAAAGCAAATTAATAAAACTGAAAAATGGATTGTTTTATGATTAATTTAATGGAAAATGCTAACATGTGTTACATGTATAGAGAGTATACTTTGTAACACTTTACAAAAATGTCAAAAATGAAGGTTTCCTTCTCTAGAATTTTCCGGGTTGGTGCCTTACTTCAGTACCAATGATGCAGTACTGAACAATAGATTCTCCCCCATACCCTCCTCCTTTTAATTTGTCATCACAGTACTGTGCACAGAGGGAAAATTCTTCCTTAAAACCCTCTAGCAATTTGCTTATGCCCTGCAGTGTGAGATTTAATTATTCATGTCAGTTTCCGGACATGTATTCAATATATTAACTTGGAAAAAAGTTCTTACAAAATTTGTCATAGGAAAGTAAATATAATAAAAATATGAGTAAAATTACCTTTAAAGATGATTGCAATAAATTCTATCTGTGGGGCACGGGGAACTCAACACACATAAATAATCCCGGTACTATTTAGTTTCAAGAGATGTTTCTCGGCAAATGATAAACAAGACAGAATATTTAAAGGTTCATGTGAAGCAGCACAAAATGCATTGTTCTAGGGAGGGGAATATAGCTTTCCTGACTTCAATTTCTATCATTTTACTTTGGGGAAAAGTTGTGGTACCTTCTGGAATGTATGCATTGTCTTTTCTATCAACTAATGTCACTTTTGGTCTGCTACAGTCTTTAAGTATTATCTTCCTGAGGTGTATACTGTACTCCTTCTTTATCTCTTCAACAAATCTAATGTGCTCCTAAAACTGACAGTAAAGTTTTGACCTTTATATTGTACACTAACATTACAACAAATCCAAAGTACATTTTATTATCTTAAAATTTATTCTTAATTTGATTATATTGCACATTCTTCTTAGGTAATTTTTTGTTTTATTTTTTTATTTTCCTTAAATGGAGCAAACCTTCATAATTCCTGATCTAATTCTCATTTATTTCACTGTTCCTTTAAACAATAGAATGTTTTAAGGTTGCCCTGAGCCTATCCTTAAAAAAAAAAAAAAAAAAAAAGCTAATTAAAGGGTAAATGTTACCATATCCAAATATTTGCACATGCAAGTTTAGGGAAAAATAAGAATGACTACAATATTATCATATTTTTTATTTTCTTTAATTCTCAGAGCTTTTAAACACGTAACATAGTTCAGAAAAATAGCACAAGAGAAACTCATTTCTTACGACCATATAAAGAGATATTAACATTCTTTCAAGTTGTTTTCCTATTTCTTTTTGTAAAAATAAAGTATATAAGAAAGACACACCTTATGACCTTCTCTTCATTCCTCTCTACTTCTTGTCTTCATCTTCAGAAGTAATTTTCCCTATAGAGTAATAAAATCACCTATCTCAAACACTAGACTACATACCCAGAAGAAGACACACTGGGTTTTATTTGTTGTGGAATACAAATTGGAATGATGTTCATTGTATTAATTCAGTCATGATCTCAACTTGATATGCTCTAAACTGAAAACTAAATTAGAAAGTCAACTACCACCTACATGCCATATGTAAAACCACAGGAGAAAGACAGGTTAATAGAGAATAGATAAAGGGAGAAAACACAGGTGGTTTCTATATTCTGTGATTAACCAATCCAAAATTTATAGTTGGTGTTTATAACATCTTTACTCTACCATCAATTTCATGTTTTCTGGATCCATAGACAATTTCTCAGTCATTAGAGTTCTTTCCCTAGTAGGTTGGGCTCAAATGTCTCCTGAAGATTTCAGTGTTAGGTTGCTATAACTCCTATCCTTCTATCAATATTTACCAGTGTATTTGAAAATATTATGAATTAGTCCAAAGTATTTTCTGATTTCCAGACAGCTGCCTTTTGCCTGAAACTCTGTTCCCTTGATAATCATAATCAGGTTCCCTATTTTCTTCTTATGTCAACTGCATGAGGTTATACATTCGTCATGTAAATTTAGACATACAATTAAGTGGAAGAACTTTTTGTGCCTTAGTGGGAATATTTCTTTCTGGATTACTGAAGTAATACACCTCAAAGACAGAGAAAGAGTGAACAAAATTTTGAGAATAAGCTAGTAAGTTTAATAATAAGAAATACTTCTCCTACTGTATCCTTGTGTTCCTTGGTCTTCTAGGATATGGAAGAACCACATCACATGTTGATACCCATTTATATTATCTATCTCTTCTTGTGCTACTGATTTACAAGCATTTGTATCCTCCTAGCTGAGAACATAACTGAGTCCTCAATAAAATAAACCATCACAATTATTTGTAAAGCCAGCTGCTTCTGGGTATTGGGATTCATGGTAAGCTCAGTGAATTTCATAATCATGTTGATCACTTTTCTTACTTGAAAATACATGTATGGTCCAGAAGCAATATTGAGTGGGGTAAATAAAGGATTTGGTGAGTCTACAGAAGGTAATCTTTTGAACTGTATTAAAGGAGTTTAGGACTCTCAACTTGTTTAATATAAGGCACTGATTAGTATTGTAGTTTTGGTTTATAAATCAAGCAAAACAATCAAATGTCATATTCTGATTCTAGCCTAGTAAGTCCAGAATAATCATAATTACATTCATATTGATAAATATGACTAAAATGTATTTATTTCCTATATAGTTCATTGTTCTTAGAATTTATCACCACACGTTATCCAGATTTTTGCCTATATCTACATCTTGCAAGTATTTGCATTAGTTAATTCCTCCTCAGGAAAGTTTTATTTTGTTCCCTCTGGGACACCTGGTTCTGAACCTTGGGGATAGAAAGGGTCAGAAAAATATTGGCATGCCATTATAAGGTAACTATTTCAAGTGAAGTTGCTATTAATCTATTTATATATATTAAAATGACAGAGAAGCAGTTTGATTAGACATATAGATAGAGTTGACTGTGCAAACAGTGGAGTTTTTGTAGGGTTATATCAGAACAAGTCCATTCTAATTTTCAAGATCCTAAGTACTTTTGCCTAGAAAATCCCATGGACGGAGGAGCCTGGTAGGCTGCAGTCCATGGGGTTGCTAGAGTTGGACACGACTGAGCGACTTCACTTTCACTTTTCAGTTTCATGCATTGGAGAAGGAAATGGCAACCCACTCCAGTGTTCTTGCCTGGAGGATCCCAGGGACGGGAAGCCTGGTGAGCTGCCATCTATGGGGTCGCACAGAGTCGGACACGACTGAAGCGACTTAGCAGCAGCAGCAACCTACCTACAAGTTGGCACATTAATGCTTGTTTAAGAGACATACAGGAGTTAAAAAGGAAATTTATGTTGTAATTCAACAATCTATAAGATTAGATTCTGTAAGCATCAGCCCTGTTAGGTCTAAAGAGATATAAAATATAATTTTAGGGTAGTTGCAAAATTTTGTTGGTCCTCTCATGTGAGAGTAGGAAGCTCTTAGCTTATAATTTTTACTATTTATTCCAGAGCAGAAGCAGCCAGTGCTCCAACTCCACCTTTGTATTTCCCTTTCCCTTTTCTGTCATCTACTCTGGATGGAAATAGTATCCCTAAATCCCAAACCTATGAATATACAAACATTATTGACAATATAGTTTGGAAGAAGAAGAGAGATTCTGCTTTACTCTCAAGACATGCAGAAACAACAGCAACCGAGGAAGAACACTCACTCATGACACTGAGATTTTAGCTACAGCAACATGTTCCTGAACTTAATTATCCAACTGTGGCTTCAGACTCTTCCTCTTTCAGACCTCCCAATTACTGTATAATCATCTAATACTTACCATATATACAATATTTGCCCTAGACTAACCAAGGATGATTTCTGCTTCCTGTCTGCTACAGTATATGTCTTGAGTTCTTTTCTTGGAAACAGAAGCTGAGATAGAGATTTGTGTGCAGATGTTCTATTGTGAAATACTTTGAAGAAAACCACTTTTAAGTAATGAAGGCTTGGACAAAGGAATAAATTAAACTACTATGGTGTTGCAGCAGAGACCCCAGCCAGTCCCACAGGGAGCTTAGGAGCTAAGATGGTCTTTCAGCATGGCCCAATTTGAGACAAGGGTGGCCATCTTTGTAATCCTGTTATTAACCAGTCTCCACATGTGGTTGCACCTAAGGAGGGTGTGAAGGACATACACGGATATCTATCTATTCCCCTGTGCATTCATGCTGCTATGCTAAGTTACTTCAGTCATGCCCCACTCTTTGTGATCCCATGAACTGTAGCCCACAAGGCTCCTCTGTCCATAGGCTTCTGCAGGTAAAGATACTGGAGTGATTGCTATGCCTGCTTCTAGGGAATCTTCCGGAGCCAGGGACTGAACCCGTCTCTTAAGTCTCCCGCATTGGCAGGCAGGTTCTTTACCATTAACGCCACCTATGGAGCCCCTGTTCTCCTAGTAGGATATAAGCAGGAAGAGGACTCAGTGTGAATTGGCTCATGCTTTCTGCTTTGCCATTAGCAATGAAGTAGTTTGCCTATGATGTCCTCATGTCTTCTGACTGCATCAACAAAACTGGGGCATATTAACTGGGTACTGCAAGTCATATAAATTCTCAGATCCTTCACAGTTCTTCGCATCAATAAGCCATTGGTGCTGCTGCTACAGCTGACTCTCATGCTCATAAACCTGACAACCAGATACTAGAAGGAGGCATCTCTTTTTTGTCCCTGCCTCAGACCTCATGGAGATGATAACTGGATACTGGCCACCTCGACTGTGTCTAACACTTAGTGTCACCACATTGCTTCCTGGAGGCAACAATATCAGGAAAATGGCCTCTGCTTCAGAGATTGTATTCCAAATCTCATGCTGGTGCATCTAACTGGGAACACCCAACTTACATCCAAACGCTCATGGAAAAGGATGTTTAGGAAATACAAATTTCATATTTTCTCTATATCTAACTGACAATATGGATACAAGATTGGAAGATGAGGAGACTGACAGATGTAACCTATGCTGTATATCATAGTTTGTGTCTCTCTGGAAAGCTATTGCTTTTCATTCGACTTAGCAATATATCCAGCCAGCACCAAATATTATGTTAATAACTTCCAGTATTTTCCTAAAGCACAGATATTGCATATGTAAAACCTACTCTGGTGGGATTGTGATTATTATTATGTTTTCAGAGATTTCTCCGATTCCCCAGAAATAAATCAAAGCTAGTTCCTTTGTTTTCTTCTTGCTCTGGTGGATATATATATTTTTATCTTTTACATAGTTCAGAATTTCATTAATGGAACAGATCATGGAAGGTGTAGATTTTTTGCAATCATTACAGATATAAGCTAGTTTTTGGAAGCCCATGTCTTCATCTCCTGCTAAATGTGCGTAATATATTTCAAGCCTCAGAATTACTATATCAGCAGTTTATAAAATGTGCAGTTTCCTTTTGACTCTTGAAGCTTGATTTTTCATTTTCCTATCTGTTTCTAGTATCTTTCTTTCTTTCTTTCTCAAAAACTCCAGGATGCATTTAAAAGAAAATTTGTTATACTTTTTCCAGAATTTCTAAATGTTCTTGGAGGCTGTGTGTGTGCATGTTTCTAGCAGATTTCTGAAGCTAGTAGCCAAATGATCCTTATTATAATCATTTCATACCATTAAAGGTTGCCTGGCTTATTTCTTTCTTCTTGCTATTTATAGACACCTTTTTTAATCTAATGAGAAATTGGTAATTCTCCTCTTAGCTCTCTCCTTTAAATAGTTTTCTTAATTTATTAATATATCATTTGATATTAATATCCAGAAAAGAAATTCTTAATCAGTTTTGGACGATTTTCATAGAGATATGGGCCAAATCAAGGCAAGGCAGTGATCAAGCCCTGAAAAATCTTACTGGGAACATGAATCTTTGGAAATGTTGTGTTGAGATAATTTTCCATATACCTGAAGATGAAAATAACTGTTTCTTTTGATTAAATTAATATGAAAGTATTGGATTGGCCAAAAAGCCCATTTGGGTTTTTCTGTAACAAAGAAACCAAACTTTTTGGTCAACCCAATACATCTCTGATGCTGGTCATTTTTCCACGAGTAAAAGGATAAAAGAAAAAATATATGGAATTTGTTTATAGGAAGTTCATACAGTGGTAAGATACACACTAATTCCAAAGATTATAAACAGAAGTGCATAGTAGGAGGACCAATTCAGTCTGTCATATTTTGCTTTTAGTATATTAATGATTAAGGTAATATATATGCATTAAATATCAATTCAGCAGATGTTCATTAAGCCTGCAATATGTAGTGCCCTTGGTATTCCATATTGAAGTTTGTAGTCTAATGGAAAAAAAATGTTCTTTGCTCACAGTTGTAATATCCATATGGATAAATTGAGGAACGGACCAAAGACTCAAATTAAAGATAAAGAAAACTTAGCAAGCATTAAAAATACTATCAGTTAGTAAATATTCAAAAGAAATTGCACAACTCATAATTAGAGAAATAATAAATGTAGTTGGCAGAAAAAAAGGTTTGTAAATCTTCTTAGGAAAAGGGAAATAATAAGTCCATAAATTACTAAGTGGTGAGCAAATGCTTGTGCCTGGAGAATCACTTAAAGTCACCAAAGGCAATAATTTAGAATCACTTAAAATTGGAAATTAGCTGTGCACAATCCATCTGATTTTGTGAAGGGCTAATTGTGCTGAACAAATCTTATTTCCTTTTTTGGTAAAATAAGAGTTTTCAAAGGCATGAAACTACCTGAGAGATGTAGAAATGCAAGTTAAAAAGGTAGATTTTAGTGTATAAGACTCATCACTGACAAGCTAACAAATATAACGGACATTGTTCAATGTATTTTTAAAATTCATTGGCTATAGAATCTCAAAAATCCCTAAAGAGAGTGTCTGTATTGCTTTGGTAAAAGTTGCAGACACTAAAAACATTGCCTGATCTATCTTACCTTATTTCTGTAGAAGAGGACTACAGCAGGAATATTCAATTTTACACACAAGGGTATTAGACTAAGTAGTTTTTGTTTATAACCATTAATTCCCTGTAATTTTACCCTGTATTTAATATCCAAACAAAGATTAATTCACCAAAGGGAACTGTAATACAAACAAATATTCATGTTTTACATTGCTATTTTAGTCAAGTGTCATCTGCTGCTGCTGCTGCTAAGTTGCTTTAGTCGTATTCGACTCTGTGTGACACCAGAGACGGCAGCCTACCAGGCACCCCCGTCCCTGGGATTCTCCAGGCAAGAACACTGGAGTGGGTTGCCATTTCCTTCTCCAATGTATGAAAGTGAAAAGTGAAAGTGAAGTCGCTCAGTCGTGTCCAACTCCTAGCGACCCCATGGACTGCAGCCTACCAGGCTCCTCCTTCCATGGGATTTTCCAGGCAAGAGTACTGGAGGGGGTGCCATTGCCTTCTCTGATTTATTCATTAAGCTAATAGTAAATAAGTGAAAAAATAACTTTGAATTTGTTAGATAGAAGTGCTATCCCTTTTTGATTTCTTACAGATTTCAGAACAAGGTTATCCTCTTTTATAATTAATTTTATATTTCATTCAATATTTAAAACATATTTCATCTCTACATTTTGAAAGATTAACAATAATTGGAATTATTTTGGTACGATTTTATCCTTATTCTCTATATATTGGAGTAGAAAAAAAGGAAATACTTAAATAAATAATCACTGACACTTTGACTTTTTAGATGTTTTGGTAAGATCAGCCCTGGGATTTCTTTGGAAGGAATGATGCTAAAGCTGAAACTCCAGTACTTTGGCCACCTCATGTGAAGAGTTGACTCATTGGAAAAGACTCTGATGCTGGGAGGGATTGGGGGCAGGAGGAGAAGGGGACGACAGAGAATGAGATGGCTGGATGGCATCACTGACTCGATGGACGTGAGTCTCAGTGAATTCCGGGAGTTGGTGATGGACAGGGAGGCCTGGCATGCTGCGATTCATGGGGTTGCAAAGAGTCGGACATGACTGAGTGACTGATCTGATCTGATCTGATCCTTATTCTCTGTATATTGGAGTAGAAAAAAAGGATATACTTAAATAAATTATCACTGACACTTTGACTTTTTAGATGTGAAATAATATGATGAAGTCTGGTTAGGTATCCCTTTTTAACTATGCATTATTTAATCTGTTGACCTAATGTCAATTAAACTGACATTATTCAAAAAATAGTTACAGATAAAGGCTATTTAAGGCTCCTGCATATTCCTTCCATCTATTAAGATTCCTTTGTATCAAAGTATCCCTGATCACTTGTTGATATTGATGTTATGCAATACCAAGAGCATATGTAATATCTAAGCATCTATGCCAATTCATAATAACTAAGGCCTTTTCTCACCTGGTTTTTGGTGGATGACTATACCAATGGAGAAAACAGCTGAACATTAACATAAAAAAGACTAATACAGTTATGTAAAGTTTAAAAATAAAATAAAATTTAAAAAAAAAAAGGAAAAGAAAGTGAAAAAAAATATAGAAAATGTAATTATGGCAAAGACTGGGCAAGAGAAAAGGGAAGAAAATGGATTTCTTAATTTCTCAGCCTATTTTTCATTGAGCATACAGAATAAAAGGTGGCTTAAAAAGTTTATACAAGTCTCTGGGAAGAAGAGCACATGGCAAGCACATGGCAGAAAAAACACTTTCAAGGAGAGCTTAATTTTTAAAAATTCACTTCATAAGTAATAAAAATAACTTTGAAGAAAAGTCTCATGAAATGGGAAACTTGGTTAATTCCATTGAGTGAATTAAAGAAGCATAATTGTTAAAATTCAAATGTTTCAGAGTAAGGCATGTATCATTTTAAAAGAGCACAGAAACTGATATTTTAAAAGTGATAGGGGTTAGTTGTAATAAATAGCACAACACTAAGAAAGGCAAGGCCAAAGAATGCTCAAACTACCGCACAATTGCACTCATCTCACACGCTAGTAAAGTAATGCTCAAAATTCTCCAAGCCAGGCTTCAGCACTATGTGAACTGTGAACTTCCAGATGGTCAAGCTGGTTTTAGAAAAGGCAGAGGAACCAGAGATCAAATTGCCAACATCCGATGGATCATGGAAAAAGCAAGAGAGTTCCAGAAAAACATCTATTTCTACTTTATTGACTATGCCAAAGCCTTTGAATGTGTGGATCACAATCAACTGTGGAAAATTCTGAAAGAGATGGGAATACCAGACCACCTGATCTGCCTCTTGAGAAATTGTATGCAGGTCAGGAAGCAACAGTTAGAACTGGACATGGAACAGCAGACTGGTTCCAAATAGGAAAAGGAGTACGTCAAGGCTGTATATTGTCACCTTGTTTATTCAACTTATATGCAAAGTACATTATGAGAAATGCTGGACTGGAAGAAGCACAAGCTGGAATCAAGATTGCGGAGAGAAATACCAATCACCTCAGATATGCGGATGACACCACCCTTATGGCAGAAAGTGAAGAGGAACTCAAAAGCCTCTTGATGAAAGTGAAAGAGGAGAGTGAAAAAGTTGGCTTCAAGCTCAACATTCAGAAAACGAAGATCATGGCATCCGGTCCCATCACTTCATGGGAAATAGATGGGGAAACAGTGTAAACTGTCAGACTTTATTTTTCTTAGCTCCAAAATCACTGCGGATGGTGACTGCAGCCATGAAATTAAAAGACGCTTACTCCTTGGAGAAAAGTTATGACCAACCTAGATAGCATATTCTAAAGCAGAGACATTACTTTGCCAACAAAGGTTCATCTAGTCAAGGCTATGGTTTTTCCTGTGGTCATGTATGGATGTGAGAGTTGGACTGTGAAGAAGGCTGAGCGCCGAAGAATTGATGCTTTTGAACTGTGGTGTTGGAGAAGACTCTTGAGAGTCCCTTGGACTGCAAGGAGATCCAACCAGTCCATTCTGAAGGAGATCAGCCCTGGGATTTCTTTGAAAGGAATGATGCTAAAGCTGAAACTCCAGTACTTTGGCCACCTCATGTGAAGAGTTGACTCATTGGAAAAGACTCTGATGCTGGGAGGGATTGGGGGCAGGAGGAGAAGGGGACGACAAAGGATGAGATGGCTGGATGGCATCACTGACTTGATGGACATGAATCTGGGTGAATTCCGGGAGCTGGTGATGGACAGGGAGGCCTGGCATGCTGCGATTTATGGGGTCGCAAAGAATCGGACACCACTGAGCAACTGAACTGACCTGAACTGAAGAGTTTAGAAGCACAAAGAAATTCAGTGACTTAACTCTTCAGACCAAATTTAAGATAGCTAATTTTCATATATAATAAACATATCACCTTTATTTTAGGAAGTAGCATCTGATTTCAGCATTTTTACTGTGTAGGATAAGATTTGGAAGGATGGTTTTACTGTGTTCTTTCATTTCAATACAGGGTTTTACTTGACGCAGTACATTAATCAATACAGGCTATCAATAAAACTCAGGAAGCCATTAAAACAGGATTTTTAAATTTTAAATGCAATCATTGTTTTATACATGGAAAACATGAATATGAACGTTTTCTTATATAAAATAAGTTTATAACGACTGCGTGGAAAGAAGATTTTCTATTTAAGAATAAGCATTTTAAGGATAAAAACAGAACACAAGGTTTTCCAAAAATGGTTTATAATTTACAGATGAAGAAAAGGAGAAGAATGAGGGAGAAAATAAGAGAACAAGACAACAAAAGCAAATAATAATCACAGAGTATTTAAAAAAATAACTTCAAATGAGTTAAGGACATGTGAGTGATTAAATAAAGTTGAGATGTAACAAAGAAATTGGAGGTGTCAATAGGACCATAAGAGAGGGTGCTCAGGAAATATTTAAAAAGAAAAGGAAAAAAATAATTTAAAATAGTTGCATATAATAGATTATCAATATATACAAATTTAAGATAAGCTATTATCATTATAAGAAACCGGAGAGAATTAAACAGGCCAAACTTGTTTATGGAGAAACTTGGTTTGAGGACCATTTGCAAATTTATGAGAATCACATGACTATTATTGCTATTGTTCTATTTTTAGAAAACATGAAAATGTTGTTCAATGTAAGCAAAAAACCTTCATTATTCAACAAAGCTGTGTAAGTTAAAATATTTTAAAAATATTCTTTAAGTAAACTTTATTGTAACCTACCTTTAAATTCCAAAGGAGAACATGAGGATGACAAACATATTATTTAATATTTAATTGTAACAATTAATAATCAATGCCAACCTGATTTCTTGCTTAGAAGTTGTATGTCAGTCCATATGAAATGAGGGTAAGGCTCATGCTTAGTTGGTTAGTTATGTCCAACTCTGGACTCCATTGACTATAGCCCACTGTCTCCTTGGTCTATAGGATTTTTCCAGGCAGGCAGATTCCATATAGCTGAGCCATTAGGGAAGACTGCAATGGCGATAGGGGATGTCAAATTTGAGACTGTAAATTGTTCCAAGAAGAAGCATAAAAGAGAAAACAATGTAAAAGAGAAAATAAAATAATACATACATGTATTATCTGCACTGAGGCAGGTAAAGCAGTGCTGAGAAAATTTCTATCTATCTTAGGAAATTGTAGCAGGAATTGAACTAAACAAAAAGCAATATAAATATTCTGACTCTCTGAACAGGCAGGAGTGTTAAGAATTCCTCATTTTGTTTATACAACTACCTCGCTAATATTTATAAATTCACACTTGAAATTAGACTACTCAGCTTCTATTTAGAAATCCATGTCAAGGAGAACAGTAAATTCATGATAAGAGAAAATTTAGACTTTATGTGAGTAATTTATAATGAAAATATCACCAACTTTTTATTAATGGTGCTAATCAAAATTGTATATACCATGTATAAATGAAGATGTTTTGACTTCATGCACTGAGTTCTAATAGAATTTAGAAACCACTTCTTGATCATTTTAATGAAAAATATCTGAAAAGTAAGTTCTCAAACTAGTGACTCATTTATTTGTTTAATAGTTTGAAATATATTGTTGAGTTGGATGTGTGCATGTGGTAGTAGCTCACTTGTGTCCGACTCTTTGTGACCCCATGGACTGTAGCTCATGGCAAGCATACTGGAGTGGATTGCCATGCCCTTCTCCAGGGCATCTTCCCAACCCAGGGATCGAACCTGGGTCTCTTGCATTGCCGGCAGATTCTTTACCATCTGCACCGCTAGGGAAGGCCATTGAGTTGGATACTGTTAGCATAGTCACCATTTTAATTTTTAAGGCAGTTAAACTCAGAAAACTAAAAATTTGAATAGCTATTTAGTAAATTGAGGAATGACAGGAAACCAATTACATGTTTAACCATAATCTCATTAATTTAATAATACTATCTCATGTCAGTTGCTACCCTATCTGCTTCTGCATGAATTGTATCCAGTCATGTATGGATGAGAGAGTTGGACTGTGAAGAAGGCTGAGCACCAAAGAATTGATGCTTTTGAACTGTGATGTTGGAGAAGACTCTTGAGAGTCCCTTGGACTGCAAGGAAATCCAACCAGTCCATTCTGAAGGAGATCAGCTCTGGGATTTCTTTGGAAGGAATGATGCTAAAGCTGAAACTCCAGTACTTTGGCCACCTCATGTGAAGAGTTGACTCATTGGAAAAGACTCTGATGCTGGGAGAGATTGGGGGCAGAAGGAGAAGGGGATGACAGAGGATGAGATGGTTGGATGGCATCACTGACTCGATGGACGTCTGGGTGAACTCCAGGAGTTGGTGATGGACAGGGAAGCCTGGCGTGCTGCAATTCATGGGGTCGCAAATAGTCGAATATGACTGAGCGACTGATCTGATCTGATCTGAGGGGACGACAGAGGATGAGATGACTGGATGGCGTTACCGACTCTGTGGACATGAGTTGGAGTGAACTCTGGGAGTTGGTGATGGACAGGGAGGCCTGCGTGCTGTTGTTCATGGGGTTGCAGAGTTGGACACGACTGAGTGACTGAAGTGAACTGAATGAAACTAGGGAAAATTTTATTGACATGTGACATGTGCAGTTAGGTGAGGCCCCATGTTTAGTAGGATGCATGTTTATGTTGTCATTATATTGAAATTCTTCATAATTTTTGAACAAAGGACAGTGTGTTTTCATGTTGTATGGAACCCTGTGAATTATGTGGCTGATCCATTCTCAGAGCCAAAGATGCTTCCTTCATTTTTTTTTTTTTTTCCAGGGAGTCATAGGATGGTAGCGCCTCTTGTGTATGGTCTCTGCTGCTTTTGCCTTTTCAGGAAGGTACAAATGTCAGAAGGAAGGCTATAATTGAAGCTGCTTCCCACATCAGCCGAAGAAGGTGATGGCACCCCACACCAGTACTATTGCCTGGAAAATCCCATGGACGGATAACATTGGTAGGCTGCAGTCCATGGGGTCGCTAAGAGTCAGACACGACCGAGCAACTTCACTTTCACTTTTCACTTTCATGCACTGGAGAAGGAAATGGCATCCCACTCCAGTGTTCTTGCCTGGAAAATCCCAGGGACAGTGGAGCCTGGTGGGCTGCAGTCAATGGGGTCGCACAGAGTCTGACACGACCGAAGCGACTTAGCAGCAGCAGCAGCCCACATCAGCTCCCAACATTCTGGGTGCCTGAGACTCTGGGTGTCTGTTGACTGAAACCTGAAACAAAGAGATTGACTCCTTGTAACAGTCACATATGCTCCTAAGCAGAGCTTCAGAAAATCACTCCTCAAAGCTACATCTTTGACTTCATCATTCCCTTTGTTTTTCTCTGGGGGCTGGATAGCCACATGGCTTCACTCACATTTCCTCCATCATCTCAGCCACTTCTTTCTCATTTTATTGTCCTCATCGTGTGTGTTTATTATTTTTTAATGTTTTTCTTTCTCCTCTTTTGATATAACATCTCGTTTCTTTTATTTATTCATATTTTTTTAATTTATTTATTTTTATTTGAAGGATAATTGCTTTACAAATTGCTTTTGTTGTTTTCTGTCCAACCGCAATGAATCAGCCATAGATATACTTTTATCCCCTTCCTCTTGAACCTGCCTCCCATCTCCCTCCCCATCCCACCTCTCTAGGTTGATACAGAGCCCTTGTTTGAGTTTCCTGAAACATGCAGCAAATTCTGGGTGTCTATCTGTTTTACATACAGTAATGTAAGTTTCCATGTTACTCTCTCCATACATCTCACCCTCTCCTCCCCTCTCCCTGTGTCAATAATTCTGTTCTCTATGTCTGTTTCTCCATTGCCACCCTGCACATAAATTCTTCAGTGCCATCTTTCTAGATTCCATATATATGCATTAATATATGATATTTATCTTTCTCTTTTTGACTTACTTCACTCTATATAATAGGTTCTAGGTTCATCCAACTAATTATAACTGACTCAAATGTGTTCTTTTTTATGGCTGAGGGAGAAGGCAGTGGCACCTCACTCCAGTACTCTTACCTGGAAAATCCCATGGACGGAGGAGCCTGGCAGGCTGCAGTCCATGGGGTCGCTAAGAGTCGGACACGACTGAGTGACGTCACTTTCACTTTCCACTTTCATGCATTGGAGAAGGAAATGGCAACCCACTCCAGTATTCTTGCCTGGAGAATCCCATGGACGGAGAAGCCTGGTAGGCTGCAGTCTGTGGGGTTGCACAGAGTTGGACATGACTGAAGCGACTTGGCAGAAATACGCTATTGGCCCTGGAATATAGAATTTGGCCTTGGAATATGGAATGAAGCAGGGCAAAGACTAGTAGAGTTTTGCCAAGAAAATGCACTGGTCATAGCAAACACCCTCTTCCAACAACACAAGAGAAGACTCTATACATGGACATCACCAGATGGTCAACACCAAAATCAGATTGATTATGTTCTTTGCAGCCAAATATGGAGAAGCTCTATACAGTCAGCAAAAACAAGACCAGGATCTGACTGTGGCTCAGACCATGAACTCCTTATTGCCAAATTCAGACTTAAATTGAAGAAAGTAGGGAAAACCACTAGATCATTCAGGTATGACCTAAATCAAATCCCTTATGATTATACAGTGGAAGTGAGAAATAGATTTAAGGGCCTAGATCTCATAGATAGAGTGCCTGATAAAGTATGGAATGAGGTTCATGACATTGTACAGGAGACAGGGATCAAGACCATCCCCATGGAAAAGAAATGCAAAAAAGCAAAATGGCTGTCTGGGGAGGCCTTACAAATAGCTGTGAAAAGAAGAGAAGCAAAAAGCAAAGGAGAAAAGAAAATATATAAACATCTGAATGCAGAGATAAGAAAGCCTTCCTCAGCAATCAATGCAAAGAAATAGAGGAAAGCAACAGAATGGGAAAAACTAGAGATCTCTTCAAGAAAATCAGAGATACCAAAGGAACATTTCATGCAAAGATGGGCTCGATAAAGGACAGAAATGGTATGGACCTAACAGAAGCAGAAGATATTAAGAAGAGATGGCAAGAATACACAGAAGAATTGTACAAAAAAAAGGTCTTCATGACCCAGATAATCACGATGGTGTGATCACTCACCTAGAGCCAGACATCCTGGAATGTGAAGTCAAGTGGGCCTTAGAAAGCATCCTACGAACAAAGCTAGTGGAGGTGATAGAATTCCAGTTGAGCTATTTCAAATCCTGAAAGATGATGCTGTGAAAGTGCTGCACTCAATATGCCAGCAAATTTGGAAGACTCAGCAGTGGCTACAGGACTTGAAAAGTCAGTTTTCATTCCAATCCCAAAGAAAGGCAATGCCAAAGAATGCTCAAACTACTGCACAATTGCACTCATTTCACATGCTAGTAAAGTAATGCTCAAAACTCTCCAAGCCAGGCTTCAGCAATATGTGAACCGTGAACTTCCAGATGTTCAAGCTGGTTTTAGAAAAGGCAGAGGAACCAGAGACCAAATTGCCAACATCCGCTGGATCATGGAAAAAGCAAGAGAGTTCCAGAAAAACATCTATTTCTGCTTTATTGACTATTAAAGACTTTGACTGTGTGGATCACAATAAACTGTGGAAAATTCTGAAAGAGATGGGAATACTAGACCACCTGATCTGCCTCTTGAGAAATCTGTATGCAGGTCAGGAAGCAACAGTTAGAACTGGACATAGAACAACAGACTGGTTCCAAGTAGGAAAAGGAGTACATCAGGGCTGTATAGTGTCACCCTGCTTATTTAACTTATATGCAGAGTACATCATGAGAAACGCTGGGCTGGAAAAAACACAGGCTGGAATCAAGATTGCCGGGAGAAATATCAGTAACCTCAGATATTCAGATGACACCACCCTTATGGCAGAAAGTGAAGAGGAACTCAAAAGCCTCTTGATGAAAGTGAAAGTGGAGAGTGAAAAAGTTGGCTTAAAGCTCAACATTCAGAAAACGAAGATCATGGCATCCGGTCCCATCACTTCATGGGAAATAGATGGGGAAACAGTGTAAACTGTCAGACTTTATTTTTCTGGGCTCCAAAATCACTGTGGATGGTGACTGCAGCCATGAAATTAAAAGACACTTACTCCTTGGAGGGAAAGTTATAACCAACCTAGATAGCATATTCAAAAGCAGAGACATTACTTTGCCAACAAAAATCCATCTAGTCAAGGCTATGGTTTTTCCAGTGGTCACGTATGGATGTGAGAGTTGGACTGTGAAGAAGGTGGAGCGTCGAAGAATTGATGCATTTGAACTGTGGTGTTGGAGAAGACTCTTGAGAGTCCCTTGGACTGCAAGGAGATCCAACCAGTCCATTCTGAAGGAGATCAGCCCTGGGATTTCTTTGGAAGGAATGATGCTAAAGCTGAAACTCCAGTATTTTGGCCACCTCATGCGAAGTTGACTCATTGGAAAAGACTCTGATGCTGGGAGGGATTGGGGCAGGAGGAGAAGGGGACAGCAGAGGATGAGATGGCTGGATGGTATCACTGACTCGATGGATGTGAGTCTCAGTGAACTCCAGGAGTTGGTGATGGACAGGGAGGCCTGGCATGCTGTGATTCATGGGGTCGCAAAGAGTCGGACACAACTGATTGACTGATCTGATCTGAATATGCTATTGGGTATATGTACCACAGCTTCTTTATCCATTCATCTTTCATTGGATATATAGGTTGCTTCCATGTTCTAGCTATTTTAAATAGTGCTGCAATGAACACTGGGGTACATGTGCATTTTTCAATTTTGGTTTCCTCAGGGCATATGCCTAGGAGTGGGATTGATGAGCGACTGAACTGAACTGATGGCCGTTTTATTGCTAGTTTTTAAAAGAATCTCCATAATGTCTTCCATAGTGGCTGTATCAATTTACATTCCCACCAAAAGTGCAAGAGCATTCCCTTTTCTCCACACGCTCTGCAGCATTTATTGTTTGTAGATTTTTTTGATCATGGCCTTTCTGACCAGTGTGAGGTGATATCTTATTTTTGATTTGCATTTCTGAAATAATGAGCAATATTGAGCATCAGTTCATGTGTTTGTTAGTCATCTGTATGTTTTCTTTGGAGAAATGTCTGTTTAGGTCTTTTCCCCACTTTTTGATTTGGTTGTTTGCTTTCCTGGTATTAAGTTGTATGAGCTGCTTATATATTTTGGAAATTAATCCTTTGTCAGTTTCATTTGCTATGATTTTCTCCCATTCTGAGGGCTGCTTTTTCACCTTGCTTATAGTTTACTTTGTTGTGCAAAAGCTTTTAAATTTAATCAGGTCCCACTTGTTTACTTTTGTTTTTATTCCCATTACTCTAGGAGGTGGGTCATAGAGGATCTTGATTTGATTTCTGTCATCGAGTGTTCTGCCTATGTTTTCCTCTAAGAGTTTTATAGTTCTCGTCTTACATTTAGGTCTTTAATCCATTTTGAGTTTATCTTTGTGTATGGTGTTAGGAAGTGTTCTAATTTCATTCTTCTACACGTAGCTGTCCAGTTTTCCTAGCACCACTTATTGAAGAGGCTGTCTTTGTCCAATTGTATATTCTTGCCTCCTTTGTCAAAAATAAGTTACCCATAGGTGCATGGGTTTATTTCTGGGCTTTGTCTTGTTCCATTGGTCTATATTTCTGTTTTTGTGCCAGTACCATACTGTCTTGATGATTGTAGTTTTGCAGTGTAATCTGAAGTCAGGAAGGTTGATTCCTCCAGTTCCATTCTTCTTTCTCAAGACTGCTTTGGCTATTCAGGGTCTTACGTGTTTCCATATGAACTGTGAAATTTTTTATTCTAGTTCTGTGAAAAATGCCATTGATAATTTGATAGGGATTCCATTGAATCTGTATATTACAGTTGGTTATTTTCACAATATTGATTCTTTCTACCCAAGAACATGGAATATCTCTCCATATGTTAATGTCATCTTTGATTTCTTTCATCAGTGTCTTATAATTTTCTGTATACAGTTCTTTTGTCTCTTTACATAGGTTTATTCCTAGATATTTAATTCTTTTTTTGTTGTTAATTTTTTTGCAATGGTGAATGGGATTGATTCCTTAATTTCTCTCTCTGATTTTTCATTGTTAGTATATAGAAATACAAGTGATCTCTTTGTATTAATTTTTCATCTTGTGAATTTCTAAATTCACTCATTAGCTCTAGTAATTTTCTGGTAGTATCTTTAGGGTTTTTTATGTATAGTATCATGTCATCTGCAAGCAATGGGAGCTTTACTTCTTCTTTTCTGACCTGGGTTCTTTTTATTTTTTTTTCTTCTCTGATTGCTGTAGTTAGGACTTCCAAAACTATGTTGAATAGTAGTGGTTGAACAAGAGTGGACATCCTGGTCTTGTTCCTGATCTTAGGGTGAATGCTTTCAGTTTTTCATCATTGGGAATAATGTTTGCTGTGGGCTTATCACATATAGCCTTTATTATGATGAGTTATGTCCCTTTTATGCCCATTTTTGAAGAGTTTTAATCATAAATGTGTGCTGAAATCAAAATATTTTTCTGCATCTGTCGAGATTATTATATGTTTTTTATCTTTCAATTTGTTAATATGGTGTATCACATTGATTGATTTGTGTATACTGAAGAATCCTGGCATCCTTAGAATAAACCCAACTTGATCATGGTGTATGAGTTTTTTAAAGTGTTGCTGAATTCTGTTTTGCATCTATGTTCATCAGTGATATTGGCCTGTAGTTTTCTTTTTTGTGTTGTCTTTGTCTGATTTTGGTATCAGGGTTATGGTAGCCTCATAGAATGAGTTCTGAAGTGTTCCTTCCTCTTTTTTGAAAGCATTTTAGAAGGATAGGCATTAGCTCTTCTCTAAATGGTTGATAGAATTTATCTGTGAAGCCATAGGGAAATAAAAAAAAATCCTAGAAACAAATGACAATGAAAACATGACAACTCAAAACCTATGGGATGCACCAAAAGCAATTCTAAGAGGGGAGTTTATAGCAATATGGTCCTACCTCAGAAAACAAGAAAAAAATTAAATAGACAACCTAACTTTACACCTAAAACAACTGGAAAAAGAAGAACAAAAAAGGGGTCCAAAATTAGCAGAAGGAAAAAAGTCATAAAGATCAGTGCAGAAATAACTGAAAAAGAAATGAAAGAAACAATAGCAAAGATTAATAAAACTAAAAGCTGGTTCTTTGAAAGTTAAACAAAATTGACAAACTTTTAGCCAAGAAAGAGAGAAAAATCAAATCAATAAAATTAGAAATGAAAAAAGGATATGTTACAACAGACAATGCAAAAATACAAAGGTTTATCAGAGACTATTATGGACAATTATATGGCAATAAAATGGACAGATTCTTAGAAAAGTTCAATCTTTCAAGACTGAGCCAGAAAGAAATAGAAATTATGAACAACCCAATTACAAGCACTGATATAAAAACTATTTTTTAATATTTTTATAGAAGGTTACTTTCCATTTATAGTTGTTGTCATTCAGTCACTAACTTGTGTCTGACTGTTTGTGAGTCCATGGACTGCAGCATGCCTTCTCATCCTCTGTCACTCCCTTCTCCTCCTGCCTTCAATCTTTCACAGCATCAGAGTCTTTTCCAATGAGCCAGCTCTTCACATCAGGTGGCCAAAGTATTGGTGCTTCAGCTTCAGCATCAGTCCTTCAAATGAATATTCAGGATTGATTTCCTTTAGGATTGACTGGCTTGATCTCCATGCAGTACAAGGGACTCTCAAGAGTCTTTTCCAACATCAGTTTAAAAGCATTAATTCTTCAGCACTCAACCTTCTTTATGGTCCAACTCTCACATCTATACGTGTCTTCTGGAAAAACCATAGCTTCGACTATGCAGACCTTTTTTGACAAGGTGATGTCGCTGTTTTTTAATACACTGTCTAGGTTTGTCATAGCTTTTCTTCCAAGGAGCATGTGTCTTTTAATTTCATAGATGTAGTCACCATCCACAGTGATTTTGGAGCCCCAGAAAAGAAATCTGCTACTGTTTCCATTTTTCGCATCTATTTGCCATGAAGTAATGATACCAGATGCCATAATATTCATTTTCTTGAAAGTTGAACTTCAAGCCAGCTTTTTCACTCTCCTCTTTCACCTTCTTCAACAGACTTTTTAGTTCCTCTTCACGTTCTGCCATTAGGCTGGTAGTGTACATTGTAACATTGTATTTATAGCTGTTACAAAATGTTAACTATATCCCCCCCTGTTGTACAATATATCATTGACCCTATCTTACACACAGTACTCTGTATTTTCCACTCCACCACCACTGTCTTACACACCTTATCACACCCCATAACCACTAATTTGTTCACTATATCTGTGAGTCTGCTTCTTTTTTTGTTGTTGTTATATTTGTTAATTTGTTGTATTTTTTTAGATTCCACATATACATGAAGTGATACATACAGTATTTATCTTTGTCTGACTTACTTCACTTATCATAATATCCTCCAAGTCCATCCATGTTGCTACAATGGCAAAATTCTATTCTTTTTAGTGGCTGACTAATATTCTATTGTTGATGGACACTTCATTTGCTTCCATGTATTATCTGTTATAAAGAGCACTCTTAAGAACATTGTGCTTCATGTATCTTTTCAAACTTTTGGATTTTTTTAATATATATACCCAGGATTGGAATTTGATATCAGGTAAATGGAAATAGATGGGGAAAGAGTGGAAACAGTGTCAGACTTTATTTTTTGGGGCTCCAAAATCACTGCAGATGGTGACTGCAGCCATGAAATTAAAAGACGCTTACCCCTTGGAAGGAAAGTTATGACCAAACTAGACAGCATATTGAAAAGCAGAGACATTACTTTGCCAACAAAGGTCCGTCTAGTCAAGGCTGTGGTTTTTCCAGTGGTCATGTGTGGATGTGAGAATTGGACTATAAAGAAAGCTGAGCACTGAAGAATTGATGCTTTTGAACTATGGTGTTGGGGAAGACTCTTGAGAGTCCCTTGGACTGCAAGGAGATCCAACCAGTCCATCCTAAAGGAGATCAGTCCTGGGTGTTCATTGGCAGGACTGATATTGAAGCTGAAACTCCAATACTTTGGCCACCTGATGCAAAGAGCTGACTCACTTGAAAAGACCCTGATGTTGGGAAAGATTGAGGGCAGGAGGAGAGGGGGAAAACAGAGGATGAGATGGTTAGATGGCATCACTGACTCAACGGACATGGGTTTGGGTGAACTCTGGGAGTTGGTGATCAACAGAGAGGCCTGGCATGCTGTGGTTCATGGGTCGCAAAGGGCTGGACACGACTGAGTGACTGAACTGAACTGAACTGAACAATTCAAAATAACCAAAGTATATAAACTCATGTATAATAGATATTTGGAAGTGGAGGCACATTGCTCCAGTCTTCAAAAATTCTCAGACCAAATTCAATTACTGAAAAGTTACTTTGCTACAGAGTCATAAATGGAACTTTTAAGTGTTTCCCTAGATAAACATAAAACTATAATTAGTTTATGAGTGTTTGAAAGAGGAATGTGTCAACTCTCAATAATAGGCCAGAAAGGTTTTTGCTTTTTCCTGTGAAATTGTATTAGTACCACACAATAGATTTCACTCAAGTAAACACATATTGCACTTGATAAAAAATGATCATATGTTATATCAGTATACTAGGACCACCATAACAATATACCACAAATTCGGTGGATTAAAACAACAGAAATGTATTGTCTAACAGTTTTGGAGGCTGGATGTCTAACATCCACAGGGTTTTTTCTTCTGAGAGCCATGAAACAAGATCTGTTCCAAGACTTTCTTCTTTCTCTGGATCATTTCTGGCAATCTTTTGCATTTCTTATAGATAGCATTTTCTCTGTAGCTTCATATCATATTTCCTCTGTATATTTCTGTCTGTATCCAAATTTCCCCTTTTTATAAGGACACCAATAATATTGCATTAGGGCCCCAAATGATCCCATTTTAAATTAATTATGGATTAAATTAAAATGATTCCATTTTAACTAACTCTGTCAAGACACTATTTCCAAATGTAACATTCTGAGGTACTGGGGGTTAGGCCTTTAACAAATATCACTTGGGGGGATCTAGTTTAGTCTATTACATATGCCCACATAAAGAAAAAAGAGTGAAATGAAAATAGGAATGAAATAGGGGAACAGACTTTATTTTGATCCTGGCCCTTATTTTAAAATAAATCATTAATAGAAAAATCATAAGTTTACAAATATAAAGTGAAATATTTTATTCTTTCTGGTATCTGATGCCTAATTTTGATTCTGAGAAACTGGTTATGACTTTCTTAAGGCAAGACTATTTCTCAGAAATTTAATTACATGTTCAGTTCAGTTCAGTCGCTCAGTCATGTCTGACTCTTTGCGACCCCATGAATCACAGCATGCCAGGCCTCCCTGTCCATCACCAACTCCCGGAGTTCACTGAGACTCAAGTCCATCGAGTCAGTGGTGCCATCCAGCCATCTCATTCTCTGTCGTCCTGTTCTCCTCCTGCCCCCAGTCCCTCCCAGCATCAGAGTCTTTTCCAGTGAGTCAACTCTTTGCATGAGGTGGCCAAAATACTGGAGTTTCAGCTTTAGCATCATTCCTTTCAAAGAAATCCCAGGGCTGATCTCCTTCAGAATGGACTGGTTGGATCTCCTTGCAGTCCAAGGGACTCTCAAGAGTCTTCTCCAACACCACAGTTCAAAACCATCAATTCTTTGATGCTCAGCCTTCTTCACAGTCCAACTCTCACATCCATACATGACCACAGGAAAAACCATAGCCTTGACTAGACGGACCTTTGTTGGCAAAGTAATGTCTCTGCTTTTGAATATGCTATCTAGGTTGGTTATAACTTTGCTTCCAAGGAGTAAGCGTCTTTTAATTTCATGGCTGCAGTCACCATCTGCAGTTATTTACATGTAGATAATTCTAATTTTATCAATAAAAGCACTTATCTCTCATAATGTTAAAGTATGGTCAGATATGTTGAAAAATGTTGTTAAATAAATCAATAAATCTTTTCAAAGGTATGTCAAAGATTTTAGACAAGATGCATTATATATTTTTTGATGAAGCATTTTATAAGTGGGAGAAACAGGCAATAATACATTATTAAAAAGAAAAACTAATAAAAAACATCAAATGTCAGTCCAGAGGATTTCAACAATAAAATAAGAAGAAAGCCTATAGATACAACAAGAACAAAAGTAGCATCCAGAGCTCTCATAGTCTGAGAAGAAAAGCTGGGACAGAAACTGGTTTAAGGGCTAAGATAAAAGCATAAAGTGCCAACTGAGAAACTCCAAGATCAGGAAGAATTTCTAATTAGAAATGAAATTAGCCAAGATTGAATAGAGTGGAAAACTTCTGTAGTGCATGGCAACAGGCTTTATTTTTGTTTTGCTTGGGACATTGAAAACCAGTGGCTCAAAACAATTATTTTATAGCTATCAGTTAAAAATAAAGTCACTTCATACCCAGCAGGAAGAAACATCAAAACTAATTATCACATTTCTGATATTGTTACTATAAAAGGAGGATTTCAGTCCTGTAAGTTTTAGAAAAAGTGGCCAGAAAGGGTATTTCCCCTGCATTGTAGGAATTGTTAGAGTTCTGTATCCCAATGTGGTTGAACATGGGATACTAGCAAGTTGGAAATGTGTTTCCTAAAACGCATTTTATGTGTTTTAAATATTGAATATTCAATATTGAATATTCCTCATGGGCATTCATAGAATCTCTTACAGTCATTTTCTGACTTAGCATGTCACAGTGTTATATGTCTCTGCTAATAGTCTGTACCATCTCATCTTTATGGAGAGAGGACAGCTCTGAGCAATAATGTAGTTGAAACCTGACAAGATGTCAGGTATAATTCAGATCTGAAAGGTAAAAATATCACAGTATAAGAACTGAAGTGGGTTATGGGGTTAGCAAAAAAAAAAATTAATAATGAATTTGGAAGATTTGTACATAATAAAGCTAACTTTATTTTATGAGAAACTAAGCAAAGTGCTCTGAAATTGTATTAGAGAAATCCAATCACCATTCCAAAACTCGAAGATTTCAAGTATAGAGGTCTTCTGTAGTATGATGTTTAGTTTTAGCCATTGACCCACTGATTTGAGTATCAATCTAGTATGAGATGAAGGGCTTCCCTGGTGGCTCAGCAGTAAAGAATACACCTGCAATGCAGGAGATGGGATGTAGGAGTTGCAATTTCAATCTCTGAGTTGGGAAGATCCCCTGGAGAAGGGCATGGCAATCCACTCAAGTGTTCTTCCTGAAGAATCCCATGGACAGAGGAGCCTGGTGGGTTATAGTACATGGAGCCGCAAAGAGTCAGATGCAACTGAGTGACTGAGCACATACAGCACTAGTGTGAGATCACCGTTCTAAAATTTTGCAACAATTTTTCAACTACAGTTTTTAAGAAAGCTATGGAATGATACTTTTGCCTGGAAAATCCCATGGATGGAGGAGCCTGGTAGGCTGCAGTCCGTGGGGCCGCTAGAGTCGGACACAACTGAGCGACTTCACTTTCACTTTTCACTTTCATGCATTGGAGAAGGAAATGGGAACCCACTCCAGTGTTCTTGCCTGGAGAATCCCAGGGACGGGGGAGCCTGGTGGGCTGCTGTCTCTGGGGTCACACAGAGTCGGACACGACTGAAGTGACTTAGCAGCGTGGAATGAAAAGTATGTAGGGACTAGTAAGAATAATAGAACTGAATATAGGGAATTAATTGAATCCCTCAAGAAACACAAACTGAATGTAACCTTCAATTCTGATGTACTTTTTTCCTTTCTTTTCCAATATAATTTTGAGAGAAATTATAAGAAAAAGGCTCCTATGAGGAATTTATTTTAAAGATATTTTAGACAAAGCTTATTGAATCAATTCACCTCTCTTAACATGGAATCCAAGGAAGCCTTCAGTTTAAAAAGTTCCCCAGTGATTCTGATGCACACCATGATTTGAGAAATGTGAAACTTTTTCCAGACCTGTGACCTTTATCAAGAATTCATACATCTGTGTATATGTTTCTGATCTCTTAACCTTGATCTTTTTTGCAGCCCACCTTTCTCTACAGTACACTTAAATTTTGAGCATGATTTTGCCCTGTTTTCCTCACATTTATAGACATAACCATTTCTCATTTGTCTGAGTTATAGATTATGCTATTTACAGACTATTATTAGCTTTCCCATTCCACCGTGACTCTTGACTTTTCCTGACCTTTGTGATTGTTTGTGTGCTGACTTGGCAGACAAATATGATATTAACTGACATCTGAGACAGAATGTGATTTTCACATTGTACTTAGAATACTGATGATGATATACAGACCTAATAAAGAAACAATAACTGGTATTATGTTTATTTTATCTTCAAGTTCCAATTAAGACTAAAATTTAAAGTGTTGAATCTAAAGAGATTATTCTATTATAGTTTTTTTTTTTTTAATTTGAATGTTTTACCCTAACCACGACACTAATACTTAAGAAGGTATGACTTCTCCTATGAGTGATGTTCTTTGGCTATTTCAGTTCTGAAAAATGGAAACTTTTAAACTATCAATAAGTATGAGAAAGTAACACATGATTCTTAGGTTTTCTCTTTCTCCCTTTTGTTGTATCTGAAGTATTAGCTACTCAGCACCTGTTGGGGATTAAATATTAAATAATTTTAGATTCTCTCAGACTTCTAATACCTTCTCAGACTTTTATAAGTTAAAATATATGCAATAGTTATACAACTATCTAATAAATTTAGACGTTTTAAAAACTCTATTTTAAAGAGAGTTTCATATCTTTACTTTTCTACTTTGTCTTTCACTTCTATTCTTTTCTGTTATTTTTAAGGCCTCTTCAGACAAGCATTTGGTCTTTTTGCATTTCTTTTTCTTGGGGATAATTTTGATCACTACTTCCTGTGCAATGTTATGAATCTCCATCCATAGTTCTTCAGGCACTCTGTCTAACAGATTTAATCTCTTGAATCTATTTGTCACTTCTACTGTATAATCATCGGAGAAGGTAATGGCACCCCACTCCAGTACTCTTGCCTGGGAAATCCCATGGACGGATGAGCCTGGTAGGCTATAGTCCATGGGGCCGCTAAGAGTCAGACACGAATGAGCGACTTCACTTTCACTTTCAACTTTCATGCATTGGAGAAGGAAATGGCAACCCACTCCAGTGTTCTTGCCTGGAGAATCCCAGGGACAGAGGAGCCTTGTGGGCTTCCATCTATGGGGTCGCACAGAGTTGGACACGACTGACGCGACTTAACAGCAGCAGCAACTGCATAATCATAAGGAATTTGATCTAGGTCACACCTGAATGGCCTAGTGGTTTTCCCTACTTTCTTCAACTTAAGTCTGAATTTTGCACAAAGATGTTCATTATTTGAGGCAAAGTCAGCTCCTGGTCTTGCTTTAGCTTACTGTATAGAGGTTCTCTCTATAGATCTGTATAGACCTCTTTCACAGGACTGGAAAAAGTCACTTTTCATTCCAGTCCCAAAGAAGGGAAGTGCCAAAGAATGTTCAAGCTACCGAACAATTACTTTCACTTCACATGCAAGCAAAGTAATGCTCAAAACTCTCAAAGCTAGGCTTCAACAGTACATGAACCAAGAAATCCCGGATACTCAATCTGGATCTACAAAAGGGAGGTGAACCAGAGATCAACTTGGCAACATCTGTTGGATCATAGATAAAGCAAGAGAATTTCAGAAAAACATCTACCTCTGCTTCTTTGACTATGTTAAAGCCTTTGTATGGATCACAACAAAATGTGGAAAATTCTTCAAGAGATGGGAATATCAGACTACCTTGCCTATCTCCTGCGGAACCTGTATTCAGATCAATAAGCAATAGCTAGAACTGGACATGGAAAAACAGACTAGTTCAGAATTGGGAAAGGAATACATCAAGGCTGTATATTGTTACCCTGCTTATTTAACTTACATGCTGAGTACAGGTAAGGTTGCATGAAGCACAGGCTGGAATTAAAATTGTTGGGAGAAATATCAATAACCTCAGATATGCAGATGACAACAATCCTCTGGCACAAAGCAAGGAGAAACTAAAGAACCTGTTGATGAAGGTGAAAGAGGAGAGTGAAAAAACTGGCTTAAAATTCAACATTCACAAAAGATCATGACATTCGGTCCCATCACTTCATGGCAAATAGATGGGAAAAAAATGGAAACAGTGACAGATTTTATTTTCTTGGGCTCCCAGATCACTGTGAATGGTGACTTGCAGCCATGGAATTAAAAGGTGCTTTCTCTTTGGAAGAAAAGATATAATAAACCTAGACAGTGTATTCAAAAGCAGAGACATTACTTTGCCAACAAAGGTCCATCTAGTCAAAGCTATGGCTTTTCTGTAGTGATGTATGGATGTGAGAGTTGGCCTGTAAAGAAAGCTGAGCACCAAAGAACTGATGCTTTTGAACTATGGTATTGGAGAAGACTCTTGAGATTCCCTTGTACTGCAAGGAGATCAAACCAGTCAGTCCTAAAGGAAATCAACCCTGAATAGTCATTTGAAGGACTGATGCTGAAGCTAAAGCTCCAGTAGTTTGGCCACCTGATGGGAAGAGCCAACTCATTGTAGAAGACCTTGATACTGGGAAAGATTGAAGGCAGGAGGAGAAGGGGATGACAGAAGATGAGATAGTTGGAATGCATCACTGACTCAATGGATATGGGTTTAAACAAACTCTGGGAGATGGTAAGGATAGGGAAGCCTGGAGTGCTGCAGTCCTTGTGGTCGCAAAGAATTGGACATGACTGAGCAACTGAAAAACAACAATTTTATGACTCTGAATGGACTCAATTAAGAATGCTTGCACATGTGTAATAGGCTAAATGCTAACACTCTTCATATTACACAATTTCAGAATATGTGGCATACTATCCTATCATTGGCCATACCCTATCATTATATTTTCCAGATGTAAAAACATATTGAACATAAAATGAAATTAAAACTGACATTTAAAAAGCAATTTTAATAATGTTTCATAAACTCATGGGTGAATTTTAATTATTATTTCTTTAAGCAAAGTTGAATGAGTAGTTGTAAATATATTTAATTTTGCACACTGGTCTATGTTACACACAAGGCAAAAACATTAAAAATAATAGAACATTTTTAATTCTTTTAAATTTTAGCTTTTAATAGCATGAAAATTTATAAATTACTCCCTAAATACTTTTTTCCCTTTAATCTTAGCTCTAGGCAGTTTTCCTCCCCCGACCGCCCTCCTCCCACCCCACTGGCCCCAACCCCATTAACGCAGTTGCAGAGGCTATGGAGCGTTTATCAGGTTAGTAACCATCTATGAGCAGAGGTCTTGAGGGAAATCCAGATTAAAAAGGAATAAGCAGAGGGAAAGCTTTTTCAGTCCTACTAGAAAGCTATGATTTAGTGAAATGAGGTTCCTGGAATTTAAAGATTAGATAAAAATAGAAACTGCTTGTCAGCTCCTTTCAGCCCCGGTGCTAATCGGGCAGGTGGGCCCCACGTTCCAGCTGGGTTGCTTCAGCCCCTCAGGACCTCTTTGCAACCTGCTGCACATGTCTTTTTATATTAAGCAGCAGTTTAAATCATATGCCTGTGCAGGCACATGATATCAAATGGCTCCTTGTGTCAACATATTTTTTTCTATGATAATGAAATTAACAGCAGATGTTTTGTCTATTTTATTTTAGCTTTTTGACACTTGACATTTAGACATTTTATTTTCCTATAACTTATTAGAAAACATTTCTGATAAATAATTTAATAAACCTTTATGAATCTAACACCAAAGTAAGAAATAAAATATTGAAAACATTGTTTAAATCTCTCTGTATCTCTTTTGAACCATATTCTTTATTTGACCACTTCTTTTAGAGAAAATATCCTTCTCAAACTTTCTGTTAAACACTCTCATTATATTCTTTTAAAATATACAAATATATATTGTTTGTATATACTCTTTTAGTATTTGTGGATACATTAGTAAAATAGTAATGCTACATATTTTAAAATGTTAACAATTCTATCTATAAATTATGAATATAACATTTTATATATAAATTATAAATATTATGCCATTTTTTATTCATAATGATTTCAATAGCTTCAATTTACTTATTTCCTCTATAATTAATACTTCACTTGTAAATATGTTTCTGTTGCCATGTGAAGGATAGTATTTCCAATTTTTGTGACTACAAACAATGCTGCTCATTATCATTCTTATACATTTTCCCAAATGCACAAATGCAGAAATTACTCTAGGATACATTATCAAAAGTGGGTTTACCATCTCATAGTGTATCTGCATATCCAAATGTCAAATGTGATTGATATTCACAAATGATTCTAAAAATTTCCTCAAAAGTATTTCTGGCCTTCTGGTGGTAATCACCTGCATTGATTCCAGGTCTTTGGCTGACATAATGAGATTTGTCTTCCAGTTCAGTTATTCAGCTTGGTGCTGTTCAACTTGTTAACTACTTGGTTAATTTGAACTAACTTAGTTGTGCATTTAAAAAGGTCCCATACCTTACTTATATCATAGTTCTCTGCATCTCCATAAGTATTTTCATCTCTCCATTTCATATTTTAAATTTTATTTTATTTTAATGGAAGGATAATTACTTTACAATATTGTGGTTTCTGCTATACATCAACATGAATCAGCTATAGGTATATATATATATATATATATATATCCCCTCTCTCTTTAATCTCCCTTCACTTGCCTCCCCATCTCACCCCTTTAGGTTGGCACAGATCATCAGCTTTGGGTTCCCTGTGTCAGACAGCCAATTGTTACTGACTATCTACTTTACGTAGTGTTACAATGCTACTCTCTTGAATCATTCCACCTTCTCTCCTCCACTGTGTCTAAAAGTCTGTTCTCTATGTCTGCATCTCCACTGTTGCCCTGTACATAGGTTCATCACTACCATCTTTTTAGATCCCAGGTGTGATTATTTGTCTTTCTCTGACTTACTTCACTTTGTATAATAGGCTCTAGTTTTGTCTATCTCATTAGAACCAGCTTAAATACTTTCCTTTATGTAGCTGAATAATATTCCATTGGGTATATGTACCACAGCTTCTTTATCCATTCATCTGTCTATGGATAACTAGATTGCTTCCACATCCTAGCTATTTTAAATAGCTCTGCAATGAACTCTGGGGTAAAAATGTCTTTTTCAATTCCTCTGGGAATATGCCCAGTAGTGAGATTGCTGGGTCATATGGTAGTTTTATTCCTAGTTTTTTTTTTTTTTTTTTAATTTTATTTTATTTTTAAACTTTACAAAATTGTATTAGTTTTGCCAAATATCAAATGAATCCGCCTCAGATATACATGTGTTTTTAAATGAATCTCCATACTGTTCTCCATAATGGCTATATCAATTTCCATTCTCATTAATTGTACCAGAGTGTTTCCTTTTTTCCACACCATCTCCAGCACTTATTGTTTGTAGACTTTATAATGATGGTCATTACAACTGGTGGGAGATGATACCTCACTGTAGTTTTGATTCTCATTTCTCTAATTATGAGTGATGTTGAGCGTCTTTTCATGTGTTTATTAGCCATCTGTATGTCTTTGGAGAAATGTCTGTTTAAGTTTTCTGTTGACTTTTTGATTTGATTGTTTGTTTTTCTGGTATTGAGCTTCACGAGCTGCTTGAATATTTTGGAGATTAGTTCTTTGTCAGTTATTTCATTTGCTATTATTTTCTCCCATTCTAGAGGTTGTCTATTCACCTTGCTTATAGTTTCCTTTGATGTACAAAAACTTTTTAGTTTAATTAGGTCCCATTTCTTTGTTTTTGTTTTTATTTATATTATTCTATGAGGTGGGTCATAGAGGATCTTGCTGTGGTTTATGTCAAAGAGTGTTCTGCCCATGGTTTCCTCTAAGAGTTTTATACTTTCTGGTCTTACATTTAGATCTTTAATCCATTTTGAGTTTATTTTTGTGTATAGTGTTAGGAAGTGTTCTAATGTCATTCTTTTATATGTAGCTGCCCAATTTTCCCAGTACCGTTATTGAAGAGACTGCCTTTTCTCCATTATATATTTTTGTCTCCTTAGTCAAAGACAAGGTGCCCATTAGTGTGTGAGCTTATCTCCAGGTTTTTTTCTTGTTCCATTGGTCTATATTATATTTTGGTGCTAGTACCATGCTTTCTTGATGACTGTACTTTATAGTAAATTCTGAAGTCAGAAAGGTTGATTCCTCCAGATCCACTTTTGTTCTCAAGATTTCTTTGGCTATTCAGAGGTTTTTGTGTTTCCATACAAATTGTGAAATTATTTGTTCTAGTTCTGTGAAAAATACCTACTGGTGTTTGATAGGGATTGCATTAAATCTATAGATTGCTTTGGGTAGTATAGTCATTTTCACAATATTCATTCATCCAATCCAAGAACATGGTATATCTTTCTATTCATTTGTGTTGCCTTTGATTTCTTTCATCAATGTCTTATTGTTTTCTGCATACAGGTCTTTTGTCTCCTTAGGTAACTTATTCCTAAGTATTTTATTCATTTTGTTGCAATGGTTAATGGGATTGTTTCCTTAATTTCTCTTTTGATTTTTCATTGTTTGCATATTAAAAATGCAAGGGATTTCTGTGCATTAATTTTATGTCCTGCAACTTTACTATATTCATTGACTAGAGTGTTCTTGCCTGGAGAATCCCAGGGAGGGGAAGCCTGGTGGACTGCCGTCTATGGGGTCGCACAGAGTCGGACACGACGGAAGCGACTTAGCAGCAGCAGTAATTTTCTGGTGGAATCTTTATGGTTTTCTATGTAGAGAATCATGTCATCTATAAACAGTGAGAGTTTTTCTTCTTTCTCAATCTGGAATCTTTTAATTTCTTTTTCTTCTCTGACTGATGTGGGTAAGAGTTCCAAAATTATTTTGAATAATAGTGATGAGAGTGGGCACTCATCTTGTTACTTATTTTAGAAAAATGCTTTCAATTTTTCACCATTGAGAATAATATTTTCTGTGTGTTTGTCATATATGGCCTTTATTATGTTTAGGTATGTTCCTTCTATACCTACTTTCTGGATAGTTTTTTTTTATCATAAATGGGTGTTGAAATTTGTCAAAAGCTTTCTCTGCATCTTTTGAGATAATCCTCTGGTTTTCATCTTTCAATTTGTTAATATGGTGTATCACACTGATTGATTTGTGTATATCAAAGAATCTTTGCATCCCTGAGAATAAAGCCCACTTGATCATGATGTATGATCATTTTAATGTGCTGCTAGATTTTGTTTGCTAGAATTTTGTTGAGAATTTTTGTATCTATGTTCATCATTACAGATATTGGCCTGTGATTTTCTTTTTCTGTGTGTGTTATCTTAGTCTAGTTTTGGTATCATGGTGATGGCCTTGTAGAATGAGCTTGGGAGTTTTCCTGTTCCTGCAATTTTGGAAGTGATTGAGCAGGATAGGTGTTAGCTTTTCTTTTAACTTTTGGTAGAATTTTCCAGTGAAGCCATCTGGTCCTGGGCTTTTATTTTTGGAAGATTTTTGTTTACAGTTTCAGTTTCCATGTTTGTGATTGTTCTATTCATATTTTCTATTTATTCCTGGTTCAGCTTTGGAAGGTTATACTTTTCTAAGAATTTGTCCATTTCTTCTAGGTGGTCCATTTTTTTGGCATAAAATTGCTCATAGTAGTCTTCTATGATCCTTTGTATTTCTTTGTTGTCTGTTGTAACTTCTTTTTCATTTCTAATTTTATTGATTTGAGTCTTATCTCTTTTTTCTTGATAAGGCTAGTTAACAGATTGTCAATTTTGTTTGTCTTCTTAAAGAACAAGCTTTTAGTTTTATTGATCTTTGCATCATCTCCTTCAATTCTTTCTCATTTATTTCTGTTCTGGTCTTTATGATTTCTTTCCTTTTACTATCTTCGGGATTTTTTGGTGTTTATTTTTCTAGTCATTTTAGGTGTAAGGTTAGATTGCTTATTTGATGTCTCTCTTGTTACTTGAGGTAGGCTTGTGTTGCTGTAAACTTCCCTCTTAGTATTGTTTTTCTGCATCTCATAGGTTTTGAGTTGTTGTGTTTCATTGTCATTTGTTTCTAGGCATATTTTGATTTCTTTTTTGATTTATTCAGTGATCTGTTGGTTATTCAGAAGTGTGCTGCTTATCCTCCTTGTGTTTGAGGGTTTTTTTAGTTTTTTTCCTGTATTTTTTCTATATTTTCTAATCCTACAGCATTGTGGTCAGAGATGATGCTTGAAAGATTTCAATTTTTTAAAATTGACAAAACCTTGATTGTGGCCCAAAATGTCACCTATTTTGGGAAATGTTTTATGTGAACTTGAGAAAAAAGTAAAAGTTATTGGTTTTGGATGAAATGCCCTGTAAATATCAATTAGGTCCATCTGGTCAAATGTATCATTTAAAGCTTGTTTTTCCTTATTAATATTCTGTCTGGATGATCTGTCCAGTGCTGTGAGTGAGGTATGAAAGACCCTCACTGCTACTATATTTCTGTCAATTTCCTCTTTAATAGATGCTAGGATTTGCCTTATGTATTGAGGTGCTCTTTTGTTGGATACGTATATATTTATAATTGTTATATCTTCTTCTTGAATTGACCCCTTGATCAATATATAGTCCTTCTTTGTCTCTTGTACCAGTCTTTATTTTAAAGTCTATTTTATCTGATATGAGTATTGCTACTCCTGCTTTCTTTTTGACTTCCCTTTGTATAGAATATGTTTTTCTAGTCCCTCATTTTCATCCTGTATGCATCCCTATGTCTGAAGTGGCTTTCTTCTAGACAGCATATCTAGGGGTCTTGTTTTTGTATCCATTTAGCCAATCTGTGATTTTTAGTGGGAGCATTTAGCCAATCTGTGATTTTTAGTTGGAGCATATGGGTAATTGATCCTATTACCTTATGTATAATCCTATTATCATTTAACTTATTGTTTTGGGTTTGTTTCTGTTGGCCAGTTCTTTTTGTGTTTCCGGCCTAGAAAATTTCCTTTTGCATTTGTTGAAGAGCTGGTTCAGTGGTGTTGAACTTTCTTAATTTTTGCTTGTCTGTAAAGTTCTCCTTCAAATCTGAATGAGATTCTTGCTGGATAGAGTCATCGTGGTTGTAAGATTTTTCTCTTTCATCACTTTAAGTCTGTCCTGTCATTCCCTTCTGGTCTGTAGGTGTCAGCCTTATGGGGATCCTCTTGTACATGATTTGTTGCTTTTCCTTTGCTGCTTTTAATAGTTGTTTGTGTGTGTGTGTGTGCGTGTGTGTTTAATATTTGTTAGTTTGTTTAATATGTGTCTTAAAATGTCTCTCCTTGAATTTATCCTGCATGGGACTCTCTGGGTTCCCTAGAATTGGGAGATTTTCAAACTGTAACTCCCTCAAATATTTCCTCATGGCCTTTCCTTTTGTCTTCTTCTTCTGGGACCACTATGATTAGAATGTTGTAATTTAATGCTGTCCTAGAGGTCTCTGAGACTGTCCTCATTACCTTTTTATTCTTTTTTCTTTATTATGTTCTGTTTCAGTTATTTCCATTGTTCTATCTTATATCTCACTTATCTGTTCTTCTGCCTGTTACTCTACTGTTGGTTCTTTACCAGCTTAGCTACCAGGGAAGCCTTGGTTTCCTCCAGTGTATTTTTAATCTCAGTTATTTTGTTGTTAATTGTTGATTGTTTGTTCCTTAATTCTTCAAGATCCTTATTAAACATTTCTTGCATCTTCTCAATCTGTCTAACATGACATGTGTGTAGGCCCAGTTGCGTCTGACTCTTTGAAATCCCATGGACTGCAGCCACCAGGCTCCTCTGTTCATGGAATTTTCCAGGCAAGAATACTGGTGTGAGTTGCTATTTCCTACACCAGAGGATCTTCCTGACCCAGGGATTGAACATATATATTGTGCAGGCAGATTGTCCTTCATTGGCAGGCAGATTCTTTACCACTGTGCCACGTGGCTAGCACTTCAAGTCTATTTATCCATGCCTCAATTTTATTTTCAAGACTTTGGATCATCTTTACCATCATTACTCTAAATTCTTTTTTGGGTAGATTACCTATTTCCTTTTCATTTCTTCATTGTGGGTTTTTGCCACATTCCTTCATCTACTGAATGTGTCTTTGTCTTTTCATTTTATTTAATTTACTGTGTCTGGGTTTCCTTTCTACAGCCTGGAAGGTTGTAGTTCCTCTTAATCATACAGTCTGCCTTCCATGGGTGAGGTTGGACTAATTCCTTGTGAAGTTTCCTGGTTGGGGGGGATTTGTGCCAGTGTTCTGGTGGATGGATATAGATCTTGTCTCTCTGAAGGCCAGTGCCATGTTCAGTAGTGTGTTTTGGAGTCCATATGGGTTTGGTATGGCTCTGCGCATCCTGTTTGCTAATATGCATGGTGTGGCCCTGTTTTGCTGAAGGATTGGCATAGGGCATTTGGCACTGGAGCTCTCTGGTTTTTTGGTGGGGCTTGGTTTTAGTGTTGAGATGAAGATCTTTAAGGGGGGCTCTCACTTTAGGGGAGTTCTCTAGTGCTTCAAAGTTCTGGCATTTTGTCTCTTACCTCTGGGTTCAGGCCTGAGCACTTTCTGCTGCATCAAGATGTCAGAGTCCACATAGCATAGAAGACAAAACCCCTAGACTAATGGTGAAATAACTGTCAATGGCCAAGATCACCCAAAGAGATTCACACACTTATATAGAGAAGAAAAGAGGGGAAAAGAGGTAAAAGATTAAAAAAGAGTAAAAATAGAAGATAGTAATTATGCCAACAATCAAGCCCCTAAATGAAAATGGATACTAAAAATTATTAATAGACTGTCAAAAATACAAAACCAAAAACAAAAGAAAACCTCATTAGGATCTTATGAGAAGAAAAAATATAAATAAAAGGGAGGCAGAAAGAGAGGGGATATATGTAGAGTAATGGCGAAAGGAATGTCTAAGTAATTTCTCCATTTTCCAGCTCAAGCTGATTTGCCTACTCAGAAATTGCTCCTTTACATCTAGGAAGGTCTCTGCATCTGTTGTGGGCAGTGTGGGGTCTGCGCAGACTCTGGAATTGTCATGCTCCGGCTCCTACTTGCTCTCACAGTCTACAGTTGCCCCTAAAGCATAGTTTCAGGCTAAATGCTGGAATTTAAACCACCAATGCCATAACTTCTGGGAAAATGTCCTCTTCTTTCCTTTGTTCATGCAGCCGCTGGAATTCCACTTATTTTAGGGCCTGCTTTTGCTTTTAAGTCTCTCTGCCACCTCTGTTCACCACCCAGACAGAAGGTAGTGAAAGTAGCCACTTCTTTTGGTTCACTTGCTCAGCTGTGCTGGGGAGAGGGAGGGCTTCAGCAGATGGCACTGGAATATATGGGCAGTGCTCGACTTGACTGGGCCACACAGGGGGTCACCACAGTCTGAGGTGAGCCATGTGCTTCTCCATTCTATAGACAGTCATCTCATTCTATATACATTTCGGTGTTTGAAATGTGGGGCAGCATCAGTTCAGTTCAGAAATGTGGAGCAGCATAGGTGGTCTATTGCTGATTCCGCTGAGGTTCATGTGTGTTATAACTGACATTTTGGCTTCAAGATGATTATATTTTTTAAAAGTTCTGCCTTTGAGAACCTTTTAAATCATGAGTTGAGAACACAAAGCTCCATATACAAAAATCTCTCTGCTTTAAATTACCTTAAAGCACTAACAAAGTACAAACATTCAAGTATTTCTTGAGTTTTTATGGTCTTCTCTGAGATATAAATCTGCACTCTAAGTCCTTATGAGAATATGCCTGTGGTTACAGACATGAGAGAAATTACCTTCTCCCTAACTAGAACTCAGAAATGGCACATTCTCTTGATTCTATTTACCAAAAAATGCTATTATTTTTGAAAAATGATGTAGATATATATGTATCTCTCTAATTTGAATTCCATAGAAGACAGTTAATTAAGGCATGTTAAGTGCCTGTTATCATCATCTGGTGAAATGAGTTATCTATTCTCCCTTTATCAATGTGTATGTATGTTTATGAATGTATGTATATATATACCTATCATTTATGCATATACCCATCATTTATCCACTTATCCATTCCATCAATCTCTCTATATTTTCATCCTCATTCTCTTTCTGTTATTTCAACCATTTTAATTTGATGACTAGGTTTTATGTGTATATATACTTAAAAAGCTATATTTTCTTTTTGTTTGTTTTTATTTCACATAAATAGCATTTCTTTCTTCTCATGCCATAGATTAATTTTTCACGAAGTATTCTGTTTTTAAGATCTTTTTATGCATTTTATTATTGTTTCTGTTTGCTGAATTCCCAACCTTTGCACATCACTTCTCAGAGAAAGGACCAGATGAATTGCTACCAATACCATTTACCACAAACAATGTTGTGATGGTCATCCTCCACCTTATTCTATATGGAATTTATAAGAATTTCTAAACTTTAATAATATGTTGTTTGCAGGGGATTGTTCCCACTTTATTGCTGTGGTCTCACACAAAAAGTAGTGTGTTTTTTGTAATTTTATATTGTCTTGATTTTTTAAAAATCTGCATTTATTTCCTAAATATATAGTAGAATTTATCTGCTAAAGTATTTGGGTCTTGGTATTTGGAAAGACACTTTTTTTCAGGAAAATTTCAGAGATTTCTATTGTTTTGCTTTTTTGTTGTTTTTAAAATTTTTACTCAACTATGTGAGCTTTACTTTTTTCATCTTATTCAATTTTGATATTTTTTAGCTTTTCAGAAATATATCATTTACATCTAAGATTATTAGATGAGACTTGTAAGAATATAGCATTTAAATGCCCTTTAAATTAAATGCCTGTATGTCCAACTTTTCTCATACTATATTTTCCTTACATCTTATCTTGTATTTTAATTCAAAATTGCAAAGATATTTTTCTTATTAATCTTAACAAAAGGAAATTATCAATTTAAACTTTTTATTCTTCATTTCTTTTTGTTCTCTTATTTCCTTGAAACTTATCACTTATCCCTTTTGTTCTTTTTGTTTATGCTGCTACTATCTTTTAACCTCTTAAGATGAATGCATAGTTTGAATTTTATAGCCTTTCTTTTTTCCTGATAATTAAATCTATAAATTGCCCACAAAACTTGTTTTTCTAAAGCTCCATGAATTTCATCATTCAGTGCTTTCCTTTGCTTCAATCTAAATATTTCAGAATTTATTTATGGTTTCTTCTATAATCAAAGGATTATTTAGTAATTCATTATTTATTTTCTGATATAGAGTGTTAATTTCATCATCATTTTATTATTATTCTAACATTACTGAATATTATTTCATAAAGTTATATATGTAATTTTCCTATTTTTTAATGAAGTTCCCTTTATGGGCTAATATATATTCAATTGTTATAAATGTTACATATGTATTATAAGACAGAGCATTTTTCTTCATTGAATTAGGATTCTTTACCTATCAAATAGCTTGAGCTGATTCTTTTTAGGACTCATAGCTCAGATTATTCTTTACTTGAATTTTCAGTTCCTGAGAGGTTGTTAAAAGCAATACCACTCGTTGATCTATTTGTAGATATATCTGCTTATATCTCTATTAAATCATTGTTATATAATTAATTTATGTATTAATTTAGTATTAAGTCATTTAGATGTATAGATGCTGATGATAGATATATCTTCTTGTTCCATACTTTTTCTTAAGACTATATGTTTCCTCTAATTCCTTAATCATGTTCATGTATTTTTACATGCATTTTATTTCAGATTCTAGTAATGCTATGCAAAATATCTTTGTTCTTATTTGGAATAGATAAATAAATAGTAAGATGTACAGAAAGATAGATATAAGTATACATTCTTGTCCTTTTAATTGCTTCTTGAAAATCATAAGTTGCTAAATCTTATCTTTTGACCCATCAGAGTTTTAAATGGTGAGTTTAAACAGTTTACAGCTATTGTTACTATTCTTTCATTGGTTTTGTTTCCACCACCTCCCATTTATATTTCATATGAGTTTTAATGCATTTTTATGTTCTACTTTTTTTGCTGTTTCTTCCTTTCATTGTATATTTTCCTTTAATTGGCTTAAATGTTATGGTTTGATTTTATCATGATCATAGAAAATATATATTTAAAAATAAAACCCAGGTTTACATTCTATTTATTGATTTATTAATTTCCTTAACATTTTTATCTTCTCAAAGGACAACACATAGATTAAGCTCAGTTCCCTTTGGTTTCTACTGTCTCTCCTCCCAAAGCACAAGTTGTTAGACTACATCTCTCCATTTACCCTAACAGGGAACTAGCTTTTATTTCCTTTTTGTTCTTGTTATTTAGGCAATATACTTGTGACAATATACTTGTCATGAAGTTATTTTTTTATCAAATTCTTCTGGCATCCTTGTGGTCCTGGACCTAATTCCCTGCAGATACCAGTAGATGACTTAAAATTTTCCAAGAGATTTTAAACATTTTTACCACATCCAAAAAGAATTGACCATGCAATGTTATAAACGTATTAATTATCTTGTTTTCTATTAATTATCTTGTTCCATACTGTGTATGTTTTTGAGAATATTTATAATATCATTAGGATTTATACCTTGCATGTGTATGTACTAAGTCCCTTCAGTCATGTCTGACTCTTTGCAACCCCATGGACTATAGCCCGCCAGGCTCCTCTGTCCATGGGGATTCTCCAGGTAAGAATACTGGAGAGGGTTACCATGACCTCTTTTGGGGATCTTCCTGACCCAGTGATCAAACTTGTGTCTCTTCCATCTCCTGCATTGGCAGGCGGGTTCTTTTACCACTAACACTACCTGGGAAATCCTGTATAACTTAAATACATACAATTATTTTCATTAGTTATTCCTCAATAAAGTTGAAAAAAATTGTAAACATAATGCCATAGGTGTCACTTTTTGCTGAAAATTAAGTTGATATTGCAATAACTGTTACCACCTACCTGTCTAAGCATTAACGAAAATCCTATCAACTATTCTTCAACCTATTCTAGGGAGATCCCAACTGGGCAGCTTGTCTTTTTATAATGGAAGTTTAACTCCCGATCTGGGATCAGATCTCATGTAATCACATTTGCTTGGAAAATACTTTTGTACATTCATGGTCATCACCCCTAGAGCACTTCATGAATCCACCGGTTGAGAATGCAAGTCAGAGAAGCTAGAGATGACTTTTGCTCACCTCAAATGAGATGAAATATGTAAAGAACTTAAAAATTGCTTGCCACCTAGACGGATATGACTGCTTTAATCTCTCTCTCCTCCTTCTCTTCCTCCTCTCCTTTCTCCTCCTCTCCGTATTCTTTCTCTTCCTCTTCTGTTTGTATTTCTTAAACCTCAATCTTCATTCCATTGACACTTAGAACCAATCTCTCTGCCTAATGAGAGGGCAGTGGATGTGTTGATGCTTAGTATCCAAACTTCTGACTCCCTTGTGCTTATCTTCCCCATCAAGTTTCTTGGATGCCTGCACCAGAGTATCTTATCTTAGTTTTGATTTATCTGCATCATGAATATAAGTGTTTGCAGTTTCTTCATTGCAGAACACAATTTATTGGCTCCAATATAACATATAGACACCTTATCTTTGACAAAGGAGGCAAGAATATACAGTGGATTAAAGACAATCTCTTTAACAAGTGGTGCTGGGAAAACTGGCCAACCACTTGTAAAAGAATGAAACTAGAACACTTTTTAACACCATACACAAAAATAAACTCAAAATGGATTAAAGATCTAAATGTAAGACCAGAAACTATAAAACTCCTAGAGGAGAACATAGGCAAAACACTCTCTGACATACATCACAGCAGGATCCTCTATGACCCACCTCCCAGAATACTGGAAATAAAATCAAAAATAAACAAATGGGACCTAATTAACCTTAAAAGCTTCTGCACATCAAAGGAAACTATTAGCAAGGTGAAAAGACAGCCTTCAGAATGGGAGAAGATAATAGCAAATTAAGCAACTGACAAACAACTAATCTCAAAAATATACAAGCAACTCCTACAGCTCAACTCCAGAAAAATAAATGACCCAATCAAAAAATGGGCCAAAGAACTAAATAGACATTTCTCCAAAGAAGACATACAGATGGCTAACAAACACATGAAAAGATGCTCAACATCACTCATTATCAGAGAAATGCAAATCAAAACCACTATGAGGTACCATTTCACACCAGTCAGAATGGCTGCGATCCAAAAGTCTACAAGTAATAAATGCTGGAGAGGGTGTGGAGAAAAGGGAACCCTCTTACACTGTTGGTGGGAATGCAAACTAGTACAGCCACTATGGAGAACAGTGTGGAGATTCCTTAAAAAAATGGAAATAGAACTGCCTTATGATCCAGCAATCCCACTGCTGGGCATACACACTGAGGAAACCAGAAGGGAAAGAGACACGTGTACCCCAGTGTTCGTCACAGCACTGTTTATAATAGCCAGGACATGGAAGCAACCTAGATGTCCATCAGCAGATGAATGGATAAGAAAGCGGTGGTACATATACACAATGGAGTATTACTCAGCCATTAAAAAGAATACATTTGAATCCGTTCTAATGAGGTGGATGAAACTGGAGCCTATTATACAGAGTGAAGTAAGCCAGAAAGAAAAACACCAAAACAGTATACTAATGCATATATATGGAATTTAGAAAGATGGTAACAATAACCCTGTGTACGAGACAGCTAAAGAGACACTGATGTATAGAACAGTCTTATGGACTCTGTGGGAGAGGGAGAGGGTGGGAAGATTTGGGAGAATGGCATTGAAACATGTAAAATATCATGTATGAAACGAGTTGCCAGTCCAGGTTCAATGCACGATACTGGATGCTTGGGGCTGGTGCACTGCATGGAAGTTAAATAAGCAGGGTGACAATATACAGCCTTGACGTACTCCTTTTCCTATTTGGAACCAGTCTGTTGTTCCATGTTCAGTTCTAACTATTGCTTCCTGACCTGCATATAGGTTTCTCAAGAGGCAGGTCAGGTGGTCTGGTATTCCCATCTCTTTCAGAATTTTCCACAGTTTATTGTGATCCACACAGTCAAAGGTTTTGGCATAGTCAATAAAGCAGAAATAGATGTTTTTATGGAACTCTCTTGCTTTTTCCATGATCCAGAAGATGTTGGCAATTTGGTCTCTGGTTCCTCTGCCTTTTCTAAAACCAGCTTGAACATCAGGAAGTTCATGGTTCATGTATTGCTGAAGCCTGGCTTGGAGAATTTTGAGCATTACTTTACTAGCGTGTGAGATGAGTGCAATTGTGCGGTAGTTTGAGCATTCTTTGGCGTTGCCTTTCTTTGGGATTGGAATGAAAACTGACCTTTTCCAGTCCTGTGGCCACTGCTGACTTTTCCAAATTTGCTGGCATATTGAGTGCAGAACTTTCACAGCATCATCTTTCAGGTTTTGAAATAGCTCAACTAGAATTCCCTCACTTCCAATAGCTTTGTTCGTAGTGATGCTTTCTAAGGCCCACTTGACTTCACATTCCAGGATATCTGGCTCTAGGTGAGTGATCACACCATCATGATTATCTGGGTCGTGAAGATCTTTTTTTGTACAATTCTTCTGTGTATTCTTGCCACCTCTTCTTAATAGCTTCTGCTTCTGTTAGGTCCATACCATTTCTGTCCTTTATTGAGCCCATCTTTGCATGAAATATTCCCTTGGTATCTCTAGTTTTCTTGAAGAGAACTCTAGTCTTTCCCATTCTGTTGTTTTCCTCTATTGCTTTGCATTGGTTGCTGAGGAAGGCTTTCTTATCTCTTCTTGCTATTCTTTAGAACTCTGCATTCAGATGCTTATATCTTTCCTTTTCTCCTTTGCTTTTCGCTTCTCTTCTTTTCACAGCTATTTGTAAGGCCTCCCCAGACAGACATTTTGCTTTTTTGCATTTCTTTTCCATGGGGATGGTTTTGATCCCTGTCTCCTGTACAGTGTCATGAACCTCAGTCCATAGTTCATCAGGCACTCTATCTATCAGAAATAGTCCCTTAAATCTATTTCTCACTTCCACTGTATAATCATAAGGGATTTGATTTAGGTCATACCTGAATGGTCTAGTGGTTTTCCCTACTTTCTTCAATTTAAGTCTGAATTTGGTAATAAGGAGTTCATGATCTGAGCCACAGTCAGCTCCTGGTCTTGTTTTTGTTGACTGTATAGAGCTTCTCCATCTTTGGCTGCAAATAATATATCAGTCTGATTTCGGTGTTGACCATCTGGTGATGTCCATGTGTAGAGTCTTCTCTTGTGTTTTGGAAGAGGGTGTTGCTATGGGCAGTGCATTTTCTTGGCAAAACTCTATTAGTATTTGCCCTGCTTCTTTCCGTATTCCAAGGCCAAATTTGCCTGTTACTCCAGGTGTTTCTTGACTTCCTACTTTTGCATTCCAGTCCCCTATAATGAAAAGGACATCTTTTTTGGGTGTTAGTTCTAAAAGATCTTGTAGGTCTTCATAGAACCGTTCAACTTCTGCTTCTTCAGCGTTACTGGTTGGGGCATAGACTTGAATTACTGTGATATTGAATGGTTTGCCTTGGAAATGAACAGAGATCATTCTGTCATTTTTGAGATTGCATCCAAGTACTGTATTTCAAAATCTTTTGTTGACCATGATGGCTACTCCATTTCTTCTAAGGGATTTCTGCCCGCAGTAGTAGATATAATGGTCATCTGAGTTAAATTCACCCATTCCAGTCCATTTTAGTTCGCTGATTCCTAGAATGTCAACATTCACTCTTGCCATCTCCTGTTTGACCACTTCCAATTTGCCTTGATTCATGGGCCTGACATCGGTTCCTATGCAATATTGCTCTTTACAGCATCGGACCTTGCTTCTATCATCAGTCACATCCACAACTGGGTATTGTTTTTGCTTTGGCTCCATCCCTTGATTCTTTCTGGAGTTATTTCTCCACTGATCTCCAGTAGCATATTGGGCACCTACTGACCTGGGGAGTTCCTCTTTCAGTATCCTATCATTTTGCCTTTTCATACTGTTCATGGGGTTCTCAAGGCAAGAATACTGAAGTGGTTTGCCATTCCCTTCTCCAGTGGACCACATTCTGTCAGACCTCTTCACCATGACCTGCCCATCTTGGGTGGCCCCACAGGGCATGGCTTAGTTTCATTGAGTTAGACAAGGTTGTGGTCCTAGTGGGGCTTCCCTGGTGGCTCAGAGGTTAAAGTGTCTGCCTGCAATGTGGAAGACCTGGTCCTAGTGTGATTAGATTGACTAGTTTTCTGTGAGTATGGTTTCAGTGTGTCTGCCCTCTGACGCCCTCTTGCAATGCCTACCGTTTTACTTGGGTTTCTCTTACCTTGAACATGGGGTATCTCTTCATGGCTGATCCAGCAAAGCGCAGCCGCTGCTCCTTACCTTGGATGAGGGTTATCTCCTCACTGCTGCCCTTTCTGACCTTGAACGTGGAATAGCTCCTCTAGGCCCTCCTGAGCCATATTTCTACTTATTCCAAATCATTGAATTAGTGATTTATGTTAGGAAAATCATCATTATTCTTCACACTCCAAAAACACACTGTAAAAACTGTTTTACTGTTGTAATAATTGATGTGTTTATTTAATGTAATTCATATGACTCTTTAAAAATTCAGCTGTATTAAGAGGGCATAAATTTTCCTCTGAACATAGAAGAACTCCTTTGAATATAGTTTATACTTACCTCATGTTTAAAGAAATATAGAGTTAAGTTGTGATTAATTATTCACAGTTCTTCCAAAAGGATTAAGTAGTTTTCAATTCTGTGTCTTTACACAAATTAATGGTCTTTTTCTGGGCAAATTATTTTGCCATTCTTTAAGTCTCAGCTCAAGTAGCACTTTCACAAAGAATTCTCTCTTTGCATAGGCAATTGACCCTCCCTTTCTTTTTAGCACATCATCTTGTAAATGTTTTGATTTTTTTGTAATAGAGTTACAATGCTCTCCAAATAGAATGTTAACTTTTGAGATCAGAATTTGTTTGTTATCTGTAGTTAATCCTGAAAGCATGAAGCTGGTAATACAGATTCAAAATAAGTCTATACTTAAAGAATGAGTAGTTTGTTATGTCAATACCTTATTAAAATGGAATATAAGGAGATGAATATTTTTCCATCACTTCTCAAATTTATTTACACAAAAATAAGGTAAATAGATAACGAACCCCAAAACCATTTGAATATGTTTTGTCAATTAAAAATTCAATTTCCACTATTTTCTTTTATTTTTTTCATTTTTTTAAATTTTATTTTATTTTTAAACTTTACATAATTGTATTAGTTTTGCCAAATATCAAATGAATCCGCCACAGGTATACATCCTGAACCCTCCTCCCTCCTCCCTCCCCATTCCAGCCCTCTGGGTCATCCCAGTGCACCAGCCCCAAGCATCCAGTATCGTGCATTGAACCTGGACTGGCAACTCGTTTCATACATGATATTTTACATGTTTCAATGCCATTCTCCCAAATCTTCCCACCCTCTCCCTCTCCCACAGAGTCCATAAGACTGTTCTATACATCAGTGTCTCTTTAGCTGTCTCGTACACAGGGTTATTGTTACCATCTTTCTAAATTCCATATATATGCATTAGTATACTGTTTTGGTGTTTTTCTTTCTGGCTTACTTCACTCTGTATAATAGGCTCCAGTTTCATCCACCTCATTAGAACGGATTCAAATGTATTCTTTTTAATGGCTGAGTAATACTCCATTGTGTATATGTACCACCGCTTTCTTATCCATTCATCTGCTGATGGACATCTAGGTTGCTTCCATGTCCTGGCTATTATAAACAGTGCTGTGACGAACACTGGGGTACACGTGTCTCTTTCCCTTCTGGTTTCCTCAGTGTGTATGCCCAGCAGTGGGATTGCTGGATCATAAGGCAGTTCTATTTCCATTTTTTTAAGGAATCTCCACACTGTTCTCCATAGTGGCTGTACTAGTTTGCATTCCCACCAACAGTGTAAGAGGGTTCCCTTTTCTCCACACCCTCTCCAGCATTTATTACTTGTAGACTTTTGGATCGCAGCCATTCTGACTGGTGTGAAATGGTACCTCATAGTGGTTTTGATTTGCATTTCTCTGATAATGAGTGATGTTGAGCATCTTTTCATGTGTTTGTTAGCCATCTGTATGTCTTCTTTAGAGAAATGTCTATTTAGTTCTTTGGCCCATTTTTTGATTGGGTCATTTATTTTTCTGGAGTTGAGCTGTAGGAGTTGCTTGTATATTTTGAGATTAGTTGTTTGTCAGTTGCTTAATTTGCTATTATCTTCTCCCATTCTGAAGGCTGTCTTTTCACCTTGCTAATAGTTTCCTTTGATGTGCAGAAGCTTTTAAGGTTAATTAGGTCCCATTTGTTTATTTTTGATTTTATTTCCAGTATTCTGGGAGGTGGGTCATAGAGGATCCTTCTGTGATGTATGTCAGAGAGTGTTTTGCCTATGTTCTCCTCTAGGAGTTTTATAGTTTCTGGTCTTACATTTAGATCTTTAATCCATTTTGAGTTTATTTTTGTGTATGGCGTTAAAAAGTTTTCTAATTTCATTCTTTTACAAGTGGTTGACCAGTTTTCCCAGCACCACTTGTTAAAGAGATTGTCTTTAATCCATTGTATATTCTTGCCTCCTTTGTCAAAGATAAGGTGTCCATATGTGCGTGGATTTATCTCTGGGTTTTCTATTTTGTTCCATTGATCTATATTTCTGTCTTTGTGCCAGTACCATACTGTCTTGATAACTGTGGCTTTGTAGTAGAGGCTGAAGTCAGGCAGGTTGAGTCCTCCAGTTCCATTCTTCTTTCTCAAGATAGCTTTGGCTATTTGAGGTTTTTTGTATTTCCATACAAATTGTGAAATTATTTGTTCTAGCTCTGTGAAGACTACTGTTGGTAGCTTGATAGAGATTGCATTGAATCTATAAATTGCTTTGGGTAGTATACTCATTTTCACTATATTGATTCTTCCAATCCATGAACATGGTATATTTCTCCATCTGTTAGTGTCCTCTTTGATTTCTTTCACCAGTGTTTTATCGTTTTCTATATATAGGTCTTTAGTTTCTTTAGGTAGATATATTCCTAAGTATTTTATTCTTTCCATTGCAATGGTGAATGGAATTGTTTCCTTAATTTCTCTTTCTGTTTTCTCATTATTAGTGTATAGGAATGCAAGGGATTTCTGGGTGTTGATTTTATATCCTACAACTTTACTATAGTCATTGATTAGTTCTAGTAATTTTCTGCTGGAGTCTTTAGGGTTTTCTATGTAGAGGATCATGTCATCTGCAAACAGTGTGAGCTTTACTTCTTCTTTTCCAATTTGGATTCCTTTATTTCTTTTTCTGCTCTGATTGCTGTGGCCAAAACTTCCAAGACTATGTTGAATAGTAATGGTGAAAGTGGGCACCCTTGTCTTGTTCTTGACTTGAGAGGAAATGCTTTCAATTTTTCACCATTGAGGATAATGTTTGCTGTGGGTTTGTCATATATAGCTTTTATTATGTTGAGGTATGTTTCTTCTATTCCTGCTTTCTGGAGAGTTTTGATCATAAATGGATGTTGAATTTTGTCAAAGGCTTTCTCTGCATCTATTGAGATAATCATATGGTTTTTATTTTTCAATTTGTTAATGTGGTGTATTACACTGATTGATTTGTGGATATTGAAGAATCCTTGCATCCCTGGGATAAAGCCCACTTGGTCATGGTGTATGATCTTTTTAATGTGTTGTTGGATTCTGATTGCTAGAATTTTGTTAAGGATTTTTGCATCTATGTTCATCAGTGATATTGGCCTGATAGTTTTCTTTTTTTGTGGGATCTTTGTCAGGTTTTGGTATTAGGGTGATGGTGGCCTCATAGAATGAGTTTGGAAGTTTACCATCCTCTGCAATTTTCTGGAAGAGTTTGAGTAGGATAGGTGTTAGCTCTTCTGTAAATTTTTGGTAGAATTCAGCTGTGAAGCCATCTGGACCTGAGCTTTTGTTTGCTGGAAGATTTTTGATTACAGTTTCAATTTCCGTGCTTGTGATGGGTCTGTTAAGATTTTCTATTTCTTCCTGGTCGAGTTTTGGAACATTGTACTTTTCTAAGAATTTGTCCATTTCTTCCACGTTGTCCATTTTACTGGCATATAATTGTTGATAGTACTCTCTTATGATCCTTTGTATTTCTGTGTTGTCTGTTGTGATCTCTCCATTTTCATTTCTAATTTTATTGATTTGATTTTTCTCCCTTTGTTTCTTGATGAGTCTGGCTAATGGTTTGTCAATTTTATTTATCCTTTCAAAAAACCAGCTTTTGGTTTTGTTGATTTTTGCTATGATCTCTTTTGTTTCTTTTGCATTTATTTCTGCTCTAAGTTTTAAGATTTCTTTCCTTCTACTAACCCTGGGGTTCTTCATTTCTTCCTTTTCTAGTTGTTTTAGGTGTAGAGTTAGGTTATTTATTTGACTTTTTTCTTGTTTCTTGAGATGTGCCTGTATTGCTGTGAACTTTCCCCTTAGGACTGCTTTTACCATGTCCCACAGGTTTTGGGTTGTTGTGTTTTCATTTTCATTCGTTTCTATGCAAATTTTGATTTCTTTTTTGATTTCTTCTGTGATTTGTTGGTTATTCAGCAGCGTGTTGTTCAGCCTCCATATGTTGGAATTTTTAATAGTTTTTTTCCTGTAATTGAGATCTAATCTTACTGCATTGTGGTCAGAAAAGACGCTTGGAATGATTTCAATTTTTTTGAATTTACCAAGGCTAGCTTTATGGCCCAGGATGTGATCTATCCTGGAGAAGGTTCCATGTGCGCTTGAGAAAAAGGTGCAATTCATTGTTTTGGGATGAAATGTCCTATAGATATCAATTAGGTCTAACTGGTCTATTGTATCATCTAAAGTTTGTGTTTCCTTGTTAATTTTCTGTTCAGTTGATCTATCCATAGGTGTGAATGGGGTATTAAAGTCTCCCACTATTATTGTGTTATTGTTAATTTCTCCTTTCATACTTGTCAGCATTTGTCTTACATACTGCGGTGCTCCCGTGTTGGGTGCATATACATTTATAATTGTTATATCTTCTTCTTGGATTGATCCTTTGATCATTATGTAGTGACCATCTTTGTCTCTTTTCACAGCCTTTGTTTTAAAGTCTATTTTATCTGATATGAGTATTGCTACTCCTGCTTTCTTTTGGTCCCTATTTGCATGGAAAATCTTTTTCCAGCCCTTCACTTTCAGTCTGTATGTGTCCCCTGTTTTGAGGTGGGTCTCTTGTAGACAACATATGTAGGGGTCTTGTTTTTGGATCCATTCAGCCAGTCTTTGTCTTTTGGTTGGGGCATTCAACCCATTTACGTTTAAGGTAGTTACTGATAAGTATGATCCCGTTGCCATTTACTTTATTGTTTTGGGTTCGAATCTATACACCATTTTTGTGTTTCCTGTCTAGAGAATATCCTTTAGTATTTGTTGGAGAGCTGGTTTGGTGGTGCAGAATTCTCTCAGCTTTTGCTTGTCTGAAAAGCTTTTGATTTCTCCTTCATACTTGAATGAGATCCTTGCTGGGTACAATAATCTGGGCTGTAGGTTATTTTCTTTCATCATTTTAAGTATGTCTTGCCATTCCCTCCTGGCTTGAAGAGTTTCTATTGAAAGATCATCTGTTATCCTTATGGGTATTCCCTTGTGTGTTATTTGTTGTTTTTTCCCTTGCTGCTTTTAATATTTGTTCTTTGTGTTTGATCTTTGTTAATTTGATTAATATGTGTCTTGGGGTGTTTTGCCTTGGGTTTATCCTATTTGGGACTCTCCGGGTTTCTTGGACTTGGGTGATTACTTCCTTCCCCATTTTAGGGAAGTTTTCAACTATTATCTCCTCAAGTATTTTCTCATGGTCTTTCTTTTTGTCTTCTTCTTCTGGGACCCCTATGATTCGAATGTTGTAGCGTTTAATATTGTCCCGGAGGTCTCTGAAATTGTCCTCATTTCTTTTAATTCGTTTTTCTTTTGTCCTCTCTGATTCATTTATTTCTACCATTCTATCTTCTAATTCACTAATCCTATCTTCTGCCTCTGTTATTCTACTATTTGTTGCCTCCAGAGTGTTTTTAATTTCACTTATTGCATTATTCATTATATATTGACTCTTTTTTATTTCTTCTAAGTCCTTGTTAAACCTTTCTTGCATCTTTTCAATCCTTGCCTCCAGGCTATTTATCTGTGATTCCATTTTAATTTCAAGATTTTGGATCAATTTCACTATCATTATTCGGAATTCTTTATCAGGTAGATTCCCTGTCTCTTCCTCTTTTGTTTGGTTTGGTGGGCATTTATCCCGTTCCTTTATCTGCTGGGTATTCCTCTGTCTTTTCATCTTGTTTAAATTGCTGAGTTTGGGGTGTCCTTTCTGTATTCTGGCAGTTTGTGGAGTTCTCTTTATTGTGGTGTTTCCTCGCTGTGTGTGGGTTTGTACAGGTGGCTTGTCAAGGTTTCCTGGTTAGGGAAGCTTGTGTCAATGTTCTGGTGGATGGAGCTGTATTTCTTCTCTCTGCAGTGTAATGAAATGTCCAGTAATGAGTTATGAGATGTCTATGGTTTTGGGGTGACTTTGGGCAGCCTGTATCTTGAAGCTCAGGGCTGTGTTCCTTTGTTACTGGAGAATTTGCTTGGTATGTCTTGCCCTGGAACTTGTTGGCCCTTGTGTGGTGCTTGGTTTCAGTGTCGGTATGGAGGCGTTTGATGAGCTCCTGTCAATTAATGTTCCTTGGAGTCAGGAGTTCCCTGGAGTCAGGGTTTGGACTTAAGCCTTCTACTTCCAGTTATCGGTATTATTTTTACAGTAGTTTCAAAACTTCTCCTTCTATACAGCACCATTGATAAAACATCTACGTTAAAGATGAAAAGTTTCTCTACTGTGAGGGTCACTCAGAGAGGTTCACAGTGTTACATGGAGAAGAGAAGAGGGAGGAGGGAGTTAGAGGTGACCCAAATGAGATGAGGTGGAATCAATAGTGGGGAGAGTGGGCTAGCCAGTAGTCACTTCCTTATGTGCACTCCACAACTGGACCGCTCAGAGATGTTCACAGAGTTATACAGAGAAGAGAAGAAGGAGGCAGGGGACAGAGGTGGCCAGGATAAAAGGGGGATATGAAAAGGAGGGAGATAGGTCCAGCCAGTAATCAGTTCCCTAAGTGTTCTCCACCGTCTGGAACACACAGAAATTCACAGAGTTGGGTAGAGTAGAGAGGGGTTAGGGAGGAGATACAGGCGACCTGGTGGAGAAAACGGAGAGTCCAAAGGGAGAGAGAGCAGTCAAGCCAGTAATCTCGTTCCCTAGTGAAAAATGGGTCCTGAAGATTGGGTTCTTAAAGGTACAAAATTGGTAACAAATACATAAAAGCAAAAATTAAAAATCTAGAGTAGAGTTTGGAATTTCAAAAATGTGATGTTAATGAAAAGAAGAAGGAAAAGAAAGAGAGAAAAAACGAGCAAAGAAAAACAAACAAGGTCACGAAAATTATAAAGAAACTACAGGTACAAAATTGATAACTAATACCAAAAAGCAAAAATTAAAAATCTAGAGTAGAGTTTGGAATTTCAAAAATACAATGTTAAAAAAAAAAAAGAAGAAAAATAAAGAGAGAAAACAAAAACCAACAAAAACAATGTCTCAAAAATTATAAAGAAAATACAGGTACAAAATTGATATCAAATACCAAAAAGCATAAATTAAAAATCTTGAGTAGAGTTTGGAATTGCAGATATACGATGTTATATAAAAGAAGAAGAGAAAGAAACAGAGGGGAAAAAAAGAAAAAAAAAAGTCACAGAAATTATATAAAAAAAACTATAGGTACAATATTGATAACATATACCAAAAGGCTAAAATTAAAAATCTAGAGTAGAGTTTGGAATTTCAAAAATACAATGTTAAAGAAAAGAAGAAAAAGAAAAAACAAAACAAAACACAGTCAAAAAATTATAAAATATATATATGAAGTTTGCTGAAGAAGAAAAAAAAATAGGATCTTTTTTTTTTTTGCAAAGTAATAGTTATAAAAGTGAAAATTAAAGGACAATAGAGGACTTATAATTTTAAAAAATTAAAAAAAAAAGAAAGATTGATCATAAAAATAGTAAAAATATATTAGGTCTTTCTCTGGTTTTGTTGTGAGTATTGTGGGTTCAGTTCATTTTTGGCTAGTTCCTTGGTCTGACTTATATTTCTCAACATCTATAGGTCCCTTCCTATGTAGTCTGTAGTAACCACAGGGTTTTAACCTATGGCCTGTAGCTTCCAAGGCGTTTCCCTCTGTTATAGCTTCTTCTGTTTGCTGGTCTCTTCAGTGTCTGGTTCCCGCCCTGACACAAAGGTGACGGTGGAGGACACTTTTTTTTTTTTTAGGCTCACTTGTTCAGTCGCGCTGTGGGGAGGGAGGGAGGGATGCTGCAAACAGATAACACTGGGGTGCGCTCGCAGTGCCTCAGCCACACTGGGTCTGCCCCCGCTCACGGCGCGTGTAGCCTCCCTGCCCACACTGCTCAGGCTCTAGGTTGTTCCACCGGGAACAATCAGAGGCCGGCCCTGGGCTGAGCTCCCAGGTCCAAGCCACTCAGGTTCAGACACTCGGGTAGTCCTCAGAGGCGCAGACTCGGTTGGGCCTGCATTTTGTGCTCTTCCCAGGTCCGAGCAGCTCAGGTGATGAGGTGTTTGGTGAGCGCCAATGCTGCGACTTATCGCCGCCCCGCCACTCGGTTATCTGGGTGTAAAACCGGCACACCTTCTCAGGCAGATGTTGACCGTTCAGACCCCCAAGAAGTTTTAGTTAGCAAAGAAGCCTGCTTACAGTTTTATAGACAGTGTCTCTCTGGGGCTGTGATTGCCCCCTTCTGGTTCTGGCTGCCTGTCACCGGAGGGGGAAGGTCTGCAGCCGGCTATCTCTGTTCAGTCCTTTGTTCTGTGCGCAGGCCTGGCGGTGTCTTAGGTTAGGGCTGGCTTTTCGCGTGGTAGATATCCCACAGTCTGGTTTGCTAGCCCAAATTATTTTGCTCAGATAGCGCTCAGGACATTCGGGCCCGATTCTTACTCTAAGGGACACAGCCCGCGCCGCACTTCCCTGCCCAGCCCCCGCTTGCTAATGCCATGTGCAGGCGTCTGCGCTGCTTCTCCACTGGGGGAGTTACCGTAGGGCTCGCAATCTGCGATTTTTAATTGTTTATTTTTTTCTCACTTTTATGCTGCCCTCTGTGCTTCCAAAGCTCGGCACAGATTCGGCAGTGAGAAGGTTTCCTGGTGTTTGGAAACTTCTCTCTTTTTAAGCCTCCCTTCCCAGGACGGGACTCCGTCCCTCCCTCTTTTGTCTATTTTTTTGTCTTTTATATTTTTTCCTACCTCCTTTCGAAGAGTTGGGTTGCTTTTCTGGGTGCCTGATGTCCTCTGCCGGCATTCAGAAGTTATTTTGTGGAATTTACTCAACGTTTAAATGCTCTTTTGATGAATTTGTGGGGGAGAAAGTGTTCTCCCCATCCTACTCCTCTGCCATCTTGGCTCCTCCTCCACTATTTTCTTTTAGAATAAAATAAATTATATTCAAAAAATTAAATAGATGTATGTTTTAAATGTCTCCAAATTTGCTGTAGATATTATTCACAATGGGCTGTTGTCTACTATATATAATTAATGTTATCAACATTAATTGTTCTGTTTTCTATTTCAAATGTATATCCTAAAAAAAGTGACCTATGAACATATATTAATTTTAGATTTCCTCCATATCTTATTCAAGTCTAATGGTATAAAACAATGATGCTCCTACAACGCTCCTCCGTCCATGGGATTATCCAGGCAAGAGTACTGGATTGGGTTGCCATTTCCTTCTCCAGAATAAATATAATTATGTGTTATCAAAATTAATTTTGTTTTATTTTATATTTCAAATGTATAGCCTCAAAAAAGTGACCTACAAACATATATTTATTTTAGATTTCCTCCATATCTTATTCAAGTCTAATGGTTTAAAACAATGATGCTCTAATAATGGTCTATAGACATCATTTTATCTTAAGATTATAGGTTAGGTAATAGAATATTTTATTTCCTCTAGAATTTTCTTAATATCCTCAGATCTTTATTCATTGTAAACTGAAGGAATAATCTTGTACATTAATACAGAAAGGAAAGTCCATATATTTCTGTAGCAAGTATAGGCTTTTTAGTGAGTAATTTCCCTTTTGATTATTTTAACTGACTGCTGTGCTTATGAGTCTTTGTGTTATTTCCCATCTAAAATATCTCATTACCTAATTCCTAATTTCCACATGCTACTTTTCCTGCCCTGGATACTTGTAATTCATCTAGTTAAATGCTTATCTTTGAAGATTTAGTTTGCTAATATCTTTTATAAGTCAATCAACCAAAGATGTCCTGTGTGACACTTTGGGCAAATTCTTATGGATTATATTAGACATCTATATGTAGTGATTGTTTATTCATTCTTATATACTTAATCTGAACTATACAAATAATTAAATAGAAAGCTTTTCTGATGTTTATAATTAGACAATGCAAGAATGTAATTCATTATATATTTATCACAGTAATAATTGATTTCATTTTAAATATAAATACAAATAAATTTCCATCATGCTAATAAAATATAGGCTGTGATCCTACTGTGATTAGATTGACTAGTTTTCTGTGAGTATGGTTTCAGTGTGTCTGCCCTCTGACGCCCTCTTGCAACATCTACTGTCTTACTTGGGTTTCTCTTACCTTGGACGTGGGGTATATCTTCATGGCTGCTCCAGGAAAGCGCAGCCTCTGCTCCTTACCTTGGACAAGGGGTATCTCCTCACCGCTGCCCCTTCTGACCTTGAATGTGGAATAGCTCCTCTAGGCCCTCCTGCGCCCGAGCAGCCACCTCTCCTTGGAGGTGGGGTTGCTCCTCCCAGCCGCCGCCCCTGGCGCTAGTAAAGCTAGTAAAGTAATGCTCAAAATTCTCCAAGCCAGGCTTCAGCAATACATGAACTGTGAACTTCCAGATGTTCAAGCTGGTTTTAGAAAAGGCAGAGGAGCCAGAGACCAAATTGCTAACATCTGCTGGATCATTGAAAAAGCAAGAGAGCTCCAGAAAAACATCTATTTTCTGCTTTATTGACTATGCCAAAGCCTTTGACTGTGTGGATCACAATAAACTGTGGAAAATTATGAAAGAGATAGGAATATCAGACCACCTGACCTGTCTCTTGAGAAATTTGTATGCAGGTCAGGAAGCAACAGTTAGAACTGGACATGGAACAACAGACTGGTTCCAAATAGGAAAAGCAGTATGTCAAGGCTGTATATTGTCATCCTACTTATTTAACTTATATGCAAAGTACATCATGAAAATGCTCGGCTGGAAGAAGCACAAGCTGGAATCAAGATTGCCGGAAGAAATATCAATAATCTCAGATATGCAGATGACACCTCCCTTATGGCAGAAAGTGAAGAAGAACTAAAAAGCCTCTTGATGAAGGTGAAAGAAGAGAGTGAAAAAGTTGACTTAAAACTCAACATTCAGAAAATGAAGATCATGACATCTGGTCCCATGACTTTATGGTAAATAGATGCGGAAACAGTGGAAACAGTGTCAGACTTGATTTTTGGGGCTCCAAAATCACTGCAGATGGTGACTGCAGCCATGAAATTAAAAGACACTTACTCCTTGGAAGGAAAGTTATGACCAACCTAGACAGCATATTGAAAAGCAGAGACATTACTTTGCCAATAAAGGTCTGTCTAGTCAAGTCTATGGTTTTTCCAGTGGTCATGTATGGATGCGAGAGTTGGACTGTGAAGAAGGCTGAGCGCCTAAGAATTGATGCATTTGAACTGTGGTGTTGGAGAAGACTCTTGAGAGTCCCTTGGACTGCAAGGACATCCAACCAGTCCATTCTGAAGGAGATCAGCCCTGGGATTTCTTTGGAAGGACTGATGCTAAAGCTGAAACTCCAGTACTTTGGCCACCTCATGCAAAGAGTTGACTCATTGGAAAAGACTCTGAGGCTGGGAGGGATTGGCGGCAGGAGGAGAAGGGGACGACAGAGGATGAGATGGCTGGATGGCATCACTGACTCGATGGACATGAGTCTGAGTGAACTCCAGGAGTTGGTAATGGACAGGGAGGCCTGGTGTGCTGCAATTCATGGGTTCGCAAAGAGTCCGACACGACTGAGCAACTGAACTGAAGTGAATAAAATCTCTAAACTTACGGACTTCAGAATACGAAGTAACATTGAAACTGTCCATTAATCCATTTTTCATTAACCTCTCTGTATCTTTTCTTCATTAAAGTCCTATAAAATATTGAATATAGTATGAATCTATAATAAGATGCAATGGCAATTTTGACTTTGGAATTAATGTCACACCAACATATTAAGCCAAAAGAGAAGCACCAGTAGATTGACATTCTGTAGCTTTTGCAGATTGTATTTTGAGTGTTTAAATAGAACTAGATCACTCTCTCCTTCTACAAGAGATAAATATATATATATATATATAATAGAAAATATTTTCATCAAATTTTATGTATGTTAATAAATGCTAGACTATTAATATATCTGATATTTCTTTTAAAAATTAAGAAAATTACTTTCACTTGCTAAAGAGCTGAAACTTATTAGTTGCCCAACTCTATTTCATGTTTACCATCCCAACTCTACACTACCACAGTCTGTAGTTTTGCAGTCCTACCATGCAATCTCATAGATCCTTAACTTTATTTGTGCTGTATCTACTGCAGAGAATCCTTCCCTTCAATTCACTCTAGAGCTCAGCTACTTTTTACTAAAACCTCATCTTCTCTGTATATTCCTCAGTTCTCCACATTCACAAAGCTTCCATTCACCTGCCTAAGAGAGAATGCATTACTCCATTAACCATGCGTTGTAGATTTTATATATAATTCCATTATTGAACGTCACATTTTATTTCACATGCTTTTTGGATTTTTCCTGTCACTCCACTGGGATGTTAAAATCTAGAATTCAGACACTGTATTAGAAATGGTGCCATTTGCAGATAGTATTCTAGACACTGTGTATATGCCAGTTAAATCATGAGTAACATAGATTCCAGTAAATGGAACATCATGTGCAAATAAATCCTTTTATTATCATAGAAGGTGATAACTTCTGTGAATAATGAACAAAAAGTTTAAAAATCAGATATTTAGTAATGGAGGTACATTTTTAGATAGAATGCTCAGGAATTGAAGCTTGTAGAAGAGGTGGTATTAAATAGAAACACGATGCAAATTCCAAGAGGAATGATCTCAAATAAAAGATAGGAAGATTGTGATTAAACTTAGTAAAACTGAAAATTCACCATTACAATTTATTAAAATTACATTGATAAACCTAAGATTTAGGAGGCCAGATATACTGCTTTATGATTGCTGGTATCTCTTATTTTCCAGACATTTTAAAATTAAATTGCCACCAAGAAAATATGTTTGAGGGAAAGTATGTACATATGTTTGTGCATGTGTATGTGTTGTGTATATGTGTGTATTGAAGGCCTTGGGGAGGGAGCTTGTGTGTTCATGGATATGCATGCATCAGAAGAGCATAGCATAGATTTGTTATAAAATTGCAGTGGACTGACTCCACTGAAATGGTTTCCTATTCCCAATCTCCTTGAATTTACAATCCATATTATTGAATAGCTCTAATGAATGTTTTTGAGAACATTTAATATTATATTTTTACCACTTAGCACATGGAAATGTTAAATAAATTTGTATTGAACATCAGTAGTCTACTTCAAATTATCAACTCACAAATTTTGTTTGTTGGTCTTTGTCTGGGAGGCAATTATTTTTATATCAAAGAGAAGGCAAGAGTTCTGAGAAAGAATTTAAATTAGCCAGGCTTCAACAGTTAATAAATCTTTGTATATGTTTGCCATAAACATTTATATTGACATCCCTTGACTATTTTCACAATTAGGGTCTATTGGTATTTGGTCATGATTTTAAATTTGCGTACATTTATCTGAGCTTCTGGAGAAGGCAATGGCACCCCACTCCAGTACTCTTGCCTGGAAAATCCCATGGACGGAGGGGCCTGGTGGGCTGCAGTCCATGGGCTTGCTAGGAGTCGGACACAACTGAGCAACTTCACTTTCACTTTTCACTTTCATGCATTGGAGAAGGAAATGGCAAGCCACTCCAGTGTTCTTGCCTGGAGAATCCCAGGGACGGGGGAGCCTGGTTGGCTGCCGTCTATGGGGTTGCACAGAGTCGGACACAAATGAAGCGACTTAGCAGCAGCAGCATCTGAGCTTCTATGGCATTACTGTATATACACATAAAGCCCCCTTTTGTGAATGATGACATTAATTACTTCAAGAATAAGTGTGGATCATAGGAACTGGGAGCTAAATTACTTCACCTAGAATGCATCATTTTCTTTATTACTACCGACATTGTTTTATCTTTTGTTACTTTTTAATTTTGAGTTTAATTGATTCATTATGGACTTTATTCAATATATCAGTAAAACACTTCTATACATTTGAATTTTCTTAAATTTCATGTCAGAAGTTTTTTTTCTCAACACATGATCAACTTAAACACAATTTGAATGTGTCCTTCATTACAAGCTATAGGCAAAGAAAAATAAATAAATAAAAATGCATTTGCTTCCTCCTAACTTTATTTTATTACTACTGGGGGATGGGGTGTGCCCCCTGCAAGTGAGATCTTAGTTCTGCAACCACGGATGGAAGCTGCACCCTCTCCAGTGGAAGCATGGAGTCTTAACCACTGGACAAGCAGGCAAGTCCTTCTCAATTTCAAGAGGTGAAGTTTATTGCCTCTAAATCTATGCCATCCATTCAACTAAAGGGGACTTAAGAAGAAAACAATTTTCTAATATTATCATGTTAATGATCTAGGTAGCATGGATTTACCATAGCTTTATTTCTTTTAAAAAAATATTTATTTAATTAGATTGCACCAGTTCTTAGTTGCGGCATGAGGGCTCTAGTTCCCTGACAAGGGATTGAACCCCTGCATTAGGAGATCAGAGTTGTAGACACTGGACCACCAGGGAAGTCCCACCATAGACTTTCATTTAATAGTCAAATGCAAATTGAGTCACGTGGGGCTGAGAAAAAACAAAAGCAAATTAGAAAACTTTTCTTTATCATTCTTGAAGTGATTAAAAGAGGAGATGCTTGTCTTTTACACTCTTGCTGAGCCCTACTTCTATCACGTAGTTATACACTGGTTATCATCATGTATATCCAATGAAAGATTTAGTACAGGATCTCAAACTCAGAGAGATAATTGGTATACTTTCCTAAGGAACCAATTAAATTCTACCTGCACTCGTTTCATTCTTATATGCCTCTACGTGCAGAGAAGCCTGTGGGAGTCCTGATACTAATCAAAGGGTGCATAAGTAATTTTATTAAACTAGTATCATATATACACAAATTTAAAAAAGATTATCCATGGGTATAACCTGTATAGTGTTCATGACTTTTCCTTAAAGTGTTTTAAGCTTTATAATATTGAAGGGGAAGACCATTTACTGATGGTACAACAATTATAACTCAATGCTCTTATGATGGACTTAATGCAGTCACCATTTAAATGGTTTCTTCTCTTCCCAGAGAGCATGTGTCTCACAACAAAAAGGGAGAAATTGGGTAAATTGTGTTTGAAGATGTTGTGGCCAGATATATAGTTTTAGTGTTTGATCATAAGACATTATTTAGGGTATAAGCATCATCAGATGTTAGTAAATGCCATACCAAAATTCAAATACTAGAAAGGAAACATTCGTAATTATATCTTCTAGAGTTATAACATTCTCCTTATTATTGTGTGTTGATGTTATTCAGCTATATTTCAGTTTGACTAGATATTTTAGGCGGAGAAGGCAATGACACCCCACTCCTGTACTCTTGACTGGAAAATCCCATGGATGGAGGAGGCTGGTAGGCTGCAGTCCATGGGCTCTCTAAAAATCAGACATGACTGAGTGACTTCATTTTCACTTTTCACTTTCATGCATTGGAGAAGGAAATGGCAACCCACTCCAGTGTTCTTGTCTGGAGAATCCCAGGGACAGGGGATCCTGGTGGGCTGCCATCTATGGGGTCACACAGATTCAGACACGACTGAAGTGACTTAGCAGCTTAGCAGCAAATATTTTAGGACCACCATACCTCATTTGAAAAATTACAGCTTGAAAAATTTACCCTGGCTTAGATATGTTCTACTCATTATGTTGTATTTTGTTTAATATTGAAGAAATTGTATCTTTCAATCATGTATCACTTCTGAATCCATACTTTCACCCAGATTGTCTTTTCTAATCTTTAGCACACTGTCTGCAAGGATCTATTTGCCCATTTCTACCACTGAGCAGAATTTCATGGAGTCTATTATAAATGAAAGATAGCACTTTGGGATTCTTCCAAGAAATGATGTAGAACAAAATAATACATGAATCATTTGCTATTATTTAGCTTTGATATGTGGCCAAATATATATTTCTTATTTTAAGATAAGATCATATTGGCAGAAAATCTTTTGGAAGAGTATTACAATTCAGTTATACCAAGAGAATGGCATTTCTGCTATTATGCACGTGACCTAAATTTTCATAATGTAAGAATGTTTCTCAAATGTATCATGAAGAAAGAGTAACAAATCTTTCTGACCTCTCATTGCATAATTAAACAATTACAGTTTTGTTCTTAACATTTCCATATTTAAAAATTAACATTTAAAATCTGAAGTAATAGTTTGTGAAATAAAATTGTGAAAAATACATATTTCCAGTGAACAATGCAATATTTTCATCATAAAAATAAATTGGAACAGTTATTACCTTGAAAATACTAAAATATATATATATATATATATCTGCACACACACACACACACATATATATATTTACACTGATAGAGTCTAATACAAGTTTAAGAATAAATAAGATAGGTTATTCTTTTAATCCTTCTACATTACAAGTCTGTTCCTATTATTTCCAGTTCATAAAATTAATTAGTAATTAATCTTCTATAAATTTAGGATTCTTAAAAATTTCCCATTTGTAGACTACTTAAGAATATTTCACTGGTAATTTATCAGTATAATTATGTAGAATTGTACAAAACAGAATTGGTATTCATAAAAATAATAAATAAAATGCAATGTCAGTGAGTATTAAGCTTATTTGATTGCAGTTAAAACATCTTAAATAAGTATCACTGTATATTTATGATGCCAAAAATCAATTAGGACTTAAGAAACCAAAGCTGTTTTACTCAATACACACAGAAGTCGCTCAATTGTGTCTGACTCTTTGCGACCTCATGGATTGTAGCCCACCAGGCTTCTTGGTCCATGGGATTTTCCAGGCATGAATACTGGAGTGGGTTGCCGTTTCCTTCTCTAGGGGATCTTACTGACCCAGGGATCGAACCCAGGTCTCCTGCATTGTAGGTAGATGCTTTACCATCTGAGCTACCAGGGAAGCCCATCAAAAACACAGAAGAGTAGCAGTAAGTTTCAAAAGGATGTCAGTTGAGATCTTTTATAGATGAAATCTACTTCCTAGAAGTCAATTTGCCAATTATATGCACAGCTGGAGACAAGAGGCTGCAAAAAAAGGTCCAACTGGAAAATATCTTGGGTACCCAATTAGATCCAGTTATTCTGCATCTGTGGATTTAAAATGATCATCATCCACAGTGGAATAGATGTGTCCCTCATTACTTAGAAAATCCACAGCTAGCTTGATTGAGGCTACGGACATGTGTTGGAGTTGGTTCTTGAGATCCTGAAAGTTCAATCCTTCAGGTCTTGGGCAAGCCTTGATCAAATTCAGCACCTGGTTCTGGACCACAGTGAGGCCATTTGCTTGTATGAAGTTATTCCCACCGAAGTTCCCAGCTTCATCCATTCCTGGATTGCTGATAGGTGCTCTCCCTGCTGAAGGCTGGCTGTTTGACTTGATCAGCATTATGTGTACATTGACTACTTCCAGAATGTTTTACTCAATAGTGCATTTAAAATCTAGTCTCTCCTCAAATTTCTGACAAACCATCCTCCTTCACCACTCAGTGGACTTTCCTTCAGCTACATAAAGAAAATAAATCATCATAAATGGAGCATGTTTGATTTATCATAACAAACCTACAAACTTCTTGCATCTATAACTATGTCTTCCTATGCCCACTGGTTATATTAGAGGAACTGGTTGTCTTTCTAACTAAAATTTTCCCCCACTTATGTTTTCTATCACATCTACATTTTTAGTAGCCTTGTAAAGTTAGTTTAATCATCTCTCCCTTTTGTCTTAATCCTCTCTGTTTCTACTCTGTATCTCCCATCATTTAGACATTCTTAATTCTCACTAATATAAATAATATATTATAAATGTACAAAAATAAAACAAAAGACAAAAAAGCAAAAACAAACACAATGCCTCTATGGACTTCCCTTCATTCTTCAGCTACAGACCATCCTGGACTTTTCTTTCCCAATTACATTTCTCCCATTCCAATTTTACCTGTTCATATACTTGTCAAACATCATCTCCTTCCTTGAATAACTTAAAATGTACTTCCAAGCCAAGAATGTGTTTCTTTTGAAGTCAATGTTTTCACCTATGTTTGTTCATCTGGTGGATATTGTCAAAATAACTGCCTGATTTGACCTTATTTATTTTTTCAATTGTTTACAATATTCAGTTCTATAGTATTCAATGCTTATATATTATCTGAATGATGACTTATACATAGGCTGGTGATTTATAAATTTATACATCTTGTTGAAATATCTCCCATGAATTCCAGACACTTTGACCATCATCCTACTTTGCATCATCAGAGTGATATTCAAAGTAAAATCAGAGTTGAATATCAAACCCATAAAATTTCAGGGTTTTTGCTGCTAAGAAACAGCATTATTTTAAATGTCTAAACAACTAGAAGGATGAAGAGATGAAAAAGATGAGAAAGATGATCAAAGACATAAGGGAAGATCAAAAGTTTAATTTTAGACATGATAAGTGGGCTGTTATTAGCTATTCATGTAGAGATGTCAAAAATAAAGCTGAATATTTGAATCTGAAGTTCAATGCTGAGGATTAGCTGGAGATACAAATTTGAGAGTCTTCAGGAAAAATATGGCACTTAAGACCAGAAGACTAGGTAAGGTGAGCAAAGGAATAAGGTATACAGAAGAAAGATAAGGATTCAATAGCTAGGAAACTCGTAGCTAGAGACTGAGGAGACATGAAAGAATCGGTAAAGGAGATAGAAAAGTTGCAGCCAGACAAGAGAAAAATGCAAAGTGGGACAGCACCAGAAGGCAAGCCAAAAAAGCATAAAAGTGCTCCTTGGCCATCTTCCTTATGTTAGAGATAACGCCATTCTTCTAGTGGCTCAGACCCTTGAGATCATCCTTGTCAGTTCTGTGCCTCACATCAACACTTATTCTATCCAGAAACCTTTTTAGTTATAACTAGTTTTGCAACTCCACTAGTACCGCACCATTCTAAGACATCACCTCCCATCCGGATTCCTGCAATACCTTCTCTATTGGGCCCTCTAATTTTGTCCCTTCCTTGTTCAAACTATTCTCTATAGGCAAAATGAGTCTGTTTAAATGTAATTCACATGGAAGAAACTCTCACTGTGTATTTCAGCTGTCTCAGTGCAAAAACAAAAGCACTAACCAATGCCCTCAGTGCTAGTCTGTCTACAACTCTTATTTTCTTGACTGAACTTTGTATTAAATTCCTCTTACTCAGCCTGCCCAGTTACACATGTTTCCTTGGCAATTTTGACAGTGTCAAGACCTGCTGTATCACAGGGAGTTTGCAATTGTTTTTCTCTCTTAAAACATGTTTTTCCCAGATATATGCTTGGATCAACTTCTCATTTCCCTCAGAATTTTATTCAAAATTATTTATCATTGTAGACCTGTGTGAAATTGTAGTCACTCCAAACTACACCTTGTATGGTATATCTTCTGCTAAATAGAACTTATTGCCATTTATGCAATAATCATGGTTCATGATATTTTTGTTTTGTTCATCATTTATCACTTAGAGCAGTGTCTGGCACATAAAAGTGATCAACACACATTTGCTGAAAGAATGAATGACTAAATGAGTGAAAAAGTGTCAAAATAGAAGGAGAGAAATAGAGATAATTTTTTCATTAGTAACCATTTAAAATTTAAATCAACTTGTCCTATAATTATGAAACAATAATGTACTTTTAAAGCATGTAATTATTATTCATAAATATATATAATTTTTATTAGGAATTTTAGTTTAAATGAGCAACATATACTCTAAATTAAAAGTACATCATAATTAAAAAATAATTAATTAACAGAATACAGTCCAGAATTTAAACACGAAGTCTTGATGGGCTAAGATAAGAGATTTAGAATATAAAACATTAGCTTAATAGAATTATACATTTGGTTAGCATGTTTCAATGAATATACATCTAACAAGATGCATTTTTAAAATTTTTACAATTCATTTAATGGCAACTGGTAATCATCAACCTAGCAATGCTCACACTCACTGTGCTACCACTTCTCAAGGTTGATCAGATACCTAGAGTCACAGACACTTCCCACACAAGATGCATCATATGAATCAGACCTGGTTTATCACCAGCATTTATAAAACCAGACCTAGGTAAAGAACTAGGTCTGGGGACACAAGCCTGGTCTTAATATAGGGAATGTTTAGCCTGTCAATATGCATTTTTATTGTCAATCTGACTCTGGAATGAATACTTGCAGCAAAATAACTATTCATATTTTTACTATGTTTATAAATGCTATCAAAATTTATTGACATTCATATAATTCTGCATATCTGTGTGTGACTTTTAGTTAGAAACATATTTTAAAATTATTTTTAGTTTGAGAACCTGAAAGCTTTACGCAGAGTACACTGCCTGAGTATTAATCGAGAAGTTGTAGAGTTCACAATTTCTACTTGAAAACTCGAAAGCAAACAAATTCTTCTGGGGTTGCCTGGTAACTAATAAGGAGTATGTCAAATTGAAAGACCAGTCTGACTGAAGCAGCTTTGAATAAATAATAGAATTATTTTCAACTTTAGCCTCAGAGAAGCAAGACAGGGAACAATTTTAAGCTAAACTGAAGGAAAGACATTTGAAATATCTTTGTGTGTGTGTGTGTGTGTGTGTGTTTTAGTGAATTCTGCATTGCTTGCCATTAAACATTTTTCCTCACCAAAAGCATAGAATTAACATAAAGACACTAATAGCAAATTCTGAAGATGTGATTTAATATCTGTTGGGATTAAATAAAATGGACCAAGACATTTTGGGGACACACTAATGTATTTATTATTCATTAAGTATTTATTTATAAAAGCATTTGTGCAATGTATTGGTTTCTTAGAAACATTTATGTACACTAAGTATGATTACTGCTCTGATAAAAGATTTGACATGTGTCTTTAAAGTGAGAATTATGTTACAATGACTCTTGGATATATGTACAGTGAAATATTTTGACAAGACTTTAAAGTGTTACTTTATACCACACTGTTGATAAAATGCTTACAAACTTTGAACTATTTTTGTTTTATTTCCAGCAGGAAAAAAGTCAAGAACATTCAAGAATCAAAGGTAAGGAGTGACAATTTTAAGATCATAGTTTTATACAGTTGAGTAAGTATATAAGAAAAAAAAATTGATGCTACCTTGAAAGTATAATTGAAATGAGAAAAACAATAAAACTTCGCAATTTTCAACATGATCTTTAAGTCATTGTGAATGCTTTGGGAACTCTCCAAGGCAATTGAAGTTTCTCAAGGTTTCCTTTCTTCATACAGTGTTTTTGGAAAATTCAACACAACTTTCTGTTCATTCCCTGAGATGTTTTCATTTAATTCCTCCACCAACCATTGTCTATAACAGTAGGTGTTCTGTCACATCTATAATTTAGGAGATGATCCTTTTAAAACTATGCTTTGTGGAGAACCAACTATTTATTCACTGCCATCTCACTATATTTTCTCTGAAAGAGCAAGAAAAAAAAAATATATATATATATTAGAAGTTGGTGATAACTTTTTCTATGGCATAGTCAATCTTAGTCTGACATAGGAAGTTTCTTTACCCCACAAAGAGAATCTTATTTGAAATGCATTAATTGAGATAATATTATTCTAAGTAGATTGTTATACATCAACAAAATGTTTCCATTAGTGTGTGCTTCTACTGATTGTAATGATAGAAATTTCACAGATTTTTCCAGGTTTAATCCTTTTGGTCTGTCCATTCTTATTTTATGTTGTGGGCATCCTTGGCCACTTATTCCTTCCCCAATGTGTAGTAGTCCCAAATCTGACAATGGAGCAAAACACAATTGTGCTGTGTTATTTATTTATTTTATTGAAGTATAGTTGATTTACAATATTGTGCCAATTTCTGCTGTATAGCACAGTGATTTCATATACGTGTGTGTGTGTATACATTCTTTTTCATTTTTTCCCATATAGTTTATCACAGGATATTGAATATGGTTCCCTGTGCCACACTGTAGGAGCCTGTTGTTTACCTATTTTGTTTATAGTTCGGGATAGTCCATTAATCCCAAACTCCTAATTTATCCCTCCATCTTTGCCTTGGTAACCACAATCTGTTTCAGTTTTGTAGATAAGTTCATTTGTGTCATATTTTAGATTCCATATATATGTGATATCATATGACATTTGTCTTTCTCTATCTTACTTCACCTAGCATGATAATCTCTAGGTCCATCCATGTTGTGGCAAATAATGAAATAGCTTTATTTCATTCATTTTATGGCCGAGTATATATATTTGTTATATATACTGTTTATCCACTCATCTGTCTATGTACATTTAGGTTGTTTCCATATCTTGGCAATTGCAAATAGTGCTATTAACAGAGGGGTGCATGTATCACTTTGAATTATGATGCTCCATATGCCCAGCAGTAGGATTGCTGGATCATAGAGAAACTTTATTTATTTTTTGACCTCCATACTGTTTTCCATAGTGGCTGCACCAGCTTACATTCCCACCAACCGTATAGGAAGTTTCCATTTTCTCCACACCCTCAAAATATTTGTTATTTGTAGACTTTTTAATGTTTGCTGTTCTGATTGGAGTAAGGTCATTGTAGTTTTTATTTGTATTTCTATAATTATTAGCAATTCTGTGCAACTTTTCATGTGTATGTTGACAACTGTCATGTTTTATTCCATCCATTTTGCATAGGAAATATTTTTTTAGAGCTTTTTGGAGTTTTACACAAATAAATTAAAAAAATATAACTGTGGAGAAGTTACAAAGATTACATGTATGTCTGAAATGATAAAAGGATAGTTACATTCTTGAGGGTGGCTAGATTGATGTTACCAGTTTTGCTTACTTAAGTCCAAATACTGTGCATTTTCTCACAACTGACTGATTTACACAATTTTTTTCTTGTTTGATCATCTGTGTGTTTACATTACAGAAAAATATGAAAAGACATACTTAACAATTTTTACTATGTTTATTTTGTTCAAATGAATTAGGTAAGACTACCTGTCCAGGGATTCCAAAAATGTGTTCTTTTTCCGCAAACTTAGGTATATCTTGGTATTTTATAATTGAATTCATTACATTGATTTATCCTCAAAACACTCATATTAACTCAAACTTTTGAGTAACTTTTGTACTTTGTGTTGCAAAAGGAAATTTCTGTTCCAAGAGGTGCTATGTGATGTTAATTTAAGTGATACATGCGTTTTAAGCATATTGATGGCCCATCTTCCTTCTTATAAAGGGGCCTAGTGTTTCAGATTAACCTTAAATCATATTTATAATTCCATTATAGTTGAAATAAATTCAGTACAGTTTTCCTTTCAATGCTTTATTGCCTTGGAGTACATAAATTAAATCATCTGAAGTAGTAGAAATTATGCTTTTTCAACTATTTTCTGGGAACATGTTTTCTTTTATAATGTAATAAAAATTTAAAGATGATGCTTGTCACTTCTGTCATTGTTATTGGCTAACACATGGTTCAGAATCTCACATAATGTCTGCTAGACTACTGAATTGTAAGTAAAATAAATCAGAGATATATAGTTACATCAAGACTTGCTGTCTAGCTCTACTTAGAAGAACTCTACATTTTTTCTTAAACAGTTATTGGAATCACCTTATAATATTATCTTACTGGAAATTATGAATGGCCATTTAAAATATTTAAAAATCATTGTGACAAAAAATATTGAGTCACAAAAGCAATGTCTTACCCATTATTAGATAACAAAATTCTGAAAATCAAATACTGTACCTTTCTTGGTCACTAGTACTTGAAATGTAGACTATGGCCTCATTTGATCTTAGTAAACATTTCTCAACTAGTAATTCTCTGGACTTCCTGACTAATTGCTAATCTTATTTGCTGGAACATGTTTATTACATTGCCAAGAATTATGCAGTCTTTAATCTTTTCGGTGCCTGTTTATGCTTGAAACACCAATCCCAACCTCATGATATCAGTGACCTGAAATTACATTAATTCACATAGCAATGAAAATCCAATGAAAAACAATTCCTATTTCTTCTGTGTATACATATATTGAAATGCTTGGAAACTTGCAATTCTATCTTTAATTGATTATTTGATATTCACATGTTCTTATTCTAATATTATTTTGGAAAGTCATACTAATCCATATTTTCAAACTCTAGAATTACATTTCAATGAAATTCAACTGACAAGATGTGTCTTGGTTCAATAGTCAGTACGGATTCTCAACTGATTTTCATCTGTGTATGGCCTGTTGTTAAATGAGACAAAGACTAATCTATTCAGTACACAATTTTGAGGTTTCCAGTTGTTTAAGAGGTCTTTCTTTACAGCTACATTAAAGAATATAGCAGAGAAATAAAGAGTCCCATGGGTTTGAAAGAATGATCAAAACTTTTCAGGAAACAATTTTTCACACTGTTCTTCAGTGACTTAAAAGCTGAGTTAAAATAGAGCACATTATGCATTAAAACCCAATGAGAATTCTGTAAATATGATCCAGAAGTAATGTCTTCTATAAAGATCACAACAAATCAATTATCATCTGCCAGTATTTCTCAGGGGAGTATTTTAATAGTTTTTGAGGAAAATTTAAGTCAACTATGCTTTACAAATAGCTTAGAAACTCTGTCAACTTCATTGAGTTTTTACTTTTCCAAAATGGTGTGAAGTTTTACTACAGTTAGAAGGATGTAATCACTGTGGACAATTTTGTGTGGTTATGCTGTGGCATGCTCCTCAGCACTGCCTTAACTCTCTTCTGTAGATAAAAGAATGTTTGTCCATTGACCAAAGTGATCCAGTTGTCTTTATCATAGATATTCCCTCCTCTACTCTCATGTGGATAGTCTTGGCTCTTCCATTCAGAAGTGTTAAAAATAAAGCATGTTCTCCTTTCATGGCTATTTATATTTTGTTAAGACTGAACATTTGGGGGCAATGAGGACTAAAGTCAATTACCTAATAATCATTTATAGGCTATATTATTAATACCTGTTTTTTGTTAAGTATCTAACAGATGTCAGACAATGTGCTGATCTCTTTATATATATTATTTTAATCTTCAAACACACATTATTTGTAAGAATTATCATCCAAATATGTCTGCATTTTGAGAAATCACATTCAAAGTGATTCAGATCAATATTATCATTCTTATTCTATTAAAAAGGATCATAGCTTGTTTAGCTAATCCCCAATTGTACAGTAGGTAAATTTAGCATGTTGTTATTCTCAGTGTTTTTTCCATGTTCATAAACTTGATATATATGGATTTTTCTATTCACATATTATTTTCTTTAATGTCATGGTGCATATATTTTTCCTACTGCTAATTTATATAAAAACTGCTCAGTACTTTGTAACTTCAAGAAAAAAATAGAAAATGGCAAATGTAACTGTGCTATTTTAAGGGACATATGTAAGAATTTTGCCAACTTGGTCACTAAATACAAGTGACTTACACCCTCCAGAGGTAATTCCTCTTCTATGGTAAATATTACCATAACATAACATGTGACATAAAAAATCCTTTACATGTCTCAAAGGCTAAGGCTTATACTTCTATAAGGATGTTGAACAATGTCATTATACTATTAAAAAACATATCCTGAAAAAGTCTATGATTCTAAGTAGGTTCTGTATGGCAAATATTATGTCATATACATTTGTGTATATGAAAAATGTAAGCTGCACAATTGCTCTTCCTATGGTACATACCTTCTTCACTATTGAGCAATAACAGAAATCATTATGTCAAGACCATACTTGATTTGATTAAAAGAGTGTATTTGGGACAATAAATGCCATTAAAGAATGATGCCTGCAGTCTTTATGCAGATAAATGCACATACAAACTATTTTCTATTTATTTTTAAACACCCATGAGTTCAGAGTCTCCTTTATTTCCCACATTACAAAATTAACAACTGAAAACACTAAAAATTATCTAATATATAATCTGAAATAGAAAGGAATGTATTTCTCAATGAGCCTAAGAGGTGTTGCTATGAGTTTAAAATTCTAAACTCTTAATTTACATTTCCTAAATATCCAAATACCCTTCATTAGAATAATCTCACAGAGTCTCTGAGGTCAGCTAACTTCTTCAAGTTCAGGTAGCTAGTCAGGAACAGTGAGTATGGAGAGACTGATCTTCAAATCCTTATTCATAAAGGCCATTGGCTATATTACATTAACAAATAAAAATATCATGTACAATTGTAAGGTGATAATTCATATACATGAACCCTTAATGAGACTCTTTTGTCTAATTGTTGCATTTCTTTATGTTCAGGAAACAAAATGCAGCCAGCACAATTAGTAATACCTGATATGGAGATTCTTACAATTACCTGAAGTTTGGAGTCACTGTATTTCTAATGGATTACAATATCATACATACTGAACAGTAGGCTCTTTGATATTCAATTTAGAAAGCTATTGCTGAGGGAAATAATGATTTGTAGCTATTTATGAAAACTGTGAGTTTTGTCAATCATAATCAATAGTTAGAATCCTTAGAAAGTCCAAGTACCGAAAGACAGGAAAACTCACCTCTAAAATTGTCAACTTAACTGAAAGATAACTGTCCGACTCTTTGCAACCCCATGGACTGTAGCCCACCAGGCTCCTAAGTCCATGGAATTTTCCAGGCAAGAGTACTAGAGTGGGTTGCCATTTCCTTCTCCAGAGGATCTTCCCAACCCAGGGATCGAACCCGGGTCTCCTGCACTGCAGGCAGATGCTTTACCCTCTGAGCCACCAGAGGGCTCTAACTGAAAGATGGATAGATTTATTTATTTATTTGTTTTTGGCAAATGACAATGCTGTATAAATGCCAGACAGGTGTTCTTCTGACAATAATTCTTAAAACAATTAAATGTTGTAAAATAATGTGAAGAAAAATAGTTCTATACATAACCCACTCCAGCATTCTTACCTGGAGAATTCCATGGACAGAGGAGCCTGGCAAACTACAGTCCATAGGGTTGCAGAGTTTGATGCAACTGAGTGACTATCACACTCACTATGCTATAGCTATTGCATTATATCAGATCAATTCTATTTGCACTCTATTTGTTTTCTTAAATGCACTTTTGAAATTAAATGGAGGCAATGTGTATTCTCATGAATAATTATTGATTACCTTGCAGCAATATATCAATGTCATATATGCAGAACTTAATAATGTATGATTGACTAGCAACTCTTTAATAATATAAGCACTTCAAATATTTTAATTCATTTCATTTTACATATAACTTAACAATACAAATACAAATTGATTGCTGCATAATGAATCAATAAAATGTAATTTCTAATTATAGTGAACACATTGAGAAAATTTCTGATTTCATTAGCTGAAATTTGCTCTATAGAAATAGATCTTTCACTATTAAAAACAGTGATCACATCTCTTTATGTGGGTGATATTTTGTGATTTTTCATGTTAAAGTGAGTGAGTTTGGAAACAAAAATGATAATACATAGATGCAAATTCTGGAAGTTACTATAAACATAAAATAGTAACTGATACTTCGACAAACTTTCAAACATAATAATTTAAGTTCTAATGTGTAACTCTATAGAAGAAAAAGAAATTACTGGCAATATACTCCCTACAAATAATACAAATGATGCCTCAAACTGTCCTCTTACATAACTTTTTAGTGGTAAAGATTTCAATGTAAGTAGTAACTCTCCCCTCAGGATGAATATTCATCCTCCATTCTTAAAAAAATTCATTAAACAACTTGATCCAATTTTAGATGATCTCTTTTTAAACTTAAAGGTGTAATTTATTTTTTAATTGTTGGCACATCTTTCAGTTCTCATAATTACAATTTTTTGTAGGTCTTATGGTGAGAATAATTAAGACTTACCCTCTTTGCAGCTCTCAATATATGATAGTGTTATTAACTTTAGTCAGTATGCTACACATTAGATTCCAAGGATTTATTCATCATATAGCTGGAAGTTTAGATTTAGATTGCTTCCATATCTTGGCTATTATGAATATGCTGCAATAAATATGAGAGTTCATATGTTTTTAATATCTTATTTTCATTTCTTTTTGGTAATACCCAGAAGTAGAATTGCTGGATCATATTGTAATTCCATTTTCAATTTTTTGAGGTGCCGTTTCCATAATGGCTGAACCAATTTGCACTCCCAGCAATAATGCACAAGTGTTCCCTGTTCGTCAACCAATTTTAGATGATCCTGATGCATGTTCTCCTGTCATAGCAGCAGGAAGACAAACATCGTTCTTTACCTATTGATGCCATTCTCATCAACCAAGAGAAGCTTCAAAATATATCTGATTGTGTTTCTCATTTATGCCAAGAATCAATTTATATTATGCCAAACATATTATCTTTCCCCCTCCATTTTGCATACATTCTCTGTTTTTCTGAAGGAAATTTTCTGAAGGAAAATTCATAAATCATCTTATTCAATGGGTCATTTATTTTGGTTTCAGGATGATTAATTTTGAGGGCATTTTGTCCACCAGGAAGCAATGAAAAGCAATGAAAAGGAAGCAAAAAAAAAGAAATCAAGGTGTAATAGGTCTGATGATGGGAAAATATCCCACAATAACTATATTTATTTACTATAAATAATGATTTAATGCATCATAGGATATCAAATGAATATTGTTTAGGCCTTTCTTTGCATGGTTTTTAAATTATTACTTTTCCCTGCAAAGTAACATCCCAATAGTGATTTTCCCTTCAATCACCAATACAAAATATCCTTATTTTATACTTAACAAAACAGAAATGCCACATAGTGTTTCTTGAGTTGAAAGTCATTTTCTGAGAAATTACAATTAATATTAACCAAACTGTGCTTGAAGACTTAATTTATTTAACGTGAAACAGTAACTTTGCTTACTTGCAATGGTTAGTCTTCATGAAAAAGCTGTTCAAAAACAGTCATATGAACATCACTTTTTTTTCTGAAAAATATCTTATCTTCTAATGAAAAACTATATGGTCTATCAGTTTTTCCCTTTGTTTTTGTCTTCCCTGCTAGAGGAGAAACAGGAAATTTTCTTTTATTTAATAAAGAACAGTCTTATGGACTCTGTGGGAGAGGGAGAGGGTGGGAAGATTAGGGAGAATGGCATTGAAACATGTAAAATATCATGTATGAAATGAGATGCCAGTCCAGGTTCGATGCACGATACTGGATGCTTGGGGCTGGTGCACTGGGACGACCCAGAGGGATGGAATGGGGAGGGAGGAGGGAGGAGGGTTCAGGATGGGGAACACATGTATACCTGTGGCGGATTCATTTTGATATTTGGCAAATCTAATACAGTTATGTAAAGTTTAAAATAAAATAAAATTAAAAAAAAACAAAAACAAAAAAAAATAAAAATGAGATCTTTAAGATAAAAAAAATATAAAGCATATTTATTATACTTGGATTTTAAAATATATATTTCTTCTTTATAACTCAGGGTCTTAACATAACATTTAATGTATCAATATTTAAGTATTGGTAAGTTGCTTGATTCCCTTCGTGGATCCCAGCCTTATCATGGGAAAGGGGCTTGCATAACTCAGTGAGCTGTGAGACAAATCCTTGCAGGGCCATCCAAGATGGATGGGTCAGAGTGAAGAGTTCTTGTAAGACATGGTCCACTGGAGAAGGGAATGGCAGCCCACTCCAATATTCTTGCTGTGAAAGAAAGAAAGAAAGAAAGAAAGAAAGTGAAGTTGCTGAGTCATGTCGGACTCTTTGCGAGTCAATGGACTGTAGCCTACCAGGCTCCTCCATCCATGGAATTTTCCAGGCAAGAATACTGGAGTGGGTTGACATTTCCTTCTCCAATTTTTGCTGTGCTGCTGCTGCTAAGTCGCTTCAGTCATGTCCGACTCTGTGCGACCCCTTAGATGACAGCCCACCAGGCTCCCCCGCCCCTGGGATTCTCCAGGCAAGAACACTGGAGTGGGCTGCCATTTCCTTCTCCAATGCATGAAAGTGAAAAGTGAAAGTGAAGTTGCTCAGTCCTGCCCAACTCTTAGCGACCCCATAGACGGCAGCCTACCAAGCTCCTCTGCCCATGGGATTTTCCAGGCAAGAATACTGGAGTCAGTTGTCATTGCCTTCTCTGATCCTTGCTGTGAGAACCCCATAAATAGTATGAAAAGGAAAAAGATATGACATCGGAAGATGAGCCCTCCCAGGTTGGAAAGTGTCCAATGTGTTATTAGGATGAGTGGAGGGCAATTACTAATAGCGCCAGAAAAATTAAGTAGATGGTCCAAAGCAGAAAAAATGCTCAGTTGTGTATATGCCTGCTGGTGAAAATAAAGTCCAATGTTGTAAATAACAATGTTGCATAGGAATCTAGAATGTTAGGTCCATGAATCAAGGTAAACCGGACATGGTCAAGGCAAGAGTGAACATCAGAATCTTAGGAATCAGTGAACTAAAATGGATGGAGACAGCAAATTTGAATCAGGTGAACACTAAATAGACCACTGTGGGCAAGAATCCCTTATCAGAAATAGAGTAATACTCACAGTCAACCAAAGCATCTGAAATGCAGTAATTCGGTGCAATCTCAAAAACAATGGAACAATCTCAGTTTGTTTCCAAGGTAAACCATTCAACATCACAACAATCCAAATCTATGCCGAACAAGTAACGCTGAAGAAGCTGAAGCTGAATGGCTCTATGAAGACCTACATGACCTTCTAGACCTAATGCCACACCCCCCTCCTCAAACGTCCTTTTCATAAAGGATATTGGAATGATGCAAAAGTAAAAAGTCAAGAGATACCCGGAGTATTAGGCAAGTTTGGCCTTGGAATACAAAATGAAGCAGGTCAAAGGCTAGCAGATTTTTGTCAAGAGAACTCATTGGTCATAGCAAGCACCATTTCCCACAACACAAAACACAACTCTACACATGTACGTCACCAGATGGTCAATACTGAAATCAGATTGATTATACCCTTTGCAGCAGAAGATGGAGAAGCTCTATACATTCAGCAAACACAAGACCTGGAGCTGACTGTGGCTCATAATATGAGCTTTTTATTGAAAAGAAAGAAAGAAAGTGAAGTCATTCATTCGTGTCCAACTCTTTGCGACCCCATGGACTGCAGCCTACCAGGCTCCTCCATCCATGGGATTCTCCAGACAGGAATACTGGAGTGGGTTGCCATTTCCTGGATCTTCCCGACCCAGGGATTGAACCCGGGTCTTCCGTGTTGCAAGCAGATGCTTTACCCTCTGAGCTACTAGAGAAGCAAAATTCAGGCTTAAATTGAAGAAAGTAAGGAAAACCATTAAGCCATTCATATATGACTTAAATCAGATCCTGTATGATTGTACAATGGAGGTGATAAGTAGATTCAAGGAGTTAAATCTGGTAGACAGAATGCATAAAGAACTATGGATGAAAGTTCATAACATCGGAGAAGAGGAAGTGACCAGAACAATCCCAAAGAAAAAGAAATAAAAGAAGACAAAGTGGTTGTCTAAGGAGACTTTACAAATAGCTGAGAAAACAAGGGAAGTGAAAGGCAAGGGAGAAAAGGAAGGATATCCATTCAGCTGGGTGACTGAATGAAGAGTTCCAGAGAATCAGTTCAGTTCAATTCAGTCATTCAGTCGTGTCCGACTCTTTGTGGACCTTTGTTGGCAAAGTAATTATGTCTCTGCTTTTTAATATGCTATCTAGGTTGGTCATAACTTTCCTTCCAAGGAGTAAGTGTCTTTTAATTTCATGGCTGCAATCACCATCTGCAGTGATTTTGGAGCCCCCCACCCACCCCGCAAAAAAAGTTTGACACTGTTTCCATTGTTTCCTCATCTATTTCCCATGAAGTGATGGAAAGTGATGGGAAGTGATGGGGAGTGAAGAGAATAGCAAGGAGAAATAAGAAGACATCAAAGGAGCAATGCATAGAAATAGATGAAAACAAAAGAATGGGAAAGACTGGAAATCTCTTCAAGAAAATTAAAGATATCAAGGGAATAGTTCATGCAAGGATGGACATGAAAAAGGATAGAAATATTTAGGACCTAACAGAAGCAGAAGAAATTAAGAAGAGCTGGCAACAATACATAGAAAATTGTACAAAAAAGGTCTCAATGACCCAGATAACCAAAATGGTGTGGTCACTCACCTAGAACCAGACACCCTGGAATGTGAAGTCAAGTGGGCCTTAGGAAGCATTACTATCAATAAAGCTGGTGGAAGTGATGGAATTCTAGCTGAGCTATTGAAAATCCTAAAAGATGATGAGGTTTAAGTGTTTCATTCAATATGTCAGTAAATTTGGAAAACTCAGCAGTGGCCAGAGGACTGGAAAAGATCACTTTCATTACAATCCCAGAGAAGGAGAATGTCAAAGCATGTTCAAACCACTGTACAATTGCACTCATTTCACAAGCTAGTAAGGTTATGCTCAAAATTCTTCAAGCTGGGCTTCAGCAGGACATGAACAGAGAACTTCCAAATGTACAAGCTGGTTTTTGAAAAGACAGAGGAATAAGAGATTGAATTGCCAACATTCATTGGATCATAAAGAAAGCAAAGGAATTCTAGAAAATCATCTGTTTCATTGACTACACTACAGCGTTTGACTGTGTGGATCACAACAAACTGTAGAAAATTCTTAAAAAGAGGGGAATAACAGACCACCTAACATGTCTCATGAGAAACATTTATGTGGGTAAAGAAACAACTGTTAGAATCTGTCATGAAACAACTGACTGGTTTCAAACTGACAAAGGAGTATGACAAGGATTTATATAGTCACCCTGTTTATTTAACTTTTATGAAGAGCATAGCATACAAAATGTCAGGCTGGATGCATCACAAGCTGATATCAAGATTGCCAGATGAGTATCAAAAACCTCAGATATGCAAATGATAGAACTCTAATGGCAGAAAATGAAGAACTAAAGAGCCTTTTGATGAGGGTGAAAGAGGAGAGGAGGATGAAAGAGAAGAGTGGCTTAAAATTCAACATTCAGAAAACTAAGATCATGGCATCTGGTCTGATCAGTTCAGTTAAGTTCAGTTCAGTTGCTCAGTCGTGTCCAACTCTTTGCCACCCCATGAACTGCAGCATGCCAGGCCTCTCTGTCCATCACCAACTCCCAGAGTTCACTCAGACTCATGACCATCAGGTCGGTGATGCCATCCAGTCATCTCATCCTCTGTCGTCCCCTTCTCCTCCTGCCCCCAATCCCTCCCAGCATCAGAGTCTTTTCCAATGAGTCAATTCTTCGCATGAGGTGGCCAAAGTATTGGAGTTTCAGATTTAGCATCAGTCCTTCCAATGAACACCCAGGACTGATCTCCTTTAGGATGGACTGATTGGATCTCCTTGCAGTCCAAGGGACTCCCAAGAGTCTTCTCCAGCACCACAGTTCAAAAGCATCAATTCTTCAGCGCTCAGCTTTCTTCACAGTCCAACTCTCATATCCATACATGACCACTGGAAAAACCATAGCCTTGACTAGGTGGACCTTTGTTGGCAAAGTAACGTCTCTGCTTTTCAATATTCTATCTAGATTGGTCATAATTTTCCTTCCAGGGAGTAAGTGTCTCTTAATTTCATGGCTGCTATCACCATCTGCTGTGATTTTGGAGCCCAAAAAATTAAAGTCTGACACTGTTTCCCCTGTTTCCCCATCTATTTCCCATGAAGTGATGGGACCAGATGCCATGATCTTCGTTTTCTGAATGTTGAGCTTTAAGCCAACTTTTTCACTCTCCTCTTTCACTTTCATCAAGCGGCTTTTTAGTTGCTCTTCATTTTCTGCCATAAGGGTGGTGTCATCTTCATATCTGAGGTTATTGATATTTCTCCCGGCAATCTTGATTCCAGCTTGTGCTTCTTCCAGCCCAGCGTTTCTCATGATGTACTCTGCATAGAAGTTAAATAAGCAGGGTGACAATATACACCCTTGACGTTCTCCTTTTCCTATTTGGAACCAGTCTGTTGTTCCATGTCCAGTTCTAACTGTTGCTTCCTGACCTGCATATAGATTTCTCAAGAGGCAGGTCAGGTGGAGGGGGGAAAGTGGAAGCAAAGACAGATTTAATTTTCTTGGGCTCCTAAATCACTGCAGATGTTGACTGTAGTCATGCAATTAAAAGATGATTCCTCCTTGGAATAAAAACTATAACAAACCTTGACAGTGTATTAAAAAGCAGAGACATCACTTTGCTGACAAAGGCCACTATAGTCAAAGCTAGTTTTCTTCAGTAGCCATGTATGGATGTGAGAGTTGTACCATAACAAAGGCTGAACATTAAAGAATTGATATATTTGAATTGTGGTTCTGAAGAAGACTATTGAGAGTTCCTTGGACAGCAAGGAGATCAAACCATTCAATCTTTTTTAAAAAAATTAATTACTTTATTTTTTTTAGAGGCTAATTAGTTTGCAATATTGTATTGGTTTTGCCATACATTGGGGGGTTCAGAATGGGGAACAGATGTACACCTGTAGCGGATTCATGTCAAACCAGTGTATCTTAAAGGAAATCAACCCTGAGTTTTCTTTGGAGGGACTGATGCTGAAACTGACACTCCAATACTTTGGCCATCTAATGCCAAAGTAGACTCATTGGAAATGACCCTGATGCTGGGGAAGATGAAAACAAAAGGAGAAATAGGCAGCAGAGGATGGGATAGATAGCATCACTGACTCAATGGAAGTTAATTTGGGTGAACTCTGGGAGATTGTGGAGGACAGAGGAGCCTTATGTACTGCAGTTAGTGGGGTAGCAGGAGCCTGATGTACTGCAGTCAATGGGGTAGCAAAGAGTCAGACATTTCTTAGAGACCAAATAACAACAAAGTTGCTTGAATTTTTGAATTATGAAGGATATATGTGTTATTTAAAAATGATTTATAACTCTATGATATTATACTCAGTGACTTCTATGAGACAAATTACACATACTTTTTTTTTTTTTTTTCTAACTGACTGATTAGTTAATTTGGAGTTGTACATATTATGTCAAGCACCAAATAATAGCCCTTCTAAATATCATAAAGCTGTATTTCATAGTTTTAATTCACTTGCTATTGTTTATTTGATTAGTTCTGTCTGACCTTTTTGGGACTGTAGCCCACCAGACTCTTCCATGGAATTTCTGAAGGAAGAATATTGGAGTGGGTTGCCATTTCCTTCTCCAGGGGATCTTCCTGACCCAGGGTTGCCCTTCCGCTTCTGTATTGGCAGGTAGATTCTTTACCACTGAGCCATCAGGGAAACCCCTTTTAATTCATTATATATTTAATAATAATTACTTAGATAAAAGATGTGAATGTTTTCTCTGTAAAATAATGCATATCATTCTAGTATAATTACTATTATTGTTTCTTAAACTGGTGAATGAATGCCTCATCCACTGAACATTAGAAAACAGGAAAACAAACTCTTTTCATATATGCAATGTTATACTGTGAAATTTTTACTTAATATTTAATGATGCTTACCTTGTTTTATTAAGCATTTTCATTGTATTACACCAAGGATCTCTTTTTCCCCATCAGCCAGCTGTCAGTCAGTAATGGCTGTTATCATTTGAAGACTAGAGTTACGAGAAACACATTCTGAGAAGCATTGATTTAAATAGCACATTTCAGGATATATCATGGAGTTTAGGCTCAGCTAAATAACTTCAGCTCAATTATTTAGCCCCTACTTAAGGACTCTTAATCTCCTTTTCTTACCTGTAGTATATGTATAATATACCACATAGTGCTGTTTTAAGGATTAAATAGGGTAAAGTATAGAACCTTTTGAATGGAATGAAAAGCTCTTGATTTATGTGAGTTTTTACTTCAATGTTTTGAAATGTCTATAATCATTTTTTCCAATAATGGTAGACACATATATGAAAAAATAAGCTTCAATTCAGTTGCATGAAATGCTAAGATTAGAGGTCAAAACACATTAAATTTACTTTGCTTCATTTTTTTTACACAATTCTGAACTATAATCCACAGGCTCTTCATATTTGAGACATCTAGTCTACCGCTATAAAATAATCTCTAGGTTTCATGTAATATTTATCTGGTTCCTACCATAAGGTATTCAGCTCCATGGAATGGAGCTTTGAAGATAAACATGTATACAATATAACTTATATAGTAGATTATTCTTTAGAAAGTAAAGTATTATTCTCTAAAAGTATTAATTTAATATCTTAATGGGTTATACTAAGTGTGAAAAAATCTATTAGAAATTTTTAAAAACCCACTGATTTTTAACCCACTGATCTATAAGTTAACTATTGCTTCATTTAGAACGTGTTGCTTTAGGTCACAAAGTTTATAGTAATGTTAACCTGCCTAAAGAATTTAGAAAAGAAGACATATGTTCAGCTGCATTTGACAATGAATATTATTTCAAGAAGTATTTATGAATTTAAACATTTATGAAATACAGTCAGGTGCAAGGGAAATTAAGGATAAAATTTTGAAGCAAATGATGCTGGCCTGAGTTTGGGAGATATGACCTAGGACAGATAAATGCAGTTACCATAAAAAAGATGATGGATTCTTTGTAAGAAAAGGCCAGATTGCTTACAAGCATGGGTGTAAGGTGCAGAGTATTGAGGGGAAGTCTAGGAATGGAGACCCATCTTTTCATAGGGAGAGAAGATCTTGTCTTAGAAGAACAGCTGAGGAGAAGAGAGGTGAAGAATGAGACAGCCGTACTCCAGGTCTTAGTGAATTACACATGTTTATATATCAATTGAGGCTCATGAGAAGCAAAGGAGAAATCAGTAGAAAGAGGAGTGGATTCATAGAGTAATTTCAAACTAGGAAAATATCAATAGCAAATTGGATGGCAGGAATAATGCTAGTGTGATGAGATTGCCCAGGATAGACAGAAGGCTGATGTTGATTAATAAGTACAGCATTGAGAAATATTGGATACGAGCTAAGCAGTTTTCTAATTTGACAAGTGGCAAGTTTTTCTTCCATTTTATGAAATTATGATTCCATTTTTTTTCCCTTTCAACAAACAGAACCAAAACCTGAGAACCAACAGCATGATGATTCTAAAATCAGTTTTGCTTGGTGGTTTAACACTCTGACCCTAGACCCTGAGAAAGTTTCAATCCCGAGTCTACCATTATGAAAAATGACCTGACCTTGGTGGACTAATCTCCCCACCTGTAAATGTGGATAATGATGGTTCCTTCTTGATAGGTTTGTATTGATGATTAAACAAGTTATTATGTATAGAGCACTTATCAAAATGAGTATGAGATTCCACACTCTCCAAAACCTACAAGTGAGCCTCAAGGTTTTCTGGATTCTGGCAACAGACAGGAGGCTCCCTTGTCAGAGGCTGTTTCTTTCTCACAGCCATAGCAGTAGCCAGAGTACCAACACTTGTGCCGGTTCCCAGGACAAGAAGGCGGCATGATCCTGTATACACAGTGGTTTGCGTTATAGAAGCAGACCGCTCCCTCTGCCGGCCCAGCTCAGGAAACTCAAATATTTTATAATGCATAGGAAACACACTTGACATCAGGCTGTAGAGAGACCTTTTGTTACACTTGACAAGTAAGTACCTTCTCCTATTTCCAAAGGGAGTTTCTCTTTCTACTTTCTAAAAATACTGACTATACAAAATCCCTGAAAAGAAAAGTCTGGAGTAGAATATAGTCAGTATTTCTTCTTTCAAGACATGCAGAAATGCAAGACCAGTAGTGAATTGTCTTTAAGAGCACTTAGAGCAGTAGGGTCGCGGGAAACCTACTTCATCAGTCAGTCAGTCAGTTCAGTCGATCAGCTATGTCTGACTCTTTGCGACTCCATGGACTACAGCACGCCAGGCTTCCCTGTCCATCACCAACTTCCGGAGATTACTCAAACTCATGTCCATTGAGTAGGTAGTGCCATCCAACCATTTCATCCTCTGTCATTCCCTTCTCCTCCAGCCATCAATCTTTCCCAGAATCAGGGTCTTTTCAAATGAGTCAGTTCTTCTCATCAAGTAGCCAAAGTATTGGAGTTTCAGGTTCAGCATCAGTGCTTCCAATGAATATTCAGGATGATTTCCTTTAGGATGGACTGATTGGATCTCCTTACTTTCTGAGGGACTTTCAAGAGTCTTCTCTAACACCACAGTTCGAAAGCATCAATTCTTCGACACTCAACTTTCTTTATAAATGCCAACACCACAATCACATCATTCAGGGTGTAGTTCTTTTGTTACCATTTTATTTTCTTTTGGTTACCCTCTGGGGTGCAAGTGAATGTAAATAGATGCATGCCTGTCTGTACGTGCTAAGTTGCTTCAGTCATATCTGACTCTTTGAGACCCCATGGACTGGAGCCTGCAAGGCTAATCTGTCCTTGGGATTCTCCAGGCAAGAATACTAGAGTGGGTTGTCATGCCTTCCTCCAGAGGATCTTCCCAACCTGTGTTTCCTGCATTACATGCTGATTCTTTACCCATTGAGCCACCTGGGAAGCCCAAATAGATGCATAGAGAAATGCAAATATCATTTTTCTCTCCACAATATTAATGTGTGGTTATTTTAAAAGTCAAACAAATTCAGAATGTGTTTTGCAGAACGTTTTCACTTTTGTCTCAGATTCAAGGGATTTGATAACAAAATAAGCTGCTTATTATATGCAAATAAATAATACCAATATTTATTAGAGATTTACCTAGCTTACTTTTCATATACTAACAGCAAAAGAAAAGAAAAATTGAAACAGCAGAGAATACACCACCAAATCGGGTTTTGACCAAGTACCAGACTCAAACAGTGCTGGGAAGTCCTGTGACACAGCACATCTGGAGTTCCAATTGGGAAAAGGTCCCAGGCAGAGCATCTGCTCCATTGGTGAGCAGTTTCCTGCTTATAATCCAAGGACACAAATTGATATAGCCATCAATCTGTGAGCAAATTGCAACTCTAGTTTCACATTAATGCTGTTTGTTTTGTTGAGTAAAACTTGGAATATTGCTAATCCTGGGACTTGGTTGACGAGAGTCCCTTCAGGAACTCAACCATTTCAAGATTCCTCCTCTGTCATGGCGCAGCAAGGCTTGTACTCACAAGAGGTCACTCACAGTCAGGGCAGCATCCAGGCAGGTAAGAAGCAAGGTCAGAGGCCTGGTCTGCTTTGTCTCTGAAGCCTACACAAGACTTAATTTCCCTAACAGAACGTTAAAAATAATAATTATAGTAATTCACAATTTCTGTGTAATTATTAATAGTGTCAGGCCCTATGTTCCTATGGAATGTACTTCAGTTGCTTTATCTTGATGCATGTAATATATACATATGCATATATGGCTAACTAATATTTATGAGTACTTAATTGCCAAGTTTTCTGCTAAGTGCTTTTCATATATTATCTTATATAATCCTCAGAAGAATATTATATACTAACAAGAGGGTAAATTTTATTGCAATCTATCTATATAAAAATGACCATCAATCTAACATTTTGGTACATGTGAATTCATAAATTTTTTATATATGCACATATTTCTGTAAAAACTTTCAGTACTCTTCTTTTGGGAGTGTTTGTGTATACCTTTGTTGCTCAAATGTTTGCAACCACTTTGTGCTGAATACTGTAAATTGGCTCACTCAACACCCAATAGCATGCTTTCTTTCTATAGGTTTTTTTTTTTTTTTTTTTTTTTAACAGAGTCTAGTAAACGAAAAGCTACATTTCCCAGATTCCCTTACAGTTAGGCTTCTGGATATGTTTGAGGTTTCTATGATCAGATTCAGGCAAGTATGACATTTTATGAGATTTTTGTTGGAAAATAAACACATTTGGGGGAAAATAAATTTTCCTTTTACAGGTAATGGCAAAGGCAGTGTAGTTCTGAACCCAGCAGCTAAGGTACTGGGGAAGACTCCTGAGGATCCCTTGGACAACAAAGAGATCAAACCAGTCAATCCTATATGAAATCAATCCTGAACATCCTTTGGAAGGACTGACTGATGGCTGAGGCTGAACTTCAATACTTTGGCCACCTGATGCAAAGAACTGAGTCTTTGGAAAAGACCCTGATGCTGGGAAAGATTGAGGGCAAGAGGAGAAGGGGATGACAGAGGATGAGAGGGTTGGATAGCATCACCAACTCAATGAACATGAGTTTGAGCAAACTCTGGGAGATAGTGAAGGGTAGGGAAGCCTGACATTCTGCAGTCCATGGGATTGCAAAGAGTCAGACATGATTTAGCAACTGAACAGCAACAACAAGCTAGAGTAATATCTTCCCTATATGGTTAGTCTATATGGTAAAGGAAATAACCTTTTAATATTTCAGTTCTATGTGAATTCTAAAAAGTTATTTTTAACGGTTTATTATACAATCTTTTTCTTTAGACCTGTGAGCAATTTTCTATACTCTTTCTTATATATATTTAACTTAAATTAATTTAGATTCTAGTGCCTGTTCAAAGCGTCTTGATCAATGTGAAAGTCTATTGACTTAAAAAAAAAAGATACACCATCTAATAGTTTAGAGTTATGATTTGGGGGCAGGCACTCTGAGGACTAAAGCCTCAGCTTCTCAGATAGCTCCGTGATACTGCTTGAAAGAGGTAAAGAAGGAGTTGAGGTATATAGAAGTTTTTGTGACAAAGACAAGGTGATTGGAACATCAAAAGATCACTGATCAAACATTAATATCCAATTAATTTTAATAAAAGTGTTTTAAGTTTCTCCTGAAAAAGTCTTAGTATGGAGAATATTATATATAATTTTATATAATATTATATTAATTAATTAATATAATATTAATGAACAGCTACCCAGTCCAGTATTCTTGCCCGGAGAATTCCATGGACAGAGGAGCCTTGGAGGCTACAGTAATTGAGAGCTCACAAAGAGTCAGACATGACTGTGACTAGCCCTTTCACTTTGGGCTTCCCTCCTGGCTCAGATGGTAAGGAACCTGCCTGCAATGCAGGAGACACAGGTTCTATCCCGCAGTCAGGAAGATCTCCTGGAGAAGGGAATGGCTACTCACTCCAGTATTTTTGCCTGGAGAATTCCATGGGTAGAGCAGCCTCTTGGGCTATAAGTCCATGGGGTTGTAAAGAGTCAGACACTACAGAGCAACTAACTCCCCACCTCCTAATGCTATCTCATTCCACTAGGGGTTAGGATTTCAACATATGAGTTTGGAAGGGGTCACAAAAATTCAGAACATAACACCATTTCAGCTGTTTGTCAAGTTTTAAGTCCTTGATCAGAACTTTACTCTTGCCCACTTTGAAACTTTACAGACATTTAGAATATCTGTTAAAATTTATTATAGGCTCAGGTAGTTTTAGATCATGTCTCACATTCCTAAGGGCTTCCCAGGTGGTTCAGTGGTAAAGAATCCCTGGTGACTCAGAGGTTAAAGTATCTGCCTGCAATGCAGGAAACCTGGGTTCAATTCCTGGGTCGGGAAGATCCCCTGGGGATGGAAATAGCAACCCACTCCAGTACTCTTGCCTGGAAAATCCCATGGACAGAGAAGCCTGATAGGCTACAGTCCGTGGGGTTGCAAAGAGTCGGACACGACTGAGTGACTTCACTTTCTTTTCTTTCTACCTCCTGAGTTGGGAAGATCCCCTGGATAGGAAATGGCAACCCATTCCAATAATCTTGCCCGAAGAATTCCATGCATAAAGGAGCCTGGTGGCCTACAGTCCATGATGTCCCAGAGTCAGACACAACTGAACATACACCCAATATGAAATGTTAATTTGCACACATATAAATAATATACATCATAAATTAGCTGACTTATGTGATAGATGATATAACATAAATTTTATGTAAATAACATCATTAATACAATCACATTAATATATAAGATTTATGCAAATAATATTAATATCAATAATATAATATTATCATGGATGCCATTTGTTTTGTTTGTGTATTTTTGTTGTGTATTTTGTTTTGTGTATTTTTGTATTTTGTTTGTTTTGTTGCATTTGTTGTAAAACTTTAGGAGAGCTAATACATATCAATCTCTTACCATGTACCACATATCTATTCATATATTGATTTCTTTAGCTTGTTATTTCTAGCAAAAGGCCCTGAGAAGTAGACACAAGTATATATGTAAGAGAAATGAATCTTGAAAGTTAAATAACTGTTGAAAAATTATACAGCTGATAAGTACTTAAAGATTCATTTAAAGTAAGCCCACTGGTTCTACTTAGATTGTCCTTCTTACAATAATCCTTAAACATCTTTCTAACCATTTGCTAACCCATGGACTGGAGCCTAGCAGGCTCCTTTGTCCACGGAATTCTTCAGGCAAGAATACTGTAGTGGATAAACATTTCCTTCTCCAGGGGATCTTCCCGACCCAAGGATAGAACCTGAGTCTCGTGAATTGCAGGCAGATTCCTTACCATCTGAGCCACCAGGGAAACCCTTAATAATTTCACTGCTTTTACTTAAGATTGTCATTCTTACAATTATCCTTAAGCATCCTTGTAAATGTTTAATAAGTCTAAATCTGAGAATGTGTTCATCGTCTGAAACTGCAGAGTAATCAATATAAGCTACATTGTGTCCACTGTAAGATGGAAAAGCCCTATCCCCTCAAAAATTGAATAGATAGGTTATTTAGATGTCAAAATCCGAGTGCTTTATAGCCAATAATAAATGTAAGCGATTGAACTAGATAGGAGAAGAAGTTTAAATTTTACCACACACTAAAAAAAAAAAAAAATTGTTCTGTGATTTAAACAAATGAAAGATTAATTTTATTTACTTAAAATTTAATTAAAAATAAATAAAATTAAAATATTAAATAAGATATTAAATTATCTCTTATGAGAAGTCTAATAAAGCAATAGTCATTTGGGTCAATCCGCAAAAAGCACATGATATACATGTGTTGAAAAAACACAGTTTTTATTTGAAATGCTTTTTTGTTTGTTCTTTGAGTTATTTTTGTTTAAACTGAGTGTGAAGTGACTTAATCCTCTTCTGCCTGGTTAAGCAGAATCAGATCAATGTGTTGTGTGATCAAGAGTCAGATGCATGGGTTGGATCCTGGCTTGGGCATTCATTTGTCATGAGACTGCAGACAAGCCATCTCATCATCCTAAGCCTCGACCTTCTTGGCTCTAAATGACAGACAACCAATAGCACACACTTGTTTTGCTGTGAGCATTAGCTATGATTGCTTATAGAAGTTTTTGGAACAGTTTCAGCACATAGTTAATACTCAATAACTGTTGGCTGAAATACTATTATTATAATTTATTGAGTGATTTGCCATATGAACTAAGTTTGGAGAATTGTTTAAGAACTATATGAGTCACCTTGAGTGGGAGCAGAAAATATTGTAAGGAGCAATAGTATTATTCACAACCCTGAACATAATCATTTATTTTTCTAAATACTGGATTAATTTTGACTAAAAAGATGTGTTTTAAATCTGTACTTTCCATAACTTAAGTAATTAGTTTTACTCACAGTTTGAGTTTATCCATAAGACTTGTTTCCCATGACCCTGGTTAATTAAGAGATCAATATGCAGTGTTATTTATTCAAGCAAAATAACTCTCTTTAAATTCCATATTTTTTTATTTCTCTTTACATTTTCTCACTTATAATTTGGGATTTTTTAAAAGGCTTTTACTGGTAGGGCTGAATAAGATAATGAGTCTAATAATATATGTGAAAAGTACTTAGCATATTACCTGGGATCTTATAGGTATTCAATTACAGTTGTTAAATATAAATCAAATTACAGTTTATAAGTACAGATAGATATATACACATACATATGTTCATATTATATATAATATTAAATATCATATGTAATTCACAGTAATTTCTCTAAGCTTCTCTGTAAATAAAATATATTTAAAATAAATTCATATATCTTTATACCTACATAGATAAATAAAAATGTAAAATTAAATCACTTCTCACTTTTAGAAAAGCTATTATGTATTATCACACACACACACACACACACACACACACACAGTACTAGTTTCTTTATGGTTAAATTCAGGACTTACCCAGATTCATATTTCTCTTAATACCCTGACAGTGTGCTCTTCATAAAATTAATTCAGAAAATATCTGTGAATAAGTGATGAATGCACTAGAAAATACATTCAGTTACAAATGTCTGTATACTTTCACATAAAAGCATTTAGGCTGCCCTCTATGGGGTTGCACAGAGTCGGACACGACTGAAGCGATTTAGCAGCAGCAGCAGCAGCATGATGAACTATTTAGTCTATTCTATACATCCTTTTTCAGATTCTTTTCCATTATAGGTTATTGTATAGTTCCCTGTGATATAGAGTAGGTCTTGCTGTTTATCTATTTAATATATAATAGTGTACATTTGTTAATCCCCAAATTTTAACTTATCCGTTTTCTCTCTGTCTCTCCTTTGGTAACCATAAATTTGTTTTCTGTGTCTGCAAATCTGTATTTGTTTCTATGTTTGTGAACCTATATTTGTTTTGTAAATAATTTCATATTTTCAGGTAAGTTTGGATAAATGATTTTATGATACTTGTCTTTGTCTAACTTACTTCACTTTGTATGATGATCTCTAAGGCCATTTATGCTTCTGCAAATAACGATATTTCATTATTTTTGTGGCTAACACTCCACTGTATATTTGTACCCTATCTTTTTTATTTATTCATCTGTTGATGGAGACTTAGGTTGTTTTCATGTCTTGGCTGTGATAAATACTGCTGTTATGAACATAGCAGTAGATGTATCTTTCTGAATTAGAGTTTTGGTCTTTCCAAGATTTAAACACTTTGTGTGGATCACAATAAACTGTGGAAAATTATGAAAGAGATGGGAATACCAGACCACCTACCTGCCTCTTGAGAAACCTATATGCAGGTCAGGAAGCAACAGTTAGAACTGGACATGAAACAACAGACTGGTTCCAAATAGGAAAAGGAGTACATCAAGGCTGTATATTGTCACCCTGCTTATTTATATGCAGAGTACATCATGAGAAATGCTGGGCTGGAAGAAGCACAAGCAGGAATCAAGATTGCCAGGAGAAATATCAATAATCTCAGATATGCAGATGACACCATCCTTAGGGCAGAAAGTAAAGAGGAACTAAAAAGCCTCTTGATGAAATTAAAAGAGGAGAGTGAAAAAGTTGACTTAAAGCTCAACATTCAGAAAATGAAGATCATGGCATCTGGTCCCATCAGTTCATGGGAAATAGATGGGGAAACAGGGGAAACAGTATCAGACTTTATTTTTTGGGGCTCCAAAATCACTGCAGATGTTGATTGCAGCCATGAAATTAAAAGACGCTTACTCCCTGGAAGGAAAGTTATGACCAACCTGGATAGCATATTGAAAAGCAGAGACATTACTTTTTCAACAAAGGTCTGTCTAGTAAAGGCTATGGTTTTTCCAGTGGTCATGTGAGAGTTGGACTGTGAAGAAAGCTGAGCGCCGAAGGATTGATGCTTTTGAACTGTGGTGCTGGAGAAGACTCTTGAGAGTCCCTTGGACTGCAAGGAGATCCAACCAGTCCATTCTAAAGGAGATCAGCCCTGGGTGTTCTTTGGAAGGAATGATGCTAAAGCTGAAACGCCAATACTTTGGCCACCTCAGGCAAAGAGTTCACTCATTGGAAAAGACCCTGATGCTGGGAGGGATTGGGGGCATGAGGAGAAGGGGACGACCGAGGATGAGATGGCTGGATGGCATCACTGACTCGATGGACGTGAGTCTGTGTGAACTCCGGGAGTTGGTGATGGACAGGGAGGCCTGGCGTGCTGCGATTCATGAGGTCGCAAAGAGTCGGACACGACTGAGCGACTGAACTGAACTGAACTGAACTGAACTAAAGCAGGCTGAATTCTAACTTTTTTGGGTCCTGGACCAACAGTGCAAATAGAACACTTCACCCACTACCCACACACTTCTCTTCTCTCACACCTACCTGCATGACCATTCCACTTGTTTACCTCTTTAGAAAATTAAGAAAAACAAGACAAGCAGTCTGCCCTGGGCAGGTCCAGGATGCAAGATCAAGGTCATGGTTAAGGAGTCCTAGAGACCAATCACCCTGCAAAAGGCCCAAAGGGTAGCAAGAGACCTTTGTTTGAACTTTAGTCGAGAGTGCTCCAGAGCATTCTCCAAAGCCAGGGGCTCAAGAGAGGAACCCAGATGCCTCGCCTCAGTCAATATTGCTTGAGTGAGTGTGATGAGCTGGAAAATACCACTTAAGGAAGCTACAATGAGTAGGCAGATTTGTATTAGGAGAAGCTAAGAAAAGGGGATTATGTTTAGAAAAACAATGGTTTTATATGAGATACAACCATGTTTTGAAAAACTTGAATTTCATGAACTTTTCAAATCTTTATATATTAAAGTGTCATCCACCATTGTCTCTTCTCTAACATATTCTGCAGTTCTTGCTGACCCCATCCTCTGTTGAGCCAGTGATGCTGACTTAGTAAGTGGACTGTTTGAAGTCTGAAAATAAACAAACACTTAAAAATTGCAGAAAACCAGGTGGCTTCCAGCAGACTGCTGGTACAGATATTCTAAGATTTTCCTGTTTCAAACTGCTCTTCAAAATGACCATGGAAATTATATATTGCATCTCAGTGCCTCTCCTGCATGTTCAACACAACTTCCCCTTTATATGGTTATGTCTTCAGTAACTGATATCTTTTATAATGATTTTAATATGATGTAATAGATTGAAAATATCAGGAGACTGTTTGTTAGAGAAAAAGTTTCACTTTCATTTTAGGGCTCTGAACCTTCAGTGAATTGATCTGGGGGGAAAAATAAAACAAGAACAAAGTCAAATAGAGATTGAAAGATGTTGTAGAGAGTCATGCTATTGTCTGGTCATTCTGGAAAGAACAAGCTGGCAGATAATCTACAGGATGATAGCATTCAACCCATCTGGTGTGTGGTGTGTGCACCACAGGCCCTATGATCAAAATCACAGTGGGAGAAACTCATATGGGGTAACTACACAGGCACCTGCATAAACTGATTTGAAGTGAGATTTACTGGAGCATAAGAATGGAGAGAATGTCCACCCTCTCCATCTAGGTTTTTAAAAACTGACTTTTAAACCATTTAAGTAAATTACTAAGTCTATGTTCAATCAGTAATGTGAATATCATCCTTGGAATTTATTAGCACAGCATAAGACTTAATGAAGTTGCAAACTCAGCATCTACCAGAGTTATTAATGTTCCGATGGCTAATGTAGATGTTGCCCCAGAAGATGCTGAAATGCATCAGAAAGAATAGTTTCACCTCTAAGACTACTCCCTCCAAATCTGAAAATCCATCCCAATTCTTTTTCACTTCTCAACTTAAGCACAGCCATGTTATGAACTATATTTCATCCAAAGTTCCATATTGAGATTATACAACTTTTGAAAGACACTCTAAAAATGCCAAGAAGATAGAAATAACTCAAATATAATTATGGTCTCAAATACAGTTATAGATTTTTATTTGAAGCCTGAAGAAGTCATTAAAGATATTTAATCAGAAGAATAATCTCCATGTCTGTTAAAACTCCAAAGACACTAGAGGCCAAAGGGATTAAAACTCAAAATCAATTATGCAGTTCCTTTAAATCTAAAGAAAATAGAATTTGCCCCATTTATTTTCCTGATCAATTTGAGTTTGACTTGGACACAGCCTCTCTTTGCAGCAGCATCCTGGCTATCCATAACCATGGGGTTGGGGTGATTCTCCCCAAAACCAGAATATTCATTAGATCTGTAACAAGTCTCATGTGCTGCTCTTTTAGAGAGTCCTAAGATTATCAACAACTGGATTCTCATCCAATAAATTTCATAAAGAAGGTCACTTTTGAAACCCAAAGTTATTCCATCATAATGATGTTTTCAGAACCTAGGATTCAGGTTTTGGCAAAGACCAAAATAGAACCTCAGTGTTATCTAAGGAAAGGAAGAAATGGAGTGAAAATGGGCTTTGTTTCAGCCACTCCAAGACATCCATTAGTCCATAAAGTTTGAAGGTAATTTCAACCAGAAGACTTTGATCAAGAGGCTAATTATGGTGCAGCATTTACCATATTTGGAGAAAAGTGGTGGTGTTGGAGAAGACTCTTGAGAGTCCTTTGGACTGCAAGGAGATCCGACCAGTCCATCCTAAAGGAGACAGTCCTGGGTGTTCATTGGAAGGACTGATGCTGAAGCTGAAACTCCAATACTTTGGCCACCTCATGTGAAGAGTTGACTCATTGGAAAAGACCCTGATCCTGGGAGGGATTGGGGGCTGAAGGAGAAGGGGATGACAGAGGATGAGATGGCTGGATGGCATCACTGACTCGATGGACATGAGTTTGGGTACATTTCAGGAGTTGGTGATGGACAGGGAGGCCTGGTGTGCTGATTCATGGGGTCGCAAAGAGTTAGACACGACTGAGTGACTGAACTGAACTGAACTGAATCTCTTCTGAACACTCTGCTTTCTTAGATAATGACTGTTGTGACATGACCAACTTCTTTTAGAGTCTGGAAATATATAATAAAACGGCTTTGGCAACTGTTAATTTATGCAGTTTTCTTTCTCATCCAGCATATTAAAAAATCTTTTCATTTCCTCTCTTAACTGAATTTCCCCTAAAAGCAAACCCTTTGGAAAGACTTGTGTGTTGATGTTTTATGGTGAGCATATCCTGAGGAAAAGAGTAATGTAGAAAGAAAGAGAGTATTGGAGAATCATGGATGCAGTGCTCTTAAAAGCTGCCCTTTATGATAAGCAGGTTAGTTGGTCTCACAGAATGTTTCTAGTGAAACAGTATGAAGCTTCTCCACCTGAGAATGGTCCATCTGTAGGAAAGAAGGGAGAATAATTCATCTGAATTCACTGATAACCTCCATATCTCGATGTCAAACTTGGCAGACAACCACTAGGGTCATGCAGGCACACATGCTGAGCTGCGTCTGGGGCCTCCCTTTGCAGTGTGTGAAATGTGTCCATGAACGTGGGAGGTGAGAGTCACGGAGTCTAACTGAAGGCAGTGGCAACTGGCTCTGTGACTCAGGAAATAGCTAAATGGTTTGAATCATTTATTCAAGAAACAAATCGAGTAGGCAAATTAGGAGTAATGAATAAAATTGAATCCAGGACTCTGCCTTTTTCCTTGAGCCTGGTGTTTGTGGGAGACCAATGCCCCAATGAAGGTGGTTCTTTTCAGTGGACAAGCCTCCATCCTTTCTTGGGCACTAACATTTACAGTGCCCGGCCACATAAAAGGCTCATTGCAGTGCCTGTTACTGCCTCCTGGAGAAAGTGTTACTCTTCTTCTGGTTCTAACACCCCGCTGAGATTTCTGACTTTCGCCTGACACGAATGCTTCAGAAAGTTTGTACTAAGGACACAGTGCAAGCCAAGAAATTTTCAAATCACTATACTCCTCATTTTTTGAATGTTTTAGACATCTTTATTATTATAGTTGATTGACAATATTATATTAGTTCTGGTGTACACCCTAGTCATTAAATATTTTTGGTAGATTATACACCATTTAAAGTTATTATAAAATACCTGTTAACTGTATTCCCTGTGGTATACATTATATCCTTGTAACTTATTTGTTTTATACATAGAAGTTTGTACCTCTTAATCCTCTACTCCTACTTTTCCCCTCCCCATTTCTTCTATCTGCAATTAACCTCTAGTTTATTCTGTGTTTCTGTATGAGCCTGTTTTTCTTTCATTAAATTACTTGTTTTATTTTTTAGATTCCACTTATAAGTGAAAACATACCATATTTGTCTTTCTCTGACTTAACTTATTTCACTCAGCATGATACTCTCCAGGTCCATCCATGCTGCTGCAAATGGCAAAATTCCATTCTTTTCTATGACTGAGGAGTAATAGACCACATCTTCTTTATGGATCTTGAGTGGTCTTTCTAGCAGACATTTTTTCGTGCAATAGTGAAATACACTTTCTGTTGTTTTATTTTTCTACTCTTTTTAGAAAAGCCATTGTGACCTATTTTTAAGGTTGGTCTCTTCCCTTCTCCACTGTGTAAAGAGATAATAGTTTCCTGGATCCAAATGCCTTGGTCCTTTTACCATCCTTGTTTTTCTACCCAGAGTATTTTTCTTAAGATCTTAGCTTGTTTGTTCTAAATCTGCCAAATACATCCACTGTTCAAACAAACCTTGTACACCTTCATTTTCTTGGCTTGGACTATCCCACCCAGGAGATACTGCTATGCAACCACAGCATGGTCTGAATTTATCTTCATCCCATCTGCCTTCCTGTCATGTGCCTCTTTTTTGCCATGCTTTCTTTTATTGTCTCAGTTCCACACATTTATCAAAAATGTTCTCTGAAAGCACAGCAAATTCCTGGATAGCTAACTAAATGTCACATCATTACCTAGCATTGTTTTATCACTTTTCAAATCTCAGACTTGTGGATTAACTCCATGACTTCATGCTTAGTTCTTCCACAGTTTCCTCTTTAGCCTTGAAAGTAAGATGACATTTGAAGCATCAAACCTCAACCTGAAAATAATAATTTTAAAACTGAACTTCTTTAGTGTTATGCAGTATACTTGAAATCCAGCTGCCTTGCACTGCAAAAAGTCATTCCCTGTAGACAAGCTAGAAAGCATTATACAAATGGGAATGACTGCTCTGCTCTGTAAAGTTTAAATGGCAGGTGTATAGAAAGATTCCCTTTTCTGTACAATTGAGCCCTTGCCTTAGTTGAATCTGATTATTTGCACCTCTTTAGCCCATGGCAGCATCTACCAAGGCACTGCTATCTTCATACAGACACAAAGGGCATTGGAATCAAGCTTCCATGAGACCCATGGACTGTAGCCCACCAGGCTTCTCTGTCTGTGGAATTCTCCAGGGAAGAATACTAGAGTGGGCCACCATTCCTTTTTCAGGGGATCTTCCCAACACAGGGATCTAACCCAGGTCTTCTGCACTGCAGGCAGATTCCTTACTGTTTGAATCACCAGGGAAGCCCTATACATATATATGTATGTGTGTGTGTGTGTTTTCTTTTTCAGATTATCTTCCATTATAGGCTATTGCAAGATATTGAGTATAGTTCCCCGTGCTACACAGTAGATCCTTGTTGATTATCTATTCTATATATAGTAGTGTATATGTCAATCCCAAACTCCTAATTTGTCTCTCCCGGAACGTGTGGGTAAGTCTTTATATTTCTTTTAAATGTTGCTCAAGGACATCCTTTATAATCTACAATGACCAGCCCCAGCAGAAATATAAATCACAAATATCTTATTTAAGACTGTTGACAACTTAAAATTCACTTATCTAATCTAAGCCTCTACAAAAATAAACATAAGAAACACAAAACTCCTGTTGACTAGTGCTTGAAATAGAGCATTAGTGCTCTATTTGCAGGTTGTACAATGAGCCCAACTTGCAAAGCCTAAATCACATATAGTAAAGAATAATCTTGCCCTCAAAAGAAGATCTAAACAGAATGAGTTCAGCTTTTACTCAAATTCAACTGTCCCATTAGTCCTGCTTTCTCTTAAGGGACAGAGGCCAGAAAACAGAAAGAAACCAGGATTAGTATGCTGCTGCTAAGTCGCTTCAGTCGTGTTCAACTCTGTGTGACCCCATAGAGAGCAGTCCACCAAGCTCCCCCGTCCCTGGGATTCTCCAGGCAAAAACACTGGAGTGGGTTACCATTTCCTTCTCCAATGCATGAAAGTGAAAAGTGAAAGTGAAGTCGTGTCCGACTCTTCATGACCCCATGGACTGCAGCCTACCAGGCTCCTCTGTCCATGGGTTTTCCAGGCAAGAGTACTGGAGTTGGTTGCCATTGCCTTCTCCAAGGATTAGTATGTGTTATGTTAATAGAATTCCTCCCTGAGAAAGGTACCTCAGGGGAGGAATAACCTTTCACCTCCTCATCTCCATCCTCTGGTCCTCAGCACTGTCCTTCTCCAAATCTCAGAGGAACAGACTGAATAATGAAATGGTCCCAGGGAATGTTTGAACTATAATCGACTTTTGTGAAACTGTTCTGAGAGATTACAAGTTTAGGAAAAGCATTTCATAATAATATGTAATTCAATTATTCTAGTAAAATATAATATCATACAGAGGAGGGGATGAAAACATGATTCCCCATTCATTCTAAGTTGTCAATTTAATATTAGTAACAGCTAAGATATTTGATATTCACTTGAAATACATTTGATATATTTAAATTTTTCCTATATACTTTAACTAAGAGTTAAACTTTTCAATGAAATATTCAAGTTTTGTCAAATGGGGATTTTTCTACCAAAATTTATTAACAGGATAGAGATTAAATTTTACATGCTTGGGACTGTTTCCTTTTAATTGATATTTTGCCAGATTTTGTTGATTGAAGACATAATTTGAATTTTTTAAGTTTGATCAAAATTAAATTTGGATTATTTAAATTTTTAACTGTGATTTTCTCTTTTACTAATAATCCATGTTCATTTGAAGAATTTGTAATTCTGTTCAGATATCTTAGATTGAATCAAGGCAGGAAATTATGTTCTCTTATTTGGAAGTGTTGAGATAATATTTATTAAAATTCAATATTTTTACCTCTGTAAAATAATCATGATTTCTGTGGGTAGCCCATATCTCTGAGTAAATCATATTTTTACTTTATCCTAACCTAAGGTGGTATTAGGGTTTTTGTCTCATTTCAATCTGCTGGTGAGAGAATCATGTGCTGATATTCTAAACTGTTGGCCTAAAGCTTATTAAAATTCAGTACCTTTACCCCTGGCAAATCATTAAGTTTTCTGTGCATGTTCTTCAGGATAATATATATTTCCCTTATCCTAACTGGAAAGATGATATTGGAAGGCAACAACAGATTGAAGTGAGACATAAATTCCAATATCACATTTCTCTTTAGGATAAGGAAAATATATATTCTTTTACTAACAAGAAAGAAATCATATATCTTAAGTCTGAGTTTTAATAAGTTGCTCTAAGTGGCTTAATCATAAACCAATACTATTTTCTTTTGTTGTTTTACCATATACTATTTTCCAAGTATATTTCCTGCTTTGAAAATTATTCAATTCCTATGGACTCTATTCAGTATCATGGTTTTCTATTTTTGTGGTAAAAGTGTTAATTGCTCAGTCATGTCTGACTCTTTGCTCAACACCATGGATTGTAACCCACCAGGTTCCTTTGTCCATGGAATTCTCCAGGTAAGAATACTGGAATGGGTAGTCATTCCCTTCTTCAGGGGATCTTCCTGACCCAGGGATCGAACACAGGTCTCCTGCATTGCAGGCAGATTCTTCACTCTCTGAGCCACCAGGAAAGCCTATTTTTGTGGTAGAATTTTTCAAATAACACAGTGGCAATAACAATGAAATAGTCTCATGGCTCTGAGAAGGGATTGCCCAAGTCTTAAAACTATTACATCAGTAAATATTATTTTAAAACTAAAAAAAAAAAAGAAGATAAATAGATACATATGTCATCTGATAAGATCAAAAGTCAGTCCTTAGGGTATTTTGACTTTCTGATAGCCAACCTGCAAGTTGTATATCAACACATGAAAGGCCCTAGGCAATACAATCCTGGCATCACACAAGGATTTAGAATCTATATGTGGATCAAACATCAGAGTATGTGAAAATATTACCCTAGATACATCAAAGATGCAAACTCATGAACTATTTTACTGTCTTCTAGAAGCTTGTCATCTACTAGATAAGTCAAAAATACACATACACAGTGGGGAGAAATATCATAACAGAATAAACAAGACTGTAGAGAGAAATAACAAGTAGCAGATTTTAGAAAGGCTTTTGGAAGAGTAAAATTTGATGCAGTGCTTGAAAAATGCTCAAGGCTTGACAAGCATTCACTTTTCAAGCAAACAGCACAACTTACAGTAAATATAACTTAAGAAAGTAGAATGACAAGCACAGGTTCACCAAGAGAGCTATACAGAGAGAAGGATGGCAACAAAGAAAGATTATATCTCCAGATTTTTAGGAAACTATGATTTTTTAAAAATATTCTGTCCTGCTGTTAGCCCATATGTCAACCACATGTTCTGATTTTACTTTGGAAATCTGGTCTCTGGACTAGGAGCCAGTTTGGGGGAGATAACTCCAGAAAAAGTCAAGTCAGATCTTTGGCATGTAACCCAGGTATGTCAGCCTGAGGATGGAAATCTGAAATGTTCAATGATTAAAAAAAAATCATCAGCAGAAGAGTGGCATTGAATATCTATCTGGCTTGAGAGTTCCTTCAACTCTGAACCCCGGTCTTCTTGGCATCATTGGCCCTTACTTCTCACTGTCATGAATACTTCATAACATGAAAGCCAAGAAAGAATCAGTGAAACAGAGGTGCTCTTTCTTCCTGGGGGGTTATATAAACTGTTCTTTTATTGTACTATATAGAATTGCTTAAAATCTAATTAGCCTAAACAGGGAGTTACCACATATGGTCTAACAAAGCAATTCTTGGGTATATATCCAAGAGAAATAAAAATGTACTCCAAATGCCCATCAACTGAGGCACAGATGAACAGATTTGGTATAAATTTATGGAATAGTATTCTGTAATAAAAAAAGGAATGGATTAGCAGTACATACTACAATATGGATGGATGAATCCTAACAATATTATACTAATGAAAGAAGCTATACACAAAAAGCTTATATGGTTGCATTTATATGAAATGGCCAGATTGGCAAATTCTAAATACAGAAAGAATATTAGTGGTTGACAAGACAGGAGGGGTAAGGAGAAAGATGAAGAATGACTGCCAATGAATGTGTGACTTCTTTTTGGGGTGATGAAAATATTCTAAAGTTAGATCGTAGTGATTTTTGTACAACCTTGTGACTACAATAAATTGTTCAATTTAAGTGGTGAGCTGTATGGTATATGAATTGTTACTCACATGTTCCTTTTTCATTTTTCTTCCTGACAATGACAAGCATATTGTTATTCAGGCCTATATATCCTATTTAATTTGCCTACAACCTTTAGAAATAATGCATCACCAACCCAGGGTGTTTTGACAAATTTATAATTTTATTGGTATACAAGTGCATTAGAAAATGAAAGAAAAAGATTTGAAATATATTGCATGATTCAACCTTGTTATCTTGAAATAGTGTTGTCTGCTAACTCCTAAGTTCAGTGTGTTGAACTCTATAAAAAGCAAATTAACCTACGAGTAGGAACAAAACATCAAGAAATGATTCAGAATCTCACTACTTATGCTTATATTCTGTACCAGTAAAAATGATATGAAAATCATCAAAAGATGCAATGGGTTCAATATCTTAAAACAAAGCAAAATAAACAAAAAACACCAGAAAAACTGTTCAAAGTTTCACATCAAAAACAAAACATCAAAAATAGAAACATGTATAATATCATATATGAAACGAGTCGCCAGTCCAGGTTCGATGCACGATACTGGATGCTTGCGGCTGGTGCACTGGGACGACCCAGAGGGATGGTATGGGGAGGGAGGTGGGAGGAGGGTTCAGGATGGGGAACACATGTATACCTGTGGCAGATTCATTTTGATATATGGCAAAACCAATAAAATATTATAAAGTTAAAAAATTAAATTAAATTAAATTAAAAAAAATAGAATGTTACTTTTCATCTTTATAGGTTGTTACTACTACACCTAATTTATAGAAAACTGGTCAGAAATATGTTGAGTTGAAGGATTATTTATGTAATATACATAGGAAGAAACACAAAATACTAAATGATGTTGAAATTTTTATGCACACACAGAATAATGGAAGAATAAAGTAATAATCCTTATTTTCTGTGTATAGCAGTTTTATGATTTTTATTTTTATACCACCTATTACCTTCAAGTCTATGAGTTAATGCTTTTAAGTATTATTAATTATATATTAAGATATATTATTTTCTCTTATATTGTCTACTGGTAATTTAAAGGGCAATCAGAGCTCATATAACCTTGAAATATGAATCCAAAGAGTACTTTTTCATGTGGCATATTTTATAATTGTAGCCTTTTGCATTATGCAGGTTCTTACTGAAACAATTATTATATCACTTCGTGCTTTTCCCTTTTCAAGGAACTGCTGCATTTCATTGACAATTAAGGTCATGTTCCGGTTCACTCCAAGTCCTCTCCTTTGCTGCTACCCTAGATCTTAGCTTGCTATGAGTAGTGCCAGCTCTGGTTAACGTTTCCATCAAACTTGAGAGGAGATATTACAGGGAAGTGCAAATTAAAGCCTGCTAAAATGCTGCTGCTGACAATTACACTGGGGTACAAGTACATTTTTCATTTATTTCAGTGGGTCAGATTAACAAGGCTGCAAGCCACATTATCATAAAAGGTGGATCAGGCTGTCAGTTCTGATTATTGTTAAAGCAATGGCATTTTCAAAGAAGGCTTTGCCAAAGGAGACACATCTATTGCTAACTAGTAGTTTAAATGTGTGTAATTACTGCCTACTTTTTGTAGGATATTAGAAGCTTCTGTCAATCAAAGGTCAATTTTTTTTATTTCCCCCCCTTTTTTTCAATTAATTTCTCTACAAAATCAAATTGCTTTATGTAAGCGGAATAAAGGAGAAAAAATTCTTGCATTTAATGGCTTCCTGAATAAGTAAGCTTGTTTAGTTTCAAATACTACAGAGCAAATCACTGTCCTAGAGGAATATGTAAGTCAAGTCTAAGTTGAGGCAATTTATCCTCCATATTAAACGTTAAAAAAAGGAATAGCTTAAAGTCATGCTAAAAAAGAGCAGAGCCCAGCATTTTTTTTCTACCTATTTCATTGTCTTTAGGGTAATGGTGGCTATCTCCTGGAACACAAATGAAAATTGTATTTAATAACTCATTGTTCATGCCTGTGTAATGTGAGCAAACATCACAGTTATTATGTTGTTGTTTCTACAGGACTGGAACATTAAATAAGACATTTCTGCCCCAGTCAGGAGAATAATGTATGAGTTATAAACCATCTGTAGAACTATTAAAAATGTGAAAGATGATTTTCCTACTGAACCATCCTTTATCAAACAGCCATCCTTTATCAAAGAGCACTCTTTTACCAAAATTAGGTGAACTTGAATATTCTAAAGTATTAAAAGATGCTAATGGAAAATAAGCCATGGAACTAACTCATTCAACTGTTCTTCAGCCCAGTCCTGGCACTACTGTTCTTTGAACATTTGATCATTATCACCACGTAGAATACCTGTATTTGCTAAATGTTTTGGGCTTCAAAGGTGACATTATTGGTAAACCTGTCTGTCAATGTAGGAGACAGACATGGGTTGAATCCCTGGGTTGGGAAGAGGCCCTAGAGAAGGGCATGCAACTCACTCCAGTATTCTTGCCCGGAGAATCCCATGAACAGAGGAGCCTGGTAGGCTGCAGTCCATAGGGTCGCAAAGAGTTGGACATGACTGAAATGACTTAGCACACTTACTAAATATTTTAGCTTTGTAAAATGTGTAGTTTTGTAAAAGTCATAGTGTGGATCAGTTGGCAAGATTGTTGTCTCATTCATGGTCATTATATAAACACAGATGATCAGAGTTTAAATTTCAGAACGCTTAACAATACATTAATACTATTTCTATAATACATCTTTAAAATAATGTTTTATGATACTATAATTCACATAAGTAAATAAACAAATTAAAAGCATATGATATATTTAGTGTATACCATATCACTAAACTGAATGATACCAAACCCTCCCAAGTTTCTTCCCCTCATGCCCATCATTGCCCAGTCACTAGCAACTTCAAAATTTCTCCATGATTTCTGAAAATTAGTTTAATTTACTGATTTAATGATATATAAGTGAAATAATTTAAATCTTTTGTGTTAAATGTTTTAAGACATTTATAACAGGCTTCTTGAAGCTGTGGTTTGTTCATTTTTATAATTACATACTATCCCATTGTATGAATATAGTCCAATTCACTTGCCCCTGTGCTGTAAATCAGTGGCTAATACAGTGCATGAAGTCAGTCCCAATTTTGCCAGTCTTTTGAGCCTATACTAGTTCTACTATACTTCATTTATTTTTCAAAATAACTAGAATACGGTGAACTATAGTGTTCCTGGCATCGCAAAGTTAACATATGGAGATATATAACAACAATACAAAATTTACCCAACCATATAAAATGGACAGGGAGGCCTGGCATGCTGCGATTCATGGGGTCGCAAAGAGTCGGACACAACTGAGTGACTGAACTGAACTGACTGATAAAATGTTTTAGTCCTTATATTTTTGATAAAAATATAAGTATTCAAAAAGCAAGTGTTTTCTACAAATTTTTATTGTACATGTCCCTATATCACAATTTTTAAATTCATTTTCATTGGAGTATAGATAATTTACAGTTGTATAAGTTTCTGCTGTACAACAAAGTGAATCATTTATACTTATACATATATCCGCTCTTTTATGGTCCTTTTCCCATATAGGTCATTACAGAAAATTGAGTAGAGTTTCCTGTAATATAGAGTAGGTTCTTCAGTTCAGTTCAGTTCAGTTCAGTCGCTCAGTCATGTCCAACTCTTTGCGACCCCATGAATCGCAGCACGCCAGGCCTCCCTGTCCATCACCAACACCTGGACTTCACCCAAACTCATGTCCATTGAGTCGGTGATGCCGTCCAGCCATCTCATCCTCTGTTGTCCCCTTCTCCTCCTGCCCCCAATCCCTCCCAGCATCAGAGTCTTTTCCAATGAGTCAACTTTTTGCATGAGGTGGCCAAAGTATTGGAGTTTCAGCTTTAGCATCAGTCCCTCCAATGAACACCCAGGACTGATCTCCTTTAGAATGGACTGGTTGGATCTCCTTGAGAGGCCAAGGGACTCTCAGGAGTCTTCTCCAGCACCACAGTTCAAAAGCATCAATTTTTCGGTGCTCAGCTTTCTTCACAGTCCAACTCTGGCATCCATACATGACCACTGGAAAAACCATAAGCTTGACTAGATGGACCTTTGTTGGAAAAGTAATGTCTCTCCTTTTTAATATGCTATCTAGGTTGGTTATAACTTTCCTTCCAAGGAGTAAGCGAGTAGGTTCTTATTAGTTATCTATTTTATGCATAGTATTATATGTATATGTCACACTATTACATATATGATATGCAACTAATATTGCAGTTTATATTTGAAAAGTGCACTTTTTTATTTTAAAGTATTTCAGTATGTATACTCTTTCTGGGCTTCTTGTCACCCAGTGGTAAAGAATCCACCTGCCAATGCAGGAGATATGGGATCAATCCCTGGTTCAAGAAGACCCCCTGGATAAGGAAATGACAATTCACTCCAATATTTTTATCTGGGAAATTCCGCGGAGAGAGGAGCCTGGTGGTATATAGGGTTGCAAAAGATTTAGACAGGACTGAGTGAGTAAAAAACAACATATTGCCTCTATATACCATGGGTCTTTATAGTTCTTCATATTAATAACTTCAGAATGCTGAGTGTTAAACTTATTTCCTTTGTTGGAAGGAAACATGGTAATATCAGTGAACTCCATTAGTATGAGCCCATTGCCAATATCCTTTGCTGTGAAATGGGTTTCCTGATCAGAAACAATTTGTTGAAAACCATGATGGTGGATAAGGCTTTCTGTAAGTCCATTGATGGTCATTGGGTCAATGCATTGCCTGGAGAAAAGGGAAATTCTTATCCGAAGTGGCTATTCTACAAAGAACATAATGTTGTCCCTACTATGATGGAAGTGGTACAATGTAACCAACCTGCCACCAGATAGGGGACTGATCACCCCAGGGAATGTTACCATACAGGGCTCAGTGTTGGTCTTTTTGCTGAAGGCTGGGTACTCACTCAGCTGTGGTTATAGACAAGTTAGCCTTGATGATCGGAAGTCCATGTGGCTGAGTTCACGCATCACTTCCAACCCTGCCATCATCACCACCTTAGACTTTGTTCAGAATCCTTTGGACAATGACAGAGATGACTGAGGAAAGTAATATCCACAGAATGGGTCATTTTGTCCACTTAATTATTAAAATTCTCTTCTGAGGATTTTAATCCTATACCCTTTAGTCAGTAGGGATTCCCTGGTGTCTCAGAGGTTAAAGTGTCTGCCTGCAATGTGGGAGACCCATGTTCGATCCCTGGGTCAGGAAGATCCCCTGGAGAAGGAAATGGCAACCCACTCCAGTATTCTCGCCTGGAGAATCCCATGGAAAGAGGAGCCTGGTAGGCTACAGTCCACAGGGTCTCAGAGTTGAACACAATTGAGCGACGTCACTTTCACTTTTAGTCATCATTTATGTGGGACATAAATACATACCTTCATTTTTCTGCCCATTCAGAGAAGTCCATCCACATATTATTCTCTCCATTTTTTGGTCACCAGTTATTTAATCATAATATTTCCACGTCTCTAACCATTCAACCAAACAGTTGACCACAGTCCATGGAGCTCCTATATGATCAGCTGCCATGTAATTATGGACACCTTGCCTTTGGCAGCTGAGTGCTGCCACTTGGCCCATGTCACCCCAGTGATCAATTACTCCTAGTATTTGGTTTCTCAGCTCAGTGACTGCAGTTCCCGCTGTGAGGTCTGTTCTGCAGAGAAGACTAATCACAGACCTCTTCAAGGAGACTCCCCTCACAAATGGATTACTCCCAGTATCTGTGAGAGCTCTGCCTTTTGGACCCACTCCATTGTAGCATTTCATTCTCATTAAGCCTGAATCCCTTCATCTAAATTAAATTAAAGCATGTCCAACATTTCCGGTTCACACACTGTGGGCCACATTTTGGTTCAGGTTTCAGCCACCCAACCAAACTTAGATTTAAAACACTTTCCAGTTCTGTTGCAGTTGCAGCATTAAATGCCCAGTCTCTTCTTGGTGAGTCCGTAGCAATAAATTTAGCCTGATCCAAATATATGTGAATTCTACCACTATCCCACACCCATAATATTCATTCTTACACGTATTTTCCAGATATTTTTCTGTATAAATTAGGAGACTGAAGTTGTCATTTTGAATTGTTGCACCTTTCCTTGTGGGTTACACTTTGTGCCTCACTTTGAAGTACCTGCTGGGATATGAGTCTATTTATAAGTCTAGAAGCAAAGAGGGTGTTGGGATGGATATTAAGGAGAATTAGCATTGTCTTGCATGCAATGTCCTCAGGGAAAAATATCAGAGTTTTCTAAGGTAATACAGGGTTAATCTCCACAGAAGGAGGTGGAGAACACAATGCAGGGGTATGGATGCCACTGCACCTGTGGGTGAAGAAACCTCTTCCACTAGCCAAAAATTTAGGGACTTAATATTCCCAGCTTCATCAAAGTCTTCCCATATGTCCCCATATAGACTTGTGGAATCCTATTCTTTCTCAATCAATGCCCTCACTTTAGCACTAGATACCAAGCCTAAGAGTTCCACTCGCACTTTAATCCAGCCATTCATAGGATAAGGTTCTGCCATTGATTTTTAACAATTTTAGCTCTGAAGGTACAGGACTCAAGGGTTTCCTTCAGTGGTGCCCTTATGAAAGCCCTTAGGTTATTCATATGGTGCTTAATCTCAGAGTTCTAAACCTTAAAGTCATCTTCTTCTTTCACCACTTTACTCAGTGACATTAAGAGCAAGAAATCAATACAAAAGTATCACAGTCAATTTAGCTCCTTGTTTCCTATATTGCCTCAGATGGTAAAGCATTTGCCTGTAGTGTGGGAGACCTGGGTTTGATTCCTGGTTTGAGAAGATACCCTGGGGGGGGGTCAGTAAAGGACAGAAATGGTATGGACCTAACAGAAGCAGAAGATATTAAGAAGAGGTGGCAAGAATACACAAAAGAACTATATGAAAAAGATCTTCACGACTCAGATAATCACAATGGTGTGATCATACACCTAGAGCCAGACATCCTGGAATGTGAAGTCAAGTGGGCCTTAGAAAGCATCACTACTAACAAAGCTAGTGGAGGTGATGGAATTCCAGTTGAGTTATTTCAAATCCTGAAAGATGATGCTGTGAAAGTGCTGCACTCAATATGCCAGCAAATTTCGAAAACTCAGCAGTGGCCACAAGACTGGAAAAGGTCAGTTTTCATTCCAATCCCAAAGAAAGGCAATGCCAAAGAATGCTCAAACTACTGCACAATTGCACTCATCTCACATGCTAGTAAAGTAATGCTCAAAATTCTCCAAGCCAGGCTTCAGCAATACATGTACTGTGAACTTCCAGATGTTCAAGCTGGCTTTAGAAAAGGCAGAGGAACCAGAGATCAAATTGCCAACATCTGCTGGATTATCAAAAAAGCAAGAGAGTTCCAGAAAAACATCTATTTCTGCTTTATTGAATATGCCAAAACCTTTGACTGTGTGGATCACAACAAACTGTGGAAAATTCTGAAAGAGATGGGAATACCAGACCACCTGACCTGCCTTTTGAGAAATCTGTATGTAGGTCAGGAAGCAACAGTTGGAACTGGACATGGAACAATAGACTGGTTCCAAATTGGGAAAGGAGTATGTCAAGGCTGTATATTGTCACCATGCTTATTTAACTCATATGCAGAGTACATCATGAAAAACGCTGGGCTAGATGAAACACAAGCTGAAATCAAGATTGGTGGGAGAAATATTAATAACCTCAGATATGCACATGATACCACCCTTATGGTAGAAAGCAGAGAACTAAAAAGCCTCTTGATGAAAGTGAAAGAGGAGAGTGAAAATGTTGGTTTAAAATTCAACATTCAGAAAACTAAGATCATGACTTCTGGTCCTGTCACTTCATGGTAAATAGATGGGAAAACAATGGAAACAGTGAGAGATTTTATTTTGGGGGCCTCCAAAATCACTGCATATGGTAACTGCAGCTAAGAATTTAAAAGACACTTGCTATTTGGAAGAAAAGTTATTGCCAACCTAGGCAGCATATTAAAAAGCATAGACATTACTTTGCCAACAAAGGTCCATCTAGTCAAAGCTTTGGTTTTCCAGTAGTCATGTATGGATGTGAGAGCTGGATTATAAAGAAAGGTGAGTGCTGAAGAATTGATGCTTTTGAACTGTGTGTTGGAGAAGACTCGTGAGAGTCCCTTGGACTGCAAGGATATCCAACCAGTACATCCTAAAGGAAATCAGTCCTAAATATTCATTGGAAGGACTGATGTTGAAGATAAACTCCAATACTTTAGCCACCAGATGAGAAGAACTGACTCATTTGAAAAGACCCTGATGCTGGGAAAGATTGAAGGTAGGAAGAGAAGTAAATGACAGAGGATGAGATGGTTGGATGGCATCACCTACTCAATGAACATGAGCTTGAGTAAGGTCCGGGAGTTGGTGATGGACAGGGAAGCCAGAAATGCTTCAGTGCATGGGTTCACAAAGAGTCGGACATGAGTGAGCAACTGAACTGAACTGAATTCACTCTGTGTCCGAAGATCTGAGAGTCAGAGAACATGAGGTATAAATCCCAGCCCAAAGGGAGGATAAGATGAAATGAGATGACCTAGCCTAATGGCAACCCACTCCAGTGTTCTTGCCTGGAGAATCCCAGAGACAGGGGAGCCTTGTGGGCGGCTGTCTATGGGGTCTCACAGAGTCGGACACGACTGAAGTGACTTGGCAGCAGCATCCTAAACAGTGCATTCTATTTCTCTTCAGTCATGTCTGACTCTTTGCTACCCCATGAACTGTAGCCTGCCAGCCTCCACTGTCCATGGTATTCTCCAGGCAAGAATGCTAAAGTGGGTTGCCCTTTCCTTCTCCAGGGATCTTCCTGACCCAGGAATGAGTCTTCTGTTTTGGCAGGTGGTTTCTTTACCACTAGCGCCACCTGGGAAAGCCTAAACAGTAAGGTAGTAAAAAGAGGTGAATTCCTCCTTCCTTTGTCTCTCTCTCTTTTTCTCTTTTTTCTATTTAGGTCTTCAACAGATTGGATGATGCCCACTCACCTTGGGGAAGGCAGTCTACTTTATTGAGTCCAACAGATGCAAATTCTAATCTCACCCAGAAACATGTCAGGGACACACCTCAAAATAATGTTTAATTTGATGCCTCATGATTAGTCATGCTGACACATAAAATGAGCCATCACAACAAATTCACTTCAAATAGTGATATATCCCATTTAAAAAAAAAAAAACATAAGATATGTCATTTAATTAAAATTTTGGAAAGAAAAGGAAGATGTGTGATGATTTAAGAAATGTGTTCTGATAATGTGTAATGGACCTGACAATATTCTCTGGTGGCTCAGCAGTAGAGAATCCACTTGCAGTGCAGGAGACCCCGGTTTGCTCTCCGGTTCAGGAAGAGCCACTGGAGAAGAAAAGGACAACCCACTCCAGTATTTTTGCCTGGGAAATCCCATGGACAGAGGGGTCTGATGGGCTACAGTCCAATCCACAGGGTCACAAGGAGTCAGACACAACTTAGTGACTAAACAACAACAAACAACAATTGACAATAGGTAGGAAAAGGCCATGCCATATGGATTGGCAAAATACTAAAAGCCGTAGGTAGGAATAAACCTAACATGTTAAAAAAAAAATGAGGGAGACACATGCGATTGAGTCATTGTGAGTGAAGTGGAGGTACGTATGAGGTCCAGGGAATGAACAGAGATGATTGCACTTGAGTTGTGATAGTGGTCACAAAAGCAGTTTTCAGTGGGCTGATTTGAGAGAATTGTGGAAGAGGAATCATTTGGATTTACTGATGGACTATTGTCAATAATGAGAGAAAGTAAGTTATGAATAATTTTTAGAATTCTGACTAGAGAAACAAATGCTCATTTCTATGGTGGGCAACAGGGAAAGAGAATCAGATTCAGAAGGAAGAATACAAGTTTTCTTTGGGATGTTTAAAGTTATGCTGTATGTATCCAGGTGAATAAACTTGTCAAGCAAGCGAGCTTGACCCGTGGGTCTCAAGTTTAGAAAAAATAGTAAGGTTCATCTTGTAAGAGAAAGAACACAAAATATGGAGAGGTTACTTACTTTGCTGAATAATGCTTCTTAAGTTATATAGAAAGGATAAAACAGTATTTACCTGACTTTTCAATTAGATCTACTGCTGCTCTTGATTTTGCTTCCAAGCTGTTTCCAGAAGATTTACTTCATCTAGTCTAGAGTATTCTCATCTAAAAAATAGTCACAATAATACATGAACTACATACATCCATAGGATTTATGAGAGTACAGTAAAAAAATGAAGCAATATGTGAAATGACACTTTATTCATATAATGTTTTAAATGACTAAAACATTACATATAATTTGAATATATATCATTTAATAAAATATTTTATTAACTTCTGTATATTAGTATATATTTGCATATATATATTAAATAGACCGTATCTATGGATTGTAATATGCCATTTATTCTGTTTTTAGCACTTAATTTATTGTATATTAAATATTATTCTTTCTTCCCTACCTTCCTTCCTTCCTTTCTGACTCATTAATTTCTTTCTTTTCTTCTTTTCTTACTGTCTTTTTTTCCTTTGTTTTCCTTCCTGTCTTCTCTAAACATCATTTACTTAGTACCAAATCTTCTAGGAAAATATACTACAATGATAGAGAGTTCAAATTTCAAAGCCAATCATCTGAACATAATTTCTGAATGACTTTGGTCATCATATTAATTTCCAAACTCTGAAGTGGAAATGGCAGTTCCTACTTTAGAGTGTTGTTGGCAAATAGAATCAGTAAAGCACATAAACAGACCATATCTGGCCCTCAGTAAGTGTAAATGTAACATTCTGTTATTCTTTGCCAGATATTGTGACAGATAAGATGATCGATGAACCCTGCTAATAACCCTTAACAAACCAAGGACTATGGAAGCAAAAGCAGAGTTAGATATGAAAGCATATAACTGTAATACTAATGTTATATCTGATTACCAATGTAGTAAAATATTGCAGTAAGATAGAAGAAAACTCTGAAGGCTTCACATAAAATAGATATATTTAAGTCTTTGTGGTAGACTGACAGTATTTTATCTGATTCTATTAAGTCTTTTTGTGTATAGAACTAGAATTTGATCTTCTCCTAGGTGATGACCATAGCCTGCAATAAAACACAATATATTGGGTTTTTGCATTTGTAGCCATTTGTTTAGTCAATAGGATCTTCAACAAAGTACATATCACTTCACAGTTAACAAGCTGAAAATAACAACTGCAACTGAATAATCAACAGAACAAGACAACATGAAATGGACACACCAAGCGAGAGTCTCTACCCTATGAAGCCCTGTGCTGTGGTTGGATTCACGGAGGGTTTACTAGTAAAAACAGCCCCTAAACTGATACCTGATATATGAGCACAAATTAACCACAGGATGGCAGGCTGGATGGGGGGAAATAATTTTGTTGGTTTTTAAATTTGATCGATCTTTTCATCTGAAATTATTTTGGCACAGTGTTTCGGTGTTAGTGTGCTAATTAAATCTGTGCAATGAAGCAGATATTTAAGCTATAAAAGTTACACATAAAATCAAAAAATACCACTCTCTTTGGGTTTCTACTGGAGTTGGTTCAAATGTGAATTTTTGTACATCAGTTTAGGTACAATATTTCTATATGAAATGCTAAATGTCTAAATTGATCAAATAATAAAATTTTAAAGAAAACAGTCAATTTCAACTTTATCTTGCAACCTTATAATATTATGATTACCTTTGTAATCTGAAAACATTGCCTATGGATAAATAGTTTCTCTTTATACTTGTTGGAACTGCCACAATGTCTGAAAAAAAACCTTTAATTGGGTTGGGAGTTTTAAATAAAAATAACAGTAAAAGAGAATAAATCCTTTTTCTTAATCTGTGTCAAAGCAGCAACCAAAGAAGCTTGTGGTTTTGGCATTAATGCAGGGAAAACATGAGTTTTGGTGTAAAAATAACCCTGAGTTTGAATCCTGGTGACAGTAAGAACATTATAATTTCTTGAAGTCATAAACACATGTACCCATAATATATACATAGTACACATACCTATGCATATGTATGAGCTGTATACAGGCATACGTACAAGTATGTACCCTTATCAGAAGGAGCCTTGTGTGTGATATCCAATAGACAGCCCACAACATGTAAATATGTTTACTACCAGACCCTTCAGGTTTCCCAAGTGGTGCTAGTGGTAAAGAACCTGGCTGCCAATGCAGAAGACATGAGATGTGAGTTCGATCCCTGGGTCAGGAAGATCCCCTGGAGGAGGGCATGGCAACCCACTCCAGTATTCTTGCCTGGAGAATCCCATGGACAGAGGAGCCTGGCGGGCTACAGGCTATAGGGTCACAGAGTTGACACAACTGAAGCAACTTAGCACTCAGGCATGCACCAGACTCTTCATGTACAGTGAGGAAAACTAAAACACAGAGAAACAATACAATGTATCTATAGGCTAATGGCCAGCAAGTGACTTAGTTGTGATTCAAATTTATGACCATATGACTCAACTTCTCTTCAATGATGCCTTCTTTTTACGTTCTTTGTTGTTGTTTCTTAGTCGCTAAGTTCTATATGACTCTTTAGTGACCCCCATGAACTGGACTGTAGCCCATCAGGCTCATCTGTCCACAGGATTTCCCAGGTAAGAATACTGGAGTGATTTGCCATTTCCTTCTCCAGAGGATCTTCCAGAACCAGGGACTGAACTGGCATCTCCTTCATTGACAGGCAGATTCTTTACTACTGAGCCATGAGGGAAGAAGTTCACAGTCCTTACTAGTTCCTAAATATCTCCTCAGTTCCACCCCTTTGCTATTCATCCATACGAGAGAGTGATACCAACTGCCTGCCTTATAAGCATGTCATCGAAACAAATGTGATAAGCAGACAAACACAATTATAAAATACTGACTTTTTCTCCCTAAAGTGTGTGCAACATTTTCAATATTTTACCTGGTTTGCCATCTTGCATTGCATACAGTATGCTTAAGGATTTGCTGAGGAGTTTACCTCTTAAACATCTGAATGTGATTAAGATATAAATATAGTACAGTTGGGGACTCCTTTGGTGGTCCAGTGGTTAAGGATATGCCTTCCAATGTAGGGGATTTGGGTTCAGTCCTTACCTGGGTAACTAAGATCCCACATTCCCTGAAGCAAAAGAGCCAGCACCACAACAAGGGAGTAGCCTGTTTAACAAAATGAAGAGCCTGCACACCACAATGAAAGATCCTGGGTGCTGCAAAATAAGACTCAGTGCAGCTAAAAATACACTAACGAATAAATAGATTTTAAAAATATGGTATAGCAGTCGCCCCTTATTGGAGGTTTTGCTTTTCATGGTTTCAGTTACTCAGGGTCAACAGCGGTCCAAAAATATTAAATGGAAACTTCCAGAATACAAAATTCATAAGTTTTCAGTGTGATGAAATCTCACACCCACTTGCTCTATCCTCTGACATCATGAATCATCCCTTTTACTGTACAATGCATTCACCCTGTACAATTTCTACGCCAGTGATTATGGGGAAAGGTGCAGTAAACGAAGGGTTCTATGTGCAGTTTCAGGCATCCCTGGGGGTCTTGGAACAAATTCCCCATGGATGGGGGGAGGAGCTACTTTATTCAGTTCCTGGCCCAAGGCATGTAGAAAATAATTAATATCTTATAATTCTGATGTTATTATGAAACTAAATCAAAATCACAAAATGTCAGGACTTCTTGCTCTCTGGATATTTTTGGAAATCAAAGTTAAAATTGTGCTTGTTGATCCACTTATAATTTCTAACAGGTCTGAATTCACAAGCTAAGAAGTTTCCTTGTTCATACATAATTGTTTGGTACTAATTTATTTCCAACTCTTACAGTTCTAATACCTTGCCAAACATTGCCAGGCATACTCTCTCTCTCTTTCTGTTTATTTTGCTGCTTCCTTATTTTGTATTCCTGGGATTCCTATTTCACATCTACTTTTGCAGTCCCTGTAAGAGAGTTTATAATTATGACCTCTTTTGAAAATAACAGCATTTATTTTAGTAACACAAGTTAGATTGTGAAAAGTTTAGATTAGAAAAGTCATTGAACAGAGGTGATTTTGCTCAGTCATCCAAGAATGCAACCTTAGCTTTGCTGTTTTATTACACAGAAGTGTAATTTTTTTAAGAAAAAGTGTAAGAAGAATAGCATTTTGAGTTCTTTTAAGTCTGTAAGTGGTACAATAAAAGAGGAAAATATTCATTTTTCAATTTTAAAGCATGAACAATTCAACCTTATGGATACTTGAGTCTTTTGCCTGGCAGGCATGAGTGTGAGCACAGAGATTTAGGCTGATGCTGCCAGAAGTCAAACCTCTTGACATCTGTTCTCCGATAGCCCCTAAGCAAAAGAACTTCAAATTTAATATCTCAGATCAACTCATCAGAACCATTTTCAATCTTCAGTCATTTAGTACAGGCTGACCTTAAGATGCCTGAAGAATCCAGAGAAAATGGTTACTTGTGTTTAAATATCTACTTATGTTTTGCCTGTGAAATCAGAGCTGTATTTGACCTCAAAAACCTTTTCTCACTTTTGACTAGACTTAGAGATGACTTTGATGGTTTTCATGTGAGTTGTCTCAGGAAGAATGACAAAGAATGTGCTTTTTATATCCTTATTTTATGTAGGTTATTAAATTTGTAAGACTTATGGATTATACTTCAATTTTTCATTTCTAAAATTAAGATATAATTGAGGCATAAATGAGATTTGTTGGCTATCATGATGGTAATTCAACCACATTAAAGTGTCTTATCCAAATGATCATTTGTGCATGCATAACACATTGTCATTTTCCCAGAAGGGGGTGATTCTCTTCTTATTAGATATTTTTAGGCAATCTATTTGCCGATGAGCACACAGATCTTAGTGACACCATGAAGTGTTTACTATACTTAGTTAATTAGAAAGAGGAGATAGTTGCAGAGGGACTTTGTTTTCTCATAAATATCAACTTATGTTACCAGATTGAAGTTAATATTTCATTTTCAATGTTTAGCTTTACTTTCAGGGGACTGTTGGTTATTTATTTTTTGTCAGTATTTTAAATTGAATAAATATTTTATAACTTATGATCTATGTTGGAGAAGGGAATGGCAATCCACTCCAGTATTCTTGCCTGGAGAATCCATGGATGTAGAAATCTGGTGGGCTACAGTCCACAGGGTCGCAAAGAGTTGGACACAACTGAACAACTAACACACATGACTTTTGTGGCATAACATGTGTCTGTATAGATATAACAGTCTTTATTAAGGTATGTAATCTTTATCTTAAATAGCTAGTTTCACATTTCTTTGAATGTTGAAAAAAAATGATGTCTTTGTAAGCAATCTTTGTGAAATCTTGAACAGGTCTAAACTTGAAATATAATAAAATTTATTACTGATAGCTTAGAATTCTCATAGTTCATTTTGATCAATATATGTCACCTATTATTTTGCCAACAATATTAAAATCACATATGCTCTTTGAAATTCTCTTTTAGTACATTTTATATGCATTCTTTTTTTTTAGCTTCTTAATGAATTCAATGATCTTGCCTCTTTTCCATCTTTCACATTATACCAGGCATTTCTGAAAACATTATTTTTCATTTGAACAATATTTTCAGCCCTTGTTAATTTCTTCCTCCAAGATCTGGAATAACTTGCTCAGCTAGGAGGACTAATTCCTTTAATGAAAGTAGTATATGGTTACACAGTCTTCACAGTCTGTGTCCTTGCATATGGTTACCAGCAACATGCTGGTCTATACCACGTTTAACTTGGGTTATTTCAGATTCTAAAGATTTTTCTCAAACAATTCACATCTGCTTTGCATCTATCAGATATATCAGGTTATATTTTATTTTCATTGTTATGCTTTTGAAGATTTTTAAATTTTTTTCCCCAAAATAAGATGTCCAGAAGAAACAGCATATTTGAACTTTTTTGCATGTAAGTAATTTTTTAAATGCCTGTCTTGGAGAGATTATATGGCCTATTGGAAGTTCCATCTAATTCTATAATGTTGTGGTAATACACTTGTACACCAGACTAGAGGTCACAAAATCCTATCACTTATGGGACACTATACTTAAAAATAGAGTAATTCACAGAAAAAAATTGAAGATGTTTGACAGACCATAAGGGAAAATAAAAGTCAACATTCAACAATGAAGATCATGGCACCTGGCCCCATCACTTCATGGCAAACAGATGGGGAAAAAATGGAAACAGTGACAGATTTTATTTTCTTGGGCTCTAAATCACAGTGGATGGTGACTGAAGCTAAAAATTAAAAGATTTGCTCCTTGGAAGAAAAGCTATGACAAACCTAGACAGCTTTTTAAAAAGCAGAGACATCACTTTGCCAACAAATGTCCATATAGTCAAAGCTATGATTTTTCCTATCGTCATGTATGGATGTTAGTGTTGGACCATAAAGAAGGTTGACCACTGAAAAATTGATGCTTTCGAATTGTGGTGCTGGAGAAGACTCTTGAGAGTCCCATGACCTGCAAGGAGATTAAATCAATCAATCCTAAAGGAAATCAACCCTGAATATTCATTGGAAGGACTGATGCTGAAGCTGAACCTCCAATACTTTGGGCACCTGATGTGAAGAGCTGAGTCATCAGAAAAGACCCTGATACTGGGAAACATTGAGGGTGGGAGAAAGGAGTAACACAGGATGAGGTGGTTGGCTGCCATCACTGATTCAATGGGCATGAGTTGAGCAAACTGAGGGAGATGGTGAAGGACAGGAAAGCCTGGATATAGCAACTGAACAACAACATGAGTAAAGCTGGGATCAAGGTTCAAAATGCCATAGATGGATCATTCACTAAATTATCTAAATAATAATTTTATTTGTTTAATTTATTTTCAATAAATATTTTATTTTAACCATTTTAAAGGTTACTTTTTATTTAGTTGTTACAAAATAGTTACTGTGTTCTCCATGTTGTGCATTCTAGAGTGTAGTTTACACCCAGAAATTTGTGCTTCCCATTTCCCCACCCCTATTTTGCCCCTCTCCCCAGTTGTAACCACTAGCTTGTTCTCTCTTATCTGTGAGTTGGCCTCTTTTTGTTATATTCATGAGTCGCTTGTATTTTTCAGATATTCTATGTAAATGGTATCACACAGTATTTTCTCTTTGACTTATTTCACTTAACATAATACTCTCCAAGTCCATGTATGTTGTTGAAAGAGCAAAATTTCATTCCTTTTTTGGCCAAGTAGTATTCCATTTTTGTGTGTGTGTATCACATCTTCTTTATCAGTTCATCTGTTGATGGACAACTTAGGTTCCTTGCATATCTTCGCAATTGTAAATAACACCACTATGAACATTGGGGTACATGTGTCTTGCTGAATTAGTAGGATTTTTTGAATGTATACCCAGAACTAGATATAGGTCATGATATAGTTCTATTATGGTAGGTCATAATATAGTCGGTAGGTCATAATATAGTTCTATTTTTAGTTTTTTGAGAAACTTCTATACCTTTTTCCACAGTGGCTTATCAATTTACACCATCTCATAGTTTTTAGGTCTTTTCTTTCCTCATGTATGCTTATTCATGGGTATTTTATTCTGTTTGATATGATGGTAAATGGTATAGTTTCCTTAATTTCTCTTTCTGATGCTTCATTGTTAGTGTACAGATATACAACAGATTTTATTAATTTTTTAATTTAATATTAATTTTTTAATACTGAAACATTACCAAATTCATTGCTGAGCTCTAGTAGTTTTCTGGTGGTGTACTTAGGATTTTCTTTTTTTTTTTTTTTTTTTTTAGTTTTTTTAATAGTCTTTTTTTTAATTTTATTTTATTTTTAAACTTTACAATATTGTATTGCTTTTGCCAAATATCGAAATGAATCTGCCACAGGTATACATGTGTTCCCCATCCTGAACCGTCCTCCCTCCTCCCTGCCCATACCATCCCTCTGGGTCATCCCAGTGCACCAGCCCCCAGCATCCAGTATCGTGCATCGAACCTGGACTGGCAACTCATTTCATATATGATATTATACGTATTTCAATGCCATTCTCCCAGATCATCCCACCCTCTCCGTCTCCCACAGAGTCCAAAAGACTGTTCTATACATCAGTGTCTCTTTTGCTGTCTTGTATACAGGGTTATTGTTACCATCTTTCTAAATTCCATATATATGCGTTAGTATACTGTATTGGTGTTTTTCTTCCTGGCTTACTTCACTCTGTATAATAGGCTCCAGTTTCATGTCATCTACAAGCAGTGACAGTTTTACTTCTTTCCTGTTCAATTGGGTTCTCTTTATTTCTTTTTTTTTTCTTCTGACTCCTGTGGCTAGAACTTTCATAACTATATTGAATAAAATGGCACAAGTGGGTGTCCTAGTTTTGCTCTTGATCTTAAAGGGAATGCTTTCAACTTTCCACCACTGAGTATGAGGTTAGCTGTGTCTTTGTCATATATGGCCTTTAATAAATGTTGTATAATAAATGTTTATCATAAATTGATGCTGAAATTTATCAAATGCTTTTAATGCATCTATTGAGACAATCATACGAATTTTATTCTTTAGTTTATTAATGTGTTGTTTTAAATCATACACTTGACACTTGGAGTAAGAAATATTTTTAGGGATTTATATTTAAAAGTAAATTCACTATAAAATAAAGCAAAATTTATTTCAAAATTTATCTGTAAAATAGGAGCAATATAAATATAAATTTAGAATTTAATATGTCATTATAAACATTTCCCAATTTTCCCAGTTACATCGTTATGAATTCTTTCATTTACTAATATACTAAAAAGTACTTATTTCACTTAGGTTGATAAAATTTCAATCACAAAATATATTCCAGTATGTCACTCCTTCAGCATTTACCTTCTAAGCTGAAGACCAGTTGCATAATATTTGAAAATATCTCTTGAGCTTTGAAAGAAATGAAATAATATTGTTCTAGAGTACTTTGCTTAGGTTAGGTAACTGAAACAATTGATAAATAATTTTAAAATAATTTAATTAATTTATTTATGGCTTAGCTAGGTATTCGTTGCTGAGTGGGCTTTTTAGTTGCAAGCAGCGGCTGCTCTTTAGTTGTAGTGCATGTTCTCATTGCTATGGCTCCTGTTGCAGATCACGGGTTATAGACATGCAGGCTTCAGTAGCTGTGGCACATGGGCTCAGTAGTTGCGGCTCCTGGGGCTGTAGAGTGCTGACTCAGTAGTTGTGGTGCCTGGGTTTAGTTGCTCTGCAGCATGTGGGATCTTCCTGGATCAGGGATTGAACCTGTGTCTCCTGTCTTCTGTTTTGACAGGCAGATTCTTCACTAGGGAAGCTCTTATAAATTAATTTTAAATCTTTATATTCCTTTGTAAGAAAACTTTTTAACATATTAATAGCCAGGGATCAAATCTGCCTCTCTAATTGCTCCTGCACTGGCAGGCTGGTTATTTACCACTAGAGCCACCTGGGAAGCCCATAAACACAATAGTAAATATATTTATTTTTCCAGGATAAGAACTGCATATCTACACATGACTTAACTAGTTTATCCTCCAAAAACAAATGTATTATTAAATCTTTCAATGCAATTCCTTTTGTATAGAACAAAAAGCCAGTGACCTTACTATTTAAAGTCTCCTTTGTGTAAATGAATCTATTGATTGAATTGGCTGCTTATTTTAGCCAAAAGTGATTCAATCAAAGTCTTTCATCTATATAGCTTGCATATTTACTGTAAAGAAAAATTGCAATGGATACTTGTTAAAAAGTGCCAAGCCTCTATTTCAGATTATTTCAATAGTGGCCAAGACTATTGAAATAAGTGAGAGAAATAGAAAATTCCACCATAAGCAAAAGGATTTCAAATGATGGACTGAGATAATGGAAAAGTACATGAGGCTGGGAGATGAAGAGACACTCTTGATGATTCCATTTTGAGGAGATGATTCCTAGGTCCTCAGGAAAGACATAAATGGGTTTTAGGTATATATCTCAAAATGGAATAGAAAGAATTTATAATTATAATCTTTCTAAAGTAAATACAGTTAGAATAAGGAATTTGGAAACCTATATGCAGAAAAAGAACTGTCTAAAATTCTTCATGTTGTCAGGAATGCGCCTTGTTCACAAAGATGCATAAAACGTGGAAATTCTTACTCAAAAATTAGACAGAATCTCTTCCTTTGAGTAGCTTTAGATGAAGAACTGTAACACTTATCCAGCTCTATTTATTATATGTTTCTAATTGGAGGTCTTTGTGTTCAGTTTTAACTGTTTTGGGGTGATGCAGACCCCTTACATGTGTATGCACACACGTGTTCCCACACATGCATACACATGCATGTTAAACAAAGAGGCTTAAAAAAATTGTCATTTGTACTAAGGTATATTTGACTTGCCTTCAATTAAAGGATATTTCTATTTTAAGGAGCAGATATATAGTAACTCTATTCTCTTTATCTACAGTACTGTTGGTTCAGTGGTAAAAGAATCTGCCTGCAAAGCAAGAGACACAGGTTTGATTCTTGGGTCAGGAAGATCTCCAGGAGAAGGAAATGGATATCCAGTATTCTTGCCTGGGAAATCTAAGGATAGAGAAGCCTGACAGGCTACAATCCATGGGGTCACAAAGAGTCGGACACGATCTGGCAGCTGAACATGCATATATATACATGCATTACTATATATGCAAAAGACATTTAATAATTTTACAAAGGCTGCATAAATCTTTAGGGATATGTGTTCATCAACCATTCTCTCCTCAATGATTCCTATAAGCTATTCTTTGTCAACTGTACAAAATATCTTAAGATATATCCTAAAAGTAAGGAAAAAATCTATTAACACACAAAACTCTTTTATGAAAATTTAAATTGTGTTTAACTCAACAAAGAAATTCTATGATGACTATCGTATTTCTAAATATATTTATTTTTAAATCTCTGAGGACCTTATTAGCTCAAAATAATCCTAAAAAATTAATATAGCTACTTCATTTGCTCCTCACTGAGGTAATAATAAAAAGTTGGAACACTGTAAAACTGTAAAATAAAAACACAATATACATCTGTCTGACTCATCTCATGAAGATCTAATTATCATGTGTTTTGACTGTACTCACATAAATTTTATTGGAGTGGTGATTTCACACTTTAAAAATAATTGCTTACTAAAATGTGGTACATATTTTTAACTATAAAAATAAGATTCCCCTGTCATAACATCTACCCCAAGAGAGTGATTTTTGCAATGTTAAATATATTTTCTAATTAGCAATAGATATGCTTCTTAAAGTAAAGATGTATTCCTGTTTTATAATCAAACCTTCAAAATTTAGTGATAGAAGGCAATAACTGTAGGAAGCAAATAAAGTTGGCATGTTTATCAAACCATAATCTGGGCCAATAGTTCCAAAGGGGAGAAAGCACACACCAGGTGGTACAAATAGGATGCATTTGGATGCAAGAGAAAAGCACAGTGCTGAAGACAAAGGCTATTAAATTATTTTAATATGATTATTTTTATATGTTAGACTATATCAGTAGCTGTGTAGAGCATGGGCTACACAAATGAGACAAGGAAGGCAGGTGAAGAGGAAGTTGTGTGAAATATGAATGCCTAAATTATGGTAATAGTAATGAAGTTTGAGCAGAGGGAGAGAGTTGAAGATTGATGAAGGAGTTAAAGTCAAAAGCAAATAATTGGATTTGAGAGGACAGAGAGAGATGCTGTAGATGACTTATAGGTGCCTGGGTATTTGCCATGCTTTGTCATGATGGATCCAGAAAGGAAAGCAAGTTCTGGAGACTCATGTCACTGAGGTTTCACTGGTGAGTAACCTTAGTTAAAGGCTCCTGCAGGCCAGTCACTGAAGTCAGATAGTTCATGGTTAAAATGAGGCTTGGTCCTATACAGGACATATTACCTGGAACAACATATTTAATATCTTTGAGTCTTGTTTTCCTTGACATATAAAGGAGATTGTAATCACTAGTTCATACAATTGTCCTCAGGACTGAATAAGATACCTTTTCCCAGGCACCAGCCTTTACCTCTCTGGTGTTGTGGGGCTTTGATTAGCAAATATTGTTACTGCATTCATTCTCATGCACTTATATCTTCATAATAAAATAGTTTTATATCTTGTGAGGTGACTGTGTAGCAGACAGTCATCTGGGGAGAGCAACAGGCCTTAGAATCTGAGATGATCTGAAGAGTGGTATGGGTCTCCAGAGAGTTCTCGTTAGCTCTGAGAAACAGTGCAGTTTCAACCACAGAAAAAAAGCATATTACATGTTTATATACATTTTAGGAAACTCCAATATATTTAGAGAACTATTAAGAGAATATTAATTAATAATTCATTAACAGCATAATGGTCTGTATCCTAACATATATTTTTGATGTGCTCCACTATCTTTTCCACAAAAGTACTGATCAGAGTTCTAATTATTACATTCTAGGTGCTGACAGGAGAATAACCCTGGTCTGTCTCCTTAAGACTGATAAGAACAATCTTCCCTTTCGGTACTAAGAGAGCATTTGTTCAGAGAAGTTCAGTACAAAAAGAATGTAGGTGATACATAAAGATTTGCCACATTAATAGCAAGCCAAGTACAGGCTCTAGTGATAGACTGTCTGATTTGGAATACTGATTTCATTGCTTCCTCACACTGCATCTGGGCAAGTCACTTATTTTTTTCTTTACAAAAGGAATTAATTTCAAACTTATCTGGTGCAGTGTTTGTAAGCAAAGTGTGCTAAGATTCCTTATCTACTTAGCTATGGTTATTGTCAACAAGGCTGCAATGAACATAGGAGTTCATGTATCACTTGTGTTATTTTTTTCCCTTTGGGGAAATACCTGGAAGTGAAATTGCTGGATAATGTGGAAATTCTGACAGTGTTAGCTGCTTAGTAGTGTCCAACGCTTTTTGACTCTTCATACTGTTTTTCATAGTGGCTGCACAAATTTACATTCCCACCAACGGTGTCCAACTGTTCCCTCTTCTTCACATCATCATCTACCCTCGCTATTTGTTATCTTTTTGATGATAGCCATTCTGACAATTGTGAGATTTTGATTTGCATTTCCCTAACGATTAGTGACGTTGAGCATCTATCTGTTGACAATCTGCACTTTTTTTTTCAAAAATGTCCATTCAGGTATTTTGCTCATTTTTAAGTGGGTTGTTTGTTTATTTATTTATTTTTGATATTGAGTTACCTGAGTTCCTTGTATATTTTAGATATTAATGCTATATTAGATATATCATATGCAAATATATTCTCCCAATCTCAGGGCTCTTTTTTTCTTTTTGTTGATAGTTTCCTTCATTGTATAAAATCTTTTAAGTTTAATTAGGTCCCATCTGTTTAATTTTGCTTTTATTTTCCTTTTCTGAGGTGACATATCCAAAATAATATTGGTAAGACCAAAATAAAAAAGTGTACTGCCTGTGTTTTCTTCTTGGTGTTTTATGGTTTCAGGTCTTACATTTATGCCTTTAAGCCATTTAGAGTTTACTTTTGTATATGGTATGAGAAAATAGTCTAATTTTATTCTTTTAAGTATAGCTGCCCTGGTGTTTGAAAACAGTTTACTGGAGAGGCAGTTTTTTTCCCTCCATTGTGTCTTCTTGCATTCTTTGTCTTAAATTTACTTAGAGTCTAACTAGTTCATTTCTGCATACATGATCCACCACTTCAGTCATGTCTGACTCTTTGCAACTGTATGGACTGTAGCCCTCCAAGCTCCTCTGTCCATGGGATTCTCCAAGCAAGAATAGTGGTGTGGGTTGCCATGCCCTTCTCCAGGGGATCTTCCCCAACCAGGGATCAAACCTTGGTCCCCTGTGTCTTCTGCATTGCAGGAAGATTATTTTACTGCTGAACCACCAGGGAAGCCCAGTTCATTTCTAGTCTTATAATTCTGTTCCATTGATTAGTGTCTATTTTGGAGCAGGTACCATACTCTTTTGATTACTGTAACCATGAAGTTTAGCCTGAAGTTAAAGAAATGTGATAGCTGAAGTTTGTTGTTTTTTTTTTTTTAATTTAATTTTATTTTTAAACTTTACATAATTGTATTAGTTTTGCCAAATATCAAAATGAATCCGCCACAGGTATACATATGTTCCCCATCCTGAACCCTCCTCCCTCTTCCCTCCCCATACCATCCCTCTGGGTCGTCCCAGTGCACCAGCCCCAAGCATCCAGTATCATGCATTGAACCTGGACTGGCAACTCGTTTCATACATGATATTATACATGTTTCAATGCCATTCTCCCAAATCTTCCCACCCTCTCCTTCTGCAACAGAGTCCGTAAGACTGTTCTATACATCAGTGTCTCTTTTGCTGTCTCGTACACAGGGTTATTGTTACCATCTTTCTAAATTCCATATATATGCATTAGTATACTATATTGGTGTTTTTCTTTCTGGCTTACTTCACTCTGTATAATAGGCTCCAGTTTCATCCACCTCATTAGAACTGATTCAAATGTATTCTTTTTAATGGCTGAGTAATAACTCCATTGTGTATATGTACCACAGCTTTCTTATCCATTCATCTGCTGATGGACATCTAGGTTGCTTCCATGTCCTGGCTATTATAAACAGTGCTGCGATGAACACTGGGGTACATGTGTCTCTTTCCCTTCTGGTTTCCTCAGTGTGTATGCCCAGCAGTAATTATTTTCATTCAGTTCAGTTCAGTTCAGTCACTCAGTTGTGTCAGACTCTTTGCGACCCTATGAATTGCAGCATGTCAGGCCTCCCTGTCCATCACCAACTCCCAGAGTTCACTCAAACTCACATCCATCGAGTCCATGATGCCATCCAGCCATCTCATCCTCTGTCATCCCCTTCTCCTCCTGCCCCCAATCCCTCCCAGCATCAGAGTCTTTTCCAATGAGTCAACTCTTCGCATGAGGTGGCCAAAGGACTGGAGTTTCAGCTTTAGCATCAGTCCTTCCAAAGAAATCCCAGGGCTGATCTCCTTTAGAATGGACTGGTTGGATCTCCTTGAAGTCCAAGGGACTCTCAAGAGTCTTCTCCAACACCACAGTTCAAAAGCATCAATTCTTCGGCACTCAGCTTTCTTCACAGTCCAACTCTCACATCCATACATGACCACAGGAAAAACCATAGCCTTGACTAGACGGACCTTTGTTGGCAAAGTAATGTCTCTGCTTTTCAATATGCTATCTAGGTTGGTCATAACATTACTCAGACTCTTTTTGTCCCCACAAGTGTTTTAGAATTCTTTGCTCTAGTTTTGCTAAAATTACTATTGATATTTTGCTAGAGTATGCTTTAAATGTGTAGACTGCTTTAGGGATTAAAATCATTTGAACAATATTAATTCTTCCAATCCATGAGTTCAGTATATCTTTCCATTTATGTCATCTTCAGTTTACTTCACCAATATGGTGATAATTTTCTGAATTCAAGTCTATAACTCCTTGGTTATATTTATTCCTATGTGTTTTATTCTTTTTTGAATTGATTGTAAGTGGAATTATTTTCATAGTTTTTCTTTCTGGTAGTTCATGTTGGTGTATAGAAAGGAACAGATTTCTGTATATTAATTTTGTATCCGGAAACTTTACTGAATTCAATTATTAGTTCTAATAGTATTTTGGTAGTTCTAGTTTAATGTTGTCCCAGTGGTCTCTTAAGTTATCCACATTTTTTTAAAGTTATTTTCTTAATTCTGTTCAGTTTGGATGATATCCACTACTGTCTTTCAGGGTACTGATCCATTCTTATGCATCATGCAGTCTACTGTTGATTCCTTCTACTGAAATTCTTATTTAGATATTCAGTTCTGTGTTTTTCTTTTTTTGAATTTATATTGGACTATAGCTGCTTTACAGTGCTATGCTAGTTTCTGCTGTACAGCAAAACAAATCAGTTATATGTATACATATATCCACTCTTTTTTATATTTCCTTGCCATTTAGGTAGACTAGAGTTCCATGTGCTATACAGTGGGTTCTCCATAGTTATCTATTTTGTAAGATAGTAAGTGTACATATATTAATCGCAGTCTCCCAATTCATTGCATCCACCTGGTTCTTGTTTATATTTCCTAAATTTTATGAAAATCTTCAATGTATTCATTATTCTGCCAAGTTTGAGCATCTTTGTGGCCAACTTCTTGAACTCTTTATCTGGTTGGGTTCTTATCTCTGTTTTGCTTATTTTCTCTGAAGCTTTGCCTGATTCCTTCAATTGGAGCATATTCCTCTACCTTCTCATTTTGCCTAGTTCTTAGTGTTTGTTTCTATGTGTATAGTACATTAGTAATGTTTCCCAATCTTGATGAATAACCTTGTTTAAGATGTGTCCTATGGGGCCAAGTAGCACACTCCCCTCTGGTCCTGAGACCTGTATGCTCCAGAGGTGCCTTTTACACTGACTCTGTGGGCCATTCCACTGTGGTGGGGCTAACTACCATGGGGACACTGGCCTGGTTGACAGTCAGGCCCTGCCATCTTTGGTGGCTTCCAGCCCATTGGTAAATGGGGCCCTGTCTAGCATGGCTGGCTACACAACCTAGGGAGTCCCAGAGCTGGTGCTGGCCAACTGGTGGCCACAGGGCCCTGGGGGTCCTTAGGTTGATACAGCTCTCTGTTGAGCAGATGAGCCCCAACACTTACAGGCTAGAGGAAGGACTCTAAAATGGCATTTTCAAGCACCAATATCCTAGTGGTTGAAAGAGCTCCAAAAATAGTTGCTTCCAGAGTCTGTGTCCCCAGGAAGAGTCCCAGTTGTTTCCTGCATCTCTGGGTAGGCTCTCCAAGATAAGCCAGTATGTTTGATATAATTTCCTTTCAAATTATAGCCTTTGCACTCCAACTTGGAGCATATGAAATTTTTCATGCTCCCTTTAACAGCAAGGTCTCTGTTTCTTACAGGCTCCCCTCCCCCTCACTCCAGCTCCCAAGCACCAGCTACACTGGTCTTCAAAACCAGACATTCTAGGGACTCATTTTCCTAGTACATGTCCTCTAAGCTGTGGAGCTTGATATGGGGCTTGGACCCAGAAACTATGTAATTATGATTATCCTCTTGGTGTGCATTGCCTACTTGTTGGTGTGATTCTTAGCCATACGTGGTCTCTTTCAGTCCCACCCATGTCATTATCACTTCTTCCTTATGTCTTCAGTTGTGGAAAGTGTTTTCTGATAGACTTTATGTCACTTTCATAGTCACTTGCTCTGTAATTGTAATTTTGCTGTGCCTATGTGTGGAAGGAGCTCAGTCTTCCTATTCCACCATCTAGGCCACATATAATAACCTGCAATGTTACAAGTTGTTAATTTGTTGTTGTTGTTCAGTTGCTAAGTCATGCCTGACTCTTTGCAAACCCATGGACTATAGTATGCCAGGCTTCTCTGTCCTCCATGATCTTTGTTTTTTTAATGTTGAGTTTCAAGCCAGCTTTTTCACTCACCTCTTTCACTCTCATCAAGAGGCTCTTTAGGTCCTCTTCACTTTCTGCAATGATGGTGGTATCACCAGCATAGCAAGTTATTAATATTTGAATCAATTGTGTATTCCAAATAAAACAACTATCTTACACACAAGCATGTGCATACCATGCACACACACACACACACACAGGCTCACAGAAACTGAAAATCAAGTGAAAGTAATTTTAGTGCTATGTAGTTTTATTTACTGCCATTCATCCCTTGTCACAAAAAGGCATTCTACTAAGGTGTTGTTTTATTTTTTATTTTATTTAAGCACATTCTGCAGCATGCATTCTCTGACCAGGAATTGAACCCGTGCCCCCTGCAGCGGACACATAGACCACCAGGGAGTCTCCCTTAAGTTAGTCTTAATTCAAAAGCCAGATTCCTTGAAAAGAGTTGTTCTTTGGGAAGCCTATAATAAGGTGTGAGAAAGTCTTATAATCACACAGCTTTAAAGTCTTGATTTCAATATGCACCAAGAACAAAAAAAACAAAAAACAAAACAAAAAACCCATGCTGTTTTTTCCATTTACTTTTAGTAATTTTCATTATGGTTAAAACTTATACAAAGGTAAATTCATTTTATACTTTTGAAAAAGACACCATTTCCCAGTTATAAATTATATTTTGAGGAAATCATAAAATGTATCTTATGCTTTATATGCAACCTAAATTGTTTTCTAATTCTCTCTTGGCTGATCTTGTTTTATCCAAGAATAAAATTAAGTTGTAAATCATTTATTTTTGAAACATAATCTACTAAAGGCCTTTGGAAATGAATTCATTTATGAGTATTATGACTTTTTTAGGTTTTATACCAACTATATCACATATTATTGAAAAAATAATTAATGACAACTTATTTTGAAATCTTGGTTGACTTTTTATAGTCAACTCATGGTGTTACCACTTAGTAAAAAATAAAGCAGTTTATTTCTATAAAACAAAAGTAAACACACACACATTCCTCTTATGAGACACATTGAAACAAATCTCTACATGAATATCTGAAAGCATCTCAAATTTATCCAACCCAGAATACTTCTTTCTCCTCCTGGTATCTTCCCTTTCAATAAGCTACTCCTTCCTTCTATGTGCTCAGTCAAATCTTGCATCAACTTGGACTCCTCTCTTTCACTAGGTTGCACTCTCAGGAAAGATAAGACTATATCCAGAATTCAAAGCTCTATGATGCCCCACAGTTCTGACTCTACTGCTTTTATCCAAGCCACTATTTTCTCTGCTTAGAAGTTTATCCCAATTACTCACTTTCTGCCTGCACTTTCTTCCCTTCAAACTCTTCTCAGTCCAACACCCAGGAGGATTCAGTTAGAGTCACTCTGGTTAAGCCACCCTTTCGGCTTTCTAACTACATGAAGGCCAGGGACCTAAACTCACAAAATCCTGAGAGCTGTGTTCCTTATCTCTGAGCTCAGTCAGTCACTTTCTTTTCATTTATTTCTTTACCATCTCACTGCTCACTTGCTGCTTCTTGACAAGAACATATCAGGCAGTCTCTTCCTGCGGTCATCATACTTCCTCCTCCCTCTTTCTGAAATCGTCTTTCCTTAGTTGTCCACGTGGTTTATTCTTTTCTATCACTGATGTCTGTCTGTGCTTAAAAGCCACCTTCTCCATGAGTTCTACTCTGACTCTTTTAAAAACTGAAGCTTTCCATCCTCTTTCTCCTCTAACTCTGCTCTGTCCTTGGCTGTGGGCTTACCACCATTCAGCAAATTGTATCTTTTATTTGTTTATCCTGTTAATGTCTGCCTCCTTCACTAAAATGTGAGTTACCTGAGGACAAGGATTCCTTTGGTAACTGCTCTGTACCCTAACTATAGAATATTAGTATATAATAGATATTTTATAAATATTTTTAAAGAGTTCATAATTTGGGGGCTTGACTTATACTTCCATCTTAAAATATTTGATATAATACATGAAATTATTTCTCCAAATAATTACCTTCCAGCACATATATTGAACTGAGTGAGAGATAAGACATACAGAGTTTGGGTAGTTTGTGAGGGGAGCCACCAAAATAGGTTGACAACTTAGTTACTCTAACTTTCCAGGTGCTCAGTTTTTTCTGCTTTCTCAAAGATCAATTATCCTAATTATAAGGTTAGATGCAGATTATGGAATGGCATTGGTTATTCAGTAGGTATTAGAGGAACCAATGTATTATGTGAATTAAATTACATTAAAATAAAGCACAATATGAAATTAAAATGTGATATTTCCAATTTGAATATATTAATAGCTCTATTTTTGTGCCTTGAGGGTATTTGCAAATTAATAACAGTGTAAAGTTTTTGTTGGGGAATTAGCTTTGGCAACTGGATCCACATCCAGGGAATTGTTTTTTTAATTACAAAATCTATTTCTATTTATTCACTTTTGGGACTTTATTGCTAAAATTCTGCTAGTAGCTTCTATTTTCTGATATCCAGGTGAGTGGATACAGCAAGTTTGAGCATGCACATCTAACACCTAGATAGAGAGAATAATTATTTGGTAGCCATGATTCCATTTAAAACTTTATGTGCTGTGTCTCATATATTTCATTCACTAGAAAGGATTCAAGTGTGAATGATGATTCAATTCATTTTTAGCTAAGGTTATGATTATTCATAGGGAATTAAGCTAAAAATGTTTACTCTGGAAAACAATAAGATTATACTTTAAGATAAAAGCTAAATAGTATTTTAGTGAGGTACCTATCTTATTAGTCTATGAATTTTCATATCTATTTGTTTTACTTAATAAATTGGAATAAAAGAAATTTATATAATAGTAATATAATTTATATGTATATAAACTAATGTTAGATTTATGAAAGATGACTTGATATATTTAATAACATTTTATTATGCATATGTTCTTAATACTTTATTGTTACTTAATAATTGATTCATATTTAAAAGTGTTTAAAATTTAAGCAAATTTATTGATCATGTTTTGTAGCACCATTTTTTTTTTAAATGCCTTGAAAGGCCCTACAATAGACAAAATTAAGTATCAATAATTTTGTTTCAAAAGTTTTGTTGAAGAAGCCATTTTGTATTAGTCCAATATATCTTTCTAACCAAAAATTCAGCATGTTATATTCCTATTATGATATGAGGATCAAATAGAAGCTGCTTTAAGGTTGCTTATATAGTCTAAGTTCTTAAAACATAGTTGAATAATAAAGATCCAGTGTCACTAGTTTGAATAGAATTCACTAGACTGTGGTATCTGAATTTCATCTTATTTTATTTTGAATATTTAAATTTGAGTTTAATTTAAAATTCTGGAAATATCATCTTCAAAGTTATTGCCTGTACATCTAAATTTATTTAATATAATTTTTAAAATGTATTGAAGTATAACTCAATTATAGGTGTTGTATAAAGTTTTTTTAATGATATATATTCAGCATTTAAAGTACCATACAGAGTATTTTCACTACCCTAAAATCCCTTTACACTCTGCCTCTTCATTCCTCATTACCCTCTAATCCTTGACAACACTGATTTTTTTAGTGTGTACACAGTTTTGATTTTTTCAGATTTATATAGTCAGATTCCTACAGTATGTAGCATTTTAAGATTGATTTCTTCTATTTAGTAATATGTATTTAAATTTCCTCCATATTTTTTCATGGCTTGACAGTTCTTTCTAGTGCTGAATAATTTTCCATTGTCTATATGTACCACATTTATTCATCCATGAACTTATTAAAGGACATATAGATTGCTTCCAAGTCATGGAAATTATGAATAAAGAGGCTGTAAACAACTGCTTGCAGGTTTTATTCTGTGACTTTGACAACATAGTCACATATACAACCATTATGAATGTAATCAAGAGATGTAGGTATAGATATCTATGTGTGTGTGTGTATATATATATATATATATATATATACACACATATGTATATATCCCTACCTATCACTTTATCAACACACATATATGAAATTTATTATCTCCTATTTTCATGCATGGATTTATGAGTTTTAAGATGTTTTTGTGCTTAGTCAGTCACTCAGTCATGTCTGATTCTTTGTGGCCCAATGGACTGTAGCCCACCAGGCTTCTCTACCCATGGGATTTTTCAGGCAAGAATATTGGAGCGAATTGCCATTTCCAACTCCAGGTTTAAGACCTTTTTGTTCTCACTGAGTCACTTCAGTCGTGTCCAACTTTTTGTGACCCCATGAACTGTAGCTTGCCAGGCTCCTCTGTCCATGGGATTTCCCAGGCAAGACTAGTGGAGTGTGTTGCCATTTCCTCCTCCAAGGGATCTTCACAACCCAGGGATTGAACCCATATCTCTTATGTCTCCTGCATTGGCAAGCAGGTTCTTCAGCACTAGTGCAACCTGGGAAGCATCTTGTAATTATTGCCAAAATCAAAATACTGGACAGATCCGTCAACCAATAGTACTCTGTAGCGCTTTTCCTCTACAGTCAAACTTCCCCTATGGTTTGCTTTCTGTCCCTATATTTCACTTTTCCCAGATAACATATGAATGAAATCATGCAATTTGTAACTTTTTGACAATGGATGGGCATCTCTATCTAATGTATTTAATATTTCAATAAGGTAATATTTGGTTTTAACTTGTTAAAGTACATGTATAAAAGCCAGTGTATAGTTAGCCATATTTTTTAAACTTTGTTTCTATGGCTATGCTATTACTGGTATTTGGAGCATGTTAAGTCTATATTCAGGTAATGTAAAACATGTAACATGCTTAACAATATTTTGATTGAAAGGTGCTAGAATATTTTCCTCCATGAAACAATAAATACTTCAAGCTAATTTAAATATTATAGTTCCAGAATATACTGATTATTTAGTATGCAACTTACTGACCTCTTCTCTTCTCTCTCCAGTTGATTCAGAAGGATAAGGTTTTTCATGTGCTGGCTTGCCTTTTTGAGAAGTCAGTTGCAATCTTAGGCTTTCTTGGCTTGGATCTCCTGAGAAACATTATGAGACTTGAGGCCTGTTTATTTCTTCCAAACCTTTATTGTACTGGAAGAGATTGCCTTTTCCCAGATGTCTATTTTGTTCCTCAAGTTGTGAAAACTGTTTAAAGGTTAGCAGAATCAGAGATTCAGATGAAATACATCCTTGGCATAGGGAGCGTGAAGGTCATTGCCACATTCCACAAAATGATTATAGTTTCCCATCAGACAGTTTTCAATCTGATCCACTTGCTATCAGAAAAGTCAATATTTGCATTCTGTTGAATATGCATGACCACTAGTGTTTGAAGAAAGGGCTACTTGATATGTGCACTTCTATGATTATCTTGTTTGCATTCACAAGAAATTATCTGAAAATCCTCTAATGATTCAAAGACTTGCTGTAAGGGGTTATTTCATTATTAGAATTAGTTTTGCTGCAACTTTAAACTGACTTAGCATTTTACATTGTTTAATTTAAAATAAATCGCAAGAAAAGGGAAAAAATTAAAATATCTAGGAAATAACTTCTTTGTTCATAAAATGTCAGATGTATATGTGGAAACTACTTTTTAATATTTTCATCATAGTCCTGATTTTGTTAGTCTCAAAAGTGTATGCATTGAAGGGAGTTTATCTTCCTGGGTGTTTCTTATATTTTAATAAAGCCAACTATCTTTCATCGAAAATTATAATATGGTAGTTTTTAATTGATAAATAATTTTCAAGCTTTATATTCTATAGAATTTTCTTCTTTCTGAGATTAAGCATCTCTTTGAAAAAGATTGGCTATCACAATAATTTATTTACACATTTTCTGGACTTTCTGTTGTTGTTTTTCTCAGAGTCACCTTTTGTAATGATCCATTTTCTATTTTCAGTGATTCCACTACCTTAAATGCATTGGAGGCACCTTTGTCCACTTGGCTATCAGTGATTACCCTATTTTAAACACAACATTTTGTAGTCTGTAGGCTATAAAAACAGAGAAATCTTGTTCATTACCTCATGAGACCAAATCACTCTACCTTCTCTAAATTCTATTTACTTTTCCAATTCTGTGAAATCAAGGAAATGATAGAGTTTATCTGATACTGGAAGCATCTTTCAACTCTCATGAGTTTTCTCAGTTGCTCTTCTAGTGGTTTTTAATTCAATTGAGTAGTCTCAACAAAATTTGTAGTAACTTCTTTGTACCTTTAGTTTAAAATTTCATACTGAAATAACTTACAGTAACCTTCTTTATGTCTCTGAAAATCACCTTTTAGGTCTGTAAAGTGATTAAGTTGAACTAGAAAACCTTAAATTTTATTATGACTAGTAGTCTGAGCCTTGTTGATCTCCCAAAACCCTGCTAAAGGTGGCAAAATCTCTTTCACAGGGATCATTTTAATTGAAGGTGTGCTCAGGTATGGAGTCCTTCACTGAGAACTTTCAGCCTGAAAGTTATAATCTGTTGGAGCCATTGCACAGGAATATTCCTCATGACTATGACTTCTTCTACTAGGCTTGGTAAACTCACTGAATTCACATATTATTTAATCTGCTACTTAAGAATTATAAGCTTACCCTTGTATTTAGGGGCTTCCCTGATAAAATTTTTCTCATTTCCCTACCATTTCAAAGTGTCTTTCTCAAAACTTTGTTGCTGTTTTACAAAACCCACTAGAAGAGATACATTCATTTGGATTATAGAAGTGATTTTGTGAAGACAAATAAAATCAATCATCACCACAAAAAACCTCTATGTGCAAAAACAGAATAATAGAAATAATTAAAAAAAGGAACTGGGATTGTTTTAAGCCAGATTTCCTTCAAATGATAGTTAATAGTTAAGTTTAATAGGGGAAAACTAAGGGTGTGGGAAGGGAGAGGCTGGCTCTGGAGGGACTTGTGTCTTCCCTAGAATCACTGCAGGTCTCAGGTCCTCCTTTCTTTGGTCATTAAAGCCAATTTCACAACTTAGTTTTCAAGTATATTTGTAGTTCTCTGTTAAAGCTTATGATTGATTTGTGGTTACATTCCTCAAATTCCTAGTGCTAACTAAACTTGACTCAGAAGTTATCTAAACAGGAACAGCTAAAGACAGATTGAAGCCATGCATGTCATACATGGTACCTGCAAACACCTTACTTCCTGGGTTCTACATTTCCATTACCTCATGCCAACTTTTCATAAAGATTTTGAGGGGAAAAATCTGGCTTCCACTCTCCATTCAGTCTTCTCATTCTAGAACTAAGGTTTAAACAAAGATGGTTCCACATTGGAAACAATTCTGAAATCCCCCAGATATTGATTTTTAAAATTCATTTAATCTGTACACTTGTTCTCTAAATTCATTCACCATTCATTACTTAAACAAATGTTTGTTTAGTGTTTATAATAGCATGATCTTCATTAAATACCAAGATTACAACTGACAATGGTTCTAACCTTGTAGATACCTCATATTCTAGGAAAAAGAGATGTGCAAAAATCATAACAACATTGAGGTATCTATGTTGCTGTTGTTCAGTCACTGTCATGTCTAACTCTGCAATCCCATGGACTGCAGCATACTAGGCTGTCCTTCACCATCTCCTGGAGTTTGCCCAAACTCATATCCATTGAGTTGGTGACGCCGTCCAACCATCTCATCCTCTGTTGTCCCCTTTTCCTCCTGACCTCAATCTTTCCTATCATCAGGGTCTTTACCATTGAGTCTGCTCTTTGCATCAGGTGGTCAAAGTATTAGAGTTTCAGCTTCAGCAATAGTCCTTCCAATGAATATCCGGCGTTTATTTCCTTTAGGGTTGACTGGTTTGATCTTGCAGTCCAAGGAACTCTCAAGAGTCTTCTACAGCACTACAGTTCAAAGGCATCAGTTCTTTGGCCCTCAGCCTTCTTTATGGTCCAACTCTCACATCAGTACATGACTACTGGAAAAACCATAGCTTTGACTAAATGGAACTTTGTCAGCAAAGTGATGTCTCTGCTTTTTAATATGCTGTCTAGGTTTATCATGGGCTTCTCTAGTGTCTCAGATGGTAAAATATCTGCCTGCAATTCAGGAGACTCAGGTTTAACCCCGGGTGGAAGATACTCTGGAGTAGGAAATGACAACCCACCAGTATTCTTACCTGGAGATTTTTATGGGCAGAGGAGGCTGACAGGCTGCAGTCCACAGGCTGCAAAGAGTCGAACATGATTGACTGACTCTGCAGTCACCATCCCCAGTGATTCTGAAGACCAAGTGAATAAAAACTGTCCCTGTTTCCAGTTTTTCTCATCTATTTGCCATGAAGTGATGGGACTGGATGCCATGATCCTAGTTTTTTGAATGTTGAATTTTAAGACAACTTTTCCACTCTCCTCATTCACCTTCACCAAAAGGCATTTTAGTCCCTCTTAGCGTTTTGCCATTAGGGTGATGCCATCTGTATATCTGAGGTTGTTGATATTTCACCCATCAATCTTGATTCCAGCTTGTGAGTCATCCAACCTAGCATTTTGCATAATGTACTCTGCATATAGGTTAAATAAGCAGGGTGAATATGTACAGCCTTGACATACTCTTTTCCAATTTTGAACTAGACCATCTTTCCATGTCTGATTCTAACTGTTGCTTTCTGACCTGCATACAGGTTTCTCAGGAGGTAAGTAAGGTCATCTGATATTCCCATCTCCTTATGAATTCCCCACAGTTTGTTGTGATCCACACAGGAAAAGGCTTTAGCATAGCCAATGAAGCAGAAGTAGATGTTTTTCTGGAATTTCTTTGCATTTTCTATGATCCAATGGATGTTGGTAGTTTGATCTCTGGTTTCTCTGCATTTTCTAAATCCAGCTTGTACATCTGGAAGTTCTTGATTCATATAGTATTGAAGCCTAGCTTGAAGAATTTTGTGCATTAACTAGCTAGCATATGAAATGAGCAGAATTTATAGAGCTTTATATAAATCAATTGTATTCACAGTTATTTTATAAATATTCAATTATATAAAAAGCAATTTAAAAATATAAAAAGTTCTTGGTGAAAATAAAAAAATTATAAAAAGCATATTAATTGATAATTTTAATGCCAATACTTACAACATATGTAAAAAATTAAGAATTTAAATTTGTCATACCTTTTCAAGGTAAAGAACATATCTAAACACTAAAATACCAAGTTGAAGATCAATTCCAAATAACTGAGAATGAAAGTCCAAATCTGTATTTGCTACTAAGCATTATCAGAATGAACTAGATATGTGCTCTGAGGTGAGACTGTAATTACATATCATTATGGAAATAACAAGAAGTATAATGGCATATGATGAGGGTAAAGAGGAAAACATGCAGAAAATATGATGTGTATATATGATGTGACATTTTACAACAGCTACCTACACCTCCTGAATTAAATAAGTAATTCTGAATTAAACAATGTCCTGAAGATGTGAAAGCTTTACATTATTTTGTTTTAGAAAGAACTTTGCTAAGTAATCTAGGTACTTTTTTTTTCACTACTCTGATTTCTTATTGGAAAATTACTATAAAAGGCAAGATCATCATTATAACAGTAAAGCATTTTCATTATCTTTTAATGGATCTAACTTCTGGTTTAGAGTGTGTGCTGTTCATGATAGTGAATTTCAATCAAGGAAGCTAGGATTTTATATCTGTATTTTAGTAAAGGAGTAACACACGTGATTTACTTGGTTCTCTCATCAGTTCGTTTTCTACACTGACTTCTCAGAAAATATGTATCTTAAAGCTATAAGTGTATTATTTTGCTTTTGGCAGAAAAAAGAGCAAAGTTTTTATACATGCTCAGTTTTTCAAAAATTACTTGAATAAAGTAGAACTATGTTGTGCTTATTATTAAATTCCTTTTATGCTTCTTTTTTAAGAGAAGGGATTGGTGTGTTGAATAGATAAATTTAGAGAACAAGTTAAAGTATAAAAATACCACTCACATTTCTATAATTTCCGTATGATACAGATGACAAATGAGATACAAAAGATTAAATGGAAGACTATAAGGGAAAAAAAGAGAAGATAGAGAAGATAAAAATGTAGAAAGAGAGTTATAATGAGCAAAGAAAGAAACAAATGGAAGAGGAAAAACTGTCATGCTTAGGAATAAAGAAAACAAAGGAACTTGTGGATATCACTTGTCATTTGTTTTTTTGGTCTTAAGCAGCTGCTTCTTCTTTTCCAATGTTTGTTGTCAAATCCATCTGCCTCGTGATAATTTATTCAGCTCCTTACACTTTCTTCTTTCTTTTCCTTTTTTGGTGGGAAATGATTGAAGTATATATCTCCAGAAAAGGTTTGGCCTTACATATAAATAATGTATAATTTTGGATTTGCTTTTGAGGCATCTATATGAAATTATGAATTGAAGCCATACATATATATGGCTTCCCTGATAGCTCAGTTGGTAAAGAATCTAACTGCAATTCAGGAGACCCCAGTTTGATTCCTGGGTTGGGAAGATCCACTGGAGAAGGGATAAGCTACCCATTCCAGTATTCTTGGGGCTCAGCTGGTAAAGAATCTGCCTGCAATGCAGGAGACCTGGATTTAATCCCTGGGTTGGGAAGACCCTCTTGAGAAGGGAAATGCTACCCGCTCCAGTATTCTGGCTTGGAGAATTCTATGGACTGTATAGTCCATGGGGTCTCAAAGAGTCAGACATGACTGAGCAACTTTCATTCACTCACTTATGTGTGTGTGTGTGTGTGTGTGTGTGTGTGTGTATTCCTTAGCTTTGTCCTCCTACAGGACTAGAAGCAATCATGAAGAGTAAGACTGAAAATACGTAGAGCCCATATCTTGATTTTTAAGTACTATTTCCCACTAACTTGGATCAGAGATCCTTGAGAAATGGGTGATCCTATGTCTGGGCAGCAGTGAATATGTTCTTATTGCAGAAAGCAAAGAAGTGCTCAGAGACAAAGGGCCATATCCAAAGAACATAATAGTTTTAAGAATGCTCCCTTGTAAAATTTCATATAATTTAAAAGTAATGCTTAAATAAATTACAGCAAATTGAATAAAGAAATGGAAGCCATAAAGACTCTTAGGAAAACAAAGAGAAAGGGAGAGAGAGATTTATTTAAGACAAGCTAATAAATATGGAGGGAAAGAAGAAAATAGAAATATTATTTTTTAAGACTCAACATTGCTAAATCAAGTAAAGATCATCAATGCATGCTATATTTCATTCATACAAAGTCTTATGTTGTAGCACATACAAAAAACATTTATTTAACCTTCCTGTTTAACCCAGGCTGCATATTGGGTTTAGATCAATCACATGTGATTTTTCTTTCTCCTGGACCAGTGGTTTCTCAAGTCACTTTCTTCTCATGGTGTACAAAGGCAGGGGTACCAAAGAATAAGGTCACTGAGCAAGGACAGTGGACATGATTTCATCACTTCCATTGACACCTTTGTGGCCAAAGTCTGACCAAATATGGATCCATAAAGAACCAATGAATAACTCCCCCATGATTTAATTTATTACAGATTAGGTGGCTACAACTAATTAATGGTCTGAAAGTTTGTTGATCATCAGGGTACTCATACCCAAATATTAACTACAGATTATTTTTTGGTTCAGAGATAAAATAATATGCCTATTGAATGATGAGGTACTGCAATCACCTTTTAAATTGAAATAAGACAACAAATTCACAGACAACTCATGCAGCTTAATATCATCAAAACAAACAACCCAGTCAAAAAATGGGTAGACCTAAATAGACATGTATACAAAGAAGGCATACATAAGACCAAAAAAAAAAAAAAACCCACATGAAAAGATGTTAAACATCACTAATTATTACATAATTGCAAATCAAAACTCCAATGAGATATCAACTCACATCAATCAAAATGGCTATCATCAAAAAATCCACAAACAATAAATTCGAGAGAGCATGTGGAGAGAAGGGAACCCTCCTACACTGTTGGTGGAAATGCAATTTGGTGCAGCCACTATGGAAAACATTATGCTGCTGCTGCTAAGTTGCTTCAGTCGTGTCCGACTCTGTGCAACCCCATAAACGGCAGCCCACCAGGCTCCTCCGTTCCTGGGATTCTCCAGGCAAGAACACTGGAATGGGTTGCCATTTCCTTCTCCAATGCAGGAAAGTGAAGAGTGAAAGTGAAGTCGCTCAGTCGTGTCCGACTCTTAGCAACCCCATGGACTGCAGCCTACCAGGCTCCTCTATCCATGGGATTTTCCAGGCAAGAGTACTGGAGTGGGATGCCATTGCCTTCCCCGGGAAAACATTATGGATGCTCCTTAAAAAAACTAAAAATAGAGCTTCTATATGATCTTGCAATTTTACTTTTGGGCGTGTTGTTGTTTAGTTGAACAGTCATGTCCAACTCTTTGTGGCCCCATGGACTGGAGCATGCTGGCTGAGCTACCAGGGAAGCCCACTTTTGGGCATATATCTTAAGAAAACCAGAATTCAAAAGCATACATGCTTGCCAGTGCTCACTGCGGTGCTATTTACAATAGTCAGGTCATGGAAGCAACCTAAATGTCCATCAATAGATGAGTGGATGAAGATGTGGTACATATATACAATGAAATATTACTCAGCCAATAAAAGGAATGAAATGCTGCTATTTGCAGCTACATGAACAAACCTAGAGAATGTCATGTTGAGTGAAGCCAGACAGAAAAAGACAAATACTGTACAATACTGCTTATAAGTGGAATCTAAAAAGAAATGATAAAAATGAACTTACAAAACAAAAACTTTCACAGACTTAGAGAACAAACCTACAGTTACCAGGAGGAAGGAATGTTTAGCAGAGTTTGGGAGTGTCATGTACACACTGCTATATTTAACATGGATACTCAACAAGGACCTACTGTATAGCATATGGAATTCTGCTCAATATTATGTTAACAACCTAAATGGGAAAATAATTTGAAACATAATAGATATATGTATGTGCATACCTGAATCACTTTGCTGTACACCTGAAACTATCATAACATTTTTAGTTAACTATACTTCAACATAAAATAAAGTAGCTAAAAAAGAGGTTAAACAAATGATCAGTCATTACAAACAGTATGATGTCATGTATCTCCTAAAGTGATGCAGTACGTGCACAATATCACCTGCATACGAATATTACCCCCAAAATAAATAAATTTACCTATGAGAAAATGGGCAAATATGGATATAAAATATTCTAGAAGACAAGTGGCGTATACTCTACTCTTCAAAATAAATACTGAGTCAGTTGTCCTCTTCTACAGAAAAGATACAGAAACGAAGTTATATGAACACATGCAAGGTATAAAGATTTATTAGATTCTAGTTTCACTCTGTATAATAGGCTCCAGTTTCATCCACCTCAGTGAAGTAAGCCAGAAAGAAAAACACCAATACATATACTAATGCATATATATAGAATTTAGAAAGATGGTAATGATAACTCTGTATGAGAGACAGCAAAAGAAACACATATGTATAAAACAGTCTTTTGGACTCTGTGGGAGAGGGCGAGGGAGGGATGATTTTGGAGAATGGCATTGAAACATGTATATTATCATATGTGAAACTAATCACCAGTCCTGGTTTGATGCATGATACAGGATGTGCGGGGCTGGTGCACTGGGATGACCCAGAGGGATGGTATGGGGAGGGGGTGGGAGGGGGGTTCAGGAAGGGGAACACGTGTACACCCATGATGGATTCATGTTGATGTATGGCAAAATCAATACAATATTGTAAAGTAATTAGCCTCCAATTAAAATAAATAAATTTATATTTAAAAAATCAATTGCAAATATTTTAAAAATCTACTATTTATATGTCTTGGATATTAATATGTTGGCAAATATAATCTGTTCTTAAAAAAAGATTCTAGTTTAAAAAATGGATAAATTAGAAACAAGTAGAGACTATACATTACATAGCGATATTAAAATCAGTTCAGTTCAGTCACTCAGTCGTGTCCTACTCTTTGTGACCCCATGAATCGCAGCATGCCAGGCCTCCCTGTCCATCACCAAAATCCCAGAGTTTACCCAAACTCATGTGCATTGAGTCGGTGATGCCATCCAGCCATCTCATCCTCTGTTGTCCCCTTCTCCTCCTGCCCCCAACCCCTCCCAGCATCAGAGTCTTTTCCAATGAGTCAACTCTTCGCATGAGATGGCCAAAGTACTGGAGTTTCAGCTTTAGCATCAGTCCTTCCAATGAACACCCAGGACTGATCTCCTTTAGAATGGACTGGTTGGATCTCCTAATATCAGTTATATAGTGTTATAATTGTGTAATATTATATAGGCGTCTGTCATTCTTAGGAGTGCCATTTTATAAAGTGCTGAAATATTTAGAGGTAAAGCTCATAACATCTGTGGCTTGCCTTCAAATGCATAGATAGGTAGAATAGATGGATGGATCTATGATAGACAGATACATAGACAGAACAGAGAATTCTTGAAGTTTAAATTGTTCTGAGATTGAGAATAATAAATGCGATGCATTTTTGCATGAAAATAAAGAACAACAATCAGCTTAATGTGATTGAGACAAAAAAAGAATAAGTATTTCTAAATAGCTGTAAGTGTTCAAAAAGTTTTTTTTTTTTTACTAAGGATTATTTTAACACTTTAGAAAATATTAACATTTTATAATCAATAGCTTCACAAGATATATTTTATGTATGTGAATATATATGTGAATATTTGGTATTCTAATGTACTTTAATGAGACATGAATAATATAACTTATGTCTAGCAAATTATCAAGATTTGTGTATTGTTAATAAGAACTCATTAACCATTATTTTCAATGGCTGTTATGCACAAACTACATTAAACAGGCACAGCAGGTTGCATTTGGATGTTTACAATTTAAGTAAAATTGGAAAGGCCAACACTATTAGTTTCATTTTGATACTGTCAGCACAATAATATCAGTAATTAATGGATTCTGCATTTTTATGAAAGCATCAAGATAACTTATAGAATTTTATGGTAGTTCTCTGTGGTAATATAGACACATATATAAGCACTATGGATTCTCAATCCATGATTAAGATATGGATTAATAAAGAATATTGTATCAATGCAAACTTCTGGTTTGCCTAGATCTGGTTTGTTGAATCATGGTTCATTACAAAGGAATGATGGGTTCACTTATAATTGAGATGGTATAACTTTAGAACTTTATAATTGACCTTCTTGGAATGAATAGAATAAAGATAGCCATAATAGTCACCAATGAAAACAAAAAAGATGGTGTTTTTTTTCCACAGAAAATTCTTTATCTTCATTTTAGTAAAGGTTGAATCATGGAAATTTAGTGTTGGGTTAATCTGCAATTTTCATACATCTCAAAGACCTTTTTATTCTGTTCTATGGTCCCTTAAGGTTAACTAAGTTCATGAAAATTTCTTAAACCTTACTACACCTTAAAATTATCTGGTAATCATGAAAAAATATACTCATGCCTTGGTCCTATACCAACAAATTTGTTTGTTAGTATTAGGAGAAACAGTTTATCCCTTTTTTCCTGTTCCAGCACCTATACCTAATTTGAATTAATCACTCTAGACAAAGGCCATCAAAGAGAGTCCTTCATGATTGGATGTATTTTCTCATGTTTGTTCCAAGGATAATCTTTTCATGGCCTGAAGTTTTCCACTTAAAGTGAATGTTCATGAAGAAGAAATGCTCAGATGTGATCATTAAGTCATTTCAGTTTGGCCCCTGGCTTTCTCTGATTGTTCAGTGGTAGAAAGAAAGTGAAAGTGAAAGTGAAGTTGCTTAGTTATGTCTGACTCTTTGCCATCCAATGGACTGTAGCCTACCAGGCTCCTCCATCCATGGGATTTTCCACGCAAGAGTATTGGACTGGCTTGCCATTTCCTTCTCCAGGGCATCGTCTCGATCCAGGGATCGAACCCAGGTCTCCCGCATTGCAGGCAGATGCTTTACTTTCTGAGCCACCAGGGAATACAACACACACAGTTACAATTTTCCCCCACTTTTGTTATCAGAATTGGAAGGAAGGTCCCTCCTCAGTGCTCTAAGCCCCCTAACCCTATGGTACTAAGCAGAAGTACTGTATGTACGTGTGTGTGTGTGTGTGTGTGTGTGTGTGCATGCTAAGTCACTTCAGTTGTGTCTGACTCTTTGCAACCCAGTAGACCATAGACTGCCAGGCTTCTCTGTCCATGGGACTCTCCAGGAAAGAAAACTGGATTGGGTTTCCACGCCCACCTCCAAGGGATCTTCCTGACCCAGCGATCAAACTGCATGTTTTATGTCTTCTGCATTGGTAGGTGGGTTCTTTACCACTAGCACCACTGAGAAGCCCTAGGAGTGCTTTGCATTGTACGTTATTATATTTTTGAACACTTTAAAAGCATCTTTGAATATTTACTCTGTAGTAAGCATAAAACTAAGTGACTTCCATACATACAATCATTTAATCTTAGATATGTTTTCATTGTCGTTTTAGTCACTAAGCCATGTCTGACTCTTTTGTGATCCCATAGGCTGTAGCCTGCCAGGCAACTCTGTCTATGGGATTTCCTAGGCAAGAATACTGGAGTAGATTGCCATTTTTTTCTTCAGCAGTTCTTTCCAACCCAGGGATCGAACTTATGTCCCCTGCATTGGCAGGCAGTTTCTTCACCACTGAGCTACTTGGAAAGCTGCATAACCTTTTGGGTTATAGGTAAATATAACATAAAATATTGTTTACATTGTTAATGGAGAATTCCTTCTTGCTAGTGAAGAAACTGAAGCACAAGATATTTAGTAGAATTCCCTTTGATGTACAGCAGGCTCTTGTTGTTTATCTATTAATATTTTATATATTGTAAGTTTGTGTATGTTAACCTCAATTTCCTTATCCTTATTTACCCCTCCCTTTTATTCCTCTTTTTTTATTCGTATTGCCATTTCCATTTTTTGGAGAAATAGGAAACCTTTTTATTCCTATTACCAAGATCTTGTCTTGGGTCCTTGCCACTTACTGCTGCTAAATCGCTTCAGTCCTGTCCGACTCTGTGCAACCCCATAGACGCCAGCCTACCAGGCTCCCCCATCCCTGGGATTCTCCAGGCAAGAACACTGGAGTGGGTTGCCATTTCATTCTCCAATGCATGAAAGTGAAAAGCGAAAGTGAAGTCGCTCAGTCGTGTCTGACTCTTTGCGACCCCATGGACTGCGGCCTATCAGGCTCCTCCGCCCATGGGATTTTCCAGGCAAGAGTACTGGAGTGGGTTGCCATTGCCTTCTCCGTGCCACTTACTACCCTTTAGAAACGATTTGTTTTCTATGTCTGAGTCTGTTTCTGTTTTGTAAATAAATTGTATCATTTCTTTTAGGTTCCAGGTATGTGATATCATATGATATTTATCTTTCTCTGCCTGACTTTATTTAGGATGATAATCTCTAGATCCATCCATGTTGCCGCAAATGGCATTACTTATTTTTATGGCTGAGCAATATTCCTTTGCATATATATGTATATATAAGCAATGTATAACATATAATGCATTTATACATGTATATATTACATACATCATATCTTCTTTATCCAGTCACTTATCAGTGGGGATTTAGGTTGCTTTCCAACATTTCTATTCTTAATAATCAAGTCACAGCTTCTTCCCAAACAGGCAGGTGGTGGGGTGGGGGACAGACAGGAGGAATTATGTAAGTGAGTGAACATCAGCAGGTAGCAATCACGGTGGACCACCTTCGAGTCCATATACCAGCATAATACAGAAAGATGATTGAGATAATTAGAAAATATAATCAACTTGATAACAGATTGGATATGGTAAGGGGTGAAGGAATGATTTCAAGAATACTTAACAGTCAATTGAAGGAAAGATGTTCATATTTCTGAGATATAAATCAATATTTATATTATTGCTTAGGCTTTTTGTCTGAAACATGCACAGCTTATAATAGGATTTTTTGCATCATTTATGTCAGACAATAGACTATGACTGATGCCTTTTTTGTTCTTATATTTAATCTCAGGGGGTCTTCCCTTCCAGTCCAGTGGTTAAGACTCCATTCTTCTACTGCAGAGGGTGCAGGTTAGATCCCTGGTCAGAGAACTAAGATCCTGCAAGCCACTCAGTGTGGGCAAAAAATTAAAAGAAAGATTTTTAAAAAGCCTCAGGAAATTTATAGTTTTCAAAGAGGAAGTACATATTATTAAATATTTCCCCAAGAATGTTGAGGCACTCACAATTCTCATTCCATGTTTCTGACCACCTCCTAATAGTTATTCTATTCTATTCTAATATTCTACTAGTACTATGAGAATAGTTCTCTGGGCTTCTTAGAGAGAGGAGTTGTGAATGTAATTAATAGATACATCTTAAATCATCCAGAATTACATGAAATATGTTCAGTTCAACTCTTAAAAAGTAGGTTAGGAATATTTTTATGGAATTAAAAAAATTAATTTATCATATCTTAAGATAGAACTAGATGAACTTTCTGATATTTCATAATTTATGACCTATTAAAAAGAGCAGTTTACATGGTTCAATGTGACACTGCATTATCAGAAGTGACTGACAATCTGTTAACAAATCTGTTATCTGATCTGAGAACACCACTCTATTTATCTTGTGAAATCTCGAGTCTGAGTTATTTTATATAAATGAAGATAAAAGTAAATAAGCATTTAAATATTTGCTATTGCTAATACAATATTATGGAAGCAATTGACACATGCATTAATAGGAAATTATTATTGTTTCCCAGTAAAATAATTCACAAACCCAGATGGAAAAGTAATTTCTTAATGATGAACCAGCTCCTTTTTTATGTGATTTCATTGCTTACAGAGAGTACACAATGAAATAGAATCTATACCAGGTATTAACTTGAATTTCTGTATGATTCACTTGAATTTCATTGTACAAATATAACTGATACCATCAGCGTTGCTTAGAATATAAATTAATTTCCAATCATCTATTGCAGTCATATTATTCTATTTGCATTTTAGAGGTTATTTTTGAATATTTTCATGCTTTAACATTGGGGATTTATTTCTAATATTCTGTTTTAATGGCCTCTTTCTTAAACCGGGATTAAAATATTGTGCCTTTTAGAAAACTTTCTGTTCAGTATTCCAGCCTGAAAGATTATTTGTGCAGGATGGAAAAATCTGTTTTTTGCTGCACAGATGCCTTTCCCATAAGGCAATATTTTGCTTTTTCCTTTCAGTTCAATCTGGGCACCAGATTTCTGAAAAAGTAAATAATGTAATTTTATATGAATTAAGATATTCTTAAAAATGTTTGTCTTGATGTAAATGTAATGTACCCTAGTGACACTTCAGTTGTCACGGCAGTGTTATATTTCAAAATACGATAGCTCATAAAATTAGTATTAGTCTCATTGCTCTTTCTTCCTAAATCCAAACTCATAGGTATTCTGAATCAATTAAGGTATTTACATACTGTAAAGGTTTTCTTACAGTCCTGGAAAACACTATTGATATAGCCAAGATCAAATTGCTAAATACAGAATATACTCTGTGAGTGTAAATTCTCAGTGTTATGAAAATCTTTTCTTAACCTGTTTATTCCTATTACCAAGATCTTGCCTCAGGTCATTGTTATATCCATCTGGACTATTTTCATCGTGGAAAACGGTCTTTTACTTCACTATTTCCTACTCAAAAGTATCTTCCACATTAATGCAACTCTTCTTATTATTTTGATCACATACTTTCCCTGATTACCATCAAATCCAGCTCAGATTTCTTAGCCTAGAAAACAGGAGTCTGGCTCCCACCAACCTTTTCAGCTCATATCCTCTCTCTCTGCATTGACGCTATACTGAATGAATAATAAGATAATTTCAGTTTTTCAGGCATATACCATCTATTTTTCGGGCTCAAAAATCACTGCAGATTGTGATTGCAGCCATGAAATTAAAAGACACTTACTCCTTGGAAGGAAAGTTATGACCAACCTAGATAGTATATTGAAAAGCAGAGATATTACTTTGCCAACAAAGGTCCATCTAGTCAAGGCTATGGTTTTTCCAGTGGTCATGTGTGGATGTGAGAGTTGGACTGTGAAGAAGGCTGAGCGCCGAAGAATTGATGCTTTTGAACTGTGGTGTTGGAGAAGACTCTTGAGAGTCCCTTGGACTGCAAGGAGATCCAACCAGTCCATCCTAAAGGAGATCAGTCCTGGGTGTTCATTGGAAGGACTGATGCTGAAGATGAAACTCCAATACTCTGGCTACCTCATGCAAAGAGTTAACTCATTGGAAAAGACCCTGATACTGGGAGGGATTGGGGGCAGGAGGAGAAGGGGACGGCAGAGGATGAGATGGCTGGATGGCATCACTGACTCGATGGACGTGAGTTTGGGTGAACTCCGGGAGTTGGTGATGGACAGGGAGGCCTTGTGTTGTGATTCATGGGGTCATAAAGAGTCGGACACTACTGAGGGACTTAACTGAACTGAACTGACCATCTTCTTCATCTCCTCTAATCCTCCATCATTTCCTCTGTACATATTAACATCACCCGATTCAGTTTTTAGGGTTTTGTTGTTGTTTGTTTTGTTTTTGAGCCTAAACTTATGAATAAGTCCCACAACTAAAAGTCCTTACTCATCCTGAGACTTCTATGCCCCCCATAGTATGACAGCCTACATTACATCTATAATAGCAGGTGTTATCTATCTTCATTGCCCTGGAAATAAATGTTTTTCATTGTCATATACCTGGTTGCATTTAGATTCAAGGAAATAGAGAAATAAGTTGTCTTAGAGTTTGAGAATACTTTTGGGTTCCCTAGTGGCCCAAACAGTTAAGAATCTGCTTGCAGTGCGGGAGACCTGGGTTTGATACCTAGCTTGGGAAGACTCCTGAAGAAGGGACCAGGTACCCAATCCAGTATTCTTGCCTGGAGAATTCTATGGACAAAGGAGCCTGGCGGACTATAGTCCATGGGGTCACAAAGCGTCGGATACAACTGAGCAATTAACACTTTCACTTTTCACTCTGTATCTCTGTATTTTCCTCCCCTCAGGCTTAATTTCCCATCCAGCAGGAAGTATAATAACTTGATTTCTCCTGAAATGAAATACCTAAATTGACATTTTGATGGCTATGAACTCCCTAACAAATTCTGTGGTTTAACAATTCTTCTACAAACTTAATTCTTTTATGTGATTCTATAGATAGATTTCTGCTTTCACTTATAGAGTGTTTACCTTCATTTTGACCTATCCCTAAAAACTGAAAATAACAAACAAGTATGGTTGGTTGGTCTTTTCTTTTGATTTTGTAAAAATTATTATTTTTTTACGGGAGAAAAATTGCTTTACAATGTTGTGTTGGTCTATGTGTTACAACAGAAATCAATCATAATTATATATATATATTTATATATATATATATATATATATATATATATATATATATATATATATCCCCCCTCCTTCTTAGCCTCCCTTCCTGACAATCCCACCCCTCTATGATGACACAGATTGCCAGCTTGGGCTCCCTGTGCTATATAACAGCTTCCTGTTAGCTATCTATTTTACACATGAGAGCTCATATATGCAGTACTACTTTTTCAATTTGTCCTATCCTCTTCTCCCCAACCTGTATCCACAAGTCCATTCTCTTCATCTGGATCTCCATTTCTTCTCTGTAAATAAGTTCATCAGTACTTTTTTTTTAGATTCCATATATATATTTGTGAAAAATATACAATATTTTTCTCTTTCTGACTTACTTCACTCTGTGAAACAGGCTTGAGGTTCATCTGCCTCACTTACAACTGACTCAAAGTCTTTTATTGATTGTTCATTTCTTTTGGGATGGGAACCTATTGTTTTCATCTTATTCTCTGCCTTTTGAACACATTTTGGTATAGATAGTTAACATAATCTTAATTATTATCATTTTACTCTATTATTGATTCACCACTGCTCTAAGGTAAGCTTTGTTATTAGAGAGAAGATATTCATAATTCACAGCAGATGGTGACTGCAGCCATGAAATTAAAATACACTTGCTCCTTGGTAGAAAAGCTATGACAAGCCTAGACAGCATATTAAAAAGCAGAGATATTACTTTGGCAAAAAAGGTCCATCTAGCCAAAGCTATGTTTTTTCCAATAGTCATGTATAGATGTCAGAGTTGGACTATAAAGAAAGCTGAGCACTGAAGAATTGATGCTTTTGAATTGTGGTGGTGTAGGAGACTCTTGAGAGTCCCTTGGACTTCAAGGAGATCCTACCAGTCCATCCTAAAGGAAATTAGTCCTGAATGTTCATTGAAAGGACTGATGCTGAAGCTGAAACTCTAATACTTTGGCCACCTGATGCAAAGAACTAACACATTAGAAAAGACCCTGATGCTGGGAAATATTGAAGGCAGGAGGAGAAGGGGATGATAGAGAATAAGATTGTTGGATGGCATCACCGACTCGGTAGACAGGAGCTTGAGTAAGATCCAGGAGTCGGTGATGGACAGGGAAGCCTAGTGTGCTGCAGTCCATGGGGTTGCAAAGAATCGGATGTGACTGAGCAACTGAACTGAACTGATTCATAAGGTCATGTGATCATTTTCTCAAACTTTGCTTATCCCAGGTCACCAGTGTCTCTATCAGCAGTGCCCCTATCCCAGATGTTCCTCTTTATTTCCTTAACCATTTGCTATGGTTATGAAACATATCCTCTGTGTCAGTGTTATTCTTTTGTTTCTGAGGGGCTGAGTGTGAAAGTGAATGTGTTAGTCATTCAGTAGTGTCCAACATTTTGTGAGTCCATCCACTGTAGCCCACCAGGCTCCTCTGTCTGTGAAATTCTCCAGTCAAAAATACTGGAGTGAGTTGCCATTTCCTTCTCCAGGGGATCTTCCCAACCCAGGGATTGAACTGGGGTCTCCCACATTACAGGCAGACTCCTTACCAACTGAGCCACCAGGAAAGTCACCTGAGTATCATGAAAGAACTAACTGTGGTATTCAATTATTGTTGTTCTTATTCATGATGCTAAGTTGTGTCCTACTTTTGTGACCCAATGTACTGCAAAATGCCAGCCTTCCCTGTCCTTCTGTATCTCCTGGAATTTGCTCAAATTCATATCCATTGAGTACAGTGATGCCATCCAACCATCTCATCCTCTGTAGCCCTCTTCTCCTCTTGCCCCCATCTTTCCCAGTATCAGGGTTTTTTCCAATAAGTCAGCTCTTGAACATCAGGTGGGCAAAATATTGGAGCATCAGTTCATTATCAGTCTTTCCAGTGAATATTCAGGTTGATTTCCTTTAGGATTGACTGGTTTGGTCTCTTTGCTGTCCAAGGGACTCAAGAGTCTTCTCCAGCACTGCGGTTTGAAAGCATATGCTGTCTAGGTTTATCATAACTTTTCTTCCAAGGAGCAAGCATCTTTTAATCTTGTGACTGCAGTCACCGTCCACAGTGATTTTGAGCCAAGAAAATGAAATCTGTCACTATTTCCACTATTTCTCCATCTATTTACCATGAAGTGATGGGACCAGATTCCATGATCTTAGTTGTTTAAATGCTGAGTTTTAAGCCAGCTTTATCACTCTCCTCTTTCACATTCATCAGCAGGCTCTTTAGTTCCTCTTCACTTTCTGTCATTAAAGTGGTATCATCTGCATATCTGAGGTTGTTGACATTTCTCCAGGCAATCTTGATTCCAACTTGTGAGTCATCCAGCCTGGATTTTCACATGATATGCACTCTGCATATAAATTGCATTAACAGGGTGCGATATAAACCTTGATATAATTATTTCCCAATTTTGAACCAATCTGTTGTTCCATATCTGGTTCTAATTGTTGCATCTTGTGCGGTATAAAGCTTTCTCAGGAAGCAGGTAAGGTGGTCTGATAATCCCATTTCTTTAAGAATTTTCCACAGTTTATTGTGATCCACACAACCAAAAGCTTTAGTATAGTCAATGAAGCAGAAATAGATGTTTGTTTGTTTGTTTTTGAATTCTCTTTATTTGATATTCAATTATATAACTTCTACATTTATGGCTTTAGTTCACCTCTCCCAATGATGAATATGCCCCAAATATACTAAAATAATATCTTATTAATGCATTTCTTGCAAATAAAGACAAAATAAAGGATATTTAGGGGTTTGTGACTCTTATTTTGTCTTTTAGATTACAGAAGAAGTGCTTGTCAGTTTGTGTATATTATAAAATTCTGATAAAAATCTAGGGGAATATTTGATAATCTCAAGCTTCTCCACATCTTGACAAAGAGTTTAGTAAAATTAGCTATAGTATGTTAGTTCCAATATTAGGATAGAAAAAAAGAGCTTGAGAAAAATAGGAGAGGGAAATAGAACACTGAAATATCAGAAAAAAATATAGATTAAACTTACCTATTTGTATTAATAGGTCATATGGCAGAATAGATGAATTGATAACCGCATGCTACTAGAACTCAACATGGAATATGTTTTTTCACGTATAAGTGGGCCTATACTTCCAAACAATAAAGCCCCTCATACTGCCCCCGCTTTGAAATTTATGCAGAGAATGTATAAAAAGTTTCTCAGACAACTAGTAAGTTTCTGGCCTTCTAATATTTCTCTGGAAGAAGAGAAAGTCTTATGTGTCTGTGTGTTTGCGCTTTGTGTGTTATGGTGTTAGTTGGAAGCAGAATAATTGTCTTTGCTTATTTAAAGTCTGTTATGACAGGAGGGATTTTTCCTCTTTTAATGTCCACTAGGATTAATAAGTATAGGCTAAAGTGAATGTGTTTGGCTCCATATAAGCCAAATATTAGCTTTGCATAATGGAGATACTACCTAAGTCTTGGCAGGCAGTATGTGGTGATGTTTGTCACAACAGGTGTTCAAACATAGATGGAATGGCCCCTCATCTGAAATGCTTTCGAGGAGATCAAAATATCAAATGAAGAATGGTTGCCTTAGAATGTCTCAGAGAGCCCTTCTAAACCCCAGATTACCTATTTTTAATATCTTTTTTTCCTCAAATGGCTAGTGCAAATATTCAGTGGGAAATTTCTGTTCTAAATTTATGGTAAGAGAAGAGTCACATATTTTTGTTTATATTTTTCCATATAAGAAATATGTGGTGCTGCATGTATGAAATAATATAAGTATTTGATTTATAAATATCTTACTTTTCAACTATCTGTGTTTATATCTCTTTTAAAGTGTACCTAACGTATTTCAAGGGTAAGCAGTATACATTTTCAAAAAGATTGCATTTATATTTTACACTTAGATTTCAATTTCTCCACTTAGTTAACTAATAATAAGGGTATATTTTCTCTTAACTTCCTTTGTGTAACACTTGCCTAAGACACTAATCTTTATCTGTGTCATATATTGAACTTTAAAAACAGTACATTTTACATATAAGAAAATTGATGTTCAGGGTAATAAACTAATTATTCAGTTCAGTTCAGTCGCTCAGCCCAGTCTGACTCTTTGCGACCCCATGGACTGAAGCACGCCAGGTCTCCCTGTCCATCACCAACTCCTAGGGTTTACTAAAACGCATGTCCATTGAGTCAGTGATGCCATCCAACCATCTCATCCTCTGTCATCCCCTTTTCCTCTCACCTTCAAACTTTCCCAGCATTAGGGTCTATTCAAATGAGTCAGTTCTTTGCATCAGGTGCCCAAAGTACTGGAGTTTCAACTTCAGCATCAGTCTTTCCAATGAATATTCAGGACTGATTTCCTTTAGGATGGACTGGATGGATCTCCTTGCAGTCCAAGGGACTCTCAAGAGTCTTCTTCAACACCACAGTTCAAAAGCATCAGTTCTTCAGCGTTCAGCTTATTTTATAGCCCAACTCTCACATCTATACATGACTGCTGGAAAAACCATAATTTTGACTAGACAGACCTTTGTTGGCAGGGTAATGTCTCTGCTTTTTAATAGGCTGTTTAGTTTGGTCATACCTTTTCTTCCAAGGAGTAAGTGTCTTTTAATTTCATGGCTGCAGTCACCATCTGCAGTGATTTTGGAGCCCAAAAAATAGTCTGTCACTGTTTCTATTTTTACTCCATCTATTTGCCATAAGTGATGGGACCAGATGCCATGATCTTGGTTTTCCGAATGTTGAGTTTTAAGCCAACTTTTTAATTCTCCTCTTTCACTTTCATCAAGAGGCTTTTTAGTTCTTCTTCACTTTCTGCCATAAGGGTGGTGTCATCTTCATATCTGAGGTTATTGATATTTCTCCCAGCAATCTTGATTCCAGCTTGTGCTTCTTCCAGCCCAGCGTTCCTCATGATGTACTCTGCATATAAGTTAAATAAGCAGGGTGACAGTATACAGACTTTATGTACTCCTTTTCCTATTTGGAACCAGTCTGTTGTTCCATATCCAGTTCTAACTGTTGCTTCCTGACCTGCATACAGGTTTCCCAAGAGGCAGGTCAGGTGGTCTGGTATTCCCATCTCTTGAAGAATTTTCCACAGTTTATTGTGATCCACACAGTCAAAGGCTTTGGCATAGTTAATAAAGCAGAAATAGATGTTTTTCTGGAACTCTCTTGCTTTTTCCATGATCCATAAGATGTTGGCATTTTGATCTCTGGTTCCTCTGCCTTTTCCAAAACCAGCTTGAACATCTGGAAGTTCACAGTTCACGTATTGCTAAAGCCTGGCTTGGAGAATTTGAGCATTATTTTACTAGCGTGTGAGATGAGTGCAATTGTGCGGTAGTTTGAGCATTCTTTGGCATTGCCTTTCTTTGGGATTGGACTGAAAACTGACTTTTTCCAGTCCTGTGTCCACTGCTGAGTTTTCCAAATTTGCTGGCATATTGAGTGCAGAACTTTCACAGCATCATCTTTTAGGATTTGAAATAGTTCAACTGGAATTCCATCACCTCCACTAGCTTTGTTCATAGTGATGCTTCCTAAGGCCCACTTGACTTCACATTCCAGGATATCCGGCTTAGTTGAGTGTGAGTGATCACCCCTTCATGATTATCTTGGTCATGAAGATCGTTTTTGTACAGTTCTTCTGTGTATTCTTGCCATCTCTTCTTAATATCTTCTGCTTCTGTTAGGTCCATACCATTTCGGTCTTTATTGAGCCAATCTTTGCATAAAATTTTCCCTTGGTATCTCTAATTTTCTTGAAGAGATCTCTAGTCCTTCCCATTCTATTGTTTTTCTCTTTCTTTGCATCAACTACAATATATTCAAAATAAACAGACAACAACCAATAAATGGACTTTTTTTTTTTCTCCTGAAGCATTCCTAAACATAGACAATTTTAAAAGTAAACTCTTTCTTGGAAAATTTTCTTATTTTGAGCATAAACTGGTCTCCTTATTAATAGTGCCTGGAAGAAGGCTTTTCTTTAAATTTAATATTTTTTTTCCAAATAGGCACTTAAATCAAGAGGCTTTTTGAAACAACTACTTCCAATGATCAATGATTTTTTTTAAAGTTGATATCACAAGAATATATGCTCAAAAATATTAGTGTGAGCATGTTTTTTGTTTGTTGTGTCTCATGTTGTGTCTGTCTAGCTGCAAGTTTTTGTTGTCTCATATCTACACATAATTGAACAAATTAACAAATGCAGTTACTTTCTATAATTAAACATTTTCCCCTTTTCCTTAGATCTAGGACCATCCTGCTTTTTATTTTTTATTTATTTATTTTTTAAACTGTACAATATTGTATTGGTTTTGCCATATAGCAAAATGAATCTGCCACAGGTATACATGTGTTCCCCATCCTGAACCCTCCTCCCTCCTCCCTCCCCATACCATCCCTCTGGGTCGTCCCAGTGCACCAGCCCCAAGCGTCCAGGATCTTGCATCGAACCTGGACTGGTGACTCATTTCATATATGATATTATACATATTTCAATGCCATTGTCCCAAATCATCCCTCCCTCTCCCACAGAGTCCAAAAGACTGTTCTATACATCAGTGTCTCTTTTGCTGTCTCGTATCCAAGGTCATTGTTACCATCTTTCTAAATTCCATATATATGCGTTAACTTTCCTCTTCTTAAGGTTTTTCTTTTTTTCAGTCCTTCCTTGAATTTCTTTCTTTTCCTTTTACTCTTCCTTTCTTTCAGGTTTCTTTCTTTCTTGTCTTGTCTTTTTCTTTCTTTCTTTCTTTTTTTTTTTTTTTTTTTTTTTGAGGAAAATCCTGACTTAGTTGAGGGGCTTTGGAAGCAGGCTATTTGAATTATTTCTAGCTCCATAATCTCCAATTATTCAAAGGGAATTTCATAAAGTGGACCTTCCAACAGCACATGACAAGTATGTGACAAATGTTATTTTACTGCTATGCCCACCACCCAGAAAATTTAAAGACGAATGTAACTAAAGACTATCTTAGCTATTCAGACGCTTACTCCTTGGAAGGAAAGTTATGACCAACCTAGATAGCATATTCAAAAGCAGAGACATTACTTTGCCAACAAAGTTTGTCTAGTCAAGGCTATGGTTTTTCCTGTGGTCATGTATGGATGTGAGAGTTGGACTGTGAAGAAGGCTGAGCGCCAAAGAATTGATGCTTTTGAACTGTGGTGTTGGAGAAGACTCTTGAGAGTCCCTTGGACTGCAAGGAGATCCAACCAGTCCATTCTGAAGGAGATGAGCCCTGGGATTTCTTTGGAAGGAATGATGCTAAAGCTGAAACTCCAGTACTTTGGCCACCTCATGTGAAGAGTTGACTCATTGGAAAAGATTCTGATGCTGGGAGGGATTGGGGGCATGAGGAGAAGGGGACGACAGAGGATGAGATGGCTGGATGGCATCAATGACTCGATGGACGTGAGTCTGAGTGAACTCTGGGAGTTGGTGATGGACAGGGAGGCCTGGCGTGCTGCGATTCATGGGGTCGCAAAGAGTCGGACACGACTGAGTGACTAATCTGATCTGATAGCTATTTTAAGCAAAACTAAAATGTTTACTTTAATCTTATACTGTAACACTGTATACTAAAATGAACATTTTTGTGAAATATAAATACCCAGTCACTGAATAGTTAACTTTGTATGAAAATGCTCTTTATAATAATTAAAAATTGTGGAATTATTAAGCACTGACTTTAGTTTAAATATAGCTTATCCATGTCACTTGCAGAGGAGCCAATAGTCTGTTTTGAAACTTGAAATAAGATAAGAATGTATGTGTATAAAATATTTTTCTTATTCATTAAATTATTTGATTTGAGTTGTTATAAGACATTCAAATAGAAGTCAAAAATGGTGTACCAGAACATATTATTTTATTTTGTTTTAATGAGATAATTCTTGATCTTTAGAGAGCAGTTTCAAGTTTTTCACTAAGAGCATTTTTTTTAATTTAATTTTATTTTTAAACTTTACATAACTGTATTAGTTTTGCCAAATATCAAAATGAATCCCCCACAGGTATACATGTGTTCCCCATCCTGAACCCTCCTCCCTCCTCCCTCCCCATTCCAGCCCTCTGGGTCGTCCCAGTGCACCAGCCCCAAGCATCCAGTATCGTGCATCGAACCTGGACTGGCAACTCGTTTCATACATGATATTTTACATGTTTCAATGCCATTCTCCCAAATCTTCCCACCCTCTCCCTCTCTCACAGAGTCCATAAGACTGTTCTATACATCAGTGTCTCTTTTGCTGTCTCGTACACAGGGTTATTGTTACCATCTTTCTAAATTCCATATATATGCGTTAGTATACTGTATTGGTGTTTTTCTTTCTGGCTTACTTCACTCTGTATAATAGGCTCCAGTTTCATCCACCTCATTAGAACTAAGAGCATTTTGAACTAGTAAGTCTTAACTGTTCACCGATTCTGTTTACATAGCAAAAACCTATAGAAGAAATAGAAAATGAGTCCATTTCTATTTCATTATTTTTATATGTAGAGGTTTAGCAGGTTTATTATGGTCAAGGTAGTTTCTGACTAAGTCCATCTGGTTTAAATATTTCCACTGTCAAAGGTAAAGTTTCCATAGGTGCATGGATTTATATCCAGACTTTCTATTTTGTTCCATTGATCTGTACTTGTCTTTGTGCTAGTACCATAATGGTTTGATGACTGTTCAGTTCAGTTCAATCACTCAGTCATGTCTGACTCTTTGTGATGCCATGGACTGCAGCATCCCAGGCTTCCCTGTCCATCACCAGCTCCTGGAAGTTGCTCAAAATTCATGACTGTAGCATTGTAGTATAGCCTGAAGTCAGGAAGATTGATTCTTTCAGTTCCATTCTTCTTTCTTAAGATTGCTTTGGCTATCAGGGTCTTTTGTGTTTCCATAAAAATTATGAATTTTTTTGTTCTAGCTATGATTTTTCATTGTTAGCATATAGGAATGCAAGGGATTTCTGTGTATTAATTTTATATCCTACAACTTTACCATATTCTTTGATTAGCTGTAGTAATTTTCTCATGTCATCTTTAGGATTTTCTATGTAGGCAAAAGTATACAATGGGGAAAAGACAGAGTCTTCAACAAGTGCTGCTGGGAAAACTTGTCAACTATGTGTAAAAGAATGAAACTAAAACACTTTCTAACACCATACACAAAAATAAACTCAAAATGGATTAAAGACCTAAATGTAAGACCAGAAACTATAAAACTCTTAGAGAAAAACATAGGCAGAACACTCTTCGACATAAATCACAACAAGTTCCTCTATGACCGCTTCCTAGAATAATGGAAATAAAAACAAAATTCAACAAGTGGACCTAATTAAACTTATAATCTTTTGCATAAGGAAGGGAACTATAAACAAGATGAAAAGACAGCTTTTAGAAAGGGACAAAATAATAGCAAATGAAGCAACTGACAAAGATTTAGTCTCCAAAATACACAAGCACCCCATGCAGCTCAATACCAGAAAAACTAATAACTCAATTGAAAGTGTTCAGAAGATCTAAACAGATACTTCTCCAAAAGAAGACATACAGATTGCTAATAAACACATGGAAAGATGCTCAACATCACTCATTATTAAATAAATACACATCCAAACCACAATGAGGTATCTTCTCACACTAGGCAGAATGGCCATCATCAAAAAGCCTACAAACAATAAATGCTTAGAGGGGTATGGAGAAAAGTGAACCGTTTTATACTGTTGGTGGGAATGCAAACTAGTACAGTGAATATTGAGAACAGTGTGGAGATTCCTTAAAAAAAGCTGTGAGTAGAATTGCCATACAACCCAGAAATCCCACTGCTGGGCTAGAATCTTGAGGAAATCAGAATTGAAAGAGACACATGTACCCCCATTGTTCATTGTAGCACTATTTACAATAGCTAGGACATGGAACCAACCTAGATGTCCACTGGCAGATGAATGGATAAAGAAGTTGTGGTACATATGCATAATGGAATATTCAGTTCAGTTCAGGTCAGTTTAGTCGCTCAGTCGTGTCCGACTCTTTGCGACCCCATGAATCGCAACACGCCAGGCCTCCCTGTCCTTCACCATCTCCCGGAGTTCACTCAAACTCACGTCCCTCGAGTCGGTGATGCCATCCAGCCATCTCATCCTCTGTCATCCCCTTCTCCTCCTGCCCCCAATCCCTCCAAGCATCAGAGTCTTTTCCAATGAGTCAACTCTTTGCATGAGGTGGCCAAAGTACTGGAGTTTTAGCTTTAGCATCATTCCTTCCAAAGAACACCCAGGGCTGATCTCCTTTAGAATGGACTGGTTGGATCTCCTAGCAGTCCAAGGGACTCTCAAGAGTCTTCTTCAACACCATAGTTCAAAAGCATCAGTTCTTCGGCGCTCAGCTTTCTTCACAGTCCAACTCTCACATTCCATACATGACCACTGGAAAAACCATAGCCTTGACTAGACGGACCTTTGTTGGCAAAGTAATGTCTCTGCTTTTCAATATATTATCTAGGTTTGTCATAACTCTTCTTCCAAGGAGTATGCGTCTTTTAATAAAAAGGGATGCATTCGAACCAGTTCTAATAAGGCAGATGAACCTAGAGCCTATTTTACAGAGTAAAGTAAGTCAGAAAGAGAAAGACAAATACAGTGTCTTAACTCACATATATGAAATTTAGAAAGATAATACCGATGATTCTACATGCAGGGCAGCAAAGAGACACAGATGTAAAGAACAGACTTTTGGACTCAATGGGAGGAGAGTGTGGGATGATTTGAAAGAATAGCATTAAAACATATACATTACCATATGTAATATAGATTACCAGTGTGAGTTCAGTGCATGAAGCAGGGCACCCAAAGTCAGTGCTTGGGACAGCCTGAAAGGAAGGATGGGGTAGGAAGAGGGTGGTATGAGGGTTCAGGATGCGGGGTACACGTATGTACCTATGTCCATTTCATGTTGATGTATGGCAGAAACCATCACAAGTTGTAATTATCCTTCAATTAAAATAAATAAAGAAAAAGAAAAACAAATTTCTACTGTAAGATCTAGATTTTTGGCATGCCAAGGAAACAGCTTATCATTCATTTAAATTAACTAAAGCATTATTTTATGAAAATGGAATAGATATACCCAAGTGGGATGATGATGGAAAAATAAAAAAGTTCTACATTAATTTACTGGGGGTCTCATTGCAAAATACTACAGACTAGGTGAATTGATCATCAAAAATTTATGTTTTTGTAGTTCTAGAGACTTCCTTCTGAAATCCATGTTGGAAAGATCTGTTCTGGGGATCTTTCCTTGACTTATAGATGGCCACTTCCTTATATTTTCAGATAGGCTTCCCTTTGTTCATCATTGTGTCCAAATTTCCTTTTCTTAAAAGGACACCAGTAATATTAGATAGGAATGTACCTGATGACCTCATTTTGAATCAATCACCTTTGGAAAGATTCTATTTATAAATAAGATCACATTCTGGATATTAAGGGTCAAGACTTCAGCATATTAATTTTGGAGAGAGACACGATTTAGCTAATAACCACCTCTTTTAGATATTTCCTTAAATGCTTATAAAATTGTCTTTAAAGAAAATTACCTGAATAGTTTATTTAATGTTTTTTTTTTAAATATATATATCTAGCTACACAAAGGGAGGAATTTAATGAAACCTAGAATGGACAATTTGAAATCAACAAAATCAGGATAGATGTTTTCAAACTGTAGCATTATAAACCAAAAAGCTGTATAAACTGAAATTTAGGTTCCCACAAACTCATTCATCTGCTTAGTTTGAATCAAAGAAAATATATGTGTTTTCCTTTTATAGTTTCATATTTCCAACCACAAGATTTTATGGCAGCTCACTTATCTCTGTGGCAATAAAAATATAGTACACACATACAAGCTCACATACAAAATAATAAATTTGTACATTAACAAGATGTATAATTTTTAAGTTATTAAGTTTATTAAGTTCTGGCTCAAATTTATTAAGTTCTGGTTGTTTTGTATATCAGCTACCTAATCTGGTTATTCAGTAGTCCTTAAGTGGGTGGGGATTTTTTAAACTGTAACATATTATCCATAGATTACTGGTAATAATGGAAAAAGAAACATTTTTAAAGGCATTCAAGTTGAACTTCTTAATATTCTTACCAATAGAAAATGATGATCCCCATCATCCCCCATCCCCCTTAAATGACCCAGCTCAATGCTGTCTGAACAAGGGCCTGAGAAGTGCTTTGTTCCATGTTAAGCAAGCTGTGATTATCATTTGTTCCATGTTAAGCAAGCTGTGATATATTTAAATAATCCTTCTAAGGAAAGTGGGAAGTAAAGGAAAAAATCATGGCCTCTAAAATAGAAATGTAGTTTGCATCCCTTCCAGATTTATTTCTACTGGGCATAGGAAATTCCTGTCTTAAGACAAATCTAATGTGGTCTTCCTAGAGATTTGCTCACAAAATTATAATTAAATGAATTATTAAGTATATTAAATATAAAATATAAAAAATACAAATCAATATTCACTCCCTGTCTAGTCCAGATAAAAATTCCATTTATTATTCCAAAGTGAAATTACCAAAAGTCTTTGAGTCTTCTTGGGCTCAAAATGAAATTGCTAGAAGTTCTAACTCCATAAAATATATAAGGATAGACCCATTCTCTAGTTCAACAAATTTGTGGCACTTAAAAAAGTGTCTAGAGCTGATCATGGGCCTGAGATTCAGAATATACTTTTAAAAGGGACATGCATCTTTCATGAAAGTTATGGTCAATTAAGAAGGGGAGTGGGTGATTAGATATATGGAGGGTTAACATATAATACAAAATTCAACATTCATGTGAATAACATGTCCTTTAGGAAAAAAAATTCTAAAAATTAATGGATGTTAACTCAATCAGTTCTCAGTTAGCTGTTAGTGTTTTAGAAGATATCTTAACAGTTTTATAAAGATCAACTCAATATTTTTCTTATTAATTAGATAAGTATTATCCTGCTCTAAAATTAAATGAAGCAAGATAATGATAAACCAACAATTAAAGAGGGTCTTATTTGTTACAAAGAAATTATTATGCTTTTATTGGAGCTCAGGAAAAATGATTCTAAAAAATTGTGACCATATGTGTTTATGAAGTGTTTTATTCCAAAATGTAGTGGTTGTAGCTAGAAGTTAAAAAATCATGTTTAACAAATTTCTAATATTGTCATGCTGTGTCCTAGAAGGCAAACACAGAAAGTTATTAATATTTATAGACTAAAAATGAAGCAAACCTTATAAATTAAATATTACCTGTTTTCATAGAAGAGCACAGTAAATGGACCAAAAATCCAGCAGATGATTTCCTGTGGTAACAGAAAAAGAAAAACCAATAGGGGGTCTTTAAAATAGTTAGCCTTTGATGTTATTAAATCTCCCACTTTATTATATGCAAGAGCCTGAGATTTTTTGAGGTAAATAATAAACAGTCTCTCCTTAGAATTTTAGCTGAGACTTTGTATTCTTTAACTCATCAAAATATAGGTGTGATTATATTGTCCTATGTGATTTTGAGAGGAAAACCATAACAATCTGAATATAAATTGCAAATCATATTTTAGGAGCTGCTGCAAAGCTCTGTAGAATCTATTAAGAGAATTTGATAAATTGGTTGTTAATTAAATAATCAAACTAATATCAGTGAGCTGAAGTGTGAAGATGTCATTTTCTGCTAGAGGTGAAATCTGACTAGGATTTTCCACCTCAGTCAGATGGCTGCTGATCCAGAACACATGCTCAGAGATAGTCTTCCAATGACAAGAGAGACCACCTTCCATACAGTGTCTTTATTCACAGTTATCATATTCCAGGGTCACATTAGAACTCAATAGGGGCCCACATCACTGCAATGTGGAGTTAGTATTTATTATTCATAAAGTTTAGATGAAAAAAATAAAGAAAAAGGATATTACTTAAATTATTCTTTATTATTTTTTTGAAATCCTTTGTCCCAGTAATACAAACCTGTATAAAATTCAGAATTCATGGAAATATACTGCTAAATATGAGTACAATTACAAGATCACTATGATGACCAATTACTGAACTGTTTTGGTAGTTTTAGATTTCCCTCATAGCTCAGTTGGTAAAGAATCCATCTGCAATGCAGGAGACCCTGGTTTGATTCCTGGGTTGGGAAGATCTGCTGGAGAAGGGATAGGCTACCCTCTCCAGTATTCTTGGGCTTCCCTTGTGACTTAGCTTGTAAAGAATCCACCCGCAATGCAGGAGACATGGGTTTGATCGCTGGGTTGGAAAGATCCCCTGGAGAAGGGAAATGCTACCCACTCCAGTATTCTGGCCTGGAGAATTCCATGGACTGTATAGGCCATGGGGTACCAAAAAGTCAGACATGATTGAGAGATCTTCACTTTACTAACACTTTCATTTTCACAAGATGACCAATTACCAAACTGTTTCGGTAGTTTTAGAAATTATTTAAATCACCGCTCAGTATATTTTAAAACTGGACACATGTCAGGTGTGAGCAGGAAAAAGACCTTTTGAATTTGTTCAACATAGCATAGTACCATGTTAATACTTAGACAAGGCCATTCATTGTTAATGACAATTACGCATAGTATGTTGAAAACAAGAGTAGTTGGACAAACTATTGTATAAAAGTAAACCTAAGGATCTCTTTCTATCGAGTGACATTAATCTGTCACACAAAATCAGACATTAGAAATGGACAATTCATAGAAGAATATGGTTTAAATAAATCCCATATTCTTCTATGATTTCTTTTATGTGAGTGTTTAAGTATTTAACCTCATTGTTACTTTCATATGCTTGAATCTTTTTAAGTTGGAAATATATTAGAGGGGAATTAAATATATTAGAAGGGAATTAAATTATCTGCATATTCAAAAGCAGAGACATTACTTTGGCAACAAAGGTTCATCTAGTCAAGGCTATGGTTTTTCCAGTGGTCATGTATGGGTGTGAGTTGGACTGTGAAAAAGCTGAGCACCAAAGAATTGATGCTTTTGAACTGTGGTGTTGGAGAAGACTCGTTGAGAGTCCCTTGGACTGCAAGGAGATCCAATCAGTCCATTCTAAAGGAGATCAATCCTGGGTGTTCTTTGGAAGGAATGATGCTAAAGCTGAAACTCTAGTACTTTGGCCACCTCATGCGAAGAGTTGACTCACTGGAAAAGACTCTGATGCTGGGAGGGATTGGGGGCAGGAGGAGAAGGGGACTACAGAGGATGAGATGGCTGGATGGCATCACCGACTTGACGGACATGAATTTGAGTGAACTCTGGGAGTTGGTAATGGAGAGGGAGGCCTGGTGTGCTGCGATTCATGGGGTCGCAAAGAGTCTGACACAACTGAGGGACTGAACTGAACTGAAATTATCTAAGGAGGAACCGGCTACTGTAGTATATCAGTTTTAGAAGCATTATGCACAATAAATAGCCCTGCAAATGAGGAAACTAGCTGTGAATGCCTTAATTGTTTTGATTTATTTCTTAAAATTTCAGAACCTTATTTTAAAAAATACTCTTCTGGCAAGTATATACTATATACAGGGTATTAAAAATGTATCATTTTAATAAAGAACATTTTTTTGTATTTACAGTGACTCTATGAATTTGCTAGAATGAAGGTCTACTTTTTATAATTATTTAAAATGCATTTCAAGGAAGTTCAAGGAAGAAATAATTAAAGCTGTCATGTATTCCATTCAGGTGTTCTGCATAACATTTTGCTGAAATAATTTCATTCAGATTTATGGCAGATCTGTGAAACAGTTATTGTGTTCCCTCTCTAATAGAAGTAAGCAGTCACTAAAGAAAACACAGCTAGAAAGTAGCATGGCTGAAATTCAAACTTACTTTTAACCCCAAAGCCTTTGCCACCCTTTCATAACAAGACCCACCTTTTGAAAATAAGTATACACCAACACAAGCTTTTCAGGTGGCGCTAGTGGAAAAGAACCCACCTGACAGTATAGGAGACATAAGAGAGCAGGTTCGATACCTGGGGCAGGCAGATTCCCTGAAGAGGACATGGCAACTCACTCCAGTATTTTTGCCTGGAGAATCCCATGGACAGAGGTGCCTGGCGGGATACAGTCCATAATGTCACAGAGTCAGACATGACTGAAGTGACTTAACATGCACATGCACATACACCAACACACACATACACACACACACTAATTTCCTCCCTTAAAATATCCTTGCAAATTGAAATACCCCTTTACCATGTTCTAAATATTTTGATAGCAAAATTAATTATATGCAAACAGTATTGCAAATAATTGTCTGTATTAATCAATCAATGCTTATTAATTACTATATATATACACTCATGAAAATATATATTACTGTTATTGGTAAGACTCAGTTGTCAGAGGACTAGCCACCTATCCCAACTAGTTGGGAGACAGGAGAATGGATTCTGACCTGAAAATCACAAGTCTAGCACATAAATTTTTATATCCATTTTCCTTAACTGAGAAACAAATATGTTTAAATGATAGTCTGCCAAGTGCCTTGAGAAATAAAAGTTCTTTAGTTCTATGAACATGTCTGAAACTGCACTTAGTGATTATCTAAATTGTGGTTTCAAGAGTAATAAGGGCTCAGTTAATAAGTGGTCTCAGTGACAAAATTAAATTTAATTTATGGTGCATGCCCTAGAGGAACTTAAAGGACAGAGCATCAACTTATGAAAGCTAAATGACAGATAATCAACAGTAAAGGTGATAATAGAAGATGCTATTATACAATGCTCGTAATTCCATTTTCAAAGAGCAGTATGGACAATTATTCCTCTGAGTTCATAGGAAGGTACAAATTAGTGTGCTGGAGTGTTACAATAGAGGAAAAGAGATTTATTAGGTCCCCAAAAAGGAGCAGTCTTGGCAAGAATAGCAAACAGAAAATACTTTCTATTTTATATAAAAATAATTACATATTGAGAACAATGCTAGGTTCTGAAGTAAAGTATTTAAAAGAGTAAGTGGAACTCTATTCTCATGGGGCTTACAATCTGAGAAGTTTCTATAGATTATCAATTTTTTTCTTTAAGGTTCTTAATATTTTCAATAATATTGTAAAAAGGTTTTGCACTTGAGAGTTGGGTACACAAATACTTAAGTACACTATTTATTAGATTTTACTCTAATATTCAGGTACTAACTGTATTTTACAACTTAAAAAAATATGTAAATGTTTTGAACTTTAGATATATTACCATTGCTATGTAATGGAGAAATCCATTGCTAACAATTATTCTGGGAAATGAAAACAGAGTTCCATAGATTAAGACAATTTTAATTTAATATGAAATAATGCTAATTATATATATTTTTTCTCTCAAGGTAAATTGAAGTATATTATACTATATATTTGCTTATTATCTTTTTGGGTACAAGTATTCCTGTTCCGGGGCTTCCCTGGTCACTTAGGGATCCTGGAAAAAAGAAAACAAAAATCCAGATGCAATGCAAGAGATGCAGGATTGATCCCTAGGTCTGGAAGATCCCCTGGGAAAGGAAATGACAACACATTCCTGCCTGGGAAATCCCATGGAAAAAGGTACAGTCCATGGGGTCACAAAACAGACAGGACTTAGCAACTAAACAACAGAAACAACATTTCAGTTGCTAGTAACTATGCAACTTAATTTTAATTTTTCTTTGAATTTAAAATTCAAAAATCTATTATAACCAAAGGTAACTCTCTGCTTTTCATTTGAAAATAAAAAGCACAGTAGAACAAATCAAAAGATTGCATAATCAAAAAAGGTATACATCAGGTAACTTCACCAAATTATTATATTTAATGAGATATAAATGTAGAACATAATTTCAAATTAAAAGTTTAAATATTCACTTAGAAGTGAACTCACTGCATCCCCTGATTTATTTTTATTGGGGCTCATGACTCTCTCCTATATTAAATTTTAACTTAATTTTCCAATTCAAATCTGAATCTTCTAAAATTATTTTTGCTTTGAACCATATTCCATATATATGCATTAATATATGGTATTTGTCTTTCCCATTATGACTTACTTCACTCTATATAATAGGATCTAGGTTCATCCACCTCATTAGAACTGACTCAAATGTGTTCCTTTTAACAGCTGAGTAATATTCCATAGTGTATATGTACCACAAGTTCTTTATCCATTCATCTTCCAGTGAATCTCTAGGTTGCTTCCATGTCCTTGCTGTTGTAAATAGTGCTCCAATGATCATTGGGGTATATGTGTCTTTTTTTAATTCTGGTTTCCTCAAAGTATATGTGCAATATGGGATTGCTGGGTTGTATAATTTTATTCCTAGTTTTTAAAGAAGTCTCCATGCTGTTTTCCATAATGGTTTTATCAGCTTGCATTCCTACCAATAGTGTAAGGGGGTCCCTTTATCTCCACACCCTCTCTAGCATAGATTCAATGCAATGCTTATCAAACTACCAATGGTATTTTTCACAGAACTAGGTATTTTTCACAATTTGTATGGAAAAAAAAAAAAAAAGACCCCCAAATAGCCAAAGAAATCTTGAGAAAGAGGAATGGAACTGGAGGAGTCAATCTTCCCAACTTCAAACTATACTATAAGCCACAGTCATCAAGACAGTATCATACTGGCACAAAGACAAAAATATAGATCAATGGAACAAAATAGAACGCCTGAAGATAAATCCACACACCTACAGACACCTTATTCTTGACAAACGGGCAAAAATATGCAATGGAGAAGAGACAGTCTCTTCAACAAGTGCTGCTGGAAAAAATAGTCAACTACATATAAAATAATGAAACCAGGATACTTTTTAACACTATACACTGAAAACAAACTCAAAATGGATTAAAGACCTAAATGTAAGACTGCTGCTGCTGCTGCGGCTAAGTCACTTCAGTCGTGTCCGACTCTGTGCGACCCCAGAGACGGCAGCCCACCAGGCTCCCCCGTCCCTGGGATTCTCCAGGCAAAAACACTGGAGTGGGTTGCCATTTCCTTCTCCAATGCATGAAAGTGAAAAGTGAAAGTGAAATGTAAGACTAGAAACTACAAAACTCTTAGAAGAAAACATAGGCAGAACACTTTGCGACATAAATCACTGCAAGATTCTCTATGACCCACCTCCCAGAGTAATGGAAATAAAAATAAACAAATGGGACCTAATTAAACTTAAAAGATTTTGCACAAAGAAGGAAACTATAAGCAAGGTGAATAGACAGCCCTCAGAAATGGAAAAAATAAGGGCAAATGAAACAACTGACAAACCATTAATCTCCAAATCTTATAAGCAGCTCACACAGCTCACTAGAGAAGGGAATGGCAACCCACCCCAGTATTCTTGCCTGGACATGACTGAGCAACTATCACATGCAGCTCAAGACTAGAAAAAGAAGCAACCCTACCAAAAAGTGGGCAAAAGACCTAAACAGGCATTTCTCCTGTCTAAGAATTTACAGATGGCTAATAAACACATGAAAAGATGCTCAACATCACTCATTATTAGAGAAATTCAAATCAAAACCACAGTGAGGTATCATCTCACACTCTTCAGAAAGTACTAAGATTTAAATTAGTTAATTGTAAAGCTAACAGAAAGACTTAGGCTACTTTTCTTGAAGTTGTGTACTTGAATCCACAGGCTCACACATTATACTGTAGTTTAGAATACAACTCTTCTGAATTTAGAGAACAAACAGCCATATTTTTAAAGTATGCTCTGGAGGACCTACTCAGGTTGCCTGTGATAATGCATTCTTAAGGAGAGAAAGAGAACTGAAGTAATCCTTTGATCAGCCATCCATCTTCAGGGCCTTCAGGCAGTTAAATGTCTAAATCATTTCATAGAGTTGTGTCTTGTATTCATAAAGTTAAAAAACTTTGCCCTGAGCCAATGTTAAATGGTCATTTAATTTAATGTAGGCTTAGTTCTCTATAAACCCATCACCTTTTTGTACATGGTTATGTTATTAATAAAATGATAATTCTTAAAGTTATCACCATAATGGGAATTTGAGTTATATAACAATATTTTCAGAAGCAGTTAACAGTTGATAGAAACAAAACATATCTATTTACACCCTGATCATTTTTTTCCTAGCCTAGTATCATATCTAGGTTTCTTACATATTTACTAAATAAATGAATGGATTTATTTTATTAAATTTTAAATTGAACATAAGACCTTGATAATGTTATCTTCAAAGCCAGATGGGATCCCTTTATTGCATAAGAATATCTAAATTCAAAGATAAGATGATTTCTTATGCTAAGTAGCTATCTGAAATCTAAAATAAAGCTTAGCTAGACATTTCAGATATTTTTTTCAAGGCTTTGGCTAAAAGCTATACGCAGTCTTTTTATCCTTATTATTATATGATGGGTTAAACGATTTTCCAATGACCTCAAATCTCTCTGTAATAATCCCTTGAAAACCACTGCATTGTATTTTACCTTGTCTCCTTTGTCTGGATTTTTATCTTCTCTCTCACTTTCCATCTCTAGGTCCCCTGAGGCATGTTTTTCAATAAGGTCAAAAGTAGAACTATTGATTGAGTCTGACAAATGTCAAAAATCTTTTCTACCAAAAAAAAAAAGAGATGAGAAAAGTACCTGAGTGATTGATTAAAGCAAGTGAGATGAACAGTGTCACATTAAAAAAGAAAATCCATTATTTAGCCAATTTCAACCCTTAAACACCTTTAGTTATTTGTCAAGTTATAGTTCTTTAAATCTTTTTTCCCCACATATTATTTTTAATTTAAAGCTTTGTCAAGAGGCTTATGTTTTCATTAATTCAAAGAGTAAACATATAATACCTTGAAGGCTATATATTTAAACTAAATAAGAAATAAGTAAATTTAATTATAGCTACATCTAAATCATTTTCTACTCACATAATTAAGTTTAGAATTATGGTAATTAAGACATATCTATGAAAATGTCTTTATTTCCCACTGCTATTATTATAAAACCCACACAGTTCTCTTTTAAAAATAAAACTATAGTCCCATGTAAGGATACAACAGTATATGAAAATTTATAGACACGAAACAGATACATTTAAATATTAAAATATTTTTAAATATCTTTCAATAATATGTAGAAAAAAGTGCTCTTAGATACTTTAGTAAAAATTCTGGATTTTAATACATTGTGGAATTTGACTTTTAAAATTTATTTGTATTATATTTTCTAATGTATCTTATAGATAAAATTATTTAATTATTAATAGCTGTTAATTTTGATAATGTACCTTCAGCTCAGGATTAGTTAGTAAACATTTAATGTCAAACATTGCCCAATTCTACTTTGAAATAAGATTAAAACTAATGCTTTCACGTAATAATGAGAAAAAGCCAGGTACCTGACAAAAATCATAATTTTAAAAATCTGTCAGAGATATGAGGATGTATTCAGAAATCTTAGTAAACTAAAACCCATTAAGCAATAAGTTTCTCCTAGAAGAGAAGAGAGCTAACTAAGTCTGCTTGCATTCTTGGTGGGGTGGATGAAAGAGAAATTCACCTTAAAGAAAACAAAGTCAAGATGAAAATACGCCCAAGTGCTGTCTACCATAATGGTTTGAATCCTGAAGGCATCCAACCTCCAACACAGTCTCCACTACCTGCTAGCTATTCCCAAAGCCTTCACTGAGAACAGGAGTTGTAGACAAAAGGCAAAAGACAGAGCAGAAGTGTAGCCAGAGAGTTTTCTGAGGCCCATGGGATCCCACTGACGTCTGAGGGCAGAATAATTGAGAGAAACCTAACTGAGGCATTCTGTCCCTCCAATAACTAGGAGGCTACAGATGCTGAACTGTGAAGTGGGGACTGAACTGTTCAGACAAATACCTTTTAGGAAAGCAATCCAGTCCCTGGATAACACTGGGCATGGCTGCTGCATGCTGTGTGGTAGATGGTCTGAAGACGATGCTACTGAAATCCATTGTGTCTTCTCAGAGTCTGAAGCTCTGCAGCTCAGGATAGGAAAGCGGAGAGACATGTTCCCAAGACTTCTCAGGCTTTCACTGATTGCTGGACCAAGAGAGACAGAGGGTGTATTCATAAAGCCAGAAACAGGAATAGAAAGCAAATAGTTTCCTCAAAATCTCACATAGCAGAAGGCCAAATATCCCATGGTTTAATGGGTTGGAACTGTGCTAAAAATCAGAAAGTGATCTTTACACATTCCTCATTGCTAAGAGCCCAAGTCCAGTTAAGGAGAATGTGCCCATCTGTACTGAATTCCATCTAACCAAAGCGTCAGGCTCACCTAGAACTTCTCAACAACAGATTTATTGACTCAGAACCTATATTACATTCTAAAAGAGAAAAGATATATCATTTAATGAAGGTAATATTATCTCACATTTGCCTTAATTGCTTAAAATTATGAAATATGAGGAGTCATAAATGTAACATCCTAAGAGATGAAACTGTTAGTAGAGGTTAATGTTGAGATGGACTAGGTATTAGAATTATCAGAGAATTTTTAAAAAATGTGATAAATATGTTAAAAGATACAGCAGAAAAGTAAGTAACTTGAGTGAGCAGATGAAGAATTGAAGCAGATAACATCATGTACTAAATTAAGTTGAAATGTTTAGAAAAAATTCACCCTGGAAGCCAGAAAAATGGACATAGGAGAGGAAAGGATGAGTGAACTTGAATATTGATTTTTAAAAATTATCTAAACTAAAACATATGTAAAAAATACAGAATAATAATACAGACAGAACATTTGCAATCCACGTGAAAATAGAAGTGTTCTAAGCACATAGAAACTGCAGTCGGGTGCAGAATCCACAGTTCTAAAGCAGGGGATCTGGATTGCTGGACCACTGATCAGGGAACTAGTATCACACATGCTGTGTGGTATGGCAAAAAGCAAACCAAAACAAACAAACAGAAAACCAAGTCCAAGAAGGAAAAAGACAACTGAACAGGGAAAAAAATGGAAGACATAACAGCTGAGATTTTCCAAATGTAGTAAAAATACATTAGTCCATAGACTCAAGAGTCTTAGCAAACATTATACAGGAGAAAAAAATAAATAAATAAAGTCATACCCAGGTATATCAAAGTCAAACTAAAACAAATCAAATATAGGAAAAGAAAAAAAAAAAAAAAAGAAAATAAACTGTGTAGACTGGATAGTAGCTCCACAAAATTGTCCACATCCTCATCTCCAGGAGCTGTTGGTATGGTGCCTTACGTGGCAAAAGAAACTTTGTTGATGTGATTAATCCTGAGAGGTATGTGGTTATGGAAGATTAGTCTGGATGATGCAGGTGATCTCAAGATCATCACGAAGACCTTCAAGAGGGAAAAAGGAGACAAACTAGTAAGAGCCAGAGGAAGACAGCAGAGAGCAAAGAAGAAGTTGGAAACAGAGAGGAAGGACATTTGAAGATGCTGTGTTGCTGGAATGAAGGTGGAGAAAGGAGCCACAAGGCAAGGAATGCAGATGCCTCCAGAGGCTATGAGGGGCAGATTCTCCTCTAAAACCTCTAGAAGGGACACAGCACTGCCAATGGCTTAATTTTAGCCCAACAAGACCACTTTGGTTGTCTTATACCTACAATTTTAGGAGAATTAGCTTATGTTTGTTTAAAACACCCAATTTGTAGTGATTTGCCACAGCAATATGAGCTGCAAGAGGGAAATGTCATGGGATACACTGAAAAACAGCAAGAAATATGGCTTTGTTCTGATTAGAAAGAATGCAGGTCAGAATATGCATCTTTAAAGGCTAAATTAAAAATAAATGTGTAAAATTTAATAATTAAAATGTCACTTAGAATTCAATTTCTAGAAAAAAAATATGCCTTAAAAAAATTGAAGGTGATAAAGTGAAAGTTGCTCAGTCGTGTCTGACCCTTTGTGACCCCATGGACTATAGAGTCCATGGAATTCTCCAGGCCAGAATATTGGAGTGGGTAGCATTTCCCTTCTCTAGGGGATCTTCCCAACCCAGGGAACAAACCCAGTTCTCCTGCATTGCAGGCAGATTCTTTACCAGGTGAGCCACAAAGGAAGCCCAAAAATAATGAAGTGGGTAGCCTATCCCTTCTCCAGTGGATCTTCCCGACCCAGGAATCGAACTGGGATCTCCTGCATTGCAGGCAGATTCTTTACCACTTGAGCTCTCGGGTAAGTCTGAAGGTGATAAAAAACACTTTGAAAAGGACCACAACCAAAAACATTCTTCCCCTGCAGAAGGGCATCTTAGGAATTATTAAACAGCAACAACAACAAAGTTATACAGGCTGAAGGGTAATTCTATTAGATCAAAACCTAGATTTTCAGAAACAAAATATCAAAGAAGATTTATCAATATCCTTCTATTTCTTTCTATATTAGAAATAAAGTAAAATAGTATCTCTGACTCAATGGACATGAACTTGGGTAAACTCTGGGAGATAGTGAGGGTCAGGGAGGCCTGGTGTGCTGCAGTCAATGGGGTTGTAAAAAGTTGGACACAAACTCAGAGACTGAACAACAACAACAACAAAATAGCATTATATAATTTTCACATCAAATAACTAAACACAAGTCCAACTAATCTAACAAAATCCTCTTTATAGAAAGCCTGAATAAAGAAGAGACATACCAAACTGATGGATTAGAAAACACAATATTGTTATGGTATTCTTCCCAAATTGATCTACAGAGTTAAATAAAACTCAATAAAAACCTCAGAAGACATGCTTTTGTAGAAATTTCAGTATGAATCTGAATCATATAAGGAAACTCATCACACTTAGGCTGAGCAAAGTTATTTGAGAGGAAAAAAAAAATGGACAGAAAGAAAGGAAGGAAGGCAGATAGACGAAGAAAAGAAATAAAGGAAATGATGTAGGCCTTCACATCACCCCACACTTTTGGCATAGGTACACAAAAAGTAAAACCCACAAATAAAATAAGAAAAATAAGTAGAACTTTATAAAAATTAAAATGTCTGTTCATCAAAAGTTTGCATTAAAGAAATTAATAGACATCAGTAAGTCACATAATCAGTTCAGTCGCTCAGTCATGTGCAACTCTTTGCAACCCCATGAACTGCAGCACGCCAGGCCTCCCTGTCCATCACCAACTGCCAGAGTCCACCCAAACCCATGTCCACTGAGTCGGTGATGCCATCCAACCATCTTATCCTCTGTCATCCCCTTCTCCTCCTGCCCTCAATCTTTCCCAGCATCAGGGTCTTTTCAAATGAGTCAGCTCTTCGCATCAGGTGGCCAAAGTATTGGAGTTTCAGCTTCAACATCAGTCCTTCCGATGAACACCCAAGACTGATCTCCTTTAGGATGGACAGGTTGGATCTCCTTGCAGTCCAAAGGACCCTCAAGGGTCTTCTCCAACACCACAGTTTAAAAGCATCAATTCTTCGGTGCTCAGCTTTCTTCACAGTCCAACTCTCACGTCCATACATGACTACTGGAAAAACCATAGCCTTGACTAGATGGACCTTTGTTAACAAAGTCATATCTCTGCTTTTTAATATGCTGTCTAGGTTGGTCATAACTTTCCTTCCAAGTCATATAGTACACACACACAAAATACATAACTGCCAAAGGTGTATATATTGAGCTTCTAAAAATCAGTATATAATGATATACATACATGTGTGCTAGGTCACTTCAATCATGTCCAGCTCTTCCCTAGGTTTGTAGCCCGCAAGCTCTTTGTAGCCTGCCAAGGTTCTCTGTTCATGGGATTCTTCAGGCAGGAATATTGGAGTGGTTTGCCATGCCCTCCTCCAGGGAATCTTCCTGATCCAAGGATCAAATCTGCATCTCCTGCATTGCAGCAAGTTCTTTACCCATTCAGCCACTTTGGGGGCTGTAAATGTCTAAGTATGTTTAAATATGGTCAACATCATTATTCATCAGGAAAATTAAAAAAACAAACAATGAAATACCATCCTACAGGCCCTAGAATGGCTAAAATTAGGAACAGTTACAAGAAAGTGATCTAACAAAGATGTAGCACGTGGAAGTTGCATATGAGAGTGTAAAAAAATGTCACTTCAAATAATTTGGCAGTATTTTATAAAATTAAACATGTTATGATTAAGAAATTCCATCACTAAATATCTACATCAGAAATGAAAACATATTTCCACAGAAGTATTTGTCTGTGAATGTGCATTGCACCTTTTCTCATAATGGTCTCAAGGAGAGTCATCCGCTGGTAAACAGGATAGCAAATATCCATATATTCATATAATGAAATACTAATCACCATTGAAAGTGATAAAAATCTTATACACAGTAAGAGGGGTAATTCTCAGAAAAATTATTTAGAATGAAATGTGATAGACACAGAAGAGTACAGTCTATATGACTGATTCCATTTACATGAGGTCCAAAACAGGCAAAATATTTCTGTGGTGCTAGAAATCAGGGTTATGTTATGACACTGTGAACACTAAGCATGCCTTCTTTGATGGGCTCCTGCCCTTATAAAAAAAAAAAAACACATATGTATACATATGTATGTATATATACATATATATATATATATATATATATATATATATATATATATACACACATACAGTACTTTGGCCACCTCATGCGAAGAGTTGACTCATTGGAAAAGACTCTGATGCTGGGAGGGATTGGGGGCAGGAGGAGAAGGGGACGACAGAGGATGAGATGGCTGGATGGCATCACCGACTTGATGGATGTGAGTCTCAGCGAACTCCGGGATGGACAGGGAGGCCTGGCGTGCTGCGATTCATGGGGTTGCAAAGAGTCGGACACGACTGAGCCACTGATCTGATCTGATCTGATCTGATACATATATATATATATATATATATATATATATATATATATAATGCTTTATGACTCTCCTGCTTTATTGAAAAATAATATAGAACATTCACTTCTACTTCGAATTTACTTTGCCTTTCTCTTTTAAAATAAGTTAAAACATTTCCAGGGGTCCCTAAGAGTGATAAGTCCTAGGTAGTTTGTTCAGACAGAAATCAGAATGAGGCTTCTCTCTAGAGAGGGGAGTTGAGCTTTGAAATTGACAGGAAAACCAGAAGTGAACTTGATGTGGTGATGGGATATTATACATTCTGATATGGGTAATGTTCATATCGAGGGTATAAGATTGTCAAAAATGAATGCTTGATATGTATACATTTACTTATAGAGTCTATCTGAAAATAAACTAAACATATGCAAATGTATCACATTCTTAAAGAGCAATAAAATACTAAGTGAGATTAGGAATTAATCCTTGCCTTCCTAAAAGATGATTTTATTCCTCATTCTGATTATTCAAGACCATTAAAAGAAAAATGTGATTTTTTTTTTCTGCCCCATAGTATGTGTTTTTGGAAGTTCCCTTTGTTAGTCCAGAAAAGCTACTTTAGCATCCTGCCCATGCTTTACTGTAAAGAATGAATTCACCCTTCCTGACCTGTGAGATTACCTCTCTTTGTGGGACATATAGATTAACTCAGGAATGGCCTTGCAATCCAATTAAGGCCAGTTAGAAAATTTTTGAAGCCTTTGATAGCCCAAAGGGTGTCATCTATCTTCTACTGAGATAAATGCTAATTGAGTGAAGTGTTAGTTGCTCAGTAGTGTCTGACTCTTTGCAAACCCCATTTACTGTAGCCTACCAGACTCCTCTGCCCATGGAATTCTTCAGGCAAGAATACTGGAGTGGGCAGCTATTCCCTTCTCCAGGGGATCTTTCCAATCCAGGAATTGAACCTGGGTCTCCCACATTGCAAGCAGATTCTTTACTGTCTGAGCTCCATGTAAATCCAAAGCACCCTGGGAAAATCACTGCTGCTGAGTGGAAGGATATTGCAGGAGTTGAAGCCAACAATAAGCAGTTTGAGAGTAAAGGTAATTCATGATGACATTGATGAGTACCTGGAAAGGGCTACTTCTAAAATAAAAACCAAACCTGGGCTTTGAGTCCCAAGGGCCCTATCCTCTCTTTAGTGTGTGGCTAGTGGTGAGTGCGGTTTCTGTAGGTACCAAGTAAAAGCAGTCTGACTAATACTAGCTATATTTGTAACCCACAGGGACACCTCCCAAAAGCCATCCTATATATTCTTGAATGTCCTGGCAACTCCCTGCATCTGTGGGGTCCTTTTTATGCCACTGTTTCACACATGTCTTGGCCATCTTCCTTTTCCCCATGCTTGTCTTTTTGTCATTGGTAACTTGAACATCCCTCCCCCTACATACATGCCAATAAACACAAGCTCTATTCTAAAGGAAGAAAGAAAGGTGAGAAATAGAAAGGGGAAAGCAAGAAAGTCATGAACCTTTCCACAATAATCTTTTTTTTTATAATTATCAGTAGCTATTTATAATAAACTCAGTGTTGAAATAAGAAGAGCACACAATGTGTATTAAAATTTAATTTTGAGAAAAATATATTTAGGAATACTGGCATTTACATATTTTCTGTATATTTATACATATTTTCTGTATATTTATGCACATTTATGTCAGTATGAATATATGACATCTAAAGCTAAGATGCATTAACACAGTTGTCATCTATGTATTGCTTAAAATTTAATGTGAACTTTTCTCTGAATAAAAAAATAGTGAATTTTAATGTTTCAGTATATCCTAAATTACTACAATGTCTTTTATGAACTCTGCATTTTTTTTAAACAACATAAGGCAAAGCTAAATAATCACATAGGAATATTGGCAGAAGTTAACACATGTGACTGTACATTATACAACCAAATCACAACAGCTTAGACAGAAAGGCTAAAAGGTAATGCATGAATCCTGAGCATCCCTGTGAGTGTACTGCAATTCAAAATCCATTATATCTGTGAAGGAGTAGGACATGAACCTTTTCCCTTCACTTACATTGCATATATCCCTGTTGGTACATTGATCTGAAGAAGTGTTTCAAATATCTAAACTGTATATACATGATTGATACTATGTTTAAAATAGATAACTAATGAGAACCTACTGTGCAGCTCAGGATACTCTACTCAGTCTTCTGTGGTGAACTAAATGGGAAGGAAATCCAAAAAAATGTGGATGTATGTATATGAACAGCTGGTTCATTTTGCTGTACAGTAGAAACTAACACAACATTGTAAAGCAAATATACTCCAACAAAAGTTAATTATAAAACAAAATCCTTTAAAAAATAAAGTGTATCATCAAGAATTGTACCCTTCCAGAGTTGCATTGATATAACTTTTGTTTATTTATTATTGTGTTTGTAGGAACAGAATTGTTCTCAAATTGTCTTTAATAATAATTAAGTGAAAGTTTAGTTGCTTAGTCATGTCCAGTCCAACTCTTTGTGACCCCAAGGACTGTAGCCTACCAGGCTTCTCCATCCATGGAATTTTCCAGGCAAGAGTACTGGAGTGGGTTGCCATTTCCTTCTCCAGGGGATCTTCCCGACCCAGGGATCGAACCTGGGTCTCCTGCATTGCATGGCTCATTTACCATCTGAGCCACCAGGGAAGCCCCAAATAATAATAAGGACAAGAGAACTTAGAATTGAGTTTGTCTCATAAAGTCTGCAAAGGCATGGTTTAGAACTAGGCCTAATCTTCAGGTATGGGCAGGCACCAGGATCCATAGTCATTGTATAAATAGCATTTTCTTCCCCATTGTCTATTCCCTCAGAAGGAAGCTGTCCACACTCTGTACAGAAGCACTAATGACCCCACATCATCTAATTCTCCATGCTAGAGTTCTCCAACCGCCCACTGAAACCATCTGATAGTCTCGCTTCCAATTCCAAATTAGAAGCAGAGAAAAATCTAAATAACTGAGTTTGGGTTAGGCTCTTCTCCTAATCCATTAAATTAGCTATAGTTAAGGTGTGAATATTCTTATTTGAAAGACTTCCTAAAACTTTAAGCACCCACTGTTCTTAAAGGACACTCTACTGACTAGATCATATGTACTAAAACAAAACAAAACAAAAAATCAACAACAGCAAAATAATCTTATTTTCTGTTTTGGCCGGGTTCTGAATTTTGGCTCAACTCAATTTTGGCTCCATCAAATGTAGATTCAAAGATGATTTACAACTGTATGTAAACAGCATCATCCAAACACTTGTTCTTGTTTGCAGATGTGCATAGTAAACACTAACAGGCTAGCTGATGAAGTGACTCATGGATTTCTACTTTGATGAGGATTTCACAGAACATGACATGATTCATGGTCAGCTATGATTTTTTTTAATCGTTGTTGAAAATTTAATCATACTTTTTAATCATTGTTGTTGAAAATTTTCAATCAGTAGTACTCAGAGTAAATCAATAGTTTAGAGTCAAAACAGAATCAAAGATCAGAGGATGGATCCTAGTCATTTGAATTACTTGATCTGTCATATTCCCTTCAAAATTATCAAATTATAACAAGACATTATTCAGTCATAATTACAATATTTCAAAAAGGCACAACTAATTTGAACTCTGATTTGAAGTCTGATTTCATCATAATATTTGAATCCAATAAATATCCTGTAACATAATTCACTTTTAAAAAAGCACAGTGTCATTTAAGAGAGTGGCATAAAATCACAGTAGTAGTGCTTTGAAGTGAAGAAAACAATGTTTCCTCTACCCTCTTAATTTTAATACCTGGACCCTACAAATTGAATTGACAAAAGCAAGGTTAACAGTAGGAAAAGGTTTATATGTATGCATGAATACATTGTGGAGCCAATGAAAGAAGTAGCTGACTGGTTAAGTAATCAAAGTTAGACATCTAAAAATCTAGTATAGTAGTGAAAAGGGAAGGGAGAAAAAAGGCTCTAACAGGAAGGACCGAAAAGTTTTTTAAGAAAGACACATGGGTTTTTAGAATACAGGGGAGATAAAGTTTGCATACTGCTTGTCACAAGTGTGAGTGAGCTCCCCATTTTCTTAAGGGGTTAATGGTAGGCTTCTTCTTCTTCTTCTTCAGGGGAGTATACTTGGCTTGAAGAGAGATTTTATGGCAGCCTCATTTCCCAGAAGTTGCAAATTTTAGTCGTTTAAGGAAAGCTCAATGATGGCTTGTCCCTGTATCTGTTGAATTTCAAATGTATTCAGCTTAAAATAATCTTCACAACAACTCTGGGTTTTCCAGCTAGGTCCCCACAGAAACAAGTGGGACATATTCTTTAAAAGATAAACAGGTGCATATTACAAATTGTAAGAGGTCACTTAAGTAAAAGTTGATTCAGGTTGAGTAGCACCAAAATATAAGTGGTTAAGAATGCTCAGCCACAGGGAGCCAGGGGAGAGAATTATATAAACTGTGAAAGCAAAAAAAAAAAAAAAAAAAAGTAAATTATTGATTGGCTCTAGATTAAAGCCTGGTTGGCTGTTTGTGATTGGTTATCCTGGGTGCTATGATTTTGTAACTTTGAGGAATTTTCAAGCTCAGATGTTTCTTTTCTTATCTAAGCCACCAAAGCATTAATACCAACTCAGTCTAAATGTCTCTCTGCTTAATTAATTTAACAACATACATTATGTGAATATTTTCACCAACATTCTATGTTATATAAGCATTTTATTAAACTTCTATATCTTCTGAAGCTATTTAATAGGATGAGGTAAGAGAAAGGCAATGATTAATGGATATAAAACTAACGACTTTTGCCTCAAAGTTCAGACAGACTATGCAAAGATGGAGACCATAAAATTTAGAAATGTTTTTTGAAAAAAATAAGTTAAATCACAGAACAAATCAGACTGGCTTTTAACTAATTCTCACATTGGCATTTGAAATATGGCTTATAGTGTACAGAAAGAAAATGGTTGATAAGCCTGAGTAGTATCCTTTATGTGAAAATAAGTACTAAAATTGATTATATAAATATGTGATATTGGCAGGATTCTTCAGAATAGGAAAAGACCTTTAGCAAAATGTTAAATTAGAATTGTAATATGGAGGGTTTATGATTTTTTTTAAAATACTTTAATGCTCTCTATCTCTCTCTTTCTCTCTCATGCTTTTTCTTGAGGCCTCCTTTCAGAATTCTATTTTTCTTTTCTTACTTTTCTCTGCCTCCAAACTCTAATACTGTTGCCCCATCCTGTTCCAGGATTTCTGCATTCCTCATTTGTAGTCTATGGAATTAGGAAAGTGAGGTCGCCCAATCATGTCTGACTCTTTGCGACCCCACGGACTGTAACCTACCAGGCTCCTCTGTCCATGGGATTCTCCAGGCAGGAATACTGGAGTGGGTTGTCATTTCCTTCTCCAGGAGATCTTCCCAATCCAGGGACTGAACCGTTGTCTCCCGCATTGCAGGCAGACTCCTTATCCTCTTAACTACCAGGGAAATCCATGGAATTAGGAAATGGGAAAGAAATGTGGATAGAATTCTTCCCCATAAAAATGAACTCTAAAAACTAGCAAGTTTAGTGTTTGACCATGGTAGATTCTAGGAGGAAAATATTCCAGATCTACATATAATATTTAACTTTGGAGCAGTATGTAACTGTTACATCCTTTGATTAGTCAGAAGCCTTCAGTCTTTGCTAGATTATTTTTACAGCAACAACAAATATTTTCATGAAAAAGAAACTAAATTTTTCCTAATGAACAAATGAAAGCATCACCTGAGAGAAATAACATGAAAAGACAGACCCGCTCCTGATTCCACAATTATACTCCTGAGTGTTCGGGAACTTACTGCTGGTACCTAGCATGCACAGACATTCTTGTTTCCTTATCTACTTTGATCCCCAAGTGGTAAAACTAAGAAACAAATAAGTAAATAAGCAAGTGAAGAGGAGGAAAAATAAATCTCCATCTAAACTTCTTGATTGTGAGACTCCCTTTTAATAAAAGACAGACTAATAGGAGAAAACCAGAGGTACATTATATAACATGTACCTCCTGTATACGTGGAGGAGACCCCAGAATATTGAATAGCTCTCTAAAATGACCTAAGTCAATACCTTAAATACCATATCCAGCTAAAGAGAGAAAAAGATTTTGGGTTAGTTCTGGTGGATGACCAGGAAAAGCTCAGAAAGGATGGATAAAATCATTTTCCAGATTTAAGGCGTTGTCTTCACTGATAAGAGCTTCTAGAGATTTAGAGTCATCCTCCTCCTCTTTATACAGAGAGGGACGCATCCTACAAATGGAGATTTACCTTAAAAATGTAAATGTCTTTTACAAAGGATAACTTCTACTCAGTTTACAGAGTTCTTGTCCGCTGTTGTTTATTAAAAATAACTACCTCAAAATAACCTATATACCCAAGAGGCATATTTTGAGGTGGTATATTTTGACTTTCAGAAGCAAAGATAAACACTTTCTTTTGTGGAACATAAATTTTTATTTTTTACCTATCCTATAGTACAGATAATAAACATAGGTAATTTAAATTAAAATAATTTAGGAAGAGGGTCTGAGAAAAGACCTCAGTTCAGTTCAGTTCAGTTGTCTCTTTGTGACCCAGTGGACTGCAGCACGCCAGGCTTCCCTGTCCATCACCAACTCAAACTCATGTCCATCAAGTCAGTGATGCCATCCAAACATCTCAGGGAATGCTAAATAGTATATAAAGCAAAATTCATAGATGTATCTATATAATATACATTAAGTATAAAATATAAAATATCAAACTTTTTTTTTTAATTTGGCTGATACAATCTAGATGTAGAAGTTGGGACTTAGAAATGTATTACCTGTCTGGTTTTTCATGCTGTGGTCTCATTGGATTATGCTCTTCACACTAAGATCCTTTTTGCCTTTATTGTTTATTCTTTGTCAGAAAAATAAACTTCAAAATTAATTTTTTTCTCACTTTGAATTAGGTAATTTTTCTCTATTCTAATTCTCCTTCACTGAATTTTGTGTTCTGATCTCGAAAATAGCTCTATAGAAAGTCATCATTATGTATCATGGAGATGAACACCTTATAAGGGAAGGGGAATTCCCCTTTACCCTTTTAGGTTCTCTGGCTGAGGCCCAAAATTAAATTTTTATAAATATATTGGCAGAATACAAATCATACAATCTTCCTTAAATTTTTATCTGTATGAAAGGTCTTTTCATAAAAAATGGAGATTTGAAGAAGTGACCAGAGCAGAAAATTTTTGCATATTTTAGACAAAGGAACAATATATTTTTGAAGAAATGTTTTAAGACAAAGATTTTGGGGTTAAGAGCAATAAATAATGGAGATGTGATCAGGAACTGTAAGGGGGACTGTAGTGGCAAATAAGGGCTATTTTAGTTTGTTTCTGCAGACTCATTTCAGCATTGACTTTGAATCTCTGGTCAAGAAGATATTCTCTTTCTGCTACAGAAAGTGACTTCCTCATGAGAAATTTTATGGCCTGTTTTAGGTAGAAAATGGTAAGTCAGAGAATGCTTCTGCATCTTCTGTTTCTTAAATGCCTTTGGCTCAAAATAATCAACATACCGAAGTGGCATATTTTGGGGCAGCAGGTCCCAAACTCCTTCAACCTTTGCTACAAACGATTGTCATTGTGTCAACTTAGAGACATTATAGTAACAATATTTATATGGACACGTTTAGTGCAAACATACATACCACCCTGACAGAATGCTCTGGAGAGAATCTACAAGAATTTTTACCTGCAGTCAATCCTTACATTAAATACATTTTGATAGAACTTTTAAATGTTCTAAAATTTAATACAAAACAAATAACATGTTTTCACAAAGATATTTTAGCTACTATCACTAGATGCATGTGGAGATTAATTCACAAATAATTAACCTGATATGAAGTATACATAGTAAAATTATAGATGGTCTCAACTTACAATGATCTGATGTTTAAGTTTTTTAATTTATAATGTGAAAACAATAATCATTGAATAGAAATTCCTTTTGAATTTTGATCTTTTACTGGATTACTGACCTGCAGCTTAGTTATCCCCTGTGGCAATAGCCACAACTCCAGCCATACCTCCAGCCCCGTGATTGCAAGGGTAAACAATTCTCACACTCACAAACTATTTGGCTCCAGACAGGAATTTTGTTTTATACTTTCAGTACCATATTCAATAAATTGTATAAGCTGTTCCACACTTTATTACAAAGTGGGCTTTGTGTTAGATGATTTTACCCAACTGTAGGCAGATGGAAATATCCTGAGAACGTTTAAGGTCAGCTGGGATAAGTTGTGATGTAGAATAGGTTAGGTGTGTTAAATGCATTTTTGACTTACGATGTTTTGAATTTACAATGCGTTTATTGGGATGTAACGCCCATCATAAATTTAAGAAAATATGTAGTCTAAACCCTGGAAAAAGGGCATAGCAGTATATAAAGAATGTTTTCCCCTTATTTGGCTGATGACCAGAGCAAAGAAAGCTAAAATAGGTAATATTGTAGATGCAATATTACTTTTTACTTATTTTTTACCTTTAACTTATTTACTGCAATTTGAGATTATAATATATGTAGTATATAAATCCTTCAATTAGCACATTATACCTGAGATTACCCAACTCTAAAATTTCTCTAGGTGGGTTTTCTAGAACTGAAAATAATATATGAATATTGCTTTACATTTAATATAATTAAAGAGAGATCAGATCAGATCAGTCGCTCAGTCGTGTCCGAATCTTTGGACCCCATGAATAGCAGCACACCAGGCCTCCCTGTCCATCACCAACTCCCAGAGTTCACTCAGACTCATGTCCATCGAGTCAGTGATGCCATCCAGCCATCTCATCCTCTGTCGTCCCCTTCTCCTCTTGCCCCCAATCCCTCCCAGCATCAGAGTCTTTTCCAATGAGTCAACTCTTCGCATGATGTGGCCAAAGGACTGGAGTTTCAGCTTTAGTATCATTTCTTCCAAAGAAATCCCAGGGCTGATCTCCTTCAGAATGGACTGGTTGGATCTCCTTGCAGTCCAAGGGACTCTCAAGAGTCTTCTGCAACACCACAGTTCAAAAGCATCAATTCTTTGGCGCTCAGCCTTCTTCACAGTCCAACTCTCACATCCATACATGACCACAGGAAAAACCATAGCCTTGACTAGACGGACCTTTGTTGGCAAAGTAATGTCTCTGCTTTTCAATATGCTATCTAGGTTGGACATAACTTTCCTCCCAAGGAGTAAGCGTCTTTTAATTTCATGGCTGCAGTTACCATCTGTAGTGATTTTGGAGCCCAGAAAAATAAAGTCTGACACTGTTTCCACTGTTTCCCCATCTATTTCCCATGAAGTGGTGGGACCAGATGCCATGATTTTCGTTTTCTGAATGTTGAGCTTAAGCCAACTTTTTCACTCTCCACTTTCACTTTCATCAAGAGGCTTTTTAGTTCCTCTTCACTTTCTGCCCTAATGGTGATGTCATCTGCATATCTGAGGTTATTGATATTTCTCCCGGCAATCTTGATTCCAGCTTGTGTTTCTTCCAGTCCAGCGTTTCTAATGATGTGCTCTGCATATGAGTTAAATAAACAGGGTGACAATATACAGCCTTGACGAACTCCTTTTCCTATTTGGAACCAGTATGTTGTTCCATGTCCAGTTCTAACTGTTGCTTCCTGACCTGCATACAAATTTCTCAAGAGGCAGATCAGGAGGATCTTCCCAATTGTAAATAGCCATTTAAATATTTTGTCCTAATATACATCCATGATTAGTTATAAGCTTTACATATTGATAATTATTTTATATTTGTTAATATAAAACCTAGGCACTATTATAAACTAAATACTGCTGCTGCTGCTGTGTCGCTTCAGTTGTGTCCAACTCTGTGCAACCCCATAGACGGCAGGCCACCAGGCTTCCCCGTCCCTGGGATTCTCCAGGCAAGAACACTGGAGTGGGTTGCCATTTTCTTCTCCAATGCATGAAAGTGAAAAGTGAAAGTGAAGTCGCTCAGTTGTTTCCGACTCTAGTGACCCCATGGACTGCAGCCTACCAGGCTCCTCCGTCCATGGGATTCTCCAGGCAAAAGTACTGGAGTGGGGTGCCAATGCCTTCTCCGAAACTAAATACTGCTGCTGCTGCTGCTAAGTCGCTTCAGTCGTGTCCAACTCTGTGCGACCTAATGGACGGCAGCCCACCAGGCTTCTCCATCCCTGGGATTCTCCATGCAAGAACACTGGAGTGGGTTGCCATTTTCTTCTCCAATGCATGAAAGTGAAAAGTGAAAGTGAAGTCGCTCAGTTGTTTCCGACTCTAGCGACCCCATGGACTGCAGCCCACCAGGCTCCTCCGTCCATGGGATTCTCCAGGCAAAAGTACTGGAGTGGGGTGCCATTGCCTTCTCCGAACTAAATACTACCAAACTATAAAGTTGATATCAAATTTTAATTTAACTTAACAGATATATTTCTAAAACTAAATAATCGTGTTCAGTGTATATATGATACATACCACTATGATGATTACAAGTTTAAAATATATAGATGTACTTTGTTATGGCAATTTTTCACCATTTCTTTATCTGTATGATGGTGTAATGCTTACTATTATAGCATGAAGTGACATCATTTGGACTTGCTTTATTAAAGTACATATATTCTTTGTATCTGTTCCTATCCTGGCCTAATTAGCCAGCATCAATTATTTAATTAACTTAATGATTATATTATTTTCATGATATTTCATTTTTTGAAATAACATAATAAAGTGTTAGTTTTCTACCTGCCTTCCAATATTTAATTTTATGCATAAAAAGGCACTTGTATTTTATACTGGCAAAAATATTTCGACTTGAGTCCTGGCTACAGCTAAGTCACTTCAGTCGTGTCCGACTCTGTGCGACCCCATAGATGGCAGCCCACCAGGCTTCCCCATCCCTAGGATTCTCCAGGCAAAAACACTGGAGTGGGTTGCCATTTCCTTCTCCAATGCATGAAAGTGAAAAGTGAAAGTGAAGTCACTCAATCGTCTCCGACTCTTAGTGACCCCATGGACTGCAGCCTACCAGGCTCTTCCGCCTATGGGATTTTCCAGGCAAGAGTACTGGAGTGGGGTGCCATTGCCTTCTTCTGAAGCCAACACATAATATCACTGGCAGTTGACATTAGGATACATTGGTACAATGATAAGCATCATTAAATGCTAGAATCTTACAAAATAGTAAGATTATATTATTATTAAAAGCAACCTCTAGCTATGAATATAGGAATTTCAGATGAAATATGAGTTGATGGTGGTCAATCCAACAGTATTTCATAACCAGATAGAAGTTAGAGGTTGAGCATTAGTATTGCAAAGAAATAAGCAATTAATATACACTTTAGAATGTTGGAAACTGGAAACCATAACTTTGCAGATCAGAGACTTAAGTTGCTCTTCTTCCTCTTAAAAGAGAATCAGAAATCTCCAAAATTCCACTCATCAATTCTTGGAAGTAGAAAAATGAAAGCCAACCATCTGTCTGAGGACTTGATGGAAAGGAGGAGAAAGTCCATTGCTTTTTTTTTTTTTTTTTTCTGGTGTTTCTGTGGAAGGATGGGCCCTTCAAGTTTCCTGTTCCACTGCTATTGCTGATATTACCTAGCACAAAACTCTAAAATTAACCTTTCTGATTCACTATTTTCCTCATGTTACAGCTTGTTCCACAACTGTACCACCTTATTTCTTGTCAAATGGAGCCAAACTCTCAAAACCAGCAATAAGAACTGTTTTACATTTTCCTTTTATAAGTAGCAAAAACCAACTCCTCTTACAGTTATTCTCATTACATGGTCATTTTCATGCCTGAGTTATGAAGTGTGTCAACCAGCTTAATGATCCTGCATGCAAACTAGATGAGAATCAGCTACTGGTCATAAAGAAGGAAAGTTACTGAAACCATTGACTGAATAGCCCTAAAATAGAATTGTATCTTATCTTGATCATTTGGAATTTAAAAATATCATAAAAAATAATATATCTACAGTAAAAATTGCTCCTCTTATTACAATATTTCTCATTTAACTTCAAGTTTTAAGTGCACTAATGTTAATAAGAATATGTGTTTTAGAAATTCTCTATGATTCCTGAACCCTATTTCAATTTAATACATAGCAACATAGTTTTCTTATATGTATTATGAGCAAATAAATTTATTTTCAGATGCATCCTTCTTATTATTAAATATTTCAACAACTTTCTGCCCTAATATAAAAATGGCAGCACTTTGTACAATATAATAATTAAATTATTTCACCAACATCTTTTACAGCTCTTAGATGATGTGATTAAGGGTCTCAGTTAACACTAGGAAAGCGTAATATTATGATCACTGTCATTCCTTTTTCCTGTGCGTACAATTTCTTAATATATTCCTATGTTGTGAACTGTTCTCTTTGTTGAGAACTGGAATAGCAAATATAAATTCATAAATTATTGATTCAAGTTATAAGTAACTACTGGAAAACTTTTTCTATAACTTGCATCACCAGTTAAAGAAACAAGTATAAGAATAACCTATTTACAGGACCTCCCTGGTGATCTGGTGGCTAAGACTTCACAATCCCAATGCATGGGGCCTGAGTGTGATCCCTGGTCAGGGAACGAGATCACACAGGCTGAAACTAAGAGTTCACACGCTGCCAATAAGAGCAGCATTGCCAAATAAATAAAGATAAATATGGAAAAAGAATAGCATGTACATTATAGATCAAAGATTTAAAGATAACACTAAGGACTATTAAATTATTAAAGGATCTTACATCTAAAGTTAGGCAAAATGGAGATTAAGAACAAACATTTTGATATGTTAATATATATTGTGATATTTTGCTAGTTATGTCAAATTTCTGTCACCCCTATTTAATCAATTTATTATATTTCATCACTGGATATTGTACGACTCTAAACTACCAGTGGTACATTTTAATCACTCATGGTACACAAAAGATAAAGATGTGTACTAGTATTTCATATGCCATATTTTCTCATATAATAATTCCTGGGCTCTATCCCTGGGTCAAGAAGATCACTTGGAGAAGGAAATGGCAACCCATTCCAGTATTATTGCCTGAAAAATCCCATGGACAGAGGAGCCTGGCAGGCTACAGTCCATGGGGGTCACAAAGAGTCAGACACAACTGGGGTGGCTAACACACATACAATTCTCATAGATAAAATCTGTAGTCTATTTATGGAATTTTAAAAGAATCAGTTTTGCTAAATATCATTTTTTGAAGTGATATTCAACAGAAATACCATTTTTTAAATGGTAATGGTATATATGAATGAGTGAGTGAAGTTGCTCAGTTGTGTCCAACTCTTTGCAACCCCAGAGATTATAGCCTACCAGGCTCCTCCGTATATATACATATATGTGCGTGTATTCTTGTGTGTATCTTTAAAATAATTTCACAATGTGGTAACAATTGATGATGCAGTTTGACCATTCTACATATGACACAGTATCAATAGTGTATTAAACATTCACATTTACTTAATCAAGATTTATCAGAGAATCTGCCAGTCCCCAAGGAGAAGCTGTTGAACTAACACACATCTGTTCTCTTGGAATCAAGGTTTATTGAGACATAGACATTAAACAAATACTCAAATATATTTATTTGAATATTAAACAAATGTTCAAATAGATATTATAATATTCAAATAATATATTCAAATATTTTTTCTCTATAACATTTTTTCTCTAAGTGTTATAGAGAAAAAACACAGTTTTCCAAAAGTACATGGACACTTCAGTAGTAAAATGGTGTAAGGAAGGATGAAAGAAGAGGGTGAGTGAAGCCTCTTCGATGGGAAGACATGTCATAGGAAACCTACAATGAGCGGGAGTTAGAGAACAGGAGTGTAGGTGAGAAGGTGAGATCAGAGCAGGCACTACACTGGGATGCTTTTAAGATCTGGGAGCTTGTCATAGGTAGTGCCCTGACAGAGCATAACAGTGAACCAATTACTAAAGTAGAGAAGACTCATGGGCAAAGAGATGGGTCTGAATATGTTTGGGTCTAAGTTTCACATTCTCTACCTCCAACTCTCAGGACTCTGCCAAAGCAGAAGAAATACCTCTCTGGAGAGGAAGTGTCCTCAGGAGGAGGACGTGAAGGAAAGAGCAACAGCACAAACGTTTAGGCACAAGGTCCTTTCTTTTCAGAATTCTGTGCTGCTCTGTGACCTTAGTGCTTTTCCTGTTGCTATTGAGAGGTCAGAAGCAATTCTGATTCCTAATTCATTTTGTGTGCTTGAACATGTTATTTAATTTTTTTTGTTGTTCAAAATCCTATAGAAAATTCCTTTTTTCAATATTTTAAAATTTTTTGATGTGTCATGGCATGAATCTATTCTAATTTATTTTGGTGGGCACTGGGATGAGCTCTCTCAATTTGGCAATTCATGTCCTTCAGTTCTGAAAAATAGTTTAATAATTTTATTAATTATTTCCTACCATCTGTTTTTCTTCCCTCTCCATCTGGGCATTCTATTATTTGTACTTTGGAATTCTGGAAGTGATATCTATGTTGTTATATATTTTTCTTCCTATGTGTTATCATTTTTTTCTATTTATTTTCTGTAAGATTTTCTTAATTTTATTTTTTAGACTGTCTCTTGAATATTTTTTTAAACAATCAGGTTTTTAATTCCAATAGCTCTTTTGGTTTTATAAAGTTTATTCTTACTCTCAATTCAGAGATACATTATTATCTGTTATTTCTATGAGGATATAAATTATAGGTTTTGCTTTGTTTTGTGATATTTTTTCCTCTGTGTGTAATCTCATTCCATATTGTTTAATCAGTTTGTTTATTTTTTTAATTTTATTTTATTTTTAAACTTTACAAAATTGTATTAGTTTGGTCTTATTCTCCATGTTAGACAGTCTACTCAGACGTCCAGTTAATACTGGACGTTAATACAGTTAATACTTTCTTTTGATTAAGAGAAGCTGATGTGGAAAAATAAACAAATGAATAATTTTTTTTTCAAAACTGACTTGGAATTTCTGAGCATTGGGTAAAATTTTCAACTGTAAACTTCACTGTGGGTGACCTAGGTGGATCAGTTATATGGATCTCCCATTATGAAGTTAAAGATTCTGCATAATAGTCTCTGAGTCCCTGGTCTGAAGTCTGTGCCCATGAGTGTTGGTATTTGTTCAAGTGCTGGAGCAGGGACACTGGGGCAGAGAATAGACTTCACTGGTCTTCACACTCCCTGTGTTTGTGTCCTGAGTGACTTATCCTCCAAGTTTCTATCAAGGATGTGAAGTGGAGGGCATTGTAATTTAAAAACTTCTCAAGCAATTTTCAGCAGGTCATCATATTTTTAAATAACTGACACTTTCATTTCCAGAGGTACTTGGTATTACTAAGTTTATATACTTTTTTCAGGAATCTGTGGAATAAATAAGGTTTTACCCTCTACAAGATTGGGATTCAACTTCCTTAGAACAACTGAGTAGTGCTTACTACATGTTTTCAAACTTCCAGTATTTGCCTGTGTTTTTTCTTCAGTTCCCCTTATCTTCATCTTTTAAAACAATTTAAGTGATTTTGAAGGCTTTAAAGAGGAAATAAAATAATATTTGTGTGTTCAATATGCCCTAGTAAATCAGAAATGCACTTAAGAGGAAAATATATGTATGATACTATGTATCTATGTATACACACACATACTCAGATTATATATACTGCATGTAAGTATATAAAATGTAAAAGAAATGTCATTGCTTTCTTAATTTCTACAACTCCCTAAAGTAATAATCATCAAGAAACTTTAATCTGTATTTCATTAAAGGAAGTTCTATGTTGGGTAAAAATAGATCCAGTTGTTTGTTTGTTTGCTTGGTTGCCTGTTTACTTGCTTGATTGTTCAATAAAAGGTTCAGAAGAGCATCTTTAAGTCCATGCCTTTCTCATAAGACTATTTGTGAAGGATGTGCAGATTTATTCTATCGGCTGCCATCAGGACCACAAAGAAACCAAGGAAGAAATCCATTACTTGGGCTTGATTGGATAAAAGCTGAATATGAGGATCTGACATAGGGCAAAAAAGAGTGAGAATCAGAGAAAACAGATACACACAAAGGAAGAAGTAGAATGTGATACTCTGAAGTTTGGAAAAAAGCCATCTTCTCCAGAAGAATTCCATGAAGTCTTGCCAAATATCCAACTTCTGGTTTCCTCTTCCTGGTGATTAAGAAAATGGCTGTATGTAGCCCTCGATGTCAACCAGAATTTTCATAAGAGAGATGCATTTGGTAACACCAACTGCCTTAGGTCTATTAGGACAGTCATTGACAAGTAGATGAATATAAAGCAGAGTAGGGTGGCCTTTGCAGGAAGGCATTGTGGGATAGTTGATCTCACTGAGGAAAGGCAGGGAGTTCTGTACTGCTGATGTGGACACAAGACCACAGAGTGAACTGGAAACAAAGATTCTCTGGGACTCAAACTTGAGAGAAATAGCTAGTCTCCATAGTTTTGTCTCCCTACTATCTTAATGTTCTTGTCCTTCTCTTTATGATACCTTACAAATACCAGCCAAATGAAAACTCCTGTGCCAAACAGAATTACTAAGTAGGAACTGGAGTTCTTATTTCCATTACTTGATATGTTGACAATGTGGACAGGAAATCTCCTACAAGAGAAGAAGTATGGTCATGGGATCCAAAGTTGAATTGCTTGCCACATTTGGTTTAAGAACATGTTAAATTTATTATTTTCTATAATATTATCAAGATGGCCTATACTATTGAATCCTTGATAGTTAAGTTCATGGACTAACCTAGTATCCTATTATGTTAAGTATTTTTTCAATGAGTATTAAAAACCACATAGACACTGGGTTGTAACTTCTTTGAAAATTGCCTAATAATTTGGTTATTTTAGAATGAAATAACATAGCAAGATGATTAGTATGGTTAGATAGTGTCACTGATTCAATGAACATGAATTTTTAGCAAACTCTAGGAAATGGTGAAAGAGAGGGAAAGGCAGTCCATGGGGTTGTGAAGACTCAGACACGACTTAGCGACTGACCAACAAGAACATATGAGCATAATAATGGCAGTGAGAATATGAATGTTAATAATAGATAACATTAATGCATTTATTATCTGACAGGTACTATTTAATGGGCTTTATATTCACAAATTTACAGTAATTCAATAAGATCAGTTCCATTACTGATGATAAAACAAAGCAGAAAGAAACTAAAAAATTTTCTAAGATTTTATGAACCAGTTACTGATGGAGCCAGGTTTCAAACCCAGGCCTAGGATTATGGCCCAAGGCTCCCAACCTCTAGAGAAAGTGAGCCTTTTTAAAGTAACCAGTTCTTTCATGATGGAGGGTGAAGGTATTACCAGTCTTTCTGAAAAAGTTCTGAAGTCCAGGTTCAGATATTTCCAACTGTCCCTTCTCCATATGTGCTGATGTGCTCAGTCGTCGCTGCTCTTTGTGACCCCATGGGCTATTACCCACTAGGTTCCTCTGTTCATAGAATTTTCCAGGCAAGAATACTGGAGTGGATTGTCATTTCCTTCTCCATTCCCTTCTCCATAAACTTTTATTTATTTATTTATTTATTTTACAATATACTCATTCATAGCTTCACCTATCATTTTTTATAGACAATTGGTCTCCATTTTGGCATGAGGGACTAGGTTCATGGAAGACAATATTTCCACATATTTGGTTGGGGGGGAGTGGGCATTTCAGGCAATCATGTGAGAGATGGGGAGAGAAGCAGATGAAGCTTCACTGACTTTCCTGCCGCTCAACTCCTGTTGTGCAGCCCAGTTCCTAACCAGCCACGAATCGGCACTCCTGATTTAGATGGTTGTCAATTCAGATTCCTAGGCTTTGTGCTAAGATCAAGGTTTCATTTGCAGTGGCCTAACTTATCTCCTATATATTCTGTCAGAATCATATAAATCAATAGGAACAATATCCAGGAAGAATCACATAACTTTTACTAGTTCAAATAGACACAAGTTTGAAGCTTGGTGCCTTTACTCACAATTGTGTGACCTAGGATATGAAGAGTAATCATTTTGAATTAGTTTCTTCTCTATTTGTAAGACAGGAAAAAATAACACATTTCCTAGGATTGTTACAAAGGAAGAAAAAGGCTTACAAAAGCATTTTAGTTAGTAAACAAAATGGTAATTATTGGAAGGGTAACTTGATTTAAGAAGTTTTCTTTTGTCTTCACTACTTCAGAACTATCATTCAAAGAATTAAATATATAGGAAAAGCTACATTGCTGCTTATTTTTATATAATTTCTAAAAACACATGGAAATTAATTATTTAAAAATAAAGAAGAGATATAGATTTTGCTAGTTGTGCTTTGTTAGGTCAATAATAAATGATGGGCTATCAGTTTAGGAAATTATCACTCTGAAGTAACAGGTAAGGGTAATATAAAAATGATAGTAGGATCAAGTTTTATTGATATAGGATATCTTTTTTTGTCTTCCTCTGCTCTTCCTTTTTCTACCCATTTCCATTTATTTTTTAACCCCTGATCAAGTCTGATTTTTATGAGTAAGCTATTATTACTTTCCCTCAAAAGAACTGTCTTCCTCCTCTAAAAGTTTATATAAGTTTGTATGGGAGCATGTTATATTTTTTTTACCTAATAAAATATTTATGTGTTATTTATAGTGTATCCCTAATAAAATATAAGGTACATGTAAGCCTAAGCACACAGTAGAGATCTTAGTATACTTCTCAGTATTAGGGCATTACCTTTATGTAGAGAGTTCTATAATAGAGCCTTTATATCCAGGAAGGATAGGATGGGCAGAGGAAAGAAACAGGGATAGTCACCAAGTTATAAACACCATGCAATATCAGTTCAGTGGGACCCTGTGAAAGATGAGAGAAACCCCTGGAAAACAGCATAAGCGCCAGATAAGTTGGCAGAGTAGGGAGAAAGACAAGCCAGGTCATAAAATAACTTCTAAATTTACACTAAACCTGCCATATCTGTCTGCCAACTATGTGAAACAGAAACACAATATTACTATCGAAGCAAATTATACATGATATGAAGATGTGTGTGCAGATTTTCAAATTAAAACATTTATAAGAAGAAAAGATGTTTCCTTATGCATTTAGCATGTTTTGTTTTGGTGCATAACTTATCGAGAGTTTATCAATGGAGCTTAAGAAAACAATCCAATTAACTAATAAAATTAATAAAATAATCTTTAAAAGCAATGAAAAACTTTTGGTTAAATGATGAATTTTAAAAATATTGTCTTTGTTTTTGTGGAAAAGTAAAGATTATAAATATGTGAATGCATAAACATTTGAAACTTATTCCATATTGAAAACATGGAATAAGTTTTAAAAACAAACTGATATTTTCAGAAAGTGAAAAATAGTAAAGAGTAATATGGGGCAAAATAAAAATATTTACAATGTTGCAGAATAAAGATAAATCAGTAAGACTTAAAGACCTAGATATCACAGTGGTACTAACACTAAATGGGATTTTAAATACTAATCTATTAACCATTTTTGTAAAATTATTTTTAATGTTAGAGTAATTAGTCTTAAGATACTTATGAATAAATCATGTTTCTACTATGTAGAGCTTAATTTTGGACACATGAGAACAGCAGGTAGGTATCAGAGCTTAGGAACACAAAGGTGGTAATAAACAGTATCTTGAAAAAAAAAAAAAAGATTTAAGATCTTGCCAATTTTACATGTAAAAAGTCTCCTGTTACTAGGGTGGGGGAAAGAAGAATTTCTTGCTTTCATATGTATTAGAGAAACTTCAATATATTGCCATTTCAGCTGAAAAGATCATGTTGAACATAATTCCTTGACTATAAGTGATATTAAAGTAGAAAACCACTTACCAGGCAAGAATTTAGGAAACTGCCTTGTTTCCCCTATTTTATCCTGTTCTCTATCCTGTAACCTATATGCAGTATTTTGGGTTCCATCTCATCCACCTCATCCTTCCACACCATGGAACATGTAGGACCCTGACTCTCAATAAAGCCATAATCTTACTTCTCCACTCTTCCATATGACCTGAATGAAGATGGAATTTGCAGATTAGTGCAATTAAACATATTTGGACTTCACCTTTGTTGTGTCATTTTAATCCACAGCCAATTACTGTTCTTGTGCTTACTGTTTTTATTATTATTCAGGGATATTAAAAATATTACTTAATAATTACTTTGACTGCTGGCAATGTTGTTTAAACAATTATCATTATTTATAACCACCCTTGATTCTTTCATGTTCAAAGCTACACTTTTTGCTTCCTCCCTTTCTAACTAATTCCATTTTGCTCTAAAAATTAGTTCTCTCCTTTTTTTGACACGCTATTTTCAAAGTAAAGTGGTAGCTTCTTAACTCATACAATTTCTCTTCTATCCTCTATGTATGTATGCTCCTTCTTAAATCTGTTAAGTGCTAACTTCCACAATGTCAGTAACATAGCCGTCAAGGCTACTATTATCATTTCCCTAATTCATTAACCACATCTTCTAAGAATCCCAGCCATAATCTCTATACTTTGGAAACATGTAATCATTTTGTTCATAAATTCACACCTTTGCTCCAAATCTCCTTTTATGATTCTCTCCTCTCCATGACTAATTCCTATACAGTGCCAATTTTTTTTTTTCCTCTGGAATCTTTTCTCCTTTCAGAACCTTACTAGACTGGATTATGTGTTTTTTTTCACTATGGTGGGTACTTGTTATGTTTCAAATAGCATTCTAACATCTATGCTTGGGTGCTAAGTCACTTCAGTCAATCTGACTCTGTGATCCTATGGACTGTAGTCCACCAGGCTTCTTTGTCTATAGGATTATCCAGGCAAGAACACTGAAGTGGGTTGCCATGCTCTCCTCCAGGAGATCTTCCTAACCCAGGGATCAAACTTACATCTCTTAAGTCTCCTGCATTGTCAGCAGGTTCTTTACCACTAGCATCACCTGGGAAGCAACAAAGTATTAATAGTAGTCTATTATTAGATGTCTCTAAGCACATACATCGGAGAAGGCAATGGCAACCCACTCTAGTACTCTTGCCTGGAAAATCCCATGGACGGAGGAGCCTGGTAGGCTGCAGTCCATGGGGTCGCTAAGAGTCCGACACGACTGAGCGACTTCACTTTCACTTTTCACTTTCATGCATTGGAGAAGGAAATGGCAACCCACTCCAGTGGTCTTGCCTGGAGAATCCTAGGGACGGGGGAGCCTGGTGGGCTGCCGTCTATGGGGTCGCACAGAGTCGGACACGACTGAAGTGACTTAGCAGAAGCACATACATTTATGCGTACATATTCTATAGCTATAATCATTTTATTTCTGAAAAATATTTGACTGAGAGTACATCAGTGAGGAATCTAATATCATTCATTCATTTGAAGACATGAGCATTTATCCAGTTCAATCAGTAGATTGAATCTGTGTCTGTTACCTCAAGGAAGGTAAACACCTAAAAATCCAGAAAAAATGAAAACAAACAAACAAACAAAAAACTGCTTTTATTCTGGAAACCTAAGCTGGGGGAATTGACAGAATTCAGAGGATGAGTAAAGTTAAAGTTTTTGGACAAATTTGATATGAAATAGATTTAAACCACAGATGATGGAGGAGAAAAAAGGGAGGCTGAAGGAAATGTGTTGATGAATGTAGAGATAGTGTTTTTCATCCTAATTTTCTTTAATGTTCAAAGAACTTGATTGACCATGAGAATAAAAATTAGAATTGTATCAATAATGAACTGTGTATTCTGAACCTCAGATCAATGTTTCTCCCATGCCTTGCTATTTCAGTAAACCCTCTCTAACACTGGCCCAAACCCTCAAAGAGAAGAAAAAAAAAAAAAAGACTTAAAAATAGATTAAAGATTTATACCTTATTTATAGAACTATATTGTTTCAGATACAGACAAAATTTCATTCTTAGCAAATACATAATGCTCATTTTTTTACAAATAGTAGATGTTCAAGTTGGTTGATGGTGGTGAAAGATGTTTGTTTTTAGGAGGAGATACATAGGAACCCTGCACATTGAATTTTTTTTTTTCTAATTCTTTCACGGTTAAAAACATACAACATAAAATCTGCCATCTTAACAGTTTTACGTGTACTGCTGCTGCTTAGTTGCTCAGTGGTGTCCAGTTCAGTGGTTTTAAGTACATTCATACTGTTGAGCTACCATCACCAACATTCATCTCCAGAACTCTTTTTATCTTGCAAAACTGAAATTCTACAACTATTAGACAGTAATTCCTCATTCCCCTCTTCTCTGATCCCTGTCAAGTTACCATTTTACTCTATCATTTTGATTACTCTAAGAAGCTCATATAAGTGAGATCATATAGTACTTGTCTTTTCTGGAACTGATTTAAGAAACTTTTTCTACTTTCCACTCAATTTTGCTGTGAAGCTAAAAACACTCTAAAAATTAAGTTCCTTTATGAAAAGCATAAAATCAAATAATAAATCATCTCTATTTCTTTATAAATAATGACGTTTCAAAATAACTTTTTGATGTGAATTTTGAAATGAAACCATTTAAACTCCAAATGCAAAGTTCTTTAGCAGGCATTAATTCCTATAGTTATAATAGAAACTGCTGTCTTTATTTCTCCCTCAATTCTCTATTAGCCATATGGCTGATCATACTGTAAAAATTAGCATTATAATGAATCTAAAGATTATCTACTCAAATATACCCTTTATTATAAAATTTGATCTTCACTTAGAATTTTTGATTTTATAATTTAATATTTTTTACCACTGTGTGAAAACATGTACATTATTTGAGAATCATCTATCTAATGCTTTACATTTTCATAAGAAATAATGATGTTTTAAAGTTTGGGGTTTATTCCAGAGCCTGAAGTATTTTTAGTTTCACAGATGATTTAGCATTTATCTTTATTTTCATTGCATAGTCTTATATAAATACTTGTCTGTATGTTCATGAATTAATTTCCTTGTTTATTATATTAGGCAGTATCATTTTTTAAATTAATTTTATTGAACTTTACAATATTGTATTGGTTTTGCCATACATTGACTTGAATCCGCCATGGGTGTACATGTGTTCCCCATCCTGAACCCCACTCCCACCTCCCTCCCTATCCCATCCCTCTGGGTCATCCCAGTGCACTGGCCCTGAGCACCCTGTATCATGCATCAAACTTGGACTGGTGATTCATTTCACATATGATATTTTACATGTTTCAATGCCATTCTCCCATATCATCCCATCTTCTCCCTCTCCCAGAGTCCAAAAGACTGTCCAATACATCTGTGTCTCTTTTGCTGTCTTGCATACAGGGTTATCGTTATCTTCTTTCTAAATTCCATATATATGCGTTAGTATACGGTATTGGTGTTTTTCTTTCTGGCTTACTTCACTCTGTATAATAGGCTCCCGTTTCATCCACCTCATTAGAACTGATTCAAATGTATTCTTTTTAATGGCTGAGTAATATTCCATCGTGTATATGTACCACCGCTTTCTTATCCATTCATCTGCTGATGGACATCTAGGTTGCTTCCATGTCCTGGCTATTATAAACAGTGCTGCGATGAACATTGGGGTACACATGTCTCTTTCAATTCTGGTTTCCTCAGTGTGTATGCCCAGCAGTGGGATTGCTGTGTTGTATGGCAGTTCTATTTCCAGTTTTTTAAGGAGTTTCAACACTGTTCTCCATAGTGGCTGTACTAGTTTGCATTCCCACCAACAGTGTAAGAGGGTTCCCTTTTCTCCACACCCTCTCCAGCACTTATTGCTTGTAGACTTTTGGATCGCAGCCATTCTGACTGGTGTGAAATGGTACCTCATTGTGGTTTTGATTTGCATTTCTCTGATAATAAGTAATGTTGAGCATCTTTTCATGTGCTTGTTAGCCATCTGTATGTCTTTGGAGAAATTTCTGTTTAGTTCTTTGGCCCACTTTTTGATTGGGTCTTTTATTTTTCTGGAATTGAGCTTAGGCAGCATCATAAAGGAGAATGGCACCTAACTACTTAGCAAAATAAATACATTTCCATTGTTGTTGTTCAGTTGCTGAGTCATACCAAACTCTTTGCAGCTCCATGGACGCAGCATGCCAGGCTCCTCTGTCCTGCACTATGTCCCAGAGATTGCTCAGATTCATATCTATTGAGTTGATGATGCTATCTAACCATCTCATCCTCTGCCACCCCTTCTCCTCTTGCCTTTGATCTTTCCCAGCATCAAGGTCTTTTCCAATGAGTCGGCTCTTTGTATCAGGTGGCCAAAGTATTGGAGCTTCAGCAACAGTGCTTCAAATGAATATTCAGGGTTGATTTCCTTTAGGATTGATTGGTTTGATCTCCTTACAGTCCAAAGGACTCTCAAGAGTCTTCTCCAGCACCTTATTCATGGTCCAACTCTCACATCCATACATGACTACTAGAAAAATCATAGCTTTGACCATACAGACATTTGTCAGCAAAGAGCTATCTCTGCTTTTCAATATGTTGTCTAGGTTTATCATGGGTTTGTCACTCAAAATCTTCAGTAACATTTGCTTTTAAGTATCATAATTATCTAAAAAAATTACATATCTAATTTTTGCTTCTGATTTATCTGTCTCCCTTTCTTTCTTTCACTCTTTATCTATCGACTATCTATCTATCGTGCCAAGACATTTCTAGCTATCAATTGAAGCTATTATAGCAAGATTTCTTTGTCTTCTGACCCATTTCTATAATCTAAATAAATAACATGATGATGAAAAAATATTTTTATCTGGCCAAGTATTATCAAAAATACTACTCTAAGTTCTCAATTGACTAGAGAAGATATTAAGAGAAAAATACAATCTTAGATGGGACTTGGAAGGGATAAAATTAATGATAAAAACAATTTTGTACTTTGTTATCAAGATCACAAGTTGAAGTCAGAGGTTTGAGAGTGTTGCTTAAACTCTTTCAGTGTTCTGCTGCTATAATCACAGTGCAGACATGAAATAAGAAGTAACTCTTGTCATTTTATTTAGTTACCTCAAATCTTCTAACTTCTTGAAATGATACATCAAAACTCATTTGCACTGGCAAAAACTAATTTGTATTAAACAGAAACTATAATTTGGATGGATGCAATAAAACTGAATCCCCAGCATTTTCTGTACTTACCTTTTTTTCTTCAAATTTATTTATTTTAAAATAAATCTGAATGCAGAATTACATGAAGGTGCTTGCAGAAGTCCAATGGATTGTCTGAAATTAGATGGTATTGAAAGTTCCAAATTTGTTGAACTGTAGAGATGTGACCATTTGAACTGTTTCTCAGTAGTCGTGCCCCAGGCAAACTTATAGTCAAGCAGCCTTGTTTCAACCAACTTTACAAAATAGTAGCAGGGAATAAATATTTCAGTTATTAAAGTTCATGAAAAGATCCCACTAGCTCAGTCTTCTGTATGTTTGGAATATTTACTTGAATTATCACTTGCATGACATTTGTGAGGATCACATGTATTTTGTTAGAGTTTACAGTGTGCAACAGAAAATCTTATTTTGGATTTATTGAAGAGATTTACAATTTTTCCATACATGGAAAATAAATGTTACCATATTTTTTAATATTTAAATCAAACTATCTAATGAACAAATGTGAATTTACTTTTTTTTTGCATATGAGGAAATTATTATCTAGTGGATACTGTTGACAATTTTAGGTGCATTATTTGAAAACACACTTTTAAACACTCCAATAAATACATTTCCAAGAGCTATAATAATAACCAGTGTTGTGAAAGTCTGTTCTTTATCTGTTCCAATGATTCTAAGCCAATATATTTTGCATGCCAAATCCATAGTTAATGATAATTCTTTAAAACTGTATTTATTAAAATATACACTATTCCAGGAACTTTCTGTACCTCATTTCACTTAATCCTCTCAACAACCATATGCTGCTATGATTACTATTATTACCTCCACTTTATATATTCTTTTAAACAATGCACAGTTTCTTTTATCTTCTAGTTATATGGGGAAACTGAGGTGCAGTGACTTTAACTTGCATAAAATCACACTTGTAGTGACAGTTGGAATCCAAATAAAGGACTTTGATGTTAGAGTCCATTTTTATAAGTACTAACAGTGCAAAGGAAAAAAAAAAAGAGAATTCGAGGAAAAAGACAATTTAGCAAATCTAAGGAGATCAGTCCTGGGTGTTCGTTGGAAGGACTGATGCTGAAGCTGAAACTCCAATACTTTGGCCACCTCATGCGAAGAGCTGACTCATTGGAAAAGACTCTGATGCTGGGAGGGGTTGGGGGCAGGAGGAGAAGGGGACGACAGAGGATGAGACGGCTGGATGGCATCACCGACCTGATGGACATGAGTTTGAGTGAAGTCCGGGAGTTGGTGATGGACAGGCAGGCCTGGTGTGCTGCAATTCATGGGGTCACAAAGAATCAGACACAACTGAACAACTGAACTGAACTGAACTGAAGCTAAAAAATAATTTTTCATCTTGTACAATTGATGCTCTCAGTTCAGTTCAGTCGCTCAGTCATGTCCAACTCTTTGCGACCCCACAGACTGCAACACTGGAGGAGCAAATGGCAGCCCACTCCAGTATTCTTGCCTGGGGAGTCCTGAGGATGGAGGAACCTGATGGGCTGCTGTCCATGAGGTCACACAGAGTCAGACACGACTGAAACGACTTAGCATGCAAACATGCATTGGAGAAGGAAATGGCAACCCACTCCAGTACTCTTGCCTGGAGAATCCAAGGCACGGAAGAGCTTGGTGGGCGGCTGTCTATGGGGTCGCACAGGGTTGGACATTACTGAAGCGACTTAGCAGCAGCAGCACACTGCAGCATGCCAGGCTTCCCTGTCCATCCTGGAGATTTTTCAAACTCATGTCCATGGAGTCAGTGTTGCCATCCAACCATCTCACCCTCTGTCTTCCCCTTCTCCTCCTACCTTCAATCTTTCCCAGTATCAGGGTCTTTTCCAGTGAGTCAGTTCTTCATATCAAGTGGCCAAAGTATTGCACATGAAAATAACATATTTTACTAAAGTTTATTTCAACCTATATCTGCTCTATTTAAGTACCTATTTGATAAAATGTATATTATGTAAAACAATTGAGAATTGCATCATAATTGAGAATATCATATTTAGAATTATGTAGAATGATTTGGGAGAAGGCAATGGCACCCCACTCCAGTACTGTCGCCCAGAAAATCCCATGGATGGAGGAGCCTGGTGGGCTGCAGTCCATGGGGTCGCTAAGAGTCGGACACGACTGAGTGACTTCACTTTCACTTTCCACTTTCAATGAATATTCAGGACTGATATCCTCTAGGATTGACTGGTTTGATCCCCTTGCAGTTCAAGGGATTCTTGAGAGTCTTCTCCAACAACCCAGTTTAAAAGCATCCATTCTTCAGCACTCAACTTTCTTCAAGGTCCAACTCGCACATCCATACATGACCATTGGAAAAACCATAGCTTTAACTTGATGGACATTTGTTGGCAAAGTAATGTTTCTGCTTTTTAATATGCTGTCTAGATTGGTCATAGCTTTTCTTCCAAGGAGCAAGTGTCTTTTAATTTCATGGCTGCAGTCACCATCTTCAATGATTTTGAAGCCCAAGAAAATAAAATCTGCACTGTTTCCATTGTCTCCCCATCTATTTGCCATGAAGTCATGGGACTGGATGCCATGATCTTTGTTTTTTGAATGTTGAGTTTTAAGTCAGCCTTTCATGCTCTCTTTCACTTTCATCAAGAGGCTCTTCAGTTCCTCTATGCTTTCTGCCGTAAGGATGGTATTATCTTCATATCTGAGATTATTGATATTTCTAAATATATTTAGAGAAAGATTACTAAATACATTTCTCAAATTACCTTTTATTAGAAACTGCTTTGCCAAGGATTGTTAAATGACATAATTTGTTTGATGAGAGTAAGTCTAAAGATGTTCATTTCCTCTTATCTTACCATTTGAACTTCTAGCTCAAGAAGATTGCAGCCTGGCTGAGGTCGGACTAATAGCAAAGAAAAGCAAAGACTATAATCCTACTATCTGCCCCCAAATCTGTTGTTCTTTTTTAACAAATCAAAGTTAGCATTATACTTGCATTTTTACTATAACATTATGCACTTTGATGAGACAATTGACACCTCAAATAACTTCGCGCTCTAAAACAGTTTTGCTTATAGGTTAGTTAGCTCATCAAAATTTGTTTCTTTTTTCCTCCTGTTGCTACTGCTTTAAATCTGGCATCAAACTTTATTCATACTCTGTGTATCCCTTACATCTCTTTTGAGCTCCTAACCCATTCCTCAAATATAACCTCAACTATGCCATGACATAATATATGTGAGCTCTTACCTGATATTATCCATCTCACACACCTTTGTGTCTCTAAATATGCCCCAAAATTGTTGCCTCTCTCCTGGAGCCTAAATCCTGCTTTATGTCCTTTGTCAGCAACTAGCAAAAATATCTATGTCTGCTTTTTTGATCTATTCTGTAGCATCTAATACCATACCTTGCACATGAAAATAACATATTTTACTAAAGTTTATTTCAACCTATATCTGCTCTATTTAAGTACCTATTTGATAAAATGTATATTATGTAAAACAATTGAGAATTGCATCATAATTGAGAATATCATATTTAGAATTATGTAGAATGATTTGGGAGAAGGCAATGGCGCCCCACTCCAGTACTGTCGCCCAGAAAATCCCATGGATGGAGGAGCCTGGTGGGCTGCAGTCTATGGGGTCGCTAAGAGTCGGACACGATTGAGCGACTTCACTTTCACTTTCCACTTTCATGCATTGGAGAAGGAAATGGCAACCCACTCCAGTGTTCTTCCCTGGAGAATCCCATGGATGGAGAAACCTGGTAGGCTGCAGTCCATGGGGTCGCACAGAGTCGGACATGACTGAAGCGACTTAGCAGCAGCAGCAGCAGCAGAATGATTTGCTTTACATATGGTATCTTTTGTGTTTTCTTTCAGTTATGTTTATTTTAAAACCGAGAAATCATTGTAATGCCCTGAAGGCATAGAAGCTATAAAATAATGTGCTTACTAAATATACAACATTTTTGGGGGAAAAGTTATTCTATTAAGTTGTGAGATGGCAGGATATAAGTACTTGAGTAAAATTCATTTAGTGTGCTATCTGAGTATACTTAAAAGAAATCTTTGACATGTTGATCAGATTAAATTGATTTAATCTCAGCTGATACTTAAGTTCAGCATTAGTCATGGATAATTACTGTCAGAAACGATATGTTCTAGTTATTCATTTACATAATGTGAGCTTTCTTTTGAATTGTCTATGAATTAATTAAATTTCCTTTAATTGTAAGAGCTATATGCAACACACAGCTTCTAGCTAGTGTAAGGCAGTTCATTAACTTCTAGAAAATGGTCTAGTGGCCATTCTAATACAAATCTCTGAACTGGAGTATAGGCAAAAAGGAAAAATTGAAGAGGGAGAGTCAATGAAAGAGACTCATTGAACTAAATATATCATAAATGACCTCATTTATAGCAGAGCATTCCTTCTTTTTTAGAAACTGTACTGGTTGGATAGTCACCTCAGTTTGTGACCAAAATGTAAAATAATATCTTGGCCCTATTGACCTTAAACTTAGTTTTAGATATTTTTTAAATACAACTTTTTATTGGTAAATTATAAATTATTTCATAGCAAAAAAAAAACAAATTGTTAGTAAGATGGTAATTAAATAAAGAAAATATAAGTTGTAAAACTCAAAAATACAACTACATGAGTCAAATACCTGTGTTATAATGACAACCCCATTTGGACCCTAAAAGCTTGACAATAGGCCTAAGTACCAGTAGGAGTATAAGGTAAAAATTTTCAAAAATGAAATTGCTCATTATTTTACAGTTGTTTGACACAACTATAGGTTTTCTTTTTTTAATGTGTTACATTGAACAATAAAAAAAATTATGTAAAATTAGAAAAATTTGGCCAATATTATATCCAATTACCTAATTAATTGTGTTAATTTCATCATCTGATTTTATCTGGTTTTAATCATGACCAAAGCCATCCCAAAGAAAAAGAAATAAAAGAATGCAAAGTGGTTGTCTGAGGAGGCTTTACAAATAGCTGAAGAAAGAAGAGAAGCAAAAGGCAAGAGTGAAAGGGAAAGATATAGCCAAGTGAATGCAGAGTTCCAGAGAATAGCAGGGAGAGATAAGATGTTCTTAAATGAACAGTGCAAGAAATAGAGAAAAATAGAATGGAAAAGACTAGAGATATCTTCAAGAAAATTGGAGATATTAGGGAACATTTCATGCAATAAACACAGAAATTGTAAGGACTTAACAGAAGCAGAGGAAGCAACAGTTAGAACTGGACATGGAACAACAGACTGGTTCCAAATAGGAAAAGGAGTATGTCAAGGCTGTATATTGTCACCCTGCTTATTTAACTTCTATGCAGAGTACATCATGAGAAACGCTGGGCTGGAAGAAGCATAAGCTGGAATCAAGATTGCCGGGAGAAATATCAATAGCCTCAGATATGCAGATGACACCATCCTTATGGCAGAAAGTGAGAGGAACTAAAAAGCCTCTTGATAAAAGTGAAAGAGGAGAGTGAAAAAGTTGGCTTAAAGCTCAACATTCAGAAAATGAAGATCATGGCATCTGGTCCCATCAATTCATGGGAAATAGAAGTGATGGGGAAACAGTGGAAACAGTGTCAGACTTTATTTTTCTGGGCTCCAAAATCACTGCAGTTGGTGACTGCAGCCATGAAATTAAAAGACACTTATTCCTTGGAAGGAAAGTTATGACCAACCTAGATAGCATATTGAAAAGCAGAGACATTACTTTGCCAACAAAGGTCCGTCTAGTCAAGGCTATGGTTTTTCCTGTGGTCATGTATGGATGTGAGAGTTGGACTGTGAAGAAAGCTGAGCACTGAAGAATTGATGCTTTTGAACTGTGGTGTTGGACAAGACTCTTGAGAGTTCCTTGGACTGCAAGGAGATCCAACCAGTCCATCCTGAAGGAGATCAGCCCCAGGTGTTCTTTGGAAGGAATGATGCTAAAGCTGAAACTCCAGTACTTTGGCCATCTTATGCGAGAGTTGACTCATTGGCAAAGACTCTGATGCTGGGAGGGACTGGGGGTAGATGGAGAAGGGGACGACAGAGGATGAGATGGCTGTATGGCATCACCGACTTGATGGATGTGAGTTTTAGTGAAGTCCAGGAGTTGGTGATGGACAGGGAGGCCTGGCGTGTTGTGATTCATGGGGTTGCAAAGAGCTGGACATGACTGAGTGACTGAACTAACAGAAGCAGAAGAGATTAAGAAAAGGTGGCAAGATTACATAGAAGATCTATACAAGAAAAGTTTTAATGACCAGGATAACCATGATGATTTGGTCAGACACCTAAGCTGGACATTGTGGACTGTGAAATCAAGTGGATCTTAGGAAGCATTACTATGAACAAAGCTAGTGAAGTTGATAGAATTCCAGTTGAGCTATTTAAAATTTTAAAAGCTGATGCTGTTAAAGTGTTGCACTCAATATGCCAGCAATTTTGGAAAAGTCAGCAGTGGCCTCAGGACTAAAAAAAGGCAGTTTTCATTCCAATCCCAAAGAAGAGCAATGTCAAAGAATGCTCAAACTACTCCACAGTTGTGCTCATTTCTCATATTAGCAACATTATGATCAAAATTCTTCAAGCTAGGGTTCAGCAGTCATGAAGTGAAAAATTCCCGATGCACAAGCTGGGTTTCGAAGAGTTAGAGGTACCAGAGAGCAGATTGTCAATGTTCACTCAATCTTGGAGAAAGCAAGGTAATTCCAGAAAAACATCTACTTCTATTTTTTTTATTATTATGTTAAACTCCTTAACTGTGTGGATCACAATAAACTGTGGAAAATTCTTAGAGAGGAGAGTACCAGACTACTGTGTCCTGACAAACCTGTATGTGGGTCAAGAAGTAACAGAATAGAAAAAAACTAAATGCTTTAAAATTGGGAAAGGAGTAAGACAAGGCTGTATATTGTCACTCAGTTTATTTAATTTATATCCAGAATACATCATGCAAAATGCTGGGCTGGATGAATCATGAGCTGATATAAAGATTGCTGGGAGAAATATCAGCTACCTCAAATATGCAGATTATACAACTCTAATGGCAGAAAGGAAAGAGGAACTAAAGAGTCTCTTGATGAGGGTCAAAGAGGAGAGTGAAAATTCTGGTTTGAAACTTGACATTCAAAAAACTAAGATCATGAAATCTGGTCCCATCACTTCTTAGCAAATAGAACTGGAAAATGTGGACGCAGTGACAGATTTTATTTTCTTTGGCTCCAAAATCATTGTGGACAGTGACTGCATCTATGAAATTAAAAGGATACTTGTTCCTTGGAAGAAAAGCTATGACAAACCTAGAGACGGTATTAAAAAACAGAGACATCACTTTGCTAGCAAAGTCCCATATAGTCAAAGCTAAAGTTTTTCCAGTAGTCATGTACAGATGTAAGAGTTGGACCATAAAGAAGGCTGAGTGCTGAAGAATTGTGGTGTTGGAGGATTCTTCAGAGTCTCTTGGACAGCAAGGAGATCAAACAAGTCAATCCTAAAGGAAATCAGCCCTCAGTATTCATTAGAAGGACTGATGCTGAAGCCAGAGCTCCAATAGTTTGGCCCACCTGGTGCAAAGAGCCAACTTATTGGAAAAGACCCTGATACTGGAAAAGACTGAAGGCAAAAGTGGAAAGGGGTGACAGAGGATGAGATGATTAGATAGCATCACTGACTCAATGAATATGAATTTGAGCAAACTCCAGGAGATAGAGGAGGAGAGAGGAGCTTGGCATGCTACAGTCCATGCGATTGCAAAAAGTGAGACACTACTTAGAGACTGAACATCAACAACAATAATGACATAAACTTCCCATTTTTAAACTTAAGAACATTTCATAAGTGTTTTCTTAGTCTTTCTGTTTTTATTTATTTTATCTAGCAAGTAGGATTTCATTAAGTCAAAGATCCAAAACTTTGAGCACAGAAACAAAATTATCATCACTTGGAAAATTAGAAATATAAATTTGGGGTTCAATTCCATATCTATTTTGTCAGAAACTCTAAACTCAAGGTATGGTCTATTCTATGAAACTTCTCTAGGCCATTACAAGATGCCAAACTTCAAGAAGTATGACTTTAAATTTATTTTCCAAAATATACTAAATATTTCAGAGCCATCAGTTAGTTAAAATAATATTATATTGGAAAGCTTGGTTCAATCAATTCTTTTTTTCTTATCTTTTGTTAAAAATGTCTTTGAATATTTTATCAAAAAATTTAGTATGGTATTAGAGTTAATTAATATAAAGTACAAAAAAGATCTTCACGACCCAGATAATCAAGATGGTGTGATCACTGACCTAGAGCCAGAGATCCTGGAATGTGAAGTCAAGTGGGCCTTAGAAAGCATCACTACGAACAAAGCTAGTGGAGGTGATGGAATTCCAGTTGAGCTATTTCAAATCCTGAAAGATGATGCTGTGAAAGTGCTACACTCAATATGCCAGCAAATTTGGAAAATGCAGCAGTGGCCACAGGACTAGAAAAGGTCAGTTTTCATTCCAATCCCAAAGAACGGCAATGACAAAGAATGCTCAAACTACTGCACAATTGCACTCATCTCACATGCTAGTAAAGTAATGCTCAAAATTCTCCAAGCCAGGCTTCAGCAATACGTGAACTATGAACTTCCTGATGTTCAAGCTGGCTTTAGAAAAGGCAGAGGAACCAGAGACCAAATTGCCAACATCCACTGGATCATCGAAAAAGCAAGAGAGTTGCAGAAAAACATCTATTTCTGCTTTATTGACTATGCCAAAGCCTTTGACTGTGTGGATCACAATAAACTGTGGAAAATTCTGAAAGAGATGGGAATACCAGACCACCTGACCTGCCTCTTGGGAAACCTATATGCAGGTCAGGAAGCAACAGTTAGAACTGGACATGGAACAACAGACTGGTTCCAAATAGGAAAAGGAGTACGTCAAGGCTGTATATTGTCACCCTGCTTATTTAACTTATATGCAGAGTACATCATGAGAAACGTCTGGCTGGAAGAAGCACAAGTTGGAATCAAGATTGCCGGGAGAAATATCAATAACCTCAGATATGCAGATGACACCACCCTTATGGCAGAAAGTGAGAGGAAGCCTCTTGATGAAAGTGAAAGAGGAGAGTGAAAAAGTTGGCTTAAAACTCAACATTCAGAAAACGAAGATCATGGCATCTGGTCCCATCACTTCATGGGAGATAGATGGGGAAACAGTGGAAACAGTGTCAGACTTTATTTTTCTGGGCTCCAAAATCACTGCAGATGGTGACTGCAGCCATGAAATTAAAAGATGCTTACTCCTTGCAAGGAAAGTTATGACCAACCTAGATAGCATATTCAAAAGCAGAGACATTACTTTGCCAACAAAGGTCCATCTAGTCAAGGCTATGGTTTTTCCAGTAGTCATATATGGATGTGAGAGTTGGACTGTGAAGAAAGCTGAGTGCCAAAGAATTGATGCTTTTGAACTGTGGTGTTGGACAAGACTCTTGAGAGTTCCTTGGACTGCAAGGAGATCCAACCAGTCCATTCTGAAGGAGGTCAGCCCTGGGATTTCTTTGGAAGGAATGATGCTAAAGCTGAAACTCCAGTACTTTGGCAACCTCATGCGAAGAGTTGACTCATTGGCAAAGACTCTGATGCTGGGAGGGATTGGGGACAGTAGGAGAAGGGGACGACAGAGGATGAGGTGGCTGGATGGCATCACTGACTTGATGGACGTGAGTCTGAGTGAACTCCAGGAGTTGGTGATGGACAGGGAGGCCTGATGTGCTGCGATTTCATGGGGTCGCAAAGATTCGAACCTGACTGAGCAACTGAACTGAACTGAATATAAAGTTTCTTTCAAGAAGATTTGTTTCAATTTATACTGGTATCAAAAATATAAATTATTTCTTAAAGTATACTTCTGATAGTGTTGGTCCTTTTTTTAATTTCAATTTTTCTAAATTCCATTTGCAATTACTTGTATTATGAAAATAAAAATACTTCAAGCTTTTATTTATAAAAACTAATTAATGATTTAAATGCTTATTTGTCTATCTGCTCTTGTAAATATTAGTTTCTTAAAACTAGTAAATTAACTTTTAAAGGGAGTTTTACATGTTCTTAGACCTTTTAAAATGAAATGTACTTGATTTGCGATGTTATATTAGTTTCAGGTGCACAGCATTGTGAAATTTATATTTTCATATTTATTTATATCAAAGTATTATATAATTTACTCTCTAATGATGCTGTTTTTAAATATAATGTCCTATTATATGTATTCCAACTCTTAAAATGTGTCTTACTCCTTAAGGAAAGTTATGACCAACCTACAGCATATTGAAAAGCAGAGACATTACTTTGTCAACAAACGTCCGTGTAGTCAAGGCTATGGTTTTTCCAGTGATCATGTATGGATGTGGAGTTGAACTATAAAGAAAGCTGAGTGCCGAAGAACTGATATTTTTGAACTGTAGTGTTGGAGAACTCTTGAGAGCCCCTTGGCCTGCAAGGAGATCCAGCCAGTCTATCCTAAAGGAGATCAGTCCTGAGTGTTCATTGGAAAGACTGATGTTGAGGCTGAAACTCCATTACTTTGGCCACCTGATGCGAAGACCTGACTCATTTGAAAAGAAAATGATGCTAGGAAAGATTGAGGGCAGGAGGAGAAGGGGATGACAAAGGATGAGATGGCTGGATGGCATCATGGACTCAATGGACTCTAAATTGGGTGAACTCCAGGAGTTGGTGATGGACAGGGAGGCCTGGCGTACTGCGGTTCATGGGGTCTCAAAGAGTCAGACAAGACTGAGTGACTGAACTGAATGTCATTGTTCTCTTATTAATTTTTTTGTCTGGATGATCTGTCCATTGATAGAAGATTGATAAAATATAAAGTCCCCTATAATTATTTTATTGTCAATTTCTTCCTTTATTCCTGTTTGTTGCTGCTTTATATATTTAAGCACTCATATTAGTTGAATTTATATTTTAAAATGCTATACCTTTTTATTGTATTGATTCCTTTATCCTTATATGTCTTTTTTGTCTTTTATTATAAACTTTGTTTTAAAGTCCATTTTATTTTTTAATTTTTTTAGGTTTTCTTTTCCTGCTTTATTATATTAACATGGTAAATTACATTGATATTTCTTTTTTTTTAATATTGTATTGGTTTTGCCATATATCAACATGAGTCCACCACAGGTATACATGTGTTCCCCATCCTGAACCCTCCTTCCTCCCTGTACCATCCCTCTGGGTCATCCCAATGCACATATAGAAAGCCTATCTAGCATATTTTTGTTTCCATTTCCATGGAATATATTTTTCCATACCTCACTTTCAGTATTTTTGTGTCTTTATCTCTAAATTGATTATCCTGTAAGCAGCATAGATGGGTCTTGTGTTTGCTGTTGTTGTCCTTTTTTTGACTAAACCTGCTCTCCTTCATATTTTGATTGGATCATTTAGTCTATTGACATTTAAAGTGATTATTGAGATTGGATCATATAGTCTATTGACATTTAAAGTGATTATTGATATGCATGTAATTGCTGTTATTTTGTTATTTATTTTCTGAATTTTGCTTTTGCTTTAGTTCCTTTTTTTTTTTCCTTTAGTTCCTTTTTTTTTTTTTTCCTTTGTCTATTCTCTGTTGTTTGATGTTTTTCCTCAGTGTTCTGTTTGTGTTCTGTTCTGTATAGTTTTTGTATATTTATTTTTTTGTGTGTATTTATTTATTGTAGGTTTTTGTTTTGTGATTACCATAAAGCTCATATATGTTGACCTATAACTATATCTACTTGATTTACCCTGATAGTCATTTAAATACAAATATGTTCTTAAAGTTCTATATTTTTTATTCCCTACATACATATTACACTTTTTGAGTTCATATTTTACTTCTTAATGTCTATCCCTAACTGTTTATTGTAGCTATAGTTGATTTTATAACTTTGGTCTTTTAACATTTATACTACATTATTTAAGTGCTAGATCCACAGCCTTTACTATGCAGTTGACTTTTCTACTGGGGATTTTACCACCCTATAATTTCTTATTGCCTTTTCTTTTTCACTTAAGGGAGACTTCAATACTTCTTGTAAGGTCAGTTTAATATTGATCAATTCTTTTAACATTTGCGTGTCTAGGAAGTTCTTTACCTCTCCTTCAATTCTGAATGATAACCTTGCTGGGTAGAGCATCTTGGGTTACAGGTTTTTCCTTTCACCACTTTGAATATATGCCATTCCATTCTTGCCTGAAAAGTTTCTGCAGAGATATGAGCTGATAACCTTATGAGACTCCCCTTTACTGTGACTCTTTACTTTTCTCTTTGCCATTTATGATATATCTCTGTGGGTATTTTTGGGTTCATCTTGTTTTGGACCCCCTTGTGCTTCCTGATCTGGACACCTGTTTCTTTTCTCAGGTTCAGAAAGTTTTCAGCATAAGTACATCAAATAGCATAGGGCTGAATTTGGTGATCCAAAACCAGAGGCAGATGCAAGTCAGGGCATCTTCTTTGCTTTCTAACTGTTACTGTCCTGACTGGGGCAATGTTGGGACCCAACAGACTAAAGCAGGAGCTCTGAGGGATCTGGTTTCTCCTGGGTCCACTTTGATTTGGGATATGATCAGCACCTGAGTGCTTGGGGTTGCACTTCTGTATTGACTTCACTTTTTTCCAGCGATGCACACTTTTTTAAATGCTGGCTTGGGGTTGCAAAGGTGGTGCCACACCACTGAACTGCCCCTGTCCCCTCTCAAGTATGCATAGGCTGGCATGAGACTCATGAGCTGGCAGTGACTACTTTCACACTGGTCAGAGGCAGGGCTGGAGTCTGAACTGGATCATTTCCTTCCAAATGTTTGCACTTTCATTGTTTAGTGGGGAATAGGAACAAGATGGGCTAGAGCAGGAGGCTATGCAGGCTGGGGATGGGCAGGAGAAGTCTTGGCAGGCTGACCAGAACCTCAGGGAGTTTCAGTCTGCTGCCTCCATGTAACCAGGAGTAAGTCTGTATGTATATTCCTTAAGTGGGGAGTCTTAGTTTCTGACAGCCCTCTGGTAACCCCCACTGGTTTTCAAACAAGCTAAGAGAGCTAACCTCCTGTTGGACTCCTGGGCTGGGGTACCTAATGTGTAGCTTGAATCCCTTGCTCCCCAGGGAGAATTCCCCAAACCTGTGATATCCATTCTTCTTCTGTATTCACAGATAGGGATGTGGGCTCATGACTGATCCCTGCTCCTCCCTTCCTATCAGATGCTTTGTGGCTCTTTGTTTATAGCCTTGGTGTAGAAGAGTTCTTCAGCTAGTCCCAGGTAGATTTCAGCAAGAGTCTTTCCAATGTTATTTAGTTTGATGTGTTTGTGGTGGATGGTGAGCCCAGGTGCCTCCTAATCTGCTATCTTGATCTCTCCCTCACAAGCCTTTTAATCTTGATAACCCTTTGAGGATATACTATAATCCCCATTGTTCAGATGAGGAAACCAAGCTATAGATGTGTTAGGTACCCAATCAAGGTATGGTTCCATGGAGTGTAGACTCCCAGACTCCTCTGTTGATTGGATTTCTCCAGGCAAGAATACTGGAGTGGTTTGCCATTTCCTCCTCCAGGGGATGTTCCTGATCCAGGAATTGAAATCACATCTCCTTAATTGCAGGCAGATACTTTCCCATTGAGTCACAGGATTTACAACCCCTCAAAACTTTATTTTTTTGCCATGTATGTGTCAGCAGTGGTAAATATATCTACACACATTAACACATATGTATATATGTGAATATATATTATTCCTTAATATATATTTTTTCTATATATACATATTTAAATAGATAGATACATAGACATATATGTACACTTTACTTTTTTTTTTTTTCAGTCACATAATGTTCTTAGATTTACCTATAAAAGCCTAAGAATGAAATTACTTGGTTTGGTTTTACTGCAAGACTGCTAGATTCTCCTATGTTTTTGAGACAGATGTAGATTGTTAGATTAAACAAGTAACAACATAATAAAATTCTTCATGATTTGTTCCTTTAGTCATGATATGCATCAGTGATTGCCAAGTGGCAAAAGTCAAAACAAGAAAGGATCAGATGTTAGAACCCAAAAAGTTTTCAAGACACTTTTTCTCATTTCTATTCTCTCCTGTTTCCCACTTTGCATACATATGTTTCCTTTCTCCCAGCAGAATTCTGCTAATGTAAACGTTGGCATTTGTTAAATATTTCCTATATGCCAGGACTGTGTGTCCTGTGGATCAGTACATGCACTGCTTAGTACACTCTAGGAGATGGTCTATACTATCAACCTCGCATTATGGATGAGATGATTTAGCATAGGGAAGTAATTTTTCCAAGGGCATAAAGCTAATAATTCACAGAAAATTTGAGTTCCACAGTTTAAATTTAGAGCCCTTGTCCTTATGGACTGTAATACTCATTGAGTAGGGAGCTGAGAGCTCAAGGAGAAAGTGAAAGAAGGGGGCAATGTCAAGGGTATTTTTTTTTAAAGTCTGGTTCTGATAAAAATCCCTTCTCCTAAGAACAACTGAACTCTGATTATATTATATTTCTCTTAGACTTATTTTTTCCTAATCCCTTGAAACTTTGATATCAGCATATTATTTGGATACATCAATCTATAAATCCAAGTGATTTTCTCTCTCTCTTTTTTTTTTGTCTATAGGGATCCTTATTCAGGATGGCTCTTTGGGATCTTGTGAAAACAAATACTGTGGTTTGGGAAGGCACTGTGTTCTCAGCAGAGAGACAGGGCAGGCAGAATGTGCCTGTATGGACCTTTGCAATCGGCACTACAAACCTGTGTGTGGATCTGATGGGGAATTCTATGAAAACCACTGTGAGGTGCACAGAGCTGCTTGCTTGAAGAAACATAAGATTACCATTGTCCACAATGAAGACTGCTTCTTCAAAGGTAAATGCAGGGTGGGCCTAAAGTACCACCTTTCTCTATTTCTTCCTTCTTCTTAACTAGTGCCCTTAAATTTAAACTCTAGCATCACTGCTGAAAGTCTCTAAAAAAGAGAGAGAAATATGGGCTTAAAGACACTTGTGATTAGTAAGTGAATAGAAATTTGTATGGATACAATTCTGAATCTGTTATGAGAACAAAGCTGGCCAAAATATGACTCAAAATTTAATATAGCTTACAGCATTGCACCATATGGCTTCCCAATCATGGCAGTTTTCTTTCAGTCAACAAGCCAATTCCATGCAGTGAAATGCACCTGGAGTGAAACTGAGAGAAGAGTGAATGCCAAGCCATCCTGTGATAACATCTCATTTCTTCCTGATTAAAAACAATGCCTACGGTATGCACCACCTAATTCAAATTACACAGAACTGGTAAATGCCCACTGAAATAGCTATGAAGAACTCACGCTAAACCCAATTAGTAAATCTGAGATGACAATAATTTAAAATTGAAAGTTAGCAGTATTTACTTCCATGGTAATAAAAATCATTGGGAACTATTTATGGAAAAGTACTGCTGAATTAGTAATTTGATAAATTATTTTAACATGCTAAATAAATAAATCATTAAATATCTTTAATGCCTTTCTTTTATTTATAAATATATTTCTTATTTATTTATTTATACTAGAAAGAATATTTATTTATAATAGCCATAACCCAGACTGAAATTTTGAAATGTTAAGTATATAGAACTTTCATCATTCAAAAAGGTTAGTGATCAATTTGATTTTTAATCTTAAATGGGTTCCACTTCCCAAACTCTCAGAGTGCTGCCAAAGTAATTTTACACTTAAAAGCTTGTGTGATGATTTAATTATTAGCTTAAATTTACAGTATCACACAATGTTGCTCATGTACCCATTGATAAGTTTTTTTCTTTTCAAACTTCATTGAATAAGTATTCAAATGCATTAAGATGGAAGGGTCTGTAGTCACTGTGCTACTAGAAGTCCTTTCATATAAATGAGATAAATTGTAAGAATAGTTTCTTTACCAAAGTGAACTCTTTGCGTTTTGAATACACAACTGAAGATAGATTATCTTCTTTTACAGAAAGAATATTTAATCTATTTTATAGAAAGCTAAAATGAATTATATTAATATTTTGCTTTAATCTTCATAAAATAGTTTTTTTCTGTCAGTTTGAATTGAAATGAAAGTGAAAATTTTAGTATTCCACAGACACATGATACAGAGCTGTGTAAAAAATATGCAATTAAGTTAACTTAGAATCATTCTAACACTGAAGTTTTGTCTAACTGACAACCAGCAATTGATAATACGGAAACAAATGAAATTAAATATCATGAGGTGAGAAAAAAAATCTGCTATATTTAACATTCTGCTTTATTACTGGAAGCTTAGGCATAATACTACTCAATATGTAAATCAACATGGAAATAAATGAATTGGATATAACCAGGAATGTTAAACAATGGTTTGAAAAGCTTTTGTTCTTTAGACTTATACTAAGCATATTTATTCGATCTATGATTGCTTCACTTCCACTGTATAAGGGAACTGATTTACTTCATACCTGAATGATCTAGTGGTTTACCCTACTTTCTTCAATTTAAGTCTGAATTTGGCAATAAGGAGCTCATGATCTGAGCCACAGTCAGCTCCCAGTCTTGTTTTTGCTGACTGTATAGAGCTTCTCCATCTTTGGCTTCAAAGAATATAATCAATATGATTTTGATGTTGACCATCTGGTGATGTCCATGTGTAGAGTCTTCTCTTGTGTTGTTGGAAGAGGGTGTTTACTATGACCAGTGCGTTCTCTTGGCAAAACTCTATTAGCCTTTGTCCTGCTTCATTCCATATTCCAAGGCCAAGTTTGCCTGTTACTCCAGGTAACAGTGAGAAATAGATTTAAGGGAATAGATCTGATAGATAGAGTGCCTGATGAACTACGGACTGAGGTTCGTGACATTGTACAAGAGACAGGGATCAAGACCATCCCCATGGAAAAGAAATACAAAAAAGCAAAATGGCTGTCTGGGGAGGTCTTACAAATAGCTGTGAAAAGAAGAGAAGCAAAAAGCAAAGGAGAAAAGGAAAGATATAAACATCTGAATGCAGAGTTCCAAAGAATAGCAAAAAGAGATAAGAAAGCCTTCTTCAGCGATCAATGCAAATACATAGAGGAAAACAACAGAATGGGAAAAATAGAGATCTCTTCAAGAAAATTAGGAATACCAAGGGAACATTTCATGCAAAGATGGGCTCGATAAAGGACAGAAATGGTATAGACCTAACAGAAGCAGAAGATATTAAGAAGAGGTGGCAAGAATACACAGAAGAATTGTACAAAAAAGATCTTCACGACCCAGATAATCCTGATGGTGTGATCACTCACCTAGAGCCAGACATCCTGGAATGTGAAGTCAAGTGGGCCTTAGAAAGCATCACTACGAACAAAGCTAGTGGAGGTGATGGAATTCCAGTTGAGCTATTTGAAATCCTGAAAGATGATGCTGTAAAAGTGCTTCACTCAATATATCAGCAAATTTGGAAAACTCAGCAGTGGCCACAGGACTGGAAAAGGTCAGTTTTCATTCCAATCCCAAAGAAAGGAAATGCAAAGCAATGCTCAAACTACTGCACAATTGCACTCATCTCACATGCTAGTAAAGTAATGCTCAAAATTCTCCAAGCCAGGCTTCAGCAATACATGAACTGTGAACTTCCAGATGTTCAAGCTGGTTTTAAAAAAGGCAGAGGAACCAGAGATCAAATTACCAACATCCGCTGGATCATGGAAAAAGGAAGAGAGTTCCAGAAAAACATCGATTACTGCTTTATTGACTATGCCAAAGCCTTTGACTGTATGGATCACAGTAAACTGTGGAAAATTATTCAAGAGATGGGAATACCAGACCACCTGACCTGCCTCTTGGGAAACCTATATGCAGGTCAGGAAGCAATAGTTAGAACTGGACATGGGACAACAGACTGGTTCCAAATAGGAAAAGGAATACGTCAAGTCTGTATACTGTCACCCTGCTTATTTAACTTCTATGCAGAGTACATCATGAGGAACCCTGGTCTGGATGAAGCACAAGCAGGAATCAAGTTTTCTGGGAGAAATATCAATAACCTCAGATATACAGATGACACCACCCTTATGGCAGAAAGTAAAGAGAAGCTAAAAAGCCTCTTGATGAAAGAGAAAGACGAGAGTGGGAAAAGTTGGCTTAAAGCTCAACATTCAGAAAACTAAGATCATGGCATCTGGTCCCATCAATTCATGGGAAATAGATGCGGAAACAGTGGAAACAATGTCAGACTTTATTTTGGGGGGCTCCAAAATCACTTCAGATGGTGACTGCAGCCATGAAATTAAAACACACTTACTCCTTGGAAGTACAGTTATGACCAACCTAGATAGCATATTGAAAAGCAGAGACATTACTTTACCAACAAAGGTCCGTCTAGTCAAGGCTATGGTTTTTCCAGTAGTCATGTATGGATGTGAGAGTTGGACTGTGAAGAAAGCTGAGCACCAGAGAACTGATGCTTTTTAACTGTGGCGTTGGAGAAGACTCTTGAGAGTCCCTTGGACTGCAAGGAGATCCAACCAGTCCATTCTAAAGGAGATCAGCCCTGGGTGTTCTTTGGAAGGAATGATGCTAAAGCTGAAACTCCAATACTTTGGCCACCTCATGTGAAGAATTGGCCCATTGGAAAAGATTCTGATGCTGGGAGGGATTGGGGGGCAGGAGTAAAAGGGGACAATAGAGGATGAGATGACTGGATGGCATCACTGACTCGATGGACGTGGGTTTGGGTGAACTCCGGGAGTTGATGATGGACAGGGAGGCCTGGCGTGCTGCAATTCATGGGGTCACAAAGAGTTGGACACGACTGAGTGACTGAACTGAACACATAACAAAAACTCCTCTCACTTCAATACCAGATCAGTCTGGCATACTAAGCAGAATTTACACACTCAGAATATAGTGGTAAACTGGAGTAAGAAACTCAAGATATAACCTATGCTAAGAAGAGTACGGAATTAACCTTTTATGAGAAAATCAATCGAACAGAAACTCTTTTGCCATTTACTCTCTGAGAATAAAACTGCCATAAAGGCAAATGTTCTGTGCACTTAAATGTGAATCACAAACAATAACAACTTGGGAAATATGCTTTTTTATACCTCTGTGTGCGCGATTTGAATGAAATCTGACATGGTGTCTTTTTCTTTGGTATAATCTAGAGAGACATTCACATTTCATTTGGCTAACTGATTAATCGGTCGATTCTCTTACCTGATTATTATTATTTTTTAAGGCAGAGGTTAGAGAACAGAGGCTAGAAAACTAGGCTGCCAATGATATTTTAAAATATATAAGTAAATGTTCTGTGCTAATATATGTGGGATTTTAGATTTCCTTTTTTGGAGGGAGGGATAGGGAATCTGTGTAAAGGTTTTGTTTTAAATTGAAACAGGCTTGTATGTCATTTCTTGTAAAATAATTATGTTGATGAATATATCAACTTTTGGAAAAGAGTACCCAGATGTTGGCTTGTTTGCTCTGTTCTGTTCTGCTTTGCTTTTAGTCAGTATTAGGTAAATGAAATTACAGATTGGTAGTGAAATTAATAACTTGGACAAAATACTGACACTCAGAAGTTTCAATTCCTCTGAATGCATCCTGTCCCCACAACCTCAAAACTAATTTTATTAATCCCCTGAATTTCAGTTGGTGTATATTAAAATTTTCTGATTTGATTACAGCATCAATTGAGCTTCCTATTTTGCATTGAACTTTAATCAATGTTAAGAATATAATTTTGTGTCACTCTCCTCCCTAATTAAACTGTGAACTGCAGAATCCTATGTATAAGCCAATATATAACATATATTAGGAATCATAAGGTGTATACTCATAAATTCACTATTTGTTAATAAAATTATACTTTTTCTTCTCTCATTTTTGAAAGCTCTGTAAAGGATTTTGTAAACATTAAACATTGTATGTGTTTATCTTCCACTCATAGATAATAGATATGTGATAGATTTTACATAAACATGAAAACTGCTCCAAAAGAGTGGGATTTAAATATTAGGCCCACCCAACAAATGTATTAAAATATTATCAGTGAGAAATGAGAAATATCAGGTATTGTGTCAAAACACTTTCACAGCTATTATATTATTAATTCATTTTAATAACAAACCAGAAGGCACAAAACCTAAGATTTTAAAAATGGCTGCCAACATTCACACAGTAAGTTAAGGCAGGGATCAAGGATTCTGGGCTCTCTTTTAGTACACATATACTTCAAACATTTCTATTTGAGTCTATAATACTGTAATAGCTTACTTCTCTTTGTTTTTTAAAAATTTACTTTCTATAGTAATTTGTATTTGAATATTTTACATTATTGAGGATCAATATTTCTCACTGTGGTATTTGTAAGGATTAAATAATGCATTTAACACAGTTCTTGGGCAATAGAAGAACTCAATAAGAGATAATTACTATGTTTAAGACTGAAACTTCAACAACTGTTAACATTTGATTGCAATACATTTTCACACTGGAATCTAGAAAGCCACACATATTTTCTTTTAGATTTATGTTGGGTTATAGTGTTGCATAAAAAGCCTCTGGTCAAGTTATTACAGATCCAAATTTGCCAGATCATAATATGATAGACAAATTGATCATAATGTTTCCCAATTGTAGATAAGACTACTTAAAGAAAAAAAATAACTATCTCAAGTTTAGAAACATATTTATTATCAGTTTCTTGATTGTAATTGAAAATCGATCCAGTCATCTTTCTCACTGACTTACTATAGGCTTATTGTGCTTAAAGTACATGATAAATAAAATGTGATTTTACTCTTCTACTGTCCATGAGAATATATTATTAGTTCAAATAATTTTGCTTCCATCTTGTGGCTGTTTAAATATATTGGTTATTACCTGTCATTGACACCTTCACTTATGGTGTTTATTTTCTTTACAATTCTCAAATGTTAAATGTGCTGTTCTTGCAAGTTACAAAGTGAAGAACATTTTTGCAGCTTTTATGTTTCAATGTAACTGATTTTTCATTCTTGATATTTCTTTACAAAAACCAGATGGTGAAAAACGTTCCATTGATTACATTCAGCATATGTAATTGGGGATAAAATTTTCTATAAAATGCAGTTGAAAATTTTTCTCCATTAGTCTGATCTATATTTCACTTTTAAAAAACCTCTCTGAGAGGGTGCCTATAGATATTTCAGAGAAGATTTGAAAGCTTATAAATAATAAAAATTTAAAGGCAAATGGGAAAAATGAGAAGTTTGAATGTGATTAGCATCTAGATAGTTATGTAAAAACAAATTTGGAGAAAATCACATTGAATAAAAAAGACTTAGCTTTTTCCAGAACAATGAAAATGGCATAGAAATTAGCCATATTGTTCTTTTGATACTGATTAAACAAAGTGTAAGAAATTATTCAACTCAAATATTAAATACTTAAGTTAATTTGATGCAATAATAAGCAAATCTAATCATTTTGATTTTTACTTAAGATATCACATCATCCAGCTCTAAATTATGTATCAACTTCTTGTTTGTTATAGAACTTAGTTTACTGAGTGTTGTGTGTTCAGGCAGCTGTGACACATTTCACGTGTCCCCTTATGTTTTTCTCATCAATGTATAAATTTCTTTTTGTTTGTATCATGTTTTTCTTTTTGTTCTTTTTCTTTTTTTAATTTAAATTTATTTATTTTAATTGGAGGCTAATTACTTTACAATATTGTATTGGTTTTGCCATACATCAACATGAATCCGCCACGGGCGTATCATGCTTTTCTAAAGGTACATCTTGAAATCAAGACATGAGTTGTGATTACATTTTGTCAGTATTTTGTCTTCTTGACATAGCTAAAGAATTCACAGATGGATTCCTAAGTTTTTCAATGGGTTTAACCAGCAGACCAGGCTGAACTGAAGTCCACAATGTGTAGAAAGACTACTGAACTAAAATTTATTATTATAGATAATAATCAAATAATAAATTAATCATGGATAAATAACAAAGTCATTCAATATCCTATGGTAAACAATAATGGAGAAAATATGAAAAAGAATGTATATGTATAATTGAATTACTTTGGTGAATAGAATAAATTAATACAACTATGCAAATCAACTGTATATCAACAAAATAAAGTTTAAAATAATAATAAATAAATGAATTTTGTATATTTCTTGGATAAGGTATTAATCTCCAGACTTTTTTAGAATTAAAATTTAAAAAAAATAACATAAAAGCCAGCCACAGATTGGCCTAAACATACAACATTGTGGTAATACTAGGTTTCTAAATGGAAATTTTCACTTGGCATATTTCTACCATAAATCAATAGTTATTTTCAAAAATTTATAATCATTTAACACAATCATATAACATAAAAGTGGTAATATATAAATTCAAATGTCTGTTGCTGTTTTGACAGTTTCTTTCCAATGATTCAGGATGTTAGGTGCTAAATAGTTCTTCCTTTGATGAGCATCATTTATTTTAATAGTATTCCATTGACTCAAATATACACAGGTGGATGTGTGGAAATATATTTGAGTAACACTTAAGGATGAAGGTAACACCTTGGTTACTGTTAGGTGATAGAACCAGGAGGAAGATAAAAATTTGGCAGGGAGCGAAATCAAAATTTATGATTGAGGACAGAATAATGAATTAAGACTATTGGTGGATTCATATAAAAATAAGTAAAATAATTTCATTTGTACTACAGTTAAGTAGAAACTATTTTTCAAGATTGGACATAAAATGGTCCAGTGTTTTAGATTAGATTAGAAAGAACCCATCTGCCAGTGTAGGAGCTGTTAGAGATGTGGGTTCTATCTTTGGGTTGGGAAGATACCTATGAGGAGAGGAATTGGCAACCCACTTCATATTCTTGCCTTGAGAATCCCAGGGACAGAGGAGCCCAGCAGGCTGCAGTCCATGGGGTCTCACGGAGTAGGATACAACTCAGCATATACCGAGGATTCATTATTATGGAGAAGCAAGGTGGAAGTTAGGAGGTCAGTTAGGACCTTACCACATGGGTCCAAGAGAGAGATGATAGTGGTTTGAATCAAGATGAGAGAAGTGCCAGTGGTTAAAGGTATCAGACTGTCTGAAATAATTTGTAGTGGATTGGACATAGGATTTATGGAAATTAAAGAAATAAGATAAGCAAACAAGCAATGTGAAAAGTCATTTCCTGAAATGTAAAACACTGGGGACTCAAATTTGGAAACATATGTGAGCAGCACAAACGCACACACACACACACATTTAAATACAATTAAATTTGAATTCCTTTTAGACAGCAAAGGAAAATGCCATTTATGCAATTGGTTATAAATCTGCAAATCAAGGAAGATTTTAGATCACTGCTGCTGCTGCTGCTGCTGCTAAGTTGCTTCAGTCGGGTCCGACTCTGTGCGACCTGAGAGAGAGTAGCCCACCAGGCTCCCCCATCCCTGGGATTCTCCAGGCAAGAATACTGGAGTGGGTTGCCATTTCCTTCTCCAATGCACGAAAGTGAAAAGTGAAAGTGGAGTCCCTCAGTCGTACTCCTAGCAACCCCATGGACTGCAGCCTATCAGGCTCCTCCATCCATGGGATTTGCCAGGCAAGAGGACCGGAGTGGGCTAGCCATACATTTAAGAATCATAAGTGACAAGACCAAACAACTCTATAGTAGGGATAAAATAGACAATGGATGAGCACACATTGGGGAGCAAGAGAACTGAGGACAGAACCTAGTTGTACTTCACCCTTCAAACAGTCAGAAAGTGAAGAAAAACAGAGGAGAGAAATACATAGCCAGTGGCAATGCAGGAGGAAAACCTAAAGGGTGCAGATACACAAAAGCTAAGTAAGTTTTGTGGAGGCCAGAATGGTGAGCTGAAATACATGTGGCTGAGATCAAGGCTAATGAAGATTGGTAAATGACCACAGATTTGGAAAGAATAAAGCCATGGTTGACTCTGGTTAAGAACTGATAAGAGAGAAATAGGAGCTGCAAAAATGAAGAAGAAGCTCACTGCAAAAGTGTTTCTCTACAGAGAAGCAGAGATATCAGAAATCCATGTAGAAATTCTCTATTTCTCTGTCTCTACCATCTACAGATTATGACTGAGGAGACATGTCAGTGGGGTAGCAAAATGGAGAAGGAAATTTATAGGGCAAGAGGAAGGGGGTGGTTGCCAGAATAGAGCCCTTGGACCACTTAGAGAGAATAGGACCCAGTGCAACAAGGACACATGAAAACATGGATTCTTTATCCATTAACCAGAATGAATGGAAGAACAGACCCTTTCTGGGGCAGGTAGCTGGACTTATTTCATACTACAGAAGTGTGTGGGTCTCATCTGGTTGCTTATAATTTCTTAATGAAATTAGAAGTGAAGCATCAATTAAAACTGAAAAGGAAGAAAGTTTTAGAGATTTCAGAACAAAGAAAAAAAAGTTGTGAATAAACAAGGAAAGAGAGAAAAGACCAGGGGATATCAGAGGATGTCCAGAAGTGCTGACAACTCTTGTGATATAATTGCTCATAAATTTAAAGTGAGATTACTCTTTCATGGCTGTGCACTTTTCTGCAGATACATCCAACTGTTAGAGTGGGCACTGAGAAGATAAGGAATTGGATTAAAGCATGATTTTAATTTTCCAGGGAAAGAATTATATAGGAGGGAAGAGTCCAAAGCCATATTTTCGCCTCTCTTAGGGGCAATATGATGATATTATCTGTGCTTTATTGTGCATACCCACTCCAGTATCCTGAGCTCTCCCAGTGAGTGTCTTTTGGCTCAGCTTATGTTTGGACCAAAATGGATTCTCAACTATCTCTACATCCTGGAAAATGCATTACATATTTTGAGTTAACTTCCTAATGCTAACATTCGGTATACATTTGTGCCTCTTAGTTAAAACTTCCAGTGATTGAATCTGTGTAGACTAGTTAGCCAAGATACACCTTTCCAAAGTATTTGGAAAGCATATAAGTCTACAATAGCCATTTTACTTCAATGGCTTTCCATCTTTCTGATAATTAGCAGCCACCAGGATGGAAACATTACACAAAATATTTTTATTTAGGAAAAAGGAACTATTGACAGATAACTCTTAAAAATAGACAATAGTGGGCAATTATCTTGACATACATTTAAGATAATAACATTTTATTATTAATTCCATAGGCAAGCTGTGAGTCAATGTTATTGAGAACAGTTCATTGTGCCACGATGCACTTTGACAAATGAAACTGCTTTATTTGGTTAAGCAAATTATTTGAAAGAAACATTTTCTATCTTATGCCTTTATTTAAACATTTCCTTTATTCTATATGTTTTAATCAGTCTGGCTCCCAATCATGTTGGAATATAGCTTGACTCAATGTGGATGTTTATAGGATTTTTGGCATTTAACTCACTTTTTGAAACAATTTTTTCCTGAAGAAAGGAAGAAAGAACTAATGAAAATAAAGATGCACAAGCATTTGATTAATCTAATTAAACTTTAGTGTAATTAATTGATGGAACAATATTACATATTGCTTGGTTAAATTTATCAATGTTCACAGTGTCAAATGTTTTTCAAAAGGCCTCATATAATAATTAATGAAAATATCTACAGAAATAAGATATGCCTATGTATGGATAGGTTTGCATGAGCAAATACCATTTTTGGACCGTTTGCTGATGACCATTTATTATCATCTAATCCTGTGGCTGACCCATTTTAAAGGCACTATGCAAAGATGAAGATGACACAGTTCCTACTTTTACCAACTGAGCTGAGATGAGTGGCTAGGTTATTCAATAAATGCCTAGCAATATTTTTCCCCATTGCCCAAAAAATCTCATCATATTATGTTAGATTAGCATCTGTACTTGATAGATACATTGAAATCATTCTGTGTCAAAATAAACCTATCTTTTTTAAATGATTCAATTTTTATATATGTGTTACCTTACATCCAAACATTATTTATGGACATATATATATTATTTTCTCTTGGCAGTTTATTGTTCCCAGGTATGGGGCCCAAATTAAGAGGACAGGAAGGATGCTTAGAACAATGTTCAAAAAGAAATGCCAATCACATTCAGAAAACAGTAACAGGGAAATTAAACCTCAGAAGACATGTTTTAAGAACTAATTCCACCTTCTCATCCAGCATGTTAATCCATTCAGCTTTGAAAGTTATTGCCTATTGTTTTAATAAGGATGGAATGGTCCTTTGTAAGAATTCACCATCTTCAGCCTTATTCTGTCCCCTTCTTCATCCTCGGAGATACTGGTCATTCACTTGACTTTCAGATGAGTACCAGTACAAGTGTGGTGATGCAGCATGTGCTGAAGCTCATGCATGCATGCACAAACCCAGACAATCTAATGTCCTCTGTGTATTGCATGGCCTGTTTTGACTAAAGGAATATTACAAGGAGGAGAATGATATTTGTATCTATTCATGTGCATTGTATCTATCTGGTCATTGGATATAAATCTACCCCGCAACAAGCACAGAACATTTGCCTTAGAGCTCTATCTTTGAGTGGAGCTTTTATGCCTTATCAAAATCCATAATTCATTTTTGGATCCCCAGATTTACTTATTTTCAAAATAAATATATCGGTGTAAGTTAATATATAGACAATAAAACTTACCATTGCTTAATTTTCACTTGAGAGATACTAACAGACCCACATTGACGGACTACATTTTTGGTGATATAAAAACAAACATGTAAGTTGGTGTGGGGTGTTTTCCAATACTCAGAATAATAACTATGATATTTAACTATGATGACAGTATACAAAGCTTATGAGTAGGGTGTAGGATTTAATTAAATTTATGTCAAAATTACTTTCAAATCTCGGAGAAAAATATGCTTGAATAATATAGCACATATTTTGGCCTTTAAAAATCTTAGCAAGTAGAAACATTTACATGACACATTGGCACAATCTCCAAGAGCTCAGAAACAGCCCGTACACAACATAGCAACAGCTTTGTTCGTTAATTCTGCAGTAAACCTGCACACCGACTCCTGTGTAAATATGTTACTGTTGCATCTACATCTACAGGAAGCAGCAGGTGTGGAGTTTCATTTAAGCATGTCTTTAAATATATGAGAACAGGATGATGTCATGCCCTTCTATGGCATTCCAATTATTTCATCATCAGAATACTATGCAAAATAAATTGATAACTAATCAAAAATCTTATATGGACATCCAGACATTATCTCACAAGTAATAGAGAGCAGAATGTTGGTGTATTTGACTCCAGGCCATTCTAAACTTTTAGGCATTTTACTTGCAGATATAGAAAATGGTTTGCTACTCAGAGGCAAAGTCTCTTTTCACCTCACCCCTCTCCCAGTCCTTTGTCCCCTGCCCCAGCACAGACCAGCCCATTTTTCTCTGAGACTTGATAGCAGTGGACTTAATAGAAATAATTTGTTACTTTATGGCTTTCAAAAGAGGCCAAGGCATTGCCCCCATTTACAACCCCAAAACCTCTTGATTCTGTTTCTTTCTTTCTTTTTTTTAAATTCATTTTATTCTTTTTAATTGTAGGAAAATTGCTTTACAATGTTGTGCTGGTTTCTGTCATACAACAACGGGAATCATTCAGTTGTAATTATATATATATATATGTCCCTTCCTGTTTTAGCCTCCCTCCCCTCCTCCCACCCCACCTCTCTAGGTTGTCACAAAGTTTCAGGTTGAGCTCCCTGAATCATACAGCAACTTCCCACTAGCTATCTATTTTACATATGAAAAAATATATGTTTCAATGCTACTGTCTCAATTCATCCCATCCTCTTCTTCCCCTGCTGTGTCCACAGGTTCATTCTCTATGTCTGATTCTTAAGAAAAGCCCAAGAGGACCAAACTGTCAAGTGCATAAAAAGCAGGCTCTGTTTCAATCTATTTTCAATCAAACTAGGTGAATAAATCAACCTGAGCTAGAGCCTTTTACTTCATCATAAACTCATCTTCTTTTCACAAAAGCACTTGACTCAAATGGCTTTGCCTTCTCTCGCTATCCTTTTCCCACTTTTGAAAGCTGGGCAGTCCTCTCATGGAAACATCAGCAACTAGTAATAAAGAAGGAACCCTGATTGTTATTAATGATAGCAGTGAGCATTCATAAGATTTTGCTCTGGTTGGCTTCTTGCCATTTCTTTGGGTACTTAGATATGTCTCATAATCAGAACACACAGATCCCTTTTCCATTCTCCTATAGTAAGATCTTTTATATGAACCTAGAAGTCTAGAAGTTTTGACTCTTTGATCTTACCACAGGCTACACAGGTTGGGCTCTGATTTCAGAGTTCATGTGCCAAAATCAGGTTAAAACGTTGTCCAAAAGTGGGTCTCCCAGAATATTCCAGGCTCAGGTACATTCTGTGTCTGAAGAAACTTGTCCATTCTCCTTCTTTTCTGTTTGGTTGCACTTTGGTTACTCAGTGTTTCCTCTGGTTAGTGAATCTTGGTCAGGACTCTGCCAGCCCACTCCACCACGTTTTCTTCATTTTGAGCATTGGGGCAAAAATTAAAGGCTTCATTTCTACCTACCAGTGCATCCCCAGAGCCTTCACATCAATACAAAAACTAGCATCTTGTCGGTTTTTCTGCTTATCTAAGTCATACATATTCATGAATTTTCATCATAATCTTCTCTCAAAGTAAATGTGTCTTATTTGCTTTATACTCATATTCTACAAAGGCTTCCCTGGTGGCTCAGACGGTAAAGCGTCTGCCTGCAATGTGGGAGACCTGGGTTAGATTCCTGGGTCGGGAAGATCCCCTGGAGAAGGCAATGGCACCCACTCCAGTATTCTTGCCTGGAAAATCCCATGGACTGAGGAGCCTGATGGGCTGCAGTCCATGGGGTCGCTAAGAGTTGGACAAGACTGAGCGACTTCACTTTCACTTTTCACTTTCGTGCATTGGAGAAGGAAATGGCAACCCACTCCAGTGTTATTGCCTGGAGAATCCCAGGGACGGGGGAGCCTGGTGGGCTGCCGTCTATGGAATCGCACAGAGTTGGACACAACCGACGCAACTTAGCAGCAGCAGTTATTGTTCTTGATTCCTTAATTGTCTGAAGCCACGGCATCGCCACATTCACGCTGCGCACCTGTAAATCCACCCTAGGATTGGTGTCCGCATGCCAAGGTTTGTGAGTTTGGAAGTGACAGAATTCATGGAAATTGAGTTTGCTTGTGAGTGCCTAAGGAAACAGTCTGGAAGTCCTAGTGCCAGTTGAGAAAAATATATATCTTCAAGTTTTAGAATTTGAGATTAAAGAAAAAGGAGTGGATTTTTTTTTTTTCCATAATGGGACTATTAGAATGTATTTTAGAATATACAAGGAACTTTTTCTTTTTCCTAAATTTTTTTCCCCACAAACTTGTTTCTTGATTTTTTTTCTAGTAATTTATTGTTATAATATTGCCTTTCACCTCCTACTAACTTTACATGGTGGAGGGAAGGACTGGAGACTTGAAGCATTTGGTGGCTAAGGACATGTAGTATCTGAATTTCTGTTAATTAGTGATTGATCTATGCATTATATACATCTGGAGGAAAAAAAAAAGACTAAATATACTTTGGAAAATCCATATACTATATCCCTGAAAGGGAATTGTTTATAATTAAGCACTAAAAATGTTCCAAGGACCCTCAGTAAATGTTGATTCTAATTTCTAGGAAAATCCTATGTGACTTCAATAATTGAACTATTTGGCTTTTGATAAAAATTATTTTTTAAAATAAGTCTTGAGATACCTAAAGTTTATGTTATAGGACAGCAATTGTGAAAACATACATTTCACTAAAATTGTAATACAGTTATAACAAGGATGTTTTATAATTTATACTTTCAAAAGAGTAGTGGTGGAAAAAAAGAATGAAATAACTTTTCAAGTAATTAAAAATGAGGAAATAAATGAAAAAAGTGTTTCTCATTTTTCTTATTTTTATGAGACAGAGGTGCAATGGCTTTTGAGGGGTCTAGAAAAGAAAGTTTGTTTAATTATCTCTTTATGCCAAAGGAAATGAAAATTATATTTGAATAGAACACTTGGGGCTAGTCACATCAATAGCATTTTTTAAACTTCATTGGAAGTGATGCCACATAGATTGAGAGAAAACTATAGGTAACAATAACCTGATCAAACAAAATGACATTTATGAAAAAAAAGTGTTAGATCTTGGGATGTGATGTCCTGTAGGAATAACACCTATTAAAAAATCCAACAATAAAATTCTCAGAGGTGTTTAATATAGTCTACTGTCAACTCTTGCAAGGGTGAGGGGCTTGACTTTGATGATTAATTATACCTCACCCTTCAAACATCTAAAAGCAGCTATCAAAACCAGTATTATTGGACAAGCTAGCAGAAGCTAAGATAGGTATGAGAATAGCAACAATTAAATATATCCACAAAAATATTCTTTTGGAAATTAATAAAGCTTTGTATCTTAATCCTTTCATCCTCAATTTAACTAATGATATAAACTCACTGAAGATGAAAATAAAGAAAAAACACTGCTCTATTCAAATTTAGCCCTATTGCCTTTTGTCTATTATTTAAATATGTATAGTTTCCCTTGCCTGATCATTTACAATATTATGTATTAAAAATGCAAAACACTTTCTTTATAACTGTAGTAAAGAGAAAAAAATACTCTAGCTTACAGATTATTAGTATATTAAATAGGTCAATGGGTGATTGATTCAAGATGGTGGAGTAGCAGCCATAAAAAGCAATGCATTTGAGTCAGTTCTCATGAGGTAGATGAACCTAGAGCCTATTACTTAGAGTGAAGTAAGTCAGACAGAGAAAAAACAAATACCATATATTAATGCATATATATGGAATCTAGAAAGGTGATAACTGCTGAACTTGTTTGGAAGCCAGCAATAGAGACACAGATATAGAGACAGACTTGTGGACACAGTGGGGGAAGAGAGAGAGTAGCACTAAAAACATACATTAACATATGCAAAAGAGATAGCTAGTGGGTATTTGCTGTATGATGCAGGGAGCTCAAATTTGGTGCTCCATGGAAACCTAGAGGATTGGTTGTGAGGGAGATGGGAGAGCAATACAGGAAGAAGGGGACATATGTATGTTTATGGATTATTCATGTTGATGTATGGCATAAACCAACATAATATTGTAAAGCAATTATCTTCCAATTAAAAAAAAAGAAAAAGATACAGAGTAGAAGGAAAATATCCTGCTAGTGCACCAAAATCACAACTATCTCCTGAACAACCATTGACAGGAGGATACTGGGACTTACAAAAAGAAAAAAAGAAAACATGCCCCACTTCAAAAGACCCAGAAGTAGACCCAAAAGAGACAGTAGGACGGGCACAATCACAATAAAATCTAATCCCTTATTGACGGATGGGCTACCTACAAACTGGAGAAGAAAAGTACCAAAGAAGTTCTCTCACTGTTCTAAAGGTTCTAAGCCCCACTTTAGGCTTCCCAGCCTGGGGGATCTAGCAAAGGAACTAGGAACCCACAAGGAATCTAACTTTTAAGCCCAGCAAGATTTGATTGCAAGACTTCCACAGGACTGGGGAAAATAGAGACTCCACTGTTGGGGAGCACATACAAAATCTTGTGTGCACCAGGACCCAGGGGAAAAAACCAGTGGCCACATAGGAGACTGAACCAGATCTACCTGTTAGGGTTGAAAGGTCTCTTGCAGAGGTGTGCGTCAGCCGTGGCTCACCTCGGGACTGGCGCACTGGCAACAGCAGTCCTGGGAGGTGTCTCTTGGTGTGAGCCCTCAGGGAGGTCACCATTTTGTATGTGTATGTGTGCATGTGTGTGTGTGTGCGTGTGTGTGTTAGTTGCTTAGTCATGTCCGGCTGTTTGTGAACACATGGACTGTAACCTGCCAGGCTCTCATTTCCATGGGATTCTCCAGGCAAGAATACTGAAGTGGACAGTTATTTCCTTCTTCAGGGGAACTTCCCGACCCAGCAATTGAATCTGGGTCTCTTATGACTCCTCCATTGACAGGCAGGTTCTTTACCACTAACACGACCAGGGAAGTCCATAACATATATAATCAGTTCAGTTCAGTTGAGTCGCTCAGTTGCTCCAACTCTTTGTGACCCCGTGAACCGCAGCACGCCAGGCCTTCCTGTCCATCACCAACTCCCGGAGTCTACCCAAACCCATGTCCATAGAGTTGGTGATGCCATCCAACCATCTTATTGTCTGTTGTCCCCTTCTCCTTCTGCCCTCAACCTTTCCTAGCATCAGGGTCTTTTCAAGTCAGTCAGCTCTTCACATCAGGTGGCCAAAGTATTGGAGTTTCAGCTTCAACATCAGTCCTTCCAATGAACACCCAGGACTGATCTCTTTTAGGATGGACTGGTTGGATCTCCTTGCAGTCCAAGGGATTCTCAAGAGTCTTCTCCAATACCACAGTTCAAAAGCCTGAATTCTTAGGTGCTCAGCTTTCTTTATAGTCCAAAGCTCACAACCATACATGACCATTGGAAAAACTATAGCCTTGACTAGATGGACCTTTGTTGACCAAGTAATGTTTCTGCTTTTTAATATGCTGTCTAGGTTGGTCATAACTTTCCTTCCAAGGAGTAAGCATCTTTTAATTTCATGGCTGCAATCACCATCTGCAGTGATTTTGGAGCCCAGAAAAATAAAGTCAGCCATTGTTTACACTGTTTCCCCATCTATTTGCCATAAAGTGATGGGACCAGATGCCCCGATCTTCATTTTCTGAATGTTGAGCTTTAAGCCAACATTTTCACTCTCCTCTTTCACTTTGATCAAGAGGTTTTTTAGTTCCTCTTCACTTTCTGCCATAAGGGTGGTGTCATCTGCACATCTGAGGTTATTGGTATTTCTCCCGGCAATCTTGATTCCAGCTTGTGCTTCTTCCAGCCCAGCGTTTCTCATGATGTACTCTGAATATAAGTTAAATAAGCAGGGTGACAATATACAGCCTTAACATACTCCTTTTCCTATTTGGAACCAGTCTGTTGTTCCATGTCTAGTTCTAACTGTTGTGTCCTGACCTGCATACAGTTTTCTCAAGAGGCAGGTCAGGTGGTCTGGTATTCCCATCTCTTTCAGAATTTTCCACAGTTTATTGTGATCCACACAGTCAAGGCTTTGGCATAGTCAATAAAGCAGAAATAGATATTTTTCTGGAACTCTCTAGCTTTTTTGATGACCCAGCGGATGTTGACAATTTGATCTCTGGTTCCTCTGCCTTTTCTAAAACCAGCTTGAACATCTGGAAGTTCATGGTTTACGTATTGCTGAAGCCATCTGATATAATAATAAATATGTATATACATAAAATAAAAACAGTATAAATAAAAAAGTTATCAAGCTATAAAAAGACATAAAGAAAGCTTAAATGCATGTTAAACAAGAAAGGCAGTCTGAAAGCACTCTTATGATTCCAGCTATATGATATTCTGGAAGGGTAGAAACTGTTGAGAAAATATAAGGATTCGGCTTGTCAAGGTTTTAGAGATGAATGAGTGAACTGTAAGGGACTTTTAATGCTCTGAAGCTATTCATTCTGTATGATATTGTCATTTACCAAACCCCATAAACCCATAGACACAAAGAGTAAACCTTAATATAAGTATAGACTTCAGTATATAATAGTGTCATAATAATGTATCACTGAAAACTGAAAGTGAAGTGGCTCAGTCATGTCCTACTCTTAGTGACCCCATGGAATGTAGCCTACCAGGCTTCTCAGTCCATGGTATTTTCTGGGCAAGAGTACCGGACTGGCCTTTTCCTTCTCCAGGGGATCTTCCCTACCCAGGGGTCGAACCCAGGTCTCCCGCATTGCAGGTAGGTGTTTTACCCTCTGAGCCACCACTACCAGCTTATTAATTGCAAAAAGTGCACCATGCTAAGGCAAGGTGTTATTAATAACAGGGAATGTGGGAAATGGTGGGTAGATGAACTTCTCTGCACTATGTGCTCATTTTTTCTGTGAACATACAGTTTCTAAATAATAGCTTGGTAATGAAAAAGAAAAGGTTTTTCCCTAAAACAAGTATGGTAGTCTTGCCTGTTAGAAAGCTTAACTATCTGATGGATAGCTATAAAATATAAATGAATTCCTTGCAAATATAGAATGAAAAGTGTAATTTATTCTTTAATATTTTTATTTCATAAACAGTATAATGCAGTTGAATTCAAATATTTGGGTTATATTTTTAAAATATAAAATATTAATATGTATTTTCTATTTTTAAAAGTATGCATATGCTATTACTATTTTTAAAAGTATACATATGCTATTTTTAATGTAAATATACATAATGTGTATATACTGTTTTAAAATACATTTCACAGAGTGCATGACTGACTGATTTATGCTTTCACACTAAAAATAAAAATGTAGAGTATAAGTATACAAAATAAAATTCTCTATAGTCCAAAAAGTCTTGTGGAATAAAAATACAACTTTTAATTTTCATAAAATTCTCTTCATGAAATTATGTAAACATCTAATTACCTAATTTGAAAAATATAATAGTTTTTTGGATTTACGGTATTAAAATTTTCATGTTTTATCAGCTTTCTCAGATACAACATTATTAGATATAAACTTCATTATATATATTATAACTTAATATTTATTAATGAATAAGAAGTAATTACTAATATTTTATAAAACAACATGGAAGACATGAATTTTTCCCAGTTGTATATTGTCTAATTTGTGTGTGTGTGTGTTTGTGTGATGGAGAGGTAAACATCTCTCCAGCAGTTATATTAAAAATTTCACAAAGCATTAATATATTGGTGGAGGAAAATTAGAGAAAGTATTACCTGATAGCAAAGTTTAGCATAAATATTTGGAAAATAAAATATTATCAGTTTGAAGCATTAGAAATTTCTAATATTTCATCATTTTACCTACAAAATAGTTTCATTTATTTCAATCATTGAAAATCAAAATAAATTTGCATGTAATTCAATAGTTACAAAACACGTAATCTATAAATTTTACCGTTAATCAGGAAAGAAACAGTTTAGATAGCAAAACAATGAAGATATCAAAAAGTGTTTATATTTTTATTGGCAGTATTTTTAAGAATTTAGCATCATTATGGAATTCAGAAGTCATGAAAACATATCAAAAATATTCCTTATGTCCTTAAGTTAATTAGTCATGTCCGAGTCTTTGTGACCCCATGGGCTGTGGCCTACCTACCATGTTCCTGCTTCCACGGGATTTTCCAGGCAAGGGTACTGGAGAGGGTTGCCATTCCTTCTCCAGAGGATCTTCCCAACCCAGGGAATCGAATCTGAGTCTCCTGCATTATAGGGAGATGCTTTGCTGTCTGAGCCACCAGGGAAGACTTCATCAAAAAGATTAAGGCTAAACTAATGCTTGATGAATTAATTACCTAGACAAGTACTATATTTCAACTGTAAATTTCCATAACCATATAGGTGGAAGAAGAAACTATTACTCTCTGTGGTCCAGGTGGCATTGCTAAAACCCACTAGTGTCATATATCTGAGGGAAAATAGCATTAAAAGGAAAGCAGCAGAAATTCTCCTCTGTATTCTTGTTTGCAGTTACTAGAAAGTACAACCTCTGAAGTCCAGAATAGTTGCTATAAATCCCACCACTGCCACCTAAAAGCCAACAGTTCTCTGGTCAATGACTAGGATGTACAAAAAACACTGTGATATGTGAAAGTAATCCTTGCAGCCTTAAGTGAGAATTAAACAACATGATTTGTAAAAACCTTTTTCTTTATCATGGTGACTTGCACAAATGTAAGTTTACTCCAAAGTAAATTAAAATAATTAACTCTATTATGTTATTTGCTGCTTCTTGCTGCTTTAAACTATTGTATATAATATCACATTTACAACAGCTATGGATAGTTGCTCGGGCAAATCAAAAAATCTATATAAGTACAGCTTAATATATCTCTAGTTGAAATAGCTCTGGACTTAAAATCAGAAGATTGGCTTAATTTCTGTCTTTGCTACTCACTAATGTGTGGAAAATCTTCCTATTTAATTGAGCTCCTCAGTTAACTGTGAATCATGTCTCATTTAAAGCTGTTTCCAAATAAAAGGACATGAGGTATAATAGCCTTTTTCTTTAAATTAATGCTTCTTTGAAAGGTAGAAAGAGCTATAACAATAGATTTTTTCTTATTCATGCAGAAGAAATGGCATTTCTAGTGTAATAATGAGATGCAGTGTGGCCAAGTGGTTTAAAGAACAGTCATTGGAGTCAGATTATATCTGCATATTTGCTTCTGCAACTTATTATCTATGAGAACTTGGAAATGTTAGTCAAACATTCAAGTCTGAATTTTCTTATCTGCAAAAGGGACATAAAATCAATACCTACCCAGGAGGGTTATTGTGCAGTTTGAACACTATGAAGAGCATAACTGTAACTCTGAAAGCATAATGCCTTTCTTATGGAACCCAAGCTTCTACTGCTCCCTGCACTACAGGCCAATATGTCAAGAGACAAGATGTGGGCACAAGGAATAGCAATTTTATTTGGAAAGCCAATGGACCAAGAAGATGGTGGGTTAGTGTTCCAAAGAAGCATCATCCCCTGGTTAGAATTCAGGCTTCTTTTATGTTAAGAGGAGAGTCCTGGTTCCTGCCAGACTCTGGAAGGGAGGTGTTAATTTCTTCCTTCCTGCAGCTATTTACAAGTAGGTTTGGTCAGGATGTTTCCTATAAGTTAAATAACAGTTATTTAGCTTAATGCTCTCTACCTAGAAGCAGGGTTCCCAAAGGTGGGTCATTACAGAAGCTTACAGACAACTTCCCTTTAGTGAATAACTTGTAATAGATCAAATGAGATTGGGTGCATTCAGGCTGATATGGTCATAGAATAACTTTTAATTATATAGAAAGGTTCTTCCCTGTTACACCTGTCACTTAGTAAATGCCTTGTGCATTTGAGCTAGTATTATGATTGAGTCCTCTAAGCTATGATTTACTTTTGACAGGCACTGATAGAGCCAAGAGAGCTTTACTAAGTAATGAGCACACTCTTGAAAATGAATTTCTGCCTTATAGAAACTTCACATTCAATATGAGATATAGTATACATATACACCATACATGTGTGTCTCGTTCAGTCGCTCAGTCGTGTCCGACTCTACAACCCTCTGGATCAAAGCACGCCAGGCCTCCCTGTCCATCACCAACTCCCAGAGTCTACCCAAACCCATGTACATCGAGTTGGTGATGCCATCCAACCATCTCATCCTCTGTCATCCCCTTCTCCTCCTGCCCTCAGTCTTTCCCAGAATCAGAGTCTTTTCAAATGAGTTAGCTCTCCGCACGAGGTGGCCAAAGTATTGGAGTTTCAGCTTCAACATCAGTCCTTCAAATGAACACCCAGGACTGATCTCTTTTAGGATGGACTAGTTGGATCTCCTTGCAGTCAAAGGGACTCTCAAGTGTCTTCTCCAACACCACAGATCAAAAGCATCAATTCTTTGGCGCTCAGTTTTCTTTATAGTCCAATTCTCACATCCATACATGACTACTGAAAAAACCGTAGCCTTGACTAGACGTACCTTTGTTGGCAAAGTAATGTCTCTGCTTTTGAATATGGTGTCTAGGTTGGTCATAAGTGTCCTTCCAAGGAGTAAGTGTGTTTTAATTTCATGGCTGCAATCACCATCTGCAGTGATTTTGGAGCCCCAAAAAATAAAGTCCGTCACTGTTTCCCCATCTATTTCCCATGAAGTGATGAGACCAGATGCCATGATCTTAGTTTTCTGAATGTTGAGCTTTAAGCCAACTTTTTTACTTCTCTTTCACTTTCATCAAGAGTCTCTTAGTTCTTCTTCACTTTCTGCCATAGGGTGGTGTCATCTGCATATCTGAAGTTATTGATATTTCTCCCAGCAATCTTGATTTCAGCTTGTGCTTCTTCCAGCCCAGCGTTTCTCATGATGTACTCTGCATATAAGTTAAACAAGCAGTGTGACAATATACAGCCTTGATGTACTCCTTTTCCTATTTGGAATCAGTCTGCTGTTCCATATCCAGTTCTAACTGTTGCTTCCTGACCTGCATACAGGTTTCTCAAGAGGCAGGTCAGGTGGTCTGGTATTCCCATCTCTTTCAGAATTTTCTACAGTTTACTGTGATCCACACACAACTCCATTTGGAAATATCACATATTTCTTTGTTCATAGGCAGATACATTAAAATCAACAAAACAGTTCTTTGTATGAATTGCTCAAATAATATATTAAATGATTGTAGATGGTGGTCTAGTAGTTACAGGACTGTGTCAAAGAGACCTGATTTTTTTCTAAAGCTAGGACTAAAATAGGTTCATAGTGTAATGGAAAGGAAGTGGGACTCTGGAGTTAAGGAGGCTTGACAGTAACCTGTGTTTCACCTCTTACTGTGCAACTTTATCCAAACACTTGTCTAAGACTTACATTTCTTCATGCATGAACACAAGGCTGAGTTAAATGAATAGTAATATCCTCTTCATGTAAAATTCTGAAGCTAAAAACTGTATAGTAGCCCCTAGCCTGGATGATTTTATAACATAGCCTTGAGATATAGGAGTAAAACACATCTCTTTTTCTACAACAGATAGACTTTACTCTCTGCAGGCATTCCCTAGCAAAATCTAGCTAATGTTTAAGTTTGTAGAAATAAAAAGCTAATTTCCCCCTCCAATCTGGAACATGATTAAAATATTTTGGCATCAAGATTATTGAGTCTTTAGAGATAAGAAAGAATATCAATTAATAAAAATTGCTGATTTCAGTATGAGCTCTGTAAATTCTTAGCGATCATATCTAAGGAATTACTGCTGATACTATAAATCAGTCAAAAGTATATTGTGCTCATGTGTTCTACTTTAATAGACCTTATAAAGGTACTTAGGAATTACCCTGTTAACAGAATACATAATAAATATCCAATGTTAGAAATAGTTTCAAATTATGTAAGAAAACAAAAGCATATGTCTGCTTGCTCATCCTTTTTGCTAAGCCAAATATATTTAGTGATTTTTTTATTGTGTATTTAATTAAAAATAGTATGAAAGCATTGTGATAATCCAGTGGTTTAACTGTTGAGGATTATGTGATGCCTTTAAATTTATATTGATAGCAACATTAGGAGAAGCAAAATCATAATCAAAGAATTATAGTAAGATGAGAAGTTAAAACTGTTAGAATGGGAGACTGAACTTGAAAACAATCTTTCCAATGTTAAAAACCAATTATGACTTAGGAGTTCTATTATCTGTCTTAAATTTAAAACAACTGCTAAATGGATCATTTCTTTGTTATTTAGCTATTTGAGCTTCTCTTTGATAAAGGTCCGTGCCATCCAAACGGAACATAAAGATTTTATTAGTCTCTAATGATGCCAACTACAGCTGTACAATCATCATTTTAGAGTCCAAGCACTGCCTGCTCTTAGATTTGCTGTCTCTTGATCACAATTGCAGGAGTATCTTTAAGTGTATTTGCTTAACCAGATGGCAAATGGCTGTACAGGGATTACATCCATCTTTGTTACTGTGTGACTAAGTGTTAAAACAGAAATGTTAGCTAGGGTGCGAAAACATAGACTTGTATAAGTTTAAAAATAATTTGTCTTTGTTTATCGCAAGAGGCAGATAAAGTATATGCAGAATGAGAATACAACATTATGGCAAACATTTTTATAATATGTACTTAAATACAAAAATGCTTTTGAACTGTGGTGTTGGATTAGACTCTTGAGAGTCCCTTGGACTGCAAGGAGATCCAACCAGTCCGTTCTAAAGGAGATTAGTCCTGGGTATTCATTGGAAGGACTGATGTTGAAGCTGAAACTCCAATACTTTGGCCACCTCATTCTAAAAGCTTACTCATTGGAAAAGACCCTGATGCTGGGAAAGATTGAGGGCAGGAGGAGAAGGGGATGACAGAGGATGAGATGGTTGGATGGCATCACTGACTGGATGGACATGGGTTTGGATAAACTCCGAGAATTGGTGATGGACAGGGAGGCCTGGCGTGCTGCAATTCATGGGGTCGCAAAGAGTCGAACATGACTGAGTGACTCAACTGAAGTCGAACGTGACTGAAGTGAACTCAACTTAAGTTCAACTCAAATGAACTTAAATACATGATTAATACTGATCATTAAAAGTCAAGCAAAGCATAAAATATTGGCATAATATTATGTGATTCCTGATATATTTTTCAAAAGAAAACTTGAAGAATTTCTATTTGCTATATTTTCCTATAACTATTATTTAAGTGTTAGAAATATAGCTTCAGAAAATCATGATATTCAGAAGTATTTTAATTTTCTGTACATGATTAACAATATTTCACATGTAAAAAATTAGTAAATAAGTTTATAATGGGATAAATTTTTTAGAAGTTACCGGAAATATTTTGAGTTAATTTTAGGTGAATTTTTCACATTTTAAAAGCTGTGGAGAATATTTACATGCATCCAATAAATTTGATCCTATAGATTTATATCTTCAAACACAGACCTAAAATTTCTGTGGCAAAGAAAAAAACACTTTGGTAGTATCCCTAGGGTAATGAGTATAAACTGAGAATTATAAAATATTCAACAAACTTGCAAAATTTTGTTCCAGTTTTTTGAAGCCAGGACAAATAAAAATATAGAATACTCAAAAAAAAATCAGTGTATTTTGAATTATTTTAGAGACTGAAATAATGTGAATAGTGATTTTTATTCTTGCACAGCAAAATGAATATTCAGCTTGTATAGGACTATCACTAGAAAGGGAAGCAAATGAAAGCAGATTTAAGTTGAAAAGTTATTAGAAAATGAAAAAGTTACTGGTCACATAATGGTCTAAGCTGGTAGTTGTTCAAACAATGACATTATTGAAATGAAAATAAAGGGATTATAAGCACATGCTACTGGAGTGCAAGATATTTGAGAGCAAGCCTACACAAGGACAACAAAATTCTAGATGTACCCATGAACATGGACAATTGGTTTGACCCAAAAGTAAACCTTTGTAGATATGTGAAGGTCAAAGAAAATTGAAGCTACACTGTTATTTATAGCTGGGCTTTCACATAAGCTTCTCTAATGGCAGAAACTTGTGAGGAAGGCTAAGACTAGTAACATAACCCTTCTCCTTGTAGGTAAACAGGAGAAGGTCTAATCCCTGTTTCCTTCTTGCTGGACATAAAAATGTCTGTTATCATTAATACACATCTGTAACATTACCAAAAGTATTGTTTTAAAAGTTGGACATAATTAAATCACAGACTGGATAAGCTGTGATATTTGTTGTTGTTGTTTAGTCCATAAGTCATGTCCAACTCTTTGTGACCCTGTGGATTGTAGCTTGCCAGACTCCTCCATCTCTGGGATTTCCTGGGCAGAAATGCTCGAGTGGCTTGCCATTTATTTCTCCAGGGTATCTTCCTGACCCATGGATCAAACCTGTATCTCTTGCATTGCAGGTGGATTCTTTACTGCTGAGTCACCTAGGAAGCCTCTATCCTGCTATTTCAATCATAACATGAGTAGTATAAGGAAGGCTTTTTTTTTTTTTTTCAAACTTTTACCCCCAAAGCTTGAAAACACATCTATAATTTGTTGATTTTTAGCTATATGCCATCAAATATGACTTTGCCTAATGGTCAAAACATCATCATAAGATAGGGATATTTTTACTTATGAAAAGCTATATTCCATTTGTAAAAGATCAATTACTTAGAAAAAGTCACAAGGTAGTAACTAAATAGAGAAATGGACATTTGAGGCCAAATTTGTAAATCATCTTTTATTATTATTATTGCTGTAGAAGATCTTTTATCTTTGCAACTAAATTTTCTTTTCTGATCTTGCCCTGATATTCCTGCAAATAGAATAACCTTTTATCCTTAAAGAAAAGAGCAAAACTTTCTGAGTGTTCTTAATTCTATTCTGGGTGTGTAAAAGAACAATAGCAAAAATAAGGAAATAAAATTCTTAAGTAAGGGATGAAATGTTCAGCAATGATGCAAAGAAACAATAAATGGGTTGAAAAGAAAGATTGTTGGCTAAATTAAACAAATAAGGATCAAAAAAGTACAAATAAAAAGTGAATACTAAGTATTTCAGAAGCAGCGAGGAACAGAATTGACCATCAGGAAATGCAAAAAACTGATAGATTCATAGTTATTAAGATAAGAAATAAATTGATTAGAGTAGTTAGGAAGCTATAGTATTCTAGATTGATGCATATATTAGGTTCTAAGAGAGGAAGCATCAGCTGTTACACCCATAAACTCAACATTACTACAGTCCCTAGTTAACACCAATGGATTTGCAGTCATAAACACAACATATAATTTAATTGTTTAACCAAAGGGAAGAGACAGAAAAAAAAGACAGAGGGACATGGAGAGTGCATGTTAATGTTTCTTCTAACATGAGTCTTTCTTAATTTTAATAACTAAATTATATAAATAATTTTACTGTTTCCAAATATTTCCACAGATAATTTTTCTCATTTCACTAAAAATAACATGACATAAAAGAACAGATACATTATTCTTAAAAGATGATTTATCTCACTTTAATAATCAATAGAGAAATAGGACTTACACCAGGATCCATTCAAACATAAATCTGTGATATTCAACAGCATCTTACATCTATGACTTAAAAAGGGGCATCCATGAGGCTGATAAGGCAAACTGTGGCATATGAACTTCCTTAGCTTTATATCTTAATGAAATTAATCAGAACTTATTTTAAATATATTATATAAATGAATTTATTTCCATTTACTCACACAAAGAGCAAAGAACAATGGAAATGGAGAAATATTAATTTGGTAAATCTTACATGATTCAGAACAGTAGCAGACAAATGGAAATTTCCCCTCCCATAACTGTGTCTCTTGGACTGCAAGGAGATACAATCAGTCCATCCTAAAGGAAATCAGTCCTGAATATTCATTGAAAGGACTGATGCTGAAGCTGAAACTCCAATATTTTGGCCACCTGATGCGAAGAACTGACTCATTTGAAAAGACCCTGATGCTGGGAAAGATTGAAGGTGGGAGGAGAAGGGGATGACAGAGGATGAAATGATTGGATGGCATCAATGATTCAATAGACATGAATTTGAGTAAACTCCGAGAGTTGGTGATGGACAGGGAGGCCTGGCTTTCTGCAGTCTGTGGGGTTGCAAAGAGTCAGACACAACTAAGAGACTGAACTGAACTTACTGATCTGTGTTTTTGGCACTGATTTTTTGATGTGCTAATGTTTTTATTTTTTTCAAAATTATGATATCAGATTATAAAATATGAATCTTCTTTATAATGAAAACAACTAATTAAGTTTTTCATTTCCTTTTTTGAAAAAATCTTATGATTATTTGGAGTAGCAGCATGGAAAGTCTATTAGAGAAAGCAGTATGAAGCATGGAAAATCATATTTTTTACTGGCTGCACTACAACTGTTTATATCACAAACAGGACCAGGAAAAGTATATTTACATCTTCAATAAGGTTATTATTATCCTCTTAAATACATGTTTATTTCATGCTTCCCAAGGACGTTACATGATAAACATATGAAATAGCATATAATCATCCTGAATTTCTCCAACCAAATAATATCTAAATGAATCTGTTGTATTATAATAAGGTAGAATCTTCTTTCAATAAAATATTGAACAATACTGAAGCAATAACCAGACATTGCTTAGAGAACACTCAGATGAACATAGCTCATTAATTATGATGTATAATCATAAGTTGCTATTTGAAATCTTGCTAATTTTCAGCAATGTAGATGGACCCAGATATTATCATGCCAAGCAAAGTAAGTCAGAAATGGAAAGACAAGGACCATATGATATCACTTATTTGTGAAATCTAAAATGTGTCACAAATGAACCTATCTACACAACAGAAAACAGACTCAAAAACACAATATCAGACTTGTGGTTGGCAAGGGGGAGAGGTTGGAGGAGGGATAGAATGGGAGTTTGGAATTGGCAGATGTAAGCTATTATGTATAGAATGGATAAACAACAAGGTCTTACTGTATGGCCCCAGGGAAGTATATTAAATATTCTGTGATAAACTATCATGGAAAATAATATGAAAAATAAATGTATATGCATGTATAATTGAATCAATTTGCTGTACAGCAGGAATTAATACAACTTTGAAAATCAACTATATTTCATTAATAATTAAAATAAAGTTTTGCTAAACGTAGATAAAAACATTTAAAAATACAGTTATATTCTTTTCAGTTATAATATACTCAGAAATTTTGTATGCACATCCATAAATACATTTTTAATTACTAATGCAACTTATTTCAGAAATCCAAATAATCCTGTCAGTTATAACAAGCTCAATTCTCTTCGTGAAGTGTTTGTTAAAAGATTAAAAAAATAAGATAATATGTTGTATACATAGAAGACTCCTAAAATAATCTTCACTTATGTTTAAAGAAAATATGAACCGTCAATGGTCTAATAAAATTAGTAATTATTTACCAGTATTTGTGGCTTGCTAACCTTTTATCTTACTGTGTTCCTTCAATAAAGGATACAATGTTTGAAATATATAAAGATAAGATCTACAGAAAAATGCATGTATATTATTTATGTATATTTAGGACTCCTTTTTGTCAGAATAAACAAGATAGAAGATAGCAAAGTGACATAACATGTCAAGTCAAAAGCATTTACTAGGACTGTCTAGATATTTTGTGCATTGTTATTTATCTACAGTCATAAAATGAGTCAGAGAGTGAATCAAAGCACTACTGTTTCTTAATTCACATGCTTAAATCATAAAAAAGGATTACCAAAATCTAAATATATATTAAATACAATTTCACATTTCTGGCACCCATCATCCATTAGAATATTTATAATTTTTGAATAAAGAGAGCATTTGGTTTAACATAGACTTTGGTAAAATATCTGACAAAATCCTCTTCTAAAAATCAAGGGCAAAACTGAAAAGTTACCCACATGCAATATCAATGCATGTTTATTAGTCAGATATGCTACTTCCTGTAAGAAACACTTGCTAAAGCAGTTGTGATGTAACATGGTGAAATGTGATTTCTTCCACCTGCTATAGTTCAATGTCTGTTTTCAGCTTTGGATAGGTCTGCTCTGTGTTGTCATCAGACACTAGCTTCTTCTATCATAGGGTTTGCTCTATAGCTGGTCTCTAGGTTCTCTCCACTCAGCCAGGGAGTGAAAAAAAACATGAGAACCACACCTGCAAGATTTTAAAGGGCCGTGATGAGAGAGAAACACATCCCTCTACCACACTTGCATTGAACAGAACTCAGTCACTTGGCTGTACCTCGCTTCATGGGAGAGTGGGAAAGCAGCGTGGTTGTATATATAGGAGAAAAAGAACTGGGTTTGATGAATGCTGGTTAATCTCCACTGTCACAGCTATATAGCATCATCTACTGAATATTTTACTGGAGTAGTAGTGGGAAAATTTCCATCTGGATTTTGGTAAAGTCAGTGGGTTAGTGGGGGCAAAACAAAGATAAAGAATAAACTTGAGTGGATATTGGTGCATAGGAACTACATGAGTTTTAATAGCTTGATAAGATAGTATTCTTTCTAGACTTAGGTGTCTTCCTCTGTATGGTTCCCACTAAACATTTACCTGTGTAAGATCAACTGTATATAATCTGTCTTATGCTGCTACTGCTGCTGCTAAGTCGCTTCGGTCGTGTCAGACTCTGTGCAACCCCATAGACAGCAGCCCACCAGGCTCCGCCGTCCCTGGGATTCTCCAGGCAAGAACACTGGAGTGGGTTGCCATTGCCTTCTCCAATGCATGAAAGTGAAAAGTGAAAGTGAAGTCACTTAGTCGTGTCCAACTCTTAGCAACCCAATGGACTACAGCCTACCAGGCTCCTCCATCCATGGGATTTTCCAGGCAAGAGTACTGGAGTGGGTTGCCATTGCCTTCTCCAAAAGAATCTAAAAATTTTACAAAAGATGTTATAGGTATACCAGGAATATCATATTACAAGATGAAAAATGTGAAACAACATTTAAATGGGAAAATAAACAGACTCAATAGTATAGGGTAGACAGATAGATGACAGCTAAATAGATGATGACTGTGACTAGCTTAACCTTAACTTCACCTGGTAAAATTTAAATTCCAGTTTTCATTCATCTTTGCATCTCTCAAGTATAAAAGTAATTTAAAATCAAAAGGGAACATAACACAAATTTTACTTTCAATTTCTACCTGATACTTTAAAAGGCAAAGCACATGTCTTTACACTTTTGTTCTATAGAATGATTACTTAGTGTGTAGTTTTCACATTGTACTATTTCTCTCTCAATAAAAAAAGTTGTTAGTAACCTGAAGAGAGACAGGAGGAAGACTTTTGTTAACATTTTAATATTTTCAGATGCTCTTGTCATAGATATCATAATTTCCTACATTTTACAGTACAGGATATGGAGTTGACAAGGTAATTGTGACATAATGAACAGTCTAGAGATTTTTAATTGAAATGGAAAAAAAAATAGCTTTGGAAAAATTTAGCATTATCTAAATACCAAAATGATACTTTTATTTAAAATGTATTTTATGTATGAATAAAAGTCTGATTTCTGAAATATTAAAAATAATTTAGATAAATCACAGAAATAAAATACCAATTTAATTAGGTAGCATTTTATAAGTTTAAGCAAAGCAAGCATATACATTTTATGTCTCTCCTCTTTTTACTCTGAATAGAAGGCGAGCTCCACTTTATATTGCATTTCACTCCACTCTACATCCAAATTTCTCAGGAAACATGGAGTAGAGGAAGAAAGAAGGAAGACACAGCTTTGAAACTCTTAACGGTCATATAGTGTGGCTTTCTAACAAATATTTCACATTCACTGTCTTATCTCATCCTCAAAATATTCCTACCAATGTGTGTGGGATGGTTTGAATTCTGGAGGTCAATCCTTGCACTAAGTTCCTCAACTAATAAATATCAAGTTTAAACTAATATCCTTGCCCACAGCCACTTAATCTGCATTGTTTTCCCCATCTTTCCATTGTAGTCGACACCATACTGTTTTCAGTGGAGAAAGAATTACTCCTGACTGGAGTTGCTTAAATAGATGTAAACAATCAGAAGTTTAAATGAATTTATAATATTCTGCACATGTTTTTACAGAAAAATTGAGTGTATTCTAGAAATATGTAAAATTTTCTTCTATAAATATTGAGCAAATCTCTAGGAAAAACATTCAAAAAGGTAAGGATAAATTTTATGATTAAGAACAAATAATACGTCATCTAGGAGTCTCCTGCTTTACTGGCAACAGCATTAGTTAACTTCTGGGAGAATCTTAGGCACATGAAACTCTGTCTCTGACTTCAGGAGCTTGATAATGCCCTGTGCTCCCAGGAACTGCTTTTGATCTGTCAATTAATTTTATATCACTTTACTCCAGTCATTAGTAATTGGTTCCTGATAAAGCTTGACTTCAACAAAACGTGATTTTAAATCTGAGATCACTCATACTGAAACATTTTTAATTTCCCAGAGGGCTACCTTTGCCTCCTCTACTCATCACAGTAGAAATCAGGGTAGTTTTTAATTCAAATTTTAAAGTATTTATCAAACAGCTGCCCAAGACTAATATAAAACCAATAGCAATGGCAATTAATGTGACATTGAGAAATTAGATGGATAATTTAAATTAGGTAGTTAAGGAATATTTTGTTACTGACTGTTAAGTGATAGGGACTCATTCAACTGATAGTCCTTGATTGTATTCAGATCAATGATAGTTTCCTTAGGAAGCTGAAGAATTTATGGACTAGAGATTAAAATACTGCTGGTAACTACATTTAATGCTGGTATTTTCTTGACAGTATTTTTCAGAACATTTTTAGTTTCACAGCAAAATTGAGTCAAGAGTACAGAGAATGTCAGTGTACCTCTTGGAACTACACATGCATGGCCTCCCTCACTATAAATATATTTCATCTGATGGTATATTTGTTACAATCCATGAACCTACATTGAAACCTTTATCACCCAATGTCCATTGTTCACCTCAGGGTGTACTCTCTGTGTTCTAAAGTTTATTGATTTTGACACATGCATAATAACTTGTATCCATCATTGTAGTATCATATAGAATAGTTTCATTGTCCTAAAAATCCTCTGCTCTGCCCAGTTTATTTTTCTCTCTCCCAAGCCCTGGCAACCACTGGTCTTTTTTCTGTCTCCATAGTTTTGACCTTTTCAGGATGCTGTGTATATTAGCCTTTTCAGATTTGCTTCTTTTAGTTGGTAATATACATTTAATATTTCTCCTTTTTTTGTGGCTTGATGATAGCACAATTATTTGTTTTTGAGGTTCTCATGGTCATACACATTTTTAAATCTAATTTAAATTTATTTATTTTAATTGGAGGCTAACTACTTTACAATATTGTATTGGTTTTGCCATACATCAACATGAATCCGCCACGGGTGTACACATGTTCCCCATCCTGAACCCCCATCCCACCTCCCTCCCTCTACCATCTCTCTGGGTCATCCCAGCGCACCAGCCCCAAGCATCCTGTATCTTGCAACGAACCTGGACTGGCGAGCACAATTATTTTTGCACTTCACTTTTTTATTTTTACTAGCAGAATATCTTCCTGTTCTATACTGTGACAGGAATGCATCAGGTAGCTGCTTTTAGCACCAAATAATATTTCATTGTCTTGATCTATCACAACATATTTGATCCATTCACCTACTGAATAATATCTTAGTTGCTTACACGCTTTGACAATTGTAAATCAAGTTGTATTAATATCTATATGCAAGGTTTTAGTGGACCTAAATTTTGAGCTCCTTTGGGTGGATAACAACAAGTGAAATGACTGGATTGTATGATAGGAATATATTGAAATTTGTAAGAGAAATATTGAGCTGTCTTTTGAAGTGCTTGCACCATTTAGCATTCCTTCCAGCAGTGAATGACAGTTACTGTTGCTCCACATCCTCACCAGAGTTGGTGTCAGTGTTTTCAGATAGAGGGCTGAGGTATCCTGTTTTTTTATTTTGCATCTCCTTGACGACATCTGATATTGAACATCTTTTCATATAATTATTTGCCATCTGTATATCTCCTTTGGTGAGATGGTTGTTAAGGTATTTGGCCCAGTTTTTAAAATTAGATTTCTTGTGTTCTTATTGTTAGGTTTTACAAATTCTTTGTATATTTTGGATAACAATTGTCTATCAGATATATATTTTTCCAAATATTTTCTCCCAGTTTGTACCTCTTATTATTTTGACATTGCATTTTCATAGCAAAAGTCTATACTTTAAATGAAAGTGCTTCTCAATGATTTCTTTCATGGGTCATGCCCTTTGTGTTGTAACTAATAGTTATTGCCATACCCAAGGTCATCTAGATTTTCTGGTGTTAGAACTAATATATGAATGTAGTAAAATGTCAGGATACAAAATAAGCTGTGCTTCTATATAAAAACAGTGAACTATCAGAAAGAAAAATAATCTAATTTGTAATAGCATTGGAAACAATAAAATAATTAAGACTAAATTTGGCCAAGGTGGTGAAAGAGCTGTATGCTGAAAAATGTAAAGCATGGATGAAAAAATACGGAAGAGGATACAAATAAGTGTAAAAATTTCCCATGTTCACATACCGAAAGAAATAATGTTGTTAACATATCCATAGTACCCAATGGCATTTCTAGATTCAGTGCAATCCACATCAAAGTTCCAGTATGTTTCCCACAGGAATGAAAAAAAAAATCTGAAATGTATGGAACTAGAAAAGATGTCTGGAGAAGGCAATGGCACCCCACTCCAGTACTCTTGCCTGGAAAATCCCATGGACGGAGGAGCCTGGTAGGCTGTAGTCCATGGGGTCGCTAAGAGTTGGACATGACTGAGTGACTTCACTTTCGCTTTTCACTTTCATTCATTGGAGAAGGAAATGGCAACCCACTCCAGTGTTCTTGCCTGGAGAATCCCAGGGACGGGGGAGCCTGGTGGGCTGCCGTCTCTGGGGTCGCACAGAGTCAGACACGACTGAAGCGACTTAGCAGCAGCAGCAGCAGCAGAAAAGATGTCAAATAGCCAGAAGCAACTTTAAAACTGAGGGATATAGCTGGAGGTATCACACTTTCTGATTTTAAACTATCTTGTAAAGCTGTAAGAGTCAAAAGAAGTTAGTATTTCCATGAAAACATAAACTTTGGCTAATGGAAAAGATTTGAGAGCCCAGAAATAAACCCATGTACAAAAGTCAAGTAATATTTGCTATGATGTCCAAGGATATTCAATGAGGGAAGGACAGTTTCTTTAATAAATGGTGTTGGGAAAACTGGTATCCACGCACAGAAGAATGAAATTGGACCCCTATGTTACACCACTCACAAAAATAAACTCAAACTGGAATAAAGATTTAAATATAAGACATGAAATCATAAAACTGCTAAAAGAAAACTTAGGGAAGAAACCCCTTGACATCATCGTGGCAACAGTTTTTGAACAAGACAACAAAAGCAGAAGCAAAAGAAAATAAATGAATAAGCAAGTGGAAGTACATCAAATCAAAAAGCTTCTAACAGCAAATGAAACAATCAACAAGATAAAGAGGAACCTTAAGGAATGGGGAAAATATTTGAAAGCCAATTATCATATAATTGATTAATATCCAAAATACAAAAGAAACTTATAAAACTTACATGGGAAAAAATAATAATCTAACCTTTAAATGGGCAGGACATTTAAAAGGACATTATTCCAAAGAAGACATACAGAAGGCCAACATGAAAACATTCTCAACATCATTAATCATCAGGGAAATGAAAATCAAAACCATAAGATCTCACCTCACACCTGTTAGAATGTATATCATCAATAAGATAAGAGATAACAAGTGTTTGCAAGGATATGGAGAAAAGAAACCTTGTGTTGTTAGTAGAAATGTAAATTGTTACAGCCACTGTGAAGTATATGGAGGTTCCTCAAAAATAATTAAAATCAAGTAGAACTACTGTATGATCCAGCAATCCTATTCCTGGGTATAAATCCAAAGGAAATAAAATCACTGTCTTGAAGTGATATCTCCATTCCAAAGTTAATTGCAGAACTATTTAAAACAATCAAAATATGGAAACAAACTCATTGTGCATTATTAGATGAATTAATTATATTTTTTGTATTAAACTATGAGAAAGAAAGAAACCCTGCCAGTTTTGACAACCTGGAAGGACCTTGATGACACTATGCTTAGTGAAATGTCAGAGAAAAAAAAACACTGTGTGACATCACTTATATGTGGAACCTATGTAAAATAAAAGTCTTAGAAAACAGAGCAGATTGATGGTTGCCAGCGGCTGGGAACAGGGAAGTGTAAATTGGAAGATAATAGTCAAGTGTTACATATTTCCAGCTCTAAGATGGATTAGTTCTGTGGATCTTATTTACAACATGGTGACTGTAGCTAACATCACTGTACACCTCCCATAAGCTTATACAATTTTATATGTCTAATATATCTCCATAAACCTGGGAGAGAATCCCTCAAAGCACTTCTTTAATTGCATCCCAAACATTTTGACAAGTCATGTTTTCATTTTTGTTTAGTGCAAAATATTTGTCACTTTGTCTTGAGATTTCCACTTTTAGTCCTATGTTCATTACATTGTTAATCTCTCTCTCTCTCTCTCTCTCTCTATATATATATATATATATATACACATACATACATACATATATATATATAGGCTTTTTCCAATTGTTTTTCTATTATGGATTTCTAGTTTACTTCCCGGAGAAGGCAATGGCACCCCACTCCAGTACTCTTGCCTGGAAAATCCCATGGACGGAGGAGCCTGGAAGGCTGCAGTCCATGGGGTCGCTGAGGGTCGGACACGACTGAGCGACTTCACTTTCACTTTTCACTTTCATGCATTGGAGAAGAACACTCCAGTGTTCTTGCCTGGAGAATCCCAGGGGTGGGGGAGCCTGGTGGGCTGCCGTCTATGGGGTCGCACAGAGTCGGACACGACTGACGCGACTTAGCAGCAGCAGCAGCAGCAGCAGCAGTTTACTTCCACTGTGGTCCGAGAGCTGACAAGATATGATTTCTGTGCTATTAAATTTGTTGAGGTGTGTTTTATGGACCTAAGTGTAATCTATCTTGATGAACATGCCATATGGGCTTAAGATGAATGCACAGGCTGTTGTTTGGGGTTATAATAGTTTACAGATATAATTTGTATTCAGTTGATGGTGTTGCTGAGTTCAGCTATGTCATTATTGTTTGCCCATTGGATCTGTTCATTTCTGACAGTGGGGTACTGCAGTCTCCAACTATAATAGTGTGTTTCTTGGTTTCTCCTTGCAGTTCTATTAGGTTTTGCCTCAAATATTTTGTCACTCTGTTGTTAGATGCATACATGTTAAGGATTGCTATGTTTTCTTATGGAATTTACCCACCTATTATTTAATGCCTTTCTTATCCCTGACAACTGTCCTTGATTTGAAGTCAGCTCTATTTGAATTTATGGCAGAAAGTGAAAAACTAAAGAGCCTTTTGATGAAAGTGAAAGAGGAGAGTGACAAAGTTGGCTTAAAACTCAACATTCAGAGGGAGAGGGTGGGAAGATTTGGGAGAATGGCATTGAAACATGTAAATATCATGTATGAAATGAGTTGCCAGTCCAGGTTCGATGCACGATACTGGATGCTTGGGGCTGGTGCACTGGGACGACCCAGAGGGATGGAATGGGGAGGGAGGAGGGAGGAGGGTTCAGGATGGGGAACACATGTATACCTGTGGCGGATTCATTTTGATATTTGGCAAATCTAATACAGTTATGTAAAGTTTAAAAATAAAATAAAATTTAAAAAAAAAAAAAACAAAAAAAACAAAAAAAAACTCAACATTCAGAAAACTAAGATCATGGCATCTGGTCCCTTCACTTCATGGCAACTAGATGGGGGAAACAATGTAAACAGTGACAAACTTTATTTTCTGGGGCTCAAAAATCACTGCAGATGGTGACCACAGCCATGAAATTAAAAGATGCTTGCTCCCTGGAAGAAAAGCTATGACCAAACTAGACAGCATATTAAAAAGCAGAGACATTATTTTGCCAACAAAGGTCTGTCTAGTCAAAGCTATGGTTTTTCCAGTGGTCATGTATGGATGTGAGAGTTGGACTAAAAAGAAAGCTGAGCACTGAAGAATTGATACTTTAGAACTGTGGTGTTGGAGAAGACTCTTGAAAATCCCTTGGACTGAAAGGAGATCCAACCTGTCAATCCTAAAGGAAATCAGTCCTGAATATTCATTAGAAGGACTGATGCTAAAGCTGAAACTCCAATACTTTGGTCACCTGATGTGAAGAACTGACTCATTGGAAAAGGCCCTGATGCTGGGAAAGAGTGAAGGCAGGAGGAGAAGGGGACAACAGAGGATGAGATGGATGGATGGCATCATCAACGCAATGGACATGACTTTGAGTAAGGTCCAGAAGTTGGTGATGGACAGGGAAGCCTGGCGTGCTTCAGTCCATGGGGTCACAAAAAATCAGACACAACTGAGTGACTGAACTGACTATTTAAAAATAAAAGAATTCTTCCTATGTTTTTCTTTAATTAATGTTAGCATGGTATATTTTTCTACACACATCTATGTTTAGTCTATGAATCTTTATATTTAAAATGATTTTATTGTAGGAAATATATAGTCAGGTCATGTTTTATGATCCTGTCTAATAATTACTATCTTTTAATTGGTGCATTTAATCTCTTGATATTCAAACTGATTTTTATATATTTGGATTTCCCCATATTTGATATTGTTATCATTTGTTACTCTTGTTCTTTGTTCTTTTATCTTTCACTTTTTTGACTTTAGTTAAGCATTGTATATAATTTTATTCAATCTAATTTTTAATATTTGTTATATTATCCATTTTTTTTTTTTACTTTTTGTAGTGGTTACACTAGAGTTAGCCATATACAATTTAAGTGATCATTCAAATAATGTATATCACTTCATGTAGTTTAAGTTATAGTAATAAAATCATCCTAATTCCTCACTCATACTGGGCATTATTGCTGTCATTTATTTCCTTATATATAAGCTTATATACATTTATATCCATATGTATATGATATATGTATCTAAACATACCCAAATGCCTTATTGGTATTATTATTTTGAACTGTTATCTGTTAGATAAAATAATAATAAAAACACATTTTCAAATTTTGTGTTTTTATTCCTTTTTTGAAACTTTTCTTTCTCTTTGTAGATTCAAGTGAGACCTGTATTATGTTCCTTGTCTCTAAATAATTTATTGTAACATTTCTTGCAAAACAGGTCTAATGGTAACAAATTTCTTTAAATTTTGCTTGTGTCAGAAAGTCTTTATTTCTCCTTCACTTTTGAAATATAATTTTGCAAGGTACATAATTCTAGGTTGGTTTATATTTTTTCTCACTTCTCTAAATATCTCATTTTGATCTCTTCTTGTTTGCATGGTTTCTGAGGCACTGTCACACGTAATTCTTCTCTTTGTCTCTCTGTAGGTAAGTTGTTTATTCTGCCTCTGGCTTCTCTCAGGATTTTCCCTTTATCTTTGATTTCCTGTAGTTTGAAAATGATGTCTAGTTGTGTGTGTGTGGTTTTGTTTTTTTTTTGCTTGTTTGTTTTGTTTTAGCTTTTGTTTATGAGTTATCTTCCTTGGTGTTCTCTGAGTTTCTGTAACTTTGTATCTGTCATCAGTTTGGTGAGATTTCAGTCATTTATTATTTCAAATATTCTATTCCTTTCTCTTTCTTCTATATCTTGTATTGCCATTGAATGGACATTACACCTTTTGCAGTTGTCCCACAGTCTTGGACAAACTCTCTAACTTAGAGATTCTTTTCCCAGCCTTTGACCAGTATAATAATAAACACAACAAAGCCAGTCTTTATTTTTGTTAGTGTTTTTCATCTTCAGAATTTAGTTTCGTTTCTTTCCTATGACCTTCATCTCTCTGTTTACATTACCTATCTCTTCTTGCATGCCATCTACTTTATCCATTAGTGTCTTTAGCATATTCACCATACATATGTGAAATTCCTGTTCTGATAATTCCAACACTTCCTGCCGTGTGTGATTATAATACTTGCTCTTTTTCATAAAATAGTGGGTGTATTTTGTATTTTAGAATCATGGAATTATTTTCTTAATAGCCAGACATGATATACCAGGTGAAAGAAACTGCTGCAATTAGGTTTTTAGTAATACAGTAGTGAGGTCTGGAGGGAAGAAAATATTCTGTTGTCCTGTGATTGAGTCTTGGTTTTTTAATGTCCCTGCATCTCAACTGTAAACTTCACCTGTGTTTCTGTATCCTTTCCTCTTCCTTATTTGGAACAGGATGACTATATCTGACTAGAGTTGGGCATTTCCTTTCCTCCAGGTCAATTAGGCTCTGATAAAGCACCAACAGGTTAGATTCTTCTTAAAAATTGCCCCTGTGGCAGGTCTCTTTAAGAAAAAGTGCTGCTGCTGCTACTAAGTCGCTTCAGTCGTGTTCGAATCTGTGCAGCCCACCAGGCTCCTCTGTCCCTGGGATTCTCCAGGCAAGAATACTGGAGTAGGTTGCCATCTATTTTCCCTTCCCCCAGCTGGAAGCATGAAGGGAATTTTCTCTGATATTTACTACAAGAATCTGGTAAAACTCCTGGAAGTAAAACTCACAAAAGTGTGGGGGGTTCCCTTATAATTGGGTATCTCTGAAGTTTTCAACTCTCAGACCTGTCCACACTGAGCCTTGGTAATTCATGTTAGAGTTCAGGTTTTTCTTTCCAGCACTGGTCCCCAAGGTAGTTCCCAGTGGCGGTCAGTCTCTGCTTTGGTAAACCATATCTCCTTTACCTGGCTCTCTCACCTGGAGGTAGCAGTGCAGCAGTTTGCTCTGTATCTCTGATGGATTGAAGAAGAGCTGTTTTTTTTTTTTTTTTTTTTAATCCATTCAGTTTTTTACTTGTCATTAAAACAGAGTGCTAACTTTTACATGAGGAACTAGAAGCCAGAAGTCCATATACACTGGTTTAAAATTTATTTTTTAATTCTTGTTTTCAAACTGCAATACTGTGTTTTAGACAGGAAAGAAATCAACCTCTCCTAAATATTATATACTTTTTTAAAAACTAAAGTATATCTTTAATGAACTTTACTCTTAAATAGAGGAGATATATCCCTCATTTGGAGAAGGAAATGGTAACCCACTCCAGTATTCTTGCCTGGAGAATCCCAGGGACAGGGGAGCCTGGTGGGCTGCCATCTATGGGGTTGCACAGAGTCGGACACGACTGAAGCGACTTAGCAGCAGCATCCCTCAGCAATGATCTCCTTGAAAATCAATAATTCACTATTGACACAAATGGGTATTTTAGTGAGATGTCTTTTGGAGGTTAAAAAGAAACCAAGCCATATATACATTTCAATGAACCATTTAGCAATAAGCCTCAGACTTGGATGATCAGAGAATTCTATTGATACTGCTGCCTGTTCTACCATGTAAAGTGGCTATGACTCTTTCTTCAACTGGAAAGCTAATTTGGGTTTTATAAAATGATTATCCTACTCTAAATGGAAATGGAAGTGTGTAGAGGAATTAAAACATATTTTAAAATCATTTTTATTTTCAATTAGCATTTTTGATCTATCTAAATAAGAAATAGTATTCTTTTTCACTGTTATTTAAAGTTTTTATATTTCCTTAACAAAGAACTGTCATGGTCACTTTGGATTTATAGATAATATCATTGGGTTGAAATGTTTATTCTTATTTTTTAATAATACTGTTAGTATGAACAAGTATAAAATAGCAAATGGATAAGAAAAGAAATTCCTTAGTTAAAAGAGATGCCAAAGGCTGTATGAATGTTTTCCATTTTCTAAGTAATAAAATTTTGCCTTGGTACAACAGATGAAGTTTCCCAATAATCCAATGTCAGGAATTAGTTGAGGATTTATGGTTTTCAGGTAGTAAGTCACTGGTGACTTGAGAAATTCTGAATTAGAAAGAAGCAATTTAAGATAAGACAGGTGATCAGCTTAAAGTCCTTTACTGTTGGCTTAGGTCTTTTAAGAGGAAAAAGGTATTACTGGTGCTCACAGAATCTGGAAAAGGTTGGACAGAGGATGAGGGTAAAGGAAAGCTGTAAAAGAAGGACTTTAATCTAACTTAATACATTTAATCAAATATAAAAATATTCAGGTGCTATTTTGCTCATTTGTAAGGCCATTTTATCAATATATTTCTGTCTTAAAATTTCCTGATCAAATAGGAATTTTAAATGATCAAAAAGGAAAATGTCTGATCTATATAAGAACTAGCATCAATTATTAGCTTGAGGCCATTTTATAAAATTCACTAGGTGCCTGATCAAATGTATAATAAATAATCTTTGAGGGTTAATTAAAGTTAGCATTTAGGAAATTCCTGTATTCAGAATTGAGGAATCATGCACATCATTACTGTAATGAAGCCAGATGGCCTGAGATAAGCCTGTGTAAGAGGATGTGTTTTTTTGTTTCTGTTTTTGTTTTTTGTAAAATGAAAGCAACCCCCTTCCCCAAAGTTAGTCATCTAAGTCCATTCCTGCTATTAGAAGAATGACAGGACTTGTGCATGTTTTTCCCCACTAGTGTATTTAGAGCAATGGGACAAGCTGTCCCAAAAGCAACTGATAATCAGCAAGAAATATGCTAGAGTTCAAATGTCAGGGGCAGAAAATTTTATCATTAGTTAACAGTGGTTTCTAAAATGTAAATGTGATTGAGTAGTATAGTTGTTTGTATACCTGTATCTTGAATCCCTAAGTCTTAATGTTTAATGATAATACTTTAGTATGCATATTACCCTACTATGAAAAAATATGAAAACATTATGTGTATTAGTGAATAGATGAGAAAATGTTGATTTGAAATACAGTTATCAAACTGTGGACTGAATAAATTAAATTGTTAAATCATTCGCTTGTAACCCATCAGTTGTTAAAATTAAGTTTAGTATCTTAGCAATATCACCAATTGCTATATTATGGAACACTATAAGGTGATAATCTAAAAATTTGCAGAGTTTTAGTTACCCTTATCATCTCTTTGGTGCACAGTGCCATGAGTTTTAACACATTGGCAGACTGTGTAACCCCTTCACAGTCAAGGTAAAGAGAAGTTATCTTATCTTCCTCAAAATTCCCTCTGTTGAATATTTGCGGTAATATACTCTCCCTACTTCTACCAGAGAACAGCCACTTAATCTCATATTTTTCTCTGTAGTTTTGCCTTTTCCAGAATGTCATATTCATGGAACCATACTCTATGGGACCATTTGAAACTGGCTTATTTCACTCAGCATAATACCTTTGTGGTTCATTTACATTAGGTAATGGATTGTTTATTTCTTTTTATTGCTGAGTAGTATTCTGTCGCATGATTATTTCAGTTTGTTTATCCACTTACCTTTTAAAAGAGAGTTAGATTGTTTCCAGTTTGGGGCAAATAATAATTATGCAGCTATAAACATCTGTGCTTAAATTGAGTGAATACATGACTTTTTATGTCTCCAAGATAAATATCTAGGAATGGATTTGTTAGGTCATATTATGTGTTTAAATTATTAAGAAAAAAGCCAAATTGTTTCCCAGAGTGATTGTACCATTTTACAGTTTAAGAATGTATAGGTGTTAGCTTAACATGCATTAAAAAAATTTTTTTAAGGCAGTTCTGGGCTTCCCTGATAGCTCCATTTGTAAAGAATCTGCCTGCAATGCAGGAGATCCCAGTTCAATTCCTGGGTTGGAAAGATCCGCTGGAGGAGGGAAACGTTACCCACTCCAGTACTCTTGGGCTCCCCTTGTGGCTCAACTGGTAAAGAATCCGCCTGCAATGTGGGAGACCTGGGTTTGATTCCTGGGTTGGGAAGATCCCCTGGAGCTACTCACTCCAGTACTCTGGCCTGGAGAACTCCATGGACTATACAGTCCATGGGATCACAATGAGTCAGACACGACTGAGCAGCTTTCACTTTCACTATATTTACTATTTATGTTTTGTGTTTAATTAATGTAGTAGAAAGAATAATGGCCCTCCAAAAGTACTGGAGTTTCAGCTTTAGCATCATTCCTTCCAAAGAACACCCAGGACTGATCTTTAGAATGGACTGGTTGGATCTCCTTGCAGTCCAAGGGACTCTCAAGAGTCTTCTCCAACACCACAGTTCAAAAGCATCAATTCTTCAGTGCTCAGCTTTCTTCACAGTCCAACTCTCATATCCATACATGACCACTGGAAAAACCATAGCCTTGACTAGATGGACCTTTGTTGGCAAAGTAATGTCTCTGCTTTTCAATATGCTGTCTAGGTTGGTCATAACTTTCCTTCCAAGGAGTAAGCCTCTTTTAATTTCATGGCTGCAGTCACCATCTGCAGTGATTTTGTAGCCCAGAAAAATAAAGTCTGACACTGTCTCCACTGTTTCCCCATCTATTTCCCATGAAGTGATGGGACCGGATGCCATGATCTTCATTTTCTGAATGTTGAGCTTTAAGCCAACTTTTTCACTCTCCACTTTTACTTTCATCAAGATGCTTTTTAGCTCCTCTTCACTTTTTTCCATAAGGGTGGTGTCATCTGCACATCTGAGATTATTGATACTTCTCCTGGCAATCTTGATTTCAGCTTGTGCTGAAAGAATCCAGCCCAGCATTTCTCATGATGTACTCTGCATAGAAGTTAAATAAGCAGGGTGACAATATACAGCCTTGACGTATTCCTTTTCCTATTTGGAACCAGTCTGTTGTTCCATGTCCAGTTCTAACTGTTGCTTCCTGACCTGCATACAGGTTTCTCAAGAGACAGGTCAGGTGGTCTGCTATTCCCATCTCTTTCAGAATTTTCCACAGTTTATTGTGATCCACACAGTCAAAGGCTTTGGCATAGTCAATAAAGCAGAAGTAGATGTTTCTTGCTTTTTCAATGATCCAACAGATGTTGGCAATTTGATCTCTGGTTCCTCTGCCTTTTCTAAAACCAGGTTTAAGGCTAATGAAAATTAACACTTAAGAAATTGCTGTATTCATAATTAGAGAACCAGGCAGGAGAAACAGTTCTATTGCTTCCATGAGATTAACATTCTAGTTGAAGAGAGCAGAGTTAAGGGAATAAATAAATTTAAAATATAGTAGTGATAAGTGTAACCAAGAAGGACAGATAAGTGAGTATCTCAAGATTGGAGGAAGAATGCAACTTTTAGAAGTTTTTTGGATGTTTTTCTCATAGGATGATATTTGAGCAGAGAACTGAATGAAGTGAGGTGTGCTAAATATGTGACAATACAGAAAAAGAAAGTTCAAGGCAAAATGTAAAGGGATTGGAAAGGTACTCAGAAGCACACTGCATGTCTTTAGGAGGTTATTCACTGTATTACTGAGATAGTGTTGGAGGCAGCCTGAGATGAGTTTTTGCAGTTGTACAGTTTGTTAAGAAGTCTGGCATTATCCATAATGGGAGGCACTGCAGCACTGCCCAGGGTACTATTATGAACAGACTTATATTTTAAAATAATCACTCTAGCTCCTGTACAGAAGACAGGGGTCCAGGTAGGAGGCTATAAGTGGTTAGAAACAAAGTGACAGATTTTGCTGTCTTAAACCAGTATGATAGTATTCATCGTAATGTCAACCGAGCTAGAAAGGGAAGGGGAAAAAAATAACTCATGTTACTGTTGATTCTAGAATTATAAATAGATTGATAAGTCTGTATAAAACTGTATAGAAATGTTTAAATAAAAATAATGTGCACTTAAAAATGACCTTCAGATTAAATTTTTGGTAAGTTACACAAACATGCTATTAATACATTTTTTTAAAAATTACTGAGGTTCGTGACGTTGTACAGGAGACACTGATCAAGACCATCCCCATTGGAAAAGAAATGCAAAAAAGCAAAACAGCTGTCTGGGGAGGCCTTACAAATAGCTGTGAAAAGAAGAGAAGTGAAAAGGAATGATATAAGCATCTGAATGCAGAGTTCCAAAGAATAGCAAGAAGAGATAAGAAAGCCTTCTTCAGCGATCAATGCAAAGAAATAGAGGAAAACAACAGAATGGGAAAGACTAGAGATCTCTTCAAGAAAATTAGAGGTACCAAGGGAACATTTCATGCAAAGATGGGCTCGATAAAGGACAGAAATGGTTTGGACCTAACAGAAGCAGAAGATATTAAGAAGAGGTGGCAAGAATACACAGAAGAACTATACAAAAAGATCTTCATGACCAAGATAATCACGGTGGTGTGATCACTCACCAAGAGCCAGACATCCTTGAATGTGAAGTCAAGTGGGCCTTAGAAAGCATCACTACAAACAAAGCTAGTGGAGGTGATGGAATTCCAATGGAGCTATTTCAAATACTGAAAGATGATGCTGTGAAAGTGCTGCACTCATTATGCCAGCAAATTTGGATAACTCAGCAGTGGCCACAGGACTGGAAAAGGTCAGTTTTCATTCCAATCCCAAAGAAAGGCAATGCCAAAGAATGCTCAAACTACCACACAATTGCACTCATCTCACACGCTAGTAAAGTAATGCTCAAAATTCTCCAAGCCGGGCTTCAGCAGTACGTGAACCGTGAACTTCCAGATATTCAAACTGATTTTAGAAAAGGCAGAGGAACCAGAGATCAAATCTCCAACATCCGCTGGATCATGGAAAAAGCAAGAGAGTTCCAGAAAAGCAACTATTTCTGCTTTATTGACTATGCCAAAGCCTTTGACTGTATGGATCACAGTAAACTGTGGAAAATTCTGAAAGAGATGGGAATACTAGACCACCTGACCTGCCTCTTGAGAAACCTATATGCAGGTCAGGAAGCAACAGTTAGAACTGGACATGGAATAACAGACTGGTTCCAAATAGGAAAAGGAGTACGTCAAGGCTGTATATTGTCACCCTGCTTATTTAACTTCTATGCAGAGTACATCATGAGAAATGCTGGGCTGGAAGAAGCATAAGCTGGAATCAAATTTGCCAAGAGAAGTATCAATAATCTCAGATGTGCAGATGACACCACCCTTATGGAAGAAAGTGAAGAGGAGCTAAAAAGCCTCTTGATGAAAGTAAAAGTGGAGAGTGAAAAAGTTGGCTTAAAACTCAATATTCAGAAAACAAAGATCATGGCATCCGGTCCCATCACTTCATGGGAAATAGATGGGGAAACAGTGGAGACAGTGTCAGACTTTATTTTTCTGGGCTACAAAATCACTGCAGATGGTGACTGCAGCCATGAAATTAAAAGAGGCTTACTCCTTGGAAGGAAAGTTATGACCAACCTAGATAGCATATTGAAAAGCAGAGACATTACTTTGCCAACAAAGGTCCGTCTAGTCAAGGCTATGGTTTTTCCAGTGGTCATGTATGGATATGAGATTTGGACTGTGAAGAAAGCTGAGAGCCAAAGAATTGATGCTTTTGAACTGTGGTGTTGGAGAAGACTCTTGAGAGTCCCTTGGACTGCAAGGAGATCAGTCCATTCTAAGGAGATCAGCCCTGGGATTTCTTTGGATGGAATGATGTTAAAGCTGAAACTCCAGTACTTTGGCCATCTCATGCGAAGAGTTGACTCATTGGAAAAGACTCTGATGCTGGGAGGGATTGGGGGCAGGAGGAGAAGGGGATGACAGAGGATGAGATGGCTCGATGCCATCATGGACTCGATGGACATGAGCTTGAGTGAACTCCGGGAGTTGATGATGGACAGGGAGGCCTGTCGTGATGCAATTCATGGGGTCGCAAAGAGTCGGACAGGACTGAGTGACTGAACTGAACTGAACTGAACTGAGTTGGGTATACAACATTTAAATGTTTATATTAAAGAAGATAGAATGATCCTCTCATTAATTAGTAAATATATATTTATCTAATATTTTAAAAATATAATGATATCTAAATATAAAAGCATCACACATCTTTTTTATAATACATATTACTGCTTTTGTAGTAGCATACAGAAGGAGTTGTGATGGTTTTATTGTAAAAATTTAATACAATAAATAACTCTTGTTTTGAAAATATTTCAATTGCCAGAAATGAACATTTGATTACTAGCCATTTAAACAAAATCAATAAATTTTAACTCTGTATTGTAGCATAACATATTTTTGGTTTTAATTAGGATTTATTTTAAGATATGAACTATAGCTACCCTAGAGTGCTATTCAAAGAGAGATAATTATTCACCTAAAATAAAAAGGTGATGGAAAGGCATACAGTACTACCCTAATCATCGCTTGAAATATTCTTCTCTTTTTAAATTTTCTTCATTGATCAAACATACTGTGAGGTGTCCTCCTGATTATAACCTAGAAAATGTGTGTAAAAAATGTTTAAATGATATGTATGTATTCTATAAAATATTAAAACAGAGCCACAAAATTTGCCTAGAAAAATGTCATTAAGAATGTTTTTGACATCTTACTTGATAATACAAGGCCCAATTTTTACATTTTATATGTCATTCATGGATCAGTGCATTTTTGCTTGAATTTATGTATACAATTTTGTCTTTTTTATTAAAACATTTAATTTGCAACAAATTTATCATAAATTTCATATCTTCACAGTTTTATGAGTAGTGCTATACTAGAAATAAGATACGCATAACCTGAACATTTCTAAAACAGAAAAAGAATGACTTCCAGTTGTAATTGTATGATGCAATAAATAACATAAACCATAAACCATTATCCAAATGGAAACATAATGCCACCAAATGTCACGTAAAGCTTGAAACACTTTAGTAAATCAATCAGTTAAATGGGAAAAAAAAATCTTCATAAGTCAAAAGCAAATTAATAGTGGGAATCCAAAATTATATAACAACAACAACAAAATGTTGAAACTACCAACTGATCAGCAAGAACTGGACAAACGTAATTGAGCTTGAATATTTTCATCAATAATTTTATATAAAAGGAGAACCTGATAAAACTGCCTTACCTAACATTGAGACTTTCAAATGCATAACCTCCATGAAATAGAAATAAGTGTACTTCTAGAGGACAGTGAAAGTGTTAGTCACTTGGTCATGCCTGACTCTTTGCAACCCCATGGACTGTAGCCCGCTAAGCTCCTCTGTCCATGGAATTCTCCAAGCGAGAATACTAGAGTGGATCGCCGTGCCCTTTTCCAGGGGATCTTCCTGACTCAGGGGTCAAACCTGGGTCTCTTGCATTGCAGGCAGATTCCTTACTATCTGAGCCACCAGGGAAACCCACTGCTAGAGGAAACCATAAATATACATCTCAATCTTGGCAGTAGGAGGGTAAAAAGAAAATACTCTTAAAAATAATAATTGCGAAGATCTCTCCTGAGATAGTGGCTTTAGTTCATGTGATACGAACAATATGTAAAGCCTCACAGAGTGATTTTATTTAAAATGGTATCTGTGTGATAGCATGCCACCAGGCACCAGGAAAGAGCAAGCAGCACAAAGGTTAACCTTAAGTCTTTATGTAGTCCCACTGGAAAGAAGAAAATTTTTTTCATCAAATACAACTCCAAATAAAAATATATGTATTTTTACATAATGACAAGAGAAATGAGTGAGAACCAAGAAACAAGAAAGAATAATTACAATAATAAATATATTAAATAAGTGTTTTTCATATATATAAATATTTTAATGTATGACATTTATTAATCATTTATCTTAATACTGCATTTTGTATAAAGTGAAGATTTGTGGTAACCCTGCATCAAGAAAATCTATTAATACCATTTTACCAGCAGCATTTACTCACTTTAAGTCTCTGTATCACTTTTTGGTAATTTTCCCCAGGTTTACAGATATTTCATGATTATTATGTTTGTTATGGTGACCTGATATCAGCGATTTCTTATGTTACTATTGTGTTTGTCTTAGAGGCATCAACGACTGCACCCATAGAAGTTGGAAAATGCAACAAATAAATGTTTTGTGTGTTCCAAATTCTCCACCAACCAGCTTTTACTCCATCCTTCCCCTTCACCTCAGGCCTCCCTATTTCTTAAGATAAAGCAATATTGAAATTAACCCAGTTAGTAACTCTAACCTTGCCTCTAAGTGGTCAAGTGAAAGAATTGCATGTCTCTCACTTTACATTAAAAGATAGGAACAATTAAAATTAGTGAAAGAGGCATATCGAAATCCAAGATAGGCAAAAAGCTTGGCCTCTTATGCCAAACAGTAAGGAAATTAAAAGTGTTACTCCAGTGAACATACAAATGGTAATAAAGCGAAATATTGTTATTGCAGATAAGGAGAAAGTTTCGTGGTCTGAATAGAAATTCACACCAGTAGCAACATTCCCTTAGTTCAGTTGCTGAGTCATGTCCAACTCTTTGTGACCCCATGGGCTGCAGCATGCCAGGATTCCCTGTCCATCACCAACTTCCAGAGCATGCTCAAACTCATGTCCATTGAATCAGTGATGCCATCCAATCATCTCATCCTCTGTCATTCCATTCTCCTCCTGCCTTCAATGTTTACCAGCATCAGGGTCTTTACCAATGAGTCAGTTCTCATTAACTTAAGCCATTTCTCATTAACATTCCCTAAAGCCAAATCTTCATCCAGAGCAAAACTCGTCAATTCTATGACAGCTGAGAGTGGTGAGGAAGTTGTGCTGAAGAAACTTTCGAAGCTAGCAGAAGTGGGTCCATGAGGTTTAAGCAAAGAAGTCATTTATATAGAAGTCATTTCTATAGCCAAAAAGAGCAAGGTGAAGCAGCAAGTGCTGATGTAGATGCTGCAGAAAATTATCCAGAGTATCTATCTGTGATAATTGATGATGGTGGCTACATTAAACAACAAATTTTTATTGTAAAATAAACAGACTTCTATTGGAATAAGATAGGACTTTCATAGCAAGAGAAGAGTCAATTCCTGGCTTAAAAACTTCAAAGGGTGGGCTGACTCTTGTTAAAAGCTAATGAAGCTGGTGACTTTAATTTGAAGTCAATACTTTTTCCATTCTGAAAATCCTAGGGATCTTAATATTTATGCTAACTCTACTCTGCCTGTGCTCAGTATTTTAACAACAAAACCAGCCCATCTGTTTACAATAAGGTTTACTGAACATTTAAAGTCCGCTACTGAGACCTACTGCTCAGCAAAAATGATTCTTTTCAAAATATTAGTGCTCCCTGACAGTGCACTTAGTCACCCAAGAGCTCTTATGAAAATATATGACAAGATTAACATTGTTTTCATGCCTGTTACTAAAACATCCATTCTGCAGTCTATGACTAAATGAATAACTTCAAAAGTCAGGTTTTATTAAATAAGAAATATATTAAATAAAACTCATGCTGTGTAGGGCCACCCAAGATGGACAGTTCATGGTGGAGAGTTCTGATAAAATGTGGTCCACTGAAGATGGCAAACCACTTCAGTACTCTTGACATGAGAACCCCATGAACAGTATGAAAAGGTAGAAAGATAGGACACTGAAAGATGAATTCCCCAGGTCAGTAGGTGCCCAATATGCTACTGGAGATCAGTGGAGAAATAACTCCAGAAAGAATGAAGAGATGGAGCCAAAGCAAAAACAGCACCCAGTTGTGGATGTGACTGGTGATGGAAGTAAAGTCCAATGCTATAAAAAGCAATATTGCATAAGAACCAGGAATGTCAGGTCCATGAATCAAGGCAAATTAGAAGTGGTCAAACAGGAAATGGCAAGAGTGAACATCGACATTCTAGAAATCATTGAACTAAAACGGACTGGAATGGGTGACTTTAACTCAGATGACCATTATATCTACTACTATGTGCAAGAATCCCTTGGAAGAAATGAAGTAGCCATCATAGTCAACAAAAGAGTCCGAAATGCAGTACTTAGATGCAATCTCAAAAACAACAGAATGATCTCTGTTTGTTTCCAAAGCAAATCATTCAATACCACATTAATCCAAGTTTAGGCCCAGACAGAGAAGGCAATGGCAACCCACTCCAGTACTCTTGCCTGTAAAATCCCATGGACAGAGGAGCCTGGTAGGCTGCAGTCCATGGGGTCTCAAAGAGTCAGACATGACTGAGTGACTTCACTTTCACTCTTCACTGTCATGCATTGGAGAAGGAAATGGCAACCCACTCCAGTACTCTTGCCTGTAAAATCCCAGGGACGGAGGAGCCTGGTGGGCTGCTGTCTATGGGGTCGCACAAAGTCAGACATGACTGAAGCAACTTAGCAGCAGCAGCAGCAGTGGGCCCTGACCAGTAATGCTGAAGAAGCTGAAGTTGAATGGTTCTATGAAGACCTAGAAGACTTAGAACTAATACCCAAAAAAAGATGCCATTTTCATTATAGGGGACTGGATGCAAAAGTAGAAAGTCAATAGATACCTGGAGTAACGGGCAAATTTAGTCTTGGAGTACAAAATATAGCAGGTCAAAAGCTAACAGATTTGCTAAGAGAATGTACTGGTCATAGCAAACTCCCCCTTCCAACAACACAAGAGAAGACTTTACATGTGGAAATCACCAGATGGTCAATACTGAAATCAGATTGATTATATTATTTGAAGCCAAAGATGGAGAAGCTGAATACAATCAGCAAAAACAAGACTGGGAGCTGATTGTGGCTCAAATCATGAACTCCTTTTTGCCAAATTCAGACTTAAATTGAAGAAAGTAGGGAAAACCACTAGACCATTCAGGTATGACCTAAATCAAATCCCTTATGATTATACAGTAGAAGTGACAAATAGATTCAAGGGATTAGATCTGATAAACAGAGTGCCTGAAGAACTATGGACGGAGGTTTGTGACACTGTACAGGAGGCAAAGATCAAGACCATCCCCAAGAAAAAGAAATGCCAAAAGGCAAAATGGTTGTCTGCAGAGGCCTTACAAATAGCTGAGAAAAGAAGAGAAGCAAGAAGCAAAGGAAAAAAGGAAAGATATACCCATTTGAATGCAGAGTTCTAAAGAATAGCAAGGCAAGATAAAGCCTTCCTCAGTGATCAATGCAAAGAAATAGAGAAAAATGATAGAATGGGAAAGACTAGATACCTCTTCAGGAAAATTAGAGATACCAAGGGAACACTTCATGCAAAGATGGGCACAATAAAGGACAGAAATGATATGGATCTAACAGAAGCAGACGATATTAAGAAGAGGTGGCAAGAACACAGAACTATATAAAAAAGATCTTCATGACCCAGATAACCGATGGTGTGATCACTCACCTAGAGCCAGACATCCTGGAATGTGAAGTCAAGTGTGCCTTAGGAAGCATCATGATGAACAAAGCTGGTGGCGGTGATGAAATTTCAGTTGAGTTATTTCAAATCCTAAAAGATGATGCTGTGAAAGTGCTTCTCTCAATATGCCAGCAAATTTGGAAAATAGCAGTGGCCACAGGACTGTAAAGGGTCAGTTTTCATTCCAATCCAAAGAAAGGCAATGACAAAGAATGCTCAAACTACCGCACAATTGTACTCCTCTCACATGCTTCAGACGGTAAAGTGTCTGCCTACAATGCAGGACACCCGGGTTCAATCCCTGGGTCGGGAAGATCTCCTGGAGAAGGAAATGGCAATCCACTCCAGTATTCTTGCCTGGAAAATCCCATGGACGAGGAACCTGGTGGGCTACAGTCCAAGGGGTTGTAAAGAGTCGGGCACAACTGAGTCACTTCACTTCACTTCACTTCACATGCTAGCAAAGAAATGCTCAAAATTCTCTAAGCTAGTCTTCAACAGTACATGAACCGTGACCTTCCAGATGTTCAAGCTGGATTTAGAAAAGGCAGAAGAACCAGAGATCAAATTGCCAACATCCATTGGATCATTGAAAAAGCACGAGAGTTCCAGAAAAACATCTACTTCTGCTTTGTTGACTATGCCAAAGCCTTTGACTGTGTGGATCACAACAAAGTGTGGAAAATTCTTCAAGAAATGCAATATTAGACCACCTGACCTGCCTCCCGAGAAATCTGTATGCAGGTAGAGGAGAAACAGAAATGGACGTGGAACAACAGACTGGTTCCAAATTGGGAAAAGAGTACATCAAAGCTGTATATTGTCACCCTGTTTATTTAATTTATATGCAGAGTACATCATGAGACATGCTGGGCTGGATGAAGCACAAGCTGGAATCAAGATTGCTGGCAGAAATATCTATAACCTCAGCTATGCAGATGACACCACCCTTATGGCAGAAAGAGAAGAAGAACTAAAGAGCCTCTTTATGAAAGTGAAAGAGGAGAGTGAAAAAGTTGGCTTAAAACTCAACATTCAGAAAACTAAGATCATGGCATCTGGTCCCATCACTTCATGGCAAATAAATGGGGAAATAATAGAAACAGTGGCAGACTTTATTTTGGGGGCCTCCAAAATCACTGCAGATGGTGACTGCAGCCATGAAATTAAAAGAGGCTTACTCCTTGGAAGGAAAGTTATGGCCAACTTAGACAGCATATTAAAAAGTAAAGACATTACTTTGTCAACAAAGGTCCATCTAGTCAAAGCTATGGTTTTTCCAGTATGCATGTATGGATGTGAGAGTTGGACTATAAAGAAAGCTGAGCGCTGAAGAATTGATGCTTTTGAACTGTGTTATTAGAGAAGACGCTTGAGAGTCCCTTGGACTGCAAGGATATCCAACTAGTCAATCCTAAATGCCATCACCCTTGAATGTCCATTGGAAGGATTAATGCTGAAGCTGAAACTCCAATACTTTGGCCACCTGATGCGAAGAACTGACTCATTAGAAAAGACCCTGATGCTGGAATGGTTGTAGGCGGGAGGAGAAGGGGACGACAGAAGATGAGATGGTTGGATGGCATCACTGACTCAATGGACATGAGTTTGAGTAAAGTCCACGAGTGGGTAATGGACAGGGAAGCCTGGCATGCTGCAGTCCATGTGGTCGCAAAATTTTGAAGATGACTGAGTGACTGAACTGAACTGAATAGCTGCCATACAGTAATTCTTTTTTTTAATATAAATTTATTTATTTTAATTGGAGGTTAATTACTTTACAATATTATATTGGTTTTGCCATACATCAACATAAATCCACCACAGGTATACATGTGTTCCCCATCCTGAACCCCCCTCCCTCCTCCCTCCCCGTACCATCCCTCTGGGTCATCCCAGTGCACCAGCCCCGAGCAGCCTGTATCATGCATTGAACCTGGACTGGCAATTCATTTCATATATGATGAAATGAATATATATTATATTCATATATATTATACAAGTTTTAATGCCTATCTCCCAAATCATCCCACCCTCTCCCTCTCCCACAGAGTCCATAAGACTGTTCTATACCTCTGTGTCTCTTATGCTGTCTCGTATACAGGGTTATTGTTACCATCTTCTAAAGTCCATGTATATGCATTAGTATACTGTATTGGTGTTTTTCTTTCTGGCTTACTTCACTCTGTATAATAGGCTCCAGTTTCATCCACCTCATTAGAACTGATTTAAATGTATTCTTTTTAATGGCTAATACTCCATTGTGTATATGTAATTCTTTAGGTTGATCTGACCAAAAGAAATTGAAAGACTTCTGCAAGGAATTAACCATTTTAGATGTCATTAATAACATTTATGATTCATAGAAAAGGATAAAAATATCATTTACTGGAGTGTGGAAGTTGCCTCCACCCCTTGTGAATGACTTGAGAGGTTTAAGACTTCAATGGAGGAAATAACTGCAGATGCAGTGAAATAGCAAGAGAACTAGAATTAGAAGACTAAAGATATGACTGATAAAAATTTAGTGGATGAGGGTTTGTTGTTTATGGATGAGCAAAGAAAGTGGATTTCATGAGATAGAATCTACTCCTGGTAAAGAAGCTGTGAAGATTATTGAAATGACAACAAGGAATTTATAATATTATATAAACTTTTAAAGTAATAAAGCTACAGAAAAATTTGGGAATTGACTCCCATTTTGAAAGACATGCTACTGTGGGTAAAACGCTATCAAACAACATTGCATGCTACAGAGAACAAACCTCTGAAAGAAAGAGTCAGTCCATGTAGCAAACTTGTTTTTTTTTTATTTTAGAAATTTGCCACAGCCACCCTAACCTTCAGCAACCACTAACCTGATCAGCCAGCAGGCACCAGCATCAAGGCAATAGTTTCCACCAGTGAAAAGATTACAATTCACTGAAGGCTCAGATAATAGCTAGCCTTTTCTTTCTTTTTCATCATTCAGTCACTAAATCATGTCTGACTCTTTGCAACCCCATGGACTGTAGCATGCCAGGTTTTCCTGTCCTTCACTATCTCCTGGAGTTTGCTGCTATTACAGACAGTGTACTAGAGGGCAGTGTAAATATAACTTTTATATACACTGGGAAACCCCAAAATTGGTGTGGCTTACTTTATTTGCAGTATTCACTTTACTACAAGTGGTTGTCTGGAATCAAACCCACAATGTCTCCAGTTATGCCTGGTTGAATAGTATGCATACATACATATATTGAGTAGTGTATAGACTTGCTTAGACTTTCTGAATCTTTTTTTTTTTTTAAAGGAGATCAGATATGTAGAATTTTTTTTTAATAGTGGCAGCTCGTATTTATTACAATTATATACAGTCGGATCTTATATTCTGATACCAATACCTGATCACACAAAAGAACGAATGGAAACATTCTTAAAGACATCACATTAGGCTATGCAAGACTTTTTTGGAAATCAATGAACTTTGTTTTTCTACTAAGCAATATAGTTAGGTGTGAATTAAATAATGTAGTTGTAAAATGTATAAACCATACCAGGTTAGTGGCTAAAATTAATTTTTATATGATCATTAATGAAATGATCATTATTGAGATGATCATTGGAATACTAATCGTTTTCATGACTGCATATTTATGACATGCCAGATGCTTCTCTGTGTGCTTTCATTGAATCAAAGGACTAGTTCCATGCAAACACTTTGGGTGACAGTATGATTATCCCCATTCTACCACCTGAGAAATGATGTCAGTGATGTTAGTAACCTGTCCAAACATGCACTGTTATTAGAAGCAAAAGCCATGATTCAAACCTGTTGTTTGGTCATAATTTCAATTTACATATTCATTATATTAACAATAAATTGATTTGGAAAATGAACTCTTGTGCTTAGTCACTCAGTCATGTCCAACTCTTTGAGACCCAATGAACTGTAACCCACCTGGCTCCTAAGTCCATGGGGACTCTCCAGCAAGAATAGTGGAGTGGGTTGCCATGCCCTCCTCCCAACCCAGGGATTGAACGCAGGTCTCCTGCATTGAAGACAGATTCTTTACCATCTGAGCCACCAGGGAAGCCCAAGAATATTGGAGTGGGTAACCTATCCTTTCTCCAGGGGAACTTCCTGACGCAGGAATTGAACCAGGTTCTCCTGCATTACAGGCAGATTCTTTACCAGCTGAGCTACCTGGGAAGCCCATGAACTCCTTGCATAGGGTCAAATAAGACTTAAACCAACATTTGTTAAACAAACATTTGATATACATATCTTCATTTCAATTGTAGGATATTAATTCTTGTGTACCTTGCACTGTGAAATATCATTACAATTACATTTGGAAATATATGCATGACTGTTTTACACAACATTTTAGGTAATTGTTGCTTTTACTGTGCTACGTTTTGAAAATTGTGACAAATTTACTATCTTGATTTCAGTTATTCTTCTAATAGATTTTATAATTTGCAAATAACAATTTTAAATACCAAAATTTCCACAAATTAAGAATTTCCTAGTCTGTAAAACAAACAAAACTTTTTCTTTTGTTTTGAAAATTGAAGGTACTTAAACAAGTCTATGGAAAATTAATAGCAATTCAAAGATATACAGGCTTGTTGGCTAGCAACTATGTTATGTTTTATATTCACTGTGTAAGGTAAATCTGTATTAATACCTGTAGTATGTGTGAATGAATGCCATTATAAAATTTTATAAGACCAAACAATTATAATTCATCAAAAAGTATTTGCTTTTATAGATCAGATAGTTGTGCATAACTTGTTTAAAAGAGTAATCAGATATTCACATAATAGTCAATTCTTGACTTGAAAAAGTAATGTGAAGACAATATTTGATTTACCAAGACTGTGGTTTTCAAAAAAGTGGCTATATTTTTAAAAAATATATTAAATTATAATTTATTTTTAAGTGAAATTTCTGATTTAAAACAAATCTCCACATTATTAAGGCATCTTAACAGATTGAAGTTTACTTTCTTCTGTGTCTGTCATTCTTTTGAAGCTTGTTTACATTATGTGACCATTGATTACTATCCAGCTGCCTGAGATGTTTCTACCAGATAATTGTTTGAAAAAATAGAGACATAAGGGAATTAATATATATTGAACACATGTGACCAACATTTAACTTATTTTGCTAAGTCACTTCAGTCGTGTCCGACTCTGTGCGACCTCATAGATGGCAGCTCACCAGGCTCCCCCGTCCCTGGGATTCTCCAGGCAAGAACACTGGAGTGGGGTGCCATTTCCTTCTCCAGTGCATGAAAGTGAAAAGTGAAAGTGAAGTTGCTTAGTCGTATCCGACTCTTAGAGACCCCATGGACTGCAGCCTACCAGGCTCTTCCATCCATAGGATTTTCCAGGCAAGAGTACTGGAGTGGGGTGCCATTGCCTTCTTCGTAACTTATTTTAATTGCATCCTAATAAAGCCTATAGGTAAGTATTATTTGGCCCTATTTTATAGAAATCATTGTGGCTCAGAAAGATTAGAGATAGTTATTCAGTCATTGAGAATTTATTAAGAGTCAAGTATATGCCAGACATTTTTTTCTTCCAGGCACTTGGAATATACATCTATATGGCCTAACAGAAAAAAAAAAAAATCCATGATGCATAAACACCATGATGTAATATTCAACAGACAGAGCAAACATTGGAAGCCAGATATTTGTGTATGTGTGTGTGTGTGTGGGCATATCTTCTAAACAGATTATATGTATGATTGAGCAAATAATATTTTATATTTATAATGGTAAAGTATTCTTTATTGTTTTGTGAAAATACAAGCATAAAACCAAGGCAATTAAACAGTTAATTATCATTCACATGTCAATTAGCATGTGCCAGATACTGCACTATGCAGTGGATGGTGAACACATTGTATGGCCTCTTCTAGAGACAGGGTAGAAACTGGAGGAAAAGAAATGAGTACAAGGGGAAGAAAGAGACTAGTGATGAGTAGAGAGGGTTGGAGAGGGTGAGATGGAGACTCCACATTTAAACATAACTTTCTACATTTAAGAACAATTATATCAACTTGAACTGTGGTGTAGGAGAAGACTCTTGAGAATCCCTTGGACTGCAAGGAGATCCAACCAGTCCATTCTGAAGGAGATCAGCCCTGGGATTTCTTTGGAAGGAATGATGCTAAAGCTGAAACTCCAGTACTTTGGCCACCTCATGTGAAGAGTTGACTCATTGGAAAAGACTCTGATGCTGGGAGGGATTGGGGGCAAAAGGAGACAGGGACGACAGAGGATGAGATGGCTGGATGGCATCACTGACTTGATGGGCATGAGTCTGAGTGAACTCCAGGAGTTGATGATGGACAGGGAGGCCTGGCATCCTGCGATTCATGGGGTCGCAAAGAGTCAGACACGACTGAGCGACTGATCTGATCTGATCTGAACTGAAGCCATACACTGTACACATGTGCTCAGTTGTGTCCAACTCTGTGACCCCATGGACTGTAGCCTGATAGGCTCCTCTGTCCATGAGATTTTTCAGGTGAGAATACTGGTTTGGGTTGCCATTTCCTCCTACCGGGGATCTTCCAGACCCAGGGATCAAACTTGCATTTCCTGCTTTGGAAGGCAGATTCCTTACCATTGAGTCTTTGGGGAAGCACATACTAGACTGATACTTACCTGTGGGAGAATGCCACAGGCTGATGTCTTAAAATTGGCTCAGTGTCTGGGATATACATGACTGGTTATTAGACTTGTTTCTCAACCTGACTCTATTGATTCTTTGAGTCAGATCATTCTTTGTTCTGGAGGGCTTTCCTGTGCACGGTAGGATGTTTATCCACATTCTTGATTTCTACCTATTAAACACCAATAACACTTTCAAGCTGTGAACCAAAGGTCTTCAGATATTGCTGATGATTTCCCAGAAGGTAAATCACCATTAGTTGAGAACCTGTGCTGTTAGAACACTCAGGACTGAGAGCTGGGAAGTTAGGTGGGATGGGAGTCAGCCATAGTTACAACAGGGGTATTGTTCCTATTTTGCTGATAAAAAAAGTTTAATGAAAACTGAGACTCATGGATTAAGAAACTTGTGCTTATCATACAGCAAGTAATCTGTGATCTGCCTGAATGTCAAGCCAATATTCAAATAACTTCTATATATTAATACTCTCTTCTGTAATAGTTAATTAACTCACTGAATACCTTTTATGTTTTAAAATATTTGCACACATTACTACATTCTCCCTCAGAGCTGCTCAGTGAAATCAACATCATTTATTGTCTTTTCACAGTGAAATAGTTTCTGCATGAGATGACTTGTAATATAAGGGTAGCACTGTCAATGTCTGTCCAGGAGACTCAAAGAAGATTGCTAAAGGAGGTGATATTTTCTAAGAGAAGATGAATAAGTATGCCTGGGATGAATCCAAAGGCCTTTCCATAGAGGACACACCAAGAAGGGAGTCTAGTGTTTACAAATGAACACACTCGTAGAGAGTGCTGCATTGAGAAATTATAGCAAGTTGTTTTATTTTAGGTAAGGTATTTGAAGAGGCAGAATATCAACCACTTACATCATGCTAAAGGGTTTATATAGTTGCCCAGTTAATGATACAGGGTCATTGAAAGAATATGACCAAAAAACTAATAACCACACCAAGTTATTAGAAAATCACTTTGACAATATCATGGAAATTCAATTTTTGAAGAATGTGGAACTTACATAAGAATGATAAGCAGGTTCAGACACAACTGAGTGAAACCTGATAAGAAGCTAAACTAAAACAATATCCATGATTTTGAAGAAAAGGTCAAGTTCTAGAGAGATTTACAAATTAAATCTGTAAGAGGTATAAACTGATTTGAAGTATTAAAAGGAACAGGTGGAGCTTATGTTTTTGGCTTGACCACCTCATTGATATTGATAAATGCATACCAGAAAAAGAAAAAAAAAGGAGAGAGAGAGAGAAAGAGAACAAGATGAATTGAAGATGCGAATCAAAGGTGGAGGTTCTTGATAAATAGAATAAGAAAAAGGGAAGACTAGCTTCATGTTTTCCTTGTTTCATTTCAAACACTATCTTTATATAAGTATCTTTAACTTGAAGAAAAAAGCCTATTTTAGTTAAAATTGTGCTATTCTAAAAATACATATACTTGATTTAATTTTGGATTGGTTAGCTTCAACTTCTTTTGATGCAGTTTTTATTTATATAATGCAGTTGTGAGCACACAATAAACAGAAATTTGTACTGTTTCTTTCACTTTGTGTTATATTATATGAAAATACCTATTGTTCAACATTTAATTTTCTCTAAGTTTTGCACTTAAAAATTCCTGGAGTAAACATCTTATAGTGTGACTATTTTTTCCTGTATTTTGAATTCATTCCTAAGGTTATGATTTCATTACTTACTTTAAACAAGAGTTTGTGGACATCCGATGCTCCTATTACATATTGCTTGTTTTCTTTCATAAGCAATTTTGCTAAATTATTTTCAAACAGTAATATTTGAGTATGCCGTTTACTTTTCACATTGTCAAACATTAACTGTTTTAGTTTCATTTTTTTATAAAATATCCAAATATTTATACTTAAAACATACACACACACCCATATATATAATTTTGAATGTATTTGATGTTTGAAAGTTGAGCATAATTTCTAAACATATTTAAAATATTTGCAAACCTTCACTTTTTGAGCCTGCATAATTTGTTCAAATATGTGAGTCTGTCACATAGAAAGTGCTCATTAAATTAATTAATGATTTGAGATATTGGCAAATTAAATATATTAATACTTTATATTACTAAGGGTGTTAGTTTTAACTATATGATCCACATAGGGAATGTAATATAATTAAAAGACAATTTCAAGATTTTGGCAAAACTAATACAGTTATGTAAAGTTTAAAAATAAAATAAAATTAAAAAAAAAATTTCAAGATATCAAGTAGCATGCAAATAAATGATATTGAATAGAATACACAATGCATATGTACACAAATATCAAATGTTCATGTACAGAACTGAGGAGCTTTGATAAATTCCATCAAATGATAAAACAAGGGGTCAGGTTTGAAACTGTAGCCCAGAGTACAACGTTCTATTTCTGTCTCTCTTCTTCTGAATTAAATATAAACTTAAATATTTCCAGAGGCAAGCAAGAGAAAGAAGTCATTTTATTAGCCTCCTATAAATCACATTTGACACCTGCTTTCATGATCTTTTCTTCCAGAAAGACCTTAAAGATAAAGTGCTAAATGTAAAATTCATTATTTCCTTAGACTTCTTTTTGTTCCTTTATTTCCTCATCTGCACTACTTTGCAAAATGACTTGATACTGTATTAGTCCAAATGGCAGAAAATAACAACTTGATCTTAGAAAGTTAGAGAAAGCACTTTCATATATAGGAAAAAAATGTATATGTAACTAAAGACATTTTAATTTGTTCACTACATTTTAGTATCTGAAATATTATTTCATTAAATTGCAACTGATATTAAGGCTATTCTGAATAATTCACTCATTTTTTAGATAATCTGTGCTGAGTGAGTGTCAAAATTTTGATCAGTCCCAGTCTCTGTCTTAAGAAGCTGATATTACAGAAATAATATGAGGCAACAGATTTACAAATGGAAACAAAACACATTCAAAACAATGTAAGTGAAATGGGCTAAGAAGTTTGCATTAAAGTTGTAGAAATGAGCAAGGACAAAGTCATAAAGATCCTGATAGATCAGGGAAATAATTTAAAATATCCTAAGTGCAATCAGCAAAGACTAAAATATTTTCAATGAGAAAATTATTTTTTTTTCTTTTTTTAAAGAAAGATCGCTCTAATATTAGGTTGCAGAAGAGGTTAGTTAAAATCTGTTGAAGACAAAGTAAGAGATTATGGAGATTTGAAGTAGGTATTGACTCTGCAGATAGAGATCAGAGATGACAGAAATCTGATTCTAGGTAAAAATAAGAAGGGGAGAAAATAAGTAAAACTCCATAACGTCTCTTATATGCAAATAAGAATGTGATATCTTTTACTGAAATTGAAATATATCAAGTGTTCAGTTTTGAACACTATGTAACATCCAAATGGAATAGCAGCTATAACATCTAGGTCTGGAGAGAGAAGAGAAAAATCAGAAAAGCCATGTGTCACAGACACCAGAGAAGAATGAGTTTTAAGAAGAAAGCAGGATGTTTCATGTTTATTTTTTTTAATGAACCGTTCTGGTAAATTTTCAGAAAGAACATCCACAAAAATTAACTGACATCCTGGAGAAAATAGTGTTGAGACTATTCGAGTCATATTACATTTGGAACTTGAAAAGGTCCGGGATGTAATTTTTAAAAAGGAACCATCATTCTGGGGATAAACTAATCTTAACTCCATAATCTTCTTTAGGTTCTCTATGAATTAGGACACTTTTGTTCCAATAGCCAGCATTTCTGAAAATATTTAGAATACCCAAAACAATGTGCCCCAGTGAGCAGCTCATGCTCTTTTTTTAACTAAATTATTTTCTCTGAATTATACATTGTGGGAGAAAGTCTTTTTCACATGGTGGGCCAGAAGAGAGAGACATACAATAGTTAAAAGTAAGGGTCCATCAACTGTTCTCGGGAAAATTTTCCTATTCATGTTCAATGTGTTTCAGTCAATAGCAGCAAAAGAACTTGAGTTTAAAAACTACAGTTTGGAGATGTTAAGTTTCAATTTAATATAGCAACTAGAGAGAAAGTGCATTCTTATAGGTCAAAAGATACTTTTTTCCACTTGTGATTTAAATTAGAACAAAATGGATTCATAATGCTTAAAAGACTATGGAAATAGCTTCTCAAGAAACAAATTATGGTATTGCAACATTGCAATAATTAGGCAATCTTTCATTAATTCTGTGTCTTATCAGGGCTCTTGACAACCTGATATATTATCATAAAATATGCTTTAAAATGATTTATTGAGGTTATCATTAGATTAGTGAATGAAGAAAAAAATGTGCTTTTGTACATATCATTGAATGCTTGCTTTTATTTACTTTCATACATAATTTACAGTGTTGTTATTCTTTAATCTATGATTTCACCAAATAATTTTGTAGCTGTCTTACAAATTGTCTGATAATCTTTAGAACAACAATTAACTTTAAATTCTATGAAGGATACTAAACCCTCACAATGCTTACCATGATAGCTCTTGCTAAGATATTTAAAAGCTATTGACCACCTTTTTTTTTTAAATTGAAGTATAGTTGATTTATAAATGTTGTGTTAGTTTCAGGTGTACACCAACATGATTCAGTTATTTACATTATATATATATATATATATATATATTAGACTATTTTCCTTTATAAGTTATTACAAAATTTTAAATGTAGTTCCATGTACTATACAGTTGGTCACCATAGATTATCTATTTTACATATAGTAGTGTGAATAGTGTATATATACTAATTCCAAACTCCTAATTTGTTCCTCTTCCCTAGCTTTCCCCTTTGGTAACCATAAATTTGTTTTCCATGTCTACGAATCTGTTTCTGTTTTGTATATACATTCATTTGTATCACTGATCATCTAATTATAGCTACAGTCGCTCATCTTGTTTCTCACATGCTAAATATGTCTTCTCCAAGGAGCAGTGTTAATTCTTAGCTCATTGTATGCTCTGTTCCTTGATTCACTTATGTAAATCAATAGATTTTATTCCCATCTTTGTGCATCTCTGGATATCTGTGGTTTCTGTGAAATTACATTATTTACCCTTTGTCTTGCTGCTGGAAATCTTTTCTGAGCAATTTCACCAATATTACAAACATAGTACCACTGAAACTGAACTTGCTATTCGCCCTTGCTAAAACTTTTAAAATATTTTCACTCTTATTTATTGCAAAAGCTTCCTAAGTTTGCTCCAACATTAAGCATGACACCTTCTACTCATTATTACTCATTCTCTTTAATTTATATGCCTGGACTCTGTGCTGCACTTATGCCATTTAAACCTCAAAGCAACCTGTAAGCCAAAAGATCCCCATTATATAGATGGATAAACTGAACTTCACATGTCTTCGATCAGTGGTCCCCAACTTTGTGGTACTGGGGACAAATTTCATAGAAGACGATTTTTCCACAGACCTGTGGGGGCATGGTTTTGGAGTGATTCAAATGCATTATATTAACTGTGCACTTTCTTTCTGTTATTATTACATCAGTTCCACTTCAGATCATCAGTCATTATCCCAGAGGTTGGGGATCTAATGGCTGCCTTAAAAGGCTTATCTGTAGCCGCACTGTTAGTAAGAGTCAGGGATGGGATCTGAAGTCTAGTTCCCACGACTCCAAAGCTGTTGAATAACTCTGAATCTCTTGGCCACCACATACTGCTGTCTGAATGAACCTGAAGTGCATGTTGCTTCTCTTCATAACATGGTTCAGTGACTCTTTGAGTGCCCCCAGGATTCCACATAACTTTAATGGTATTTCAGGATTTAGAGTGAAGTGGTCTATTTCTGAAAGACAGTATGAAGTACTTTGTTCACCATCAAGATGACCTACAGAAATGTAAAAGTTGATATTGCTCTTGGGGTCTTCAGTGGGTCCACCCAAGTAGGACTCCCTTTCCTGACTTGGGTCATAAAAAATTTCGACAATGAAAAAAAAAAAGAGAGAGAGTGTTTTTTCCCACCACTGATAAAAATCAAGGTTGAAAGACTTGGCTTTATGTTTGTGAGCCCACTGGTCTTAAAAATCCTCACAACAGAATGAACCAGCCCCATACTGGCAGAATCCACGCTCCTGTGGGAGTGAGAGGGCAGGCTTTCTCTGTAAGATGAGTGGTGCTGTGAGGAGGTTGTTGAGTTACACTTGATAAATTCACAAACAAGATAAAGAACTCACACCTCAGGACCAGAGAGGTAAAAGTGAGGGAGGATGAGGAAAATGACTTCTCATTAAAATCAAGGACCAGAAAATGTTCTCTCATCGCATGTATCTGGGCTGAATTTTTTCGCACCCTCTTTGTTTGCTTGTATCACATCCAGTCTGCCCATTCTGCTGCCACTACCTGCCTCTCACATCCATTCAGTCTCTCAACAATTCTTATTTCTGTTTGTAACTATTGCAACATCCTCTAACTTGTTCTCCTGCATCTTCAGTTTATCTGTGTTGACTCCCTCCATCACCTGAATACAAATGTTCATCCTCCCGTGCAGTTTTGATGGTGCAACTTCTTGATAAAACAAACCTGATCTGGTATCACATGGAGTAAAAATCAGTCTATAATCCAAGGTCTTCTATCTTCTGACATAAACTGTGTCATGAAGTTGAAGAAATCATTATTCACTTACATCTAACAAGATCATTTATTTATCCCTAAACAGAACCATCCATTTCCCAGCTGTCTTTTTATTGTTCTCTTATATACCTATAACAATATAACAATATATGGAATTATATTTTCATTAAAATAGGAATGTTGAAGTGATAATTGACAGAAAAGCAAGAGACTGCTTTGTTATAGATGAGGAGTAGGGACTGTCAGAAAATAAGCTTTATGTGCATTTAGGGATCATGACATTTGAGAACCAGTTGAAAGCAAAGGTGAAAAGCCACCTACTTAAAAAAATATATATTTTATAAATTTATCAAAGACACATTTCTATACATAATCAAGTGAGTTATTCAAAATGTTTTCTACAGTATTTATCAAATGGGAAGTATTTGCATAAAGAATTCATTCCCTTTGAGAGGTAATATGGTTTCTGTATTACAGTTCCTCCTAAAGAAGAAAATTCAATTCCATTGCATATGCTGTGTCAGTTTTACCAGGTGAGGAAAGACTAATGATGTTAGATTACTTTTCAGTGGGATAGAATGAACTAAATTTGCATCAAGGGAGAAATGATTTCTTAGCCACAGACACATGCATTGATCAGATTGTCTGTGAGTAGTTTATTCTATGTATTTATATATTTTCTTTCCATCTTGCTGTCAACTATTATTATACCACATTTATCATCAGAGAATTAAAGTGAGAAACCAACTTTCAGAGACTGCTTGAGATGAATTGAAGTTTACCCACTAAATCCTTCACCTGCTTCTCTAATAAGAGTCCAGAAGGAAGAGTCAACCTCTACCCATGAAAAATATAACATTAACTGAATTTTTTTTTTCCAAAATTGGGTGTGCTGAATTTTTGGTACCATACTTGAGTGAGAATCAATGAGAATAATTCTAATTTGAGCAATGCCATCCAACTATCATTTAGCATTTCTTACAAGATTAGAGAATACACTCTAGCAGAACCAGTAAAATGGAAGATTTCTTAGCAACACAAATATTTATAAATATAACACATGATACACTGAATGAAGAAATAATGCTTAAGTATATTGGTTGTGATATTGACTTAGATGTATTTTTCAGAAATATACTGTGATTTTTGGTAGTAATATGTATAATATCCATCAAGGTCTCTTGGGCTTGAAGTAAGAACTTGTATTCTGGGTGTGTGGCTGAGCATTTATTCATTGCTAAACAATATTCTGTCAGCATTTCTTGTATTGTGAGCCACATAAATATAGTGTTATGAGATGTTATTTGGGAAAAAAATGAAGGCAAATACATGTAAGAAATGTTTTACACTTTATTCACTTCTTAGAGATTCACCAGGCAGAATATAAATGCACAAAACTAGGGGAATGGTTAAGATAATTTTTATATATCCACAGGGTAGAGTATTTTAGAGGCCCATTGCGTCTACTCTGATTTATGCTGCTATTACTTTTTACATGAATTCCTCTTAATTCAGTTCTCTGCCTGCATTTTACACCCCTGGACTTTCTGTCTTCCCTGAAGCCAGTGTAAAGACTGACTGATATAAAAAGTCAAATATAACCCTATTGTTTCTTAATTCTTCAAATCTCCCCATGCTTTCTTTATAATTTATAGGCTTCTTAACATGGTGACAATAAGCAAATTACTTGTTCAACCTAGTCTGTCACCACAACTCCACCTCTAGATCTGCACTTCACCAAACCAGATTTTATATTCTATACATACTCATTAACATCTCAAAGTAGCATTACCTACATTGTTGCTTCCTCACTGCTATCTTTTTTTTTTAATTTTATTTTATTTTTAAACTTTACATAATTGTATTAGTTTTGCCAAATATCAAAATGCTATCTCTTTTGTTTAAGATATCCTTCTCATCCTATGGCTCTTAATGTAATTGGTATTTCATCTACAAAACCTTCTTTAGCAGCCGATTTAACCCCTCACTCTGGGTACCATTTCCTTCTACATGGTCCATGGCCCTCAGAATTGTATATAATAACATCTAATTGATGGTATATAAGTATCTGCTCCTTCAAATGGGCTGTGAGTCTAGTAACAGTAAGGAACACGCCACCTCTTTTATTGTTTTATTCCAGACAGTTAATCGATGCCTTTAAAATAGCTAGTGGCTATCTTCCTTGGTTGCTTAGATCATAAAGCATCTGCTTGCAATGTGGGAGACCCCGTTTCCATCCTTGAGTTTGGAAGATCCTCTGGAGAAGGAAATGGCAACCCACTCCAGTATTCTTGCCTGGGAAATCCCATGGACAGAGGAATCCGATGGGCTCCAGCCCATGAGCTCGCAGAGTCAAACACAACTGAGCAACTAACACTTTCACTTCATGTAACATAGCTGGCTTCTTGATTGAAATTCATTTCCCAAGTTTTGAAAATTGAAGAGGTATAATTTTGCATAAAAAATACAAAGTATTTGGGAAAAAACAAAGATCCTATGAATTGGGAGTTTGGCCACCTGATGTGAAGAACTGACTCATTGGAAAAACCCTGATGCTAGGAAAGACTGAAGGTGGGAGGAGAAGGGGATGAGAGAGGATGAGATGGTTGGATGGCATCACCAACTCAATGGACATGAGTTTGAGTAAACTCCAAGAGTTGGTGATGGGCAAGGAGGTCTGGTGTGCTGCAGTCCATAGGTTTGCAGAGTCGGACAAAACTGAGTGACTAAACTGAATGGAGCTGAGGTAAAAGATGTAGAAAACAACATTAGATAATTAACATAAAGTTAGGTTGAAGTGAAGTGAAAGTCTCTCAGTTGTGTTTGACTCTTTGCAACCCTATGGACTCTACAGTCCATGGAATTCTCCAAGCCAGAATGCTGGAGTGGGTAGCCATTTCCTTCTCCAGGGGATCTTCCAACCCAGGGATTGAACTCCAGTTTCCTGCATTGCAGGCAGATTTTTTACCAGGTGAGCCATCAGGGAAGCCCAAGAATACTGGAGTGGATAGCCTATCCCTTCTCCAGGGGATCTTCCTGACCCAGGAATCAAACCAGGGTCTCCTGCATTGCAAGCAGATTCTTTACCAGCTGAACTACCAGGGATTTAGGTTACAGAGTTTTAAGTAAACAGATGAGAGGATTGAGAAAGTTACTAAAGTCTTGAAGAGATATCTGAAAGCTTTTGTACATGGAAGGCATCCAATGACATATATTTTCCTAAGATTAATCTCATGATACAAAGTGCAATGAATCAAGGAGAAATGTTCAAGAGCAGAAAAAACATTCCTGAGGTTTGTAAATTAGCATTTGTGTAAATCATAAGAATGGTAATAGGACGTGAACAGTTCCCACTCATTCTTGTAGGGTCGAAATGTAGGGGAAGTGACAGTTTGTGGTTCTGAGTGAATGTGCTGGCACCTGAGCAGTAAATTAAGGCTTTTACTTTTGACAGACCAAATGTTCCAAAAACACAAAGCAATATCATCTGCTATGAGACAAGGAAACAATGTTAAGAAAGATTCCTGGAGAGAATGGAAATGAGAGAGACCTGACAAGGGGCACATAGCATGTCTGTTGAACATTGTTCCCAACGGAGATAGGAAACCACAAGTTTGCAAAGCCACTAATTAAAGCCTTTATAGGATTGTCTCTAGCAAAGTTCAACTGCTCTCATAGAATTAGAGACTGAAAGATACATAAATGTATTCCAGATTAAGATTTACCAAGCATGTGTGGCTAAAGCAGAGTTGAAGGAGATAAAACTTAAGGAAACAGAGAAGTTCCAGGGGTTATCAAGTGGAAAACTAGGGAGTAAATCCAGGAGCAAAGCTGTCTTCTAGGGTAAAAGCCAAAGCCGAGAGCTAGATGTCTCAATGTATTGGCTGAGCAGGACCAGCAGAATAAAAATGGTGGAGGACTCAGGTTTATGATCTGGGAATCAGGATTGGAAGTACAATTTCAGAAGTGGAGCAGCTCAGGGCAGTGTCTGTGGTAAAGTAGCTAACATGGACTGGAGGTCAGGGAATTTTATGGGATTGTAAATATTTATGGGATTTATTTATGTAAATTTTTATGGGATTGTGAATTTTGTGGGATTCATTAGTATCTGTCTCCTCCTTTAGACCTTAATTTGTCTGACGCGTTCTCTAAATACAGACACAGGTTTGATCCCTGGGTCAGGAAAATCCCCTGGAGGAGAAAATGACAACCCTCGTCAGTATTCTGGACTGAAAAATCCTATGGACAGTGGAGCCTGGTGTGCTATAGTCCATGGGGTCGCCAAGAGTCAGACATGAGCCTATACATGAGCAACTGAGCACATACAAACACACTCTAAACATACCTTTTATGAAAATGATTTATGTAAGTAAGTTAAGGGTATGAATCATTGCCCAGGATTTTGAATTTGATAGTTGACTAAAAGTAGGCTAAAAGCCCCCTGCTCCCCAACACTTGACTGATTGGTGGTTGACAGAAAAAAAGAAGAGGTAAAGGTGATAGAAAAAGACAGCAGGAGCTCCCTTACAAAGGGCTGGAAAAAATTAGGAAAGACAGGAAAGAGAATTGCTTTTCACTCAATAAATATTTATTGACATTTCACTGTCTGCAAGGTCCTAGGATGGAGACGAGTCTGTGAATGTAACTGACACAGTTTCTGCTTTTCTGGAGCTTTCATATTGGGGGTGGAAACCTTAAATTATTAAGCTAAAAATTAAGTAATTAAAATTGAGATAAATATGTTAAAAGATATGTAGTCTTGCAAATACATAATCTCTAAGAAGATATTGAGTAATAAATAACAGGTAGCAGAATAGCAGTTAGATTGATGATGGCCTGGAAGGGCAGCATTCCAGGCAGATGAGTATAATGCAGCAGTTAACTTCACTTGAAGGACTTAACATTATAAGTAATTGCTCCCCAATCATTGTTTTTAGGATTTGTTAGAAAAATAATTCTAAATGGATTGAAATATATTTAATGACAAAATAGTGTTTATTCCACAAGCCAGTCAATGAATTCTCAATAGTGTTCAGGGTGAATTCCAAACTTCACTAAACAATCTACCAGGATGGTACATCAGGCTTCTCCATCCATCTCGGCCCTCATCTCATCTGTACCCAAGTCTACTCTGCTTGAGTCCACATGGCCTGTTTTTCCCTTCCATCAGGACACAAAGCTCCTCCTGGCCCCAGGGCCTAGGTTTCTTTATTACCCTGCCTAAGTCCTCTCCCCTCAGGTCTTCCAAAGCCTCATTTCTGTTCATAATTCAAGTCTCAAGATGCATTCATGTCTTCAGTCTTTAACTATAATCTAAACTTTCTGAAGGAGATCAGCCCTGGGATTTCTTTGGAAGGAATGATGCTAAAGCTGAAACTCCAGTACTTTGGCCACCTCATGCGAAGAGTTGACTCATTGGAAAAGACTCTGATGCTGGGAGGGATTGGGGGCAAGAGGAGAAGGGGACAACAGAGGATGAGATAGCTGGATGGCATCACTGACTTGATGGATGTGAGTCTCAGTGAACTCCAGGAGTTGGTGTTGGACAGGGAGGCCTGGCGTGCTGCAATTCATGGGGTAGCAAAGAGTTGGACACGACTGAGCGACTGATCTGATCTGAAACTTTCTATGCATCCACCTGGATTTTATTCTATTTTATTATTTTAATTTTTTGTTTTATACTGGAATATAGCTGATAAACAATGTTGCCATAGTTTCAGGTGGACAGCAAAGGAACTCAGCCATACTTGTACATGTATCCATTCTCCCCCAACTCCCCTCCCCTCTAGGCTGCCACATAACATTGAGCAGACTTCCCCGTGCTATATAATAGGTCTCTGTTGGTTATCCATTTTAAATATAGCAGTATGTACACGTCCACCCCAAACTCTCTATCCTTTGTTCTCTATGTCTGTGGGTCTGTTTCTGTTTTGTAGGTAAGTTCACTTGTATAATTTCTTTTCAGATTCTGATATAAGGGATAACATGCAATATTTCTCTTTGTCTGACCTACTTTACTCAATATGACAATCTCTAGGTCCACCCATGTTGCTGCAAATGGAATTATTTCATTATTTTGTTGTTGTTAAGTCACTAAATCATATCTGACTGTGACTTCATGGACTACAGCATGCCAGGCTTCCCTGTCCTCCACTGTCTCCTGGAATTTGCTAAAATTCATGCCCATTGAGCTGGTGATGCTATCTAACCATCTCAGCCTCTGCCATTTTCTTTTCCTTTTGCCTTCAATCTTTCCCAGCATCAGTGAGTTTTCCAATGAGTCAGCTTTTCACATTATTGTAAATGCATGCAACATCTTCCTTATCCATTCTCTGTCAATGGATATACAGGTTGCTTCCATGTCTTGGCTATTGTAAATAGCCCTGGGTTTTATTTTTAAGGATACTTTATTAATATTTGAATTCACATTGCCTACTTATTTTCTTTTCTGAGTAGGTATAGCCACATGCATGCATAAATCAGCAGGCAGATAAATAATGGAGGGACTGGAATAAATAGAAATTCTCTTTCTTTCCTGTTAGAATATAAATTCCACAAAGAGAGACAAAAATCTGGTTGTCTTGTTCACTCTTGTTTCTCTGCGTGCATGTGTGCTAAAGTGCTTCAGTTGTGTCTGTCTCTTTGTGACCCTTGAGGGTGTATATAGCCTGCCAGGCCCCTCTGTCCTTGGGATTCTCCAGGCAAAAATACCGGAGTGGGTTGACATGCCCTCCTCCAGGGGATCTTCCTGACCCGGGGAACTTCTGCGGCTCCTGCACTGCAAGCAGATTCTTTACTTGTGAGCCAGCGGGAAAGCCCCTTCTTTCTCTAGATCAAGGGATATATCTAATCTGGATATCCTGTATAACTGTTTGTTGATTGTATGTAAGTAAACCACAGGGTGTTTAAAAATGGCTTTTACACTTTATTAGTGTGTAGTTGATTTACAATGTAGAGCTAGTTTCAGCTACACAGCCAAGAGATTTAGTTATACACATGCACATATTCAAAATGACTTATTTTTAATGACCACACTTTGACACTATGTAGACCTCCCGAATATTATTTAACTTTATAATTAAATATAAAATTAAATATTTCCCTTTGAAAACAGCAAGCCATTTGGCTGAATATTTGGCAATTTTCTCCATCATTTTGTATACACATTTGCCTTTTACCGAGCCTTTCTTCATTCTGTTTCTGATCATTTTCAGATCAAGAAATTAGTTCTGAATTATCTTTTAAGGAACATTTATATTCTTTGTGATATATGAGAATTTTTTCATCTTCCAAATGAAGTAGTTCACTGTTTCCTCAGCATCAAAACATTTTAGCCTGCTTTTACTACTTAGTATGCTGTATTACATATATGTGGTTTGCATTGTATCCCTGTAAGACCATATATTATAGATTTGTGGTTTATATTGTATTTCTATAAGACAACAGACTATTTAATGGCATGATATATATAAGCATTTAAAAACAAGATAAGGAAACAAACAAACAAAAAAAACCAGGAAGCAAGTTTGAAATACCTTGCTTTCATTCTTCTTGTTGAGCATTATTGTTCAGACCCAGATTCTGTTTCCTTAGTGTCTTCTCCTCCCTTGTGTTGAATTATTCTTCCCAATCCAGCTGAAATTATACATTCTTTAGTATGCACAGGTTGAAAAAAAATGCCTATTGAACTGAGATTGCATTTAATTTTGAGGTGTTTATCTTAGTAGTCTAAGTGAGAAAATTAAATGTTATTAAATTAACTGCAGTGTAATATGATTGGTGTCCCTATTAGTGAAATGATAAGTTGCTATGTGACCAGTAAACAAGAAAACTAGTAAACAATATTCAGAGAAGATGTATTATCCTTTTTCATACATCTCTATATTCTTCCTGTACTTCCTATATCTTTTGGTGTTGATGTAATGAATAACTAGGAGCAGTTTTCTCTGAGTTTCTGTGAATTTCCAATATAACTATATCTCCTGAAACAAATGTGAGTCAGTATTCTGCAAAACTGCACACTGACATCATATTGAAAAAAATGAGTCTGCTTATGCTCAAAGGAAAGGTTTGTTTCTTTTCTGTGTACTCCTTATAGACTTGAATATATAATTCTTTTCAATTGAGAAATTTCAGGGGAATATAGAATAGCTCTGAATATACCAGTTAGAAAGCTCTCCAAAGACACGTTATGGCAATGTTGCCCTCTGTTTACATAGCTCATGGCATAAAACTTTACTAATCTTAAGCTTTATATTTATTGCAATATAATTAATTAACTCTAAATAGCACAACTAGGGCTTAATAAGACTCTCTTCTCTTTAATATTATCACCATGAGTCAGATTCCTGAGAACATTCCTAATCTTTCCTCCCAAGCTGTAAGAACTTAGCAGTAACACAACTAGAAGGAAAATAATAACAAAAGAGAATCCATAACTGTATTCCTTAGAAATCAGATACAGTTACATTGCTATTTACATGCTAATTGTTACCAGGCTTAGATTTCAGAAAATGCTTTGGCATGTTTTTGTTTGGAATTAAAAAAAAAAATGGCCTCTGCGTTTCAATATTATGTTTTAACATATTGTTGTTGCTGTTCAGTCTCTCAGTCATATCTGACTATTTGCCACACCATGCACTGAAGTACACCAGGCTTCCCTGTCCATCACCATCTCCTGGAGCTTACTTAAACTCATGTCCATCGAGTTGGTGATGCCATCCAACCATCTCATCCTCTGTGGCCCACTTCTCCTCCTGCCCTCAGTCTTTCCCAACATCAAGGTCTTTCCAATGAGTCAGCACTTCACATCAGGTGGCCAAAGTATTGGAGCTTCAGTTTTAGCATCAGTTCTTCCAATGAATATTCAGGGTTTATTTTCTTTAGGATTGACTGGTTTGATTTTCTTGCTATCAAAGTGACTCTCAAGAGCCTTTTCCAGCACCACAGTTTGAAAGTATCAATTCTTTGGCATTCACCCTTCTTTATGGTCCAACTCTCACATCCATATATGACTACTGGAAAAACCATAGCTTTGATTATACAGACCTTTGTCAGCAAAGTGATGTCTGTTCTTTTTAATACACTGTCTAAATTTGTCATAGCTTTTCTTCCAAGGAGCAATTATCTTTTAATATCATGGCTGCAGTCATTGTCTGCAGTGATTCTAAAGCCCAGGGAAATAAACTCTGTCACTGTTTCCATTTTTCCCATCTATTTGCCATGAAGTGATGGGACCAGATACCATGATCTTAGTGTTTTGAATGTTGAATTTTAAACCAGCCTTTTCACTCCCCTCTTTCACCTTCATCAAGAGGTTTTTTAGTTGCTCTTTGCTTTCTGCTATTAAGGTGGTGTGTGAGGTTATTAATATTTCTCCTGGCAATCTTGATTCCATTTTGAGCTTTATCCAGCCCAGCATTCCACATTATGTAGTCTGCATATAAGTTAAATAAGCAGGGTGAAAATATACAACCTTGATGTACTCCTTTCCCAATTTTGAAATAGTTCATTATTCCACGTCTGGTTTTAACTGCTGTTTCTTTAAATGTATACTGTATGATAAATATGGGTCTATTTAAAAAGTATATTTAATATAAATATTTATACTACATAGCAAATATTGATTTTGTATATTATAGTTTATATAATTCATTGTTACATGTTTTATCAAATATTTATCATGAGTCTTCTATTCTCACCAAAGCCAGACTAATTTACACAATAGCTTAACCTAATTCATTTATTCCTAGCATTTCTCATTTGAGTCACACTCTTTGACTCAAGAAGTACATGCTTGTCTATAAACTTGGTGTTTTTGTTGACATAAGATTAACGATTCCCATGAAGAAATAAAATTGCCATCATACACTATTAAATTAAATATGTTTCATTATCTTAAGTCATCAAACAGGCATGTACAGTAAGTCCCTACAGATGAACTAGTTCTATTCTGAAAGAGTGTTTTTAAGTCCAATTTGCTCATAAGTCTAACAAAGTTAGCCTAAGTACCTAAATAACACAATCAGTTATATACCCTTTGCTTTTGGACATGTGGGCTTGAAATAAAGGTACTTGACTACTGTATTCAATACAGTATTGTGTAAAGTACACAAAAGCACAGACACTTGTAGAGGATGCAGGCACAAGATAATGTACACCACACATGTGAACCAGCTTATGTGACTGGACATGGGAATGCACGTTTGCATCTTTTGAAAGTTTGCAACTTGAAGCTTTGTATGTAGGGGACTTACTGTAACCACACTCAATGGACACAAATGATTATAATCAAAACCCTTGTTTAGAGGAATGTTCATGTAGGATGGGAATTCCCCAGTTGCTCATGGCACTCATCCCACTCATCCAAAGAACTAATATTGTTTCTTTCTCTGTAACCAGGCTCTGTCTTGAGTTCTGAGATTGTCCATTGGAGGATTTATTCCAGATCAGAAGCTCCTTCTGAAGAGTGAATGCACTCTTTTGAGCAATGGTTCTTCTCAATTGAGAAGTGAATATTAGTCATTGTTTTCTTTGTAATTCAAAGTAAAACTGACTAACAAATCCTGAATTTCTTCCATCACACACCCTTTCTCCCTAGAATTCCAGTAAAAGGCTTACTTCTCTCCTACTAACCAGCCTCACCCTAACTAAACGAATTCTAGAATAGGTTTGTGCTTAACTTTAAAGTTAGTGCTAAAAAGAACTGTATAAACTTATGGTCTGTATTTATAAATATGTCATTTTACAGTACTTAGTTTTTTATTTACTCTGTTGTTAGGTGGACAATTTTATTGAACACTCATCTTGACTCTGGAAAGTATAGATTACTACTCTCATTGTGTTGATGAGGAAAGTGAGTCTTAACTGCACCTTATCTAAGACCACATTGCAAGTGAGTGGATAGTCTTATCTATTCCAGAATCCTAATGTCCTCTGGCTGCTCTCTATCAAACTCTGGATAAACTGCCTTGAAATGTATAAAAACACTTAAAATCAGTTCTGCTGTATTTCTGACCAATATGATGGTTAGAGAACTAAACAGCTACCCAAGATTGTTGCCCCCTTGAGCAAGTCAATAATATAAATTATTTAAAGTGTAAAAATGCTAGCAAATATTTGCATATACTTAAGAAAAAGCAACAAAAGTGATTAACTTTTAGGATAGTTACTTTTTTCTTTTAGAAGTGAAATATACATTTCAAAAAAATAGTCACTTAACCTTTATGCATCTCTGTGATTAAGTCTTATGGTTTTCATTACAATTTCCTTGAAGAGGAATTGTATTCTATTGATATTATACTTAGGAAATGGATGGGCTAAAAAAAGGAGGCATAGTTTGATAGAATTCATCAGGGAAGTTATTAGAAACCAATTTTTTCTCCTTTCATTCAATGATAGAAATAATATATAAATTATGTAACATATGAGAAAAGAACAAGAAATTATTTCACCTTTATTTTAAAGAATAAGATGCATGCTGAAGTTTTTTATTTTATTTATTTATTTTGGTTTTGAACTCCATTGTCTTCAAATGAGTTATTTAAGTATTTTAATATTTGTCAGTCATTTTCCTTTAGGATTTATATGTATAATTTCTAATACATGCATGTATTTTACAACTGCCTTTGTTTAAAAAGCATATTTAGTGAGCATCAAGTTAATAACCTCATTTAACACAATGAGAAACTATGTTGATTCTTAAAATAAATTTCTTAAATAAGTCTGAAAGGTTGTACATATTAAGCAACTTATTACAATGCATTTTCTTATAAGTCATAGCTAAACAAAGTAACCAAATTTTCTTAAAAAGAAAATGCTAATAAAACTAAGATACAGTTAAAGAAACTAAATGCTTTGAAAAATCATGTGTTCTCGTGTGAGCTTATATGTTGTGTGTGATAAAATGGATTTTCCTTTGTACTATATTTCTAATCATTTAAGATGTTTGTAATAAAAGTGAAAGTAGTCCAAGCCTACATAACTTTGAGAGAAGCCAAAGTTATAAATTATATAACATGCAAAACAAAATATACTCAATACATGACATATATATGACATATATTTAATTTGTTTTGTGAGTTACTATAAAATATTTCAGTAGTATTAATACAATGTAATAGCATTTATACTACCATCTGGAATGAAAGTATTTCAGGTATGAGGAAAAGTCCTAGAAAATACATAGAAATATGAAATATATATACACATATCAGATGCATATATTTGTGTATATGTATGTGTATATAGGGGCTTCACCAGTGGCTCAGCAGTAAAGAATCTGCGTGCAAAGCAGGAGCCACAGGAGAGCCTGGTTCTTTTCCTGGGTGGGGAAGATCCCCTGGAGGTGGGTATGGCAATCCACTCTACTATTCTTGCCTGGAGAATCCCATGGACAAAGGAGCCTTGTGGGCTACAGTCCATACAGTCGCAAAGAGTTGGACACAACTGAGGTGACTGAGAACACACAAGTGTGTATAGACACATATCGTTAGATTTGTTTGGGCAATCTGTCATAAGAAAGACATACTGAAACACTGTTTCTCAAACTGCTTATGATTGTGTGCACCTGTGTTTGTGTGGTTAAGTACTTAACCATTGAAAACTGAAGTTTCTCTACCCCAAACAGATAAATTTAATGGTGTCACTATTATAACAATGCAGATTATATTAGAAATTCACATATATTTATGTCATAAACATTTTATATAGCTCCTATATTTTCATATATTTGACGTGAAAAAGACCTATGGATCATAATGATCAACTCCCAAATTCGAGTTCTCTCAGTTACTAGCTAAATTACTGTAAGCAAGGAATTTAATTTTTCTAAGTTTCAACTTTGTCATATGTAATAGAGCGAATAAGCATTCCTACAGTAGACCAGATTTTTGCTTGAGTCTTTCTTTGCCCTTGGAGATATGGATGAATTTTATTCTTCCCACTGAAATCATTTAACTCACCCTACTGAAATCATATCCTTGCTCCTCTCCAAATTTATACAAATTTCTAGCATTTTATTTGCTTACAATCATGTTAGTCTCCTTTCATATTTACACAGAGGTTGAACTTCCTTTTTCTGGTGAACCCTTGAGAATCTGTGGGTTCATGGAGAGAGTGGTCACTTTATTTGGTGCATAATTATCCCCCTCCTCAGATCTAGATGCAAATACTTTTTTTTTCATTTGGATGACCATTGCCTCCTGCTTCACAGCCTTCCACATGACTTTGAGCCAGACCCAGGATTCTCCTCCACTGAGAGGCATATCATAGGCTCACCAGCATTGCCCTCCCCACAGTACCCATGCTCACTTCATTATCATGAGACAATTCAATTCTGAGAAAAAGCAATTCTATCTTGCTTTATCACACTGAGTGCTCATCCTGGTAGGTGAATGGGCTAATGTTTTAAAAATCCATGACATTGCACAGTAGTACAATAAATGCACTTTAGTTTTCTTCTCTTCAGGAACTGCAATCTTCATCCCATGGTGCTGATTCTGAAACACATTACTATTAATCTGTAGAAGTAGCAACTTCTAACATTTTCTGGCTAAAATCTCCTGAAACCATATTATCCTTTTCTCTCAGTTATAAAGTACTTTGACATAATACATGTGGCATTGTTGGACTGTCAAAGAGTTTACATGCTGAAATATACTCATAATCACAGTCTAGTTTTCTACAATATATGTTTTCAACAGTTATTATAAGGTATAAATGCTATAGAAGCTTTCATGTAAAATTAACCTTTCCTTTGTGGTCTCTGTCATGTCAAATAATTCAACTTTAATGAAATAAAACTAGTACATATTTTTGACACAGAAATTGATTTTTGTCATTTAAGACCTAGAAGAGTGCCTTGACTAGGGATAATCTATGATAGCAGGGGTTATAGCAAAGAAAATAGAAATAACAGTTTTTATGGCTATGAAAAGAAAAAAAGTCCTAAAAACTTGCAGGCAATATAAGTTAAATATAAGTAGGTTGACAGTGTCATTGAAGACATTGACCATTAATATTTTATACTACTAAAAGTTGATCTTTTATTTTCTCTCACTTACTCTAGACTTCAAGCATTCTATTCCTATAATGTATAGAAAAATGCTTACCTAATTTTTATTAGTATTTTGTATTACATAATAGAGGTTATTCTTGCTTAGCAAAGAAGGAAATAAGGAGAGGATACAGAAAGAAAATATCCAGTACAGTTTGAGAATCGTGTGTGTGTGTGTGTGTGTGTGTGTTCGTGGTACAGCTTCAAAGGCAGTGATGAAACTTGGAAGTACTTTTGTGTCCATCAAACACAGATACTCATAACCTATAAAATGTACCCAAGCCTCAGAAGTAACATTTTTTCCCCTATGACTTTAACCAGTAGGATAATTTCAATACTATTCTGTGGGTAACCAAAAAATACTACCTAGTGTGTAGCTAAGGAGTCAAGGAGATCAGAGCATGTGCAAGCTGATAGCCCATCATTGTTGGATGATCCAGGAGACAGATCTAAGCAATGCAGTTCTGCTGCTGGTGGTCATCAGGGCTTCCTCCTGAGGAAATAGTTGGCTTTATCTTGAGTGTCCTCAGACTTTCTAAAAATCTTCCCAAGAAAATGCCTCTAATATAGAAACAAATTTACTTTGGAATTTATTCAAAAGCATTTATTTACCAACTACTGTGTGAGAGTTGGACTGTGAAGAAAGCTGAGTGCTGAAGAATTGATGCTTTTGAACTGTGGTGTTGGAGAAGGCTCTTGAGTCCCTTGGACTGCAAGAAGATCCAACCAGTCCATCCTAAAGGAGATCAGCCCTGGGTGTTCATTGGAAGGACTGATGCTGAAGCTGAAACTCAAATACTTACTTTCGCCACCTCATGCAAAGAGTTGACTCATTGGAAAAGACTCTGATGCTGGGAGGGATTGGGGACAGGAGGAGAAGGGGACGACAGAGGATTAGATGGCTGGATGGCATCACCAACTCGATGGACATGAGTTTGAGTAAACTCCGGGAGTTGGTGATGGACAGGGAGGCCTGGCATGCTATGATTCATGGGGTCGCAAGGAGTCGGACATGACTGAGTGACTGAACTGAATTGAACTGATGCTCAGTTAAGTCCAGGTTTGTCACTAACCCCTCTACAGAGATCACATTCACTCTCTGTTTCCCTTCACCACACAGCTTGGAAAACCTTCTTAGTGTAAACAGTTGTACATCCCAAGCTTAGTGAACTCAGGATGTTATGTAACTTACTCTGGTCAAGTCAGTGAAAGCAAAACTGGCATATGTGTCTCTTTTCAGAGATAAGAACTGATCTGTGTTGTCAAGACTCCCCTTTCCCTCTGTCTTAAGAGCTAGAAAATTTCCAAGAAGAGGCAGCACTAAAAAATTGGGCCCTAAGATAGTGATAATGAGGAGCAGAGCTTCAGCTAACACACTGTGAACATGCAACAAAGGCTTTTCTGATGATCTTGCACCGAAGAAAACTATCCGTTTCTCACTGCATCATGGTGAAATCATGCATATAGTATGCAAATATGTGGCATATTAATTTCTTGAAAGCTTACAATACTTGCTAGCCTATTAAATATGAAGACTTCATTAAGCATTTTTTATCCAGTAGGTTTAAAATTTACAGTAGGGCTCTTTTTTTTTTATAGTTCCCATTATAGAAAATGAATTTGGCATAATATTAATTTAGAATAATTATGAAAAATTTTAAAGAGTGAAAATATTGTTTTTAAAATAATAGTAATCCTCCATCTCCTAAATCAAAGATAAAGTATTTAAGAAGTCATATTTCTAAAAATTATAAGGCTGATGATACTTTTATTGTACTTATTTATTTATGAAAAGCCTAATCATTCCTGAGATCATTTTCATGGGTAATTCTTAGAAGATGGTATATTTCTGATAAATGGTAGTCATTTTAGTAACTTAACATTACTGTAATTTTGAAATACTATAGTCGTCTTTTCTTAAAATATTAAGAAAAAATAAAATTGCAAGTGCTGTCTAATATTTTTTGGATTTTTTAAACTTATGATTTTAATATTATGCTCAAATCAAAATGTTAAGGTGATAGCTACAAATACTAAAGTAAATCTAGGAGTTATTCTGTTCTTTACTCTAATTTCACTTAGAAAAAAAGAGAAAAAATGTAAAGAAAGCAAAACAAAACAAACAAACAAAAATCTGCATTCTGGAAAAGCAACCAGCAGTGATGCTACTGGTGTGTTGGCCCCAAAAAGTCAGTAAACTATGGTGCCTGGTAAGGCCAACCTTGGAGCCCTTTGACTAGCATTCAGTCTCAGCTCCCCCACGTTAACGTCTATGTGACCTTGAGCAGGGTACTTAACCATGCTGTGTATGCTGCTCTGTTTGTGAAATGAGAATATTAAAATTAGCTCCCTCATAAAAGGGTTGTATTGAGTTAACCTATGAAAAATGCTCAGAACATTAGAATCACTTGCACGTTGGAATCACTCAACAAAAGTTATTTATTGCAACCATATAAAAGACTATCAATTCATCCTTCCTTTGTAATCATCTTCTAACAAAACAAATATTTTGACTTTCTTTAAACCCTGATATTGATGTTTTCTAAATATTCTACCTTATATATATATTATGTGAAATGAACACCAGTAAAAGTAATATAACTTTCCTGATTTCATATATTTATTTATTTTACTCAGTTTTAAAGATTATATGATCTTAAATGGATAATTCTATGATGCTGACAAATACCTTCTGTCATTTACTTAAAAAAATGGCAAACTCTAATGCAGATCATTAGAACACCCAAAAATCATGGGAGAGCTAGTTTTAAAGGTTAAATATATGTTCCAAGTGATAGTCAAATGCACATATTAACTTATTTTTATCAAAAAAAATTCAATTTTTTTCTTAATTGGTTACCCCAAAATAAAATCACATTAGACACTGAAATCAATAATACGTGACTCTATGGTTATACATTGAAGCGGTTTGGTTAGTGGTTTTGGATAAAAGAATGCTTAGGTTCTAACTCTCCATTCAACTTTGACAAGGTTGTCGTAGTGAATACTCAAATTTCCAACATGTCAGTTTCTTTGTCTGTCCGCTATCATAACATACAGCAGAGAGTGACACAATATTGTAAATCGACTATATTCCAACGATAACAACAACAAAACTACCTGATGTCATGGTTTTAAGAAGAATATGAAATAGTGAAAATAAAGGCTGTGCAGAAAGGATTGTGGGTGACTAGCCACTGTAAATGTTCTTCATAGACATTAAGAAGGACATTAATATTCACATAGTGTTCACTAGGTGGTATATAACATTTGAAATAATCATTCCTATTATTTTAGTACTCAAGGAGATCCAACCAGTCCATTCTAAAGGAGATCAGTCCTGGGTGTTCATTGGAAGGACTGATGCTAAAGCTGAAACTCCAATACTTTGGCCACCTCATGCAAAAAGTTGACTCATTGGAAAAGACTGATGCTGGGAGGAATTGGGGGCAGGAGGAGAAGGGGATGACAGAGGATGAGATGGCTGGATGGCATCACCAACTCAGTGGACATGAGTTTGAGTGGGCTCTGGGAGTTGGTGATGGACAGGGAGGCCTGGCATGCTGCGATTCATGGGGTCACAAAGAGTCGGACATGACTGAGCGACTGAAATGAACTGAATGAAAACTTACAAAAGCATTGCATCTTAACCAGTGAATTAAAATAAAGTTCAATAATATGAATTTAGGCTATATGGCTTATGATATGATCAATGACAAAAATATGTACCACAAACTTAAATACTAAACCTTTACTTATAAGATTTATAGCATTCTAATATACGCTAAAATCTCAAAAATGTGAACAAAGTAGGCACTTTGAAATTACAGACATATGACTATAAATACAAATACTTATATGTTTTCAATTATTGCTTGATTGTAGGAAATAAGTTAAAGGTTATTCCCAAAATAACACAGGGACTAAAGTTTGTAAGAGGCATGTCTTGTCTGACTCTTTGCAACCCATGGACTATACAGTCCATAGAATTCTCCAGGCCAGGATACTGGAGTTGGTAGCCTTTCTCTTCTCCAGGGGATCTTCCTAACCTAGAAATCAAATCCAGGTCTCCTGCATTGCAGGATGATTCTTTACCAATTGAGTCACAAGGGAAGCCCAAGAGTACTGGAGTGGGTAGCCTATCCCTTCTCCAGGGGATCTTCCCTACCCAGCAATCTAACCAGGGTCTCCTGCATTGCAGGATGATTCTTTACTAACTGGGCTATCCTTGTTCTTTCTCTCAGTACACACACACACACACGCACACGCACACACACACACATGCACACATGCACACAGTACTTCATATCAGATAAAATACTTCATTATCTGCAAAGAATACCATTGAAAATTTTTGAAGTAATGAAATAAGGGACCATATTATGGAATAATATACTTCAATTATCAAATGAAAATCTAAAGATACTGACATTTCTGAAAACATGTCTTGAGTTTCTCTTTTGCAATTGTACTTGTATTCTAAAGCAAAAGCTTCCAATATATTCAGTGGTGGTAAATATGTTTTCTTTAAAGTAGAACCCTTTCATGCCTGGTGAATAAGAAGAGTAATCAACCTTGATAATATAATCTACAGTCACAAAAGCAATTTGTCTATTAAACACTGAGATTGATTTTCCAGTGAAAACTAGTAAACTAGTGTGCGAGGCAGCCCCTTAATACTCTGAAACTTAAAAAACACACACAATAGTCTCATTTGTTTTAAGGGCATATTACCTTCTTCAATCAGGAAAGAGCATGAATAAAGAAAATCAACAGCCTTAGTTAAAACAAAACTCAAAATTTTTTTAAAAAATGGGCCTTTTAAAGATATTTAAGAATCAATTAGTATAATTTGAAAAGCATATTAATTTCAGAGCTTGTACTATTAAAATACATTAAATAGTTTCTCAGATGTGCAATTTGAAAATCTGCACATTAAATTCAGGAAATAAATAATGTATGTAGCATGATTGAATTCTAAAGAACAGTGTTTGCAGTTGTTCTGTTTTATTTTTTCTTTTTAATTATATTCTGTAATACTAACCAAGAAACAACTTTTCAGGTTCATTATTATTATCGAAAACTTAATAACCCAAGGCAAAGAGAATAAACAACACAACTGTGTATATATAAATAACAAGATAGTTATTCAACCGTTTAATTGAATATCCACAAAATAAATAAAGGAGACTTCTGGGAAAATGGTATTGCTCAGCAAATAAAGAATTGGGCTCATCAAGCCTAAGAAAAATGAACAAAGCTGGAAGCATCAATCATACTTCCTAATTTAAAACTTTATTACAAAGCTATATTAATCAAAATAGTATGTATTGTAACAAAAATACACAAATAGACCAATGGAACAGAATTGAGAACCCAGAAATAAACTAACCTATGTATGATCAACTAATATGTGATGAGGAGGCCAAGAATACTCAATAGGGAAATAAATGGTAATGAGAAATCTGGCTATTTGCATCCAATGCAATCAGAACTCCATCTTAAACCACTCGCAAGATAAACAGCATAGACTAAAGACTTACAAATAAGACATAAAAGACAAAAAAATGATAAAACAAAATATAGATATTTCTTTACCATTGATCTTTGAACATTTTTTTTTGTATATGACACCAAAAGCACAAGCAAAAAAAAAGAAAAATAAACAGGGACTGCATCAAAAAAAAAAAAAACCTGCACAACTAAGGGAAACAATCGACATAATGATCAGCAAAATGAAGTCAATCTATAGAATGAGAGAAAATATTTGTAAACTATCTACTTAATAAGGGATTAATATCCAAAATATATTAAGAACTCAATCAACTCAGCAGCAATTTTTAAAAATATGATCAAAAAATGGGCAAAGGATTTCATTAGACATTTTTTCTAAAGAATACATATAAATGCCCAAAAAGTACCTAAAATAAGTCAATATCACTAATAACCATGGAAATCCAAACCAAAACAGCAATGAGATATAACTTCATATTTGTTAGAACAGCTATTACTAAGAAATAAGAGTTAACCAGAGTTGGTGAGAATGTAGAAAAAAGAAACCTTCGACACTATTAGTGGAAGTGTAAATTGGTATAGTCACAATGGAAAACAGTTTGGAGATTACTAAAAAAATTGAAAATAGAACTGCCATATGATTCAGTTATCCTACACCTTGTCATTCATGTGAAGAAAATGAAATCACCATCTGGAAAGAGATCTGCACCTTCATGTTCCTTGCAGCATTATCCATAATTGGCAAGACATGGGAACAACCTAAGTGTCCATCTATGGATAAATTGATGAAAAAATTTGAGATCTATAACTATGTATCTGTACCTATGCCTATCATCTATTGATACAAATATATAACAAATATTATTCGGCCATAAATAAAGCAGAAAAGCATGTCTTTTGCGACAACATGAATGGATCTTGAGGACAGTATACAAAGTAAAAGAAGTCATACAACAGCAAATACTTTATGTCCTCACTTGTTTGTGTAATCTAAAAACAGCCAAAAATCATAGAAATGGAGAATAGAATCATGGTTCCTAGGAGAAGGGAAATGGAGGAAAGAGAGGGATGGTGTTCAAAAGGTACAAATTTCCAGTTGTAAGATGAATAAGTTCTGGAGAACTATGTGTATCCTGGTGACTATAGTTAACAGTTCTCTATTAGATAAAGTTACTAAGATGATGGATATTAAATAATATCACCACATACATACACACAGACACACAAGCACACGCATGGTAATTAAGTGAGGGGGTGCAAGGTGTTAACTATTGTGATGACCATTTCTCAGTATACACATGTATCAAATTATTGCACTGTACACCTTAACATGGAATATCTCAAATCTGGAAAAAAGAATTGTGTTTATATTGCAATATTTTAATAATATAAGACAGAAATATTCAATCACATGAAATAATAAAAACTGTTAAAATATACAGTAGAACACAATCAAGTTAACAGACATGTATTCAAATCATTCTGCTCTCCTTGGGGTAGTAGATAAAGAATAGCTGAGAACACTTTTGATTCTGATGAAGAACTCACAATAGATCAAAGTGACTAAGTTCCCAAAAGATCATCATGTTTTATGACACATAGCTATGTTTCATGATAATGATATTTGATCTTTAAAGCAGGACAAGTTAGAAGAAACATAATAGAATGACTAGTTGTAATTGCTAAGTGGAAATACAAATGATATAAAGAAACCACTTGGTTTGACAAAAATCAATAAAAGCTGATGGTTGTTTCTCTTTGATAGGATAACAGAAAATGTCATAGAGTTGTTTTTCTTATATCAATAAAGAAATATTGTTTATCTTAGTAACACTAACTAGGATTAAGTTTTAAATTAGACTTAAACAGGTGATAAATTTGAGATAGTGAAGTGAAGTCGTTCAGTCATGTCCGACTCTTAGCGACCCCATGGACTGTAGCCTATCAAGCTCCTCCATCCATGGGATTTTCCAGGCAAGAGTGCTGGAGTGGATTACCATTTCCTTCTCCAGGGGGATCTTCCCAACCCAGGAATCGAACCCAGGTCTCCCGCATTGCAGGCAGACGCTTTACCATCTGAGCCACCAGTTTGAGATAAACAGATGGTAATTATTAAATGGAATATACTTATACAGCCCATTTATCAATTTGATTTTAGGTCAGGATATTTATGTTTTATATTGGATCATTTGTAATTCCAGAAATAACCTTAAAGAACAATTATAGTGATGTTCCATTTAAAATGACCACTTTCAGGCTTAGAGTTGGTTTTCTATATTGGTAAAAATGAAATTTAGAAAAGATCAAGAGTTTGACACTATATAAGCAAATATGAAATCTGATGTGTTGAAATCATAGATAGGTGTTGGAATAAGCCAACAGCATTTATAATGCAAGTAGCCATCCTGCTTACTCACAGAAGAGTTACAGACTATATCTTCAGAATACAATAATCACTATCATATTTCAGTTCACATTTCGCCATCTGTTTTTGTTACTTGGTACCAGATGTCTATTTGCAGCTATCTACATTTATGTCACAAGGTGTCCTAGCTCTGCTGGAGTCTTTCAATCAAGACCCATGCAAAAGCGCCTTAGTATTTTCCTGAAATTCAGTGTAAATAAAAATTGAAATCTGAACCAATATAGACTAGAATATGAACCAACCTGCCTTCCAGCTGGGAAAGGATCTTTTGGCCCACAGAGTAGATGCCAAAGTGTTGTTAGCATCAAAACAGTTATTGAAGAGACAACTAGGGGAATAAAATTTAAACTATTAAACATTTTCTTACTATGTTTCTACTAGACTGGTCACTTTTTTATTCACAAAGAATAACCTTAAAGAACTAGAAACAGCAGTTAACACTACATATCTCTTTATTTACTTATTGTATGTATCGTCTCACCTAAATATAAACCCTATGAGTGCAACAATCTAATCTCTGCTGTTTAACAATGTATCTCCATCTACCAGAAAGCTGACTGATAAATATCTATTGAGTCAATAAAAAACATCTTACATGTTTATCTATGGAATTTTGACCCCAGATATTATATAAGAATGCTTTAGGACATATTTTGTATATTAAAATAAAACTGATTTTAAAGAAAAAATTTAATATAATCAGATGCAAATGTATACATTCTACTGTATTTCCCGTTTTTTTTAGAATAATTAGGTGATTTTCTGCTAACTAAAACTTTGAAACTTTTTATTCTTAAAAGACTTGAATATATATTCAGATAACATATCCAGCCTTCACAATTTGCTTATGGAAAAAACTGGAATCTGTTAATGCCCACTTCAAATTCCTGAGCCACTTGGCCCCTACAAATATTTGATATCAATATATTTTATACAGAATTTTATAGAAGACACTAGTGAAAACCTAACCATGGTACTATCAATTTCCTTTCCCTTTTATTTATTATTTATGAATAAAAGAGACAAAGCAATCAGAATCCTGGCAGGAAACAAATAATGCATGAACTTTGGATTTTAAAGTTTAGAGAACCTAGTTAGAACAAGGTCTCATTCCCAATTTTAGGACTGAAAATGTAAAGAAAACACGGCTGTTACCAGAAAAAGAGGCACTGTAGAATGCCTCTGAAAAGAGCTGTGATATTAGGACACAAATGAATTTCAGTGATTTTACAAGTGGTGGGGAGGAGAAGGAAATTCTATCTACATCTGAACCTACTTCATATCTACACCTACATCACATCTAATGGGAATACCAGACCACCTGACCTCCGTCCTGAGAAATCTGTATGCAGGTCAGGAAGCAAGAGTTAGAACTGTACATGGAAAAACAGGCTGGTTCCAAATCGGAAAGGAGTACGTCAAGGCTGTATATGGTCACCCTGCTTATTTAAATTATATGCAGAGTACATCAAATGAAATGCTGGGCTGGATGAAGCACAAGCTGGAATCAAAACTGCAGGGAGAAATATCAATAACCTCAGATATGCTGATGACACCACCCTTATGGCAAAGGCGAAGAAGAACTAAAGAGCCTTTTGATAAAAGTGAAAGAGGAGAATGAAAAAGTTGACTTAAAACTCAACATTCAGAAAACTAAGACTATACACATGGTCCCTTCACTTCATGGCAAAAATGGGGAAACAGTGGAAACAGTGACAGACTTTATTTTCTTGGGCTCCAAAATCACTGCAGATGGTGACTGCAGCCATGAAATTAAAAGACACTTACTCCTCGGAAGAAAAGTTATGACCAACCTAGACAGCATATTAAAAAGCAGAGACATTACTTTGCCAACAAAGGTCCATCTAGTCAAAGCTATGGTTTTTCCAGTAGTCATGTATGGATGTGAGAGTTGGACTGTGAATAAAGCTGAGCGCCGAAGAATTGATGCTTTTGAACTGTGGTGTTGGAGAAGACTCTTGAGAGTCTCTTGGACTGCAAGTAGATCCAACCAGTCCATCTTAAAGGAAATAAATCCTGAATATTCTTTGGAAGGACTAATGCTGAAGCTGAAACTCCAATACTTTGACTACCTGATGAGAAGAACTAACTCATTAGAAAAGACCCTGATGCTGGGGAAGATTTAAGGTGGGAAGGAGAAGGGGATGACAGAGGAAGAGATGGTTGGATGGCATCACCGACTCAATGGACATGAGTTTGAGTAAACTCTGGGACTTAGTGATGGACACGGAGGCCTGGTGTGCTGCAGTCCATGAGGTCGCAAAGAGTTGGACATGACTGAGTGACTGAACTGAACTGAGCTGAACATCGACATCTATACCTACATCGGTAGCTCTATCCACATCTACACCTCCATTTAAATCTAAATCTGTATCTATACCTACATCTATCTATACCTATACCTACACCTACATCTGTACTTAATACCTACACCTATATCTACAACACATTTCCATCTAACATATTTACATCTACATCTATATCCACATCTATATTTGTATCTACACCTACCTCTATCTATACCTATACCTACATCTACATCTATAGTTATATCTACACCTGCATCTACATCCACATCTATAATTGGATCTACACCTATATCTACAGCTATGTCTACATCTACATCTATATCTGCATCCACATCTACTTCTATCAGTTCAGATCAGATCAGTCACTCAGTCGTGTCCGACCCCATGAATCGCAGCACGCCAGGCCTCCCTGTCCATCACCAACTCCTGGACTTCACTCAGACTCACGTCCATCGAGTCAGTGATACCATCCAGCCATCTCATCCTCTGTCGTCCCCTTCTCCTCCTGCCCCCAATCCCTCCCAGCATCACAGTCTTTTCCAATGAGTCAACTCTTCTCTTGAGGTGGCCAAAGTACTGGAGTTTCAGCTTTAGCATCATTCCTTCCAAAGAAATCCAGGGCTGATCTTCAGAATGGACTGGTTGGATCTCCTTGCAGTCCAAGGGACTGTCAAGAGTCTTCTCCAACACCACAGTTCAAAAGCATCAATTCCTCGGCGCTCAGCCTTCTTCACAGTCCAACTCTCACATCCATACATGACCACAGGAAAAACCATAGCCTTGACTAGACGAAATTTTGTTGGCAAAGTAATGTCTCTGCTTTTGAATATGCTATCTAGGTTAGTCATAACCTTCCTTCCAAGGAGCAATCGTCTTTTAATTTCATGGCTGCAGTCACCATCTGTGATTTTGGAGCCCCCAAAAAATAAAGTCTGACATTGTTTTCACTGTTTCCCCATCTATTTCCCATGAAGTGATGGGACCAGATGCCATGATCTTCGTTTTCTGAATGTTGAGCTTTAAGCCAACTTTTTCACTCTCCACTTTCACTTTCATCAAGAGGCTTTTTAGTTCCTCTTTGCTTTCTGCCATAAGGGTGGTGTCATCTGCATATCTGAGGTTATTGATATTTCTCCCGGCAATCTTGATTCCAGCTTGTGTTTCTTCCAGCCCAGCGTTTCTCATGATATACTCTGCATATAAGTTAAATAAGCAGGGTGACAATATACAGCCTTGACGAACTCCTTTTCCTATATCTGTATCTAAATCTATTTTCTGGCTGAATAGTTATTTATCTATTCTGAATCTCAATGTCCCTCCTTCTTTGATTTCTTGCCTGTGCTCCTCATTTTTGAAACCCCCTCAGAAATCAAAAGTCAAAGCAGCTTCTTGAAGTCACACATACAAGTGTAGAATAAATTTGGGCAGGAAAATAGAGAACAAGCATGGGACAATCCGAATGGGGAACTAAGAAATCAGTTGCCCACTTTGTCTTGCACAATAACTTTAGCAATATTTGTGGGGTAATTGATAAAAAGTGGTTGGCCAGATAAAACAGAGTAGACACTAGTGAGATTCCTGTAAGGGAAATACCCAGGAGGTAGAGTAGCTAAAATTGAATTTAAGGATTAACCAGATAGTTCTATTTACTATTGTTTTTTTCTGCTGATATCAACCTGGCTTGAGAATACTGACCAGAATGAGTGTGTGTGTGTGTGTGTGTGTGTGTGTTAGTCTTTCAGTCATGTCTGACTCTGGCTTCTGTGTCTATGCAATTCTCCAGGCAAGAATACTGGAGTGGGTGGTCATTCCTTTCTCCAGGGGATCTTCCTGACTCAGTGATGGAACCCAGATCTCCTGCCTTGCAGGCAGATTCTTTACCATTTGAGTTACCAGTGATATTTATGCTGCTCCATTTTCCATTCATAAATAAAAAAAATCTTTATTACACATTGAAGAAAGTAACATTATCACATACATTCTGAACAGAATATAACAGTTATCTTGGATATGTCGTTAGAGGACCCAACACAATATTTTCTGAATGTTTTTAGTTTTTTAACTCTGTTTTCTTTTTTTTTTAATTTAATTTAATTTAATTTTTTAACTTTACAATATTGTATTGGTTTTGTCATATATTTCTGAATGTTTTTAAAAGCCCAAGTATTATTGTTGCTTTTAAATTTCTGCTTCCTATCCATGTCATTCAAGCATCTTGAAAATAAAAACATCCCTTTATTATCCTTACTCAGCCTCAGTCCTTTGTTATCTGGCTTGGGCACCCAAGAATACATGGAACCACTTTCCCTTAGTTCAGACAATACCTGCTGATACAGTGGGTACTTTTCAGTCATTACCTAAAGATACTTCTATAAATAATACTCCAGAACAATAAAAAATAAATAAACAAATATTATCAACAATATTAAAAATTATGCTACGCCTTAGCTTATGTATCATAATATTGCAGTTTTCATATATCTACAATCTAAACTCTAAAAATTTCCAAGTAGCCTACTTGCTTTTCAAAATTACAGTCTTTGCCCATTGCTTTTCTCTCTAAATGTTCCCCTGAGGCAAGCTCTTTCAGCCTCATGTTTTCTTTTAAAATGTTTGTTATTGATGTAAAATTTACATACAGTAACATACACTAACTTAAGTGGTTAGCTGCTTGACAAATGCATATACTGTGTAATCACCATTCCAATCAAAGCATAGTGTATGTCCACCACACCCTTTTCTAGTTAAGCCTCCTTTCTGAGACAATGTTATCTTGCATTCCTAAATATTAATGAGTCTCTCCCTCTGATGAATTGCATTAGGGGTTTAATTATTTTATTAATGTTTCAAAAGAAACAACTTCTGGCTTTTTAAATGAAGTACAATTGGCTAATAATATTAAATTAGTCTCAAGGGTACATCAATATTTGTATATATTGTGAAATGATCACAATAAGTCTAGTTACCATCTACCATACCATCCCTATCATACAGGGACAAAAATTTTCCTTGTTCGGAGGACTAATGAGATCCACATCGTTAGCAACTTTCACATGCATAATGCTTAATTATAACTACAGTCACCATGTTGTACATTATATCCCATGGATGGTTTATTTTATAACTGGAACTTTGTACTTTTCATTCCTTCATCCACTTTGCCCATCCACCACCCCCTGCCTCTGGCAAACACCAATCTGCTTTCTGTGTCTGTGAAATTTTATTTATTTTTTATTGGCTTTTAAATTGCATTATATTTTGTTGATATTTACTTTTATCTTTATTATTTAATTTATTCATGCACTTTGCTATTTTTTATTTATTTCTAATTTCTTAATATGAAGTTATATCATTGAATTTAAACCTGTTTTTCTTCCTCATGTAAACATTCAAATATCCATTTTCTCAATAACTAGGAGTGCATGATCCTCCTGGGTAACTGATCTTATAATAGCTAAAACAATCTTTATAAAATGAATAAATTGGGAAGATTATTTTATTTGAAATTAAGACAGTGTGATATTGGCAGGGGGATAGACACATAGACCAATGGAACAGAAAACAGAATCCATAAATAGAGCCAGAAAAAGGCAAAGGCAATACAGGAAAGACAACCTCTTCAACAAATGGTGCTGGAGCAATTGGACAGCCATAGGCAAGGAAAAAAAAAGTGAAAAATAGAACTTCAATCTAAACCTTACAGCTAAATGTAAGATGACAAACTTCAAACCTTTAAACTAAAACCTTTAGGATTTTGGACTTGATAAAGATTTCTTAGAATCTGAACAAAATCATGATTCATAAAAGAAAAAAGTGATAAACTGAGTATCATCAAAATGATAAATGCTTGTTCTAGAAAATCTTACTGGATTAGAATGAAAAGGCAAAATATGGAGTAGAAGAATATGTTTGCAAATTACATATCCAACGAAGGATTCACATTTAGAAATATAAAAAAGTTCAAAACTTAACAGTAAAAGTAAACAATCAAATCAAATTGTAAAGTGGGCAACACATGAGCACTTTCACAAAAGAGGATATACAACTGTCAAATGCATGAAAATAATTTCAACATCATTAATCATCAGGAGAATGTAAACTTAAAAACAAGGAGATGTCACTCCACATATATCAGAATAACTAAAATTAAAAATAGTGACATCAAATTCTGGTAGAAAGCAGGAAAACTGGATTACTTATGCATCCCTGGTTGGAATGTAAAATGGTACAGTACAGCCTTTCTAGAAAGCAGCTTGTAAATTTCTTGTGAAATAAAATATCCAATTAAAATAACCAGTAGTTTATGGACTGAAAAATTTTGTACTTCCCAAAGTCCTTTGTTAGTCCTAATCCCTAGGGTGGCTGTCTTTGGAGATGATGTCTCTAATGAAGCCAATAATGTTCAATTAAGTCACAAGAATGGGACCCTGACCCAGTAGACTCACTGTCTGTATAAAAAGAGACATGAGACAGCTTACTATTTCTACACACACAAGTTGTGAGCACATGGGGAGAAGATGAACCTTTGCAACACAATGGGGAGCTCTCAACAGACACCAAACCTTCTTTACTTTGACTTTGGACTTTCAGACTCCAGGCATGTGAGTAGTTATATTTTGGTGTTTAAACCACAGAATTTATGGCTTTTTCTTATGACAACCCTTGCCAACAAACATACCATATAATCCAGTAACTGTATTGTTTGTCATTTATTATAGAAAAATGAAAACTTATGCTTACACAAAAAGCTATGCACAAATATTTATTGCAGCTTTATTTATAGTAATTTGCAACTGGAATCATTTGTCCTTCAACAGGTGAAAGGGGAAACCAAGTGTGGTCTATACATACTATGGACCATGATTCAGCAATAAATAAAGAAAAAAGTTTGCATTTAATCTCCAAGTTAAAAAAATCTAAATGTTACATACTGCATGATTCTGTTTATACAACATGCTTAAAAGTATGATATTTTGGAAATGGAAGAAAGTTTAGTATTCGGTTTCTAGAGGTTAGGAGGGTGCCAGGGGAAGCTGCAGGGAGTGGGATGTGAATACAAAAGTGCAACGTATATTCAAAAGTGAATATAAAATTCCTTGTAGGACTGGATCTGTTCCTTATCTTGACTGTGATAGTGGATCCAAAACATACACAAGATTATTTACTATTATGTGTGTGTGTGTGTGTGTGTGTCTGTCTGTGTGTAAATCTTATATAGACTTTATTGAATTTACCCCTACTTGCCAAAATAAGAAATACCACATATAATATTAAAATCATGTTAAAAAAGACAAATCTTTTAAGCATATAAAATGATCATACCAAAAGGTTGATTATCTGTGGCTTCCATAACGATATATTCAGTTCAGTTCAGTCACTCAGTCGTGTCCGACTCTTTGTGACCCCATAAATTGCAGCACGCCAGGCCTCCCTGTCCATCACCAACTCCCGGAGTTCACCCAGACTCACGTCCATCGAGTCAGTGATACCATCCAGCCATCTCATCCTCTGTCATCCCCTTCTCCTCTTGCCCCCAATCCCTCCCAGCATCAGAGTCTTTTCCAATGAGTCAACTCTTCGCATGAGGTGGCCAAAATACTGGAGTTTCAGCTTTAGCATCATTCCTTCCAAAGAAATCCCAGGGCTAATCTCCTTCAGAATGGACTGGTTGGATCTCTTTGCAGTCCAAGGGACTCTCAAGAGTCTTCTCCAACACCACAGTTCAAAAGCATCAATTCCTCGGCGCTCAGCCTTCTTCACAGTCCAACTCTCAAATCCATACATGACTACTGGAAAAACCATGGCCTTGACTAGACGAACTTTTGTTGGCAAAGTAATGTCTCTGCTTTTGAATATGCTATCTAGGTTGGTCATAACTTTCCTTCCAAGGAGTGAGTGTCTTTTAATTTCATGGCAGCAGTCACCATCTGCAGTGATTTTGGAGCCCAGAAAAATAAAGTCTGACACTGTTTCCACTGTTTCCCCATTTATTTCCCATGAAATGATGGGACCGGATGCCATGATCTTCGTTTTCTGAATGTTGAGCTTTAAGCCAACTTTTTCACTCTCCACTTTCACTTTCATCAAGAGGTTTTTTAGTTCCTCTTCACTTTCTGCCATAAGGATGGTGTCATCTGCATATCTGAGGTTATTGATATTTCTCCCAGCAATCTTGATTTCATCTTGTGCTTCTTCCAGTCCAGCATTTCTCATGATGTACTCTGCATATAAGTTAAATAAGCAGGGTGACAATATACAGCCTTGAGGTACTCCTTTTCTATTTGGAACCATTAGTATTTATTTTATTGACCCCCAAAGTCAAAAGTAAATTTACTTTATAGATGAAGTGGTATCCATAATTTAAAGTGAGTCAGCATTGCTTATATGCATAGATAAAACGATATTAAATTCTTAATAAAATGCATTCACTTCATAAGCCATAGAATATATTTTAACCTTACTCAAGTCTGTATTAAAGTTAACTCTTACAAAGTCCTTTTGCTTTTCTTTAGGGTATTTTAAATATTAGAATTTGTTTTGTGATTGGGATTTTTTTTCTTCATGAATCAGATATACAGAGATAAATGAGATCTCACAGGTACAATCGTGCAATCTTTTTATTTAACTAGTGATATTCAAGTGCTTCATTTAGTTTAAAATATCTTATCCAATTTCATTATTTCAAATCCTTCTATCTCTTCACCTCAAACAAATACAATGACTTCTGCTCCCCCAAATCCACTGACTTCTTTGCCTAACTTCAAAGTCACCCTACTTAGTTACCATATGAAATAGGCATTTTCCAGGATTTGTTGGATATATTTTTTCATGTTATTTGAGATTTCTGAGCATATCATATAGCTAGAAATTCTCACTAGCATTATTTTCTAAAATTTCCTCAGCACTTCTTAGTCTCTTTAAGGAGCCCCCCTTTCTCCTCTTTTGGTGCAAAGTAAGGGTCTTTCTCGAATCTGTTATTTATTGCTCTTTCTTTTCACAATATGCTCTCTTTGGATGATCTTATCATCATCTCTGTTGAATTCCAAAGAATTTTTTTTAACCTGTTTTGCACCCTATTATCAAATAAATAGTATTCTCCATGGCTTCAAGTACCATATACATTTGAATTAATTCTTAAGTTGAAAATGTTTCCTGAGCTTCCAAATCCACAGGTTTAACTATACATGTAGCACCTGCTGTTGGTGGTTACACAGATGTGTCTTCAAATCAAAGGATCCAGACTGACTTATCATTGTTTCACAAAAAAAAACTGCACCTCATTTTTTTATATCTCAAAAAATGGAACCAACAACTACTCTATTATTCATATCAAGAAATAGAAAGATACTTGAACTTTATTGTTTAAAAACATGATCTTTCCAATATGTTTCCACTATATCTCCTTTTCTTATATGTGCATGTGCTTAGTCGCTCAGTCATGTTTGATTCTTTACAACCCCATGGCCTGTAGCCTGCCAGGCTTCTCTGTGCATGGGGATTCTCCAGGCAAGAATACTGGAGAGGGTTGCTATGTCCTTCTCCACTATATGTTCATACTCATTCTTTATATTAATATCTGAAAAATAAGTTTTTAAAAATCCCAAATTTCTATACATCTGTGTCTCTTTTGCTGTCTCGCATACAGGTTCCATTCATGATACTGGATGCTTGGGGCTGGTGTACTGAGACGACCCAGAGGGATGGTACAGGGAGGGAGGAGGGAGGGGAGTTCAGGATGGGGAGCACTGTATACCTGTGGTGGATTCATGTTGATGTATGGCAAAACCAATACAATATTGTAAAGTAAAAAATAAATAAATAAATAAAAACATATTTCACACACACACAAAAAAAATCCCAAATTTCACAATATCCCAAATTACTTCTCAGTAGTCTATTCCCATGGAGAAGGCAATGGCACCCCACTCCAGTACTCTTGCCTGGAAAATCCCATGGACGGAGGAGCCTGGTAGGCTGCAGGCCATGGGGTCGCTAAGAATCGGACACAACTAAGTGACTTCACTTTCACTTTTCACTTTCATGCATTGGAGAAGGAAATGGCAACCCACTCCAGTGTTCTTGCCTGGAGAATCCCAGGGACGGGGCAGCCTAGTGGGCTGCCCCGTCTCTGGGGTCGCACAGAGTCGGACACGACTGAAGCAACTTAGCAGCAGCTTCAGCAGTAGTCTATTCCCAAAAATGCTTTAGGGTGCTCTTTCTAATATACAAGTTTGATTATACAGTATCTTTGCTTAAAGTAGACTCCCTGATATAGTCCAGACTCCTCAGAGGAACATAAAAATGCCTTCATGAACAGCTCATTTCCTACTAGACATCCTCAGGGATATTGCACTAAATGCAGGTGTAGAAATAGTTCATACCCATTACCAACTCTGTGCATCTCTACTTGTGTTCCGACTCTCTGGAATAATCAGCTCTCATCACAAAATTCACCATCACCTTGTCCTATTGTATAGCTTATTTTTTAAGCTCGGTTTTCATACCATCTATGAATTCTTCATTTGTCCTTGTACTGAGGCAATGATTGGTTAGTCATCCCCTCACATGAAGTCTCCTCAAGGCTTGCAGATGTGTACCATGCATAAAACTGTCAAACACTCCCCAGGTTGTATTATAGTGGTTTGTTGATGTGTAGGAATTCTGCACTAGCTTTACTATAAAGCATCTTTCAATTCTCTATTAACTTTCTGTGCACATATCAAGCTGGACACAGTAAGAATCTGTTGATTGAATAAATGGTCTTAATTGGGCAATGTCCCTTGCTATTATTCAAATCACATAATAGATTAATAAAATCACATCATTAATTTTATCAGTCTTTTATAATATGTTTTTCAGCAAATTGTCTCTAAAGCTCCATAAATATTTTAAAATGTTTTTTCAGAATTGCATTATTTGTATATAATGTATATACGTTTATACTGTATATAAGTATATATAATACACTGATATCTATTCATAAGAATACATATTAAAAATAAAATAAGTTACTCTGTGAATTTCAATGCTTTAAGAGATTTCTAAACAACTTTTACTTTTCAAATGAAAATCTGTGGAAATATGCATTAGAATAAAATAGTATATTGAATTAGAACATGTAAGAAAGATATTTCATTATATTTGATCATTTTTTAATCTCAAGCATGCTGCTGCTACGGCTGCTAAGTCGCTTCAGTCGTGTCCGACTCTGTGCGACCCCAGAGACGGCAGCCCACCAGGCTCCCTGTCCCTGGGATTCACCAGGCAAGAACACTGGAGTGGGTTGCCATTTCCTTCTCCAATGCGTGAAAGTGAAAAGTGAAAGTGAAGTCACTCAGTTGTGTCTGACTCCTAGCGACCCCATGGACTGCAGCCTACCAGGCTCCTCCGTCCATGGGATTTTCCAGGCAAGAGTACTGGAGTGGGGTGCCAATCTCAAGTATACTATAATGCAAATTTTTGGAATTGGGCATTTAAAATATTCTATTTTTAATGTTTTTATGTGATTCATGTGTACTTCCTAATGGAACAAAGAGTAATGTTGAAAATTTAAACCTTTCCATTTTATTTCTAAAGTCTGTATTATTTCCTTCACAACAGTATAACGAAAGAAGGCATTCAGGTGATGAATATGTCAGTTTTAAAACTATGTATATGCTATGTGCTTTTTTATCAGAATTATGATGTGAGGTATATTTCAAACAGGAAAAATTGAATTTAAATGTCCAAATAAGAATTTACAAATAAGCTATATAATTATTGATTAGATCTTTGGGAATGACACAAAGAAGGAAAATGCTTCATTATGCTAAGTCATGAAAACCTCGATTTGACTACTGGAGAACATGTATGTATATGCACTGTGATTTTTCAAACAAGTGAAGTGTCTTGTAATTTATTGTGGATGGGAACCCATATGTCATCCTATACCACTTTTCTCCTCAAAATAACAGCTCATTATCCTTAGGGTCAGAGAGATGTTAATATATGTTCAAATTCTACTACCTTATCCCAATTTATGAAAGTACTCTTGTCATTTTGAGAAAATGCAGACTTATTGTTTATTTATTTATTTAGGATTTTTTTCAAGGTTGCTTGAAGTCCTTAATATTCTGAGGTTTGTAAGATCTCTGTTTTGAGAGGCTAGAGAATGACTATTTCCCAAACATTTTATCAAGGATTACTTTTCATTTATTTTTGTCATCCTGAGTTTGAGAGTGACTAATACCTTCATTTTGTAGACAGAGAATCTCAAGACCAGAGACTTTAAAACCATCTCTAGGTCACAAAACAAGTGAACAGAGAACACAGAGTATTATTCCCTTATAATCAAATATTCTGCCTCTACAAAAGTATGACTGTAAACACAATTTCAGTTATATCAAAACCTTTAAAAGAAAGGCAAAGTAATTTTGATCAAGTTAAATGTTATTAATAAAATCATTAAGCACTCAAATTTAAAATATCTAATGGATATTTTTATTAAGTCTTACTATTCATTAAGAACTAGTAAGATATATCCTAGCAGGCAACAAAGTCTGTGGAAATAGTTGACAGCATGCTTACTTACTTTCAAAGAAGACAACTTGGAGTATCTTAGGTATGCTCCAGAAGATGCCCCCAAAAGTGCCATAAAAGGCACCCAAAGCAGAGGCTTTGTAACATCCCAGAGGGATAGGGGGAAGAGGGTGATGCGAGGGGAGTTCAGGATGGGGGGACACATGTATACCTGTGGCCAATTCATGTTGATGTATGGCAAAATCCATCACAATGTTTTAAAGTATGTGGTGGATTCATTTTGATATATGGCAAAACCAATACAATATTGTAAAGTTAAATAAAATAAAATTTAAAAAAAGACGATTTGAAAAAATAAAAAAATAAAGTAATTATCCCCCAATTAAAATAAGTAAATTATTTTTTCTAAAAAAATAAAAAAATATGTCTGAAAATGAGTGACCAATTTTTCTCTATCCTATAGCTACAACCATAAGAGAATTCTGCTTGCAGAGGAGTACAATGGTAAATAGTAGTAAATAGTAAATAGCACAATAGTAAATATTTTTCCTTAAGTTAAATCCTTATGAATGTTGTTGCATCAGCCAAAAGGTCCACAGATATTTGTTGTCATTCAAATTTGTTATCTTTATATCATATATATTTTAAAAACATTTGACACAATAAGCTGACTCTAGAATTCTACTGTATCTTTGCCTTCTAGTCTTTATTCATCTCAAAAACCACTTTAGATTCTAGTCTCTCACTGTTATAAATTTAATTATTGCTTTCTCCTTGTGAGCAAAATTGCAAAACATGTTTATTCCTTGCCATTCATACATAAAATCATTTAAGGGAAAATTGGCAGGATGCATCTGAGATTTTGGATGTGTGATTTGAAGACACTACATACGCTTGTGTAAAGGCAGGTGGCAAAGTGTGAAACCAAAACTATATCCATTATGTTCATTTGCTTTACCATTTAGAAAGCACAGATGTTAACTATATAACAATAAGGTGTTTCTTTATTGTAATCACCTGCTGTTAGGGTCCCTCCTGGCACAGTAGCCAAATGGATTCTTGTTTCTGTCTCATTTACAAGGTGTTTGTTATTTGATGGCTCAAAACAAAATTGGAAGTTATTTTCCATTCATAAGAAATGCTTAAAGTGAGCTAATTTTGAAGAAAAATCCGTATCAATTTGGATTACATACTATCATAATTGTAGACATTCATCATAATGTGATTTGTGTTGATTTTCAGCATAAAATCTAGTTCTCTCTGGGTTTATCTTTTGATTTGCTATTGTTTAAGCTGAGTGCTTTCTACATACTGACAGTCCTGAAAATGATTATATAATTCTTTTTTCCTTTAGCTCTCAATCACAATATGGAAAATTGTAATATTTTCCTGTTTGTTGTTGAGTTAGAATGAACATTTTTAAGAGATTTTGCTTTTAAATACCAGAATTCACATTGAATACACACTTATATGCAAGTATTTACATATATAATGTATAATATTATAGGTATGATATATGTAATGCATATCTATATTATAAAGATTTTTTCATTAATGCATTAGTCAGAAGTTTTATCAGCAAAGAGATAATCTAAAATTCACAAAGACTGTCTTCCTGGAGGTGCAATCCACTTGTCTCCTTCTCATAATGCCTAAGGTGATTGAAACTTTTAAACTTCCCAATTTTTCCTCTTTGGAGTTAATCTATTGATATTTTTCAAGCATCCTAAACTTTCTACCAGTGACATGTACAACGTGCAGAGTTTCAAAAGTCCATTCTCCTCATCAGTTCGCTCTTCACCTGAGACCTGGTGGAGGACAGAGCTTCAGCTTCTAACTTAATCTTTAGTTTATTGGAACAGGCTCCTGTCCATAGCTAGACCAGATCGAAATCTCTGTCTCTCTATTAACCTTCCTTTCTGTTTGAATGTATATCACATGTATAAGACACTGTATAATCTAGTAAGCATGTAGTGATGATTCACAATAAATATCATAACTGCTAAAATAGAATTAGGTATAAAAATTTTCAATTATTCAATGAAATTATTTGCAGATGTTCTGTGGCTGCCACTAAGTCACAAGTCACTAAGTCATGTCTGACTCTTTGCAACCCCATGGACTGTAGCCTCTGTCCATGAGATTTTCCAGGCAAGAACACTGAAATGGGTTGCCATTTCATTCTCCAGGGGATCTTCCTGAACCAGGGATCATCCTGCTTCACAATCAGTTGCTAAATATAACTTAACTCTGGTCTAGAAAGATCAAGGACATATGATATTACCCTCAAAGAAAACACAATCTAACAGAAGAAATTACAGATTCTAAAATTGTCAGATAACTTCTAAAAAATCAATGTCCATTTTTATAGGTAAAAAAATGCTTTCCTTCCAAATAAATATCTCTTTTTAAAACAAACATGAATCTTAACATGCCAATAGAATCTAGGAAATGTTCATCATCTAATTATTCATTGTACTCTAATTAAACCTGTGTTTAATAAAATATTGAGTTTACAAATATATGCATTTTCACTTGCAAAGCTATTGCTTTTTTTGTATACCACCCTTTGAATTCTAATAATTAAGAGCCTTCAGAATACCATTGTATTAATTAAATGATGCTAAGGTATTATAACAAAAAACATGATATTTTAAATATGATAGATATATTTTTCATGCTTATATTAAAGCGAAAACATGTTTTGAAGGACTACTCACTCATTTTCCTCCCAGTGGCAATTCAAGGACTGGAATTTCTTCCATCTTAATGCTTCATTATCTTCAACAGGACCTCAAAGTGCGCCCTTTTCATGTGCATTCAGTCCATGAAAATAACACACAGTGGGGACCACCAAGGGGGCAACTTTAAGTTATGACCAACTTAGACAGCATATTAAAAAACAGAGACATTACTTTGCAACAAAGGTCTTTCTAGTCAAGGATATGGTTTCTCCAGTGGTCATGTATGGATGTGAAAGTTGGACTATAAAGAAAGCTGAGCGCCAAAGAATTGATGCTTTTGAACTGTGGTGTTGGAGAAGACTCTTGAGAGTGCCTTGGACTGCAAGAACCAACCAGTCCATCCTAAAGGAGATCAGTCCTGAGTGTTCATTGGAAGGACTCATGATGAAGCTGAAATTGCAATACTTCGGTTACCTGATGCGAAGAACTGACTCATGTGAAAAGACCATGATGCTGGGAAAGATTGAAGGTGGGAGGAGAAGGGGACGACAGAAGATGAGATGGTTGGATAGCATCACCGACTCAATGGACATGAGTTTGAGTAAACTCCAGGAGTTGGCGATGGACAGGGAAGCCTGGCTTGCTGCAATCCGTGGGGTTGGACATGAGTTGGACACGACTGAGCAACTGAACTGACTGACTGACTAAAATCACCATAAACACATGTGTTCATTTCCCATCAGCTGTTATACAGCCACAACCACTACAGGAAATTTGAAAACTTCACACATTTGTGATTTCAGGGGAAAAAAAAAAAAGGAAAATGGGTTAAGGTGTTTGGTGAAGAGCTATTGCCTATTTTCTAAATTAAAATTAGTATATATGTGTGTGTGTATGTATATGCATAGTATTAGATTGTTGTATGTTGGAAATAATCCTTAAAATACATCTATTTGAATCCCAAGAATCCCCAAGAGTTCTTAAAGGTAATTTAGATTTTTTTTCTTCTCTGTTTCCATTAGTGTTCTGCTTGGAATACAAGGGGAGATTATGCAATATATGACTTCCTGTAATCTTTATCTTCCAAAATGCTTTCTAGTATTATTTTTTTTAAGTTAGAAAATATTTCTGTCAATTGATATTACTTGAAATAGTAGACAATGCAGAGGAAATTCTGGTAAACTTTTGTAAATGGTTTACTCCTTTGTATTACTGAGAGGTTTTGAAAAGAATCAGGAGACATTTCTCCCCGCTTTAAAAATATACCCTAATATAGGAAAAGATTAACTATCCAGCATTTTAATGGAATTAAGGAGTTTTCAATGTCCTTTAGAGAAAATTGCTATTTACATTTTAAAAATTATTTGCCATCATGTTTTTGTTACAATACCCTAACATAATTTAATTAATACAATGATATTTCAAACTCTTAAATATTAGAATTTAAAGGGTGATATACAAAATAAATAAATAAATTTTCCATTATCTCATGAACAAAAAACTCCAAAATGTCACCAATTTTTTATATATTCAAAATATTTTGAAAGAAATAATTGACTCAGAAGATGTGAACTCACACAAGCACTGCAACCAACTATACTCAAATAAGATATTTTTAAAAAGATGTGAACTAAATTTTCCCCTGAATTAAAACTACTGAGGACTGTGATTTATTTACATATTTTTCTTGCCAACTTTATTAGAATATGCTAATTTTATGTGAATTTCAAAGGACTTTGCCACAATTAAAATGTATTTTTAAATGATCAAAACTAAGTTTAGATTTTTTCTACTTCAAAATGTCTTCCTGTTTGATGCAATGGCTTGAAAATAAATTGTAGTATATCTGATTGATGTAGATTTGCTATAAAGATCATGTTCTGTGTAGATCTCAAAATGCAAAACTGAATTTTAGAATGGTGAAAATCCACAGATAAAGGTAAAACTGGAAAGGTAAACTGGAAACCAAAAGATTAAGTTTGAGAAACTGTAAGCCCTTTTTATGCTAGTTATACAAAACAAAATCTCAGGAAAGTAGTTTGATTATTATTGCATAAAATAAAAGGGACCAACTCAAATTCCTGCTTTTGCTAAGTTATTCAATAGAGAAAGCTAATGCTTAATTCTAATAGATATTTTTTAGCTCTCTTTGAATATTGAGAAATTTTAGGCTTTCTGTACTTATAATAAAACAGAGATGTGCATTTCATGAAGAACATCATTAAGTTGGTAATTGTTGTTACAGAAATACATTACTTCACATATTAAGCTATAAAATAGTAAGGTTAATAGTATATTTCATTGAGATAGACAAATGAATGCATATATATCATAGTATTACTATTTAGATTACATATTAATTTATTATAAATTAATAAATTATAAATTGACTATAATTTGTTTTTTATTTCAGCTTATGCATCTCATTTTATTTGCATCACTAAATAAAGTTTTTATTAAGCCTTAAGAATGTGAGGAGAAAAGTAATTATTGAAGGAATTTCCTCTCAAAAGTCAAAATCCCAGCATTTAATGAAGCAACAATTTTATTAAGAAATCAAATATATTCAGGAAAGGTAATAGGTAAAAGGTTTCCATCAACGGATACAACAGTAAAAAAGATTCCCATCAATAGACACAAAAATTATGTAGCAAAGGCTGTTGTGATTACTAAGTTGATGTTATTTAATTTTGGAATAAATGCCATTTAGCTCAAAATATGCTGAAGTTTTAGAAAGCTCTGAAAGAAAAAGCGTTTTTTCCTCCATTAGAAAAGTCATGTGCTATTCTTGGATTTTCATTGCAAGCTTAATATCCAATTATTTAAGAGAATTGAAATAATTTAGAAGTTCCTATGATCCCAGACCCTTTTAGTTGAAAGCACACACACACACACACACACACACAGACACAGTGTTTCACATTCAATATCCAGGTGTATTATGTGACCATTGCCATTTAAATGTCTATAAAATTTGAAAATTGTTTTCAAAAGTACTACTAAACATTTAAGAAAAACTAAAACTACTAAGAAATGTTGAAGATATTTTGAAAAATGAGAATACAAATAATTTTCCTGTTTAGAAATCTCAGCCAACTGTCTTCATTTCAACACTGTAAAATCTAGCTGAAGCTCAATACCAGGCAATTATGAAGTAACTCCTGCTCCATCTCCATTATTCCGGGCTGGCTTCACCTAGCTGCCAAGTTGTATATTGTACTTTATTTTCTCCCCTAAAACTTCCTTTCTTAAAAGCACTTTTCACTTTTTTTTTTTAACATAAGCAATATCTCTACATACTTATTTTTTTATCTCAAGCTTAATCTTTAAGTAGGCATTTTCATTGATTCTGACAAGCTATTAAGCTTCTTTCCCTGTGTTTTACAATGCATCATAACATTTCTGTGTTCTCTCCACTGGTATTATATTGAGAACCTTTGAAAGAACAGCTCAAGAAATACCTTCTCAGATTAGATTATGGACTCTAAATTGGTTCCTGGCTTTCAACCTAATCTTCCAGTTTTTCCAATTTCAACTTTGGCCCTTAATATATTGTGTCTTCTTTGTTATGATGTATACCTTTGATTGAACTCTTTTCCATGTGTTCCATAAGTTAGACTTTTGATCTCTTGGTTATTACAGTGACACATGCAATTTTGCTCTAATTACTCCAAAGACAAAATATTATACTTTTGGCTTATCGTCTTACATAATTACACAGTGTAGGACATCAACAAAGTTAGAACATAATTCTGGATGATTTAGAACCTTTAAAATTAAGCATTTCTAATATTGCTAATATAGGTAATATGGCAAGTGACTTACAAGTATCCTACATATGAACGAGTTCTGTTCCGAGAACTTGTAAGTCCAATTTGCTCATAAGTCCAACAAAGTTAGCCTAAGTACTCAACTAACCCTATTGGCTTTATAGTACTGTACTATCATAGGTTTATAATACTTTTCACACAAAAAATACAAAAAAAACTGACAAAAAATAAATAAAATATTTAATCCTTACAAAACAGTACCTTGGAAATTACAGTAGTACAATACAACAACTGATATATAGGAGTTGGCATCAAGTGAATAGGAAGAAGACTTACTGACTGGAGGAGTGAGAGGAGGTGGGAGATAGTAGAGCTGAAGGATCATCAGCAATAAGAGTTGGAGGGCAAGCTGCAATGACATTGATGAAACAGTTTCGTGTTTTAGAAAGTGTGCAACTTGAAGGTTCATAAGTAGAGACTTACTGTATTTTTATATTTAAATATACTTGCAATGTAAAATTAGTTATTTTAACATGAAAAGCCAATCAGTCAAAACAACACTTAGCACTGTGAAGGTGCTGTGACTTGGAGGATGGAGGAAGGCCAGTGGACAGATGTAACTTAATTGCATGAATTATGAAAGTCCCAGGTTAGATCCCATAGCTGTTCCCAACAATCATCTCTTCTTGTTAGCCTCTAATTAACAATATTTCAAAGAATAATTTAGCCTCCCTCAATGTGTGAAGCCTACTCATTGCCCTTTGAATTTTGTCCCATGCTTCATCTGGAGCCATGTGATAAGGATGGTATCATCTTCAGCTTCCCTGGTGGCTCAGACCATAAAGCATGTGCCTACGATGTTGGAGACCTTGAATCCCTTGGTCCGGAAGATCTCCTGGAGAAGGAAATGGCAACCTACTCCACTACTCTTGCCTGGAAAATTCCATCAATGGAGGAGCCTCGTGTCCATGGGGTCACAAAGAGTCAGACACGACTGAGTGACTTCAGTTTCAGTTTTTGTACTGATGGAGTGAAGTGAAGTTGCTCAGTTGTGTCCGACTCCTTGTGACCCCATGGATTGTAGCCTACAGGCTCCACCATCCATGGGATTTTCCAGGCAAGAGTACTGGAGTGGGTTGCCATTTCCTTCTTCAGGAGATCTTCCCGACCCAGGGATTGAACCCGGGTCTCCCACATTGTAGGCACATGCTTTACCGTCTAAGCCACCAGGGAACTAATACTGATGAAACATGCCCAAACAGAGTGTGTACTTTTGTACACTGCTCTTCAGAGATGCTTCCATAAATCAGTGTCTTAGTTTGGGTTGCTGTGACAAAAATACCAAGACTGAATGGTTTAAACAAAAAATACTTATTTCTCAGTTTTAAGGATGGAAGTCTAAGATCAAAATGCTAGTCGATTTGGTAGCTGGTGAGGGTCCTCTTCCTGGCTTGCAGAAACCTAACTTCTTACTACGGAGAAGGCAATGGCACCCCACTCCAGTACTCTTGCCTGGAAAATCCATGGACGGAGGAGCCTGGTAGGCTGCAGTCCATGGGGTTGCTAAGAGTCGGGCACGACTGAACGACTTCACTTTCACTTTTCACTTTCATGAATTGGAGAAGGAAATGGCAACCCACTCCAGTGTTCCTTGTTGCCTGGAGAATCCCAGGGGCGGGGAAGTCTGGTGGGCTGCCATCTATGGGGTCGCACAGAGTCGGACCTGACTGAAGCGACTTAGCAGCAACTTCTTACTATAGCTTCACATGGTAGGGGGAGAGAGGGATCTCATGCCTGTTTTCTCTTATCAACATAATCACACTTGTTCTAAACTTGTATGCTAGTCTTATTAATAAAGGCCCCACCCATATGACCAAATTACACTTCCAAGGTCCCACCTCCAAATACCATCACATGGGGAATTAGAGTGTTAACACATGAATTTAGGTGAAGAAGGGTACAAGCATTCACTTGCTAGCTCATAGTAACAACAGACAAATGTTAATAGGCATGTCCTATGTGTCAGGTAATAAAAATCCTCAAAACAACTTTCACTCTTCATTACGAACTCATGAAATGCTCCCATTTGTTTGACTAACTCTTGTATACTTTTTTCTTAACATTAGATGGGGAAATTTAAAGACAGAGAGGTTAAGAAATCTGCACAGTCTTACACCTTAAAAACGGCAGAGCTGTGTTTTGTGTCAAGTCAGTGCGATCCCAGAGTTCAGCTCCTAGTCAAGCATCACAGTACTGTTGTAGCATCTGTGCACTAGCTCTCTGATCAAGAAAAGTGGTGAAAACTGCATCTATGTGATCCTCTCTTGAAAACTCATGGTGCTTTTTTGAAAGGTCTAAAAAGATCTTTTTGAGGCTGGTTGCGTCAATATTTTCCAAATATTCTGCCCTACAAATTGATTTTTTAAATGAAACAGCTATTAATATCTTATAGAATGAATGTTGCCTAAAACACAGTTTAGGAGCAGGTTTCTCTGTAGCATCTATTGAGTTTTCAGCTACATCACTGTAATATGTAATGTAATATCAAAACAGAGGTTCTAGGATTCTGAGGGGAGTATTTCTTATTAATATATAGGATATATTCAAATATTTCCTGGGACTGTTGTCAAGTATTACTTCAACATGCAATCTATTAGTTAGAAATAACTCACGGGGAGGGATGAAGTGAGAATTTGGGATTAGCAGATTCAAACTATTACATGTAGAATGGATAAACTGGTCCATTCTATAGTATGGAGGTCCTACTCTATAGTACAGTCAACTATATTCAGTATCCTGTGATAACCCAACATGGAAAATAAAATGAAAAAATGTATATACATATGTGTGCATGTGGGTGTATAACTGAATCATTTGGCTGTAAAGGAGTAATTAACACAACATTGTAAATCAACTATGAGAATGAGAATGAAGTCACTCAGTCTTGTCTGACTCTTTGCAACCCCATGGACTGTAGCCTACCAGGCTCCTCCCTCCATGGGATTCTCCAGGCAAGAGTACTGGAGTGGGTTGCCATTGCCTTCTCCAGGGGATCTTCCCAACCCAGGGATCGAACTCGGGTCTCCTGCATTCCAGGCAGACGCTTTAACCTCTGAGCCACCTGAGTAAAATAAAATTTTAAAACAGAAAGAAATACTCATAGGGTAAATTTAGCTTTATAAATAGTAATATTCATAGCCTTTAATTTGTATTCAGTGAGGCAGATCTGAGAGCCAATTGCAAATAATTATTTATTTTAGATAAATTTGGTGTTTATATTTAATTTTTAAGCTAAATGTTTGATGCTATGGCACATTGTGTGTAACGTTAAGTATTTAAATGAATTGTTGTGCAGGAAATCTGCTGATTTACAGTAGAATAATGGCATCTTAATATATATAGTATCGTGCTTTCAGTGGTTTCATAGATTAGGCATGATTAATGACATATTTTTATTTTTTCAAGCCTTGCCTTAATTTGAACATAAAGTAAAATTTGAGGTCAATGTTTCATTTGTAATTCCATCTCTATGCTTTCAGACATGTTGTACACTATGCAAAATTCACTTTCCTCTTAGTAGAGTCATTTTAAGATTAACGCTGTTGCTTTTTGCAGTGAAAGCTGAGTGAGGGAAATTTAGATTCAATTGTGTATAAAGAAAGTCCATTAAAATGCTGTCACAATGTAAGTCATTCAGTAATTCAAATACTAGGCATCGACATGAAAGGAAAACATTTTAAGCATCTCATTATAAAATAACGCTATACTTTGATTACTCTGCAAAAAAATTGTATGGATTATATATTTTTAATTCTTTCCTGCTTTGATTCAGTGACATTGCTCTTGTTCAGTTTTTCTTTGGGCACTGAAGCTGTTTCTTCAAGCCCACTTACTTTTCTCATTGTTCCTTTCTATCAACAAAAAAGGTGTTCTCAAAATACCCTCCGCATTTCTCATCCCCTTTCTTCTGAGTCACTTTGTATTACCTGTTCGTAAAAAATGATGGTGGAGAGTAAAAACAGGTCCTATAGATTTTTGAAGATTAGAGGAGAAATTTCATGATAAATCTTTAGGACAGGGCTAACACAGTTACATAGTGAGTGTTTCACGCCTTCAGATGGTGGTGATGCTTCTATTTTGTTGCCTTTTTTTTTATTATTATTATTATTATTATTGGGTGCTTATTAAGTGCATGTCAATAGTTATTTTTCTTATAGCTAAGTACCTTCTACATGTTAAGGAGCTTAAATAAATTACTTTTATTATTATGATATATAAATATTATTTTGATTACTATTTTAATAAATAAGTATATAAAATAATTTCATAACAAAGCTATTAAATAAATATTGCCTCTCTCACGAAGATTTAAAGTAAATACTCAAAGTCACAGTGGTGATAGAGTTAGACATCACAATCTATTTCTTTTCTATTAATATTTATAAAATGTAGCTTTGTAGGAAATGGTAACAATTTACCATATCAGCTACCAAATTAATGTTCTTGGTCAGAAATTTTATCTCACATTTTGTTCTGAGTTCCCCATTTCCTGTTACACATCTCTATAGCTTTCTTTTTTGGCTACTCAAAAAAACAAAAGAATGCCCCAATCTTTGGGCATGTGTTGTTGCTCAGTCGTTCAGTCGTTTGGACTCTGTGACCCCATAGACTGCAGTGTGCCAGGCTTCCCTTTTCTTCATTATCTCATATTCATGTCTGCTGAGTTGGTGATACCATATAACCTTCTCATCCTCTGTCACTCTTTCTCCTCCTGCCCTCAATTTTTCCCTGCATCAGAGTCTTTTCCCATGAGTTGTCTCTCTGCATCAGGTGGTCAAAGTATTGGAGCTTCAGCTTCAGCATTAGTCATTCCAAAGAATATTCAGGGGTGATTTCCTTCAGGATTGACTGGTTTGATCTCTTTGCTGTCCAAGAAACTCTCAGGAGTCTTCTCCAGTGTCATGTTCTTCAGTGCTAAGCCTTCTTCATGGTCCAACTGTCACATCTGTATATGACTACTGGAAAAATCATAGCTTTGACTATATGAAATAATAATAATAACCAAGTATAATTAATTTGTCTTGATTTCTTTCCATGTGCCACATGTTGTGCTAATTACTTCAAATGTATTATCTCATCCTATCCCAGAACACTATCATGGTTCACATTTTAGTATTGTTCTCATTTATAAATGTAATAACTGGGTCTTAGAGAGGCTAACTGATTTGTCCAGGTTCACCAGTCTTCAAGCACTGATATTTTGATTAAAACATATATAGCCTAACATTTAGAACATAACATTCATATATGTAGAATCTGTTAGTCAGTGATCAGAGTACTTAATTTCCATAGAATTCTTATTATTATTGAGGTAAAATATAGATAAGATACAATTTAATATTTTGACAATCTTTTAATATATAGTTCTGGGGCATAAGTACACTCACATTGTTGGGTAACTATCTTTACCTCCATTTCCAGAATTTTTCACCTTCCCCAATAAATGTCAATTAGATATCAGCTCCCAATTTCCCTCTTTCCTCAGACCATGACAACCACCATTTTACTTTCTTTTCCTATGAATATGACCTTTCTAGGTACTGCAATTAAGTGAAATCATGTAATATTTATTTTTTATTCTGGCTTATTTCACTTAATGTGACCTCATAGTTCATCTTGTAGTATCTGTCAGAATTTTTCTTTTATATTCTAATATCCCATGTATGTATAGAATACATTAAAAATATATGTATTCATTTTATTTATTTACCTGCACTGGGTCTTGGTTGTGGCATATGGGATCTTTAGTTGCAGTATGCAGAATCTAGTTCCATGACCAAGGATTGAAACCAGGACCCCTGCTTTGGGAGCAGAGAGTCTTAACCACTGGACCACCAAGGAAGTCCTGATCACATATTTTTAATCTACTGAATTGTCTATGCACACTTGAGCTACTTCCACCTCTGAAATATAAGTGATGCTACAAATATCTCTTTGAAATGCTGATTTCAATTTTCTTGAATATATACCCAGAAGTGAAATTCCTGGATCATATGGCACTTCTGATGAGGGCATGGCAACCCACTCCAGTATTCTTGACTGGAGAATCCCCATGGACAGAGGAGCCTGGTAGGCTATAGTCCATGGGGTTGCAAAGGGTCGGACATGACTGAGAGACCAAATGCATGGCACTTCTATATTTTTAATTTTTGGAGGAACCTCCATATTATTTTTCATAGTGACTACACCAGTAATCATTCCCACCAGTAGTACCTAATTTCTCCAAATCCTGGCATTAACTTCAGTTGTTGTGTGTGTATGTGTGCATATATAATAATCATTCCCATGGGAGTGAGATGATATATTTTATTTTGATTTGCATTTCCCTAGTAATTAATGGCACCCCACTCCAGTACTCTTGCCTGGAAAATCCCATGGACAGAGGAGCCTCGTAGGCTCCAGTCCATGGGGTCACTAAGAGTCGGATAGGACTGAGCGACTTCACTTTCACTTTTCACTTTTACGCACTGGAGAAGGAAATGGCAACCCACTCCAGGGTTCTTGCCTGGAGAATCCCAGGGATGGGGGAGGCTGGTGGGCTGCTGTCTATGGGGTCTCACAGAGTCGGACACGACTGAAGCGACTTAGCAGCAGCAGCCACAATAATTAACTTGTTGACCATTTTTTCATATGCTTCTAGGCATCTGTTTATCATCTTTGGGAAAATATCTATTCAAGTCTTTTCCACATTTTTAATTGGGTTATTTTCATTGTTGTTTCTGAGTTGCAGGAATTCCTTTTAAATTCTGGATGTTAATACCTTGTAAGATATATTTTATCTCATTCTGTAGGTTTCCTTTCTGCTCCATTGATTGTTTTTTGAAGCACACACACAATTTTTATATAGTCCAATTCATCTCTATTTTTTGCCTGTGCCTTAGGTGTCATGTGCAAGAAATTATTGCCAAATCAAAAGTCATGAAACATTTTCTTAATGTTTTCACATGAAATTTATAGTTTTAGATCTTATAGTTAGGTGTTTCATCAATTTGGAGTCAACTTTTTGTATATAGTGTAATAGTTTATTTTGTTGTTTATCTATTTATCTGTTGGTGGATATTTCAGTTGTTTCCATCTTTTGACTATACTGCTATGAACATGGGAGTACAGATATTTGTTCAAGTTCCTGCTTTTATTTCTTTTGAGTACATGCTTAAAAATGGAATTTATATATCATATGGAAATTTGATACTTAACTTTTGGAGAACTGTTATGTAATTATTTTACATTGTTATCATACACTTCTCTCTCTCTCTCTCTCTATCTGTATCCATATCTCTCTTTCATCTACTTGTCACTATTTTTATTTTCTGTCTGCTGCTGCTGCTGCTAAGTCGCTTCAGTCGTGTCCGACTCTGTGCGACCCCATAGACGACAGCCCACCAGACTTCCCCGTCCCTGGATTCTCCAGGCAAGAACACTGGAGTGGGTTGCCATTTCCTTCTCCAATGCATGAAAGAGAAAGGTGAACGTGAAGTCCCTCAGTCATGTCCGACTCTTAGCGACCCCATGGACTGCAGCCTACCAGGCTCCTCCATCCATGGGATTTTCCAGGCAAGAGTACTGGAGTGGGGTGCCATTGCCTTCTATCTACGTGGTTTTAATTTCCCAGCAACCCTTTCTCTGGAAGGTATAATATTTATTTTCTTCTCTACACTGTCAAAAATAAGTATTTCATCATTTACCTAGAGAGAAAATTGCAGTAGCCTGATTTTGCTGTATTCTATTTCATCTAAAAATAGATGAAATAGAATTTTATTTTGTTTCCTTTTCTTCTACCCAATAATGTACAGCATTCATTTTATTTGTCCCTTTTGACTTTGGATTCCTTTACTTTCTCCCTGTATATAAAGTCCCTGGTTTATTTACCTCTCATTTCCAGCAACATTTGATATCGTCAGAACTTTTGGCATGATTTTGCCTACATTCTGACTCTACAAATCTTATTGTCTGTCCATCCTGTCCACTGATTGGCACCCTCTACCCAGGTGTAATGTAAGTTTCTGCTTCCTAGTCTACAACCATGTGGATATACATTCCTACAGAGAAAAGGTCTGTAAACTATGGTTTGCCAACCACTTATTTTTGCAAAGATTTATGAGAACAGAGTCATGTAAATTTATTCCTGTATTTTCTGGTCACTTGCACATTTAAACAATAACTGAGTAGCTACTAGAGACATATGACTCACAAATACTAAAATACTTACTACCTGACCTTGATAGAAAATGTCTGCTGACCCATGCCTTTACAGTATCACAAATCTCACTAAATATCAGCATCACAAATTCAGCCACGATTTGAATATTAATTTTGCCCAGCGGCAATGTTCTACATTTTCAAGTCATCCCTATCTTCATATTTCATAAGAGCTATTTCAAATTGTCTCCTTTTTCTTCACACACTCTTCATAAATGACCTTGATTTATCACTCAATGTGAACATTATTATCATCAATTGTATGCCTATAAACCAACTGATTAACTTATATTGAGACTCATTGCTTCTGATTATATCCTATTATAATAAAGAATAGTCCTCTAACCCAAGTATCCATCTGTCTACCTATGAGCCAACTTACATTCCTTTCTAATATCCCTTCTTAACTTTAATTTCTTTTACTCTTATTCACATTAAAAAATCAAACCTATCAATGTATCTATCCTGTGTTTAACTGTTTAGTCTGTGGAATACAAAATACATATGAAGCTGTCCTTGAACACTTACCTCTCTACCACTAACCATTTTCATTTTCCCTTTCATAGTCATTCTCAACTGTTTTCACTGACTCTGATCAACTCAGGTACTAACCAGCTTCAATTTGGCCTTATTCTCACTATTTAGATGCATTTATAATGTGACCAATGATTTTACTTTTTGCTATGTCTGACAGCCATTCTCAGGCTTTTTCTTACTTAGACTCATAATATTTGTCTTTTACTGTTGGACTTTTTTCCTCTTCAAGCCTTCTTTACTTAAACTGATATATTCCATTTTCTCCTCCAACCTCTCTTGAGTCCTAAACTTTCTTTGAGTCCTTGATGGACTAAAGTGGCCAACAGTGGTTTGGTGGTGGGAGAGATGGACCCAGATACAAACATATACACAGAAACATTGTACATGACTTCATGTTGAGTGTTTATCCCAGTGCCACCAATATTATTTGCACACAATATAATGTGTGTAAAACTAACTTCCCCTTGGCTTAGCTTTTCATCTGTAAAATGTAGTTTAATAATTATACCTACCTCATAGAATTAGATTTTAGAATTGAATGAGTTAATACAAGTAAAATCCTAAAATAATGTTGTGCACATAGTAATACCTATAAACACTGAAGATTAGGTATGACCTCTGAAAACTTCCTTTGACCACTCCAGTGTCAATGGATCTTAAGATTTCCATATTTTACATAATGTCAACAATTTTTAAATGTCTTGAGTCTCTTCAAAATTGACTTTTATTTTAGTCTCCTTTGATATTTAACTGAATAAACAATAAAACTTCCTGTCTATCAAGAAACTGATACAAGTTTTGAAATTTACATTAAGCACACTTTTACAAAAACCTCCAGCCATCTGTGCCGGTCAAAAATTTTTTTCTATTTTTTTAAATTTAAAAGATAATAAAAATCCCCCCATGTTTTAAAGAATTGTCTCTTAAATACAGCAAGTATGAGAGCTGTTTTTCACTTTGAAGAAAAATAATAACTATAAAAATATTTGTTCATAAGAGAGACTGTTCAATATATAATTTGGCTCATAATTTCTTTGATAAACTTCAATGCATAATTGGAATTTGAAAAAAAAATATAATTGAATTAATTCAGTTGTAAAAAAATAGGATATGTAAAATAATCCCCAAAATCTGTGGTAGGCAGAAACTACCCCTTACCCCCACAGACATCTACATCCAACCCATGGAATCTGTGAACAAATTACATTAAATAGCAAAATTAATACTGCAGCTATAGTTATAATTATGGTTCTAAAAGTTATGAGAATACCTTACATTATCTGAATGGGCTTAACTAGTCATGAGGGCCCTTAAAGCAGAAATCAGAGAGAAAAAGCAGAAGGGAACAGCAGAGAGATTTGAGGGATTGAAAGGATTTCAAGTGCCATTGCTGATTATAACAAAGAGGCCTAAGAATAACAACTAGGAAACTTCAGCCCTACAATTTCAAGGGCTAAATTTGGCTGACCACCTGATGAGCTTGGAAATATATTATCCCTCGTGAATTTAGAAAGGACTGCAGTCCAATTGACGCTTTGCTTAAGCCTTGAGAAATTCAAAGAGAGGACCCATCTGAACTACACTAGACCTGGACATCTAGCCTGTAGGAACTATGGAATGATGAAATTGAGTTGGATTAAATCAGCTAAGTTAGTAATAATTTGTTAGGGCAACAAATGGAAATTAGCAAACACATTATTATACAGTTTTCATTTAAACTATTGATTACTAGCTTTGCATAGGGAAAAGCATCTGCACATGCAGATTTACTTGATAAAAGTGATATTCACCACCATGAGGTTTTTTTTTTAATATTTTGAAACTTGAAACTTTGAAATTTGACCTTTAGGAAGAGTCAGCTAGAGAATATTTGATTATCAATACTTTATAGGATCATGGATATTAAAGGACTATACAGATTGTATATTATCTTTCTTCAAGAAGCTACAATCTATTAAATTCCAATGTTTTATTTCTATGGTTCCCTTTTATATGGATTTTAAGCATGACTCTGAAGCTTATTATGCTAAATGATTAATTTTACCCAGTTAATCAATCAAAAATTAACTGATAAACTCTGAACACTGCCATGCACAGAAATAAAATAAAGGTGTAAGTGACTTTTGTAATGCTTTATGCAGAACTCATGCATCATTCTTTTCAGCACAGTAGCCAAATAATTCACTTTGGATTTTGTAAACCAACAAGTATAAAATATACTAGATACTAGGATATCAAAGCTCAATATATGTCTTATACCTTTAATGTCTCTGCAGATTGTTAGTGTAAATAATAGGAGAAATAACTTTTCACAGAAAGTGAATTGTTATGTTTCAAAAATTATTTTCCAACTATGGCTACAAAATATATTCAACTCAGCTGTCTTCAAGAATGGAGACAGCCTTTTCAGGAGGCATCCTTCTGCTCAATAATGCTATGAAAATCATTAGTGATGATACAGAATGCTTTTTTTTCCATCTTCCCATCCACATATGAATGGAGTTCCTCTTTTCAATGACAACACATATGTTATTTGTCTTTTTTTTTTTTTTTTTTTTTGCTTTACCAGCAGCAAGACATGAATTAAAGACGCTCTTTGAGACATACCACCTGCTAGACCTTAAACTTTATTTAATATACAGCAGAGCATCTTACATGTTGATCTAATAATAATTAATGTCATGGAGTTTGGAAGGTTGGGACATGCAGGCTTTAGGAAAACTTCTCATATGGTAAAGTTTACTACCTCTTTTTACCTAACTGGATGGATGAATAGCAGAGTAGAGAAAAGTGAGAGCTCCACATCATTTCTCCTCACTCATCACTGCCTCACTTACCATTGGCCAGGGTCCTCTGATTTACAAAATTATAAATGGGTTCACTGTGTTGGAGTCAGAAAATATTAAAAACACACACATATGCACACACAAAGTGCTACCTGGTTTTAGCAATACTTAGACTAAGATGACTACAGTTAATATTCCATGACTAACTCTTGGGGGCCCAGTTAACCTTCTCCACTTTATGACTAAAACTGATTTATTTTAGCCACATAACAGAAACAACATGAGATTGCATTTTAAGCATATGGGCATGGAGAATTCAAAGAATCCATCATTTTCCTAATGAAGAAAATACTGAAAGTTGACCAATGAGTCTTTAAATGTAAAGAATAGTATACTCTCTAAATATTTTTAAAAGTGTACATGGTGAGGCCTTTGGATGACTGAATGATTTTATTCCTATTATAGGTGGAGTATCACCATAAAATAAAATTCTATCTATGAATATTGTGCAAACAAGGAGAAAGATCTTCAGAAATGCCATATCCTGTGGTTGTATTTGCTAGGGAGAAGGACAAGAGGCACAACAGGAACCTCTTTTTAATCTGTCCTTCAGACGTTTCAATCAAAGCTCATCAGGTGTTCAAGAAACTTGATGAAATGCCTGCTATGTAGAGACATTTTTCTCAAAAGGCTTTTTTTATTATTGTTGCACATACAGTATTAGCTAGGTAAGATGCTTATAAATATTTATATAAACAGCCATAAAGTGATGTATTCACCACAGTTTCACAAGAATGTATCAGTCATATTGAAAATTCTGATTACAGTATGTTTGAAACTGAAAGCTGTGCTGGATGAGAGATTTGAAATCTGAGCCCTAGAAAATCTGGAAGGAGGGGAGGAGTTTGCTTTCTTATCAGGGACACAGAGGGATAAAACAGAAGGATCTCTTGATATTGCAGAAATGATTTATTTCTTGTATTTCTCTGAGGAGATTTCCTCTAAAGAAAATCTTTAAACCCTGGAAGACATAGAGCTAAGAAAGACACTCAAGTCTCATTTATTTCTCCACAAAATAAATGTGCATTGAGTAAACGTGCTGTGCTATGATTAGTTGCTCAGTTGCTCCGACTCTTTGCGACCCCATGGACTGTAGCCTGCCAGACTCTTTTGTCCCTGCGATTTCCCAGGCAAGAATACTGCAGTAGGTTGCCATTTCTTCCTCCAGGGGATCTTCTCATCCCAGGAATTGAACCCAGGTCTCCCGTTGCAGGTGGATTCTTTGCCATCAGAGCCACCGGGTTGGCTCATAAACTCAAATGGCATCCCTACTATTTGCCAATGATGGTGCAAAATAGCATGGGAAAGGTTAAGAAGGAATAACAGTTCATATAAGGATCATATAATATATGCATCATTTTGGTCCTCCCAGAAACACATCCCCTCGTATAAAAAAGTGCATGAATCACATAAACACTAAGACATTTAAGAAAAGGTTATTTTTTTTTAAACTGTGACTGCAAAAATGCTGCTTTATTCATTTTCATCTCCATAATGTGACAAGTGTAGCACTTTTCATCACCTAACACCAATCCCTGCAGCTGCTTAATGAAACATATCCACTGTCATTTATCATTATTTTCTAATAGTTTTTCACTATTTCCAAACTCCTATCAAAAGAAACTAAACAATGTTTTCACATAAACCATGATAAGCTTATCAACTACTTAAACATATGACCACAATATATTTCAAAATAGTTACTGATTTTGTTATTTTTTTCAAAGATTGTTTCAAAGATTGAGCATATGAGAATTAAATCAAATATTTGTTTATATTCAATATATCCATTCTACTTGAAGAAAACCCTTTGCAGTCAAGCTTAAACAGCTTATTGACTACATTAAAAAAAAAAAACTAGTATTTTTCATGGCACTTTCTTATTTAAAATATGACTGAAATGTAATATAAATGAGCTTCTTTAAATTTCCAGTTACTATTTCATTTACTTAAAAGTGCTAGTTTATCAAAGTTTTTGGCCTACAAAATGTACATTAAAAGTTAGCATTACATGAGTGATAAAAAAATCAGGTCAATTCTGTCCTAACTGAGGGGGGGGGGTGGGGGGAGATAGTTTTTGTATATTCATTTCCATCTGCCAGCTTGAGAAAGGTTTTCTTTTATACGATTCTTTTACAATTTAAATTTAGTAGTCTATGTGAAGGTTCTGAAATGTCCTTTGACATAAATATTGACAGGTGAAAATTGGCCAGACCATGCAGGAAAACCGCTGATTGTAGGTCTGGTGCCTACATTATAAAAGAGGAGATAAAATCATATGGAAATGATCCTTTTAGCCCCTTCTTTTAAGAAGTGTTTCTCTCTAGTTGGACTGGTTTTGTGGATTATTTACTATGTTTCCCTCATTCAATCAAAGTAACCAATAGAGAGAGAGAGAAGATTTATAATATAAGCTTTTTCTTGTGCAACATTTACTTTAAAATAATAGGTCAACAATTTTCAGCTCTTCAGAGATTATATCTAAAAATTAAAGCTTAAAAACAAACAGAATAAAAATGGAAAAAAGATTTTTATTTCAGTGATAAAAAACAAAATGTGTAATTAGCTTTTTGAGATGAGACATCACTATTTCAATAATCAGTTAGCCAAATCTAATCTTAGCCTGTCTCTGGCATTCTGTACTACATCTGTATAATATTGAAATCTAAATTTGAACAGATGTCCTGAATGTTATGTCAATATTTGAATTGCTATTATGGCTATGAATCAATACTACTTTGTAAACATCCTTATTTCAAGTGTCTTGAATCATGGCACAGTGGTTAAATACACAGACTCTGAGGCTTAACTGGTTGATTTTATAACCCAGCTCCAGTATTAACAAACTATCTTTTTTGGGAATTTACTCAACGCCCTATTGCCATAGTTTACTCATCCATGAAAAAGAGACAATAATTATCTCATAATATAGTTGTGTGTGTACGTATGTGTGTGTGTGTATGCTCAGGCTTGTCTGACTCTGAGACTCCATGGATTGTAGCCCACCAGAGTCTTCTGTCCCCAGGATTTTCCAGGCAAGAATACTGGAGTAAGATGCCATTCCCTCTTCCAAGGGATCTTCTTGATTCAGGGATTGAACCCACATTGCATCTTCAGCATTGGCAGGCAGTTCTTTACCATTAGCACCATCTGGGAGGCTCCTATAATAAAGCTACAGGGATTAAATGTGCTAATACTAAGCTTTGGACCTTTTAACATGGTGAATATTAAAATATAATTAGATGTTATTCATGTATACATTGGAGAAGGCAATGGCACCCCACTCCAGTACTCTTGCCTGGAAAATCCCATGGACGAAGGAGCCTGGTAGGCTGCAGTCCATGGGGTCACTAAGAGTCAGACACGACTGAGTGGCTTCACTTTCACTTTTCACTTTCATGCATTGGAGGATGAAATGGCAACCCACTTCAGTGTTCTTGCCTGGAGAATCCCAGGGACGGCGGAGCCTGGTAAGGAGGCTGTCTATGGGGTCACACAGAGTCGGACACGACTGAAGTGACTTAGCAGCAGTAGCAGCGGCATGTATACATTAGGTCTTGCTTCTATATTTCCATTTTGGAATCAAACAAGCCATATGAATAAAATATAGACCATGTGAACAAGATGTCAAGTGGAGAACAGGGATGTGCAGTAAAGTATTTTGAGTCAAAATCTCTTTGCTTTTACTATCAAAATAGTTTGGGAAAAAACTATTTTTTTCATGTATTTTACCTATGAAAACATCAGATCATTAGAAAATAATAACTTCAAACTGAGTTAATATCACTAATTTCTAAACCCAAACATTTGTAAGTAGAATATTAATATATTTGGTTTCTCATGCCTCACTCATCACTATGCTAATGAATTCTGTTTACATTATAGGGGAATCCAGTGGAGGGTAAGTTTAGTTATGTAACATAAACTATGGTGAGCTCTTCACATATAACTTAATCTTTATAAAAACACACAGGTTAGGTTTTGATATCACTATATTAAATAGGACCACTAAGGCATAAAAAAATACAGTGAGTCACTGATCCATTCACAACTGGTATATACTGAGGTTAGTTAAATGTGTACCTTGGCTTTTGTTAATTGAATGTATGGTCTCAATATCCAAGCTAATTTAGAGTTAATCTTTTGAACTTTCATTAGATTTTACCATAATGGTAGTGGGGCTGGTAAAGAATCAGCCTGTAAAGCAGAAGACCCGGCTTTGGTTCCTGGGATGGGAAGATCCCTGGAGAAGGAATAGGCTAACCACCCTAATATTTTTGGGCTTCCCTCATGGCTCAGATGGTGAAGAATCAGCCTGCAATGTAAGAGACCTGGGTTCTATCCCTGGGTTGGGAAGACCCCCTGGAGAAAGGAATAGCAACCCACTTCAGTATTCTTGCCTGGAGAACTCCATGGAGGGAAGAGCCTGGTGGGCTACAATCCATGAGTCCTGTTCAACAAAGGGTCAAATATGACTAAGTGATTTCACTTTCACTTTCATAATGCCTTCACAGCCAATCATCATTTCTCTTATATCCCTGGCCTCTCGAAATCCCATCCCACTTTCCAATTCCACAATTTCCACTTTTTTTTCCATTATACACAGTGTAGAAGTTCAAATACTTTCAAGTTTTTTTTTTCTTTGTTAGCTCAGATTGTTAAAACAAACACCTTTTCATTTGGTATGACAGGTCATGCTAAAAATTAGACTTGGTGCATCTCTAAACTTAAATGTTGTGTTTTTTCTGTTTCCAATGGGCCCCATCACTGGATCATATTGTTGTGAATAAAATCCAATGTTTGTCAAAGCTGAGTGTTCATCAGAATGACCTGAAGATCTTGTTAAAATACAAATGATTGGGTCACACACCTAAAGTTTCTGATTCATTAAGTACTGATTGAGGTTGAGAATTTGCAATTAGGCTGCAATGTGAGACCACTGGTGCAGAATAACATAGTACATTTATAAATGCTTTCAATTGCTACATTCTCATGAATGCTAAGGTACTTTTTAAATTATCATGATCATTTTTTTAATTGCATTTTTAACCCTTGACAAAATTCTAACCAGCAAAATATCCCCATTAGATTGAGGTTGGTAAAGTTTTTAAGACTATTTTTTTTTTTGTTTTCCATTTTTAGATATGTTTCCATATTTCACAGATTAAAAAAATATTTTTGAAAAAGGAGACTATAATCAAGTTTGTTAGTTATAATTCCCAAGTTTGATCACTGTCACTGGACAAATTGTAAAGTATCTTAGACTCTTAGCCAAACTACCTGAAATTCAAATTCCAGCTTTACCATTTCTTAAATGTTATTCTGATTAAATTATTTAACTTCCATGCGCCACAGTTTCCTGACCTAAAAGGGGAAAATAATAATGTCATCTATCCCATTATGTTCTCTAGAGGAGGGCACAGCAACCCACAGCAGTATTCTTGCCTAGAGAATCCCAGGGACAGAGGAGCCTGGCAGGCTATAGTCCATGGGGTTGCACAGAGTCGGACACAACTCAAGTGACTTAGCACGCATGCAACCCATTATGTAGTTTTATTATCATATCATTTAGAAATATACACAGTGAGGGATATATGAGTTTTGGCCTTTACTTTGATGATGACATTATGCTTTGCATAATGTAAAATATTTTGCTTAGAGGATTTATTAGATGAAAATACATAGTATGCACAACCATTAAGGGTCAAAATGAAATTCAAATCTCAGCTTAACATGTTTTGTATGGATTTTATGTTTTTAATTCAACTATATTATTCCTGGAATCTTATAATTGAAATATTTACAATATAAAAACCTTCAAAAACACCATATTAGTAAAGCAACAAATTGGCTTTGCTACTTATGAGAAAAGCAATTTCTTATTTTTGAGACTACTGTGTTCATTAAGTAAATATATTTGAAATTCTTTAATAAACATAGTACTTATGAAACAACACACAGAATCCACCTTATGTTTTAGTCCAATTTTTCTAATACTGTAACATGTACTTTATAATGGAAATATAATCATCTGGATCAGTTGTTTAGCTGAATATTTACTTCAATTCCTAATTTTGGAGAAGACTTGTCATTTTTCTGCTAGAATGCCTAATAGGACCAGTGGTAAAAAGTAGAATTTTACTTGATTAAAACAAAATTAATATAAGCAAACTGTTCTAGGAAAATTAAGTGCTATAATGAATAATATTAGGCAGTTCCCAGAATGTTATAGTGTTCAATTTGTAGTAATTTAATATGTGTATGGACATTTAAACAATTTGAGTGAACATAATGCTTACTGCACATCTTCAATATGCTTTTTGTACCATGACCCTGCTGAATAGACAGTATGGAATACTAAAAGAAAGAGAACAGCCAATGATTATTCAGCTCTCAGAAACTTCAAAGTTTCCAAAGTTAACTACACTAGAAATGAAGAGTTGGTGGCTTTACTGCAGGAAGTGCACCACATGTCTCTGTTTGGACTTCATATAGAAAGGAATGGTGGGTCATTTAAAGCTTTACAGCAGAAAGACATCTAAAAATATTAATTCAAGTGACTTTAACAGTAATGAGATTGAAGTTGGCAGGGTTGAATGCAAAGAGAATTAAAAGTTAGGCAGAGTTGGGAAACTATGCAAGAATGAGATGAATGATAAAGGAGCCCTGAGTTAATTTACCTACTATAGGAGGGTTAGAGAAATACAACAGACATTAAGGCAGGATGAATGAAAGCCAGCTGAGATTAAGCATTTATCTCATTACCTTTTAAAGACTTTGATAGAGTGGGAGTAAAATAATAATGCCGTAAAAGAGTTGGGTAATAATGAAAATAACTTTAAATAAATTTCTCAAAGACACACAAAAGGATAAAAAATATTTCTACAGTTTTAAAGATGCAAGATAAAATACCCAGAGCAAGCTCTGAAATAAGGGGGGAAAATCATGCTAATTCCAAGTCTGTAATAGGAAAAGGATGAAATGAAAACAAAACAAATGCAATGTTACCGAAAAGAAAAAATACAAAGACAATAGTAAGCACAAGGAAAAGTTATAGAAGCATGCCCAGATATATAAATCATGCTAATTGTCTTAGTCCATTCAGGCTCTTAAAATATCACAGACTGAGTGACTTATAAATAACAATTTTTTATTTCCTATAGTTTTAGAAACTAGGAAGCTCAATATCATGGCATCAGCAAATTCACATTTTGGTGAAGGCTTCTTGGTCATAAACGGCTGTGTTTTCACTAAGTCCTCACATGGTAGAAAAGGTTAGAGATCTCTGTAGGTTCTCTTTTATAAGAGGACTAATATCATTTATGTGGGTTCCACTCTCATGGCCTAATTACCTCCCAAAAGCTGTACCTCCTAATACAATCACATTGACTATTAGAATTTCAACATGAATTTTGAAGTGTCACATTCAGATCATAACAATTGAGAATATAAATGGATTAATCCAATCAGTTAAAGTGAAGATCAGATTTTTTATATCATTTATATAAGATTAAGATAACTATTTTCATGATAGCAATACCTTTATCATGTTTTTTTACCCCCACACCACACCCCCCAAATTATACACATTTACATCTTATAAATGATATATACACATAATGGGACAATAAGAAAAGCTACAACATTTTTATATTGACATTTGATTTACTTTATGACAACTTACTGAAATTTTATTATGTGTAAAAGTCAGTTCAGGACTTCCCTGGTAGCTCAGTGGTAAAGAATCCACCCACCAATGCAAGAGACACAGGTTTGATCCCTGATGTGGGAAGATCCCACATGCCATAGAGCAACTAAGCCCATGAACCACGACTATTGAGCCTGTGCTCTAGAGCTCAGGAACTGCATTTACTGAGCCCTTGTACCACAAATATTGAAGCTCATGCACCCTAGGGCCTGTGCTCAGTAAGAGAAGCCTGAGCACTACAGCTAGAGTAGCTCCTCCTGCTAACCACAACTTGAGAAAAGCCCAGGCTTCCCTGGTGGCTCAGATGGTAAAGAATCTGCCTGCAATGCAGGAGACCTGGGTTTGATCCCTGGGTTTGGAAGATCCCCTGGAGAAGGGCATGGCAACTTACTCCAGTTGCCTGGAGAATTCCATGGACAGAGGAGCCTGCCATGCTGCAGTCCATGGGGTTGCAAAGAGTTGGAAATGATTGAACGACTAAGCACAGCACAGCACAGAGAAAAGCCCAAACAGCAATGAAAACCCACTACAGCCAAAAAAAATAAATAAATAAAAATTTAAAAACTCAGTTCAAGAACCCGTAGACGATAGAGAAATGAATCATAAGTGATCCTTACCATTAGCACATCATAGTCCAGAAGTAGAGGGAAGAGACATATTTAAAGAATAAAAGGTAAAATGAGAGAAAGAGAGAGAAAACAAATGTGGTTCAGATAAAACACTATAAAAGTTTAAAGGGAGAAACAAAAATAGGCCCTAGCTAAGGCTTCTATAATTTTGAGCTTGAAAAAATTGAGAACTCGGGCTAGATTGCCCCTAAATTGAGCATTAGAAATGACTGAGACTTGGAACTCAATGTATTGATAAAAGTGTATTCTCCTTCAGCTCCACTAATTTAACTCAGATTTACAAGTACTGCAATACACACAAATCACACTGAGCCCTAAATGCTCAAGGAATTTTTCTGTTGCATAATCTAGTAGGTCCCTGTGCATTATGAAGCAACTGAGAGATTATGATCTAGATTGAGCACCTGAACTAATGTCAAAGTTTAGTTTTTCCCCTTGTAGGGACGTGATTTTAATTTATTTTATTTAAACTCTCAACACCTGGGTTGCACACATGGATTACCTGATATATTTTTTAAAACACTGAAGCTCAGGTCCCATGACTGAAGAATTAAATCAGAACTTCTTAAATGAGGCTCAGACAGCACTTGTTTTAATACTCCTGATTAGTGTAATGTGAAAAAAAGGTGAACAACTACTGCTTCTGAGATCCTATTTCCCCATTCAAAATAACTGAAAAGCCAAGTTTAAGCTGTGCCAACAATACTCTTTGGGGTATAATTGCCTGTGTGTCTAGCTTTCCTGACCATCCTCACTAGATAAATCATAGCTCTACCTTATGTTCACCATTCAATACATGACTAAATTCACCTTGATTGTATTTAACAAAATGACTTTACCTGAAACAGCTAAGAGGTTACTTCAATAGAAGTACAAGGTCTAGTCCACTTTTTTATGGCAAGAGAGAAAAATCAGTGACTTTCCTATGATGTGTATGATAGAGAAGTTGTCCCTCCTTGTGACACTATCCCTTGAATTCACATAAAATGTTAATTTATTACATCTTACTTGAAATGTTAGAAGATGTCTAAAATTCACACAACAAAAATTGCTACTTTTAAATACAATAATATAGCTATATCCACAGTTTTTACTCTGAGTACAAAAGCTCTATACTTAAATCTATCTCATTTTTTTAAATTAAAATGTAATTGACTTACAATCTTGTGTTAATTTCTGATTAACAGAAAAGTGATTCATATATATATGATAGTGACAGTAAAAGTTGCTCAGTCGTGTCTTAATCTTTGCAAGCCCATGGACAATAGAGTCCATGGAATTCTCTAGGCCAGAATACTGAAGTGGATAGCCTTTCCTTTCTCCAGGGGATCTTCCCAAGCCAGGGATCAAACCCAGGTCTCTTGCATTGGAGGCAAATTCTTTATCAGCTGAGCCACAAGGGAAGCCCATATGTGCTAATTCGCTTCAGTTGTGTTTGACTCTATGCAACCCTATGGACTATAGCCCTATAAGTTCCTCTGTCCATGGGGTTCTCCAGGCAAGAAATTGGAGCAGGTTACCATGCCCTCCTCCAGGGGATATTCCCAACCCAGGGATCAAACTCTCATCTCTTATGTCTCCTGCATTGGCAGGTGAGTTCTTTACCACTAGTGCTACCTGGGAAGCCTACACACACACACACACACACACACACACACACACACACACACATAATATATTTATTTTCATATATTTATTATATATATATATTATTTTTATGTTCTTTCCCAGTATGGTTTGTTACAAGATATTGAATATACCTTCCTGTACAGTATAGTAGGACCTGGTTGCTTGTCTATTTTATGTGTATTAGTTCATATCTGCCAATCCCCAAATCCTAATTTATCCCTTCCCAACCCAATTTCCCCTTTGGTAACCAAAAGTCTCTTCTCTATGTCTGTTTGTCTATTTCTGTTTTGTAAATAATTTCGCTTCTGTCATATTTTAGATTCTACATATAAGTGATATCATACATATATTTAAATCACAAAATCCTTAAAAGAAAACACAGGAATGATGTTAATGAGTTTTATATTGGTATCTATCTATACTATACCATTATTGTATAGGTCAGTGGCCCACAAAATATGGCCCACAGACTACTCTTATAAATAAATTTTTATTGGAACAAAACCGCAGCTGTTCATTCACAAGTGCTTGTGTCTGCTTTTGGTATACAAATTGCTGTATAACATGGTAACAGAGATGGGATAGCCAGAAAGAGTAGCATAATTACTCTGTGGCCGTTTACAGAAAACATTTGCCCAAACCTGCTAAAGATTGGCTTTTAATAATCTGTTGTAAAAATAACGTATGATTACTAATTCTCTCCAATTGATCTTTGACAATTCCTTGCAATAAACAGAGGAAGAAGAAATTATTTGTGAAGTAAATCCATTCCTCAGTGTGATATAATCTCTCTCTTTTCCCTCCTCACATATTTTTTGTTTGTATGATTTTTTCTTCTATGTTTTCCAATCTTCCTTGGTCTAGTTAAAAAGCCATACTTCCTGGAACTTTTAAATTGATTGTCATCTTTCCACAATCAACTGTCCAATTTTTCTTTGCTTTCCTAAGACCAAGTCTGGGAAAGATCATTTAAGGATGATTTGAAGGATAATTAGCATAAAATAGAAATTCAGATCATGCCTTATGTAACTTTCCACTTAGTTTCTCTCAACCTGGCAGAATTCCAAGATGGAACTGTACTAGAGACTTGGTCCTGCTCAAATATTTGGTACCAGCCCAAGTCCTGTCTGTTCCTTTGGGTGCCAAGGCTAGATAAGAGCAGGCATCAGGCAGTGGCATCAGAGTAGTGACTCCAGAAAGTTAGTATAAAGTGTATGCTATGAAGGAGGAAAATGCGAAATATGAAAAGAATCCATCCTTTAGTAGAGTTGCTATTGACTAAATAGTGATACCATTTTCTTTGAACTATATTTTTTATTTTCCTACAATCAGATAGCTATTAATGGTAATTTTTTCATAGTACTTTTATCATTATTTTAAATATTATTGGCTGACATCTTTACATAAGATATGAAACACTATGATAAATTGATACAACTAATGTTGTAAAAATAGAGGTTTTTTTTCATATAAAAGGTCCTTTTTAAAACTTATAATGGAATGGTTAGCTTATTCAAAGTAAAATAAAAAATTATGCCCAGCACAAAAGTATACAGGCAACATTGCCATCAGCTGTTCATGGCACAAAAGCAGTGGATCAAGGCAATGAGTGGGGCTGAAATCAAGCTTACACCTCACTTTTTAAGCCAGACACCCTTGATGGGGTATCTTCACCAGTAAGACCTTTCTTCTTTCCATGATAGGTTGTATTCACCAGTGTTCTCCTCTTTCCACAAGGGCAATACTTGCTTGCTAAGTTTTGTATCCAGAGTCATGTCCACTTAGGTGAGTGCCTTCTTAATTCACTAGAAGGAGAAGTAAAGTCTAAAGGACCCTGTTAGAAATGCACAACAATTTGAAAATTCTTTTGAATACAAAAAACTAAGTTGTGTGTCTTCAGAAAACAATTGATCTTTTTTTTTTTTTTTTGGATTATTTCATTATACCGCAATAAAAAAGTGTTGTTTTCTCCTTGGGTTTCCCCGATGGCCCAGTGGTAAAGAATCTGCCTGCCAAAGCAAAAGAAGCAGGTTTCATCCCTGGCTTATGAAAATCCCCTGTAGAATAAAATGACAACCCACTCCAATATTATTGCCTGGGAAATCCCATGGACAAAGGGCTACAGTCCATCGGGTCACAAAAGAGTCAGACATGACTCAGTGACTAAAACAATTTTCTAATTGAAAGGATGTTGCGATGAATAAAAATAATAAAAGGACTATCTTTTTAAAGTAAACTTTAAAAAGAAATATAGGAGATTTGCTTTAGAAAGGTCAAGAGTTAATTTGGTTAATGAGTTCTATTTTTTTAAAGCTTATTTTGTGTAGTAACAGAATGGAAAAATTAAAATTGTGTTCTGTAAGTTTGTTATTTATAATACTTTCTTGTTATATTCTTTGTTTAAAATGCAGGAAGTATGTTTAAATCTGCTTATATGTACTCATTCATCTATCTTAAGTGATATTTCATCACATATATCTGAAAAAAATCAAAGAACTTTGAGTTTGTATTAGGCCATCTTGTCTTCTAAGAAAAAAGAATTGGCTATCTAGACTGTTAAAGGATTTTTTTCTTGTTAAATCATTTATCTATATTTATTATTTGACTTTTCTGGGTTTTAGTTGTGGCATGCGGGATCTTTGATCTTCACTTTGACGTTTAAGATCTTTTTGTTGCAGCATGTGGGATCTAGTTCCCTCACCAAGGATCGAACTTGGGCCCTCTGCATTGGAAATGTGGAGTCATAGCCAATGGACCACCAGAGAAGTCCCAAGAATAATTTTTCAGAGCAAAATAATGACTTTCTTGAAAATATAAATTTAATAGGTGTTATTTATTTAATTAGTTCATTGTTTACATGGGGACTAGGCATATTTATAATCAGCTCAAAGTTAAAGAGCCATATATTTATATGGGCTAAACAACTGTGTAAATGAACTTACAAATAGACATTAACCTGGCCTTTTCCACATAAAGTTAGTCACTAAGTCGTGTCTGACTCTGTGAGCCCATGCCAGGCTCTTGTCTGCGAGGCTCCTCTGTCCATGGAGTTCTCCAGGTAAGAATACTGGAGTGGGTAGCCATTCCCTTCTCCAGGGGATCTTCCAGACCCAGGGATTGAACCTGAGTCTCTTCCATTGCAGGCAGATTCTTTACCGTCTGAGCCACCAGGGAAGTCCCTTTTAGGGGGGATAGAAATCAACTGATCTCTTCCAGTCAGAATTAATTTTCAAGTTCATAGAGAAGAATTATTTTTCATTGGTATCAGTTGTCTGCAATTTATAAAGTACTAAAATACTTCAAAGGCAATGAAAGGCTAAAGGAAAATAATCCAGAAAGTCATTTATAAATTATGAGTATCTTTCCATTGGAAACACCTAATAATACCTTTGTTTATTCCAAACTTATTTACCAAACTATAGTAGAATTCAGTATGTGGCCTAAATAACATTCAAATCACAGAAAGTGAAAACCTTTAGACACAAATTATATAAGCTTGAATAAATATTCATCTTTAAAAAATTATATAAGCTACTCTAATTTTTTTACTTATAGAGCCAAGAAGAAATAAGTTTAATTGAAGAAAATACTATCTCATTAAAACCATTTTATATTTTGCATTAGTATACACAGGAACATATATAAATATAGGCATAGGAACATTAATGTATTATCTTCAAAGAGAGAATGTTTTTATGTCCACTGCTCATATCAAGTAGTTTAACCAAGAAATTAAATTAGCATGAATTTTAGAGTGTATATAAAGGCAATATCTTGATTTTTTTCTTTCTCCAGAAACTAGAAAACTGGACATTATCTTAAAATGTTTATTAAGTAATTTAACAACTCACTGGCAAAAATGAATGACTTTAAAATGAGAAGAATTGCAATTCATTTTCAACTGAAAGAATGCATGGAAATGAGAAATACTTAAGTCATTCTTTTCTGCTATTTATTCATAAGGTGAAAATTAGAGTTTTATATCTTTCTATTGATTTTAAAAATCTCATACATTTCGATTAATGATTTTTAGGTAAACATATTAAAGGTTCATGCTTTTAGATTGTAGCAAAATCAGCTTAATAAAGTCAGTTTGATGAAGAAAGAACATTTCCTTCTGTAATATTATCTTGAACTTTTATGTGCTGTGCTGTGCTTGCTTAATTGTGTCCAACCACTTGAAACCTCATGGACTGTAGCCCTCTGTCCCTGGGATTCTCCAGACAAGAATACTGGAGATTCTTTCCCATCTGAGTCAATTGGAAAGCCCAGAAATACTGGAGTGCGCAGCCTATCCCTCCTCCAGGGGATCCTCCCAACCCAGGAGTCAAACGGGGATCTCCTGAATTGCAGGCAGATTATCAGCTGAGCTAAAGCCAAATGAAAGAAATATATCTCTACACACACTGTTCTTATTCATATTAATATAATCACAGACTTTACTTTATTTATACACATTTACATACACAACCATGCATATGGTTTCATCCCTGGTTTGGGCAGATCCTCTGGAGAAGGGAATGGCTACCCACTCTAGTATTCTTGCCTGGGAAATTCCATGGACAGAGGAGCGTGGCATGCTACAGTCCATGGGGTTGCAAAGAGTCAGACACTACTGTGCGCCTAGCACTTTACTTCATGCATATGGTAAAAATCAAGATGACAGCTGGATTTCATAGAACATTTTGCATTTCAGAGAAAGGCAACACCCTCATCTTCATATTCTTTCAATTAATTTGTAGCACTTATGAAATGTAGCAGGACCCTGTGGTCCTTGCCCCTCCTGTCTTCAGCCTGCCTTTTGCCTGTAGTAAAACTTTAGCCAAAGAATAAGTTTAATCTGAAAAGTGAGAAAATATAGAACAAAAGAAAAACAGGCAAACAGGGCAAATAATAATAGCTGAGCCATTAAATTAAGTCAAAAACCTTTAGTTCCCCAATGGGGGCTATAGATAATATTTTGAACCATAGCTTTTGAGATGTTTTGTAGATACTAAAACTCCTATCAGATGGAAGAATTTAAATACATGCTTATCAGACTATAGCCATCACATAAGCCACAATTCTGAAATTGAGACTTGAAGAAATGGAAACAAATCAACCGTGGAACTAAAGACTTGCTGTACTTAAAACAGATTATTTTAAGTACTTACTGTACTTAGAATTCTGAAAGAGATGGGAATACCAGACCACCTGACCTGCCTCTTGAGAAATTTGTATGCAGGTCAGGAAGCAACAGTTAGAACTGGACATGGAACAACAGACTGGTTCCAAATACGAAAAGGAGTACTTCAAGGCTGTATATTGTCATCCTGCTTATTTAACTTCTATGCAGAGTATATCATGAGGAACCCTGGGCTGGAGGAAGCACAAGCTGAATCAAGATTGCTGGGAGAAATATCAATAACCTCAGATATGCAGATGACACCACCCTTATGGCAGAAAGTGAAGAGGAACTAAAAAACCTCTTGATGAAGGTGAAAGAAGAGAGTGAAAAAGTTGGCTTAAAACTCAACATTCAGAAAATGAAGATCATGGCATCTGATCCCATCACTTCATGGGAAATAGATGGGGAAACAGTGGAAACAGTGTCAGACTTTATTTTTTGGGGGCTCCAAAATCACTGCATATGGTGACTGCAGCCATGAAATTAAAAGACGCTTACTCCTTGGAAGAAAAGTTATGACCAACCTAGATAGCATATTGAAAAGCAGAGACATTACTTTGCCAACAAAGGTCCATTTAGTCAAGGCTGTGGTTTTTCCAGTGGTCATGCGTGGATGTGAGAGTTGGACTGTGAAGAAAGCTGAGCGCCGAAGAATTGATGCTTTTGAACTGTGGTGCTGGAGAAGACTCTTGAGAGTCCCTTGGACTGCAAGGAGATCCAACCAGTCCATTCTAAAGGCGATCAGCCCTGGGATTTCTTCGGAAGGAATGATGTTAAAGCTGAAACTCCAGTACTTTGGCCACCTCATGTGAAGAGTTTACTCATTGGAAAGGACTCTGATGCTGGGAGGGATTGGGGGCAGGAGGAGAAGGGGACGACAGAGGATGAGATGGCTGGATGGCATCACTGACTCGATGGACATGAGTCTGGGTGAACTTCAGGAGTTGGTGATGGACAGGGAGGCCTGTCGTGCTGCAATTCATGGGATCGCAAAGAGTCAGACAGGACTGAGTGACTGAACTGACTGAACTGAACTATACTTAAAACAATCAAGATGACAATATGATTCTGATCAGATCACCACATGACCAATTTCAAGATGACTATCAGAACCGACTACTATTTCTGCGTGTAGCTCCCTCTCTCCATCTACAAAAGTGCTTGCCCACTGATTGCCAGTGTTTGGAGAGTCAGCCTTTGGACAAGAGACCAGCAACACCCCACCCTGCCCCAGTTGATGGCCTCAAAGCAAATTTCCTTTTCCATCAACTTTGCCTCTTTATTGCTTTTGAGCAGTAAGCAGCTGGGCCCCTACCTTCAGTTACAGTTAGTCAATATATTTCCCTTTTTAGTGTGATAAAAATATCATCATCTCTTCTTCCACCAATGTCAATGCTTTCAGTCTCTTTTTAACTTGTCTGTGTCTTACTATTCCTAAAAAAATGCCCACAGTTATGTTTTGACCACAATCATCTTTACTTTACCCTTTACAAATGCTCTCCTTTATCATTCAGACTTGAGCTTCCATGCATTTGCCAATGACACAAATCCAATTTATCAAATTGTTTCTTTCTTATGAATTACAGAGCTTTTGAACTCTAAGTATGTTTCTTTTACTCTCATTGCAGCTTCTACCAGGATATTCCACAATTTTCTCAAACTCATCTCATTTAAAAGTTAATTCCCACAACTAAGATCCAGCACAGTCAAATAAATATTAATAAATATTTAAAAAAAAAAAAAAAAAAAAGTTAATTCCCCCAACCATTGAAGTCATAGCTGCTTCCTCCAATTCTTCTGAGTTAGAAGTTCTTTTCTTTTGCCTACCAGTTTTAACAACAGTGAAACTAATTGCCTATATTAAATTTTCTGTTTCAAATATCTATTTTGATTTTCTTTTTTTTTGACTGGACTCTTACCAAATAGGTCAATCAGTTCTTTGAACCCATTTAGGTTATGTGCTAAAAATTATACAGTGATCCACTGCTGTGAATTATTTTTAAATTGGTGATTTACTGACAATTTCATTAGATTCTGCCTCATGTCTGTTTTTTTTTTTTTCTTTTTAAAAGGCAATTATTTATGGAGTGATGGGAAAAAACTCATCTTACAAAAGTATTTTTATTCATTCACTAGGATTATTCATTTTCTCAATTTCTGGGAGGTTTTCAAAATATACTTTATCAAGACTGCTAAATGGCTATTAATTATAGCTATAACATAATATAAATATAAATTTTACCTTGTGAAGAAGTGAAGTCGCTCGGTTGTGTCCGACTCTTTGTGACCCCATGGACTGTAGCCCACCAGGCTCCTTAGTCCATGGGATTTTCCAGGCATGAATACTGGAGTGGGGTGCCATTTCCTTCTCCAGGGGATCTTCCCGACCCAGGGATCAAACCCGGGTCTCCCACATTGTAGGCAGACACTTTACCATCCAAGCTACCAGGGAAGCCCATGAACAAAGTTAGATGATGAATTTATGGAAAACGTTTGCCATTAACCTAATTAGGAAGTCATCATGTGTTTGTGAATCAGATCTGACCTATTTTTGTGTCAAACACATGAATATTTTTCATTTTTGTTGGTGAAAAACTTGCTTCTAAATTTTTTATAATAATAATAACATCAGGAAATTCTTGTTTTTTCTAATATTTACAGTGGCTTGTTAAAAGTCTCCAAGGAATTATAATGAAGAAACATTTTTTCTATTTTTTAAAATGATTAATTTATGATTTCCTCTAATTTATTTGCCCATGATTTCATAAGCCCAATTTCTACTGATGACACATACAGTCTATACTTCAAGTAGAAATTTTCCAGTATTAATTATTCCATGTCCTCCTATTCACATTCTTTATATCATTTGTCCTCTGCCTTTTCTATTTCTTATAAATCTTTGGTCAAGATATTGATGAGCTATCACTAAAGCATGATGAATACCACAAGAAAGTGAATGACTTGTTGTGTGTGACTAAATATGTGTAAATGAAAATAAAATGTCAAATCACATCATATTTTTATGATATGTATAATATTGAGGAATTGAACAGTTAACATTTATAATCTTCCAGAGAACAAAACAATGAACATTGCATGTAGGCAATATATGACCAAATGTTCTCAACATACAGCATTTTTAAGTTGATGAAATTACAGACAAAAATAGGAGTCCATTTTGGAAATATTCTGAAGAATACTTATATAGTAGAAAATGGCAGATACATGTCTAGTTAAAGAAGTCTTATGTTGGTGATTGAACTATTTAAGCACCGAGTTATCCTTTTCTAGAGAGACACAAATTGGTAGAATCATTTGTATTTATGTGATGGCTTGGGGGTCGGTGAGTGAGAAGGCAATTAGTGCTGGCATCCATGACATGAACAATCAAAATGTGTAATAGCAAAGGATTCTCATTGGACAATGTCTCCTGAAGCTCACCAGTACTTAGAAAAAGTAATTACAACGCATAGTGACCACCCCAGGGACATGGTTTTTCATATGTTACGTTTAGTCAAATAAGTTATTGTACTGAGATAGAAAAATCCAATAAAGTGATGTTGCTCTACCTACATAAAGTACAGACAAGATATCTTCTCTCAAATCCAAGCTATATATATATATATTTTTTTTTAACTTTTTAATTTTATATCGGTGGATAGTTGGTTGATTAACAGTATTATAATACTTTCAGGTGTTCAGCAAAGTGATTCAGTTATACATCTATCTATTTTTCAAATTCTTTTCCCACTTACATTGTTACAAAATATTGAGTAGAGTTCCCAGTGCTGTATAGTAAGTCCTTGATGGTTACCCATTTTAAATACAGTGGTGTGTACATGTCCATCCCAAACCCCCTAACTATTCCTTCCCCACTGGTAACTGTAACTTCACCCTAAGTCTGTGGATCTCCTTCTGTTTCATAAGTTCATTTGTATCATTTCTGTTTAGATTCTGCTTGTAAGCAATATCATACAATATTTGTTTTTCTCTGTCTGACTTACATCACCCAAGTGTGATGATTTCTATACTGTCCATGCTGCTACAAATGGCACCTTTTCTTTCTTTTCAATGAATAAGTGATGTTCCATTGTATACATGTATTACATTTTTTTATCCATTCCTCTGTCAGTGGACACTTAAGTAGTTTCCAGGTATTGGCTGTTGTAAACAGTGCTGCAATGAACATCAGGGTGCATGTATCCTTTCGGACCATGATTTTTATGTCTATGTTCATCAGTGATGTTGGTCTGTAGTTTTCTTTTTGGTGATATCTTTGTTGAGTTTTGGTATCAAGGTGACGGTGATCTCACAGAATGAACTTGTTTCAGAAGGATAGATGTTAGCTCTTCCCTAAATATATAATAGAATTTGCCTGTGAAATCATCAGTTCCTGGATTTTTGTTTGTTGAGATTTTTTAATCACAGTTTCAATTTCAGAGCTTGTGATTATTCTGTTCATATTTTCTATGTCTTCCAGGTTGTCCATTTTATTAGCATACAGTTGCTTGTACTAGTCCCTTATGATTCTTTGTATTTCTGTAGTGTCAGTTGTATTTCTGTAGTGTCATTGCCTTCGGAGAAGGCAATGGCACCCCACTCCAGTACTCTTGCCTGGCAAATCCCATGGACAGAGGAGCCTGGTAGGCTGCAGTCCATGGGGTCGCAAAGAGTCAGACACGACTGAGCGACTTCCCTTTCACTTTTCACTTTCATGCATTGGAGAAGGAAATGGCAACCCACTCCAGTGTTCTCGCCTGGAGAATCCCAGGGACGGGGAGCCTGGTGGGCTGCAGTCTATGGGATCGCACAGAGTCGGACACGACTAAAGCGACTTAGCAGCAACAGCAGCAGTGTCTGTTGTAACTTATTTTTCATTTCTAATTTTATTGATTTGAATCATCTCCTTTATTTTCTTAATGAGTTGGGCTAAAAATTTATCAACTTTGTTCATCATTTCAAAGAAACAGCTTTTGGTTTCATTAAACTTTGCTATTATTTTCTTTGTCTCAATTTCATTTATTTCTGCTCTTTTGATTGATATCCTTTTACGAACTTTTGCTTTTGTTTTTTCCTCTTTCTCTAGTTTCTTAAGTTGTAAGGTTGGGTTGTTTATTTGCGATTTCTTCTGGTTTCCTGAAGTAAGATTGTATCGCTATTGACTTCCCTCTTAGAACTGCTTGCAATGGCACCCCACTCCAGTACTCTTGCCTGGAGCATCCCAGGGATGGAGGAACCTGGTAGGCTGCAGTCCATGGGGTCGCTAGGAGTTGGACATGACTGAGCGTCTTCACTTTCACTCTTCACTTTCATGCATTGGAGAAGGAAACGGCAACCCACTCCAGTGTTCTTGCCTGGAGAATCCCAGGGATCGGGGAGCCTGGTGGCTGCCATCTCTGGGGTCACACAGAGTCGGACATGACTGAAGCGACTTAGCAGCAGCAGCAGCATAGTTTTTTGATCATTATGCTTTCATTTTCCTTTTGTCTCTAGGCATTTTTTCATTTCCTCTTTGATTTTTTCAGTGATCTGTTGATTAGCAGAGTATTGTTTAGCCTTCATGTGTTTTTTGCAGTTATTTTTTATTATAGTTGATTTCTAATTTCATAGTGTTGTGGTCAGAAAAAGATGATTTACATGATTTTGATTCCCTTAAATTTACCAACCCTCACTTTGTGGCCCAGCATGTAGTCAATCCTAGAGAATCTTAATGTACCATGTGTACTCTAGATGAATGTGTATTCTGATAATTTTGGATGCAATGCTCTTTTAAATATCAATTAAGTCTATCTTCTTTGATGTATCATTTAAGACCTGTGTTTCCTTATTGATTTTCTGTCTGGATGATCTGTCCATTGATGCAAGTGGAATGTTAAAGTCTCCCGCTAATATTATATTACTGTCAATTTCTCCCATTATGGCTATTAGTATTTGCCTTATATACTGAAGTGCTTCAATGTCAGATGCATATATATTTACAGCTGTTATATCTTTATCTTGGGTTGATCTTGTGCTATGATTTTGATTTTCATAAATTTATCAAGGCTCACTTTGTGAATGTCCTTCTTTGTCTCTTATGACAGTCTTTATGTTAAAGTCTATTTTGTCTGATGTTAGTATTGTTACTCCATCTGTCTTCTAATTCCGTCTCCTCACTTTCAGTCTCTATGTGTTCCTAGGTCTGAAGTGAGTCTCTTATAGACAACATATATTTGGGTCTTATTTTTGTATCCATTCAGCCAGTGTATGTCTTTTGATTGGAGGGTTTAGTTCATTTACATTTAAGGTAACTATTGATATATATGTTTCTACTGACTCTTACTTGTTTGGGGTTTATTTTTCTTCCTTTTTTGTTCTCTTCTCTTATGGCTTGATAACCATCTGTAGCGTTGTGTTTGGGTTGCTTTGTGCGTGTGTGGTGTGTGTTATAGTGACACCCCCTTCTGGCCTGCAGAGTTTCTGTTGAATAATCAGCTGATAACCTTATGAGAGTTCCCTTGTATGCTGTTTGTTATTTTTGCCTTGTTACTTTTAACATTTGTTCTTTCTCTTTAATTTTTGTCAGTTTGATTACTCTGAGTTGTGATGTGTTCCTTCTTGGGTTTATCCTGCCAGGAGCTCTCTGCACTTCCTGAACTTGGTTGACTTTTTCCTTTCCCAGGTTAGGGGAGATTTTAGCTATTATGTCTTCAAATATTTTCTCAGGTCCTTTTTCTCTCTTTTATCCTTTTGGCACCCCTGTAATGTAAAAGCTGGTGCAATTAATATTTTCCTAGAAGTCTCTAAGGTAGTCTTCATTTCTTTTTATTCTTTTTTTTTTCTTTATTTGGTTCTAAGACAGTGATTTCCACCATTCTGTCTACCAGATCACTTATCCATGCTATCTCAGTTATTCCATTATTGATTACTTCTAATGTATTTTTTCTTTTCAGTTATTGTATTGCTCATCTCTGTTTGCTTGTTCTTTAGTTCTTCTAGGTCTTTGTTGAACATTTCTTGCATCTTCCTGATACTTGCCTCCATTCTTTTTCTGAAATCCTGGATCATCTTCATTGTCATTATTCTGTTTTCTTATTCTAGAAGATTGCCTATATCTACCTCCCTTAGCTGTTTTCCTGGGTTTTTATCTTGTTCCCTCATCTAGAACATAATCCTTTGCCATTTAATTTTGTCTAACTTTCTGTGATTGTGGTTTTCTTTCCACAAGCTTCAGGATTGTAGCTCTTCTTGCTTCTGCTATCTACCCTCTGGTTGGTGAGGCTATCTAAGTGACTTGGGCAAGATTCCTGATGAAAGTGATTGATGGTGGGGTGGGGGTAGGGGGTGGGGAGTAGATTTGGGTCTTATCTCCCTGATAGGAATGGCCATACTAAGTAAAACTTTAATCCACTTGCCTGCTGATGATTAGAACTGTGTTCCTTCCCTGTTGGTTGTTTGGACAGAGGCAACCCAGTACTGGAGGGTATAGGTTGTATAATGCAGCTAATGGCAGCCTTTGGAAGGGCTCACACCAATGAGTACTTCCCAGAACTGCTGCTGCCAGAGTCTTTGCCTCACAGTGAGCCCCAGGCATACCCTCTCCTCTGCAGGATACCCTCAACAACCTGAAGATAGGGCTGACCCAGTTACTTTTGGGGTCATTGCTCTTTTCCCCTGGGTCTTGGTGTACACAAGACTTGGAGCTTTCAACCTTCACTGCAGTGGGACAACTTCTGTGGTGTAACTGCTTTCCAGATCATGGGTTGCCCATCCAGCAGGAATGGACTTTGATACTATCATGTTTGTGCTCTTCCTACCATCTTATGACCTCTACTTTCTGGGAAGTGTAGGGTATCTTTTTTGGTAGGTTCCAGCATTTATCCATCAATGGTTATTCAACAGTTAGTTTTAATTCTTGTGCTCTCACAAGAAAGGGTGAGCACGTGTCCTTCTACTCTGTCATCTTGAGCTAATCTTGGGTATAAAGTGTTACATACAGTAACTCACTTCAATATTAAGCTTGCATGAAAATATCTATCATAACACCAAATAGCAACATTGATACTATAAATGTTACTGTTGTAATGTTTAGTATATAGTGGCATTTGAATATTTACCATTCATTAGTATTAGATGTATTTTGTAAATATTATTTCTTTATGTTAAATTTAATAGGAAAAGAGCTAGGGATTAATGCCCAGTCATGACTATTATCTTTTCTTTCTTTGATGGGAAAGAATGAATAGGCTATATAGAAAATATATAAACTATATAAATATATAAACTTATAAATAGAAGAAATTCTATTTTTAATATCACTTTTGAATTTTTCTGTGATCAATGAGACAAAGAGTAACACATTTTAGGAGACAAGACATATGAACTCTTGATTAAATAAGATATTCAGTGACCACTATGAAGTTATTTTATTAGGTGCTTATAAAAATCATAATGTTTAGACAGGCTTGGGAAGTCATTTCTGTCATTGTTATGTAACACCCCTAAAGATTGTTGGGGAAAGTAAAAATCTTACCAACCAAGACCTCTCTGTCTCAATATAGAAGAGAGAAAACACATGATTTATTATTTAAATGCATAACAGATTATATGTATGCAGGCAGTCATCAGAAAATTGTAAATTCTTGACAGAATTTCACATGAATTTGTAGAATAAATAAACATAATAATAATTAAAACCACTATCTTCTTAAGACACAAATAGATGTATCTTGTGCATCCTCTATACCTCATGAGATATGTCTGCGTTAATTTCTAAATGATGGGCTTACAATTCTAGGGTCAGAAGTTTCTACCTCTTTCATGTAAAGTCAAATGTCAAGCCTGTCATTGGGCTTATTATAAATATGTTTCAAGGAGATGGTATAGTCTTTGTACTTACTGCACATGATCATTTTAAAGATTAAATGAATTATCTGTACTTTTACAGTGGCAGCACATGATAATTCCTGTGTAAGTACTGGATTAAAATCATTATATCCTTGTGGCTTCACAGATAGGAGTAGTTTATCTTCTGTAAGATCAAAAAAAACAACAAAATTTTCATTGAAAACCACATATTTGAGTGCTATGATTATTTAGTGTTCAGAAGTACTAGCAGTCCTACTCTTAGTGGAGTTATATGAGTCTTAGTTTTGAGTCTGACCCAGTGATAGATTTACTTTTTTGTAATGGTTAAATTTTTAAATAATTTTTATCAAATTCTTTAAAAGTTAAAGAATATGTTTTACATATATTTGCTCCTAGAAGTAGTATAAATCTGTGTAATATAAATCAAAATTAAAAACCTCTAGAAAATACAGCATACAACAAGAACTGTAGGAAAATGTGGTGTAATATTTAAGGCAATATACACTACAATTTCAACAGAAATTAGTAAAATGTAAAAAAAATGAAAGGTCTTATTACATAGTGTGTACAAAATATTTTTCCAGAGGTTTCCAGAAAACATAGTTAATTGGGAAATAATTTCACAAACTATTTGACAGCATTACCTATCATACATTCTATAGGAAATATGCCTTTTCATATGAAGCAAATTATATTTTCTTGGTTTTTACTCTACAGTTAATGGCTTAAAAGACTTTTCACTAAACATTAAAATCATATATTTGAACAATTATAATTAATATTATAAATTGTATTTACTTCAGCTAAGATAAATTTACATGTATAACTTAAGTTCCCAAACATCCTAGATAACCATCACCACTGTGTTACACTCTGTATTATTTTGTTGTATTTTCTGTCAGCATTCTCTGCATTTTTACTTTATGTGATTGTGTTTGTGAGGGTGATGAGAGAAAGTAGGGATAGTAACAGCTAAATTGCCTACTTGCTCCAAAATGTGTCACATTTAATGAATATAATTGAAAACAGAATCTAGGATACCTAATCTCACCCCTCAAAGTCATTTTAATTAATGTTCTTTTAGTGTAAAGAGAGCAAAGTGACTTGATTACTAGAGCACTGTTACTGAAATTCTAATATATGTTAACTTTTGCCAAGCTAGAAAGTCAAACCATATTTTAATACTGCTGTATTAAATGTATTAGATGTAGGTAGTTGACAATGACAATGTGGCATATAACTGACAAAAGGTACATCATAAAGAATGATGTGATTGGAGAATGAATATTTAACCCACGATGTTTTCCTTTTATTTCTAATAATATTAATTCCCAAATTAATCAGTAAAAATATCAATTAATTATGTTTCTAATCATTTTTATTTAATAAATCAATGGTATTTAAGGAGATATAAAATTAAGTCAAATCACATTGTGTCTGTGTAGAAAGCAGGGGAAAGGCAATGGGACTAATGTCTCTTATAAAATATAGTCTCTCATTAACTTGAGATTCCCTGTGAAACAATGAGATGCCACTACACTCCTATCAGAATGAAGTCCAAAACACAGATAGCACCAACTGCTGGTGGAGGTGTGGAGCAAAAGGAGCTCTCGTGCATTGCTGATGAGAATGCAAAATGGTATAAGCTACTTTGGAAAAAAAAAATGTGGCAGTTTTCTTTTCTTTCTTTTTTGTTTTCTTTCAAAACAAACTAATCAAAATCTGACATACAGTTCAGTAATCATGCTCCCTAGGATCTAACTTAAGGATCTGAAAACTTAACTCTACCCAGATACTTAGAGAGGGATGTTACAGTTCAGTTCAGTTCAGGTCAGTCGCTCAGTCCTGTCCGACTCTTTGCGACCCCATGAATTTCAGCACGCCAGGCCTCCCTGTCCATCACCAACTCCTGGAGTTCACTCAAACTTATGTCCATCGAGTCAGTGATGCCATGCAGCCATCTCATCCTCTGTTATCCCCTTCTCCTCCTGCCCCCAATCCCTCCCAGCATCAGAGTCTTTTCCAATGCGTCAACTCTTCGCATGAGGTGGCCAAAGTACTGGAGTTTCAGCTTTAGCATCATTCCTTCCAAAGAAATCCCAGGGCTGATCTCCTTCAGAATGGACTGGTTGGATCTCCTTGCAGTCCAAGGGACTCTCAAGAGTCTTCTCCAACACCACAGTTCAAAAGCATCAATTCTTCAGCCCTCAGCTTTCTTCACAGTCCAACTCTCACATCCATACATGACCACTGGAAAAACCATAGCCTTGACTAGACGGACTTTTGTTGGCAAAGTAATGTCTCTGCTTTTGAATATGCTATCTAGGTTGGTCATAACTTTCCTTCCAAGGAGCAAGCGTCTTTTAATTTCATGGCTGCAATCACCATCTGTAGTGATTTTGGAGCCCAGAAAAATAAAGTCTGACACTGTTTCCACTGTTACCCATCTATTTCCCATGAAGTGATGGGACCAGATGCCATGATCTTCGTTTTCTGAATGTTGAGCTTAAAGCCAATTTTTGCACTCTTCCACTTTCACTTTCATCAAGAGGCTTTTTAGTTCCTCTTCACTTTCTTCCATAAGGGTGGTGTCATCTGCGTATCTGAGGTTATTGATATTTCTCCCAGCAATCTTGATTCCAGCTTGTGTTTCTTCCAGCCCAGTGTTTCTCATGAAGTACTCTGCATAGAAGTTAAATAAGCAGGGTGACAATATACAGCCTTGATGTACTCTTTTTCCTATTTGGAACCAGTCTGTTTTTCCATGTCCAGTTGGAATTGTTGCTTCCTGACCTGCATATAGGTTTCTCAAGAGGCAGGTCAGGTGGTCTGGTATTCCCATCTCTTGAAGAGTTTTCCACAGTTTATTGTGATCCACACAGTCAAAGGCTTTGGCATAGTCAATAAAGCAGAAATAGATGTTTTACTGGAACTCTCTTCCTTTTTCAATGATCCAGCGGATGTTGGTAATTAGATCTCTGGTTCCTCTGCCTTTTCTAAAATCAGCTTGAACATCTGGAAGTTCACGGTTCACGTAGTGCTGAAGCTTGGCTTGGAGAATTTTGGCATTACTTTACTAGCGTGTGAGATGAGTGCAATTGTGCGGTAGTTTGAGCATTCTTTGGCATTGCCTTTCTTTGGGATTGGAATGAAAACCGACCTTTTCCAGTCCTGTGGCCACTGCTGAGTTTTCCAAGTTTGCTGGCATATTGAGTGCAGCATTTTCACAGCATCATATTCCCGGATTTGAAATATGGAGAAGCTCTATACAGTTAGCAAAAACAAGACGAGGAGCTGACTGTGATTCAGATCATGAACTCCTTATTGCCAAATTCAGACTTAAATTGAAGAAAGTAGGGAAAACCATTAGACCATTCAGGTATGACCTAAATCAAATTCCTTATGATTATACAATGGAAGTGAGAAATAGATTTAAGGGACTAGATCTGATAGATAGAGTGCCTGATGAACTATGGATGGAGGTTCATGACACTGTACAGGAGACAGGGATCAAGATCATCCCCATAGAAAAGAAATGCAAAGAAGCAAAATGGCTGTCTGGGGAGGCCTTACAAATAGCTGTGAAAAGAAGAGAAGCGAAATGCAAAGGAGAAAAGGAAAGATGTAAGCATCTGTATTCAGAGTTCCAAAGAATAGCAAGAAGAGATAAGAAAGCCTTCCTCAGCCATCAATGCAAAGAAATAGAGGAAAACAACAGAATGGGAAAGAATAGAGGCAGGGATGTTTACAGCAGTTTTATTCAAAATTACCAAAACTTGAAAATAACAAGATGTCCTCAGTAGGTAAATGAATAAATATAGTGTGGTTCCTCCAGACAGCGTATTCAGCAATTAAAAAAAAAAAGAGCTAACAAGTCATGACCGAGGAACCTTAAATGTATTTGCTTTTCAGAAGCCAGTCTGAGAAGGCTACATATTGAATTGGGCCAGGGTTAGGGTTATGTATGATTCCAACTATATGACAGTCTGAAAAAGGCAGAACTTTGGAAACAATTAAAAAGGTCAGTGTTAGTCAGAGGTTAAGGAGGATGGAGAGATGGACAGGCAGAGCACAGAGGCTCTTTAAGCAGTGAAACTATTTTGTATGATATATATGCACACATGTCATTATACATTTGTCAAAACCCATGGAATATATAACACCAAGTACCCTATGTACTTAATGAACTCTAATATAAACTATGGACTTTTTGGGGTTAAAGATATGCCACTGTATTGTCATCATTTTCCCCCTGCTGTGGGAATGTTGATAGTGACAGAGTCTGCACATGTGGAGGACCAGAGGGTATACAGAAAAATCTGTACTCTCGGCTCAATTTTTCCTTGAATATAAAACTGCTCTGAAAAAGAAAGTACATTGTTTTTTAAAATTCCTTCTCTATGAGAAAATCACAGCCCTTTAAAGGTATAAAGTTGTGAAGTGGTATATATATGTATATTTGCATTAGTAAATTTCCAGAATTAGATTAGCATTTGAAGCATAGTAGTTTTATATTAATCTTATGTGTAACCGCAAACATTTTAGATAAGAACATTTCAGTAAAGTTTATGTGATCCAAAACAATTTACACCCTTATTTTTCCACATTTTATAGAAGCTCCATTTAGGTTAAAGGTTGTTTTTTTGTTTTGTTTTTTTATTTTGTTCAGACTACTTTTAACCAAGATAATTTTAATTCCATCAAACACACAGTTTAACAATTTACAATTCATTTAAGTATAATAGTTTTCCATGTTGACTTTGGTTCACAGATGCATATTAAATCACCATACTAAAGTTTTGATACTTTCCTTATGTCATAAATGCAAAGTACTTTTCTGAGAAATATTTTATATAAATTTAAATATGTTTACATATTAAAAAGCTTTCAAAGTTTCTATTAGCAATTATTTAATAGGTTGAGAAAAATACAATTCCAGTATGCAATCTAATACATGAGTAGAATTGATACTATAATAAAATATTTAATATCTTCTTATTTAATTTCTAAGATTTCAGCTTTTATTAGAATTAAATTAATCAATTTCAAACTATAAATGCTAAAAAGAGGCAAACAATATTATTATATACTTAGATTTCAATATTTTTATGTTGAAAGTAATTAGTATGTTTTTCTGATAAATGGAGAGAAAGGATAAAGGGTAACTTCAAAGAGTTAAGAACAAATTACAACTTTTGAAAAACTAGCATTAAGCATAATTGGTAGAATCTATAATTTTGAGCACTTATCATGTACTCAAAACTGATGGCTGTACTATCAGATATATAATATATAACTATCCTTGGTTTCATAGGGACATGGAGAAGCACTGCCAATACCCAGGTGAACCCATTTGAAAGTGAGAGAGTCAGAGAAAGACAAATATCATGTAATATAGCTTATATGTGGAATCTAAAATAAATGGCATAAATGAACCTATTTATAAAGCAAAGAGTCACAGATGTAGGGAAAACAAACAAACAAACAAAAAAAACTTATGGCTACCAAGGGGAAAGTGGAGGGGGCGAAGAGGATAAATTGTAAGATTGGGATTGACATATACACACTACTATTTATATAATAGATAACCAATTAGGACCTATTTACAGTATAGGAAACTCTATTCAATGCTCAGTAATGACTTACATGGGAAAATAATATAAAAAAAGAGGGGATATATGTATACATAAAATTGCTTTGCTTTGCTTTACAGCAGATGCTATTAATAACACAACATTGTAAATCACCTACACTCCAATAAAACTTAACTTACAAAAAATCAAAGCATGTGAGAACTTGTGAACATGATGATAATATAGGATTAATATGCATGTTTGGGGCACATGGTGTTATCAATCATGTTTTTGTTCACAAAATAATTTAGTTGGAGTAAAATTATGAATCTAAAGTTTAAATGAGAAAAAAGTGGGGGGAAAGTCAGATATGCCACCTCCTTCTTTGCCCCACATGGCCAGATGGATTTTTAACTGCCCCAGAGTCAGCACAGCCCTGGCATCACTGCATTCACGGGAAGGAAGATGGTGTATAGGCACCACCAGCTGGGGACCTCATTCATCTTGTCCTTAGTGTCTAGAACAGGGACAGCAGAGGAGAGCTCTTACTGGTCTCTGGCAGCAGAAAGTAACTCCAGAAGAGCATTTCTTTTCCTTCACTATACCAACAAAACACCACTGGTTGGTTAAGTATTGAGGAAGGACTCACCAAAACAAACAAATCAACGAGCTAGCTTTCTTCCTGAAGTTATTCTTGAATGAGGCCATGATATACTAATATACATTGATGTTTGTTTCTAAATAACTAGTGTTTCATTACTAATGCTACTTCTTTTTTTTTTTTTCACATTGATACTCATTAAAAAAGTGATGAAGATTTAATACCAAAAGTCCCTGATACTGGGAAAGATTCAGGGCAGAAGGAAAATAGGGTGTTAGAGGATGACATGGGTGGATAGCATCGCCAATGCAATGGACATGAACTTGGCAAACTTTGGAGATAGTGAGGGACTGGGAGGTCTGGCTTGCTGCAGTCCATGAGGTCGTAAAGAGTTGGACACAACTGGGTGACTAAAAACAAACATTTAATATTTTCAAATCATTATTTTGCTTTTACTCATTTTAGCCCATTATAATAGGAAGTTTTCACTTATTCATTAAAATGTTCCTTTAAAGTTACAAGCTATCTCCAAGTTAAATAATCTAATGGGAATGTTTTCTTTCTTTCTTTTTTTTTTAAACTCTGAAACATTTAGCATTTCATCACATCCTCTTTCTTGACAAGTTCTTTTCCCTTTTTCTTCTTCTTCAGTATTTTCCTATAGTTTTCCTGCTATTTCTATGGTACTCCTTTTTTTTCTCTCTCTCTCCCTTTGAAAGTTCTTTTTTTCTCTACCTATAATTTAAGCAGTAATTTTGCCTGAAGTTTATTTTATATTTGCCATTAATTTTTCAAATAATCCTTTTACAAATTTGCTGAAACCATGTATAAGTTCATTTTAAAACTCAGTTCTGAAGATGAAAAAAGTAGAGAATAAAGGCTAGAAAAGATATTAGGTATTGCCTGGGTGTAAAAGTCACTGAGCTCCTCTTTAGCTTTGTAACTCTGAACAAGTTACTTAATCATTCTGTGTTTTAATTTTTCTTCATCTGTAAAATCATGGTAATTATAAGGTCCTTCATGTTGGATTGTTATGAGAGTTAAATGATTGCATATATATATAAAGTTCCTGGCACATAGAAAGTCTGCATTACAACTAATCTATTAGTCATAATAGATGTTTCTATTACTAACAAAGACCTGTGATAGAGGTTACTTAAAATATCTAAATTCTACAAAATCTACTGTAATTTTATGGTTGTTTATTGTACATGCAGGAGATGTGGGTTTGATACCTAGTTTGGGAAGATCCCCTAGAGAAGGGAATCTCAACCCACTCCAGTATTTTTGCCTGGAGAATCCTATGGATGAGGAGCCCAGTGGGCTACAGTCCATGGGGTCACAAAGAGTTGGACATGACTGAGCGACTAACACTTTTATTTTCCATTGTACATTTCAGTGGAATATGAATGCCTTAATTGTAATGCTTTTATTTTTGTTAGCTTTGAATTGTCAGCAAACAATCCCTGGTTTTACTAGGGTATTTACAATTTGGGAAATGAAAGCATTCTTGAAGAATATGATGATTGTATTCCTTGATTTGGTCAAAATTAGAATGTAACAACCCCAAATTGTATCTCCTCAATAGCAACTAAACAACAACAACAAAACCCCAAATTTCAAATATTAACTAAAAAGTGTTGAGCATTTAAATTCTATTTCCCATGTTCTCATCTGCTTATAACAATGGATCCAGGGGAGCTCCCCCAAACTCCATCCCTCTTCCCATCAGTCAAATGAAATGATAGGAAGGCCCACGGTCAAATACAGAAATCCAGGGAGGGCTTTGGAATGGTTTATTCTCCTTTTCCCTTCTTTGATCAGTTTCTCTCTCTTCCTGACACACACACACAGGCAAGTATATTTGAAGGCCCCTCTTAGGCAGCTTTCACAGGCACCAAAATTGCTATCTGTCCCTCTGTACTTGATTACTTTTCTCTCTTGTCAGTGATTTCTGTGTTTGTATGAAAACTATTATAATTATTATTCTTTACTGAAACTAGAATGATGCAAAATTGACTTAATCTGTGGCACAGAGTTTACATCTTGCTGTAGAAAAGAAGTTATTGACAGGATTGTTAAACACTAAAATTGCTGAACAACAGAAGTCTTTTCAAAGTCTTTGAAAAATAAGATCTCATCTCTCTGAAAGATTGTTTTCCATCTTGTTTGGGAAGAGAATGAGAATTCAAATGTTGTTTCTCAATCCCCTGCTTCTCAGATATATATTTTTAAATCTTTAGAAATCTTTAAAATTGTAGATTTTGCTACAGCCTAATTGTCAAAATGAAGCACAATTATAAAGTTAGGGTTTTTTTTCTTTAAAGATATATTGTAAAAGTTCTTAGCGAATATAATAATACCTGCTTTTTCATTTATAAATTACATTATATACTGTATTTTCTAGACTGTATTTATAGACTGTATGTCAACATTTTATATCACATTTATTATCAACATACATTCATTTCAATGTTATTTACGAAGACATCAGCATGCATATTTTTGTAAGAAAAATTCTTGTGAAATAATTATAAGAGAGTAGAGTGTGCGCGTGAGTGCTGTCACTTCAGTTGTGTTCAACGCTTTGCAACCCTATGGACCATGGCCTGCCAGGCTCTTCCCACCATGGGATCTTCCCGCTGAAGGGATCAAACCTGTGTCTCTTATGTCTCCAGCATTGGTAGGCAGGTTCTTCACCACTAACATCACCTGGGAAGCCAATATAGAGTAATTGAAGTTATTTTTGAAGATATACGCCAACAACTACTTTCATTGAATGTGAAGTCCCCAGTATTTGGGCTATTTTATGGAAGATATTGAATTCTGTAATGCATTATCACTTCAATAAGCTCATACTTTAGTTGTGGAAATGATATTTGCAAGGTTAAACCTTCAAGATAAAAAATGCAAACATAGATCATATTATTCTCCAAGTGCTCTTAAAGGAGAGATAGATAAATATCAGAAAAATAGACTTTCCGAAGAAAGCAAATATGAGTTTAGCATGATTAAAAATTTTTAAAAAATTGTAAGTGCATACACACAAAATTCTTCAAAATAAATCTAAATGTAAAAGAAGATGCATTTCCAATTAGAAACTTGCTATACTAGTTTGGAACAAGACATACATGAGTTTAAGTTCAAAATTCAACACAATCTAAGTTTACGCTTGGGTAAGTCATTTCCTCTCCCTAAACTTCATGTTCAAAATCTCTGAAATTATCACTATAATCATGTATAATGAGGAGTTAAACTAAGATGATGTATTTAAGCCTTGGAGCCAATTGAAGTTATCTTTTTTTCTGTATCCATTGTAGAACCGATGACTTTGGCATTGAGAAAACACATAGTACATATTGTGTTTTTAGATTTGACAACAATTAACATTTTTATCCTCTCATGTTAATGGCCCATTCTTTTCTCCTTGTGTAGTATGCAAAGTAGAAGCATAAATATTATATACAAAATATATTATCTGCTAGGTATCAACTTTGAGCATTAATAAGATAAATGATTCCCTTTTAATAATATTGCTTTGAAAATAACTTAGTTCTTCTGTTACAGGAGATAACTGCAAGGCCATTGAATACAGCAAGATGAAAAATATGCTTTTACATTTACAAAATCAAAAATACATTACACAAGACAATGAAAACCCTAATGGTGATGACGTATTTCGGAAGAAGTTGCTGGTGGATCAAATGTTTAAATATTTTGATGCCGACAGTAATGGACTTGTAGATATTAATGAACTAATTCAGGTATGATTAATGATTAACAAGCTTATTTAAGTATATTTATTCAATATATTTACATTTGTGTGAGTTTTTACTATATTGATAAAACTATATTTAATTCATATTGTTTGACTGTAGGCATAAATGTTTTAAGAGAAATATTTGACTACTTATCAGCAGTATGAATTTCTAGTAACAAATGTAATTTGTTAATTTCAAGTAACATCATACAAGATCCTTATATGATGTTACACAATTTAAAAGAGGCATCTACTTTTGACAGGTTTCTATACCTTAAATGCCAAAAGGAACTGCCAGTTCTCTATCTTATAGAATTTATAAAATAATACCAGACATGTTCTGGAGCTTTTGTAATTTTCTTATGGAAGCTTGCTTATCTAGTATTCAAGGACATTATTGAAAAGTAATTGAATACATCTATAGCTTGCTTATCTAGTATTCAAGGACATTATTGAAAAACAATTGAATACATCTATAACATAATGTAAATAAGTGATTTAATAAAGTACTAAATTATTGATCTATTTAGTACTTTTTCAATAATCAAAGATCAACTGTATTAAATCTAGTTTTAATATTATGTCTATATCATTAAACTTCATGTCTTTGAAAATTGTCCCCAAAAAGATACATACATAAAATCTGTTAAGTGAATATTTTAATACACAAAATTTTTTATGTGAGCAATTATATGTGTGAAAAAATGGAAATATTTTTATGTGTGTGTTACTGAGACTGATAAACTACCCTGAAAGAAAGTGAAATACCCACATTTAAGAACCTAAACTGGTTGTTGATAGTGGTCAAAATGTAACATAAGGAACATAAGATTTTGCTGTAAATATACATACAGGTTTTTAAGGAGAAAGGGAGAGAAGCCAATCCAGGATGACTAGGAAATTGGTACTAGCTCTGAGGAATGTGGCTGACTGCATGATAATTCCTACAGTTGATCTTAGGTAGATTTTGCTTCTGTGCTTAACAGTGAAAATAATTTTAAAAAATTCAATTGTCTATTTCCACAACATCATGCCATTCATATTTCATAGTTAATTTAATGGCGTATTTTCAAAAAATCAACAATGTAGAATATCAGTTTTACTTTGCAAGCATTCAAGCTTTGGGATAGTGTAACTTAGAGGTGTCATTATCAAAGTGACCTTCTGAGCCAATTGACTTGTCTATTTAAGTAAATTAAAATATCATTTTCATTATCTTCTTTAATCCAGCTTATATTTATAGAACAGTTATAAGTCCTAGGCACTGGAATTCAATGAATGAAACTCTGAAATTTTAGGGTAAAGTTAGTAAACTTTTAATTCAGATATCTATGTTGGTATATAACTCATAATTAATTTTTCATGAATGAAATTCTTTAGAATTTTAAATTTCTGGTAATAATCAGAGATGACTAGGCAATTCAATTAAATGAACTATAACTAAAGCATGTCACCTTGATCTTTGTGTGCCTGACATATTCAAATATAGTGTTTTTGATCTTGAGCCTTACTTTTTTATTTTTAATATTTTTACTCTCTATTAACATGTATGCACTACTGTAACCACTGGTTGGATATGACACATAATTTGACCAAATCTAGCTATTACAAGATCCACATCTGAGTCCAAATGGAAAAACTGATCATCACTGGAAAATAGTATTGAAAGTATTCACTTGTAGTTGTTTTAAGTTTCTACTACATCCAAGTTTATATTAATTTCCTAGAGTAGCAGTAACAAAGTTCAGCAAACTTTGTGGCTCAGACAACCTCTCTCTCAGTTCTGGAGGCTCAGTATCTGAGATTGAGGTGTGGGCAAGGCCAACCCCCTTAGAAGCTTCTTGGAGGAGTCTTTTCTTCCCTTCTTTGGCTTCAGGTAGCACCAGGTATTCCTTGGCTTGTAGTGCATCACTCAAGTCTCTGCCTCTAGAGTCACATAGCTACTCTCTGTGTACTGTCTTCACATCATCTTGTCTCTTCTTCAAAGGATACCAGTCATGTTGGGTTAAGGGTCCTCCCTGCTCCAGCAGGACTTCGTCTAACATCATCTAAATACATGGAAATTACTCTATTTCCAAAAAAAAGGTTTACATTCTGATGTCCTCAGCTTAAGGCTTTAACATATCTTTGGGGAGGGCACATATCAATCCATAATAAAGTCATCTGGTACAGAGTTTAGTTTTTTTGTTATTGTTATTATTTTGATTCAGACTTAATTTACATCTGAAAAGTGCCCTCCAAATTCATCTGAAACTTACCTGCAGAAATGATCGTTAGAATCCCACTTATACATTAGTCAAACATGAGGTACACACAAAGAAGGATCTGGGAAGGTAATATTTACTGACTCCTCTGCACACATCCCACATATGTCAGTCCTTCCTTCAGCTTTATAGAGTGGAAATGGTATCATCTCATTCATCAGCAATCAACTAACAGCCACTGCGAAAAGGATATAACACATTTCTAGCTAGTAACAACACAAATACTGTTTTTGACTTGTCTCTTTAGGTTACAGGTGCTTTAGAAAAACTTGTATTCCAAGTATTATAAAATGAAAGTCAATGATATATATGATTTTAAAAATCAACTTGGAAACATGGAACATCATCATTTAATAGCAAGTTTCAAAAAGATTTAAATTAAAGCAGTTAAAAGGGAAAGGATCTTAATGGTTCTGTTAATAATTTACAAACTATGTTTAATAGAAATATAATATATAACTCTAAGACACTGCAAGTAAAAATTAAATAACATGATTTGACTTTGAGGTTTTATAATTGCAGCATTAATGCTTGCTGCACATGTTCTGTTCTTACTCCAAATAATGAATATATATATATTCCAAAGCTTCTCTTGGGTTTCCCTGGTGGCTCAAATGGTAAAGAATCTGTCTGCAATGCAGGAGGCCCAGGTTCAATCCCTGAGTCGGGAAGATCTCCTGGAGAAGAAAATGGCAACCCACTCCAGTATTGTTGACTGGGAAATCCCATGGTCAGAGGCACCTGGCAGGCTATTGTCCCATGGGGTCTCAAAGAGTCAGACATGACTGAATGACTTCCACCACCACAAAGCTTCTCTTGCAGGAAATTAGAAACTAAAGTACTTTCCATTTGAGAGAAGATAATAAAAAACATTAGCTGAAGGGGGTAAGACCCATAAAATCACAGCAACTTGTAATAATAAGAAAATACTTGCTAGTGTCAGAGGACAAGGTATAGACCTAGATCTCATTTGATCCAACCCTTCGCCACTCTAGCTTGACATGAATACCTGTTACCACATACTTAGTATCTGAGTCTGGTTTTTGTATATTGAAAATATCCAACTATAAATTTAAATTTATTGACAGATTCATTTTGATATTTGGCAAAACTAATACAATTATGTAAAGTTTAAAAATAAAATAAAATAAAATAAATAAATTTAAATTTATCAAAATTGAAACTTGATACTTTCAAAAGAATCATGTTTTATGAAGTTGATAAAAATTGATGTGAGAACATGGATAGATTTGTCCTTAACATTTGAAGGTCTGGAAGAGTTAAAACAGGTAATAACAGAAGTCAGTAAATGTTATGATGGGATATGCATTTAAAAGATCATAGGAAGATATTTTAAGTAGCAAGGAGTGCATGGCCTGTACTGATGAAGTCCTAGGATTTCTTTTAAAAAGTATCATTTTTATGATCATAGTGTAGTGATTAAGAACTTTAATTATAGAATTTGGGATGAAATTTCATCTCCTCTACTTGACACCGTGCAGTTTTTGGCAAGTGATTTACTCTCTTGGTGTCCCAGTTGCCTTGTCTACATATTGGGAAAGATAATAAGACACAGTATGTAAAATGGATGTGATATTAATATTATTTTGGAAATGTAGCCTTCTAAGAAACATAACTCACACAATATAAACAACATGATAAAATTATTAGTTATAATTATATTTCAAATCCAACTTTCCTGTGGATATGGTGGATGATAATGGAAATAAAGAGGGTACACATGCTTGTGTTAGTGGATGAACAGTTGATCAATATTTCCATCCAGGTCATCCTGTGCATTTTTAATGTTTACAATTGCTTGATAGGTGAGAACAAATCAGCCATCATAACCCAGAAATCTATATCCACATTATTAAATATACAAACATTTTAATGCCAATTTTTACAATGAAAAATGTTTCTTGAAAGGGAATGAAAATAATTTGGTTATTCCAAGAAATTGGGAAAAAATGAATTGCAGTATTTTTTAAATAAATTTCATTTATCTTATTTTATATATTTTATTCTGCTCATCTCATTTGAGGTACTCACATACTTGTCTCATGTAGCTAGCATGAATGTTGTTAAATCCTGTGGGCTAGTCTAGAGACAAGTACATGTCATCATTCTGCAACCACTGTGATATTGAGCATTTTCCCCAGAGTATATAGTGTCCCATCTTTACAGATATAATGTTAAATTGACCTAAACTTAAAATAAATATAAAATATATATTTCAAGATGCGGGTACATGTTATAGCAAAATATCTCTACTTGTCAAACTACAAAATATATATTTTGTGCAATTTTTTCTTGCCCATAATAGCAAGTTATAAGAAGTAATTGACAGCAACATTTTCAGTAAGGCACCCATAGCTATGTTATTAAATAAATAATATGCTTTACTTGACTATATTGTGCAATTTAAATATTTTAAAAATATGTAGATCCTCAGTTAGTATAGTAACTAACGATAATAGTAGTAGCAATTGTAATAATACTATTAATACTATTACATTGCTACAATCTAGATGTCTGTCAGCTCCTTTGTACTTCTCTTTGAGCTAAACACACACACACACACACACACACAATCCATTTGCAAAAAACAATGTGTGTTTGTTGAATGATTGAAGATGTGTAAAGGTGGTAGAAGATGAGATTATTCCACACATTACAAAAATTGCATATTGAAATCCAGTTTAGAAGAAGCACTTTTTACACTTTTCCTTTCCTTGTGCTCTGTCCAGAGCATGCCTTATATTCCCTACACCACAGATGCAGGACCCAAAAGTCTGTTTTTCAGTTTCAATTATTTAACTTTCCCTGAGGCTTCAAATTTCTTATCATGTCAAACAATATGGTCGATTTTATTTAGATTATCCCCCTAAATGTGTATAACCAAAGACATCACAATCAGTAGTTGCCAACATCTATCTGCCCCTTTAAGGAAAAAAACAAAACAAAACAAAAGCTAATGGCAAGTTATAGAATATAACAATGCCAACATCAAAAAACAATATCTAGCACATTCTTTCCTCTGGGGAAATAAATTTCAGTCCCTGAGCCTAGCTACATAAAATTCCTATGCTCGGTCTTCTGCCTTGTTTTGATATACCCCTTAGAGAGAGGTGAAATCTCATATCTCTCTCTTTCCTCTAGTGTGTATCAGATCTACTTACACCCCATGATGAGGGCTTTTGTCTCCCCAAAGTATGTGGGGTTGGATGATAGGGGAGACTGGGGTTTTGATCAAATTTGCTTTTTTAGAGAAATAGAATAGAGTATCACTGTCTTCTCTCCCATATATGTGTCTTAATTACTGTATGACAAAGGTAATATGTCAATCACATTTGAAGTGTTTTTTTTTTTTTTTTGAGAACTTTTGCTTTAAAAGTATCATCTCCCTTTGTTAACAACAGGTAAATGGGCATTTGGGGATTCTCCAGTGGCTCAGTGGTAAAGAATCTGCCTGCCAATGGAGGGGACATGGGTTCGATTCCGGGGTTGGGAAGATCACTTGGAGAATGTAATGGCAACCCACTCCAGTATTCTTGGCTGTGAAATTTCATGGACAGAGAAATCTGGTGGGCTATAATCCTTGAGGTCACAAAAGAGCTGGACACGATTTAGTGACTAAAAACAAATGGGCACTTTTAGTTTATTTTGTTCTGAGCTGCCCTAATATCTTTCTTGAATCTGTGCTAAATTGCCTGGATCCTATTCAGAATGAGGCTGTATAACTGAATGGTCTTGACCAGTAGCCAATTTTATGTTCAGTTCAGTTCAATTCAGTCGCTCAGTAATGTCTGACTCTTTGCGACCCCATGGACTGCAGCACGCCAGGCCTCCCTGTCCTACAAACTCCTGGAGCTTACTCAAACTCATGTCCATTCAGTCCATGATGTCATCCAACCATCTCATCCTCTGTCGTCCCCTTCTCCTCCCGCCTTCAATCATTCCTAGAATCAGAATCTCTTCCAATGAATCAGTTCTTTACATCAGGTAGCCAAAGTATTGAAATTTCACCTTCAGCATCAGTCCTTCCAATGAATATTCCGGGCTGATTTCCTTTAGGATGGACTGGTTGGATCTCCTTGCAGCCCAGGGGACTCTCAAGAGTCTTCTCGAACACCACAGTTCAAAAGCATCAATTCTTCAGTGCTCAGCTTTCTTTATATTCCAACTTTCACATCTAGACATGACTAGTGGAAAAACCATAGCTTTGACTAGACGGACCTTTGTTGGCAAAGTAATGGCTCTGCTTTTTAGTAAGCTGTCTAGGTTGAAGAAGGCAATGGCACCCTACTCCAGTACTCTTGCCTGGAAAATCCCATGGACGGAGGAGCCTGTAAGGCTGCAGTCCATGGGGTCGCTGAGGGTCGGATACAACTGAGCAACTTCACTTTCACTTTTCACTTTCATGCATTGGAGAAGGAAATGGCAACCCACTCCAGTGTTCTTGCCTGGAGAATCCCAGGGATGGCGGAGCCTGGTGGGCTGCTGTCTATGGGGTTGCACAGAGTTGGACACGACTGAAGCTACTTAGCAGCAGCAGCAGCAGCAGTAGGTTGATCATAACTTTTCTTCCAAGGAGCAATCTTTTAATTTCATGGCTACAGTCACCATCTACAGTGATTTTGGAGCCCCTCCCCCCCCCAAAAAAAAAAAGTCTGTCACCGTTTCCATTATTTCCTCATTTATGTGCCATGAAATGATGGAACCAGATACCATGATCTTAATTTTCTGAATGTTGAGTTTTAAGGCAACTTTCACTCTACTCTTTCACTTTAGTTCTGTGTACTAAAGCAAAATCAAATGTTTTGGCTCTTTCTGAAGATCGGGCTGATGAGGTGTGAAACCTCACTTGTTTGTTGTTCTCAGTTCCACTGTATAAATCTAGACAAGTGTCTGAGGTTCATCTCTATTATTTGTATCTGTTCCTTCTCTTAAACTGTCTTCTCCAACAATAAGAATTCAGTGCTCTCTGAAATCTGATGTTTATTAATGTTTGCTTCAGTAAAAATTGTCCTTGTAGCAATATGCTTTAAATTTGCATGTGACATAGGATAATAACTCATTGCAAAAGCTTTAACAAATATAAAGTATCTTTATTTGAAACACAAAGAGGGGTTTTCCCTCAGTATTGTGTATGTGACAAGTGTGATCAGGTACTTGGCAACATAGTAATGCATTTATGGGTTTAAGGACATTTGTTATTCCTAAAACAGACCTGTAATGCTTGAATTAAAGATTTCAGGATGAAGTAACCTAAGATATGATCACATTCCTCTTGGAAGGCTGACATGTAAGAAAAGGTCTTCAGAAGATTAATAATCAGTAGTTATGAAATGAATCACAGAAATCTTCCTGGTAGTTTATTCATATGCCTTTTTAAGTTGCTAGGGACATTGATAAAGAGTTTAGGTAGACAGAAACATTGTGAATAAAGAGATAAATACATTGGTGAAAAATGGGGACAAAGTAGAAAAGATTACCTAGCTGAATATCTGGACATTTAAAGGGATAGTTTCTATCATCCCTCCATCCACCTGTTCATCTTCTATCTATCTGTTCATCTTCTATCTATCTATCTATCTACCCATCTATATTCTCTATCTGTTTAATGAAAGAAAACTCATTTGGGAAAAAGAAATTATCCAGATGTACCAATAGAGAACCATTTAGCTATTGACTATCTTCCTTCCATTGAGGTAGAATAGATATGAGAGAAAAATTAACTTTCAATTGTTATACATATTGGACAAATGGTTTTACTAAGGAGTAGTCAGATTTTCTTAAAGTCAGCATGGTGAAGAACATGTGTTCATAAGAAACATAAGGCAAAGAAAATTTTCTGATCAGAACAGGACTTCCAGAGGGTACTACGATGCGTTTGAATTGGAAAGTAAATGAGATTGCTGCAGATTGGAAAACAAGCAATATGAGAAGATGAATTTCACAGGGTCACAGAGGTAAACCAGGGTGAATAAAGTGTCCCTTAGAGAAAGAACAACTTCTTGCATCATGGTCCCAACTATTTGCTCCTCAGGATAAGATGAGAATATACATAGGCATATTTCACTTAATAAAATGGCACCCTTGAATTTGTTAGCAATGTTAAAAGAGAAACTGAAGTTTAATTATTAATCAGTTCAGTTCAGTTGCTCAGTCATGTCTGACTCTTTGCGACCCCATGAATCACAGCACGCTAGGCCTCCCTGTCCATCATCAACTCCCGGGGTTCACTCAGACTCACGTCCATCAAGTCAGTGATGCCATCCAGCCATCTCATCCTCTTTCGTCCCCTTCTCCTCCTGTCCCCAATCCCTCCCAGCATCAGAGTCTTTTCCAATGAGTCAACTCTTCGCATGAGGTGGCCAAAGTACTGGAGTTTCAGCTTTAGCATCATTCCTTCCAAAGAAATCCAGGGCTGATCTTCAGAATGGACTGGTTGGATCTCCTTGCAGTCCAAGGGACTCTCAAGAGTCTTCTCCAACACCACAGTTCAAAAGCATCAATTCTTCGGCGCTCAGCCTTCTTCACAGTCCAACTCTAACATCCATACATGACCACAGGAAAAACCATAGCCTTGACTAGACGGACCTTTGTTGGAAAAGTAATGTCTCTGCTTTTCAATATGCTATCTAGGTTAGACATAAATTTCCTTTCAAGGAGTAAGGATGGGGGGGATGGGGGGAGGTGGGAGAGAGAGAGTGCTTGGCTCCTCCTTTTATGTTTTCTTCCCCCTGGGCCTGCCCTATGCATATTGGGCTTAGCCAGGAGTGCTGTTAATTTCATGGCTACAGTCACCATCTGCAGTGATTTTGGAGCCCCAAAAAAGAAAGTCTGACACTGTTTCCACTCTTTCCCCATCTATTTCCCATGAAGTGATGGGACCGGATGCCATGATCTTCGTTTTCTGAATATTGAGCTTTAAGCCAACTTTTTCACTCTACACTTTCACTTTCATCAAGAGGCTCTTTAGTTCCTCTTCACTTTCTGCCATAAGGGTGGTGTCATCTGCATATCTGAGGTTATTGATATTTCTCCCAGAAATCTTGATTCCAGCTTGTGCTTCTTCCAGCCCAGCATTTCTCAGGATGTACTCTGCATAGAAGTTAAATAAGCAGGGTGACAATATACAGCCTTGACGTACTCCTTTTCCTACTTGGAACCAGTCTGTTGTTCCATGTCCAGTTCTAACTGTTGCTTCCTGACCTGCATACAGATTTCTCAAGAGGCAGATCAGGTGGTCTGGTATTCCCATCTCTTTCAGAATTTTCCACAGTTTATTGTGATCCACACACTCAAAGGCTTTGGCATAGTCAAGAAAGCAGAAATAGATGTTTTTCTGGAACTCTCTTGCTTTTTTGATGATCCAGTGGATGTTGGCAATTTGATCTCTGGTTCCTCTGCCTTTTCTAAAACCAGCTTGAACATCAGGAAGTTCACGGTTCACATATTGCTGAAGCCTGGTTTGGAGAATTTTGAGCATTACTTTACTAGCATGTGAGATGAGTGCAATTGTGTGGTAGTTTGAGCATTCTTTGGCATTGTCTTTCTTTGGGATTGGAATGAAAACTGACCTTTTCCAGTCCTGTGGCCACTGCTGAGTTTTCCAAATTTGCTGGCATATTGAGTGCAGCACTTTCACAGCATCATCTTTCAGGATTTGAAATAGCTCAACTGGAATTCCATCACCTCCACTAGCTTTGTTCATAGTGATGCTTTCTAAGGCCCACTTGACTTCACATTCCAGGATGTCTGGCTCTAGTTCAGTGATCACACCATCATGATTATCTGGGTCGTGAAGATCTTTTTTGTACAGTTCTTCTGTGTATTCTTGCCACATCTTCTTGATATCTTCTACTTCTGTTAGGTCCATACCATTTCTGTCCTTTATTGAGCCCATCTTTGCATGAAATGTTCCCTTGGTATCTTTAATTTTCTTGAAGAGATCTCTAGTCTTTCCCATTCTGTTGTTTTCCTCTAATTCTTTGCATTGATCGCTGAGGAAGGCTTTCTTATCTCTTCTTGTTTTCTTTGGAACTCTGCATTCAGATGCTTATATCTTTCCTTTTCTCCTTTGCTTTTTGCTTCTCTTCTTTTCACAGCTATTTGTAAGGCCTCCCCAGACAGCCATTTTGCTTTTTTGCATTTCTTTTCCATGGGGATGGTCTTGATCCCTATCTCCTGTACAATGTCATGAACTTCATTCCATAGTTTATCAGGCACTCTATGTATCAGATCTTGTGCCCTAAATCTATTTCTCACTTCCACTGTATAATCATAAGGAATTTGATTTAGGTCATACCTGAATGGTCTAGTGGTTTTCCGTACTTTCTTCAATTTAAGTCTGAATTTGGCAATAAGGAGTTCATGATATGAGCCATAGTCAGCTCCTGGTCTTGTTTTGGTTGACTGTATAGAGCTTCTCCATCTTTGGCTGCAAAGAATATAATCAATCTGATTTTGGTGTTGACCATCTGGTGATGTCTATGTGTAGAGTCTTCTCTTGTGTTGTTGGAAGAGGGTGTTTGCTATAAGCAGTGCATTTTCTTGGCAAAACTCTATTAGTCTTTGCCCTGCTTCATTCCGTATTCCAAGGCCAAATTTGCCTGTTACTCCAGATGTTTCTTGACTTCCTACTTTTGCATTCCAGTCCCCTATAATTAATACTTAACATTAAAATTTAAAGAGCTTGTTTGAGCAAAAATCCACTCAAATCTGGCAGTGCCAAACCAGAAGTAGTTAGAAGCCCTCTGTGGAGGCGAGCTAGGAAATCTTTTACAAAGAGAAGATGGAAACAAAGTAAGGAAGGTCCAGATTGGCTGTGTTCTTGCCTGGAGAATCCCAGGGACAGGGACCCTGGTGGGCTGCCGTCTATGGGGTCGCACAGAGTCAGACACGACTGAAGCGACTTTGCAGCAGCAAAGCATAGTTAGTTGTTTGTGATTGGTTTGTAATAGGTTTTGATTTCATAACCTGAGGCATTTACAGGCTTAGGTGTGGGCTGGATTACATTTGCACCAAGACATTAGAGACTCCTCAGCTTAAAATTCTCCTGGTTTAGTTTAAGAACAGCCAAAATAGTGCTCTTAAAGGCAAATGGTGCTAACAGCTTGGAAAATATGTCCCTCAGCCTTCTCCCCATTTCATAAAATAACCACCCATGAAATTTAAGTAAGCCAAATTATTCCCTTGTGATTCAGAGTTTAAATAAGCAGCTGTATTGAGTATATTGATTTAGCTTTTTTCTTCATTTAGATTCTGCCATCTTAATAAGCTGATTCACATTAGGAATACCTATTAGAATGAAATATTTCCCTGATGTGCACACATGCCAGCTATTTATTAAAATAATAAGAACTACTTGTTCTCAGGATTTAGATTATTAAGTTATATATATATATATATTTGACTTAAAAAGCCATTTGCTCAATGATTCCATGTGTGTATACATTTGCAAAATTAAATAAAAAAGGAATAAATAACACTAGATATTTTTAGCTAACAGGATGGGTATGATGCTGATGTCTTTACAGACTTTGTACATATTCATTTTCTTTAAAACTTATTAGAACTGTTCCATAGTTAATCTTTATTTTGAGTTAATCTTTATTTTGAGAGTTGTTAAACCCCTTACTAATTTAAAGATTTTTTAAAAGGTTCTGGTGGCTAGTCAACATATTTATTTACAATGAGATTGGTAGGAATTGTTTTGCCTCATAGATAAAATACTATTTTAGTGGGAACAAACCAAACAAATAAGCACTTTTTATTTGCAAACAAATAAGCACTTGTGTGGATAGAGAAGGGGATAGGTGGGGACTCTCTGGGAATACCATGGTAATTAATCCTATTCAACATTTAAAAATCCCTTAAACCTGTCAGATATACAAAATAAGGCAGCAGAAACCTGGAGTCAGAACAGCATTGGCAATGCCAGTAGGTAGATCCTAGTAGAACTGGGAATTACCTTTTAAGAGCTAAGACTTCAGTAACAATAATAACAACAATGGTTAGCATTTAACAGAGAAAGGTAAGGCCTGTAATTTTTGGCTTAGGTGCAGCTAACTGCTACAATTGAAAAAGCAATACTTTCAATTGTATCTGGAAACCATAGTAACTAGTTTTAAATACTGTTTTGTTTTTCTTTAAGGCTGTTCCTACAATAACTTGAAAGCTAAAATGCACTGCTTTTTTTAAAAACTTAACATCATGTTTAATTTTTATCATAGCATGTTTTGACCTTTATAAATGTCCATAGCAGTATGTCTTCACCTACAATGGGAATTATTAGTAATTTAAAAAATGTTATTTTGCTTGTTTGTTTGAATTTTTATTGGTGTATAGTTGATTTATAATGCTGTGTTGCTGCCAAGTCACTTCAGTCATGTCCGACTCCGTGGGACCCCATAGACGGCAGCCCACCAGGCTTCCCCGTCCCTGGGATTCTCCAGGCAAGAGTACTGGAGTGGGGTGCCATGATAGTTCCTGCCATAAAGCAAAGTGATTCAGTTATATATATATATATATATATATATAATTTTTTCCCATTTAGGTTTTTTCCATTTAGGTTTTTATGGAGCATTAAGTAGAGTTCCCTGTACTATACAGTAGATCCTTATTAGTTATCTGTTTTATATATAGTAATGTGTATGCATATGTGCTAAGTCGCTTCAGCCGTGTCCAACTCTGTGCAACCCTGTGGACTGCAGCCTGCCAGGATCCTCTCTCCATGAGGTTCTCCAAGCAAGAATATTGGAGTGGGTTGTCATACACTTCTCTAGGGGATCTTCCCAACCCAGGGACTGAACCCATGTCTTTCTCATCAGCCAGGCAGTTTCTTTATTACTAGTGCCAACGAGGATGCCCTAGTAATGTATATCGTGGTGGTGGTGGTTTATTCACTAAGTTATGTCTGACTCTTGTGACCCCATGGACTGTAGCCCACCAGGTTCTTTTGTCCTTGGGATTTTCCAGGCAAGAATACTGGAGTGGATTGCCATTTCCTTCCCCAGGGATCTTCTTGACCCAGGGATTGAACCCAGGTCTCTTTCATTGAAGGCAATTTCATTAATGACTGAGCTAGCAGGGAAGCTCTAGTAATGAGTATATGTTAAAATAAATCTTCCAATGTGTCCCTCTTTACCCCCTTATCCCCAGTAAAGTCATAAGTTTATTTTCTACATTGGTAACTCTATTTCTGTTTGGTAGGTAAATTTGTTTGTACCTTTTTTTTTTTTTTTTTTAAGAGTTCTCATATAAGTGATATAATATAACATTTGTCTTTCTTTGACTTACTTCTCTCGGTATGGCAATCTCTGTATTTATCCATTTTGTTGCAAGTGCTATTATTTGCTTTTATTTACAACTGAGTAATATTCCATCATATGTATATACCAAAATTTAGTTTTTAAACATATTATTTGTAGCATATTTACTTTAGAATGTCAAGGTACATTAAAAATGTTGGCAGTCATGTTCAGAGAATCCCAGTGAGCCATACAGAATGCCTTGAAAATAAAATAGTTTTCATCCCACCAATGATTTCATATTGTTCTATTTCAACTAGCCTTTAAAAATTAATATTGACCCTAATGATTTTTAAATGTCTTTTAATTAGCTAGACATGTTATAAAGCCTAAAAGAGAACTTAGAAGATGTGATATATCCATGTGATTCTTTTATTTAAATACATTTATCACAGTGTAGCATCAGTTATATATGATCAAACAACTATTATTTATAATGTTAATTATTTATCCTCTGTCCTTTTATGTTGTTTATTTTTTTAATATAATTGGTAATCTATGATTATCTTTTTTCCCAAGTTTTCTAATAATTTGCCCCACTCATCCTTTCTAGAATATTAACTCTCTAAGGGCAGAGTGTATTTAATCTCCAGTCCCCAGCTCTATTTCTGGCATTTGTTGGTTGCAAAGAAAGGAAACAAAAGAATGAAGGAAGGGAGAGAGGGAGAAGGAAAGAAAGAAAGTGTACAAGAAGCTGTCTGGAGAGCCAAGTAATAAAAGATCCAACCTATATATTTTTGTGGGAAAAACTTAAAGGCAATGCCTGGAGATGTGTATTGTTACCACAAGAGTATATTTATTTTCTGAGCCTTGGGCTTTGATGTAATTTACACATTTGTCAAGTAAAGGAGTGAATATATCTGCCTCTCTTCAACTTCATAAATGTGATGGGTTTTCTTTAAAATAGAGGATCACTGAGCTCTAAGTCAGTACTAAGACCTTGTGATTCTGACACATTCATGATTAGTTTGAGAAAAATAGTTTGCAAAGGATGAAGGAGAGCTCATGTTACTTGAACGTATTATCAAGTAGAAAAAAAATATGCACAACCTGAGAGTTATTAGTTAGGTTTTATTTAGGACAAAATGAAGACTATAGACTGGGAGACAGCATTTCAGATAGCTCTCAGAAACTAGTCCAAAAAATAGGGGGAGGGACAGTGCATGTGATTTTGGTGAAGGTGGAGTACATGCAATCAAACACATGTTGTTTTTCAGAAGGTTTCTACTAGTCTCATGAAGATTACTGCTAGTTATGAAGTGGGGATATCACCATGAAGGATTTTAGTGTTTTTCTTGATAGGAAGAGATTCAAGAATTGGGCTAATAAAATCTTCTCCTGAATAATCTCTTCCTGAACACCTGTTTTGCCAGTTTTGCCCAGAGCACAGAGTGCCTCATTCCTAATCTCGGCCCTGAATTCCTTTAAGGGGGTGTTATAGGTAAGCAGCAGCTGCAGAGGCTAAAGTTTTAATCCTTGTAGAGGCAGATGGCAAGTGCCAATTTGTAGTTGACAAAGTTAATAGTATATTTCTTTTAAGTCCATCATTTCTCCTGTTGTAGCCATGCATTCTGGGAAACAAACTCACTCAGGACAATGCAGATGGTGGAGTGCAGTTTATTGCATTTGCTGGCCCAAGGCAGAGTTTCCTCTTCGCCAAGGACCCCGACCAGTTTTTGTGAAAACCTTATATACCCTAAGCATACTTGCCCAAACCCACGCCCCAAATTCCCTGAAACTAGTCTGAACAAAGGAAAAAGAAAGACACAAAAACAGTTCAGTTAAATTCAGTCGCTCAGTCGAGTCTGACTCTTTGCAACCCCATGAATCACAGCAAGCCAGGCCTCCCTATCCATCACCATCTCCCAGAGTTAATTCGAACTCACATCCATCGAGTCGGTGATGCCATCCAGCCATCTCATCCCCTGTCGCCCCCTTTTCCTCCTGCCCCCAGTCCCTCCCAGAATCAGAGTCTTTTCCAATGAGTCAACTCTTCACATGAGGTGGCCAAAGTACTGGAGTTTCATTCAGCTTTAGCATCATTCCTTCCAAAGAACACCCAGGGCTGATCTCCTTTAGAATGGACTTGTTGGATCTCCTTGCAGTGCAAGGGACTCTCAAGAGTCATCTCCAACATCACAGTTCAAAAGCATCGATTCTTTAACACTTAGCTTTCTTCACAGTCCAACTCTTGCATCCATACATGACCACTGGAAAAGCCATAGCTTTGACTAGATGGTCCTTTGTTGGCAAAGTAATGTCTCTGCTTTTCAATATGCTATCTAGGTTGGTCATAATTTTCCTTCCAAGGAGTAAGTGTCTTTTAATTTCATGGCTGCAGTCACCATCTGCAGTGATTTTGGAGCCCAGAAAAAGAAAGTCTGACACTGTTTCCACTGTTTCCCCATCTATTTCCCATGAAGTGATGGGACTAGATGCCATGATCTTCGTTTTTTGAATGTTGAGTTTTAAGCCAACTTTTTCACTCTCCTCTTTCACTTTCATCAAGAGGCTCTTTAGTTCCTCTTCACTTTCTGCCATAAGGGTGGTGTCATCTGCATATCTGAGGTTATTGATATTTCTACCAGCAATCTTGATTCCAGCTTGTGCTTCTTCCAGCCCAGCATTTCTCATGATGTACTCTGCATATAAGTTAAATAAGCAGGGTGACAATATACAGCCTTGACGTACTCCTTTTCCTATTTGGAACCCATCTGTTGTTCCATATCCAGTTCTCACCGTTGCTTCCTGACCTGCATATAGGTTTCTCAAGAGGCAGATCAGGTGGTCTGGTATTCCCATCTCTTTCAGAATTTTCCACAGTTTATTGTCATCCACACAGTCAAAGGCTTTAGCATAGTCAATAAAGCAGAAATAGATGTTTTTCTGGAACTCTCTTGCTTTTTCCATGATCCAGCAGATGTTGGCAATTTGATCTCTGGTTCCTCTGCCTGTTCTAAAAGTGGCTTGAACATCTGGAAGTTCACAGTTCACGTATTGCTGAAGCCTGGCGTTGAGAATTTTTTTTTTTAATTTTATTTTATTTTTAAATTTTACATAATTGTATTAGTTTTGCCAAATATCAAAATGAATCCGCCACAGGTATACATGTGTTCCCCATCCTGAACCCTCCTCCCTCCTCCCTCCCCATACCATCTCTCTGGGTCGTCCCAGTGCACCAGCCCCAAGCATCCAGTATCGTGCATCGAACCTGGACTGGCAACTCGTTTCATACATGATATTTTACATGTTTCAATGCCATTCTCCCAAATCTTCCCACCCTCTCCCTCTCCCACAGAGTCCATAAGACTGTTCTATACATCAGTGTCTCTTTTGCTGTCTCGTACACAGGGTTATTGTTACCATCTTTCTAAATTCCATATATATGCGTTAGTATACTGTATTGGTGTTTTTCTTTCTGGCTTACTTCACTCTGTATAATAGGCTCCAGTTTCATCCACCTCATTAGAACTGATTCAAATGTATTCTTTTTAATGGCTGAGTAATACTCCATTGTGTATATGTACCACCGCTTTCTTATCCATTCATCTGCTGATGGACATCTAGGTTGCTTCCATATCCTGGCTATTATAAACAGTGCTGCGATGAACATTGGGGTACACATGTCTCTTTCCCTTCTGGTTTCCTCAGTGTGTATGCCCAGCTGTGGGATTGCTGGATCATAAGGCAGTTCTATTTCCAGTTTTTTAAGGAATCTCCACACTGTTCTCCATAGTGGCTGTACTAGTTTGCATTCCCACCAACAGTGTAAGAGGGTTCCCTTTTCTCCACACCCTCTCCAGCATTTATTACTTGTAGACTTTTGGATTGCAGCCATTCTGACTGGTGTGAAATGGTACCTCATAGTGGTTTTGATTTGCATTTCTCTGATAATGAGTGATGTTCAGTATTTTTTCATGTGTTTGTTAGCCATCTGTATGGCTTTGAGAATTTTGAGCATTACTTTACTAGCATGTGAGATGAGTGCAATTGTACAGTAGTTTGAGCATTCTTTGGCATTGCCTTTCTTTGGGATTGGAATGAAAACTGACCTTTTCCAGTCCTGTGGCCACTGCTGAGTTTTCCAAATTTGCTGGCATATCGAGTGCAGCACTTTCACATCATCTTTCAGGATTTGAAATAGCTCAATTGGAATTCCATCACCTCCCCTAGCTTTGTTCGTAATGATGCTTTCTAAGGCTCACTTGTATTTACATTCCAGAATGTCTGGTTCTAGGTGAGTGATCATACCATTGTGATTATCTTGGTCATGAAGATCTTTTTTGTACAGTTTTTCTGGGTCTAACCCTTGATTTATATGCCTTAAACCTGGATAGTCAACCGTGGACAATTATCAATAGAGTTGTGGTCATTCTCCAAGAATCGTAATAGAATGTATGATTCTATTTGGTTACACAGATAATTAGGGTATTCTTTTAGGTGATGGAGAGCCCTGGGGCTCTTCCTTCGGGGGCCTGGTTTCCCAGTTGGTATGTCATTTCCATAGATACTGGGCATATAACTCCAAGTCCACAGTCCTGCCCAAGATGGAGTCCTGCTCTCAAGATAGATAGAGCCTGTTCTGTTTCCTCCTTCACTCCTGTTCCACTAAGGAGAGTAAAGAAAAGAAACAAAACTGGAAGATTTCACTCCTCTCTCTCTGATCTCTTACACAAATAGTCTCATCAGCATGACTCGAGACCACCAAAATCACATGCACTGTACCTCTTGCATGAAAGTTAATATAATAACTTTGGATTTCTAAATCATGTCATATCCCCAGAAATCTAATACCCATATATCTCACAGTGGAAGACAACCCTCTACATCAGCCTCTGCCATTTTCTATTTCTCTTTCCAGTTCTTGTTGATCATCTGAGATACTGTATATTTTATAAGCATTTCTCAGAATTATTGTGTTTTGTTTCCAGACCACTGTGGGCTTCCCTTGTGGCTCAGCTATTAAAGAATCTGCCTGCAATGAGGGAGACCTGGGTTTCATCCCTGGGTTGGGAATATCCCCTAGAGAAGGGATAGGCTTCCCACTCCAGTATTCTGGCCTGGAGAATTCCTTGGACTCTATATTTGGACATGACTGAGCGACTTTCATTTCCAGACCACTACAGTCAAATGAATATTGTAATAATGCAAGTTACATGAATTTTTATTTCCTAGTGAGTATATAGCTCAGTTGGTAAAAATCTTCCTGCAATGCAGGAGGCCCTGGTTAGATTGCTGAGTCAGGAAGATCCCCTGGAGAAGGGATAGGCTACCCACTCCAGTATTCTTGGGCTTCCCTTGTGGCTCAGCTGGTAAAGAATCTACTTGCAATGCAGAAGACCTGGATTCAATCCCTGGGCTGGGAAGATCCCCTGGAGAAGGGAAAGGCTACTCACTCCAGTATTCTGGCCTGGAGAATACCATGGACTATACAGTCTGTGGGGTTGCAAAGAGTTGGAAATGACTGAGCGACTTTCACTTTCAGTGAGTATAAAAGTTACATTTTCACTACACAATATTCTATTAAATGTGCAATAACATTATATATAATGGCTTCCCTGGTGACTCAGATGGCAAAGAATTCACCTGTAATGCAGGAGACCTGGGTTCAATCCCTGGGTGGGAAGATCCCCTGGAGAAGGGAGAGCTACCCACTCCAGTGTTCTTGCCTGGAGAATTCCATGGACAGAGAAGCCTGGCAGGCTACAGTCGATGGGGTCACAAATATTCGGACATGACTGAGTGACTTTCACTTCACTTCACTTCATTACATATAAAGAAATAATGTACTTATCCTAATTAAAATATATTTTAAAATGACAGTATGTTCAGTGAATCTGGCTTTGCCAGTAGTCTCTATGTCAGATGTAACACATGCATTATGAAGAGGTTAGACTGGAAAGGTTTTAGAACCAGAGCCAGACAATAAATGAAATAAATGTCCTACAAGTTTGAATTCCCAGTGCCAGAGTGCTTAATGTATTACTGCTTGTCTCTTATTTTACATTTTCTTCTCAACAGTCAAACACACAGCTCTTTAAGGCTATCAGAACCCAGAATATCTAAAGCAATTTTCCCATGATGGTTAAAAGGTCACAAGATAATAACTCCTACATTGAAACACCTCACACCATGCCAAATCTCCCATCAGGAAACAAAGGAGAAACATGCTTACCAGGAAGCATGTCTTAAGTAAGCTATTTCATTGAACAGACATGGAATAAATGAGGAAAATATATATTAAACAATGGATTTATTAAGGGATGAATCACTTAACCCCTCTATCATAGCAGGCCAAATATCACTGAACAGCTATATATATATATATATATATATATATATATATATATATATAGCTCACTAGCCAGGACCATGTACTTTTCTAAAGCGCATTCCTTAAAACAGTATATCCAGCTTGAGTTGTATCATCACGATCGAATCATGATCAAATCAAAAGCAAGCTAGTCTTATGCCAAAATCAGTATTAAGGAAAAAGATAGACATCTGTTCTCTTGGTTTATACACAATTTACCTTGAATAAAAGATTAGAACAGAAATTAATATGAGACAATGATGAAAGCTTCTCTTCCAACTTTCTGTTTCATCATTTCACAAAGTATGTGAATTAAAGCCAGCAAAAATAGTATTAAAGTATCTGACCAGATTCCATTATCACTGCATCCTAAAAATTACTGTGGTGCTGACCCCACAGGTCTTTAGAAAGAACATAGTGAGGTAAGATCAAAAACACTGCCCCTCTGCCACCTGGGAAAAGGCTTTTCTCATCATCTAACAAACAACAGATGGAGAGTGGCTGAGAGTTTGGTTGCTTTCTAAACAGAAAAGCAGTATTTGTTTTCCCATTAGGCTTATAGGAGAAATAGCTCTAGCCATTAAGTAGTTTTGTTAATCCCTCCAGCTGGACTGTGCGAAAGCCAAGGGCTTTACCACTCACTATCAATCATATCTATTTATATGGAAAGCAGATAAATCACTCACATTTTTCCTCCTCTAAGGCAGCAAATGCCAGCTTAGCCAATGAAATTTGAATACAGTAAATAAGAATAGAGAGCACATGATGTTGTGAAAGCTATATTTAGCAGTGCAAACACTGTCATTGAGTGTCACCACTCAGGTGACAGGGGCAGGAGCTTCTAGTGACGCATGGGCTAAGCTCCATCCTCAGAGCTGTCTCTGCAGCTCATCCTCATGCAGGCATGACAACTTTTAACTCTAGGGTGTTCCATAAAAGAGTTAAAAATAGCTCATTAAAATAGACATTATTATCGCCAATCTGCCATTGTTATGACAAAGTCTCAATCTTTCAAACTATATGTAACCATAATATACACAAGCTGGTGTGGAAAACTCCAATGAATTTTTATAGTTAGAAGCACATTTGTATATATAAATCATTATTTTTAACATTAAATGATTATGTCTGAATGTATACTATATGTGTTGCACTTGACTAAAACTGTTTATATATATATATATATATATATATATATATATGCATATTTGTATTTATAATCTGCACACCAACCAGGAGAAGTAGAGGTTGCTATCATTAATTTCTTAGTGAGAAAAGGTTGAGTGACTTGCCAGAAATTATAGAGCTATTAAGTAGCCTTGGCATGGTCTAAACCCAAAGCTGGCTGACTTCAAAGCTTGTGTTTCCTGATTGCACCAACTTTAACAAAATGTACACTTAAAGCAAACCTCCAAGCAATATAAACCACTCCCTCTGTAGACAAATATGAAAGACTCTTGGACACAGGCATGCAGCTACCTGGGGAAAAGGAATGTTTGAAAAATCTTGGGGAGCCCTTTTACCAGACAAGCTATAGTCAAAATCAGTCGAGTCTTAAAACAGCTACTGCCACAGTCCATGGAACAGAGCACAGAGCAGAAAAGCAGTTTGGCGATTTTTCTCACCCATGCTTGGGTCGATTCCCATCATCAATTGGTGCATTAATGCTAACTGGCTCCTGGAAACAGTAATTTGCTTAATAGCTCCTTTGTGATCCAGGGAGTTAGTTCAGAATCCCAAATAGCTTCACCTCCAGCTTGGGAGGATGTTAGACAAAAGAGAGAAAAAAAAAATCTAACTTCATTTTTCACAAATAATAGGAAGATGAAAATTGGAACAAGCTACTGACTATTTTTGTTGGGAAAGAGCTGTTCCATTTTGACATGGGTCACTGAGACTTAGGAGGCAATTTTCATGTAGAAGTAAAGTATCTCCTTGAGTCAATGTAAGTAGAGCAAAGTAAATGAGTAAAATACAAAAATGCCCCTTTAATGTTCAAGTTTTCTGGGTCCTACTGGGAGATTTTTGTATTAGAACTTTCAGGCTAAATTCTAAGTATCTGTCTGAGTGTCAAAATAAACTAAGTCAAATTTATAATTTTATGCCATTGAAACACTTGAAAATAAATGTCCAGTAACTGAAAACCCAGGTTTCCTATAAGTTCAGTTCTTTGCTCAAGTGTAGACTTAAATTACCTATAGAAATGTTAAGACACTGGTATAATTGCATGATTTTAATTTTCTTTTCAGGTGATAAAACAGGAAGAACTTGGCAAGGACCTTTCTGATTGTACTTTGTATGATCTACTGAAATATGATGATTTTAACTCAGACAAGCACCTGGCTCTTGAAGAATTTTATAGAACATTCCGTGAGTATAAGATTCGTTTTCTAATTCCTCATTTTTCTTTTCCTGATTCATTACCCAGTATGATGTGTTTGCTTGATCTCAAAGTACAAGCTGCTACTTAAGACAAGTGATACAACTGAGAAAATTTAAGGGTTTGGCTCTATTGAAAAGAATGTAAGAGGTAAGGGATTTAATATTCTAAAATAAAGAGCTAGAAATATTCAGTAGCCCTTGCTATCAGTTCTTGATTCTAGTTTAGATATTAATTCCACAATGCTATTTCCAAGGTTATTTTAGACTAGGAACAGTACTTCACTGTTTGTCACTGCTTATCAAAAGTAATTTAATTATTTACACAGTGACTCTTTTACCTTATAGGTAAAATAAAGTTGTTTAATAGTTTACATATATGGTAACAAAATTAGCATATGAATGAAAATTTATATTTACGTTAAGATACTTTAGAATGAATGATATATGTATAAATGCTTTACGACTTCTTCAGATTGAATGTTTTTACTTTGTATTGCAAAATTGTAAAGATGATTTTTTTTTAAAAAGCTACATGCCAGATTATTCTTTAAAAATAATTCCAAATTAAAAAAAACTAGGAGACAGAAAAACAGAAAGGAATGTTTTCAGAGTGTGTGTTAAAAAAAAAAAAAGGGACAAAAATCATTAAATAAACTGGTTGGTATTTGAAAATCACAAAGTAATCTAAGTTAAAGGGAATTTTAGATAAATAGATTGTCTTTAATATTTTTATATGTATTCACAAATGTAGGGTTTTCCAAATATATACACATGTATTTTTTTTTCCAAAAAGACAGGAAATAGACTATGTTTCATATAAAAAGATCATGTTTGAATTATGCCTGTCATACATTAGCTGTCTGATATTGGAAAAAATTACTTAAATCTCTAAAAATCATATGAATAATGATAGTAATTATCACATGATCATTTTACATTAAACATTGATCATATTTTATGTGGTATTTGATACTAGCAAAGTAATAAATATGAAAGAGTTGCAGGTTATAAAGCTTTAAGGCAAGAAGTTATTATGCTCTTCAGATTTAATTAAGCTGTATTTCCACTTTAAATTGCAAGCATAATACAAGATGGGATATCTCAGTAAACATTTCATCCTTTAAAGGTGTGTACAACTTTTCAAAGGTAGGAAGAAAGCAGCATTATCATTGGAAAATTATATGAAGAAACTGAAACACGAGAAATTAAGAATTAAGTGGCTGAATTTATAATTGAATCTATAGTTAAGAAGTCTATGTGTTTGTCATTGAACTTCACTCTGTAGCAAGCATTCTTTTGTGTGCTTTAGGATAACAGGAATACTATGGTTTATCAGGAAAACATATTATATTATAAAAAATAACATTATATTATGTTATACCAAATCATTTAAGATAGAAGGAGATAAATGTCATAGAAAGTCCTACACAAAATATTAAGTGAATTAAGAATATAATCTCCCCCTTGGGGAATCAAGAAAAGGTGGTGAAGGTAGTCATAATTGAATGAGTCTTCAGGATGAGTGGATTTGGACTGTGTTGGATGAGAGACGGAAGATGGACAAACAGAATAGTGTCAGAGAGGAAGAAATGTTTCACTACCCTTCTAGACTTCTCTGACTGGCCTAAGTAACAAGTTGTCATGAGGCATATTAGCAGGAGAAAATCAAACAAAGTTTAATAATGTATATAAATGGGAGAGACCCAGGAAAATCAAAACCGTCACCTTGAGTAGTAAAACCCTTACCTTAAGTACTGTCCTCAATGACTGAAACCCTTACTTTTTTTGTTTGTTTGTTTGTTTTTTAATTTTATTTTATTTTTAAACTTTACATAACTGTATTAGTTTTGCCAAATATCAAAATGCACGATGAAACCCTTACTTTAAATGACTGAAAACCTCACCTTGAGTACCATCCTCAGCTAAAGACAAAAGAGGACTTCAGAGGGGAGGAAGGCAATTTTCAGACAAATGAAAAAGCAGATGTTTGGTAAACAAATGTTTGCTGGGCCCTGCAGAGAAAATAGAACATAGGAATTTTAACAAATAGAGATTTGCTAAGTTCCTCCCTGTCCACACCTAGTTCACATTATAGTTAGCCTACAGTGGCGGCTCCCTTCCTGGAACAGGTCTTCTATCTGCTTTCTTTTAGGTAGTTAGGGGGAAAATTGAAGTTTACTGTCTTAGTCTTTTGGGCTTTGATTGTCTCTTTAGTACACAAGTAGTATATATACTAAAGAGACATTTTAGGGTGTCAAGTGTGCTTCCTATAGCGGCATAAATAAAATGCTGATATACCACAAAAATAAAATGATATACCACTATACTGTGGTATATCAGCTGCATGATATACCACAGTATTTAGAGAAATTAGTCTAACCACATGCTCTTTTCTAAGTCTGAAAGTCTATGAACTATTACTATTTTACTAACTTATTTTATTAAAAAGGGAGTCTAATCTAACAACTACTATTCCGCACTCTCATAATATTAAGACACTGGGATTTGGCTAAATAAAAGTACTTGAAATTTGTAGCAATAGCAGGCAACATTTTTAATGGTATACAAACTATCAAGTGTGAATAAGAGAATTAAATATGTTTCTATAGGATTTTTATTTGAAATGTAGTTATTGTTGATGGTGGAAAAGTGGAGCTAGAAAATGACAAAACAATGAAAATAAAGTGTGAATAACATATTATTTTTTTGATAACATGGCAAAGACTGAATAGTGATCCCTAGCAATATCAATCGGAGAAGGCAATGGAACCCCACTTCAGTACTCTTGCCTGGAAAATCCCATGGATGGAGGAGCCTGGTAGGCTGCAGTCCATGGGGTCGCTAAGAGTCGGACACGACTGAATGACTTCACTTTCACTTTTCACTTTCATGCATTGGAGAAGGAAGTGGCAACCCACTCCAGTGTTCTTGCCTGGAGAATCCCAGGGACAGCGGTGCCTGGTGGGCTGCCGTCTATGGGGTCGCACAGAGTCAGACACGACTGAAGCGACTTAGCAGCAGCAGCAATATTACTACATAAAAATCTTCTCAAGAATACTGCTATCTGGCCCCTATGAAGGGGAAAATATGATACTGTGTTTGAGAGATGATTTGATGCTGCTAAGGAAGGCAAGGTAGTTCAGTATATTGTAAAGATAAATAAAATTATGCAATTTAGAAATCTGAAGCATCAGTATAAGCATTCGATAGAGACATAGTGAAACATGGTTTATAAAGGAACAATTGGGCACAAGGAACAATTGAATTTGGATAGAAGAAAATCTATATGATTCTGTTGATGGCTGGAAGGTAATATGGTGTCAATTTTACAGAAATTATTCATATGAAATACCATGAAATTGAATGAATATCATTAATGATTCTGCTATTAGGTGAAAATTGTGTCTGATACAAAAGGTCTACATTTTAAATATATTTGAACCATAAAGAGATAATGGGTAATGCAAGCACTTGGCAATCAGCAATCATATTATGAGCTTTTATCTTTTTGAATCATCACAAAACATTTTCTTAACTATGATAAAATTATTTTAACAATCAATTGGAAAAGATAATGTTTTTCTAAGTAATGCTAGAATTATCTGGAGTGTTTTAATATTCCTTGTGGTTTAACCAAGAAGTTTTCCTATAGTTTTACATTTTTAGTGTTTCAACCTTATTAAACAGGGCAACCAGTTCTATAATGACTTCTTGGAGAGAGCAAAACCAACTTGTATGGACTGTCTGTATCAGCAAGGCATTTATATGTGAGTAGGAAACATATGCAGAAAAGGCAATGGCACCCCACTCCAGTACTCTTGCCTGGAAAATCCCATGGATGGAGGAGCCTGGTAGGCTGCAGTCCATGTGGTTGCTAGGAGTCCCACACGACTGAGTGACTTCATTTTTACTTTTCACTTTCCACTTTCATGCATTGGAGAAGGAAATGGCAACCCACTCCAGTGTTCTTGCCTGGCGAATCCCAGGGACGGGGGAGCCTGGTGGACTGCCGTCTCTGGGGTCACACAGAGTTGGACATGACTGAAGCGACTTAGCACCAGCAGCAGCAGCAGGAAACATATGCCTATTTTTTTCTCTCCTTCTGTTATAATACAACTAAACCCACCTCAGTTTTGTGACAGGATTTGTGTAATGACATGATTTTAAAAAGTCATTCTATTTAAAATATTAATATTATGAATAAAAATGTATAAAAATAGTGAAAAGGCAATCCATTTTAAAATTATGTACTAAGTACCTATGTGTATAGAGTGCTGTATTAGTTAAAGTAACTTGAAAAAAATGTTTTCTTTCCCTGAGAGATATATCATCTCAGACAATGATAAAAATGACAGATGAAGGAAGGGTAAATATTAATCATTTTTCACACATAGAATTCATTCCCCCAGATAGTTTCTAAAACGAAAGCACAGAAAACTAAAAAGTCCCTAAATGAATACCCAAGAGAAAAAACTAAGGCCAGAGAAGTTAAATTTATCTTTATCCATTCATTATTTAACTGCTAGATATAAGGATAGATAGAATTCTTGAATTCCAGTTAATAAACTGCTATCATATAAAATGGGAAAAAGTTTGCAAAGCAAGTAGGTAAATGTTAATGGTAAATAAAAAAAGCCAGCACATCATCGAGTGTTATTACATTATATTAGAGTGTTGTTTTCACACTTATAAGGTTTTTCATAATTTTTTTCCATTTTGGATAAGATGAATTATTTTATTATTTCCTAATAAGCATTATGTGACATTCTTAATTTCTCTCCAGTGTTTTTGACATTAGTAAAAAATGCTTTGAGTTTTCTAAGATACCTAAATCCCTCGCTCTCACTGCAAATATCAAATATCTTAAATCACGCTTTCTTTGGTTAACAAACTTGGAAATATGTGTAATGGGATCCAGTAAATACTAAGTGAGGTCAGACATAGTTTTGAATACTTAGAGGAAATACTAAACCTTCTTTTCAAATTGTGGACACCCTGCACCCCTGCATTTTGTTGTCTCAATAGTAAAATGTGTAGATTTGCAGTGTAAAGAGTGCTTAGAATTAAAAACAAATAGTATTTTTATTAACTATAAGGACTTGTACTGGCATATAGAGACAGTATTTTATTTTCTTCCAACTGAAAATCAAAATACAATGTTTGATTAAGTTTGACTTGCCTTGAAATATATATTTTTGCTTCAAATCCATAGGTAAGTGCAAGTAATTCACCATCAGACAATATGACCACACACAGAATTTCAGAAATGATGTTCAAATAAATGTTTATATATATTTAGTTTTGCACATTCAGTTGGGATAATAAAGTGCAATTATATGACTATTAATTTTAGGAAATAATTGTTTTCATTTGGACATTCTAGATTGCCAAAATTAGTGCAGTTGTCTACCCCCTAAATGTATATTTGTTTTGGAAATGCTTTTCAAGTACTTAATTTCCTAAGTTAAACTATATATTGCCTTGATTTAAAATTGTATGGAGTGAGGAGTTTGTGTAATTCTGACATTCTTGAAATTCTATTAAACAAGTATGAGTTGTAGTTCCCTAAGCCATTTACATACACTTTAAGACATGTATGTGTTCTAGTGATTACAGGTCTAATGTCACCCTTAAATATATCTTTATTCAATTCAGAAACAATCTATGTGGAAGGATCCACAGAAAGACATTTTTCTACTATGCATAAAGTAATTCGGTTTTTGCAAGCCTAATGCATCAATTGTGAGATTTATATTGAAACTAATTGTACAATATCTGTCTCTCATTTTTAAAAAAGAATAATTAGGATTCTAAATTTTTTTTAAATGCAAGAGTTACTTTAAATACCTAAGTCTTCATGATTATATGTGAAAGGCTTCTTAATGGAGTATAGATTTGATAGTGACATTATAAGGAAAAGAAAATTTATTTTTCTAGGAAATCACAGTTGCTGCAATAAAATGTTAATTATCGGAACCATCTAATAACTCAAGCAATAAAATATGAGTATCATATTAACATTCATTGACATTACATCATTAGTATATGAAAGTTCTTTATTTGAGAAAAATAGCTGAATTTAGTGACAAGAATTTAGTGACCAATTAAGAATGTTGAAGCATGTGAAAGTGATGGAGACAGGACTAGAAGAGCAGTAGCAATAATGTAAGGATGTGTCCATATTTGGAAAATAGCTTACAAGTAGAATTAGCTGGATTAGATGAGTGATTACATACACATGGGAGGGAGAGGGTAGGGTCAAGGATAATGTCAAATTATCTAGTTTGCATACAAAGTTAAACAATGATGCTACTCATTAAGGTAGGAAGCACAGAAAGAGAAACAAGTTTGGGGAGTATATTTAGTTAAATTTTAGACATATTGGCATATTCAAATAGAAACTTTTAGTTGGAGAATCAGGTGGCCCAGAATCAGGTGAGAGCTCTGGGTCACAAGGAGAGACATAGAGCATGTAGTTAAAATCTGATTCTGTGGCAAGGATGGAGGTATTCAAGGTAAGTACAGGAAGTCCCCTTCATATGAACAAGTTCCATGCCAAGAGCTGATTCATAAGTCTAATTTGTTCATAAATCCAACAAAGTTAGCCTAGCCACCCAACTAACACAATCAGCTATATAGTACTGTACTATATAATAGGTTTATAATACTTTTCACACAAATAATACATAAAAACACATTTTTAATCTTATAGTACAGTACCTTGAAAAGTATAGTAGTACAGTACAACAGCTGGCACACAGGGGCTGGCATTGAGTAAGCAGGCTGAGGAGTTATTGACTGGAGAAGGGAGAGGAGGTGGCAGATGGTAGAGCTAGCTGAAAGATCATCAGCAAGAGGAGATGGAGAGAAAGCTGCAATTTCACTTATGCCTGACACTGAGGGAACACATGTTAGCATCTTTGAAAGTTCACAACTTGAAGAGTCATATGTTGGAGACTTACTGTTTGTGGAGAGAAGAGTAAAACGGCAGTAGGAAACTAAAACTAAACAGTAGCACAGAGAGATAGGAGGAAAGCCAAAGGAGTACACCATCGTGGACTTTTAGTAAGGAATTGTTTTCAAGGCTAAGTTCAAAGCAAGAAAGTATACAACAGATGAATGGGCACTGGATTGGCAATAAGGCAGTTATTGGTAACTTTGGTCATGGCACTTTGCAGCAGAGATGTAAGTGTAGACAGTTAAGTGCTAGTGGCTGAAAAGTTGGATATAAAAAAATGAAAAAAATTCTGAGCAAAGAAGCAGAGCATATAAATGTACATTAAAGTATATATTTAGTTAAAATCTAAAATATATAAAACTCATTTGTGGTTATAATAGTTAATGTGAATGGTCCCCTTTGGGAACATAGGCAAGAGAAAGACTTCTAAGGTGCTGGCAAGCTTATACTATTTATCTGTATTAAAAAATCCCACACTGATTTGGGAAATGCTGCATTGAATTGATAGAAGTGCTATATTCATAAAAGAATCCATACTGGATCATTGTAGTATAAAATTTTGCAGGAACTTTATAAACTTTGACTGATTCACTGGAGAAATCAATCTTCTACTACAAGCTTTGATTACAAAGTTAGTTCACATGTGTGTATGGCTGTACTCTTCTGTGTTGGAGTATGCAGATATGCCCTGATGGTTGGATAAATACAGAATCACTGTCTTAATGATGGTTACACTGCATGTTATTTTTGCTGTGTCTGGGTTCCAGCCACTATAAAAAATACTGTTGCAAAACATGATTGTTGAAATTTTACGTATACACATATATTCCAAAAGGACAGTTTCTTGGTCTTAAACCAAAAAAAAAAAAAAAAAAAAAAACGAAAACTTTTATACCCTAACTGTTAATACTGTGGCGGATCCATTTTGATATTTGGCAAAACTAATACAATTTTGTAAAGTTTTAAAAATAAAATAAAATTAAAAAAAAAGAACAAGTGATGAGGTAATACAGATTTGAACTATAATTTTAAAATCTTCAAAAAATAAAAAAAAAAAATAAAATCTTCAAAACTGTAAGATTATATAACTATGATCTTAAATCTTTCCAATTTGGAGATGACTCTGTCCTCATCCTGTTTATATTACCTTAATCTGGTGTAGCTGGTACACCTTTATGTTTCTCTTTTTACCTATAAACACTGGCATTCTACATGCTCTGATCTCTCACAGGTAAATTTTGTTTGTTGACCTGTTTGTTACTTTTAAATGCAGACTCAGTTAGATATTTCAGCTTCTATTATTTCAAGTGAAACACTTCTATTTATTTCTTGACATTTTGACTCTTCTGTCATATAGATATTGAAAATAAGGACTTGTCTGAAACAAAGTGAAATAGAAATAAAAAATAATGAAATGGTAACTGACCAATTATTCTTATTTTTCACACTGTGACATACCTTGTTAATCATAATTTAGTGCATCTGACTTAAAATTAATTTCCTCTTATTTCAGTATAATATTCTGAGAAGGACTTTGCCTGAGGCTGTTTGTAGATTTTCACAATATCTGTAATTCACTGGTAAAGAATCTGCCTGCAGTGTGGGAGACCTGGGTTTGATCCCTGGGTAGGAAAGATCTCCTGGAGAAGGAAATGGTAACCCACTCCAGTATTCTTGCCTGGAGAATCCCATGGATGGAGAAGCCTGGTAGGCTACAGTCCACAGGGTCGCAAAGAGTCAGACAGAACTGAGCGACTTCACTTTCACTTTTCACCAAACTCCAGTAGTCTTGCCTGGAGAATTGCATGGACCAGAGGAGCCTGACAGGTTACAATCCATGGATTCACAAAAAGTCAGATACTGTTGAGTGACTAACTATTTTGCTTTCATACTTAACCTTTGTTAACCCCCTGTACTTAATACCAGTTTCTCAGAAACACCTTGAACTGAAGTTTGCATTGTCCTTTTGTGGTATGAAACCATATCTGGTTGGCATCTCCTCATAGTGGCTTTACTGTGAAGATTCCAGCCACACTGCTGCCAAAGATCCCATCTATTTGGACATGAAACAGTGGCTGCAGATTGGCAACAAAGCCTTTGCTTCATTTTAAAGCAACTCAGATTCCCAAACTGAGTTCCTACTTATGGGATTTAAGTTTTTAATTGACCAAAATTATTCAGCAATTTAAAACAATTGGAATAAAATATGTCACATTTTAATTATTAGCTCTTTTCTGAATTCCTTTCTCTAGGTTAGTTTGAGAAGATGCATTTTATCTCGTTTCCAATTGAAAGTTCCCTTATAAAAGTCTGTTCTGTCAAATATCCTTTAGAGAGGCATTAATTTACCAAGTGAGTGTTATTATGAACTCTAAAAAGTGATGCTTATAAATATATAATAGCAGATGAATCAGATATTTTTTCATTTATACTATTTGGAAGCTAATACTTAAAAATTACATTTTTGCTAAATTTATTTTTTAAGGTATATCTATTACTTTGGCTTCTCTGGTGGCTCAGACTGTAAATAATCTACCTGCAATGCATGAGACCCAGGTTTGATTCCTGGGTTGGGAATATCCCCTGGAGAAGGGAATGGCTACCCACTCCAGAATTTTTGCCTGGAGAATCCCATGGACAGAGGAGCCTTTGGGCTACACTCCATGGGGCAACAAAGAGTCGGACATGACTGAATAGCTAACATTTTTGTTTTCACTTCATAGTTATTACTGTCTCTCTCTCTCTCTCTCTCTCTTTTTTTTTTTTTTTTTTTTTTTTTTACCAGCTAGAGGTCTATCCTGTCATTTAAGTGAATTCTAACACTTTCACAGGGGAGTTGTATGGATATTACCAGATAAAACATGAAGCTTTGCATAGACCATATCAATGCATATAGAAATCATAAGATTTATGTTCAGTATTAATATTCGTTTGAATCCATTGTATCTTGTTGAAAAAAAGAAATGAATCAAAACACAAGAAATTGAGTTTTGGATTTTCATAAATTTTAACCCAAATCATATATTAATAAAAGTTCTATCAAGATATTTATTTTTTGCCTGCATTTATTCCATAATTCTACAGTTTTTTTAAGGAAAGTATATTTATTTTTCTTGGGCTTCCATTCCTCAATCCCTGGGTCAGGAAAATCCCCTGGAGAGGAAATGACAACTGCCTCCAGCTTTCTTGCCTGGAAAATCCAACAAGCAGAGGAACCTGGAGGGCTATGCTCCATGAGATCACAAAGAGTCAGACATGACTTATTGACTAAAAAACAAAAACAATATTTATTTTTCTTATTGTAGAAGTTAAAGACAACAGAAAGACATTCAAAACAAAAATAAGAATCTATTTTAATTCCACCATCAGTTATAATCACTTTGAGAAATATATATGACCACATTACTTTTATATTCAAGATTTCTTTTAATTCTACCTTCTTTTAATTAATTGTATATTGGAAACACAGCATCAACAAATATAGTCTAACATCATGCTTTTAATGAATGCATTTGTGTAATTCCTCAAAGGAAGAAATTCTCTGTCCTAATAATTTTAATTTTTGTAGTAGTCACATTAAAACAGAAAAGAAAGAAGTAAAATTGATTTTAAAGACAATTTATTTGCCCCAATATATTCAAAATATTATTATCACAACATAAAATCAATGTAAAATAAAGGAAATAATTTGTATAATTTTTCTCATCAAGTTTTGAAGTCTACCATACATTTTATATGTAACCTTCTACCAGTGTTTCCCAAATGTTTATCAATTGATGTTTAAGCTGTATCATCCCTATTCACAGTTAACACCTCTAAAATATATTATCTAATTTTTAATTATCTTATTTTAAAATTAATGACTTTTTTCCTTCTGATCTAAAATAAATGGGCCAATTATATATATAAGCCTTTCAATGAAAACCTGTTCTTAGAATAAAAGGATCACTAGTCTGAGTTTCTTCAGTCCTTGCACTGAATGAACAGTGAGACAGTTTCAAGGAGCCTGTACATCCTTATATATCACAAAGTTTAATATCCAGTTTTGGAGAGTATTGAAAATAGCTTCAGACTATTGTTACCTCTGAGATCCCAGGAGAATTAATGCACTACTTTCAAAATAACCTAATAATTCTTTAATGCTTAGACATTACCAAAATATTTTGCAGTGCCTCGAGGTCATCGCAATGAAAAGAAATTTATGTACATAAATGAAATCCCTAATGATTATACAGTAGAAGTGAGAAATATATTTAAGGGACTATATCTGATAGGGTGCCTGATGAACTACAGACAGAGGTTTGTGACATTGTACAGGAGACAGGGATCAAGATGATCCCCAAGAAAAAGAAATGCAAAAAGCAAAATGACTGTCTGCGGAGTCCTTACAAATATCTGTGAAAAGAAGAAAAGTGAAAAGCAAAGCAGAAAAGGAAAGATCTATTCATTTGAGTGCAGAGTCCCAAAGAATAGCAAGCAGAGATAAGAAAGCCTTCCTCAGTGAAAAGTGCAAAGAAATACAGGAAAGCAATGGAATGGGAAAGACTAGAGATCTCTTCAGGAAAATTAGAGATACCAAGGGAACATTTCATGCAAAGATGGGCTCAATAAAGGACAGAAATGGTATGGACATAACAGAAGCAGAAGATATTAAGAAGAGGTGGCAAGAATGCACAGAAGAACTTTTAGAAAAAAGATCATCATGATCCAGATAATCACAAAGGTGTAATCACTCACCTAGAGCCAGACACCCTGGAATGTGAAGTCAAGTGGGCCTTAGAAAGCATCACTACAAACAAAGCTAGTGTAGGTGATGGAATTCCAGTTGAGCTATCTCAAATCCTAAAGATGATGCTGTGAAAGTGCTGCACTCAATATGCCAGCAAATTTGGAAAACTCAGCAGTGGTCACAGGACTGGAAAAGTTCAGTTTTCATTCCAATCCCAAAGAAAGGCAATACCAAAGATTGCTCAAACTACTGCACAATTACACTCATCTCACTTTAGTAAAATAATGCTCAAAATTCTGCAAGCCAGACTTCAACAATAGGTGAACCATGAGCCTCCCGATGTTCAAGCTGGTTTTAGAAAAGGCAGAGGAACCAGAGATCAAATTGCCAACATCCGCTGGATCATCGAAAAACCAAGAGAGTTCCAGAAAAACATCTATTTCTGCTTTATTGACTATGCCAAAGGCTTTGACTGTGTGGATCACAATAAACTGTAGAAAATTCTGAAAGAGATGGGAATACCAGACCACCTGACCTGTCTTCTGAGAAATCTGTATTCAGGTCAGGAAGCGACATTTAGAACTGGACATGGAACAGACTATTTTCAAATAGGATAAGGAGTACATCAAGGCTGTATATTGTCACCCTGCTTATTTAACTTCTATGTAGAGTACATCATGAGAAATGCTGGGCTGGGTGAAGCACAAGATGGAATCAAGATTTCGGGAGAAATAATAATCCAGATTTGCAGATGATACCACCCTTATGGCAGAAAGTGAAGAAGAACTGAAGAGCCTCTTAATGAAAGTGGAAGAGGAGAGTGAAAAAGTTGGCTTAAAACTCAACATTCAGAAAACTAAGATCATGGCATCTGGTCCCATCACTTCATGGCAAATAGATAGACAGAGTGGAAACAGTGACAGATTTTATTTGGGGGGGCTCCAAAATCACTGCAGATGGTGACTGCAGCAATGAAATAAAAAGACGCTTACTCCTTGGAAGGAAAGTTATGACCAAACTAGTCAGCATATTAAAAAGCAGAGACATGATTTTGCCAACAGTGATCCGTCTAGTCAAGGCTATGGTTTTTCCATTAGTCATGTACGGATGTGAGAGTTGGACTATAAAGAAAGCTGAGCGCCGAAGAATTGATGCTTTTGAACTGTGGTGTTGGAGAAGACTCTTGAGAGTCCCTTGGACTGCAAGAGATCCAACCAGTCCATCTTAAAAGAAATCAGTCCTGAATGTTCATTGGAAGGCTTGATGTCAAAGCTGAAACTCCAAAACTTTGGCTACCTGAAGCGAAGAGGTGACTCTTTTGAAAAGACTCTCATGCTGGGGAAGAATGAAGGTAGGAAGAGAAGGGAACAACAATGGATAAGATGGTTGGATCACATCACCAACTCAATGGACTTGAGTTTGAGTATACTCCGGGAGTTGGTGATGGACAGGAAGGCCTGGCGTGCTGCAGTCCATGGCGTCACAAAGAGTCAGACATGACTGTGCAACTGAACTGAAGTGAACCGATATGTATATTCATCTTAACAAGATATGTGTAAAGTACTTATTACCATGGCTTATCATTATTCAGTGGATAGTAATTTCTTGGCAGTTTCCCCTTCAAATATTCCAAAACCAGTTATAAAATGTATTAAAGACAATATTTTCAACAAACATTTAAGAGTTAACAAAATGAAATGTTAATACACATTTATATACTTGTATACAAATAATTAATTGATGATTACCTATTTAAGGTATGTGTTTGATTGTATTTAATAATTTTCAATCTTATTTTTTACTCCATTTATTCAACAACAAAGTTCCATCTCTCAAGGCAATTCCATTCCAATTTCTCTCCCTCAATTTATAATGAACCTCTATTTCTGCAGTGTTAATTGGCAAGTGTAGTTTTTAGCATATTCTACCATTGCAATCATCCTTAGTACATTTTGAACGAAAAATTTTCTATAACATAAATATATTTATCTTAAATTTTAATGGACATTTGTTATATCCTTATGTGACAACTTTACAATATATTTAAGCTAAATAAATTTCTTAACAAATATGGAAAGGAGACATCTACTCCTAGTGCTGTTTAGCTGCCTGACAGTATTTCATGGGACTTGGAATACTATCATGTGCAATGTATACACAGTAAATCATGTTCATTCTGGCAGAAATTGTTGTTATAAAAGGGGAGCAAATTGCAGTGAATCTGTTACCAGACATTCAAGTAATATAGATGGACCTTTGTTATTGACGATCAGCTAGGACTAAAGCAAAGCATCTGTGATGTTTAAAGCATTACATTAGTTACAGATTACTGATCATCTTGAAAGGTAATACACATTTGACTGCCTAGGGAAGAGTGAATGCTTAGTAGCCTACCAGGCTCCTTTGTCCGTGGGATTTTCCAGGCAATAATCCTGGAGTGGATTGCCATTTCCTTCTCCAGGGGATCTTCCTAACCCAGGGATTGAACCTGGGTCTACAGCATTGTAGACAGGCGCTTTACCATCTGAGCCACCAGGGAAGTCAAGTTTCTTCTTAGTGTGGCTATAAATTGATTTGTAATCATAATTACACTTCAGTAGATACATTAAGTAAATTAGACATCTTCATATATGATATATTGTTCTTGTCTATACCAAAAGGATGATCATTTTCAACTAAAGATAAGAGTTAGAAAGATAAGTTGGATGGAAGGAGGAAACAGAAAGAGAGAGTGAGAGAGTTAGGGATGGAGGCAGAAAAACAGAGAGAAGAGAGATGTGGGATTGAAAAGAAGAAAGGGAAAGAAGAAGTGTGGTATATTTCATGTTAAGTATTCTGTACTTTACACTTTATCAATTATGCGAAGACTCAATTACATCCTTTTACATATTTACTATTTCATGTTACAATTATTAACTTTATCCACAACAACTAACATCTGTTATATTCGTATGTGATATTATCAAGGCTTGTCACTACAAATATAAAGATAGATAAGAGTTTGTCTTCTCAACTTGAGGAAATTAAACACTAAAAGTTGTGTTGTCTAATACACAAGGCACCAAAAAAGAGCACAGTCTCAGTGATGGATTCTGAGCAAAGATAACTTCTGAATTAAGTATATCCCCAAGTATGAGTTCTTAAGGAGACAGCCAGAGACCAGGTGATTTCCACTAAGGAGATCATATCAGGAAAGATCTAGTTGTGGGAAATCGCAAGCAGTTTGGGAGAGTCATAGAAGATGGAAGTACAAGCTGGAAATCAGTGAGAAAACAGGCTGAGGAAGGAGGCAGAGAATAGATCTTTAAATTCTAAGGATATTGACAAACAGAACTAGTTCATGTATAATAGGCAAGGCACTTGGCAGTGATATGGAATTATCAGACCTAAATTTGAAAGAATCATTTAAGCTGAGTGCAAGATCCAGTTAAAAAACAAGATCAGAATCAGAAAGAACAGCAGATTGCTGCTGTTCAATGATGTATTGAAGGCAGTGATTACATTTTCAGGAAATTTAGTATCAAGTTGATGTCATATTGAAAACTGGAAATTGGCCCATGGCATGTTTTTAAAGATTCACCAGAACATGGCTGACTACCAGCTGCAATTTTCTAGGTGATAAGTTTTGAGGGACTGAACAAGGGTAACAGAGGAAGTAACAGAATATGGGCTTGAGGAATATTTAAGAGAATATACCCAAAATATTTTTTGAAGGACACAGGTGACAATTTCTAGAAGAGATTCTTAGAAAATACGTACTTTTCAATTCAAGATTAGTATTGATAAGAATTATATCAACCAGTTTGCTGTGACTAACAAAAAATACATTGAAATAAATTAATCAGTTATACTTCTTGCTTTGTCAAACTTCAAATTCAAAAATATTCACTTTATTCCTAGAGATCTTAATGTATCATTTCATTATAGTAGAAATAATTTACATACAGAAAACAACAGATTTTTTAAAATGAAGTTCTGAGAAATTTGTTACACAATTTTTGAGCTACTGAAGTAGCAAGAAATTAACTTTTTTTCTTACTGATGTAAAATGAAGAATGAAATGATATCAAACCTAATTAGTTGAGCAAACTATAAATCTGAATGAGTGATTGTGCTTAATGTTATATGTTCTTTCGCTCAGTCGTGTTCAACTCTTTGTGACCCCATGAACTGCAGCACGCCAGGCCTCCCTGTCCATCACCAACTCCCAGAGTTTACTCAAACTCATGTCCATTGAGTCAGTGATGCTGCCAACCATCTCATCCTCTGTCGTCCCCTTCTCCTCCCACCTTCATTCTTTCCCAGCATCAGGGTCTTTTCAAATGAGTCAGCTCTTCGCATCAGGTAGCCAAAGTATTGGGGTTTCAGCTTCAACATCAGTCCTTCCAATGAACATTCAGAACTGATCTCTTTTAGGATGGACTGTTTGGATCTCCTTGCAGTCCAAGGGACTCTCAAGAGTCTTCTCCAACACCACAGTTCAAAAGCATCAATTCTTCGGCGCTCAGCTTTCTTTATAGTCCAACTCTCACATCCATACATGACCACTTGAAAAACCATAGCCTTGACTAGACAGACCTTTGTCGGCAAAGTCATGTCTCTGCTTTTAATATGCTGTCTAGGTTGGTCATAACTTTCCTTCCAAGGAGTAAGCATCTTCTTATTTCATGGCTGCAGTCACCATCTGCAGTGATTTTGGAGCCCACAAAATAAAATCTGCCACTGTTTCTACTCTTTCTCTATCTATTTGCCATGAAGTGATAGGACCGGATGCCATGATCTTAGTTTTCTGAATGTTGAGCTTTAAACCAACTTTTTCACTCTCCTCTTTCACTTTTTTTTTAAATTTTATTTTATTTTTTAACTTTACAATATTGTATTGGTTTAGCCATATATCAAAATGAATCCACCACAGATATACACGTGTTCCCCATCCTGAACCCTTCTCCTTCCTCCCTCCCCATACCATCCCTCTGGGTCGTCCCAGTGCACCAGCCCCAAGCATCCAGTATTGTGCATCAAACCTGGACTGGCGATTCGTTTCATATATGATATTTTACATGTTTCAATGCCATTCTCCCAAATCATCCCATCCTGTCCCTCTCCCACAGAGTCCAAAAGACTGTTCTATACATCAGTGTCTCTTTTGCTGTCTCGTATACAGGGTTATTGTTACCATCTTTCTAAATTCCATATATATGCGTTAGTATACTGTATTGGTGTTTTTCTTTCTGGTTTACTTCACTCTGTATAATAGGCTCCAGTTTCATCCACCTCATTAGAACTGATTCAGCAGGATCCTCTATGACCCACCTCCCAGAATATTGGAAATAAAAGCAAAAATAAACAAATTGGACCTAATTTAACTTAAAAGCTTCTGCAGAACAAAGGAAACTATAAGCAAGGTGAAAGACAGCCTTCAGAATGGGAGAAAATAATAGCAAATGAAGCAACTGACAAACAATGAATCTCAAAAATATACAAGCGACTCCTACATTCCAGAAAAATACATGACACAATAAAAAAATACAAGCAACTCCTCAATTCCAGAAAAATAAATGACCCAATCAAAAAATGGGCCAAAGAACTAAATAGACATTTCTCCAAAGAAGACATACAGATGGCTAACAAACACATGAAAAGATGCTCAACATCACTCATTATCAGAGAAATGCAAATCAAAACCACTATGAAGTACCATTTCACACCAGTCAGAATGGCTGCGATCCAAGAGTCTACAAGTAATAAATGCTGGAGAGGGTGTGGAGAAAAGGGAACCCTCTTGCACTGTTGGTGGGAATGCAAACTAGTACAGCCACTATGGAGAACAGTGTGGAGATTCCTTAAAAAACTGGAAATAGAACTGCCTTATGATCCAGCAATCCCACTACTGGTCATACACACTAAGGAAACCAGAATTGAAAGAGACACGTGTACCCCAACGTTCATCACAGCACTGTTTATAATAGGCAGGACATGGAAGCAACCTAGATGTCCATCAGCAGATGAATGGATAAGAAAGCGGTGGTACATATACACAATGGAGTATTACTCAGCCATTAAAAAGAATACATTTGAATCCTCTTTCACTTTCATTAAGAGGGCTCTTCAGTTCTTCTTCACTTTCTGGGATAAAGGGTGGTGTCATCTGCATACCTGAGGTTATTAATATTTCTCCCAGAAATCTTGATTCCATCTTGTGTTTCATCCAGCCCAGAATTTCTCATGATGTACTCTGCATATAAATAAAAGAAGCAGGGTAACAATATACAGCCTTGCTAGTCATATTTCTATTGATACAATTAATTTTGGTAGAATCTTCTTTTATAAAAACTTTCTATATTAGCATTCTTAAAACTACATAGGTGACAGCTCAACATTTTTTAATAGCAATTGCATTTGTCGTAGAATATATAAAGTGGTAACATTTTCTTTTGCAATCAGGATTTTATGTTACTGCTGTAGTGAGTAAGATTTTTTCAATTTATAGACTGACACAATTTTTATGTAATGAATATTATTTTTATGAAGCTTATTAAAAGTGCAAATTATTTTCCAGCCCTTTATACACATTCAACACTCTACTAACAATGCATAATTAAATATTTTAACACCCTGCAACTATGTTTAAACAACAGATGAAAGAGCCATATATGCCATTGCTTATAAAATATTCACATTATCACCCTACAATATAACAAAGCAATTTTATTTTAATACATTATTTGAAAAAGGTTTTGTAATATAAAAGCAGTATTTATAGGCTATTTAAATTTAAAAGTAGCACATTTTCATGTACAGTGATAAATATACACAATAAAATATTTCCTGCATTTTTTAGTCTTTAAGGATTTATTAACTTTTTAAATTTTGATTTCAAACTTGGCTCCACAAGTTATCACTTGCTGAAAAATATTACGATTTCTGGACTTGACTGTTTATGGAGAGATTAGGACTCACCAATTTAATTGGGATCATTCTTCAAAGTCCAGGCTATATGGATTTACTTATTATTGCCTTTTTAGCAAAGAATTGCATTCTGTTCTCTAGAAACTATTCACTCTGCTGCTACTTGATCTAATAAAGTAGAATAAATTACAACTGATATATTCTATCCCAAAAATTCATTTTATAATTTGTGTTATTGGCCTTTTGCCATTTTTTGATGCATGGAGAGCCATTCAAAAAATGATAATAACCCAAAGCATGAAAATTTGATCCTAGTTCAGTTCAGAAGTTCTGTTCTGTTGCGAAGTCATGTCTGACTCTTTGGGAGCCCATAACTGCAGCATGCCAGGTGTCCCTGTCCATCACAGATTCCCGGAGCTTGCTCAAATTCATGTCCATCCAGTCCATGATCCCGTCCAACTACCTCATCCTTTATTGTCCCCTTCTCCTCCAGCATCAGGATCTTTTCCAATGAGTTAGTACTTCACATCAGGTGGCCAGAATATTGGAGCTTCGGTTTCAGTATCAACCCTTAAAATGAATATTTAGGACTGATTTCCTTTACAATAGACAGGTTTGATCTCCTTGCATTCCAAGGGACTCTCAAGAGTCTTCTCCACAGCACAATTCAAAAGCATCATCTTCAGTGCTTAGCTTTATTTATGGTCCAACTCTCACATCCATACATGACTACTTGGAAAAACCATAGCTTTGACTATCTGGACCTTTGTCAGAAAAGTAACGTCTCTGCTTTTAAATATGCTGTCTATGTTTGCCATAGCTTTTCTTCCAAGGAGCAGGCGCCCTTTCATTTTGTGGCTGCAGTCACCATCTGCAGTGATTTTGGAGCCCCCGAAAATAAAGTCTCTCACTGTTTCCATTGTTTCTCCATTTATTTGCCATGAAGTGATGGGACTGGATATCGTGATCTTTGTTTTTTAAATGTTGAGTTTTAAGCCACCTTTTTCACTCTCCTTTTCACTTTCATCAGGAGGCTCTTTAGATCCTCTTCACTTTCTGCCGTAAGTGTGGTGTCATCTGCGTATCTGAGGTTATTGATAATTCTCTCAACAATATTGATTCCAGTTGTGCTTCATCCAGCCTGGCATTTTGCATGATAAATTCTGCATATAAGTTAAATAAGCAGGATGACAATATACAGCATTGACATTCTCCTTTCCCAATGTGGAACCAGTCTGTTGTTCCCTGTCCAGTACTAATTGTGTTTCTTCTTGACCTACGTACAGGTTTCTCCAGGGGCAGGTAAGGCAGATGATATTCCCATCTCTTGAAGAATTTTCCACAGTTTATTATGATCCACATAGTCAAAGGCTTCAACCTAGTAAATAAAGCAGAAATTGATGTTTTTCTGTAATCCTCTTGCTTTTTGTATGATCCGACAGATGTTGGCAATTTGATCTCTGGTTCCTCTGCCTTTTCTAAACAGATTGAATATCTGAATATTCTCAGTTCACGTACTGTTGAAACCTAGTTTGGGGAATTTTGAGCATTACTTTGCTAGCTTGTGAGACACATGAAATTGTGCAGTAGTTTGAGACTTCTTTGGCATTTCCTTTCTTTGGGATTGGAATGAAAACAGACCTTTTCCAGTACTGTGACCACTGCTGAGTTTTCCATATTTGCTGGCATATTTGAGTGCAGCACTTTCACATCATCATCTTTTAGGATTTGAAATAGCTCAGTTGGAGTTCCATCACCTCCACTAGCTTTGTTGGTAGTGATGCTTCCTAAGGCCCACTTGACTTCACACTCCAGGATGTCTGGCTCTAGGTGTGCGATCACAGCATCGTGGTTATCTGGGTCATTAAGGTATTTTTTACATACATTTTCTGTGTATTCTTGCCACCTCTTCTTAATATCTCCTGTTTCTGTTAGGTGCATACCATTTCTGTCCTTTATTTTGTCCATCTTTGTATGAAATATTTTCTTGATATCTCTAATTTTTTTGAAGAGACCTCTAGTCTTTCCCACTCTATTGTTTCCCTCTGTTTCTTTTCATTGATCACTTAGGAAGGCTTTCTTATCTCTCCTTGCTATTCTTTGGAACTCTGCATTCAGAAGGGTATATCTTTCCTTTTCTCCCTTGCTTTTAGCTTCTCTTCTTTTCTCAGCTATTTGCAAGGTCTCCTCTGACAACCATTTTGCCTTTTTGCATTCCTTTTTCTTGGAGACAGTCTTGATCACTGCCTCCTATACAATGTCTTGAACCTCTGTCTGTCTATCAAAGCTAATCCCTTCAATGTATTTGTTACTTCCACTGTATAACCATAAAGGATTTGATTTAGGTCATACCTGAATGGTCAAGTGGTTTTCCCTATTTTCTTCAACTTAAGTCTAAATTTAGCAATAACAAGTTTATAATCTGAGCCACAGTCAGCTCCAGGTCTAGTTTCTACTGACTGTATAGAGTTTCTCCATCTTCAACTGCAAAGAATATATCAATCTGAGTTCAGTATTGACCATCTAGTGATGTCCATGTGTGTGTTATTGGAAGAGGGTGTTTGCTATGATCAGTGTGTTCTCTTGGCAAAACTCTGTTCGTTTTTGCCCCACTTCATTTTGTCTCCAAGGCCAAGCTATTACCAGAGAAGCAGTATAAATTGAGAGAGTATCCTTATATGTAAAAGATTTATAGTTCTAAAAGAGCTAATGGCTTTAAACTGAACGTGTTTCATGAATAACTTTATCAGATTATTCTGCTGATTTCAGCGGAGACAAGATTTCAGTGTATTGGATTGTTAGAAGCTACTGGGATGCTTGTCATGACTATCAGAGACCTCAAAGAGTTACGGATGAATGAATGCATACTTCATTCAGAAGCTCTGCAGTAACAGAAACGGCTTCATTTGCAGCCATTTTGTACTTAAGAATGTATGTATGTATGGTAGAATTTGGTGTGAGAGTTGTTTTCGTCTTTCATCACACTTTCATAAATAGATGGAGATATAATTCAGGTTAGAACAATAGCATAATTGTCACTAAGACATTTTATAATTAATTATAGACAATATTATCCAACTCTATAAAACCGAGGAACATAATCATGTCAACTTTGACTCTACCAGTTCTTAAGTACCATTCAATACTTAAATCTATCTACAGATTTGGATGTACAATTAAGTCATACTCAGAAATTTGTGATGTAAATATGAATAAGTTCAGTTCAGTTGCTCAGTCATGTCTGACTCTTTGTGACCCCATGAACTGCAGCACACCAGCCTTCCCCATCCATCACCAGTTCCTGGAGATTGTTCAAACTCATGTTCATCGAGCCAGTGATGCCATCCAGCCATCTCATCCCTTATCGTCCCTTTGCTCCTCCTGCCTTCAATCTTTCCCAGCATCAGGGTCTTTCTGATCAGTTTTTTGCCTCAAGTGGCCAAAGTAAATATGAATATATTTCTTAATTAGGTTGGTCATTTGCTCAAAAAGCATTACTGTAAAAAAAAAAAAAAGTCTTCACAGTGATGCACTTGATCCTTATGCATCCATGATCATATGCTTTTAATACACTGTTTGTAATTTAAACAAAGCACTTATTATTGAAAGTACAGAATTATTTTAAAAAAAAGACTTGCATTGGTCATGTCTTGTAGTATTGGTAGAATTTGCACCTGGTTGAGCATAACAGATTAAATGGTTCTGAACTTGTCAGCACTGTAAGTAAATTTGCATATTGGATTCTATTTGAAGGGAGAAGAGAAGTATGTGTGGCTTTAAAAAGTCTCCTTCTGTAAAAAACATATAGCTTCCAGCTAAAGCATTATTTCAGATGCAACTGCATAATTCTTCATCTTGAAAAACTTGTTAATCTTATACTTATCTCTCAGTTTAAAAAAACAATCTGTGAATCTATAATTTCAAAGCCAAATTATATTTATATTGATTTTTAAATTAGTATACATATCTGAGATTGTAGAGAAAGAAGTTATAAATGTAGTAGATTTAAAATGTACATGCAAGGCATTCCATGTTCCTGGATTAGTTAAAGTGCCAATACTAACCAAAGTGATCTACACATGCTGTGGAATCCCTATTAATATTCCTGTGGCATTGTTGGCAGAAACAGAAAATATCGTCCAAACTTCATATGGACCCTGGATAGACAAAATAAACTTGATAAAGAAGAACAATTGAAGATCTCACTGGTCCTGATTTTAAAACTATAAAGCCATAGTTGAACCAATGTGATACTGGTATAAAGACAGACACATAGAAAATAATATATATATATATATATATATATATATATATATATATATATCACTCCCAATTTCCCAATTAATCAAATGAGAACCTTATAGCAGAGGGAACTCTACTCAGTGCTCTGTGGTAACCTAAATGGGAAAGAAATCTCAAAGGAGGGGATATATGTAAACATATAGCTGATTCACTTTGCTGTACATCAGAAACTAATACAACGTTGTAAGCAGCAATGCTCTGAAAATTAAAAGAAAAAAGAGCTATATATATAAGACTATTCAAAGAAAACATAGGGGAAAAGCTTATGACATTAGATATGGCAATGTTTTCTTGGATATGATGCTAAAAATATGAGCAACAAAAGAAAAAGAAGATATATAAACTGGACTTCAAATGAAAACCTTTTGTGCTTATAATATGCTATCATAGAGTGAAAATGAACCCAGCAAATGGTATTTGCACATCTTATAAGGGGTTAGCATCCAAAATATATAAAGAACCCATACAACTCAACATGAACATAAAAACAAGTCAATTATGGGCAAAAACGGGCAAAGGACTTTACAGAGATATTTCTCCAAAGAAGATATGCATAAGTCCAATAGACACATAAAGGGATGTTCAACATCGTTAATCGTCAAGGAAATACAAATAAAACCCACGAATAAATACTATTCCATACCCATCAGGATGGGTATTATCAACAAACTAGGGCTTCCCTAATGGCTCCTGCAATGTGGGAGACCTGGGTTTGATCCCTGGGTTGGGAAAATCCCCTGGAGGAGAGCATGACAACTCACTCTAGTATTCTTGCCTGGAGAATCCCATGGGCAGAGGAACCTGCCAGGTTACAGTCCATGGGGTCACACAGAGTCAGACATGACTGAGCGACTAAGCACCTGAAATTGTAAGTGCTGATGAGTACATGAAAAAATCAAAATCCTGTGTGTTTGCTTGTAGGAATGTAAAATGTTGCAGCTGCTGTGGAAAATGGTAGATGATTCTTCAGAAAATTAAATATAAAATTACCCCGTGATCCAGCTATTCCACTTCTGTGCATGCACTCAAAAGAGTTGAAAGCAGGGACTGTAGAGATATTTATGCACTCATATTCATAGCAGCATTATTCACAATATCAAACCTGGAAGCAACCCAGGAATTCATAAACAGATGAAATAGATAAACAAAATGTGGTGTGTGTATTTAATGGGCTATTATTCAACATTTAAAAGCAAGGAAACTCTGATCCATCCTTCAAAATGGATGAATCTCGAAGATGTGCTGAGTAAAATAAGCCCATCACCAAAGAACAAACATTATATGCTTATATTGTATGCTTCCAGTTATTTGAAGCTCATCAAATTCAGATACAAAAAGTAGATGGCTGTCAGGGACTAGAGGAGGGGAGACAGGTAGTTTATGATCAATTCATACAGAGTCTGGGAAAGGCGAAAAGATTCTGGACAAAGAAGATGGTGGTAGTGCCACAATAATGTACTCTCCTTAATGCCACAAAAGTGTAGACTTAAAAATGGTTAGTTTTACATTATGTATATTTAATTACAATTTTAAACAAAAATAAATGTATCTGCAAATATCTTGTAAAATATATGCAAATGATCCAAGTGTTTATTTACTTTTATTACCAATATTACTTACTGAGTAGAATGGATATCTACTATTGCCCTATGCGACCAGAAAATAATTGACTATTCATTATGAGTCAGTTTTGTTTATTGTAGGAGATTGACATCAATTAATGTACTGCTAAAATTCTCCACAGAATGAATAGGAGTAGGTTATACATTCCAGACAAATTTGTCCCCTTATCTGCATCCATACTCATCTTTTCTTCATTATTTCTAGTTACAATAAAAGGAAGCACTTCTACTATCAATTCCTTGTAATGTTTTATATTTATTCTCTGTATCCATTTGTTTTACATCCTCTAAGATCTGAGTCTAAAAATGATTCCTTTTCTATGCGTTAACTTCTATCTCTCACATTATGATGGCTACCTTGCATTAATAATTTTAAGGACTTCAAGTCTTTCTCCCCTGAAACTACACACTTTCTTCAAACTGCCATTCTACTTGTATTCCTTTCTTATATAAACCTTACAGTTTCTTTTTTTTTTTTTTAATTTTTCTTCTTCTTTATTTTTAAATTGGAGCATAATTGATTTACAATGTTGTGTTGGTTTCTGTAATACAACAGGAATCAGTCTTAAGTGTATGTATATATATATGTGTATATACACATATATACATCTCCTGTCTCTTGCCTCCCTCCTGTATCCCCCATCCCACCTCTAGGTCACCTCAGAGCACCAGACTGTGGTCCTCTACTTATTTCACGATCCGATTCCCATGCTACCACTGCAAAGAAGGTGCTGTTGCCAGTGGCGACCTTACCTTGCTTGTTTCTAGGTCCAAAGAAACATTTTAGCATCAAGTGTCTCCTCAAGTGTGTGAACTTGCTTTTTATTCTCTCCACTTAAACATTTGTTTTCTTGGTTTAACACTCAACATATTTCCTCAAAAGCTATCTATTTCTGGTCACTCCTCAGTTGCTTTTATTGAGTTCCTTTACTCATCACATGAAGGTTGAAATTCTTCAAGATTCTGCCTCTAATTTTTTTTTTCTTCTTGTCTAACTTATTCTCCTATGGTGATAGTGATCTATATGCTGTAGTAATCCAATCAACACCTCCAAGTAGACTTCTTACCATTTCTTACCATAACACATACTTGGCCCACTGGAACTTGTCTCTTGGATTCTCATAACCAATTGTTCAAATCTAAATTCACTGTTTATCTCCTGTTAGTCTATTCTTCTTTCTGTGTTTCTATTTCAGATCATGACATCACCATGTACTTAGTGACAAAGGCAATCAAAATATATTCTTCCATCTTTCTCTTGCTCCTCAAGGAATTAAAAAAGAAAATTATGTCGACCTTTTCTTCTGAAAAGTCTAAAATCTTGTTCATTCTGTCTTCCTCCCTACAAGTCTCAGTTCTAACCACTATTGTTTTTTGTGTGTGGAGTTGTTTAAAATATTTTTTTGATGTGGACTATTTTTCTTCTTTTTTAAAAAACTTTTAATTTTGTATTGGGGTATAGCCAATTAACAACACTGTGATAATTTGAGGTGAACAGCAAAGGGACTCAGCTATATATATACATGTATGCATTCTCCCCTCAAACTCCTGTCCTATCCAAACTGAACATTGAGGGGAGTTCCATGTGTTACAGAATAGGTCTTTGATGATTATCCATTTTAAATATAGTAGTGTGTACATGTCCATCTGAAACTCCCTAACTATTCTTTCCCCTCATTCTTCCTCCTGGAAACTATAGATTTGTTCTCGGAGTCTATGAGTCTCTTAATGTTTAATAAGGAAGTCCGTTTTTATCATTTTTTAAAAATTTAAGATATTAAGCAATATTATGTGATATTTCTCCTCAGTCTGAGTCACTTCACACAGTATGACACCCTCTATGTCCATCCATGTTGCTGCAAATGACATTATTTCATTCTTTTCAATGGCTGGGTAGTCCACTGTATATATGTAATATGTGGACCATTTATAAATTCTTTATTGTTTCTCTTTTACATTTTGTTTTTGGGCCATGAGACATGTGGGATCTCAGCTCCCTGACCAAGGGTCAAATCCACATCCCCTGCATTGGAAGGTGAAATCTTAATTCCTGGATCATCTGGGAAGGCAACTTACTCTGTTTTTTCTATCAGAATATTCTTCCTCAAATGCAAAACTCTTCCAGAGGTCATTTTAATTACCATTCAGTCCCCTCAAGACAGCAAATGCATTCTCCTTAATATATTCATCTCTCAAATATCTAATCCTTTTTTAACCTGACAGTACTTGGAGTTTTTGTTAGCTTATTTGTCTCATTTCACTTTTGTTTTCTGCTTTGTTTTTTGCTCATAAGCTATATACCTGCCATGATAAAATACTACCCAAAATGTTGCATTCCTTCTTGCTTCTTGGTCTTCTGTTCTCTCACCTTAGGTCATAATACTAACACAAACTTTTCCTAATGAAAACCCATTCTTTCTTTGTGCCCTACTTTCTTCTCAGTTCCTCAGAGGCTTCAGTGAACTTGCCTAAATATTCCTACACTGACTCATATTTCTTTAGCACACACTCACCCCCCACACACTGCAATTCCCTGTTTATTTTTTTAGGAATTCTCTGTTGGATTGTGGGGTGCCTTAGATCAGCAATATTATCTGTATTCACTTTCTACATCTTCTGTAACAAATTGCCAAAAATGTGTAGCCTTAAATAATACAAATATATTATCTTTGAGCACTGTAGTTCAGAAATTTGACACAAGTATCCCTGGCTAAAATCAAGGTATTAGTTCTAAGGTTTCATTTCCTCTGAAGTTCCTAGAATTTGTTTCCTTATCTTTTTCAGCTTCTAGAGGCCACCATAGTACTTCACTCATGGCTCCCATCTTCCATCTTCCATCTTCAAAGCCAGAAATATTGGTTCAGGTTTCTGCAAGCTGCCATTTTCTGGTTCTCTCACTCCTGTGTCCCTTTTCCAATTGTAAGAACCCTTGTGATTACACTGCCCTCCTCAGAATATCATAGAATAATCTCTCCATTTCAAGGTCAATTGATTAAAAATTGTAATTTCAACTGTAAATGAATTCTTCTTTGAATATATGCAAGCTAACATATTCACAAATTCTGAGGATTAATATGTGGACATTTGCGGGGAAGTATCACACTCTCTAAGAAGATAAGTGTTATGAATATCTATTTTATGAATGAAACAACTGTCAATGAATGAATTTTAAGAGATATCAAATTCAATATGATAATTTTGGTGTAAACTTAATGCTTTTGCAATTTCTATGAAAAGCACTGCACAGACACAGCGCTACTGTGTGAGTCAGTACAATATGGTGTGGTGTAAATTAGATGGAAATCCACAGCAAGAGACTGGAATTTTGTTCAGTCCTGCTTTATCCTATTCGTGATTTGAAAAAAGTTAATCTATCTTTCTAGTAATCAGGTTTTTTGGTGTTTTGTTTTGTTTTTTTCCTTGAAGCATGAAGGTTGATGCAGGGTCTGCTATTCTTATCCTATAAAAATTTTTTTTAAATCAATCCTCTTCTTAAACTCTCTACACAATTAGAATATTGTCAATCAAAGCACAAAGGAGTCTATCTTTTTTGAGATAACTGAATTACCATCTGGGATCATTTGTCCTTGACTTGTCATTGAATCTATATTTAAGGATGCTCCAAGTTTTAGTATAGTCTTCAAGAGATACAAGGCAACACTTGTCTTGCTTCTATGGAGCCCAATTACCCTGTCAAAAATAAAAGTGTATTAGGCTACTGAAGTTTTATTTTTTCAGGATTTAAAATTATTGGAATATAGTTGATTTGCAATGTATTAGTTTCAGGTGTGCAGTAAAGTTATACATATATGTATATCCACTCTTTTTTTAGATTATTTTCCCATGTAGGTAATTACAGAGTACTGAGTATAGCAGCTGCTGTGCTATACAGCGGGTTCTTATTAGTTTTCTCTTTTACATATAGTAGTGTGTATATGTAAATCCCAATTTTTAAATACACATTTAAATTTTAATCAGATGACAGACGTGTTTTTCACTACCTCAAACTACTCCCATCCCCAGCCTCCCCTAATTTTACATTTGAACACCTTATTTCCGCCCAGGTTTAGAATGTTGGTCTCTGAGTCTGCGTGTTGGTCCTAGGTTGTACATTTCATCACTTGAGGTCCTGAGGAGACTCTTGTTCTTGCCCTTTTCTGTTTATAATTGCTCCACGGTTAAGTCAACTTGTAGACATCTTTGACTCACTGTGTAAAAAATTTGGTAGTTAAATCAGTAATGAACCATTTAGGGATAAAACGATATTAAAAAAGTTGTACTACCTTGCTAGAATTACCATAACAAAGTATCACAAACCTGGTGCCTTAGATAACAGAAAGTTATTGTCTCACATCTGTGGATGCTAGAAGTCCAAGTACAAGTTTGGTTTGGTTCCTCTGTGGGCTGAATGAAGGATCTGGCCTCGGCCTCTCTCCTCAGTTTGTAGATGGTCATCTTCATGTTTACATGGCATTTTTCCTATACACATGTCTCTGTGTCCCAATTTCCCTTTTTATCTAAATAAAAACATCACTCATACTGGATTATGGATTACTCTAATAACCTCATCTTAACAAGTAATTGCATTTGCAATCACCCTGTTTTCAAATAAGGTCACATTCTTAGGTACTGAGGGTCAAGGTTTCAACAGATGAATTTTGGCCAGGGGACAGAAACCCATGATACAAGTAGTCATGTCAAACACATTTTTAATAATTTAAGTGTAAAAATCATGTATATGTAAATAATGTGAAGCATAGTTGTTGGCATTTTCCTTTACAAATACTGCATTAAATGAAATTTGGACAAGAATGTTTTTCTCGGTAAATTTAAAAAATAAAAGCGCATTTATAAGAGAGCTTGATTACAACTTGTATGATTAAGGAAATTGTGTGAGTAATTTAACCAAAATATGCAAATAAATGAGAATAGTCAGAAAAACAAGTCAAGTGTTTTAAGTATTCTCAAAAATATGCAAATCATGAGGCTTATTTTCTAGTTTAGTATTTTGTTAAGGCAAATAGTTTTGATTTTGCATATAAGATTTCAAGTAAGTAAAGCATTATTATTTGAATTTGATCAACACCAAATTAATTTGGTTAACTTTCTACTAGGTGTTCCCACTATATTTTTGTTCATTTTTGTAAGCTTTAGTATGATGCAAGTTACACTTTGATCACAGTGTATTATATTAATTACCCTATCTCTGAATCAGCTTCAGTGATAGCTTTTCTAAGTTTTATTTTATTCTTATTCATATAATACTTGTTTTCAATGTGCTATCTCCCCATGTTCATTCTTTACCTTTCTCATTTTGTCATTGAGAAAAATCACCTAAGTATATTGTGAACTTCACAACTATTGAGCCAATTATTGAGCCAATCGTATGTATCATAATGATTTTGCTTCTTTTAAAAAGCAGTGACATAAATTGCTGCACTGCCAGCATTATTTAGGGGTTAATGGATACTTCTGAACATAAGGATGCTTTTCAAGAGACCCTCATCTCCATTTGCTCAGGTAAAATCAACACTCAAAAGAAAATTAAGTATTGTCCTGAAAACATAGTGTGTTAAGTCATAAAACAGTATATATTTTTGTTTGGTATAATAAGAGGATATATGTAACATAGTTATTATCAGGTAAATACTAGCCTTTCTATTTAAATTATTATACCCACTATAATTTACAAAATAAGTAAAAATTTAGTTTTCTCATTTTTATACTCTTTACCAATATGATCATCTGCTCATCAAATGGTCAAAAGCTGAACAGTACTGATATTCTATAAGGTATTGGTTCTAAATATTTGATCTTTAAAATTAGTCATAGTCCAAATCTAGAATGTGAAATATTCTATATGACAATTGGCCTGGGCTCTTCAAAAAGTCATTGTCATAGAAACCATGGTGGTGGTAGGGGACTGGTACTAACTAATCTTGATTAAGAAATTAAAGAAATATAACAACCAAAAAAAATAAATAAATAAAAATAAAATAAAATTAGTCATAGTCATAGGTTATATTTAAATGTATCCTACTCAGATATACTTTAAATTTAAAGTTATAAGGCATATATAAAGTAGTTGCTTCAGAAAAATCTGAACCTCCTTCCATTTCCTGCTTTTTCCTTTAAAATTTGTCAGTAACTGGAAGTCAGCAGTTGATGTTATGAAACATAAAAACAATAAATAAAAGTTGATGGTTTATTTATACAGTGGAAGTGAGAAATACATTTAAGGGACTAAATCTGATAGACAGAGTGCCTGATAAACTATGGATTGAGGTTCGTGACATTGTACAGGAGACAGGGATCAAGACCATTCCCATGGAAGAGAAATGCAATAAAGCAAAATGGCTGCCTGAAGAGGCCTTACAAATAGCTGTAAAAGAAGAGAAGCGTAAAGCAAAGGAGAAAAGGAAAGATACAAGCATCTGAATGCAGAGTTCCAAAAAATAACAAGGAGAGATAAGAAAGCCTTCTTCAGCGATCAATGCAAAGAAATAGAGGAAAACAACAGAATGCGAAAGACTAGGGATCTCTTCAAGAAAATTAGAGATACCAAGGGAACATTTCATGCAAAGGTGGGCTCAAAAAAGGACAGAAATGGTATGGACCTAACGGAAGCAGAAGATATTAAGAAGAGGTGGCAAGAATACACAGAAGAAGTGTAAAAAAAAGATCTTCATGACCCAGATATCACAATGGTGTGATCACTCACCTAGAGCCAGACATCTTGGAATGTGAAGTCAAGTGGGCCTTAGCAAGCATCACTATGAATAAAGCTGGTGGAGGTGATGGAATTCCAGTTGAGCTATTTGAAATCCTGAAAAATGATGCTGTGAAAGTGCTGCACTCAATATGCCAGCAATTATGGAAAACTCAGCAATGGCCACAGGACTGGAAAAGGTCAGTCTTCATTCCAATCCCAAAGAAAGGCAATGCCAAAGAATGCTCAAACTACTGCACGATAACACTCATCTCACACACTAGTAATGTAATGCTCAAAATTCTCCAAGCCAGGCTTCAGCAATACGTGAACCGTGAATTTCCAGATGTTCAAGCTGGTTTTAGAAAAGGCAGAGGAACCAGAGATCAAATTGCCAACATCTGCTGGATCATGGAAAAAGTAAGAGAGTTCCAGAAAAACATCTATTTCTGCTTTCTTGACTATGCCAAAGCCTTTGAGTGTGTGGATCACAATAAACTGTGGAAAATTCTGAAAGAGATGGGAATACCAGACCACCTGATCTGCCTCTTGAGAAATCTGTATGCAGGTCAGGAAGCAAGAGTTAGAACTGTACATGGAACAACATACTGGTTCCAAATAGGAAAAGGAGTACGTCAAGGCTGTATATTGTCACCCTGCTTATTTAAGTTATACGCAGAGTACATCATGAAAAAAGCTGGGCTGGAAGAAGCACAAGCTGGAATCAAGCTTGCCGGGAGAAATATCAATAACCTCAGATATGCAGATGACACCACCCTTATGGCAGAAAGTGAAGAAGCACTAGAGTCTCTTGATGAAAATGAAAGAGGAGAGTGAAAAAGTTGGCTTAAAGCTCAACATTCAGAAAACTAAGATCATGGCTACCAGTCCCATCACTTCCTGGCAAATAGATGGGGAAACAGTGGAAACAGTGGCTGACTTTATTTTGGGGGGCTCCAAAATCACTAGAGATTTTGACTGCAGCCATGAAATTAAAAGACGCTTGCTCCTTGGAAGAAAAATTATGACCAACTTAGACAGCATATTAAAAAGCGGAGACATTACTTTGCCAACAAAGTTCCGTCTAGTCAAGGCTATGGTTTTCCAGTGGTCATGTATGGATGTGAGAGTTGGACTGTGAAGAAAGCTGAGTGCCGAAGAACTGATGCTTTTGTACTGTGGTGTTGGAGAAGACTCTTGAGAGTCCCTTGGACTGCAAGGAGATCCAACCAGTCCATTCTAAAGGAGATCAGCCCTGGGTGTTCCATGGAAGGACTGATGCTGAAGCTGAAACTCCAGTACTTTGGCCAGCTCATGTGAAGAGTTGACTCATTGGAAAAGACTCTGATGCTGGGAGGGATTGGGGGCAGGAGGAGAAGGGCCAACAGAGGATGAGATGGCTGGATGGCATCACCAACTTGATAGATGTGAGTTTGAGTGAACTCTGGGAGTTTGTGATGGACAGGGAGGCCTGGCGTGCTGTGATTCATGGGGTCGCAGAGAGTCAGACATGACTGAGCAACTGAACTGAACCGAACTGATGGTGTATTTTGGTTTGGAAATTAGTATATAGAACTCAAGTAACTGAAAGTTCAGCTGTCTTCAACACTTAGTTTTCCTTCCATCCTTCGAATTTATCATGAAAAAATATGGCAAAAATAATGTTTGAGAGCTACTTCATACTTGTGCCCAACTGGTGATTAAAAGACTCTGAAAGGCACTGAGAGCATTAGTGTCTCAAATTAATGTTGCAGAATGAATTTATAAAGTCTGAGAATTGTCCCACATTCAGTGACCTTTCCTGTCTTTCTTGCTGCACGGCAGGACCAAATTCTCTTTCAGCTCACCCTCAAGGATGCAAGCACATGTCTCAGTGTAAGCCAGCAGAGGGTCACTGATGGGCACACTTCATTTTCCTTTCCCTCAGTTTCCATAAAGTTAGGAAACAGTGCTTTATGGACATCCCAGGCATTAATAAAGAGTTAGATTTACTAAAGGGGATTTCTGAAGTGTAGACAAACAGTAGAAGAAGAGTTACTAAATGTAGAAGAAGAAAAGAGTTACTAGTGTAGAAAAAGAGTTGACTAAAGGGGATTACTGAAGTGTAGAAGTGTACTGAAGAGTTATATTTACTAAATGGGATTACAGAACACTGGAGTGTGTATCTTTTCCCTTCTCCAGGGGATCTTCCCAACACAAGGGTCAAACCAGGGTCTTCTGCGTTGCAGGTGGATTCTTTACCAACTCAGGTATCAGGGAAGCTCAAAGGGGAGTATAAACAGATGAGAAAAAGCAAAGACCTGAACTTTCAATTGGGCATTTTCCGTAAACCAAAGCCAAAGCTTGTACAAAGTTAACTCACAAAGTTAATTCCTTGTGAGTTTCCCTGGTAAGGAAAGTTGTTTGCTCTGCTGCTCTCCAGTAATTATTCAAGAAATTTACTTCTTCTTCCAAGGTCCATTTTGTCAATATTCACTTAGTTTTTGGCAATCTAAATTTCAAAGGATTTTCCAGGCTAATATTGGTTCCTTAAAGTAGTACTCGTCACCTTGAAGTGCAGATATGACTTTATTCCTTAAATTTTCCAGGACTCACAGTTTAATCTAACACATATACACACACACACCACCCCACAGACACAGACAATTCTGACAAGCTCCAATTTGCAAGACAAATTCTCTCATAACCCTAGTCAGATTATGCATGCCCTCTGCTGTGTACAAATAGGGGGAAATAAGAACTCTTGTTAATTACTGTTTTTTGTCTACATATTAAGGGAAAATGGGAATTTCCTTGACATGATCATTATTCTTTACTTGTTTCCTGGGAGGGGTGTATGAGGTCACTATTTTAGTTACATCCCATTATCATCAATAAGGTCTAGGATGGAAATGAAATAGATGTATTTTATGTACTACAAAAATATATTGGTTAGTGTTAGTAAAGCCAAAACTGCTAATTAAGTGGTAGGTTCCCTCCATTAAATAAATAACTATCTGGGTAGTTTTATTTTATCTTCACAGGAAATTTATGTCATCATGTCACTTTTTCTTAGGCAAAAATTTTTAATAATGTTTGTTTTTATTAAAACAAAATGTTAGTAAAACAATGAGCTAAATGAGACAATAAACTATTCCCCAAAGATTATTACAGCATTAAACATGTTTATTTTGGTGATTGTAAGCAAATAATATGCTGTAATCAAATGTACTGATATAAAAAATTAATATGATTGCTTTTTGAGAGCTCAAATATGTTAAATTTGATTTTAAAAAGTCGCATATACTCAAATACTAAGCATACAGAGAGAACACTCCCATAATTGTGGAAATCTAGCTTTTACGTTTCCTGAATGTGGAATTAGAGAAACTGATAATTTCTTCCTCAGATTATGTTGTTTTCTTACATTTTTGCATTGAAGCTAAGCCTATTCTATTAGAAAATGAAGTTTTAGGAAAACAAACATTAGATTTTTTGACACACACTGTTTATGAGAATGAATATACAATAGAAATTCTTACTTTGTTACAAATTACACTGGGAACTCTGTATATTTAATTAAATGCAAACAAAATGAGAGTCTTTTATTAAGTTCTCAGTAACCAGTAATTTAAACATAACTTTTGATCATTATTGATGAAATTATCCATTCATTAAAAACAAATAAAAGTATTACTAGTATATACAGATTTTAAATTCTGAATAAAATAAAAAATTTTATTAATGAAATATTGCATATAATTAACATATTAAATTAAGCTTCACTTTACTGATCTTGTAAGAAGCAGATGATAAGAAAAGATAGGGAAATCACCTAATTCTTAGATACTTAACTTAATTCTTCTAGATTCAATTCAAAGATTCACTACTTGTTAAGCAAAAATATTTTATTTTCTGATAAAATCAAAGGGAATTTCATTAGTAAATATTGAAACAACCCGTTTAGTTTGAGATACACATGGTTATTTTATTTTTCAGTAAAGCACATTTCAAAAAGTTAATTAATGAATATGCATCACCTATCAGGCTAATCAGAGGTCACAAAAATTTTTGAATCAAAATATCATTTACTTTAATATTTATATTTAAACTTAAATAAAAAACAAAGTCTGGAGATAAGAAATAAGTTGCCCAAGGTTTCAAAGGTCATTAGTTCACTGAAACTTCATCATAGATCTCTGGATGCTAAGGTTAAGTTTTACTGTGACATTAATATGTTGTTTCTAGATAACCTTTTACCTATCTCTAAACTAAATAATAAAAATTAAAACTGTTTAGAAATGTTTTACTGTCATTGTAAAAGAAACTTTAAATAGTATTATTTATATTATTGGTACATACATTTTACTTCTTTTATTGACTGAAAAGTTTATTAATACTTATAAAATAAGCCTTTATGAAAGTGTTCATATATTGTGTGATGTTCAAAAAAAATGTTTCTCACTTATTAAAATCATTCTAAAATACATTGTTAAATAAGCAAATATCTGTTCCTATTTTCCCACTGAATACACAATGCATATTAGAAGAGAGAAAATGAAAAAGGAAATCTTATATATGTACTTTGTATTGTTGTGTAACCATGAAATGGTCATTTAAACAAACTAGAAATTATAATCATTATCTTCAAATATAACGTTTAGATGATAGCTTCCACAACTACCTATCTTTGTAAATGAAGTGTCAACTTTCCATATATGTAAGAATTTATGGTGATGGTTTAGTAGCTAAGTTGTGTCCAACTCTTGAGAAATCATGTCTGTAGCCCGCCAGACATCTCTGTCCATGGAATTTCCCACACAAGAATACTGGAGTGGGTTTCCGTTTCCTTCTCCAGGGGAACTTCCAAACCCAGGAATTGAATTTGCATCTCCTGCATTGCAGGTGGATTTTTTGTTGACTGAGACACCAGAGAAGCCCCATTTTAACAAATTTTAGTTACAAATTAAGTAGACATATGATACAAACTTTGGTAATTTTCATAAAGTAAGCAATATAAAACTAATTAAAATATCCCAACATTTATTACTCATAAAATCTTCACAAACCGTAAATAGGAGAAGACTTTATCAACTGATAAAATACATTTACAAAAGCCCTCCAACAATCATACATGAAGTTGAAAGATTGAATTTGGGGGGAAGAAAGTTTGTTTGTTCCTCCTGCATTGTATTTAACACTGTTTTAAAGGTTCTCTCAGTGCAAAAAGGCAATAAAAGGACCTGAAATATATACACAGATTAGAACTGAAGTCAAAGTATCTATCTGAAAACATTATTGTCCAAAAAAATAGGTGTAGAAAAAATAAATGAGTTTTATAAAGACACAAGATATCATACCAATATATAAACTTCAACTGCTTACAATGAACTGGTTATGAAAATTTAGAAATCAATCTTTGAACACAATAGCAACAAAATTAAATCTATTAAAGATAAATCTGACAAAAATGTGCAAATTAGTACACTGAAAATGACAATATTCATGAAGAAATTGAAGAAGACTTAAATAAATAGAAAAGTACTTATGCAGCAAACAGAACATGTTAATCTATCAAAATTGGTCTCTGGAGAGACAAAATTGAAAAAAAACCCAGATGACTTTGAGCTAAAACCAACTTTACTTACACAAATTTTAGAAAATGCAAAATTTTCTATACTAGCAAAAAGATTCCATAGTTTGTCTGGGGATGTTGCAGGGTTGGAATTGGAGCAGTGCAAGTAAAAAATTATAAAGGGATACAGAAAAACTTTTGGGGTGATGGATGTTTTCATCTGGAGTGTAGTAATGACTTTTTGGCTGTTTATATATATTAAAACTCATCAAATCACATGTTTAAATATATGCAGTTTTTATACATCAATTTTATCTCACTGAAGGGGTAAATTATCATATTAATTAAAATATTAGTAATAGACAAGCCACTTCATTTGACAGTGACTGGTAACTATGTTGGGCTTCCCTGGTGGCTCAGAGGGTAAAGTGTCTGCCTGCAATGCAGGAGACCTGGGTTCGATCCCTGGGTCAGGAAGAACCCCTGGAGAAGGAAATGGCAACCCATTCCAGTACTCTTGCCTGGAAAATCCCATGGACAGAGAAGCCTGGTAGACTACAGTCCATGGGATCGCAAAGAGTCTGACACAAATTAATCATACAAAAAATAAATTCTTTCAAATCCATAGCATGTTCAACACCTTATGAACCCAAATGTCAGCTATGGACATTAGGTATTATGATATGTCAATGTAGGTTCATCAGTTGTATCAGATACAACATCTGGTGCAGAATGTTGGTAGTGAAGAAGGCTGTGCATGTGATGGCCAGGCATAATTTATGGTAAGTCTCTCTACATTTTTCTTAATCTTACTGTGAATCTAAAACATATCTAAAAAATAAATCTCATAGAAATAATAGATGATCTTAAAAGTCCACATACATACATTTATATCTTCATAGTTTTCCTCTTACATGAGCACTAGTGACATGTTTGTTTGCTTGCTTGTTTGATTTGCAAGAAATATTTTCATATGTGCATGCTAAGTCACTTCAGTTGTGTCCAACTCTTTATGACCCTGTGGACTGTAACTCACCAGGTCGCTCTGTCCATGAGATTCTCCAGGAAGGAAACTGGAGTGGGTTGCCATTTCCTTCTCCAAGGGGTCTTCCTGACACAGGAATTGAGCCTGCATCTTTTATGTCTCCTGCATTGGCAGGTGAATTACCACTACTGCTACCTGGAAATTTTGTCCCCTCAAATTCCATTTTTTCTAATTTGATATGAAATTATAGTGTTTTCATTTACAATTTGCACTTACCTAGCATACAATTCTAATTCAATGTTCACCTGGAAATCTTAAATATTTCTAAATCTGTATGGCTTCTGCAGTCAAGTGTAACTAAGAAAATGTAAATCAGTGTTAAATCAAAATTTATGGACAGTAGGCTCAGTATTCTGACTAATGAGCCAATGCTTCATTTCAGAGAAAGGGTTAGATTTGTGAGAATCTGGCTGAAAGGGTAAGTGAAAGGTCAACAACTGAAGATAGATTCTAACAGCAGCAAACACTCTGTACTTGCTTTAGCTATGAAGTCAATTAAGGCCATTTATTAAGGACATCAATATAAGAAAATCTTGATTTCTTCAATACATTCTTTATGAAATATTTTAAATGTATTTAAATAAATACAATAAGAATTAATTTCAAATTTCAAATATTTTATATTAAATAAACAAAATACACGTAAAATGGAAAATAACTCTTCTACAAGAAATTGTTTTAGATTTAGATAGTTTATAGTCCCTATTTCTTATTTGTTGTAAATGAATCCAGAAAAATATGATACCTGAAAAACATCTCAAAATAACTCATTTATAATTCCTCTGGCGCTCTATTCTGAAACAAAGCTTCCAATACAATATGAAACTTTTAAATTCTTGGAGGAATATTAGTTTCTTGCGAAGTTCTCCTGTCATGTAATTCAACATATGCAAACATACACATACACAAAAAATTGAAGCCACAAAACACAGGATCTGAATAAGATTTGCATGAATCTTGTTCACAAACATGAAAAAGACTGATATAAAATAACAAAAGCATTCATCTTGAATAACCGCCCCCCCTGCCGCCAACACATACAATTCCAACAAGTGCTGATTTAGAACATTCTAGGCTGAAAATATCCCCAAATTCTTATGAAAAATAAATATGTTGCTGTTGTTTAGTTGATAAGTCGTGTCTGACTCTCTATGACCGCATGGAGTGAAGCCTGCCAAGCTCCTCTGTCCATGGGATTTTTCAGACAAGAATACTGGAATGTGTTGCCATTTCATACTCTGGAAAAATATACGTATGTGGAAATAAAATACTACAGTGTTACATCCATGTATAGGTGAGGTAAAGCCCGATGTTATTGGCCGATAATACACTCTGGGACCCCTTCACCACTTTCTCTCCTAATGCCTCTGTGTAGAAGAATATCTGAGGCCCCCTCCATCACTGCCATATCCTGTACCTGAAACTCTGTGGAAGCCAGTTTTAATCATTGGCCTACTACTATCCCCCAACTTCAGCATAAATACCCTTGGAAATAAATGGTTATACCCAGAAAAGTAAGATTTTGTTTGTGTTTCTTTCAAATCAGAAAGGAATAGTTCCTCCATATTTTTAAATAGACATTTATAAATCTGAATTGCCTTTGCTTAAAATATCTATTTTTGTTCCTCTTTTCAAACATTTAAATCACTGACAAGAATAAAAAGGAGACAAATCACATATCACTGAACATGATGAAGTGGTAATTGCCATCTTTTTTAAGACTATTGGGCTAGAAAGAGCAGGTCTGAGGGCAGTTATTCAGAAGTGTGTTTTTAAAACCCATAAAGCTGAAAATCTGACATGCTCAGCATCATAAAATACTCTCCACTCTCTGCCTCTTGGCCCCACAAATTTCAGCTTCCGCTTAGAGGAAAGTGATGGGTAGGGGAGAATAAAACATTAATTTTAAGAAAGTTACTTGGGGAGTTCTAAAATGGAGAGGGTGGGCTAGAATGCACACTAAAACTTTCTTAAACCTACATTTTATAGATGCATTTTGGTGTTAGGCCACACTCCTCCAATTGTATGTTGACTTAAAAGGAGGCAGTAGAAGCTTGGGGTTATTTAAACAACAGAAAAGCACATGTGGCATATATACGCCACTCTCGGAACTGAACATTGAGATGGAGACGCAGACTCTGCTGGCCTCCTAACACACTGGCTTCTTATGTGCCATTTCCTAAAAGTGATGGGAGATAGGCCATGAACTGTGACACATTTCTGGAATTTTCAAGGCCATTCTCAAATGGATAATTATGAGGCTGCACAAGGCAATTATGAAAGAGCTGGAGTAGCAATAATGACAACTGAAGGGAGTAGCACTTAACCTCATAATATTGGGGAAGATTTCTTAAATAATTTCTGTTAAGTGTTATTAGGAGATCTGAAAAGACATCACATACCATTACAGATTAACTATATATGCCCACTTATTTATATTTCAGATTTTGTGTGTGTACGCACTAAGTCACTTCAGTTGTGTCTGACTCTGTGCGACCCCATGGACTATAGCCCCCCAGGCTCCTCTGTCCATGGGATTCTCCTGGAAAAAATACTGAAGTGGGTTGACATTCCCTCCTCCAGGATCAGATTTTAATCACACCTAATCCTTTTTTAAAATTTTATTCTATAATTTTTATACAGTAAATTGATTACCTGGTGTACATCACCAAATCACATGTGTAAAGCAGTTTAAAATTTGGTGACTTTGTCAAATTTTTTCATCATTTTGTTCACTTTTTTTTCTTTTAGAGTAGGATGTGCAGTTGAAAGAAAATATACATCAGAGTGTCTTTTGTGAGTACGTGAGAATTTTCTATTGTGCTATCTTGATATCATCATTTCATTAATGCAATCTAAGTTCTTAGCAATATCACATGTTAACACCTGCAAAGTAGGTTTCTGTTGCTGCCACAACAGATTACTGTAAATTAAACAGCTCAAAACAGCTTATATATCATCTCACAATTGTGTAGGTCAGAAGTCGTGGTACAAAAACACTGAGTCTCATACAGTCAAGATCAAGCAGTAAGGGAGGTTGTGGTTTTTCTGGCTGTTACAAGGATGAATCTGCTTCCTAGCTTATTCAGGCTGCTGACTGACCACTTTCAGTTGTAGGACTGAGAACTCCATTTCCTTCCTGGCTGTCAACATGTGTCTATCTTTTCTCCTAGAGCTGCCTACATTCATTTTCTTATTTTCCAGATTATCCTAACTTCAGCAATGGCTTGGGGAGTCCCTCTCATGGTTCAAATCCCACTGACTGCTCTTTCTGCTAAATCTCTGACCCCAGCTAAGGAGAGTTCATTGCTTTTAAGGAATTATGTGAAAAGATAAGACCCACCTGCATCCAAGATTATATGCTTGTTTTAAGGACAAATCTCTGACCCCAGCTAAGGAGAGTTCATTGCTTTTAAGGAATTATGTGAAAAGATAAGACCCACCTGCATCCAAGATTATATGCTTGTTTTAAGGACAAGATGTTGATTATCTCCATAGTCTCCTTTGCCACACATCATATTCAGAGGTTCTGGGATTTAGGCACAAGCATATTTGAAAAGCCACTATTGTGCCTAATACATACAATATGAGAGAACCTTCTAACACAAGTCCTTTCATGTATCTCCTGCATCTCCTGTGTAAGCAGTAGATCCCACTCCTCTAGCCTGGACTGTACCGACAGATGGATTTCTGCTTTGCATATCCTGTCTGCTGCAGTGATGCTTGTGCTTAGCTTTTTAAAGTGAGTGCTTGATAAGCCTTACAAGCTTATCAACTGATTTCTCCCCATTGCTAGTGTGCCTATATCCAGAAGAGCTTTCAAATTTAAACATCTGGGTAGCAGATATAGATGTTTTCCTAAAATCCCAGGCTTTTATGAGCTTATGCCATCAGCACAGAAAATGCATCCTTCTCTTGGACTGTTTAGTGTCAGCACACCACAGTAGCAGGCACATCCTTTGGAGGCTGTAATAACCTTGACGTCCAAATAGGAAGTGTCTAATGTACAGATTGCTTTCTTGTCAGTTACTTCCTGTGCTTATTTACCCACCCTTCTTGGTGATTTACTACATCTCCATTGAGGAAGAAGAGTATCTGGAAGAACAGTAACTTTCACTACTAGTCAACTCATTTTTTGTTGTTGTTTTTTGGTTGTTATTTGTTTTTTTTAATACCTCCCTGAACAACTAAGGCACACTTCTCATTTCTGTGTAACACACTTATAGATTAATATGGCCTATGTAATGGCGGAAATCTAAGCATTAACATAGCTGAATCATAAAAGCACAGGTAAGATATCTGCAATTAGAAAGCATGTGAAAAATCTTCTTTTCTAGTGGTGGAAGTCTTTCAGTATCTTGAAGTTTTCTTATGGCCAATTTTTCTCTCTCCATAATTATTAACTGGAAAGTGGAGAGAGGAGGACAGAGAGGCAGAGAGTATTATATGTGTATATATATTTAGTTATCATATATATGGTATTATATGTTATATATATGTACATAAGTAATAGTTATGATTGTCATTTCCAATAAATTCTTTGAATCAGAAGAGAATAAATTATATAGATAAAATTATGTAAGTTCTTTCCAGCTCAATCATGTATCTTCCTTTCTCTACCAAAGCTTGTTACTTTTTCTTACCAATACGTATTTCCTATGTGATATATGCTTTCAGTTATATTGAGTATGTCCTAATCCTTATCTCTCTCTTCCCTCTAAGCGCAAATCCAAATACACACACGCAAACACACACACACAAACACATACACACAAACACACACACAGAGTTTGATATATTACCATACATAATCCCTTGAATTCCATCTTAAATTCAAAATAAGACAAATTACCGCTATCCCCTCTAAACTTATTATTCATTTATTTCCTCTGTGAGTAAGCACCAATTTTCCAGGCCCAAATGTTTTCTCTTAGTGTAGTTTTCCAATGCCTTAAGCAGACAATTTGTTATCAAGAGTAGAATGCTATTTAATTATCTCTCAAAAATGCCTCCATTTTATCCACATCTGTACTAGTTGTTTAGTCTTTCAGTATTGATTGGCTAGATTTATTATAGACTTATTGCAAGTCTCCTAATTAATATTTGTTTCAAAAATTCTCAACCTAATATCTGATTTTCAAGAAAATTAAAGATAATCAAGGGAACTTTTCATGCAAAATGGGTACAATAAGGATGGAAACGGTATGGACCTAATAGAAGCAGAAGTTATTAAGGAATAAACATGAGAACTATATAAAAAAGATCTTAACGACCCAGATAACCACAATAGTGTGATTACTCACCTAGAGCCAGACATCCTGGAATGTGAAGACAAGTGGGCCTTAGGAAGCATCACTGTGAACAAAGCTAGTGGAGGTGATAGAATTCTAGTTGAGCTATCTCACATCCTAAAACATGATGCTGTGAAAGTGCTTCACTCAATATGCCAGCAAATTTAGAAAACTCAGCAGTGGCCACAGACTGGAAAAATTCAGTTTTCATTCCAATCCCAAGTAAAGGCAATGCCAAAAAATGTTCAAACTATTGGACAATTGCACTCATCCCACATGCTAGCAAAGTAATGCTCAAAATTCTCCAAGCTAGACCTCAGCATTATGTGAACTGAAAACTTCTAGATGTTCAAGCTGGATTTAGAAAAGGCAGAGAACCAGAGATCAAATCACCAACATGCATTGGATCATAGAAAAAGCACGAGACTCCAGAAAAACATCTACTTCTGTTTCACTGACTACCCTAAAGCTTTTGAATGAGGATCACAACAAATTGTGGAAAATTCTTCAAGAGACGGGAATACCAGAGTACCTTACCTGCCTCCTGAGAAACGTGTATGCTGGTCAAGAAGGACTGGTTCGAAATTGGGAAAGGAGTATATCAAAGCTGTATACTGTCACCCTGCTTATTTAATTTATATGCAGAGTACATCATGAGAAATGCCAGGCTGAATGAAGCACAAGCTGGGATCAAGATTGTCAGGAGAAATATCAATAACCTCATATATGCAGATGACACCACCCATGAGGCAAAAAGTGAAGAGGAAATAAAGAACCTCTTAATGAAGGTGAAAGAGAAGAGTGAGAAAGTTGGCTGAAAACTCAACATTTGAAGAACTAAGATTACGGCATCCAGTCCCATCACTTCATGGCAAATAGATGGGGAAACAATGGAAACAGTGACAGACTTTTATTTTCTTGGGCTCCAAAATCACTGCAGGTGGTGACTGCAGCTATGAAATGAAAGGAAACTTGCTCCTTGGAAGAAAACTTATGGCCAACCTAGACAGCTTACTAAAAAGCAGAGACATTACTTTGCTGACAAAGGTCCATCAAGTCAAAGCTATGATTTTTCCAGTACTTATGTATGGATAAGAGAGTTGGAGAGAGAGCTGAGTGCCAAAGAATTGATGCTTTTGAACTGGAATGTTGGAGAAGACTCTAGGTAGTCCCTTGGACTACAAGGAGATCAAACCAGTCAATCCAAAAAGGAAATCAATCCTGAATATTCATTGGAAGGACTGATGCTGAAGCTGAAGCTCCAATACTTTGGCCACCTGATGTGAAGAACTGACTTATTGGAAAAGACCCTGATGCTGGGAAAGACTGAAGGCAGGAGGAGAAGTGTATGACAGGATGAGAGGCTGGATGGCATCACTGACTCAATGGACACGAGTTTGAGCAAGTTCTGGGAGTTGGTGAAGGACAAGGAAACCTGGTGTGCTGCAGTCCATGGGGTCACAGAGTTGGACACGACTGAGCCACTGAAAAACAACAACAAGAATGTTGTCGACAAGGTGATATGTCTAAATTTTAAAACTGTTGCTATTCTGCTGTAAGTCTCTCAAAGTGTCTCTCTGTCTTGGAAGATCAAGCTGGACTTCATAGATTCTGCTCTCTGCTTTCATTTTAGGCATCATTGTAGCTATCTCCCTCTTTTTCCTGTTCATATAACTTTTCATCCTCACAGGTTTTGTTTCAACACATTTGGGGCATATCTTGCTTTGTTATAAACCATGGTTTTTAAAAAGCTACTCTCTTTTCCTTGAACACATTTTCCTGTCTTTTCTCTATTTCAAGTTTTGCAAAACTAAGACATCACCTGTTTCAGAAAGTCTGGTCTTGCATTGACAATTATCATTTGTTGCTACTTTAATGACAAACAGAAGCCAATGCTATGGTAGGTAATGGGAAGGGCGTAAGTACATAAAGTCATATGTTTTCAACACACAACAGATTATATACTGGATTAGAGAAAAATGCCACCCAATTCTATATAAAAAATACCGGATCAGGATCAGTGACAGAGCTTTCAGGGAACAAATAATAACTTTCAGACAACTATTCAGCAATTTGGCAGTTTGGCCATTCAATAAAAAAAAGTGAAATGATATTTGGCCCATCGGCCAGCCTTTCTTTGTTCAATAATTTGTTTATCTCCTTCACAAAACTACTCAAACAGAATCATATGTGCCTACCTGGGGCTGGAGCTATATCTGAATCTGGTTGAATTTCAATCAGGAATAACACACAGTCTCTCTAGCTAATTTTGGCTCCATACTTGTGAAGAATGAATAATTCAAGTTATTTAAAAACATATTGAAACAAAAATAATTAAAGGCAACTGTTATCTCAAAATGTAGTATTATGAGATAAAGAAAGAAGTTGGTTTTCAAACTGCTGTTTATAAAATCAGCAACACCAGGACCCCTCACCTGTGTACATCCTCAGCCACTATAACTTTCAATACAGAAGCTTTATATCTGCCTTCTAGTTCAGGTTCATATTATGCAGGCAATATCTCTGACAATCAGAATATTTTTGTAAAATGGCTCATTTCTCTTTAAGTTTTAAACTAAAACTTGTATATATAATACATGAGATAAAATATGCTTTTGTTGTACTTTAATGCTTTTGTTCATCCAAACACAGAAGCAATACAAATTACATGAAAATGTTTTTCTCTTTGTTGATTTCTTGCCAGAGCACTGATTGCCTCTTTGAATGTTAGGATTTCTTGATTGATAATAACTTCTTTAATCTTTAGTATTTTGAGAATATGAGCTCCCAGATGAACTGTTTTATCTATATACTCACTTATTTATCTATTTATGTGCACGTATGTACTTTTATTTTTTTTGTACTTTTAATATTTAAGATAGTGAAAGGGATGATTGTACATTTTAGTTCTTATAAATATGGTGCTTTTAATAATAATCATAGGTGATGCCAGGACCATTAAAACCTCTATTAATATTTCCTTCCAGTTTATTTTTCTGTGTATAGTATATATTTAGTTATTTTTTAGAATTATATTCATATTATTTATTAGAGTGCATTCAAATTCTTTTCAATTATCATCAAAATAGTCCACGTTGTTATGTAGTCTTTTTAGTTTGAATCCATTGTAGAAGCAAAATTGCCCAGTGTACTGTGGAGCCTGATGGCCTGTGTTTACATTGTGACTCTGCTGCTCTCATTTTTACCTTAAGTAGATTACTTAATCAACTCTTTCCTCAGCTATGATATAGGGATTATAATGCAACCTATCTAATAGGGTGGTAATGAGAACTAAAAGACAAAATATATATACTGTCTCTTAAAGTCTTTAGAACACAGCCAGATAACCTCCAATTAAAATAAATAAATTTATATTAAAAAAAAAAAGAACACAGCCAGAACACTCACTCTAATCATTGCACTTATAATTTAGGTAATCTTTCTCCTTGAATATGCAGATGACTCCAACGATTGAAGTATGTTATGGAGTTTGTCTTTTCAGAGAGGCATTGAATTGCATTAGCAAAAATGCTAGCTATCACTAAATCCTTTAAACAATTTTTTCCAAAAATATGTATAATATATTGATTATGCATTATGTAATATTTTCATATATGTATTTATATATATTCTAGTTTATCTGTCAAGTTATTATTATATGTATAGGCTATGAAATAAATAATATTGAAGAATTTACAGACTCAATGGTGCAAAATTGTTTGGCTCTTTGTCTTTTTCCCAAATAATTCACCTTCCTGGAGGTATCTATTTCACAAATCATTTAGGTGAATTTCCAGAATCCTCCTAAACATGCACAACAATTATGAATTGTTAGAATATGATGTTCATGCATATACATATTGTTTGTTTCCATTATTTGTATTACATGTGCATTCGCTTCAATCATGTCCAACTCTTTGTGACCCTATGGACTGTAGCCCGCCAGACTCCTCTGTCCATGGGATTCTCTAGGCAAGAATACTGAAGTGGGTTGCCATGCTGTCCTTCAGGGGTTCTTTCCCACCCAGGGATCAAACCCATGTCTCCTCCGTCTCCTGCATAGCAGGTGGATTCTTTACCACTGTGTCACCAGGAAAGCCCTGACTGTATTATATTTCATATTAAAGCTTATATTTCTAATTTTCATTTTAAAAAGTTTGTATGTCTTTTCCCAAATGCTTAGCATTTAATTTGGATTCATGTCATTCACCTAGGATATAACCTTCAAAAAATTTTACAGATAAGACATGTAATTAATAACTTTTCTGAATAAAGCTGTATATGTGATTGTCTCTTTATTATTTCCAGATTAAAACTAAAACAATCCAACAAACATTAACACAAAAAAATTTTCATTAAAGGCCATATTTGTGCATTGTACAATGTCTTTTATATTTTATATTCTAAAGGAAATCTGTGTGTGTGTGTGTTCTGTCGCTAAGGCATGTGCTACTCTTTTGTGACTCCATGGACTATAGCCTGCTAGGCTCCTCTGTCCATGGGATTTCCCAGGCAAGAATACTGGAGTGGGTTGCCAAAATTTCCTTCTCCAGGGGATCTTTCCAACCCAGGAATTGAACCCAGGAAATCTATAAAACGGTTCATAATGTTACTCCTTATATGGCTTGTGTTTACACACATATATGTGTATGTACATGTTTTGTCTAAAGTGTACATGGATACCTTTTCACTAACATTTACATTTATTTTGTCTGGAATATGAATTTTCTTCATTTTTTTCAGTTCAAAAAAGGAGGATTTCTTCTATTAAAATTGCATTATACTATACATAGAAAATGTTAGATACACCTATAGAAAATGACTAGAGTTCATCAATGAATTCAGCAAAGTTGTTGGATACAAAATTTATATATATATATATATATATATATATAAATCTCTTCTATTTCTATACAGTAACAATGAAGTTTCAGAAAGAGAAATTAAGGAAACAATCCCATTTACCATTTGCCATCACATCAAAAATAATAAAATAAACCTATCTAAGGAGGTAGATCATCAGTGCTCCAAAAACTATAAGACACTAATGAGAGAAGTTGTTGATGACACACACAGTTGGAAAGTTATTCTATGTGCTTAGACTGGAATAATCAATATTGTTAATTGACCATACCACCCAAGGCATCTACATATTTGATGAAAATGCCATAGCTATTTTGATGATATATGTAGATGTGTGTATGTGCGTGTGTGTGTGTGCATGTGTGTATGTGCATGTGCGTGTGTGTGTGTTTGTGTGTGTGTGTGTAACCTGCCAGACTCTTCTGTCCATGGAATTTTCCAGGAAAGAATAAGGAAGTGTGTAGCCATTACCTTCTCCAGGTTATCTTCTCAACCCAGGGATTGAACCAGATTGAACCAGGCAAGTTCTTTACCATCTGAGCCACCAGGGAAGCTGTATACCTATTAAAATACCAATGTCATTTTTCACAGAACTAGAAAAAATAATTTTAAAATTTATTTGAAATGCAAAACATCTCAAATAGCCAAAACAATCTTGAGAAAGAGGAGCAGAGTAGGACAAATCATGCTCCCTGAATTCAGACTGCTGTAATGCAATCAAAATGATATGGTTCTGGCACAAAAAAAAGGCACATGAAACAGGGTAGAATCCAGAGATAAAACCATGCACTTATGGTAAATTAATTTATGACAAAGGAGACAAGAATACACAATAGAGAAAATACAGTTTATTCACTAAGTAGTGCTGGGAAAACTGGACAGCTAAATGAAAAGGAATGAAATTGCAACATTGTCTAATAACATATACAAAAAGGAACTCAGATTAAAGATCTAAATGGAAGACCAGATATTATAAACTCCCAGAGGAAAACATCGACAGAGCACACTTTGATGTGTGAGCATTGCAGCAATAGTTTGTCTGTATCTGTTTCCTAAAGTAAAGGGAATAAAAGTGAAAATGAGAAGAATTATGCTTAAAAGTTTTTGCACAGCAAAGGCAACCATCCACAAAACACAAAGCCAAACTACTGATTAGAAGGAGATATTTGCAAATCATTTTGAACCATAAAGAAGGTTGACTACAGAAGAATTGATGATTTGAATTGAGGTTCATGTGAAGATGCTTGAGAGTCCCTTTGACTGCAAGATCAAACCAGTCAATCCTAAAGGAAATCAACCCCAAATATTCATTGGAAGGACTGATGCTGAAGCAAAGTTCCTATACTTTGACCACCTGATGCAAAGAGCCAACTCATTGAAAAAGACCCTGATGCTAGGAAAGATTGAAAGCCAAAGGATAAGGAGGTGGCAGAGGATGAGACGGTTAGTTAGCATCACTGCCTCAGTGGACATGAATTTGAGGAAACACCAGGAGATAGTGGAGGACAGGGAAGCCTAGTGTGCTACAGTTCATGAGGAAACAAAGAATCAGACACAACTTAGCAACTGAACAACAACAACAAATGACTGATAAGAGATTAATATCCATCATATATAAACAGTTTGTACAACTCAACATCAGAAACACACAACCCAATTAAAAACTGGCCAGAGGAACTGGATACATATGTTTCTGAAGAGGAAGTGAAAGTGTCAAACAAGCACTTGAAAAGATGTTCATCATCAATAATCATCAGGGAAATGAAAATCAAAACCACAATATGATATCACCTCACACTTGTCAGAATGGCCACCCGCAAAAATAACACAAATAAATGCTGACGAGGATGTGAGGAAAAGGGAGTACTTGTAGACTGTTAGTGGAAATGTAAATTGTTGCAGCCACTGTAAAAATCGGTATGGAGGTTTCTCAACAAACTGAATATAGAACTCAGCAAGTCCACTTCTGGGTATATATCTGAAAAAGAATAGAAACACTAATTCAAAGAGATGTGTGTGTGTGTGTCTGCTCAGTCATTCAGTCCTGTCTGATTCTTTGTGACTCCGTGGGCTGTAGCTTATCAGGTTCCCATCTCCATGGAATTTTCCGAGCAAGAATACTGGAGTGGATTGCCATTTCCTCCTCCAGGGGATCTTCTTGACCCAAAGATTGAAGCTGCATCCTCTATGTCTCCTTCATTGGCAAGCAGATTGTTTACCACTAAGCCACCTGGAGACACCATTATTCAAGGAGGTACATACACCCTAATGTTAACAGCAACATTATTCAAACTAGCACACAGTTGCACTCATTTCGCATATAGCAATGTAATGCTCAAAATCCTTCAAGCTAGGTTTCAACAGTATGATAATGGAGAATGTCCAGATGTACAAGCTAGATTTAGAAAAGGCAAGCAAACCAGAAATCAAAGTGCCATCATCCGTTGGATCATAGAAAGAGCAAGACAATTCCAGAAAAACTCTACTTCTGCTTTATTTACTATGCTAAAACTTTGACTGTATGGGTCACAACAAACTGCAGAAAATTCTTCAAGAGATGAAATACCAGATCACCTTACCTGCCTCCTGCGAAACCTGTGTGCAGAACCAAACATGGAACAATGACTGGTTCCAAATTGGAAAAGGAGTACATCAAGGCTGTATATTGTCACCCTACTTATTTAACTTCTATGCAGAGTATATCATGTGAAATTCTGGGCTGGATGAAGCACAAGCTTGAATCAAGATTACTGGGAGAAATATAAGTAACCTCAGATATTCAGATGACACCATTCTAATGGCAGAAAGTGTAGAGGAACTAAAGAGCCTCTTGATGAAGGTGAAAGAGGAGAGTTAAAAAGCTGGCTTATAATTCAATATTCAAAAAATGAAGATCACGGTATCTTGTCCCATCACTTCATGGCAAACAGATGGGGAACAAAAGGGAACAATGACAAACTTTTATATTCTTGGGCTCCAAAATCTCTGCAGATGGTGACTGCAGCCATGACATTTAAAGACACTTGCTCCTTGGAAGAAAATCTATGAAAGCTAGGCAGGGTATTAAAAAGCAGAGACATTAATTTGCCAACAAAGTCCATATAATCAAAACTATGATTCTTCCAGTAATCATGTATGAATATAAGAATTAGCCCATAAAGAAGGCTGAGTGCTGAAGAATTGATGCTTTTGAACTGTGGTGTTGGAGAAAATTCTTTGAGTGTCCCTTGGAGTGCAAGGACATCCCACCAGTCCACCCTAAAGGAAATCAGTCCTGAATATTCATTGGAGGGACTGATGCTAAAGCTGAAGCTCCAATACTTTGACCATCTGATGCAAACAGCTGACTCACTGTAAAAGTCCATGATCCTGGGAAAGATTGAGGGCAGAAAGAGAAGTAAGTGACAGAAGATGACATGGTTAAATGGCATCATCAGCTCAATGACATGAGTTTGAGGAAACAGTGATATAGTAAAGGGCAGGGAATCCTGGCATGCTGCAGTTCATGGGGTAGCCAAGAGTTAGACATGACTGAATGACTGAACAACGATGATAACTAAAGGTGTGGAAGCAATCTAAGTGTAAATCAACAGGTGGGTGGATTAAGAAAATTATATATATGACAATGGAATGCTCAGTTGCTCAGTCGTGTCCAACTGTTTGTGACCCCATGGATTGTAGCCTACCAGATTCCTCTGTCTATGGGATTCTCCAGGCAAGAATGCAAGAGTGGGCTGCCATTTACTTCTGCAATGACAATGAGTACTACTCAGTCATAACAAGAATGAAATTTTACCGTTTGAAGCACCATGGTTGGACTTAGAGGGTGTTATGCTAAGTGAAATAAGACAGAGAAAGCCAAATACTATATGATACCTCTTATAGGTAGAACCTAAAAATTTAACAAACTAATGAATATAATATAAAAGTAGCAACCCAAACATAGAGAACATATTTATTGTTAGCAGTAGGGAGTGGGGTAGAGGTATTTTAATGTTGGAGAAGTGGGAGGTACAAACTATTGGATATAAATCTATAAGCATGTATTGTGCAATGTGTTCAATATAGCTAATATATTGTCATAACTGAAAAACGGGAAGTGATCTTTAAAATAACAAAAAAACACATAGCCATTCTTTTTTTTAATTTAATTTTATTTTTTAACTTTACAATATTGTATTGGTTTTGCCATATATCAACATGAATCCACCACAGGTATACATGTGTTCCCCATCATGAACCTTCCTCCCTCCTCCCTCCCCGTACCATCCCTCTGGGTCGTCCCAGTGCACCAGCCCCAAGCATCCAGTATCGTGCATTGAACCTGGACTGGTGACTCGTTTCATGTATGATATTATACATGTTTCAATGCCATTCTCCCAAATCATCCCACCCTCTCCCTCTCCCACAGAGTCCAAAAGACTGTTCTACAGAGTGAAGTAAGCCAGAAAGAAAAACACCAATACAGTATACTAATGCATATATATGGAAGTTAGAAAGATGGTAACAATAACCCTGTGTACGAGACAGCAAAAGAGACACTGATATGTAGCCATTCTTCACTACAAAAAAAAAAATCTCACTATTTATTGACACTTCTCATTTGACCATCCTTGCATCTACTCAAGAACATTAATAATATTTGTGTGGCCCACTTCCATCCTTATTTATCATTTCCTTCCTACATCTCTACAAAAATTTTCTCATGTTTTTTCTCAACATCACTCATTCAGTTCAATTTAGTCACTCAGTTGTGTCCTATTCTTTGTGACCCCATGTACTGCAGCAAGCCAGGAATCCCCATTCATCAACAACTCCTGAGACTTGCTCAAACTCATGTCCATCAATTTTGTGATGACATCTAACTGTCTCATCCTCTGTCGTCCCCTTCTTCTCCCGCCTTCAATCTTTCCCAGCATCAGGGTCTTTCCAATGAGTTAGTTCTTCTCATCAGATGGCCAAAGTGTTGGAACTTTGGCTTCAGTATCAGTCCTGCCAATGAATATTCAGGATGATTTCCTAAGGAAAGGAACTGGTTTAATTTCCTTACAGCCCAAGGGACACTCAACAGTCTTTTCCAACACCACAGTTCAAAAGCATCAGTTCTTCAGCGCTCAGCTTTCTTTATGGTCCAACTCTCACATCCATACATGACTACTGGAAAAGCTACAGCTTTGACGAGATGGATCTTTGTCAGCAAAGTAATGTCTCTGCTTTTTAATATGCTTTCTAGGTTTGTCATAGCTTTTCTTCCAAGGAACAAGTGTCTTTAAATTTCATGGCTGCAGTCACCATCTGCAGTGATTTTTGGAGCCCAAGAAAATAAAGTCTGTCACTGTTTCCATTGTTTCCCTGTCTATTTGCCATAAAGTGATGGGACGTGATGCCCTGATCTTATTCTTCTGAACGTTGAGTTTTAAACCAGCTTGAAACATAACTCATTAGATTTTGCATTACTTTGTCTGCTCAAACCTGGATTGTTCAAGATTCAGCTGTAGTTTTCTTTCTGCTAATGCGATTTTGTTTTCTTTATGATCTTTCTTTCAAGAGCCTCTTTCTTTGAATTTAATTCAGTTTTACTTTTATTTCACCTTTATATCATTTAAAAATATTTTATTCTTCTCACACTCTTTCATTCTCCTTTATAGACAATATTATTTCAAACTTCATTGACCACCTAAGAAATATTTTTTTTTCCTGTAGATATATTTTCCAATATATGTTTCTTCTCCTTGTATATCTTTTCCCTTCTGACTAAGAACCATTTTCAAAATCAAGTGTTGGCTTGTTTTGTTCTTCAACGTGCTCTTCTGTCTAGATAATTGTCCTGTGCAGTGGCCAATGGCTAGTGTTTAAGTTCAGTTTTCAGAAAATAAGTATATAGATAGATAGATAGATAGATAGATAGATGTTTTCACTTTTAAGCTCATCCGAGTTTGCCAGGCATCATTTGTTTTCACTTTTAAGCTCATCTGAGTTTGCCAGGCATCATTCTAGCTTTTTTAAACTGTTCCATTTCAGAGGATCTAGTGTACCTTTTGCTTCCCTGGTAGCTCAGTTGATGAAGAATCCACCTGCAATGCAGGAGACCCTGGTTTGATTCCCGGGCCAGGAAGATCCCCTGGAGAAGGGATAGGCTATCCATTCCAGTATTCTTGGGCTTCCCTGGTGGCTCAGCTGGTCAACAGATGAATGGATAAGAAAGCTGTGGTACATATACACAATTGAATATTATTCAGCCATTAAAAAGAATACATTTGAATCAGTTCTAATGAGGTGGATGAAACCAGAGCCTATTATACAGAGTGAAGTAAGCCATAAAGAAAAAAACCAGTACAGTATACTAACACACATATATGGAATTTAGAAAGATGGTAACGATAACCCTATATGCAAGACAGCAAAAGAGACACAGATGTGTAGAACAGTCTTTTGGACTCTCTGGGAGAAGGCGAGGGTGGGATGATCTGAGAGAATAGCATTGAAGCATGTATATTATCATATATGAAACAGATCACCAGTGCAGGTTCGATGCATGAGACAGGGTGCTCAGGGCTGGTGCACTGGGATGACCCAGAGGGATGGGATGGGGGGGAGGTGGGAAGGGGTTCAGGATGGGGAACACATGTAAACCCATGGCTGATTCATATCAATGTATGGCAAAAACCACTACAATACTGTAAAGTAATTAACCTCCAACTGAAATAAAAAAGAAAAAAGAATCCGCCTGCAATGCCGGAGAGCTGGGTTCGATCTCTGGGTTGGGAAGATCCCCTGGAAAAGAAAAGAGCTACCAAAGAGTCAGACATGACTGAGAGACTTTCAACTTTCAGTGTACCTTTAATATTCCTCTCCCTTTATTACCAGTTGTTGTCTTTTAAATGTACATTTTGTAAATAACATTCAGAGTGCTTCTTTTCCTGAGGACACTTCTGTAAAATATGCAGAAATCTGTTGGGGTGAGAGGCATCCCACCCTATGGAAAATTTTAGGCATTTGGGAACTGCAGTGAGGGAAGAACTTTTTATTTGGCATCCACTGTAAAAGCCAACCCAGAGATGCTTCATTCCCTGGGGCCCTGCATGTAGGAGCTCAGTTGTATCCAGCTTTTTGCAACCACATGGACTATAGCCCACCAGGCTTATCTGTCCATGGAATTCCCCAGGCAAGAATACTGGAGTGAATTGCTGTGCCCTCCTCCATGGGATCTTCCAAACCCAAGTATCAAACCCAGGTCTCCTGCATTGTCAGGCAGGATGTTTTGTTTTGTTTTTTTTTTTTTTTAATTTATTTATTTATTTTATTGGAGGGTAATTACAATATTGTGGTGTTTTTGCCATACACTGATATAAATCAGTCGTAGGTGTACATGTGTCCCCCATCCCGAACCCCCCTCCCACCTCCCTCCCTCCTCCCCATCCCATCCCTCTGGGTTGTCCCAGTACATGGGCTTTGAGTGCCCTGTTTCATGCATCAAACTTGGACTGGTGATCTATTTCACATATGGTAATATACTTATTTCAATGCTATTCTCTCAAATCATCCCACCCTCAACTTCTCCCACAGACTCCAAAAGTCTGTTCTTTATATCTGTGTCTCTTTTGCTGTCTCACATGTAGGGTCATTGCTACCATCTTTCTAAAGTCCATATATATGTGTTAATATACTGTATTGGTGTTTTTCTTTCTGACTTACTTCACTCTGTATAATAGGCTCCAGTTTCATCCACCTCATTAGAACTGATTCAAATGCATTCTTTTTAATAGCTGAGTAATATTCCATCATGTATATGTACCATAGCTTTCTTATCCATTCATTTGCTGATGGACATCTATGTTGCATCCATATCCTAGCTATTGTAAACAGTGCTGCAATGAACACTGGGGTACACGTGTCTCTTTCAATTCTGGTTTCCTTGGTGTGTATGCCCAGCAGTGGGATTGCTGGGTGGTATGACAGTTCTATTTCCAGTTTTTTAAGGAATCTTCACACTGTCCTCCATAGTGGCTGTACTAGTTTGGCAGTCAGATTCTTTACCACTGAGTTTAGGAGCCACCTTTTTAGAAGTCTCTAAAACTTTAGAAGTTCAGAGACTTCTAAAACAAGGTTCTTGATGATCCAGTGCGATGTATATTGTAGCTCTTCTTGAAACATGGTGATGGGTTGGAAAAAAAAAATTTTTCATTGCTAATTTATTTCCAGAAGAATTTGCCAGTCATATGATAATGATGTCTTTGATAATAAAGTCCCAGGTGGCACTAGTGGTAAAGAGTCCCCCTGCCAATGCAGGAGATACAAGAGACCCAGTTTCGATCCCTGGGTCAGGAAGGTCCTCTGGAGGAGGAAATGGCAACCCACTCCAGTATTCTAGCCTGGATATTTCCACAGACAGAGGAGCCTAGTGGGCTACAGTCCATGGGGTCACAAAAGTCTGACATACTGAGCGACTGAGCATATAGAAAGATGAGTAGAGAGCAAACAGAAGAAAAGTTTCAGCATTTAGGGTGCCCTAAAAACATTGCACACTGCCTAATATTCTGTTTGGTACAGATTCCTGATCTCTTATTTAGAGAAAAAAGAGAAGGATGGGAACCAATTGCTTAATTTATAAAGAAGCACAAACTGCCCACTGATTTTTCTTTCCCTGTCAAGCTCAATCAGTGTTGCAGTAAGTAGATAATCTCTCTAGTCTACCAATAAATTGCTTATCAGTCTAAGTTTTGTTTTTGATTTTGTTATCTTCATATATTTTAGTAGATGAAGGAAACTGCTAATCAAATATGTTCATAGCTATAAATCTTTATATTTCCTCATTTCTTTACAAATAGCATTTCTGCAGGAGGAAATATGCCTTAATTTTGCACATTAATTATAAAGATGCATTCTTATTTCAGAAATGCATTTTCTGGCACCTTCTTGGATGACTTAGACTTGCAGATGTCTATTCTTATAAAAAGAAGCATTCCCTAGAAAGCAATGTGGAAAAACTCTTATATATCTCTTACTGAGTATTTTTAATAAAGACATGCTTTAACAACAATTATTCAGGGCCCAGAAACCTCTGTGGCATTCTAGTGCCCCCAAAAGATTAACATGCCTTCATGATCCCCTTCAAGTGACATTTAGTATAGTTGGCCTGAAAAGGTAATCAGTCATGACTTACGAGATATGCCATTTTCAAAGTAGTTTGGCTAAGAATATAATTCAATATATTTAGGTGAATAAAAGCTGTGAGAATGATTCAAATGGAAATTGTCTAGGAGAAGAGAGTAGCTGGTTAAGTGCCACAGGGTTAGTTCTGCATATAGATAGATCAACAGTGCCATTATAAGGAAATACATTATTGCAATTTACATACATCAGAATATTTAAAGGAACTGAAAATACCAGGAGGGGAAATCACCTAAAATAAATGAACTAAAAGGAGAAATATGGAATGTGAGCTGAACATCAAATGAGATTCATCTGTAGAATAGGAGAGAAAATTATTTGAAATTCAATAATTTTATAGCCAAAAAGAGCCTGGAAAGGAATACTCCAAAAAGACTTAGATGACCTGACTATTCTTTTTGAATCAAATCCATGTTGTTAATGAATAATGACAAATGGTGGATAGGATTTGTCATTAAAACAAATAGATACCAATGATTTTTACAAGAGTACAAAGAATTTTGCTAAGGAAATGTTTGCATTTGCACTTAATTTCCCAGCTGTGCTTTCACATCGGTGAAAGAATAAAAATAAAGTAATATTAACATTTCTGGTCAAAGAAGGCAATGGCACCCCACCCCAGTACTCTTACCTGGCAAATCCCATGGACAGAGGAGTCTGGTAGGCTGCAGTCCATGGGGTCGCTAAGAGTCGGACATGATTGAGTGACTTCACTTTCACTTTTCACTTTCATGCATTGGAGAAGGAAATGGCAACCCACTCCAGTGTTCTTGCCTGGAGAATCCCAGGGATGGGGGAGCCTGGTAGGCTGCCGTCTATGGGGTCACACAGTGTCGGACACGACTGAAGTGACTTAGCAGCAGCAAAATTTCTGGTAACTAGTCTCAGACACCCACATAATCTTTAAGACAAGGTAGTAGAAGTTAGGCATATTATTCCAGAGAAATGAAAGATAAAAACTACTTAAAGTATTTTTTCATTTATATTTGCATTCACATTATGTATCATATGTTATCACACTCTAATTATAATTTAATTCACCAGATATCCTTTGTGCCTCTTTACAAATTCAATTACTTTGACCCCTAGTTCACCAGTATAATGATACCTGATTATGCTCTTTGAGACTAACTCTGTGAAGTGTTTTAAAATTCACTCAGTATTTTTTGTATAATCTTTACCAAAGGGAGAGCTTGAAATTTTCTATTAAGGAGCTTTATTTCAAAGATAAGCTCATCTACAAGGGATGGTGTTTACGGTTTTCAAAATGTGAAAGACTCTAGGAGTCTGCCTACAAGAAAACCTCAGAGGTTGTTTATGGGAAGTGAGGGAAAAATCTGGGGGTGGGACTTAGATTTCCACTTTCTGACTCACCTAGGCATCTCAGTTTTTAACCAGTAAGGCTTCACAGTTGATATTGTTGTTGTTTTGATGTCATTATAGATGAAGATTTATATATGAGTTGTTGGTATCAATATTTTCCAGATACAACCTGTGGATATCTAGTGGCTTCCAAAGGAATATCTAAGTCTTGATTTTATTACTCCTTCCTTTTAAAGCAAAAATTTACTAACTAATTTGAATAGCAAGTAAACATCTGTGTCAGTGGAAATAAAATAAGCATATAGGGATGCAGATCTTCCTTCAAAATATTACTTGGTAGAGTATAGCTACTGTGATGTTATTGCATTAATGTGTTTTTATTTATTGATGCATATTGTATAATTTATATCATAAGTACCATAATTTAGAGCTGGGGAATATAAGAAATACCAATTTTGAGATAAAACAGCTTAATGAGGAACATAAAAATGATAATGATTCTGTCAAACTGCCCCAAGATGCTGCTCATATATTAGTCAAATACAGTAATCTAAATGCATTCCTTACTTAGTATGTAAAGATATCTGTGGCTTCAAATATCATTGATAATAAAAAATGAAAGTATGGTAAAGATCATGTTCAATTTCTCTTTACAGTTATGGAATTATAGGTCAGTCAAATCCATTATACTTAAAGAAAAGCATTTTAAAACCACAGCCAGAATTTTCCAAAGTTTTTATCATTGATTATAAGTAAGATACAACAATTGTTTTAAAAGCACACAAGTTGATTTTTTAAAAACACAATATGCAATGATTTCAAATATCAGGAAATAAATGTAGATTTTTTTCTGCTAGATGGCATAACACATAGTAAAGTTCTATAATATTTGAAATTAATATTTCCCAGACTAAACTGATATAATACATACTGTGTATTGCATCTGTCAAATAAATTATTTTTAAAATAATTTAAGTAACTATTAACCCATTCAATGGTAAAATAGATATGTCTTTACATATGTAAATATATAATTCATTAAATACTTTCACCTAAAGAGAAAATGATGAACATTTTTCTTTTAATTATATCCTTATCAGAAAGTGGAATGATTCAACAATATAAAAAAAAACTGAATAAATTTATGTTGGTTTACAGTTTTTAAAAATTTAAATATCATATTGAATTAAGAAAAATTAATTACATAGTTTTATATAAATACCCCGGTGGCTCAGTGATAAAGAATCTACCTGCTAATGCAGGAGATGTAGGTTTGATCACTGGGTTGAGAACATCCCCTGGAGAAGGAAATGGCAAATCACTTCAATATTTTTGCTGGAAAATCCTTCCACAGGCAGAGTGGCCTGGCAGGCTATGTACATGGAGTTACAAAAGAGTCAGACACAAATTAATGACCAAACAACAACCTATAAAAATCATGTTTAACAACACACAGCTGACCACAAGAAATGTATTCTTCCTTTAACTAGACTTCCTTTGCACAAATCTAAGGATCTGAGAACACAATTCTCTGAAGAGGTCAATTTGTTTACTTGACCGTTTGGGGTCAATAACCTCAGATATGCAGATGACACTACCCTTATGGCAGAAAGCGAAGAAGAACTAAAGAGCCTCTTGATAAAAGTGAAACCGAAGAGTAAAAAAGTTGGCTTAAACTCAACATTTAGAAAACTAAGATCATGGCATCTTGTCCCACTAAGTTCAGTTCAGTTCACTAGCTCAGTCGTGTCCAACTCTTTGCAACCACATGAACTGCAGCACACCAGGCCTCCCTGTCCATCACCAACTCCTGGAGTTCACTCAAACTCATGTCCATTGAGTCAGTGATGCCATCCAGCCATCTCATCCTCAGTCGTCCCTATCTCCTCCTGCCCCCAACCCCTCCCAGAAACAGAGTCTTTTCCAATGAGTCAACTCTTCACATGAGGTGGCCAAAGTACTGGAGTTTCAGCTTTAGTATCATTCCTTCCAAAGAACACCCAGGGCTGATCTCCTTTAGGATGGACTGGTTGGATGTCCTTGCAGTCCAAGGGACTCTCAAGAGTCTTCTCCAACACCACAGATCAAAAGCATCAATTCTTCGGCACCCAGCTTTTTTCACAGTCTAACTCTCACATCTCTACATGACCACTGGAAAAACCATAGACTTGACTAGATGGACCTTTGTTGGCAAAGTAATGTCTCTGCTTTTGAATATGCTATCTAGGTTGGTCATAACTTTCATTCCAAGGAGTAAGTGTCTTAATTTCATGGCTGCAATCAGCATCTACAGTGATTTTGGAGCCCCCCAAAGTGAAGTCTGACACTGTTTGCACTATTTCCCCATCTATTTCCCATGAAGTGATGGGACCAGATGCCATGATCTTAGTTTTTGAATGTTGAGCTTTAAGCCAACTTTTTAACTCTCTTCTTTCACTTCTTCGCTTTCTGACATAAGGGTGGTGTCATCTGCATATCTGAGGTTATTGATATTTCTCCCAGCAATCTTGATTCAAGCTTGTGTTTCTTCCAGCCCAGCATTTCTAATAATGTATTCTGCAGATAAGTTAAATAAGCAGGGTGACAATATACAGCCTTGACGTACTCCTTTTCCTATTTGGAACCAGTCTGTTGTTACATTTCTAGTTCTCACTGTTGCTTCCTGACCTGCATATAGGTTTCTCAAGAGGCAGGTCAGGTGGTCTGGTATTCCCATCTCTTTCAGAATTTTCCACAGTTTGTGGTGATCCACACAGTCAAAGGCTTTGGCATAGTCAATAAAGCAGAAATAGATGGTTTTCTGGAACCCTCTTGCTTTTTCGGTATCCAGCGGATGTTGGCAATTTGATCTCTGGTTCCTCTGCCTTTCCTAAAACTAGCTTGGACATCTGGAAGTTCACAGTTAATGTGTTGTTGAAGCCTGCCTTGGGGAATTTTGAGCATTACTTTACTAGCCTGTGAGATGAGAGAAATTGTGTGGTAGTTTAAGAATTCTTTGGCATTGCCTTTCTTTGGGATTGGAATGAAAACTGACCTTTTCCAGTTTTGTGGCCACTGCTGAGTTTTCCAAATTTGCTGGGTATTGAGTGCAGCACTTTCACAGCATCATCTTTCAGAATTTGAAACAACTCAATTGGGATTCCATCACCTCCACTAGCTTTGTTCGTAGTGATACTTTCTAAGGCCCACTTGACTTCACATTCCAGGATGTCTGGCTCTAGGTGTGTGATCACATCATTGTGATTATCTGTGTCATGAAGATCTTTCATATAGTTCTTCTGTGTATTCTTGCCACCTCTTAATATCTTCTGCTTCTGTTAGGTCCATACCATTTCTGTCCTTTATCAAGCCCATCTTTGCATGAAATGTTCCCTTGGTATCTCTAATTTTCTTGAAGAGATCTCTAGTCTTTCACATTCTGTTGTTTTCCTCTATTTCTTTGCATTGATCGCTGAAGAAGGCTTTCTTATCTCTTCTTGCTATTCTTTGGAACTCTGCATTCAGAGTTTTTCACTTCTCTTCTTTTCACAGCTATTTGTAAGGCCTCCCCAGACAGCCATTTTGCTTTTTTGCATTTCTTTTCCATGGGGATGGTCTTGATCCCTGTCTCCTGTACAATGTCAGTAACCTTCGTCCATAGTTCTTTAGGCACTCTTTATATCAGATCTAGTTCCTTAAATATATTTCCCACTTCCATTGTATAATCGTAAGAGATTTGATTTAGGTCATATCTAAATGGTGTAGTGGTTTTCCCTACTTTCTTCAATTTAAGTATGAATTTGGCAATAAGGTGTTCATGATCTGAGCCACAGTCAACTCCCGGTCTTGGTTTTGCTGACTATATAGAGCTTCTCCATCTTTGGCTGCAAAGAATATAATCAATCTGATTTTTTTTTTATTTTATTTTATTTTTAAACTTTACATAATTGTATTAGTTTTGCCAAATATCAAAATGAATCCACCACAGGTATACCTGTGTTCCCTATCCTGAACCCTCCTCCCTCCTCCCTCCCCATTCCATCCCTCTGGGTCGTCCCAGTGCACCAGCCCCAAGCATCCAGTATCATGCATTGAACCTGGACTGGCAACTCGTTTCATACATGATATTTTACATGTTTCAATGCCATTCTCCCAAATCTTCCCACCCTCTCCCTCTCTCACAGAGTCCATAAGACTGTTCTATACATCAGTGTCTCTTTTGCTGTCTCGTACACAGGGTTATTGTTACCATCTTTCTAAATTCCATATATATGTGTTAGTATACTGTATTGGTGTTTTTCTTTCTGGCTTACTTCACTCTGTATAATAGGCTCCAGTTTCATCCACCTCATTAGAACTGATTCAAATGTATTCTTTTTAATGGCTGAGTAATACTCCATTGTGTATATGTACCACTGCTTTTTATCCATTCGTCTGCTGATGGACATCTAGGTTGCTTCCATGTCCTGGCTATTATAAACAGTGCTGCGATGAACATTGGGGTACACGTGTCTCTTTCCCTTCTGGTTTCCTCAGTGTGTATGCCCAGCAGTGGGATTGCTGTATCATAAGGCAGTTCTATTTCCAGTTTTTTAAGGAATCTCCACACTGTTCTCCATAGTGGCTGTACTAGTTTGCATTCCCACCAACAGTGTAAGAGGGTTCCCTTTTCTCCACACCCTCTCCAGCACTTATTACTTGTAGACTTTTGGATTGCAGCCATTCTGACTGGTGTGAAATGGTACCTCATAGTGGTTTTGATTTGCATTTCTCTGATAATGAGTGATGTTGAGCATCTTTTCATGTGTTTGTTAGCCATCTGGATGTCTTCTTTGGAGAAATGTCTATTTAGTTCTTTGGCCCATTTTTTGATTGGGTCATTTATTTTTCTGGAGTTGAGCTGTAGGAGTTGCTTGTATATTCTCGAGATTAGTTGTTTGTCAGTTGCTTCATTTGCTATTATCTTCTCCTATTCTGAAGGCTGTCTTTTCACCTTGCTAATAGTTTCCTTTGATGTGCAGAAGCTTTTAAGGTTAATTAGGTCCCATTTGTTTATTTTTGCTTTTATTTCCAATATTCTGGGAGGTGGGTCATAGAGGATACTGCTGTGATGTATGTCAGAGAGTGTTTTGCCTATGTTCTCCTCTAGGAGTTGTATAGTTTCTGGTCTTACGTTGAGATCTTTAATCCATTTTGAGTTTATTTTTGTGTATGGTGTTAGAAAGTGTTCTAGTTTCATTCTTTTACAAGTGGTTGACCAGATTTCCCAGCACCACTTGTTAAAGAGATTGTCTTTAATCCATTGTATATTCTTGCCTCCTTTGTCAAAGATAAGGTGTCCATATGTGCATGGATTTATCTCTGGGCTTTCTATTTTGTTCCATTGATCTATATTTCTGTCTTTGTGCCAGTACCATACTGTCTTGATAACTGTGGCTTTGTAGTAGAGCCTGAAGTCAGGTAGGTTGATTCCTCCAGTTCCATTCTTCTTTCTCAAGATCGCTTTGGCTATTCGAGGTTTTTTGTATTTCCATACAAATTGTGAAATTATTTGTTCTAGCTCTGTGAAGAATGCTGTTGGTAGCTTGATAGGGATTGCATTGAATCTATAGATTGCTTTGGGTAGTATACTCATTTTCACTATATTGATTCTTCCAATCCATGAACATGGTATATTTCTCCATCTGTTAGTGTCCTCTTTGATTTCTTTCACCCGTGTTTTATAGTTTTCTATATATAGGTCTTTAGTTTCTTTAGGTAGATATATTCCTAAGTATTTTATTCTTTCCGTTGCAATGGTGAATGGAATTGTTTCCTTAATTTCTCTTTCTGTTTTCTCATTATTAGTGTATAGGAATGCAAGGGATTTCTGGGTGTTGATTTTATATCCTGCAACTTTACTATAGTCATTGATTAGTTCTAGTAATTTTCTGGTGGAGTCTTTAGGGTTTTCTATGTAGAGGATCATGTCATCTGCAAACAGTGAGAGCTTTACTTCTTCTTTTCCAATTTGGATTCCTTTTATTTCCTTTTCTGCTCTGATTGCTGTGGCCAAAACTTCCAAAACTATGTTGAATAGTAATGGTGAAAGTGGGCACCCTTGTCTTGTTCCTGACTTTAGAGGAAATGCTTTCAATGTTTCACCATTGAGGATAATGTTTGCTGTGGGTTTGTCATATATAGCTTTTATTATGTTGAGGTATGTTCCTTCTATTCCTGCTTTCTGGAGAGTTTTTATCATAAATGGATGTTGAATTTTGTCAAAGGCTTTCTCTGCATCTATTGAGATAATCATATGGTTTTTATTTTTCAATTTGTTAATGTGGTGTATTACATTGATTGATTTGCGGATATTGAAGAATCCTTGCATCCCTGGGATAAAGCCCACTTGGTCATGGTGTATGATCTTTTTAATGTGTTGTTGGATTCTGATTGCTAGAATTTTGTTAAGGATTTTTGCATCCATGTTCATCAGTGATATTGGCCTGTAGTTTTCTTTTTTTGTGGCATCTTTGTCAGGTTTTGGTATTCGGGTGATGGTGGCCTCATAGAATGAATTTGGAAGTTTACCATCCTCTGCAATTTTCTGGAAGAGTTTGAGCAGGATAGGTGTTAGCTCTTCTCTAAATTTTTGGTAGAATTCAGCTGTGAAGCCATCTGGACCTGGGCTTTTGTTTGCTGGAAGATTTTTGATTACAGTTTCAATTTCCGTGCTTGTGATGGGTCTGTTAAGAATTTCTATTTCTTCCTGGTCGAGTTTTGGAACGTTGTACTTTTCTAAGAAGTTGTCCATTTCTTCCACGTTGTCCATTTTATTGGCATATAATTGTTGATAGTACTCTCTTATGATCCTTTGTATTTCTGTGTTGTCTGTTGTGATCTCTCCATTTTCATTTCTAATTTTATTGATTTGATTTTTCTCCCTTTGTTTCTTGATGAGTCTGGCTAATGGTTTGTCCATTTTATTTATCCTTTCAAAAAACTAGCTTTTGGTTTTGTTGATTTTTGCTATGATCTCTTTTGTTTCTTTTGCATTTATTTCTGCTCTAAGTTTTAAGATTTCTTTCCTTCTACTAACCCTGGGGTTCTTCATTTCTTCCTTTTCTAGTTGCTTTAGGTGTAGAGTTAGGTTATTTATTTGACTTTTTTCTTGTTTCTTGAGGTGTGCCTGTATTGCTATGAACTTTCCCCTTAGGACTGCTTTTACCGTGTCCCACAGGTTTTGGGTTGTTGTGTTTTCATTTTCATTCGTTTCTATGCAAATTTTGATTTCTTTTTTGATTTCTTCTGTGATTTGTTGGTTATTCAGCAGCGTGTTGTTCAGCCTCCATATGTTGGAATTTTTAATAGTTTTTTTCTTGTAATTGAGATCTAATCTTACTGCATTGTGGTCAGAAAAGATGCTTGGAATGATTTCTATGTTTTTGAATTTACCAAGGCTAGCTTTATGGCCCAGGATGTGATCTATCCTGGAGAAGGTTCCATGTGCGCTTGAGAAAAAGGTGCAATTCATTGTTTTGGGATGAAATGTCCTATAGATATCAATTAGGTCTAACTGGTCTATTGTATCATTTAAAGTTTGTGTTTCCTTGTTAATTTTCTGTTTAGTTGATCTATCCATAGGTGTGAGTGGGGTATTAAAGTCTCCCACTATTATTGTGTTATTGTTAATTTCTCCTTTCATACTTGTTAGCATTTGTCTTACATACTGCGGTGCTCCCGTGTTGGGTGCATATATATTTATAATTGTTATATCTTCTTCTTGGATTGATCCTTTGATCATTATGTAGTGACCATCTTTGTCTCTTTTCACAGCCTTTGTTTTAAAGTCTATTTTATCTGATATGAGTATTGCTACTCCTGCTTTCTTTTGGTCCCTATTTGCATGGAAAATCTTTTTCCAGCCCTTCACTTTCAGTCTGTATGTGTCCCCTGTTTTGAGGTGGGTCTCTTGTAGACAACATATGTAGGGGTCTTGTTTTTGTATCCATTCAGCCAGTCTTTGTCTTTTGGTTGGGGCATTCAACCCATTTATGTTTAAGGTAATTACTGATAAGTATGATCCCGTTGCCATTTACTTTATTGTTTTGGGTTCGAATTTATATACCATTTTTGTGTTTCCTGTCTAGAGAATATCCTTTAGTATTTGTTGGAGAGCTGGTTTGGTGGTGCAGAATTCTCTCAGCTTTTGCTAGTCTGAAAAGCTTTTGATTTCTCCTTCATACTTGAATGAGATCCTTGCTGGGTACAATAATCTGGGCTGTAGGTTATTTTCTTTCATCATTTTAAGTATGTCTTGCCATTCCCTCCTGGCTTGAAGAGTTTCTATTGAAAGATCAGCTGTTATCCTTATGGGAATTCCCTTGTGTGTTATTTGTTGTTTTTCCCTTGCTGCTTTTAATATTTGTTCTTTGTGTTTGATCTTTGTTAATTTGAATAATATGTGTCTTGGGGTGTTTCACCTTGGGTTTATCCTGTTTGGGACTCTCTGGGTTTCTTGGACTTGGGTGATTATTTCCTTCCCCATTTTAGAGAAGTTTTCAACTATTATCTCCTCAAGTATTTTCTCATGGTCTTTCTTTTTGTCTTCTTCTTCTGGGACCCCTATGATTCGAATGTTGTAGCATTTAATATTGTCCTGGAGGTCTCTGAGATTGTCCTCATTTCTTTTAATTCTTTTTTCTTTTGTTCTCTCTGATTCATTTATTTCTACCATTCTATCTTCTAATTCACTAATCCTATCTTCTGCCTCTGTTATTCTACTATTTGTTGCCTCCAGAGTGTTTTTAATTTCACTTATTGCATTATTCATTATATATTGACTCTTTTTTATTTCTTCTAAGTCCTTGTTAAACCTTTCTTGCATCTTCTCAATCCTTGCCTCCAGGCTATTTATCTGTGATTCCATTTTAATTTCAAGATTTTGGATCAATTTCACTATCATTATTCGGAATTCTTTATCAGGTAGATTCCCTATCTCTTCCTCTTTTGTTTGGTTTGGTGGGCATTTATCCTGTTCCTTTATCTGCTGGCTATTCCTCTGTCTCTTCATCTTGTTTAAATTGCTGAGTTTGGGGTGTCCTTTCTGTATTCTGGCAGATTGTGGAGTTTTCTTTATTGTGGCGTTTCCTCGCTGTGTGTGGGTTTGTACAGGTGGCTTGTCAAGGTTTCCTGGTTAGGGAAGCTTGTGTCGATGTTCTGGTGGATGGAGCTGTATTTCTTCTCTCTGCAGTGTAATGAAATGTCCAGTAATGGGTTATGAGATGTCTATGGTTTTGGGGTGACTTTGGGCAGCCTGTATCTTGAAGCTCAGGGCTGTGTTCCTTTGTTGCTGGAGAATTTGCTTGGTATGTCTTTCCCTGGAACTTGTTGGCCCTTGTGTGGTGCTTGGTTTCTGTGTTGGTATGGAGGCGTTTGATGAGCTCCTGTCAATTAATGTTCCTTGGAGTCAGGAGTTCCCTGGAGTCAGGGTTTGGACTTAAGCCTCCTACTTCCAGTTATCACTCTTATTTTTACAGTAGTTTCAAAACTTCTCCTTCTATACAGCACCATTGATAAAATATCTACGTTAAAGATGAAAAGTTTCTCTACTGTGAGGGTCACTCAGAGAGGTTCACAGCGTTACATGGAGAAGAGAACAGGGAGGAGGGAGTTAGAGGTGACCCAAATGAGATGAGGTGGAATCAATAGTGGAGAGAGTGTGCTAGCCAGTAGTCACTTCCTTATGTGCACTCCACAACTGGACCGCTCAGAGATGTTCACGGAGTTATACAGAGAAGAGAAGAAGGAGGCAGGAGACAGAGGTGGCCAGAAGGATAAAAGGGGGAAATGAAAAGGAGGGAGACAGATCCAGCCAGTAATCAGTTCCCTAAGTGTTCTCCACCGTCTGGAACACACAGAAATTCACAGAGTTGGGTAGAGTAGAGAGGGGTTAGGGAGGAGATACAGGCGACCTGGTGGAGAAAACGGAGAGTCCAAAGGGAGAGAGAGCAGTCAAGCCAGTAATCTCGTACCCTAGTGAAAAATGGGTCCTGAAGATTGGGTTCTTAAAGGTACAAAATTGGTAACAAATACATAAAAGCAAAAATTAAAAATCTAGAGTAGAGTTTGGAATTTCAAAAATGTGATGTTAATGAAAAGAAGAAGGAAAAGAAAGAAAGAAAAAACGAACAAAGAAAAACAAACAAGGTCGCGAAAATTATAAAGAAACTACAGGTACAAAATTGATAACTAATACCAAAAAGCAAAAATTAAAAATCTAGAGTAGAGTTTGGAATTTCAAAAATACAATGTTAAGAAAAAAAGAAGAAGAAAAATAAAGAGAGAAAACAAACAAACCAACAAAAACAATGTCGCAAAAATTATAAAGAAAATACAGGTACAAAATTGATATCAAATACCAAAAAGCATAAATTAAAAATCTTGAGTAGAGTTTGGAATTGCAGATATACGATGTTATATAAAAGAAGAAGAGAAAGAAACAGAGGGGAAAAAAAAGTCACAGAAATTATAAAAAAAAAACTATAGGTACAAAATTGATAACATATACCAAAAGGCTAAAATTAAAAATCTAGAGTAGAGTTTGGAATTTCAAAAATACAATGTTAAAGAAAAGAAGAAAAAAAAAAAAACACAGTCAAAAAATTATAAAATCTATATATGAAGTTTGCTGAAGAAGAAAAAAAAATAGGGTCTTTTTTTTTTTTTTTGCAAAGTAATAGTTATAAAAGTGAAAATTAAAGGACAATAGAGGACTTAAAATTTTTTAAAAAAAAATTAAAAAAAAAAGAAAGAAAGATTGATCGTAAAAATAGTAAAAATATATCTAGGTCTTTCTCTGGTTTTGTTGTGAGTATTGTGGGTTCAGTTCATTTTTGGCTAGTTCCTTGGTCCGACTTATATTTCTCAAGATCTATAGGCCCCTTACTATGTAGTCCGTAGTAACCACAGGGTTTTAATCTATGGCCTGTAGCTTCCAAGGCGTTTCCCTCTGTTATAGTTTCTTCTGTTTGCTGGACTCTTCAGTGTCTGGTTCCCGCCCTGACACAAAGGGGACGGTTGAGGACACTATTTTTTTTTTTTTTTTTTTTTTTTTTTTAGGCTCACTTGTTCAGCCGCACTGTGGGGAGGGAGGGAGGGATGCTGCAAACAGATAACACTGGCGTGCGCTCGCAATGCCTCAGCCACACTGGGTCTGCCCCCGCTCACAGTGTGTGTAGCCTCCCTGCCCACATTGCTCGGGCTCTAGGTTGTTCCGCTGGGAACAATCAGAGGCCGGACCTGGGCTGAGCTCCCAGGTCCAAGCCGCTCAGGTTCAGGCACTCGGGTAGTCCTCAGAGGCACAGACTCGGTTGGGCCTGCATTTTGTGTTCTTCCCAGATCCGAGCAGCTCAGGTGATGAGGTGTTTGGCGGGCGCAAATGCTGCGACTTATCGCCTCCCTGCCACTCGGTTATCTGGGTGTAAAACCAGCGCACCTTCTCAGGCAGATGTTGACCGTCCAGACTCCCAAGAAGTTTTAGTTAGCAAAGAAGCCTGCTTACAGTTTTATAGATAGTGTCTCTCTGGGGCTGTGATTGCCCCCTTCCGGCTCTGGCTGCCTGTCACCAGAGGGGGAAGGTCTGCAGCCGGCTATCTCTGTTCAGTCCTTTGTTCTGTGCGCGGGCCTGGTGGTGTCTTAGGTTAGGGCTGGCTTTTCACGTGGTAGATATCCCACAGTCTGGTTTGCTAGCCCAAATTATTTCGCTCAGATAGCGCTCAGGACATTCGGCCCAATTCTTACTCTAAGGGACACAGCCCGTGCCGCGCTTCCCTGCCCAGCCCCCGCTTGCTAATGCCGTGTGCAGGCGTCTGCGCTGCTTCTCCCCTGGGGGAGTTACCGTAGGGCTCACAATCTACGATTTTTAATTGTTTATTTATTCTTTTTTCTCCCTTTTATGTTGCCCTCTGTGCTTCCAAAGCTCGGCACAGATTCGGCAGTGAGAAGGTTTCCTGGTGTTTGGAAACTTCTCTGTTTTTAGGACTCCCTTCCTGGGACAGAACTCCGTCCCTCCCTCTTTTGTCTCTTTTTTTGTCTTTTATATTTTTTCCTACCTCCTTTCGAAGAGTTGGGTTGCTTTTCTGGGTGCCTGATGTCCTCTGCCGGCATTCAGAAGTTGTTTTGTGGAATTTACTTGACGTTTAAATGCTCTTTTGATGAATTTGTGGGGGAGAAAGTGTTCTCCCCGTCCTACTCCTCCACCATCTTGGCTCCTCCCCCCTCAATCTGATTTCGGTGTTGACCATCTGGTGAAGTGTCTTTTAATTTCATGGCTTCAATCACCATCTGCAGTGATTTTGGAGCCCCCAAAATAGAGTCTGACACTGTTTCCACTGTTTCCCCATCTATTTCCCATAAAGTGATGGGACCAGATGCCATGATCTTAGTTTTCTGAATGTTGAGCTTTAAGCCAACTTTTTCACTCTCCTCTTTCACTTTCATCAAGAGGTTTTTTAGTTCCTCTTTACTTTCTGCTTGTGCCATTACTTCATGGCAAATAGATGGGGAAACAGTGACAGACTTTATTTTGGGGGGCTCCAAAATCACTGCAGATTGTGATTGCAGCCATGAAATGAAGACATTTGCTCCTTGGAATAAATGTTATGACCAACCTAGACAGCTTATTTAAAGGCAGAGACATTGCTTTGCCAACAAATGTCTGCCTAGTCAAAGCTATGGTTTTTCCAGTAGACGTGTATGAATGTGAGATTTGGACTATAAAGAAAGCTGAGCGCTGAAGAAGTGGATGCCTTTAAACTGTGGTGTTGGAAAAGACTCTCAAGTGTCCCTTGGACTGCAAGGAGATCCAACCAGTCCATCCTAAAGGAGATCGGTCCTGATTATTCATTGGAAGGACTGATGCTGAAGCTGAAACTCCAATACTTTGGCCACCTGATGAGAAGAATTCACTCATTTGAAAAGATTCTGATGCTGGAAAGATTGAAGGCGGGAGGAGAAGGGGACAACAGAAGATGAGATGGTTGGATGACATCACTGACTCAATGGACATGAGTTTGAGTAAACTCCGGGAGTTGTGATGGACAGGGAGGCCTGGGATTCTGCAGTCCATGGGGTAGCAAAGGTTGGACACGACTGAGCGACTGAACTGAACTAAATAGAACTGATGGGGATTTTGAGATAGATATGATAACAAATGCATTCATTTACACATTTACACAAGAGGTATACTTTTGAAGTTATATATGTGTACTTTGAGTCTCCGTCCACTTGGGTAGTAGCCCTAATGGGTAAGGTCTGCTATCATGCTAAGATCTGCAAGAACAACAACTACTGTGAAATCAGTAATAATATCTCATAATGAAGAGGAAGACATGGTCTTTTCTATTAATATACTCAGTTTTATGAGCTCTAAGACTCAATACAGTCTAAATACTTGTTCAGAAAATTAAATCTTTAAAGAAAACATGATCTTCATAAATGTTCAGTTCAGTCACTCAGTCGTGTCTGACTCTTTGTGACCCCATGAACCACAGCATGCCAGGCCTCACTGTCCATCACCAACTCCCGGAATTTACTCAAACTCATGTCCATTGAGTCAGTGATGCCATCCAGCCATCTCATCCTCTGTCATCCCTTTTCCTCCTGCCCCCAACCCCTCCCAGCATCAGGGTCTTTTCAAATGAGTCAGCTCTTTGCATGAGGTGGCCAAAGTATTGGAGTTTCAGCTTCAACATCAGTCCTTCCATGGAACACCCAGGACTGATCTCCTTTAGGATGGACTGGTTGGATCTCCTTGCAGTCCAAGGGACTCTCAAGAGTCTTCTCCAACACCACAGTTCAAAAGCATCAATTCTTTGATGCTCAGCTTTCTTTATGGCCCAACTCTCACATCCACACATGACCACTGGAAAAGCCCTAGCCTTGACTAGATGAACCTTTGTTGGCGACATAATACCTCTACTTCTTCTGTCAATTTCCATTCATAAAAAGAGAATTTAATTTCTCAGTGCAAAAAATGGGCATTCAGGTAATGTCACTACATGTATGTCTTAACCAATAATCAAAAAGTCTACTAAAGGCAATTTTCCAAAAGAAAGGGAAAGTCTTTTCCAAAAAAGTGAATTTCAAGCTCACATAAAAATAAAAACAATATTTTTAGTTTTAACCTAATAATTTTTTTCCATGCTAGCCATAAAAATATTCAAACTATTTTGAAGTCTGTATTGAAACTACTACACAGATTATTTCACCTAACTCCTTCAGTCTATCTTCAATGCCATGAGCTGAATAAAATCAGAATAGTCTCTTTTGTTGTTGTTGCTGTTTTTAAGTCACTCAGTCATGTCCAACTCTTTGTGACACCATGGACTGCAGCACGCCAGTCTTCCCTGTCCTTCATTATTTCCTGGAGTTTGCTCAAACTCATGTCCATTGAATCGGTGATGCCATCCAACCCTCTCATCCTCTGTCATCCTCTTCTCCTCCTGCCCTCAATCTTTCCCAGCATCAGTGTCTTTTCCAATGAGCTGGCTCTTCACATCAGGTAGCCAAAATACTGGAGCTTCTCTTCAGCTTCAGCCTCAGTCCTTCCAATGAATATTTATTGTTGATTTATTTTAGGATTGACTGGCTTGATCTCCTCACTGTCCAAGGGAACTCTCAAAGAGGATTCTCTTTTCTAGACCAAACCAATAAACTCATTCATTCCTTCAGTTAACAAAAAATGTATGTCATTCACTTGCCATTGAGGATAAAAAAAACTTCCATTATTTTGGGAGGGGGTAAAAAGGGGTCATTAAGAGATGAACAGTCACTAGGTTATGTAGATACTTGATAAGAATTTTGACTTTGATTCTGAATCTGATAGAAGGTCAATCATCACCCTTTTGATGGAATTTTTCTGATGGCTGCAGAGAATAGTCTATGGAATAAGAGAGGGCAAGATTGGAAGTGATTGATTGGAAGGTGTGTTTTGGTCTATTCCAGGCTGGAGATTATTCATATACTTATTTCAAATATTTTATATTTCATAGAGCATAAGTTTTGATCAGGTATAGAGTGGGTGAGAAAGGAAAATCAATGATAACTCAGAATTTTCCTTGGAATACTTGAACAAATGAGTTGTTGCTTCCCTTGATGGGGGAAGATAATGAGAGCAAATATGTGTAGGTAACTATGAACATCCAAGCGGAAATGTTCAATTGGCATTTAGAAGAGAGATTGGCATTGGATGTACAACTAGGTAGAACTTTAAACCATGGATTGTGAGCAGCTCCCACGAATATTCTGAGTTGTGAGTGAGGCTGCACCCTACTTTCTAAAAGTCAGGAAGGTGAAACCTCCAGCAAAAAGGTGAAAACGAGTAGACAGTAAAACTGGAAACAACAACAAAAACACAGCTGCACAGTGTGTCATTCGAGAAGCCAAATGAAGAGACTATTTCAATATGGAGAGAAGGATCAATTATTATCAAATACTTGTTGTTGCTGTTCTGTCGCCAAATTGTGTCTGACTTTGCAACCCCATGGACTGCAGCACGCCAGGCTTAACAGCAGATCATGTTTTGTCAGAACTCTCCGCAATGACCCGTCCATCTTGGGTGGTCCTGCACAGAATGGCTCACAGCTTCATTGAGTTGTGCAAGCCCTTTTACGATGACACGGCAGTGATCCATTAATGGGGATCAAATACTTGGTCACCAGACAAAAGAATTTTGACAGACAAAATCATCAGTTTGGCATAGCTCATCCTAATGCCCTTTCTGCACTTTGGTTTCTATTTTCAGAAGGAAGGAGAAACCTACACATATATGCTAAATGACTCACAAGCACTAGATTCACAGTGCATTTTTCTCTTTTCCCTGCCATCCTTTTAAGATATTTCTTTCTTATTACAGCAACTCTGGCTCTATTCATAACATAGCTATATCAATTATTTTATTTGTATTGGAATATAACTGCTTTAGAATCGTGTGTTATTTTCTTCTTTATAGTGAAATGAATTAGCTATAAATATACATGTATCCCTTCCCTCTTGAGTCTCCCTCCTACCTTCCTCTCCCATTTAACCCCCTCTAAATCTTTGCAGACCACAGGACAAGGTTCCCTATAGAGCAGCTTCCCACTAGCTATCTATTTTACACATGGTAGTGTATATATGTCAACCTTAATTTCCCATTTTGTCACACCTTCCCCTTTTGTGTCCACATGTCTGTTTTCTATATCTGTGTCTCTATTTTTCTTTGGAAATAGGTTCAGCAGTATCATTTTTCTAGATTCCACATATATGCGTTAATACACCATTTTTATTTTCCTCTTTCTGACTTACTTCACTCCATATGGCAGATTTTGGGTCTATCTATGTATCTACAAATGACCCTATTTTGTTTCTTTTAGTGACTGAGTAATATTCCATTCTATATCATACATTATTTTAAATAGTCAAATTTCATTATTTAAACATTTTATCTAGTTTTTCTGTGAAATACTGTTGCTTTAAAACTGGTCAAACCATTAAATTTATTATATTTCTTCAAACCTAAAATGTAAACAATATTTTTAAACTGACATTAAAACTACTTGTCTTATATTTGCTACATATTTAAAGATCCCCTGGAGAAGGGAATGACTACCCATTTCAGTATTCTTGCCTGGAGAATCCCACGGATAAAGGAGCCTGGCAGGCTATAGTCCACGTGGTCACAAAAAGTCAGACATGACTGAAAGACTAAGCATGCACTATACAGAGAAAATAACTTCAAGAATTTCTGTCAAAAAAAAAAAAAATCCCAACTCTTCTACTAAAATGAAGCTGCACCTGTTTGGCTCTGTAATCAATAAAGCACAAATCAAAGTTTATTCCTGCCTGTACAGAAACTGTGGCTTGTCTCTAAAACAAATATTTTTAATTAGAGCTGATACTTTTCTGTTTCCTTGTTTCTAGAAGAGACTGGTTAGTATGTAAAGGTGACACTGAAATAAGTACAAAACTAAGCAGATGAGAGGAAAACTGAGAGCAGGAAGCTGGAATCTGGTCAGCAGCACAGCAAATCCTGCTCACAGAGCCAGTGTGCATTACAGGAGGCAGGCGACTGGATTAGGGGATTTGTTAAAGGATTAGGATATTTGAATCCCATTTTTTTCTTTTCTCTTTGTATTCACAATAGGCCTCATTGTGTATATTGTTTATGAAATGTTTTATGTCTGAACATTAAGTAGAGAATGAATGTAGAATTAAGTAAAATGGAGTTCACTTTAACTCGGAAAAGAAAAAAAAAACAAAAAAACCCACAGGACACAATATAATGTTCTTATGTTGCATTCTGGTTCTGAGTAACCTGAATGAGAATTTCAGGTCGTGATTTACATTCTCTTTTTGCGAGAAAGGGTGTCATGAGATGACATTAGACTATTTCACACACTTTAATGAGTGTCTGCCTGCCCCCTGAGTCTTTCCTTTGGATGAGAAGCTCCTGAAACAGTTTTTCCCAAAGAAAGGTTTGAGGAAAGAAGCAGTTTCAAAAAGTAGTAATGCAAGTGACCAACCAATAGGAAACATTCCTCAGCTCCATAGTCAATAGAGAAAGAAAATCTGACACAATGAGATTGTTTAAACATTTGCAAATATAATAGGTTTAAAAAAGTGACAATGCCATTTCCACAAGGTTATGGATAAGGTATTCCCTAGGAGTATAAAAGGGTGCAATCTGGCATTAAAAGTCAAAAAGCACATCCATTAATAAACATGCCAAGTCTAAGTAGAGAAAATGTAAAACAATCCAAACCTCATCAAGAGTAACCTAGTTAACACAGAGCATCCGATTTGAGCTCCCTGCATCATAACAGCAAATTTCCACTGATTCTGTAAATTTTTACACATGGTTATGCATACATTTCAGTGCTACTCACTCAGTTCTCCTGGGAGGTTGCGGGGGGTGATTCAAGAGGTAGTGAACAGGAATATACTTATGGTTGCTTTATGTTCATATATGGCAGAAACCAGTACAATATTGTAAAGTATTTATCCTATAATTAAATATAAATAATTAGAGTAATCTAAAGTATACAAAAAAGAAAGGCTATATAAGTGAAAAGATATTTGCATAAGAATATGACTATTTTTGTCATGTTAGGATAAAAAGTAAATTATGAAACATGATGGAAAGAATAATACAATTAAGGAAAACTTTAAACATCTCTAGAGCTAGATGTAGAGAAGTGTGTGTGTGTGTGTGTGTGTGTGTGCATGTGCGTGTGAGTGTATATATTTATGTATGTGTTGTGATTTTCAATGGATAATCAAATGTCTTCATCTTATTTAGAGATATTTCAGGCATTAATCCTTTTTTCATTCTTTTTATAAGGAAGGCATTATTTTACATGCTGAGAGAATTTATCAGATATTTTCTAGTATAATTTAAGGATATTAAGAAAATGTTGAAAGTTATGGTGAATATTAGCTTTGCAAAGTAATGCACAAAACAAGGAAACACACTTGACCTTGTATTACCCAACTTGTCCTTAAAGTACTCACCCAGGAAACCCCACTTGACAGAACAAGTGATATTGCTTGTGGCCTGAAAAACTCTCTTTGAAATTTTCACACCTCAACTGCTTGTGCAAGGACAACAGCACACACCCAGGCAGAACTAATGATAACATACATGTGGGTAAAATACATTTTAGTGCATTTTTTTTTCTTGTCACATTATTATTATTCTTATTCATAATTTGCCATTCAATTCTTTGTTATTTACAGTAAGTTGACCAGGAAAGAAGTACTCCTTTAAGTCAAACAGTTGTTGGGGGCAAGTTAGGACTTACTCACTGGGTTCATTAACTATGTATTATACTACTGAACACTTGTTCATTCGAATCTGGCAACTGTGTATTATTGGCAAATGACTGTATTTTTCAAGTGTGTGTGTGTGTTTTTTTTTTTTTTCTTGTCAGGTAACCACTTGGCAAATCAATGTTTCAAAGCCTCTTAGTCTCAATCTAATTCTGTGGTGAGGCCTTCATTGTATTCATTGTGAGCATGGAATGGGTCTTTCAGTCACTACTAGGAAGGTTGACCTGAAGGTCAAATGATTTAACCTAATGGTCAAAAGAATTTAAGAACGCTTAGCAGTATTTTTTTTTTCCTACACAACAGCCAATCTTGGCCCTATACTTATTACTTTTAAAAATAACTTTATCGTGGGAGAGAGGGTGGGAAGATTTGGGAGAATGGCATTGAAACATGTAAAATATCATGTATGAAATGAGTTGCCAGTCCAGGTTCGATGCACGATACTGGATGCTTGGGGCTGGTGCACTGGGACGACCCAGAGGGATGGAATGGGGAGGGAGGAGGGAGGAGGGTTCAGGATGGGGAACACATGTATACCTGTGGCGGATTCATTTTGATATTTGGCAAAATTAATACAGTTATGTAAAGTTTAAAAATAAAATAAAATTAAAAAAAAATAACTTTATCGAAGGATAAATTCATATACCTACAATTCTAATCACATATTTCATATGCACAGTTCAGTAGTTCCTTAGTATATACACAGAACTGTGCAACCTACACCATAATCCATTTTAGAACATTTCTGCTGCTGCTGCTGCTAAGTCGCTTCAGTCGTGTCCGACTCTGTGTGACCCCATAGACGGCAGCCCACCAGGCTCCTCTGTCCATGGGATTCTCCATGCAAGAACACTCGAGTGGGTTGCCATTTCCTCCTCCAATGCATGAAAGTGAAAAGTCAAAGTGAAATCGCGCAGTCGTGTCCGACTCTTAGCGACCCCATGGACTGCAGCCCACCAGGCTCCTCCGTCCATGGGATTTTCCAGGCAAGAGTACTAGAGTGGGGTGCCATTGCCTAAATCCTCCAAAGAAATCCCATACTCCACATTCACCTCAACCTTCTCTATAATATCAAATAGTATAGAAAACTGTTGTTTCTTTTTCCTTATTTTAGGAGGAAAGGCTTAAGACTTTCAAATTAAGCATGATGCTAGCTGTGGTGTTTCCACAGATATTCTTAATCAGGCTTAGGAATTTCTCCTCTAACTCCTAGATGTTGAGTGCTTTCATCACAAAAATTTTGGGGATATGTCAAATACTTTTCCCACATCTATTCAAATGATTGTGTTTTTTTTTCTTTATTATACTGATATGGTGTATGACATTAATGGATTTTCAGGTGTTGAACCAATCTTAGATTTATAAGATAAATCTCACTTGGTCATAAATCTAGTTTGATAACACAGTTTGGAACCTTTGAATAATCAATGTCTAAAGCCAGACCAGATGTAGTTCTTAACTGTCTTGTAGAAAGCATGCCTCCCTAATTTTGTCCAAGCTATTTTGAGCTAGGTTTTCTATTTAACTCTCTGGTATGCAGATGTTCTTAAAATAAGTAAATAATTGTCATTTATTCATATATTCTAAAAATATATCTTAGGATATTAAATGGCTTTGAAATAAAAATAAAATGATCTGTACTGTATCACTATTATTCCTGTTAAAAAGTTAATATTGTTTTTAATTTCCTATTCCACTCTAAAAGTTCAAGAAAAAAATAGAATAAAAATAAAAGCTCAAGAATAAAGTAATAAATGATAATCAATTTCTTACTTTCTGATTCATTATTATCATTTATGGTATATATATTATAGAACTTATTGTATCTCTTATTGGTTTCTTATTTTTAATTTTCCATTTTTAAAAACTGTTTTGGCCACATCATCTGGCTTCTGGGATTATAATTCCCCAATCAGGGATTTAACCCAGGCCTTTAGCAGTGAGAGCACAGAATCATAATCACTAGCCTGTAAGGGAATTCCTGAGAAGACTTTAAATAATTATTTTGATGATGTAATTAGATTATATTAAAAATAGGATGAAGTCTTCAAATTTATATTAATTTGCTCAAGTTTATGTAATTGTGGATCAAAAATAGACTTTTTTTGTTTTGCTGGAATATTTTTAAAATTAAATGAGTATATGTAAAATGATGAAAGTATTATACATTTTTATTTATAAAAGTTGCTTCAGGTGCCTGAAATTTTTCAAGCTATATTGTGAAACATAGCAACAGATAAGTTGGAGGCAAAACAGTAGGAAATTTTTAAATTACTTTAGATGATAAATAATCAATGCATAGTGGATTTTTTAGACATATGATATTACAATAGTTATGATAAACTGTACTAAGTAAAAGCAAATCAGCAAATTATTAACATTAGGTTACATTTGACATTTCATAAATATTCTGTGTAACATTGTAAAACAGCTTTATGTAAATTCAACATTTGAAAGAAATATTGAGAAGAAATATTCCTGATATATATTTTCATAGATCTATAATCAGCATCATATTTGGGCTTGGTAGGCAAATAATAAGATGAAATACTTTTTCTGTTGTACAGTTCATATCTCTTTCTCCAGCTATTAAAAATATACATAATCATTAAAAATGAGAGAAAATTTAGACAAGAAATCACAGCCACACACACAAAAAAAATACAGATACAATGACAGTATTTTCTAATTTGGAAAAATTTAAAAATAATTTACATAATACACTTTTTTGATATAAGTAGACCCTAGAAAATCTTAGTGTCTAGATGATTCATATGCTATAAGAGAGCTTTAAGAAAACATCAACAAGAGTATAGTTTTGCTTCTGACTCTGAACTCAGCATTTTTTCAATTTTCTATGGTTTTCATATTTTTATTGTTTTATTGGTTAATATTTTTAAAGTACAACTATGCATTAAGGATGGAGCAGTATTATTTTAGAAAATACTGAGTGCAAATGTAAACTATCAAACAACTGCCTCTTATCTTAGATAAATTTGAAGTAAAAGAAGAGATGTAGTGCAGAGGATTAATACATTTTACATAAGCTTAAGCTTAGAAGACTCTGTAGTTTTCTGAAGTAGACAAAGGTTTAAAAAAAAAAAACACAGTAGACAAGGGATCTACATGGGTTACAATGAAGACAAGATTTACAGTCTTTTCTTTGCCTCTGAATTTGGGACAGGACCATGGGTAATTTTTGTGCTGAATTTTCATGGAGATCAGTGAACAGTTCAGTCGCTCAGTTGTGTCTCACTCTTTGCGACCCCATGGACTGTAGAACGCCAGGCTTCCCTGTCCATCACCAACTCCTGGAGCTTAGTCAAACTCATGCCCATTGAGTCAGGGATGCCATCCAACCATCTCATCCTCTGTCATCCCCTTCTCATCCCTCCTTCAATCTTCCCCAGGATCAGGGTATATTTAAATAAGTCAGTTCTTCATATCAGGTTGCCAAACTATTCAAGTTTCAGCTTCAGCACCAGTCCTTCCAATGAATATTTGGAATTAATTTCCTTTAGGATGGACTGGTTGGATCTCCTTGCAGTCCAAGGGACTCTCAAGAGTCTTCTCCAACACCACAGTTCAGAAGAATCAATTCCGCGGCATTCAGTTTTCTTTATAGTCCAACTCTCACATCCATACATGACTACTGGTAAAGCCATAGCTTTGACTAGATGACCTTCGTTGGCAAAGTAATGTCTCTGCTTTTTAGTTAAGTTGTCTAGGTTGGTCATACCTCTTCTTCCAAGGAGCAAACGTCTTTTAATTTCATGGCTGTAGTTACCACCTGCAGTGACTTTGGAGCCCCCCCAAAATAAGGTCTGTCACTGTTTCCATTGTTTCCCCTTCTATTCACCATGAAGTGCAGGTACCAGATGCCATCATCTTAGTTTTCTGAATGTTGCATTTTAAGCCAACTCTTTCACTTTCATCAAGAGGCTCTTTAGTTCTTCTTTACCTTCTGCCATAAGGGTGGTGTCATCTGTATATCTGAGGTTATTGATATTTCTCCCGGCAATCTTGATGCCAGCTTGTGCTTCATCCAGCCCAGCATTTCGCCTGACATACTCTGCCTATAAGTTAGATAAACATGGTGACAATATACAGCCTTGATGTACTCCTTTCATCATTTGAAACCTGTCTGTTTTTCTATGTCCAGTTCTAATTGTTGCTTCTTGACCTGCATAGAGATTTCTCAGGAGGCAGGTCAGATGGTCTGGTATTCCATCTCTTTAGGAATTTTCTGGTTTGTTGTGATCCACAGAGTTAAAGGTTTTGGTGTAGTCAATAAAGCAGAAGTAGATGGTTTTCTGTAACTCTCTTGCTTTTTCGTTGATCCAACAGCTGTTGGCAATTTGATCTCTGGTTCCTCTGCCTTTTCTAAATCCAGCTGGAACATCTGGAAGTTCACATTTCATGTACTATTGAAGCCTGGCGTGGAAAATTTTGATCATTACTTTGCTAGTGTGTGAGATGAGTGCAATTTGTGCATTTTCAGTGCAGTTTGAACATTCTTTGGCATTATCTTTCTTTGGTATTGGAATGAAAACTGACATTTTCCAGTCCTGTTTGTACAGATAGGAAACATCTAACCTACCTTCCACATGGCACTAAGATGTACTCGCTTGAACTTTTCGCCATCTGGGATTTTGTGAGCCGGTGTTAAAGTTCTACAACTGATAAACTACACCTTTACAAAACTTGTAAGATTTTTTGGGGGGGAAATAAGTATCTATTCTTTCCTGACACTTTGTTTCTCTTTTTATATTTATCGCTTCAGTATAGCCAGGTTTAGATCAAGTATCAATGAAACAAAGACACTGTCCAGAGCCCAAATTAGGTAGAGATGTTTTTACCTACTCCATTGATGCTGTGGAATATATTCTTTTATTTTATTTCACTATTAAGTAATTGTAAGTAATGGTTTTCCATTATGCTATAAAATTAAATTTACAAACCCAGAACAAAAATGTTAGCAAACAAAATATTTTCATATGTCACTATATTTGGCAGAATGATCTTGAAATAATGATATTTTGTGAGGAAACTTTGAAGTAATTTTGGAATAGACATATTATATGGTTTCATTTCCATCAATAGGCTGTCAATTTATTATAGAAAGTACACAATTCAATTTTAATTCTTTAAACCTTTTTATGCCACTGAGACATTGGTACCATAATGAATAACATGCAATTTAAAATTTTTATTATATTCTCTCCTTTCCATATCTACCTGCTAATAAGTGTATCATCCTGATTTTTGGTTGTTAACAAAATAAGTTAGTCATTAACCATATAAACATATGTTTTCAAAATGCATGTCATGGTTCCATAATAGTGATTTGGGCAAAACTAGATTTAAAATTCATTGAGGTACAATGTTTTTCTGAATTGGAAAATTAAATTTCCTGTTTAATAAGTGGAAAAGCACATAATTATTATTCAGTTCAGTTCAATTCAGTTCAGTCGCTCAGTCATGTCCGACTCTTTGCGACCCCATGAACTGCAGCACACCAGGCCTCCCTGTCCATCACCAACTCCCGGAGTTCACTCAAACTCATGTCCATCAAGTTGGTAATGCCATCCAGCCATCTCATCCTCTGTCGTCCCCTTCTTCTCCTGCCCCCAATCCCTCCCAACTCTTCACATAAGGTGGCCAAAGTATTGGAGTTTCAGCTTTAGCATCAGTCCTTCCAATGAACACCCAGGACTGATCTCCTTTAGGATGGACTGGTTGGACGTCCTTGCAGTCCAAGGGACTCTCAAGAGTCTTCTCCAACACCACAGTTCAAAAGCATCAATTCTTCAGTGCTCAGCTTTCTTCACAGTCCAATTCTCACATCCATACATGACCACTGGAAAAACCATAGACTTAACAAGACGGACCTTTGTTGGCAAATATCTCTGTTTTTTAATATGCTGTCTAGATTGGTCATAACTTTCCTTCCAAGGAGTAAGCGTCTTTTAATTTCATGGCTGCAATCACAATCTGCAGTGATTTTGGAGCCCAAAAAATAAAGTCAGTCACTGTTTCCACTGTTTCCCCATCTATTTCCCATGAAGTGATGGGACCATGATCTTCGTTTTCTGAATGTTGAGCTTTAAGCCAACTTTTTCACTCTCCTCTTTCACTTTCATCAAGAGGCTTTTTAGTTCCTCTTCACTTTCTGCCATAAGGGTGGTATCATCTGCATATCTGAGGTTATTGATACTTCTCCCAGCAATCTGATTCCAGCTTGTGCTTCTTCCAACTCAGCATTTCTCATGATGTACTCTGCATAGAAGTTAAATAAGCAGGGTGACAATATACAGCCTTGATGTACTCCTTTCCTATTTGGAACCAGTCTGTTGTTCCATTCCAGTTCTTTATTTATTTATTTTTTTAGCATTACAGAAATAATTTTTTTTTATTTTTAAACTTTACAAAATTGTATTAGTTTTGCCAAATATCAAAATGAATCCGCCACAGGTATACTGTTGCTTTCTGACCTGCATATAGGTTTCTCAAGAGGCAGGTCAGGTGGTCTGGTATTCCCAACTCTTTCAGAATTTTCCACAGTTTATTGTGATCCACACAGTCAAAGGCTTTGGCATAGTCAAGAAAGCAGAAATAGATGTTTTTCTGGAACTCTCTTGCTTTTTCCATGATCCAGCAGATGGTGGCAATTTGATCTCTGGATCCTCTGCCTTTTCTAAAAGCAGCTTGAACATTTGGAAGTTCACGGTTCACATGTTGCTGAAGCCTGGCTTGGAGAATTTTGAGCATTACTTTACTAGCATTTGAGATGAGTACAGTTGTGCGGTAGTTTGAGCATTCTTTGCCATTTCCTTTCTTTGGGATTGGAATGAAAACTGAACCTTTTCCAGTCCTGTGGCCACTGCTGAGCATTCCAAATTTGCTGGCATATCGAGTGCAGCAGTTTCACAGCATCATCTTTCAGGATTTGAAATAGCTCTACTTGAATTCCATCACCTCCACTAGCTTTGTTCATAGCGATGCTTTCTAAGGCCGACTTGACTTCACATTCCAGGATGTCTGGCTCTAGGTGAGTGATCACACCACTGTGATTCTTTGGGTCATGAAGCTCTTTTTTGTATAGTTTCTGTGTATTCTTGCCACCTCTTCTTAATATCTTTTGCTTCTGTAAGGTCCATAACTATTATTAGTTCATTTTAATCAATTTACTGTCCTTATTATTTACTATCATTAGTAATTTTAATTATTTTTTTCTAGAAAGACATTTCTCTGAACAACCTAATTTATAGAAGGAACATTAGTTTATTTTTGCTGGTGAATCTTTGGTGAAATAAATGTATTAGAGCTGGTATACTATAAAATAATTTATATTATAGCACAGACTATAATCTATGCAAAAATAATGTTAATTTAAGAATAGATAGTCAGTAATTGTGCATATATTTTTTTACTATTACCTTATGTCCCTTTTCAGTGAAGCACTGTCCCAATAGCTGGGTGATGCTGACAATGAGATGATTTCAATCTGCAAGGCTAATTTCAAGAACCTAGTTTAGAATCTGGAATTTGGTCTGCTCTGGATAAAATTAGTTTATCAATTTAAATAAACCAGTTCATCTGGATTTATCTGTTTGGGTAGTTTTGATGATTTTCACATTCCAAAAATTTATTAAGTATACATTTTCTCATTTTAAACTCAAAAATCACTTTTGTCAAAAAAAATTTACAAATCATGCTTAACCTATGAAAATATTATTTAAAATTATTAATACATTTAGGAGAATAAAAGCAGAAGAGACACATCAGTGTTAGCAAAATCCTGTAACATTTCCTACTAATTTTCCTCTCTTTTTTGCACTAAGAGGTATTTGGTAAATAAAGCATTATACTGACAACTGGACATTTAGACAATTTTTTTTCTAAGGCAATTATGTATGCAAACTTGGATAAATCAGTGATATTTATTTACAGTACATTACATTGTTACAATAAAACCATTCTAAAATATGACAGATTTTTCTGCTAATTAATTTAAATGATTTTATTATATAATTGGAGAAAGAAATGATAACCCACTCCAGTATTCTTGCCTGGAGAATTCCATGGACAGGGGAGCCTGGCAGGCTGCAGTCCATGGGGTCAAAAAGAGTCAAACATGACTGAACAACTTTCACTTATTATATAATAAATGATAAAATAATAAGGATCACATATTTTCTGTGTATAAAATTAAATAATTATCACCTACTTCCACACAGCTGCTTATTGTCAGTTCTTAATACTTACTATAAGCTAATACATATTCTATTCTTAAACTACTGTATTTAAGAAATGTTTTTTATAGATACTGGCAGTTAAGTCTACACAGGTGCCATGGAATATGGCTTTTGACTTCAAGCAATGTTACCTGAGCTTAGAGATGGTTTTGACCCTCAGAAAATGGATGATAAAGCCCATCAGATAAAGACCACCAGGAACAAACATGAAGTCAAACAAATTTAGGTCCATTCACTTGCTGCAGCACAGAATCCTTGGGAAGCTAGAATATTGTGACAAAATATCATAGCTTTAGGGGCCAAACAATAGAAATGTATCTTTTCACAGTTCCAGAGGCTAGAAATCCAAGATCATACATCCAAGGTGCTGGCAGGTATGGTTTCTCTTGGGTGTTTTCTTGTCTGCAATTGGTTCCCTCTCACTGTGTCCTCAGTCAGTTGTCAGTCTGTATACATTCATCACTGATGCTTCTCTTTGTGTAAGAACACCAGTCATACTAGATCAGGGGCCCACCCTAATGGCCCCAATTCAATATATTTACACCTTTAAAAGCCCTGCCTCCAAATAAACTTACATTCTGAGGTCCTGGGATTTAGGGCTTCAACGCATGAAGTGAGGATGCAGTTCAGTCCATAACAACTGTGTAGCTGTCATTTTTCTGAGGAAGGAATAGAGGACGCAGAGTTCAACTTTGTGTTGGTTTCTTTCAACAAGAAAGGGAGACTGAGCAATTAGCTGTGTCAATAATCATTTTAGTAGAAGGCAGAGCAGCAAAGTTGCTCTAGACAGGAGAAATCACTAGACCTCAGTGTTATGACAGGAGAAATCACTAGAAATCAATACAAGAGGACTGTGTCCACATTCAGCAGGGTTGTCTGGGGAAAGGTGCTTATTTATTACCTTTGAAGTTTGTCACACTATGGTTGTCATCTAGTCTGATAATTAGCATGGTTAATTTTATTCTCTCATTGTAGAATGTTACAAGAAATAAAGCACAAAATGTAAAAAAACCCTAATTTCTCTCTAAAGTGATGCCCTGGAGTTGGCGCTTCTTTTAAGGGGATAACTATATGTTGCTTGTACATAAATGGACATTAATTAGCTCCATTCCCATGGGAGCCTCTTAGAGGTCCCCATGAAGAAGATCCATCACATGTAATGTTTCTCTGGCACTTCCCATCAACTGCAGGAACACTAATCTTTCATTTGATCCAAAAAGATTTTTAAATTTTAATGTAGTTTCACTTGTACCTTGAGTGTCATTAAAGAATTAATTTCAGTGCCATACTGTAGCTTATATGTCATTTTGGAAATCAATGAAAATCATTAATAGTTTTAAGTAGGAGAATACCATAGTCCATTATTCATGACTCCATAAATATCATCAATGACAGAATATATTTGTATCCACTTGGAAACATATTTAAATGAAGCACATTATAGAATATTCTATTGTATGTGTGTGTTAGTCACTAAGTCATGTCTAACTCTTTACAACCACATGGACTCTGGCCCACCAGGCTCCTCTGTCCATGGAATTCTCCAGGCAAGAATACTGAAGTAGGTTGCCATTCCCTCCTCCAGGGTATTTTCCCAACCCAGGGATCGAACCTGCATCTCCCACATTACAGGCAGATTCCTTACCATCTGAACCCTCAGGGAAGCCCACCGACATAACATATTTTAAATATTATATCATTGTAATCAAGTGTACTAACATATGTATTGGAGAAGGCAATGGCACCCCACTCCAGTACTCTTGCTTGGAAAATCCCATGGACGGAGGAGCCTGGTGGGCTGCAGTCCATGGGGTCGCTAAGAGTCAGACATGACTGAGAGATTTCACTTTCACTTTTCACTTTCATGCATTGGAGAAGGAAATGGCAACCCACTCCAGTGTTCTTGCCTGGAGAATCCCAGGAACGGGGGAGCCTGGTGGGCTGCTGTCTATGGGGTCGCACAGAGTCGGACACGACTGAAGCGACTTAGCAACAGCAGCAGCAGCAGCAGCAACATATGTATATGTAAGTGATGAGTGTATAGTATCAATCTAATCACACTCCATTATAACTATTTCTTATACCAATATCAAAACATAAATAAAACCAGTTTCAAACTGTTTCATAACAGGTGTTTATTCTATACACAGTATATTCAAACATAGTTTGAGTAATATGCTTGAATGAATCACTTAACAATTATTTATATCAAATGAGTTGCCCCTTAACTACATGCATTTATAATAAGATCCTTATATTTTGAATAAGAAAGAAAATATGTAGAATTCCTTACATATTCTACATATGTATGTAGAATACCATTTGTGAGTATGAATGATAATTATGAAAACATAGTGATATTGTTTTTAAAAGTCACACCAAGTTTTGCCTAAAATTTATTCCAATTTCATAGTAGATACTAAAATGGTAATTTGCTGGTTTCTTCTCAATTCTTTTAATCATATATTAAAATGTTTATGTGTTTTCTTGGAGGAAAAACATTAGCTTCAGTTTTGCTTGTGAAAGTTACTTTGGAGAAAAGTTTTTAATACATACTAATATTTTTTCTAAGGGAGAAAGACAGTTATAGCAACATTTAAGAAAATGCAAAATATTAATTTCAATGAACTTTAAGTATCTTGGAGACTTTATCACCCATATGAAAAGAAATTAAAATCATTGATAACCAATAATATTTCAATAAAGTACATATTATTTTTTCCCCACCCATCAACAGAAAATTGGATTAATGATTTACTGAGCATGGCCTCACCCATCAGAACAAGACCCAGTTTCCCCTTCAGTCAGTCTCTCCCACCAGGAAGCTTCCATAAGCCTCTTATCCTTCTCCAACAGAGGGCAGACAGACTGAAAACCACAATCACAGGAAACTAACCAATCTAATCACATGGACCATAGCCTTGTCTAACTCAATGAAACTATGAGCCATGCAAGGCAGGGCCACCTAAGATGGATGGGTCATGGTGAAGAGTTTTGACATAATATGGTCCACTGGAGAAGGAATGGCAAACCCCTTCAGTATTCTTTCCTTGAGAAACCCATGAACAGTATGAAAAGATGAAATAATAAGACACAGAAAGATGAACTCCCCAGGTTAGTAGGTGCCCAATATACTACTGGAGAACAGTAGAGAAATAACTGCAGAAAGAATGAAGAGACGGAGTCAAAGCAAAAACAACACCCAGTTGTGGATGTGACTGGTGATGGAAGCAAGGTCTGATGCTTCAAAATTGTAAGTGGTTAAACAGGAGATGACAAGAATGAATGTCTACATTTTAAGAATCAGGGAACTAAAGTGGACTGGAATGCGTGCTACTGCTACTGCTGCTAAGTCGCTTCAGTCGTGTCCGACTCTGTGCGACCCCATAGACGGCAGCCTACCAGGCTCCCCCGTCCCTGGGATTCTCCAGGCAAGAACACTGGAGTGGGTTGCCATTTCCTTCTCCAATGCATGAAAGTGAAAAGTGAAAGTGAAGTCACTCAGTCGTATCCAACTCTTAGTGACCCCATGGACTGCAGCCTACCAGGCTCCTCCATCCATGGGATTTTCCAGGCAAGAGTACTGGAGTGGGGTGGAATGCATGAGTTTAACTCAAATGACCATTATATCTACTACAGTGGGCAAGAATTCCTTAGAAGAAATGGAGTAGCCATCATACTCAAAAAGAGTCCAAAATGCAGTAATGGATGCAATCTCAAAAACAACAGAATGATCTCTAATCGTTTCCAAGGAAACCATTAAGTATCATGGTAATCCAAGTCTATGCCCTGACCATTAATGCTGAAGAAGCTGAAATTGAATGGTTCTATTCAGATGTACAAGACCTTCTAGAAATAACACCTAAAAATCATATCCTTTTCATTATAGGGGACTGGAATGCAAAAGTAGGAAATCAAGAAACACCTGGGATAACAGGCAAATTTGGCTTTGGAGTACAGAATGTAGAGGGAAAAGGCTAATAAGAGTTTTGCCAAGAGAATGCACTGGTCATAGCAAACACCCTCTTCCAACAACACAAGAGAAGACTCTACACATGGACATCACTAGATGGCCAACACCAAAACCAGATTGATTATATTCTTTACAGCCAAAGATGGAGAAGCTCTATACAGTCAGCAAAAACAAGACCAGGAGCTGACTGTGGCTCAGACCATGAACTCCTTATTGCCAAATTCAGACTTAAATTGAAGAAAGTAGGGAAAACCACTAGACCATTCAGGTATGACCTAAATCAAATCCCTTACGCTTATACAGTGGAAGTGATAAATAGATTTAAGGGACTAGGTCTGATAGACAGAGTGCCTAAGGATCTATGGACAGAGATTCCTGACATTGTACAGGAGACAGGAATCAAGACCATCCCCCAAAAAAGAAATGCAAAAAAGCATAATGGCTGTCTGAGGAGGCCTTACAAATAGCTGTGAAAAGAAGAGAAGCAAAAGAAAAAAGGAAAGATATACCCATCTGAATGCAGCTTTTCAAAGAATAGCAAGGAGAGATAAGAAAGCCTTTCTCAGTGATCAATGCAAAGAAATAGAGGAAAAAATAGAAAGGGAAAGACTAGAGATCTCTTCAAGAAAATCAGAGATAACAAGAGAATATTTCATGCAAAGCTGGGCTCAATAAAGGACAGAAATAGTATGGACCTAACAGAAGCAGAAGATATTAAGTAGAGGTGGCAAGAATACACAGAAGAACTGTACAAAAAAGAGCTTCAGATAATCACGATGGTGTGATCACTCACCTAGAGCCAGACATCCTGGAATTTGAAGTCAAGTGAGCCTTAGGAAGCATCACTGTGATCAAAGCTAGTGGACGTGATGGAATTCAAGTTGAGCTATTTCAAATCCTATAAGCTGATGCTGTGAAATTGCTGCACTCAATATGCCAGCAAATTTGGAAAACTCAGCAGTGACCACAGGACTGGAAAATGTCAGTTTTCATTCTAATTCCAAAGAAAGGTAATGCAAAGAATATTCAAACTACTGCACAATTGCACTCATCTCACACCCTAGTAAAGTATTGCTCAAAATTCTCCAAGCCAGCTTCAGAAGTATGTGAACCGTGAACTTCCAGATATTCAAGTTGGATTTAGAAAAGGCAGAGGAACCAAAGATAAAAATGCCAACATCTGTTGAATCATAAAAAAAGCAAGAGACTTCCAGAAAAATATCTACTTTGCTTTACTGACACTCCAAAGACTTTCTTCCAGGAAAAAAAACTTGGAAAATCTTAAAGGGATGGGAATACATGCCCCTTGAGAAGTCTGTATGCGGGTCAGGAAGCAACAGTGAGAACTGGACATGGAACAACAGACTGGATCCAAATAGGAAAAGGAGTACATCAAGGCTGTATATTGTCACCATGCCTATTTAACTTATACTCAGAGGACATCATGAGAAACACTGGACTGGGTAAAGTACAGCTGGAATCAAGATTGCCAGGAGAAATATCAATAACCTCAGATATGCAGATGACACCACCCTTATGGCAAAAAGTGAAGAGGAACTAAAAAGCCTCTTGATGAAAGTGAAAGAGGAGAGTGAAAAAGTTGGCTTAAAGCTCAACATTCAGAAAACAAAAATCATGACATCCAGTCCCATCACTTCATGGGAAATAGGTGGGGAAACAGTGGAAACAGTGACAGAGTTTATTTTAGGGGCTCCAAAATCACTACAGATGGTGACTGCAACCATGAAATTAAAAGACACTTGCTCCTTGAAAGAATAGTTATGACCAACCTAGACAGCATATTAAAAAGCAGAGACATTTCTTTGCTAACAAAGGTCCATATTGTCAAAGCTATGGTTTTTCTGGTAGTCATGTATGGATGTGAGAGTTGAACTATAAAGAAAGCTGAGCACTGAAGAATGGATGCTTTTGAACTGTGGTGTTGGAGAATACTCTTGGGAGTCCCTTGGACTGCAAGGAGATACAACCAGTCCATCCTAAAGGAAATCAATCCTGAATAATCACTGGTAGGACTGATGTTGAAACCGAAACTCCAATACTTTGGCCACCTGATGTGAGGAACTGACTCATTTGAAAAGACCCTGATGCTGGGAAAGATTGAAGGCTGGAGGAGAAGTGGATGACAGAGGATGAGATTGTTGGATGCCATCACTGACTCAATGGACATGAGTTTGAGTAACCTCAACTGGTTAGTGGGAGTTGGTGATGGACAGGGAGGCCTGGCGTTTTTGCATTCCATGGGGTCACAAAGAGTTGGACATGACTGAGCGACTGAACTCACCTGATTTTTTCTTAGCTGATGCTCTGCTGCATCTAAATGTGCATATATGCCTAGGATGAGACTCATTAAACTTGAAGCACAGTCTGTAGACTAAAGGATATTTTTGTGGTTTTAAAATGTGATTACTTTCATATTGCATTAGAAAGAGATAAACCAAATGAACACAAGATTAATTCAGTCTCAATTTCAGATAGCAAGTATATGCCTCCATAAGGTTTATTAGTTTAGAATTTTAGCATTATTTTGAGGAAACAATGAATCAGACCTTAAAGAAATGAGAAACTCCAAATTACAGCATTGTTAATAGAATTTGTAATTGAATATGAAACTGAAACATGCATATTAAAAAGAAATCTTTCTCTTTATCATGTCATAATTAGTAGCACATTATATACATTATAAAAACACAGGCATATAAATGTACAAATTAACATAAATTTATATAATTGTATTCTACAGAAATTCAGCATTTTATGCACCACAAAATAAATGGCCAAAATTATGTTTGTTTTCTATATCTTAAATGTAAGTTTGCTAATATATTTCTTGTTGATTATCTATCACATAATGGAAATCTATGTCTCAAAATATCCTATAACTAATGCAGTAGATTTCAAGTTAACACAAACCTGGCTGTTACTTGGGAAAGAGGGTACTTCTAGAAAACATAAGAGTGAAGGTTAGGGGAGGAAGAAAGCAGACTGCTTTTGTCTAGTCCTTGAGCTGGAAAGATTTACCATTTCTTGCAACTAGTACTAAATATTGCATATTAAATGTTCAATATATGTTCAATATCGAGTGAAAAATATTTCTATAATCTAATCACATAGAATATCTTCTTTTTATTTATATCATAAGCATTATTTTAAATAAAAAATATTTAATATTTTTGGGTTTTACACATTTAATTTTCAAATCTATGTGGGTGAAAGGAAAAATAGAAAGAAATCATAGTTCCATTATTTTAAAATTAAAAAGCAAGAGTTTCATATAGTAGATGGTGTGTTGAAATCAGTCAGTTATTTAAAGATAAACAGAGAACTTAAAATTAAGTTTCCTATTTGTTTTGCTTCTCCTCACACTTTCTATGTTTCTTTCTTGCTCTTCGGAGGTTTGATTGTTGCATCAAATTACTTCTACTGCTCAGCTCACTCTCTCCTACTCCTTGCTCTCCTCCAAATGCTTATTACAGCTTTGAACTTCAATATTTAGATCTTTTTATAGGCCACTGTTTTTCAATACTGATTCCCAATATCCTTTCAGAATGTCATAGAAGATAGTAGAGTAGGAAGTTCTAAGAAATAGTCTCTTCATTGAAATCACTATTGGGCTAATTGCGCAATAAGAATTGTCAAAATCAACTATCAGGACTCTTGATTCTAGTAGAACAACTGTAGTACCCAGGAAAGTGATTGAGGAATAAAGGGGTTGGTAAATTTTGAGGAATTTGTATTCAACAACCTCACGGAAGCCAAGTGTGCGAACAGTTGCACACACATTCAAGGTGTGGCTTGCTGTGGTCTGGTTGGACAGTCTGGACTTTATCCTATAGAGATCAGAGTTTCATGCTGATTTGCCTATTGGTTTGTTGGGTGACTAGTGCAGAGGTTGGCTCAAATGGATTCCTTGGTAGTATTTGCAAAAATAATTTAAAAACCATCTTTTTTGCTTACTTATATATTAGGCCCAGGAATTTAAGGAAATCAGTGTAAAGTCACTAGATGACTGTAACTAGAGGCATCTCTAGTCATGACTGTGGCTAGAGATAACAAAACAAAGATGTCAGTGATTATTCAGGACAAGGAATGAAGTATTTGCAAACATAAAAGTAAAAAAGCCTATGAAAGTCACTAAGCAAATGAAAACCTTGCATCAGTAATAAGTAGCATCAGTAATTTCTAGGAAGGGAGGATAATTTGATTTCCAGAGACAACCCATTACAATATTAAAAATGTTCAATACTCAACAAAAAAGAAAAAATATCAGAACAAACCAGAAAATATCAATTTCACATAGGAAAAAATAAAAATGTCAGAAAACATCTCTGAGGAAGCCCAGATATTAGATTCATTCAGTTCACTTCACTTCAGTTGCTCAGTCATGTCAGACCCTTTGTGGTCCAATTGACTGCAGCACAACAGACTTCCTTGTCCATCACCAGTTCTGGGAGTTACTTAAACTCATGTCCATTGAGTCAGTGATGCCATCCAACCATCTCATCCTCTGTCATCCCCTTTTCCTCCTGCCTTCAAACTTTTCCAACATCAGGGTCTTTTCAAATGAGTCAGTTATTCACATCAGGTGGCCAAAGTATTGGAGTTTCAGATTTAGCATCAGTCCTTCCAATGAATATAAAGGACTGATTTCCTCTAGAATGTACTGGTTGGATCTCTTTGCTGTCCAAGGGACTCTCAAGAGTCTTCTCCAACACCATAGTGCAAAACCATCAATTCTTTGGTGCTCAGCTTTCTATAGAGTCCAACTCACATTCTCCATACATGACTACTGGAAAAACCATAGCCTTGACTAGATGGACCATTGTTGGCAAAGTAATGTCTCTGCTTTTTAATATGCTGTCAGGTTGGTCATAACTTTTCTTCCAAGGACCAAGCGTGTTTTAATTTCGTGGCTGCAGTCAAAATCTGTAGTGATTTTGGAGTCCAAAAAAATAAAGTCTGTCACTGATTCCATTGTTTCCCCATCTATTTCCCATGAAGTGATGGGACCGGATGTCATGATCTTAGTTTTCTGAATGTTGCATTTTAAGCCAACTTTTTCATGCTCCTCTTTCACTATCATCAAGAGGCTCTTTAGTTCTTCACTTTCTGCCATAAGGGTGGTGTCATCTGCATATCTGAGGTTATTGATATTTCTCCCAGCAATCTTGATTCCAGGGTGTGCTTCACCTAGTCCAGCATTTCTCATGATGTACTCTGCATATAAGTTAAATCAGCATGGTGACAAAATACAGCCTTGGTGTACTCCTTTTGTGATTTGGCACAAGTCCATCATTTCATGTCCAGTTCTAATTGTTGCTTCTTGACCTGCATTCAGATTTCTCAGGAAGCAGGTCAGGTAGTCTGGTTTTCCCAACTCTTGAAGAATTTTCCAACATTTGTTTTGATACACACAGTAAAGGCTTTGGCATAGTCAATAAAGCAGAAATAGATATATTTCTGAAAATCACTTGCTTTTTTGATGATCCAACAGATGTTGGCAATTTGATCTCTGGTTCCTCTGCATTTTCTAAATCCAGCTTGAATATTGGGAAGTTCACGGTTCACATCTGTTGAAGCCTGGTTTGGAGAATATTAAGCATTATTTTGCTAGTGTTTGAGATGTGTGCAATTGTGTGGTTGTTTGAACATTCTTTGGCACTGCCTTTCTTTGGGATTGGAATGAAAATTGACATTTTCCAGTCTTGTGGCCACTGCTGAGTTTTCCAAATTTACTGGCATATTGAGTGCAGCACATTCACAGCATCATCTTTTAAGATTGAAATAGCTCAGCTGGAATTCCTTCACATCCACTAGTTTTGTTCACAATGATCCTTCCTAAGCCCCATTGACTTCACACTCCACAATGTCTTACTCTAGATGAATGATCACGCCATCATCATTATCTAGGTCATGAAGATCTTTTTTGTATAGTTCTTCTGTGTATTCTTGCCACCTCTTCTTAATATCTTCTGCTTCTGTTAGGTCCATACAATTTCTGTCCTTTATTGTGCCCATCTTTGCATGAAATATTCCCTTGGTATCTCTAATTTTCTTGAAGAGATATCTAGTTTTTCCCATTCTATTATTTTCTTCTATTTCATTGCATTCATCACTGAGAAAGGCTTTATTATCTCTCCTTTCTATTCTTTGGAACCTCCTTTCAAATGGGTATATCTTACCTTTTCTCCTTTGCTTTTGGCTTTTCTTCTTTTCACAGCTATTTGTAATGCCTCCTCAGACAACAATTTTGCCTTTATGCATTTCATTTTCTTGGGGATGGTCTTGATCACTGCCTCCTGTACAATGTCATGAACCTCCATTCATAGTTCCTCAGGCACTCTGTCTAACAGATCTAATCCCTTGAATCTATTTGTCACTTCCACTGTATAATTGTAAAGGATTTGATTTAGGTCATACCAGAATGGTCTAGTGGTTTTCCCTACTTTCTTCGGTTTAAGTCTGAATTTGGCAATAAGGAGTTTGTGATCTGAGCCACAGTCAGCTCCCAGGATTGTTTTTGCTGACTGTATAGAGCTTCTCCATCTTTGGCTGCAAAGGATATAATCAATCTGATTTTGGTGTTGCCCACATGGTGATGTCCATGTGTAAAGTCTTGTCTTGTGTTGTTGAAAGAGGGCTTTTGCTATAACCATTGTGTTCTCTTGTCAAAACTCTATTAGCCTTTGCCCTGCTTCATTCCCTATTCCAAGGCCAAATTTGCCTCTTTCCATGTATCTCTTGATTTCCTACTTTTGCATTCCAGTCCCCTATAATGAAAAGGACATCTTTTTTGGGTTTTAGTTCTAGAAGGTCTTGTTCTTCTGCATAGAACTATTCAACTTCAGCTTCTTCAGCATTACTGGTCAGGGCATAGACTTAGATTACCGTGATATTGAACGTTTTGCCTTGGGAGACTGGGATGACAGAGGATGAGATGGTTGGATGGCTTCACCGGCTCCAGCGACATGAGTTTGAGCAAGCTCCAGGAGTGTGTGATGGACAGAAAAGCCTGGCATGTGGCAGTCCATGATGTTGCAACAAGTCGGACACAACTAGGGACTGAACTGAACTGAACTAAAGGTCTCCTTTTAATTAAATTACCTCTTTAAGGGCTCTGTCTTCAAATACAGTCCCATTCTGAGATAGTGGAGGTTAAGTCTTCTAGATATAAACTTAGAAGAGACATAATTCAATCCCAGATATAAACTTAGAGGAGACATAATTCTGTCCCAAACAGCCGATTCAGCATAAGAAAATCAATCAATGTAATAGCCCACATTAATAGAATGAAAGTAAATTAAAAACAACCTCCACGTCTCAACAAATGTGGACAAAACATTTAACAAAGCTCAATATTCTTTCATGATTAAAAAGCACTCACCAAATTAGGAATTGATGGAATTTCCTTTACATGATGAAGAGCAATTAAGAAAATCACATTTGGCAAAACTAATACAATTATGTAAAGTTTAAAAATAAAATAAAATTAAAAAAAAAATCACAAAGACAAAATCATATTCAATGGTGAAAATTGAAAACTTTCCTCCCAAGTTCAGAAATAAGACAAACATGTTCGTTTTCACCACTTGTATTTGCAGATACTATGATCTTATCTATAAAAAGTTTCAAGGAATCATAAAAAAATTACTAGTCCTAATTAACAAATTCAGCAAAATTGCATGATAAAAACTCAACACCAAGAAACTAGAAACAAAAACTATTTTTCTGTCTACCATCAGTGAACAATCCAAGCAGTAAATTAAGAAAATATTCTTTTATTATATCATTTAAAATAGTAAAATATCTAATAATTTTAACCACTATCTTAAAGACTTGTGTATTGAAAACTATAACATACTGTCAAAAGAATTTAAAGAAAATGTTAGTAAATGGAAAGACATCACTTATTTGAATTGAAAGACTTTAATATTGTTAACATGTAAATAATACCCAACTCTTCTGAAAATTCAGTGCAATTCCTATCAAAATTCCAATGCCCTTTTTTGTACTTTTCAGAAATAGAACTGTCAAAGCTCCCCCATAGTGAAAACAATGATGAAAAAGGAAAACAGTGTGAGTCTTTAGGAAATAAAAAGTCACAGTTCTCAGTTTCCAAAGCGTAACCAATCAAAACAGTGTGTTATTGGCATAAGAATAAACATATGATCCAATGCAGTAAAATTAAAAGTCCTCAAATAAATCCAGACCCTTAACCAATTTATTTTGGTCAAGTGTTCCAAGATCATCCAATTGTGAAAATAATCATGTCAACAAATGGTGCTGAGAAAACTGGAAAGTTACATGTGAAAGATAAAGTTGGACCCCCAACCTCATTCCATATATAAACTTGACTCAAAATGGGTCAACAGGCTAAACAAAGACTTAGAGCTATACAACAATTAGAAGAAAACATAGAGGTTAATCTTCAAGACATTGAATTTCACAGTGCATTCATTCATTTGACACAAACACACACAACATGAGAAAAACAAAATAGCAAAAGTAGATAATAGATCTTTAAAAACTGTTATTCTGCAAACAACATTATTAACAAAGTGAAAAGGTAACCTATAGGAAGGGAGAAAAATTTTCAAATGATGGATCTGAATACTAGTTTTACATTAGAATACATGAATAACTCTTATGACTCAACAACAGAAAGACAAAAAAATCTGTTAAAATAGGCAAAGCATTTGAATACACAATTCCTCAAAGAACACATGCAAATGGATAAAGGAATTGCAGATCCACACATTAGAAATTTTTAAACCTTAAAAATAAATGACATTTTGATACATTTTATAAGCTGGATGAATCTTGAATTTCAGTGACAATTGAAATTGTCAAAAGGTCAAAAAGGTTTGCAAAGTTTTGCAAAAAGGTCACATATCGAAAGACTCTTTTTATGTGGAACACCCAAATTTGTAGACACAGAAAGCAGATTAGTGGTTGCCAGGGGATAAAGGAAAGGTGTATAAGATACAGGGTATTCTGAAAAAATAAAAATTCTTGGAACAGAGATAAGTTGGTTGAACAGCGCTGTGAATGCACTAAATGCATTGAATTGTACACTTTAAGATGTTTAATTTTATGCTGCATAAATATCATCTTAGTTTAAAAAAATAAGCCCTTTAGAACTGTGCTATTGAATTGAATTCTAATTCCACACACATGTGCAATTTTAGATTTCCTGGTAGCTACATGAAAAATATAAAAAAGAACCTATAAGACTTAATTTAAAATACACTTATTAAATCAATATATCAAAAATTAACGTTGATTACTATAAATGTTGTTAAGATCTTTTGCTTTTATGTGTTGCCTGTAATAGAGTTTAAATTTGATGTACTTCATCACAACTCAAACTGGTCATGTTTCAAGCTCTTAGTGATCCCATGTACCTGCTGCCTTTGTCCTAGGGTATGCTGCATTAGAAATGAAAATATCTTTCCATTAATCTGAACAAAATAGTTTATAACAATATAAAAAATAGTTTATGTATAGAATTTACTATGATTGGAAAAACAAAAGTCTATCCTATCCCAAGAAAATAAAGAAGGTTTCTCAAGCAAACTATTTTCATTTTACTCAAAAGAGTTTCTCCGTAGTTCCATAGTTTCAAATTATAAAATACTTAAAAGGATACAGTATGTACAGAAGATATATATATAAATATATATACATAGCTTTGCATAGTGGCATAAATGATTCCCAATAAAAGTGCTGCATGAAATTAAATCATTCATGACTTCAAGTAATCTGTTTGTTTAGAAATTAATTAACCATAATAGTACTAATAAAGTCAATAATATACAAGAATAGAAAAAGTCAATTATAATTTGCAAATGATACAATTGCATATCTAGAAAATATAAAGATCTCAATTAAAAAGTACTATAATTGAGAAATATTTTGGATTCAAGAGTAATATGCAAGCAGGGGTACTTCTGATTCTATCAATAAACATTTAGAAAATACAATGAAAGATGGTATTCACTGTATCAGCAGTATAATTAAATATCCTGATTAGCTTACCCATAAAAATGTACCAGCTGTAAGAGGAAAAACCCTGTAGAACTGTAAGTACATAAGAACATATCTGTAAATGGGAAGAACACATCTGTAAATGTAAATTCAAAAATTTTTTGAAAGATGTGATGAAATAAAAATGCAAGCTGCGTGACATGTAAGAAGTCCAAATGCTCTGCGATTACTGTGCTGTAGTTGCTTAGTTGGGAAAGAATCTGCCTGCAGTGCAGGAGACCTGGGTTTGATCCCTGTATAGGAAAGATCATCTGGAGAAGGAAATGGCAACCCACTCCAGTACTCTTGCCCGGAGAATTCCATGCATGGAGGAGCCGGCCTGGATACACAGTCCATGGGAGAGCAAAGAGTGGGACATGACTGAGCGACTTTCACTTTAAAGGAAACCCAAGGTTAAGGTGAAGAGAGAATGGCCTTGTGAAAGAGCATTGATGCACATGCCCTATTGACATGTGAACAAGGACTCCTAGAACTTTAGGTCCAGTGCACTGAGCAGTAGAATGCAACAAAGCAAATGGCATGGAAAAGAATTACTAATTAATTGAGTTGAGGCTGAAATGCTCACCTCCAGAATCATGAGTGAACATGCTTTTCTCTTTCAAGTCATTTAATTTTAAAGTAGTTTGTTATGCCAAAAAAAAAAAAAAAAGTAAGGAAGGGTTTAATTAATGAACTTAATGCATTCCAATCTGTTTAAATATGATTGTTTTTTAAAAATAAGATTAAAACTGAGGTCAGACATTTCAGAAAGGCTTATTCCTCTCATTCCACATTCTTCCTTGGTTTGTGTGGTATAAGACTGTACAATAGTTATTTTGGAGGGAGGAGGGAGGTGCGAGGGGGGTTCAGGATGGGGAACACGTGTATACCCGTGGCGGATTCATGTTGATGTATGGCAAAACCAATACAATATTGTAAAGTAATTAGCCTCCAATTAAAATAAATAAATTTATAATAATAAAAAAAGAATTAGCTTGGAGAATGAAAAACAGGAGTGAAGGAGAGAGAAAATCCTAGCTTTCTACAGATATTGTCAAGCCACCAATTCTAGACTTCTCCCCAGCGCCTGAAGGAGAATAAAATCTTTTGTATTTACACTATTCAAAGTGATACTAAAGAGTCAGTGATTAACTATTTGAAAAATCTTGCATTCTAATATTTGTGGGAAATATTGCATTCTAATCATAACATATCTTAGTGAAAATTTAGTGTAAAATGATTTCAAAAGATAAAAAGAAATAGTTGAACTAATATAAAATAATAAAGACATTTAATCACAGGTTATAAAGCTTTGTGTAGGAAAAACACTAATGGAATAAACACTGAAGCATATTTGGTAATAATTAAATATGACTCCTTAACATAAACTGCCATAAAACATTATTGTGACATGCATGACAGATAAGTAAGTGATAAACATTGAACTAAAGCATGATAAATGTGATATATATTTATTTTAACATTAGTATGTCATTGTACATTTAGTTTGCTTCAAATCTTTCTCTGTTATAAATAAACGCTAATTAAGTTAAGAAAATTTTCATCTTTTTAATTGCCAAGTGTGTTACTGTGTGTGTTGTTTAGTGATAGTACATAATGTAGGCAGAGGCCAGAGCAATAGACATTCTTAGTCAAATTTATTAGATTGAAAATTAGTATTCACTTTGACATCTCAAATAGGAATGAAAATTTTAAATTTGTTACAAAATTTGTTTCATATATTCTACTTTTAAGCATTTACCCTAAAAATAATCAATTTGCTTAAGAAGAGTATCTAGTATACATGAGATATTTAGAATAAGTTGTAATAGAGATGGAAATGACTGTGATACTAAAAGCATGAGATTGATTACATAAATTGCAAATATTTTTATATACTTAATGCTGGTGGCTCAATGGTAAAGAATCTGCCTGAAATGCAGGAGACCTGGGTTCAATCCCTGGGTTGAGAAGATCCCCTGGAGAAGGCAATGGCAACCCACTCCATATTCTTGCCTAGAGAATACCATGGACAGAGTCCAGGTGGGCTACAGTCCATGGGGTCACAAAGAGTCAGACATGACTAACACTTTCACTTTCCAAATCCAATGCCTCCTGTATTGACAGGCAGATTCTTTAACACTAATGTTCACCTGGGAAGCCTGGTGTATGCTAGATTATTTTCTAATTCAGTTTTATATTTCTTGTGTTTTCTGTGATATAGTTTTTTATTATTGTAGATTTTACTTTGATAAAAGAGAAAACACAAACAATAGTATCAAAATGCTTGTTTACAATACCAGTATTTACACATTTTTAGTGGAATCATTTCTATTCACATGAATTTTCAAATCACATGTGCGCACGTGCACACACACACATACACAGGCTGTTTTTATTTGATTGACATGACCAATGGCTGGATTTAGCTGCTTCATTAATTGATTTCCATAGTTACTCTCTTCTCTAATGAAATTTTGCTTTAACTCTATAATTTAGTTTGATTTCTGGATGGCATCTACATACTATTATTAATACCATTTGCAGTGCTACACTTCACTGAACTGAATGATTTAATGTGTTTTTTCTTTAATGCTGAGGGACTCACAAACTGGATAGATTAGAAAACATGGAATTCCTTTGAATCTTGCTATATTCAATCTTCCAGTGCCTCATATTTTTCAAATCTTCCTAATACCACTGCTAGTATGTTCTCTCAAATTTTTGCTTAATCTTTTATAAATTTCTTGTTTGACAAGATACTTCCAAGGGAAATGTATACATATATTTGAAAATGTACATTTCATTATAGTTCTTTCTTTACTATTTTATTTAATAAAAAAATAAATTTGAAATAGGAACAAACTCTGATCTCTAAGAAAAATGGCATATGTCACACCACTTGGGACATGAGTTCCTGTACCACATCCTTCTTTCCCAAATCAAGATAACAGGGAAAGATGAAAAAAAAAAACAAACAAAAGTGGAAAAATTAAAACTTTAAGGTAGCTTTTCATCAAGAAGATTAAATAATAAGTCTTCATGTAAACTTTGGCATATGTAAGCTCAAAAGGAGATAGAAGTGTTGAGGAATGGAAAAGTATGTCTTAAAGGGACAAAGAACAGCTTAGAATTAGGACATGCACACAAGATGGGTAGGTGGTTCAAACTGATCTAATTAAGTATATTCAGAGCTCAGAATATGATGTGACAAGAGTAATATATAACATTGCATCTAACTTCATCATGTTCACATTTAACTTGTATCTCAAAGCTCTTGGTTCCTAACTGAACTTTGGATTATATTAATTTTTAATGCAATATTTCTTCTTACATAAACATATATTTATGTAAAGAAAAGTTTAAGTTAAAATCACACCTTTAGTTATCCTTGATATAATAGTGGATTTAATTTTATATCATGAATAATGTTTTGAAAGAATATTATTAGGAATAAAAGTATAAATATTTGGGCTTTGATATACTATTATATCATACTTTCTGGGGAGGACAGGACTGTATCTCTCCATTTCAGAAATGAACTTACAGCACATTATATGTGAGCAATAAATATTTTCTATATGGAAGTCAAGAAATCATAATGATTAATTATTTTTATTTTCTTAATGATCTATTGTTTATTCCAAACTTCCTTAACTCATTTAGGTAATTCTATGTATTTAATATATAATTATGAATAATTACACTATGTGCTAGACACAATGAATTTTTCAATAATCCCCACATTTTGCATTTAAATATCTCTACACTTATATTCCACTGTGTATTTGCTCCCCAACCCCAACTCGAGCACTAGTGCAGCTTGATAACCAGCCCACAGTCCCGGAGCTGGGAGTGGGGAATGCTGCATTCCAAACCTAGAGCTGCCACTTCATAGTCAAATGTCCTTAAGAAAGTTACACAACTTTTCCCTGTTTCAGTGTTCCTAACATTAAAATGCAATAATAATCCTAACTCATATATTTTTGGAGGATTAAATATAACCTAACAAAGTATGAGAAACAGTATGTAGCACACAGTAAGTTCATAATGTATCTTAGAAATTGCTGTGAAAAACATGTTTTGCTAAACTTTTGTTTCTGTATATTGTTAGTATTTTTTTCTGCCTCCTTTAATTTTGTCTTAAGTTTCATGTTATGTTTTCAATATTTATATTACCCTCGTTCCACTCCTTATAACGGTTCAACCTCGAAATATTATTTAACCTAAGATCTAATACCATCTATAAAATGAAGATAATGACATTATTTGCTTCAATATTTGAGTGTTCAATACTGAGAAAAGAATTTAGTACAATTAGTACAAAGTCTAGCACATAGTGTTCAAGGATGTTTAGTTATGAAAATTATTATTGCTGTTTTTAAAGTTTTATTGTTTACTAAAAAAAGGGCTCTGTGTATGGATCAAAAGGTAGTTAATACCCTTCATATACCATGGCTCGTTTTTGTTTAGCTTTTAATTCACTGTCATGCAGCAGAATTCTCTCCCATGCAGTATGTAGTTAATCCACAGTGTTCTTTAACTAGTAGACTTAAACTTGTTTCTTTCTTTCAGCATTCCTGCTGTGTATTACCTAATATTTATCTAAATTAAATCTCATCTTCTATTGTTTTCCCATTTCTCACTTTTCATCACTCTTGAAACATTTTTCCACCTTCCACTGGTTTGCAGTTTATTTTGAAAATCTCTCTATTGCTCTGATAAATGCATACTCTTCTTTCTGTTGATCAAATGCAATGATAGACCCCTCTCTGGATTCAACTTGACTCATATAATTATAACATTCGTTTTCTATACTTTCAAAATGATTTATTTATGTAATTTATGTTATCAGTAGTAGTAGTAATAATGATGAAAATAAAACTTGAAAGAGCTTGGACTTTAGGAGCTACAAAGTTGGTTCATTGTTCTTTTGTTGCATTTCTCTGAGCCCAAATGTCTAACAAATTGAACCAAAGATTGTTGGCAATATTCTATTTTCTTTGATAACTGTAAAACGGAAACAACACCTTTTAAATTACTCCCTTCACTCCCCCTCAATATTCCTTTCTACAAAGAATAAACTTCCATGAGAGTAGTTGGTGTAACGATTGGTCACCAGGATTTATACCCAATTTTGTGGGATATATGTACATATATAAATAATGTATTTATTCACATTGTAAATATTATTATACATACTTGATAGATATTCCATATAATAACCATCACGCATATACAATACATTCACATCTGTAACAGATATTGACTGGTTTATAAAAATCTATGTTTTCTTATTTATCTGACTTTAAATTGCAGTCTTCTTAGTCTTAAGAAACCATAGTAGGCACTCCAGCTTGTTAGTGAAAGTGTACATCCCATCAGTTCTCACTTAGAAACTACAGGGTCCAGAAAAGAGAACCGACACATGAACATTCGTAGCTTTTTCTCTTCAGGCTCCCCAATAATTCTAACAGCTTTAGGAAGGGAACTGATGACATTTCCAAATGTATGCTCTTAAGAGGCATGCATCGCATACTTACTAACTTATGAGTAACTTTGAAATAAAGTAAAACAGTATATTGTAAAGTGGTAGCTATTACTTTCATTTTAAATTATTTATTTTCCCTAAAATACAATACTTTGTTAATATTTTTTGCTTTCTTTAACTCATCACTCCCTTTCTGTCTCTTCATCTCTCTAATTGTCTCCCTTTGGTCTGGCTCTCCATAATTCTCTCTCTGACTCTGTCACTGTCTGCCTGTCTGTCTGTCTGTCTTTTCTTTTCTTATCAGTTGGCAGTACATGATGATTATTGGTATAAATGACTAAATATTTTTCAAACAACTATATTATATAGTTTGAAATTAACATTTTGCAATCTTTTATGATTTCATTTCATCAAAATATAAATGACTTACAATATTATATTAGTTTAAGATGTACAATATAGTGATATATTATTATATATTATGAAATAATCATCATGGTAAGTCTAATTACTATATAGCTATGATCAAAATTAGTTGTCAAGTAATACAAATTCCCAAATTTGAGATTGATTCTTTAATATTTTAATTCAAAAATGATATTGATATTTATAAAAAGAATAAAAAGGAATGAATAAAAGGGAATTATGCTTATAGATTCATTCAGGAAGAAAAAAATGGCTATTTCAATCAACACATTTTAAAACAAAATATTTTTAAATGCTTAATGTTGAAATCAGTTAATGTGTAAAATAAACAAAAGCAATTAATGTATGGAAACAGATATTCTCAGAAAATATATAAATTAATTTAGAAATTTATACCCATCCCAGGGAAAGCAAGTGTTTTCCTTGTGCATTGCTTTCTGTATGTATGTGTTTGTGCATGTGTGTGTGTGTTGTGTGAATGATTTCATATATTTATTATTTATATTTAAATATGAATGTGCTGGTCATAGCAAACATCCTCTTCCAACAACACAAGAGACAATTCTACACATGGATATCACCAAATGGTCAATGCTGAAATCAGATTCATTATATTCTTTGAAGCAGAAGAAGGAGAAGCTCTATACAGTCAGCAAAAACAAGATGGGAGCTGACTGTGGCTGAGATAATGAACTCCTTATTGCTAAATTCAGACTTAAATAAGACAAAGTAGAGAAAACCACTAAACCATTCAGGTATGACCTAAAACAAACCCCTTATGATTATACAGTGGAAATGACAAATAGATTCAAGATATTAGATCTGACAGAGTACCTGAAGAACTATGGACGGAGGTTCGTGACATTGTACAGGAGGTGGTGACAAAGACCATCTCCAAGAAAAAGAAATGTATAAAGGCAAAATGGTTGACTGAGGAGGCCTTACAAATAGCTGTGAAAAGAAGAGAAGCAAAAGGCAAAGGAGAAAGGGGATGATATACCCATTTGACTGCAGCGTTCCAAAGAATAGAAGGAGAGAGAAGAAAGCCTTTCTCAGTGATCAGTGCAAAGAAATAGAGGAAAACAATAGAATGGGAAAGACTAGAGATCTCTTCAAGAAAATTAGAGATACCAAGGGAGCATTGCATGCAAAAATGTGCTCAATAAAGGACAATACGGGTATGGGCTTAACAGAAGCAGAATACATTAAGAAGAGGTGGCAAGAATACACAGAAATATTATACAAAAATGATCTTAATGACCCAGAAAATCACAATGCTATGATCACTCACCTAGAGCCAGACATCCTGGAATGTGAAATCAAGTGGGCCTTAGGAAGCATCACTATGAACAAGGCTAGTGGAGGTGATGGAATTGAAGTTGAGCTATTTCAAATCTTAAAAGATGATGCTGTTGAAAGTGTAGCAGTCAATATGCCAGCAAATTTGGAAAACTCAGCAGTGGACACAGGACAGGATAAGGTCATTTTTCATTCCAATCCCAAAGAAAGGTGATGTCAAAGAATGTTCAAACTACCTCAGAAAGGCACTCATCTCACACCCTAGCAAAATAATGCTCAAAATTCTCCAAGCCAGGCTTCAACAGTACATGAACCATGAACTTTCAGATTTTCAGGCTGGATTTAGAAAAGGCAGAGGAGGCAGAGATCAAATTGCTGACATCCAACGAATCATAGAAAAAGCAAGAGAATTCAGGAAAACATCTACTTCTGCTTTATTGACTATGCCAAAGCTTTTGACTGTGTGGATCACAGCAAACTGTGGAAACTTCTTAAAGAGATGGGACTATCAGACCACCTCACCTGCCTCCTGAGAAATCTGTATGCAGGTCAAGAAGCAACAGTTAGAACTGGACGTGGAACAACAAACTGGATCCAAATCGGGAAAGGAGTATGCCAAGGCTGTATTTTTCAATCTTGCTTATTTAACTTATATGTAGAGTACATCATGTTAAATGCTGGACTGGATGAAGCACAAGCTGGACTCAGGATTTCTGGGAGAAATATCAATTATCTCATGTATGAAGATGACACTACCCTTATGGCAGAGAGTGAAGAAGAATAAAGAATCTCTTGATGAAAATGAAAGAGGAGAGTGAAAAAGCTGATGTAAAACTCAACATTCAAAAAACAGAAATCATGGCATCTGGTCCCATCACTTCATGGCAAATAGATGGTGAAACATTGGAAACAGTGACGACTTAATTTTCTTGGGCCTCAAAATCACTGCAGATGGTGACTGCAGTGCACTGGGATGACCCAGAGGGATGACATGGGGAGGGAGGTGAGAGGGGGGTTCAAGATTGGGAACACGTGTACACCCGTGGCGGATTCATGTTGATGTATGGCAAAACCAATACAATATTGCAAAGTAATTAGCCTCTAATTAAAATAAATAAATTTAAATAAAAAATAAAAATAGAATAAAAGACGCTAGTTCCTTGGGAGAAGGCAATGGCACCCCACTCCAGTGCTCTTGCCTGGAAAATCCCATGGACAGAGGAACCTGGTAGGCTGCATTTCATGGGGTCGCTGGGAGTCAGACACCACTGAGCAACTTCACTTTCACTTTTCACTTTCATGCATTGGAGAAGGAAATGGCAACCCACTCTAGTATTCTTGCCTGGAAAATCCCAGGGACGGGGGAGCCTGGTGGGCTGCTGTCTCTGGGATCGCCCAGAGTTGGACACAACTGAAGTGACTTAGCAGCAGCAGCAGCAGCAGCAGTTCCTTGGAAGAAAAGCTATGACCAAACGAAAGCATGTTAAAAAGCAGAGACATTACTTTGTCAATAAATGTCTGTCTGGTCAAATGTATGATTTTTCCAGCAGTCTTATATGGATGTGAGAGTTGGATTAAAAAATCTGAACACTGAAGAATTGATGCTTTTGAACCGTGGTGTTGGCAAAGACTCTTGAGAGTCCCTTGGATTGCAAGGAAATCAAGCCAGTCAATCCTAAAGAAAATCAGTCCTGAATATTCATTGAAAGTTTTGATGTTGAAGCTGAAGTTCCTAAACTTTGGTCACCTGATACAAAGAACTACTGACTCATTGGAAAAGACCCTGAGGCTGGGAAAGATCAAATTCAGGAGAAGAAGGGGACTGCAGAGGATAAGAAGGTTGAATGGCATTGCTGACTCAATGGACATAAGTTTGAGCAAGCTCTGGGAGTTGGTGATGGACAGGGAAGACTTACATGCTGCAGTCTATGGGGTGGCAAAGAGAGGGACACAACTGAGTGACTTAACTGAATATATGGCATCGTTTGTAATAAGCAGCATGCTTTAAGTGATGGCAACTGAAATTCTATCACAGTGAAGCCTGGGGTGCTGCAGTCCAAGGGGTCACAAAGAGCTGGACACGACTGAGCAACTAAACTGAACTGAAATTCATACACATTACAAAGATAAATCTTTTTATCACTCCTGCCTTGTTTTATACTTTGATGACACATTTTACATCTTTTTTATTTCATGCATCCCCTTACTAATTGTTCTGGGCTTCCCTGTGGCTCAGAGGGTAAAGCGTCTGTCTGCAATGAGGAAGACCCAGGTTATACCACTGGGTCGGGAAGATCCCCTGGAGAAGGAAATAGCAACCCACTCCAGTACTCTTGCCTGAAAAACTCCATGGACTGTAGCCTGAGGAGCCTGATAGGCGACAGACCATGGAGTCGCAAAGAGTTGGACATGACTGAACGACTTCACTTTCACTTTATTAATTATTGTGATTTCTGTTATTTTTATTCCTTTTGTGTTCTAACTGTCATTCTTGCTTCACAAGTAATTGATTCACTACCTTTATTATACATTTACCCTTTTTCCAGTGAAATTTTTACTTGCATATGTTTTCTTGTGAAATTAGTTCCATTTCTTTTCAGATTAAAAAAGTCTTCTTTAATTTTTCTTGTAGAAATATTTTCCTGGTGATGAACTCCTTTAACTTTTCCTTACCCGGAAAACTCTGATCTCTCCTTCAGTTCTGAATGATAACCTTATCAGATAGAAGATCCTTGGTTGGAAGTTTTTCCTTTCAGTAATTTGTCACCTCATTCCCTTAGGCCAGTAAAGTTAGCACGAAAAAACCTGCTGATAAGTTTATGAGGTTTTCCTTTGTACAGAACTAGTTCTTTTTCTCTGGCAGCTTCTAGGATTCTCTTGATCCTTAACTTCTACCATTTCAATTACAATGTGTCTGGATGTGTGTCACTTGGGATTCATCTCATTAGAAGCTCTCAAGCTTCCTGGGTCTGAATATCTGTTTCCTTCCCCAGACTGCAAAACTTTTAGGCTACTATTTCTTCAAATAACCTTTCTGACCATTTCTTTCTTCTCCTTTTGGGACTTCTATCATACAAATGTTGTTTTAATTTATGTTGTCTCAAAGGTCACTTAATTATCTTCTTTCTTTAAATTCATGTTCCACTTTGCTTCTCTGTATGGGCGAGATTCATTGTTTTTTTCTTCCAGATCACTGATTCCTTCTTCTACCTCATTCACTCTGATGTTGAACCCCTTGAGTTTATTTTTCATTCTGCTTTAACTTTTGTTTGGTAGTTTCTTATATTTTCTGCCTCTTTGTTAGAGTTTTTGTTGTATTCATCCATTCTTCTTCCAAGTTTGATTAGCATCTTTATGACCATTACTTTGAACTCCATATCATATGGAGGGCTTTTCTCTGCTCATTTAGCATTCCCCCACCTCAATAAGCTCTTTTAATTGGAACTTGTTCCTCTGACACCTCATTTTGCTTAATTCCCTTTATTTGTTTCTATGTATTAGGAGTATCAGTCTTGAAAGAGTGGCCTTGTTCAGGAGGTATCTTGTGTAGCTCAGAAGGGCAAAGTTACCTGTCCACCCTGGCCAGGCATTCAACTGTGGCCGCTGTGGGGAAATGGTGGGTATGGGTATCATTAGCTGGCTGTGAGGCCTGGCCAAGTTTCAGAGGCTCTCACCCAAGCCAGGAATGCCCTCTAGTACTAGTAGGATAGATGGAGAATTCCAATATTGCACTGGCTAACCCTGGTGTTAGGAAGGTAGCCTAAGTTGAAATAAATGGCTCCTGCTACTGACTACTCCATTGGGAACATTCTGACTCTTTTCAGTCTCTCTGTAAGACACTTCAATATTAATAGGTGGGTTCCCTAAACCTATGGTCTGTGCTCTTTTTATTCTGGTGTGTTTGTGCTGACTTTCAGTTTGTACTGTACGCAGTCTTTAAGAATGTTTTTTGTTGTTGTTTTTAATTCCCTACCATACTATGCTTTTCTAGGTTGCATTCCTCTTTGCTTTTTAAATCCACGTATCCGAGGGCTCATCTCTTTTGAGCAGGACCTACAAGTTGGGGTTTCTGATGTGGAGCTCAAATCCTTTGATCCTCAGATTGAAAAAGTCCATATGCTTGTGACCCTCTCCTAATTGTGGGTTACTATAGCTTGAGTGTGGATTTTCTCCCCCCTTGGTTAGCACCTATCTCTGTCTTTATTATACATTTCAATGCTTTCCTTTTAGTCTTTGTTGTAGAGGTTCTGTTCATCCAGTTTTCAAGTCTCTTTTAAGTATTCCATTGTACTTGAAGACTTGTGTTCCTGGGAGGAAGTAAGTTTAGGATTTCTCCATAGCCCATTTTGAGACATCTCTTTTGACTTAAAAAAAAAAAAAAACACAAAAAACCACTTTTCTTAGAAGCACATTTATATAAGTATTTCTTAGCAACATATTAAAATCTGATTAAGCAATATGCTTTGGTGGAAAATTACATTATTGTTATTTTTTTTCCTCTCTCCAAATTTTATTATTTGTACTTCTGAGGAAATTATTACATGGAAGTTTATGCTTTCATGATAATATAGCAAATTATTGCTTTTTAAAACTACAAAACTAGAATTTTGATTAATAAAAATGTGGATTATATAAAAGCACTTTGCTTTTAACTGTGCTAATTATAGAACTTTGTTTTTATGAGCATAAGAGGGATTAGTTAAGGATCTTAGTGTGTTCCTGGGTTGTTATTTTAGTAAAATGTTAGCTTAATATCTGAGTACTTGGGAAACGTTGTGCTCTGTGTTTTCATCTGTATTGCTGTTTTCTGAAGTGAATAAAATACTAGCAAATATTCACTTAGAGAATATGATGTGACACTCTTTATAGACTAAATTCAAAAATAAAATAAAACCTGTATGGGTTTATTAAATTTTCATGAAGAGAGTATTACTAAAAAATATCTTCACATAATTTAAAAATATTTCTGCTACTCTTTTATTGATGATAAGCAATTAAATAAGCATATATCAGTTGATATATTTTTAACTTTTTAACAAAGTGATTAGAAACATGTCTATTTAATTATATCTCTCTAGTAAACTGAAATGCTCATGCAGTATCCCCCATTATCTATAAACTTGTTTTGTTACCTTTAAATCTATTTATACTAAATTGAAACAGATATCTCAACTAAATCAAAACAGACGTTGTAAAACAGAAATCTGATACTGAGGCATGAGATGAAGTATGGGAGAGATACCTCTAACTTATATGAAAATCCAGAATCACAAAGATGACATTGGATGCTTGGGTCCAGAAGGATGCTCCCAGGGATTAGATCTGACATATTCCTCTGTTAAACAGAATGGGACTGGGACGTGTCTTGACTGAAATGTTTCTTTGTCAGTGTTAATATTCCTGCTTTGTGCCTTATACTAATGACTTCCCTTATTACCTTTTTCCAGATATACTGCTAAGTTGCAGATCTGAGATTCTAAGTTAAGTCATTAGCTATTTCTTATGTTTCCCCAATCTAACATACCTACCACAGAGCCTTAGGGAATGATGACAGACACATATGACCACAGGGCCATGCCCTCACTGTGTCTTGAACCAATCCCAAAGATGCTGCTGGACCATGCAGCATTGGTTGCTGAGTCTTGAAACTTTATTTTTAAAAGAAGGGACACAAATATAAAAGGATAAGAATTTTTATTTTGAGTATTATTTGCATCAAAGGCTAGGTTAGCAATAGAAAAAAAATCCAATGGATTTGTAAGATTCTTCTTAAGATATTTTCACTATTACACTTTTTGGGAATTTTTTTTTAAATTAAATTTAAAAAGAAACACAAAGTATACTCATTTCTCCCACACTTACCCCAGCCACTAGCAACCACCAATCTGTTCTTTGTATGTTTATGTGCTGCTGCTGCTGCTGCTGCTGCTAAGACACTTCAGTCGTGTCCAACTCTATGCGACCCAATAGACGGCAGCCCACCAGGCTCCCCCGTCCCTGGGATTCTCCAAGCAAGAACACTGGAGTGGGTTGCCATTTCCTTCTCCAATGCATGAAAGTGAAAAGTGAATGTGAAGTCGTTCAGTCGTGTCCGACTCTTCGCGAGCCCATGGACTACAGCCTACAGGCTCCTCCATCCATGGGATTTTCCAGGCAAAAGTACTGGAGTGGGGTGCCATCGCCTTCTCTGTTGTATGCTTATACATACATATATATTTAAACATATTCAGGCTTCCCTGGAAGCTCAGCTGGTAAAAACAATGCACCTGTAATGTAGGAGACCCCAATTCAATTCCTGAATTGGGAAAATCCCCTGGAGAAGAGATTAACTACCCACTCCAGTATTCTCGGGCTTCCCTGGTAGCTTAGATGATAAAGAATCTGCCTGCAATGCAGAAGACCTACGTTCAATCCCTGGGTTGGAAAGATTCCCTGGAGGAGGGCATGACAACCCACTACAGTATTCTTGCCTGGAGAATCCCCATAGAGAGAGAATCCTGGCAGGCTACAGTCCATAGGGTCGCAAAGAGTCTAACATGAGTGAGCTGAGCAACTAAGTACAGCCAACCACATGTATATGTACCATTTGTTTACACATATAAATATACATATAAACATATATATGCCTTTTTTTTTTTACAATAACCATTCCAACAGGTATGCACTTGTATCTCATTGTGCTTTTGCTTGAATCTCTCTGATGCTTAATGATAAAGAGCACCTTTCCATGTACCTGTTGACCATCAATAAGTATTCTTCAGAAAAATGTCTATTTAGATTTTATGACCATTTTAAAAAAATCATCTCTTTTGCTATTGAGTTGTATGAGTAATTTTATATTTTTGATATCAGATATATGATTTCATATATCTGATAACCCCTTATCAGATTTATGATTTATGGGTATTTTTACCATTTGGTATGTACCTTTCACTTTGTTGCTGACTTCTTTTGTTGTCCAGAGGCTTTTTAGCTTCATACAGATCCATATTTTTACTTTTGCTCTTGGTGTCAGATTAAAAAAATCATTGCAAATACCTATGTCAAGGAGGGGGTAATTACCTATATTTTCTTCTAGGTATTTTTATGGTTTCAAGTCTCACATTCAAGTATTTAATCCATTTTGAGTTAATTTTTCCTTATGGTGGGAGGTAGTGATCTAAATTGATTCTTTTGCATCTGACTATCCAATTTTCTGACACAATTTATTGAAGGGAATGCATTTTATCCATCACATATTCTTGGTTCTTCTGTTGAATTAATTGGCAATAAAGCCAATGATTTATTTCTGAGCTCTCTCTTCTGTGTGATTGAGTTATATGTCTGTTTTTATATCAATGCTGTATTATCTTGGTTACTATAGCTTTGTAGTATAGTTTCAAATCAGGGAGTGAGATGTCTCTAGATTTGTTCTTCTTCCTGAAGATTACTTTAGCTATTTGGAGTCTTTGTGGTTATATACAAATTTTAAGATTGCTTTTTCTGTTTCTGGAAAAAACTCCTTTGGGGTCTTAATAGTGAATCTGTAGATTTCTTTAGGCAGTATGGATGTTTTATAAATATTATTTCTTCCAATCCATGAGCATGGAATATCTTCCCACTTATTTGTGTCTTCTTAAATATATTTCATTAATGTCATAATTTTCAGTGTGCCGGTCTTTCATTTCTTTGGTTAATTACAGTCCGGTTTTGTGTTCTTTTGGATTCAGTTGTAATTTAGATTTTCTTAATTTCTGCTAGCTTATTATAAGTGCACAGAAATGCAACACATTTCTGCATATTGATTTTTTATTCTGCAACTTTACTGAAATTGTTTATTAGTTCTAACAATTTTTTAGTGGCGTTATCAGCATTTTGTCCATATAATTTTAGTGAAAAGTGGAAGTAGCTCAGTCATGCCTGACTCTTTGCGACTCCATGGACTATACAGTCCATAGAATTCTGCAGGCCAGAATACTGGAGTGGGTTCCCTTCTCCAAGGGATCTTCCCAGCCTAGGGATTGAACCAAGGTCTCCCATATTGCAGGTGAATTCTTTACCAACTGAGCCAGCAGAGAAACCCAAGAATACTGAAGTGTGTAGTCTATCCCTTCTCCAGCAGATCTTCCCAACCCAGGAATTGAACCCGGGTCTCCTATATTGCAGGTGGATTTTTTATCAGCTGAACTACCAGGGAGGCCCACATGTGATATTATGTCATATACAAATAGTGACAGTTTTTCTTACTTATTTCTAAATTGTATTCAGTTCAGTTCAGTTCAGTCGCTCAGTCGAGTCCGACTCTACGACTCCATGAATCGCAGCACGCCAGGCCTCCCTGTCCATCACCAACTCCCGGAGTTCACTCAGACTCACGTCCATCCAGTCGGTGATGCCATCCAGCCATCTCATCCTCTGTCGTCCCCTTTTCCTCCTGCCCCCAACCCCTCCCAGCCTCAGAGTCTTTTCTTATGTTTATTTTCTTTCCTGATTGCTCTGCCTAGGACTTCCACAACTATATTGAATGAAAGAGGCAGTAGTGGACATCCTTGTCTTGTTCCTGATCTTTAAGGAAAATCTTTCAGCTTTTTACCATGGAGTATGATGTAGGCTTTTCATATATGATCTTTATTATGTTGAGGTATGTGCCCTCGACACATACTTTGTTGAGAAAGTATGTATGTTCTCACTTTGTTGAGAGTAAGTTTGAATTTTTGTCAAACACTTTTCCTGTATCTACTGAGGTGATTATATGATTTTTACTCTTTATTTTGTTATTTTACTTAATAGGTTGTTAATAACACTGTTGAACCATTCTTGAATTGACTGTTGAACCGTTCTTGAATCTTTGGGATAAATCTCTCTTGATCATGGTGTCTGATCCTTCCTTTTAATGTATTTTGGTATCAGATTCTCTATATTTTTTGAGGGCTTTCACACCTATGTTCAGCAGGGTTGAAAGTGAAAGTGTTATTCACTTAGTAGTGTCCAACTCTTTGAAAACCCATGGACTATAGCCCACCAGGCTCCTCTGCTCATGGAATTTTCCAAGCAAGAATATTGGAGTGGGTAGCTATACACCTCTCCAGAGAATCTTCCCAACCCAGGACTCAAACCTGGGTCTCCTGCATTGCAGGCAAATTCTTTACCATCTCAGCAACCAAGGAAGCCCATGCTGTAATTGTGTGTATAGTATTATTATCTGGTGTTAGTATCTTTTATTTGGTGTCATTTATTCTGTACATTTCTTCCATTGAATCAGCCATACCAACTCTTTTCTTTTTATTTTCTTCATTTCTATTTTTTCCCACCTGTTAATATATAAGCAAAACTGGTTATAAATCATTTCTTCATGAATTTAAAACAAGCATAAAATATATTCTCAAAATAATAATTTAGACATATAAACAATGTCATCTGATAAAAAGTATGTATTTTATTCCAGAATAATAACACTTAACAACATAAAATTAGTAATACAAAGTTCAAACTAAATATAAAAATAGGGATATTTCAGATGCTGGAATTTATCAGTATATGGGTTTGATTTCCTTTTTTATTTACTTAACCAGGAAATACCTGTTTTACTTGTATTTCATACAATGTTATAGTTTAGACTGTTATTATTTAAGGATCACTAAAAACCCTTTCAGGTTTGCTTCAAAGTTTCTTTCAAAAATAATTGTATTTAATATTTCTAGTCAGTACTATTTAAAAAAATTTTTCAGATGAGCAGGATAAAGATATAGTAGCCAATTAAGTCTTCACAAAATTAAGGAACATTGTTGAATTGACACAAAAAACTGAGATTTTTGCATGAAAAAAGCTTCAAAATGTAGATTCTGATATTTATTGCACAGTACTTCTTTTCTCAAATAATCAAGTGTGCTTTGGCAGTTCTGAGATCTACACATTTAGAATTTTAATTAAAGTCATACAAGTTCTAATTTGTATAAATGCATTTTCAAATTGTATAATTTAAATCTAGCACACTAATTTTAGCAATCAATATATAGAACATTCACGCACAGTTATCTAGTTCATTGTAAAATTGGTCACATCTCTTCTTTGTTTTGATGATGAACATAAATGACCCTAGATGTGAGTTCTTAGGTATTTAATTTAGCAAAGAGCTTCCACTTGTACTGCATTTACATGGGATTTGTAATTTCAAGGTAGAAATATTATTTTAAATTATGGCTAGAAAATCCTGAGACATACATATTTAAAGTAATTAAAACTACATTCGTATACAGAGAAAAGCCATTCCAAGCTTTGCAAGTGATAAGGAACTATTATTGTATGGCAACAATCATAGGTTTACAAAGATTTTTAAATTTATGAGTTTTTATTTTGGGAGAGGTACAAATAAACCAAGAAAATCTCTGTGTTTTTTTTTTTTTTTTCAGTCCTAGTCCTCTCTAGAATTATATCAATAAATCATAAATAAATGTTACCCATCCTTTCATTAATATTTTGTAAATTCAAACAAGAATGAGACAGAGCAAAAGTGAGAAAATATTAGCAATTTTTTAGATGAAGGAATCTGATTTTTGATTGTTAATGAAAAACTACACCAGACAAGTTACAAAGACAAGGAAGACTATAAAAACTGTGACAAGAGCAGGAGAGATTGAACTCAACTCCACTGAACTGGATTTGGACATGTGTGTCTACTAATTGGTACATATTGGATTTAAACTGTTACATTCTCACAGATACTGAAATCAGGGTACTATCTTCCTTGATTATCAAAGGGAACCTTCTAGGATCAAAGGGAACCTCCTAGGACCTTGAGAAGGACACTCATAGGTTATAAAACCCAGAACAAGCTTGGAGAAGGTTACATCTCAAAGGGGCAGAGAAAGCATTTATAATTACAATTTTTCTAAGACAGGGACATCAGAGGCTTATAATCCAGATAGTTTTGTTGTTGTTGTTGTTGTTTAATGGTTTAGTCAAACTGAGAAAAGCAGGAAGGCAGGCCTAGACAGATCTAGGTTCCTCTGATTTCTTAGAAAGAAAGTGGTAGCAGAGTTGATTCCTTCTCAAAGCATTTCTACTAAGCATCTTTTTGGTTAAAGACACATTGGAATTAAAACATTTCCTATTAACATGTAAATATTCTCTTGGTAATCAAGCTTGTTCACAGACTAGTACTGTGAATGACTTACATGCCAAAATCAGATGGCATTTCTGGCTGAGAATTGTGCCCAGAGAATTTGTATTTTGTTTGGAAGAATAGGGGAGAAATGATCACTGTTATACATGATAAACTTGGAGAATATAGACCCAGTAGGATGCCACCATCAGGGACTAAGAAATTGCATTTGGATGAGACAAATTTAACTAACATTTACATTTTGCACTGAATTCTCAAAGTCACAACTGTTGTAGTTTTAATAAAAATTTATTCTTTTGTTATTTACAGAGAACTCAGAGATTGGAGGTTTACAAACTCACCTATGTATAAATGGGCAGAATTTTCACATATCCTTTGTGTAATTAGTTTATGCTTAGTGTCGATTGAACAAAAAAATGCACAACCTAGAAGTTGAGAGTTATGCTTTATTCAGTGGACATTTTAAGACTTCAAGCCCAGGAGATACCATCTCAAAAAATGCTGAAAGACTGCTCCAAAAAGGCAAGAGGAAGGAGCCAGGATATATAGAAGCATTTGCAATAAAAAACAGGTAGTCTCCCTTGTTACTATTTATAAAGAATAAAAATTAAATAAAAGAATAAAAATAAAAGAAAAATAGTCAGAAGAGCAAGACAGTTCCAGAAAAAATACCTACTCTGCTTTATTGACTATGCCAAAGCCTTTGACTGTATGGACTACAACAAACTCTGGAAAATTCTTAAAGAAATGGGACTACCAGACCACCTGGCCTGCCTCTTGAGAAATCTGTATGCAGGTTAGGAAGCAACAGTTAGAACTGGACATGGAACAACAGACTGGCTCTAAATAGGGAAAGGAGTACATCAAGGCTGTATATTGTCACCCCGCTTATCTAACTTATATGCAGAGTACATCATGAGAAACGCTGGCCTGGATGAAGCATACGCTCCGGATCAAGATTGCTGGAAGAAATATTAATAACCTCGATATGCAGATAACACCACCCTTAGGACAGAAAGTGAAGAAGAACTAAAGAGCTTCTTGATAAAAGTGAAAGAGGAGAGTGAAAAAGTTGGCTTAAAGCTCAACATTCAGAAAATGAAGATCATGGCTTCTGGTCCAATCACTTCACAGCAAATAGATGGGGAAACAATGGAAACAGTGACAGACTTTATTTTCTTGGGCTAAGAACCACTGCAGATGGTGACTGCAGCCATGAAATTAAAACACGCTTGCTCCTTGGAAGAAAAGTTATGACCAACCTAGACAGTGAATTAAAAAACAGAGACATTACTTTGCCAACAAAGGTCTATCTAGTCAAAGCTATGGTTTTTCCAGTAGTTGTGTATGGATGTGAGAGTTGGATTATAAAGAAAGCTGAGCACCAAAGAATTGATGTTTTTAAACTGTGGTGTTGGAGAAGACTATAGGGTCCCTTGGACTGCAAGGAGATCCAACCAGTCCATCCTAAAGGAGATCAGTCCTGAATATTCATTGGAAGGACTGATGCTGAAGCTGAAACTCCAATGATTTGAAGAACTGACTCATTAGAAAAGACCCTGATGCTGGGAAAGATCGAAAGCAGGAAGAGAAGGGGACGACAGAGGATGAGATGGTTGGATGCCATTACTGATTCAATGGACATGAGTTTGAGTAAACTCTGGGAGTTGGTGATGGACGGGGAGGCCTGGCGTGCTACAGTCCATTGGGTCACAAAGTGTCAGAAATGACTGAGCAACTGAACTCAACTGAACTGACTGAATAAAAGAAAACCAGATATATCAATTTAAGGAATTCAGTACTTTTCTCTGTATGGGAAGATACAAGAGTCTGGGCTCGTTGAAATCATTCCTTTGATATGCACCTCAGCTCTCTGGGGCCAGTATTCTGTGTTTTCATCCTGCGTTTCCTCAGGGTGCACCCTTGGTGATGGCTACAGCGGCTGACTGTTAGGTGGTCTTGGCAGTGGGCAGCCTGTTTGTCTCCATTTTGAGCTTTCTCAGGGCTTACTGTCAGGGCAGCCCAGATGTAATGGCTTCATGGCTGCAACATTCTTTGTTTACTGATATGACAGGCAATATTTTAGTTCTTATTATTGTTCTGACCTAGAGAATGAGCAGAATCCAAGGGATGACACTTAAATAACTAAAGCATGTTGAAGGAAAGTAAACTAGCAAAGCAGTGTTTCCGTTTACTAGGTAACTTCCTATGAAGGGGCAGTGTAAATATTTTAGACTTTGCATACCATAAGTTTTCTATAGCAACTGCTCAACTCTGCCTATATAGCTAAAATCAGCCGTAGACAATAATAGCACAGACAGTAATGAATGGATATGATTGTGATCTAATACAACTTTATAAAAGCAGGTGGTAGGTCAGATTTGGTCTATGTGTGTAGTTGCTAAGCCCACAAATAATGGGAACATTTGCTGATATGAAGATGGCTCTAATAATTAAATTCTTTCATAGCCTATCTGAGTTAATGCTCTAGTTGCAAACACATGGTGATATCCATGGTGTTAAAAAAAAAAAAAGGACAAGAACTAAGAATTTGCCAATAAACATGAAAGTGACAAGAAAAAGAAAGGGTCTCTAGACATAAATGTCTTTGGAGTTGAAAAGGGCAATTCATTAGCTGATTAGTGCTTGACTGGATTGAGAATAGCCAGCTCTCTTTTTTGTAATTTTCTATTCATCAATCTTGAGACGCTTTTGACCTGTGCATTTCAAGGGAGATTCCCAGGCTCACAGCTGACACTACTTACTAAACCTGATGCTGTCCCAATTGTAAATGAATAAATTGGTATTTCAGGATAAACAAAAGTATCCTGTGGTTTTGATTAGCTCAGTCAATCCCCAATGGCCTAATTAATTCTGGATGAATTGTTTAAATTTGTTTCTGGATTTGCATAGCTGAAGCCCAGTCTTCTGATGCTGTTGAAGAGCTGCCAAAATGCACAGCCAGTGTTCAATTCCCCATTCTTCACATCCATTTGCTCTAACATCTTAGAGAGACTGTAACTCAGTAAAATTTCATAGTGAAGGCAAATGCTCTGGATCCCATTTTCAGTTTTATCAATAATAGCAGTGCATTATGACTAACAGCAATCTCTCTTACCTGAACTGTTTTAATTAGGCAAACAATACTAAAGTCTTTTTTCAGTGGGAAATGTTCAAATTCTCTTTCACTGTGTGGAATGAATAGTTCATTCATTTAGCTCTGTATGCCTGACTGTATCTTTAAAAATGGTGAATTTTTTTCAATTTATTAAACAGAGCAAATAATGTGTTGTTTGATTGACTCTTGCATTAACATCCTAGGGTTTTCCAGAGATAAACTGAAGGAATGAACACAGGTTAACTTTCTTTCCTTATATCTGGACTAGCTTTTAACAGGCCACTGAGCACACAGATAACATACAGGAAATGGGTATTGATTAGGTGATTGCTTTAGCTTGACTGACGGATGAGTGTTCACAGCAAACTTCTCATGTAGGATTGTACAAGAAGTACTTCTATGCAATTTCTCATCCCAGATTACTACACTGAATTCCATCTATAAATTATCATATACTTTATATGAATTACTACAGCTAGCAAGATGATTCAGTATTTTATGCATTTAGATCATAATATAACATTTTCTCAAATCATGTATGATGTTTATACCAACAAATTGTACAAGGAAAAAGATACTTAATTACTTCAACATTTCATTGATATTTTTCACAACTTTTTAGAAATAGAAAAGTGATTATCATTATGTTCCAAGCCTTTTTTTAAACTTTTTATTTTATCTTGGAGTGGTTAACAATGTTGTGGTAGTTTCAGTTGTACAACAGTGTGATTCAGTTATACATGTACATGTGTGCCTGCTAAGTCACTTAATTCGTGTCTGACTCTTTACAACCACATGGACTGTAGACTGCCAGGCTGCTCTGCCCATTTTCCAGGCAAGAATACTGGAGTGGTTTGCCATTACTTCCCAACCCAAGGATCAAACCCATGTCTCTTATGTCTCCTGTATTGGTAGGCAAGTTCTTTACCATTAGCACCAATGGCAGCCCACTCCAGTACTCTTGCCTGGAAAATCCCATGGACAGAGGAGCCTGGTAGGCTGCAGTCCATGAGGTCGCTAAGAGTCGGACACCACTGAGTGACTTCATTTTCACTTTTCACTTTCATGCATTGGAGAAGGAAATGGCAACCCACTCCAGTGTTCTTGCCTGGAGAATCCCAGGGACGGGGAGCCCTGTGGTCTGCTGTCTACGGGATCTCGCAGAGTTGGACACAACTGAAGCAACTTAGCAGCAGCAGCACCACCACCACCACCACCACCTGGGAAGCTGTGTACATGTGTGTATTATTTTTTAAATTATTTTCCCATTTGCTGCTGCTGCTGCTGCTAAGTCGCTTCAGTCATGTCCGATTCTGTGTGACCCCATAGACGGCAGCCCACCACGCTCCCCCATCCCTGGGATTCTCCAGGCAAGAACACTGGAGTGGGTTGCCATTTCCTTCTCCAATGCATGAAAGTGAAAAGTGAAAGTGAAGTCGCTCAGTTGTGTCCGACTCTTTACGACCCCATGAACTGCAGTCTACCAGGCTCCTCCATCCATGGGATTTTCCAAGCAAGAGTACTGGAGTGGGTTGCCATTGTCTTCTCCAATTTTCCCATTTAGGTTGTTATATAACATTGAGCAGAGTTCCATGTGCCATATTGTAGGTCTTTGTTGGCAATCCATTTTAAATATAACAATGTGTACATGTGTGGGGAAAGAGCATATTAGCCAAGATGGCATTATCAGGCTCTCTTGCCCCACTTTTTGTAAATGATTGTGTAACAGCTGAGATCACTTATAGCACTGTGCATGCACACCAAGCAGTACTTGCTTGGTCACAAGCTACTTTGTGCTATAGGGAAATAAAAGCTCCACCTAAAAAGTGGCAGCATTACTGCTTCATCATGGCTGTGTCCTTTGGGTCAGCCATGAGGAGAGATTGTAGCATGTCAACTGCTACGGCTGCTTCATCAACCAAGAGAGAATACTGTTATGGCTTCTCTGTCAGCTAGGGGAAAGATTGTGTTGTGTTAGGTTATGCTATGGCTGCTGCTACAGCTGTTGCATCAGCCAGGGGAAAATAAACATGTCCGCGGTTACTATGGCTCCCAGAGTCTCTTTACAATCTCTTAGCTTGCACCTTGCCTACCCTGGACTCAGTGAACAGTGTGGACAGGGTGAACAGCAAGACAATTGGCGCTGTGAGCAGGATCTGCGAGACAACATGTAAATCTCAAACTCTTGGTAACAATAAATTCATTCTGTAAGCCTGTGAGTCTATGTTTTGCAAATAAGTTCATTTGTATCAACTTTTTTAGATTTCACATGTAAGTGATATCATATGATATTTGTCTTTCTCTGTCTGATTTCACTGAGTATGACTATCTCTAGGTCCATCCATGTGCTGCAAATGGCATCATTTCATTCTTTTTAATGGCTGAGCAGTCCATTATATGTATGTACAACATCTTTTTTTCTATTCATATGTCAGTGGGGGTTTAGTCTGTTTCCTTGTCTTGGCTATCATAAACAATGCTGCAACAAACATTGGGATACATGTATCCTTTTGACCATATTTTTTTCTCCAGATATATGCCCAAGGGTGGGATTGCAGTCATATGACAACTGCATTTTTTGTTTTTTTTTTAAGGAACCTTCATACTGCTTTCCAAAGTCATAGCCTTTTTTTTTTTTTTTTTTAACATACATATATTTAAGTTCAACCTCAAGGGCACTTACTTTGTAGGTGAATGTAAAGCCTGATGGGTCATGAGACATATTTTTTTCTCTTATGCTTGAATAATATCTATGAAAACTAAACCCATGTGATTTTATATAAGCAATACCTTTCTCAAAGTAATCATAATGTATATCTATAAACTGGGTGAAATGGTGCCTATCTTAACATAAGAGCACTTCAATAGCAATTCACTAGTAATAACATCTGCAGCTTATGGAGAATTTACTAAAGGCCAGGTGTAGTCATGCTGCTGCTGCTGCTAAGTCGCTTCAGTCATGTCTGACTCAGTACGACCCCATAGACAGCAGCCCACCACGCTCCCCCATCCCTGGGATTCTCCAGGCAAGAACAATGGAGTGGGTTGCCATTTCCTTCTCCAATGCATGAAAGTGAAAAGTGAAAGTGAAGTCGCTCAGTCATGTCTGACTCTTCATGACCCCATGAACTGCAGCCTACCAGGCTCCTCTCTCCATGGGATTTTCCAGGCAAGAGTACTGGAGTGGGGTGCCATTGCCTTCTGCAGGTGTAGTCATAAGTATTTTAAAACATCATATCTTATCTTCACAATATTTCTAAGGGTTAGATACCATCTTTTCATAAAAATGAAAAAAAAAAGAGAGAGTGATTTAAATCACTTGTGAAGAATCTTCTCAACAGTGTGCATTTGAAATCAAACCAGGTAAACCATCAAGCCACGTCTCAGATCTGAATCTTGCTGGTAATATAGTTCATGCCTTCATTCCCTGTGCTATGAAGGCTCCTTTGTCGGCATGTATCTTTTTAAGACAACGGCTTTACAGAATATCCAAAGATAGGGTGTTTTCTTTCTTCTACCAATTGTGTTCATGAACCTAAACTCCTCTTTTTGTGTCCTTATTGCATTTGGGAAAGTTCCTGTCTGATCATAAGATGTCTGGTGAAACTTCAATTATTTAATTCTTCCTGACTTGCCTGGTAGCTCAGATGGTAAAGCGTCTGCCTACAATGTGGAAGACCTGAGTTCAATCCCTGGGTTGGGAAGATCTCCTGGAGAAAGAAATGGCAACCCACTTCAGTGTTCTTGCCCGGAAAAGCCCATGGACGGAGGAACCTGGTAGGCTACAGTCCATGGTGTCGCAAAGAGTCGGACAAGACTGAGCAACTTCACTTTCACTTACCTGAGGGTACCATAATTAGAAAAAAATGTTAGGATCACTAAATATCTATTCATAGATATGAAGATTAAATAAATCAACTACTTAGAACAATGTCTTGGCAAATGTTAGGTAAAGAGTGAGTGAAAGTCGCTCAGTCGTGTCCACCTCTTTACAACTACATGGGCTATGCAGTCCATGGAATTCTCTGGGCCAGAATACTGGAGTGGGTAGCCTTTCCAGCTGAGCCACAAGGGAAACCCAAGAATACAGGAGTGCATAGTCTATCCCTTCTTCAGCAGATCTTCCTGACCTAGGAATTGAACCCAGGTCTCCTGCATTGCAGGAAGATTTTTTACCAACTAAGCTATCAGGGAAGCCTTGTTGACAATTATTTCCTTTTATTCTAGTCTTACAAGAAATGACTCTCTTGTTGGGAAACACTAAACTTGGTAGATATACCTTGAAATATCAGTACTCTATTATCCCAGACTATATACTTATCATGATAAAATTGTCCAGTTGTATACACTTCAATTTTTCCAAACCATAAACTTGAAATTAACTTGACTACTTTTGGTGTCTAACCAAATTCTCTGTTGGATACAATTTTTGTTACATCAGGTTCCAATCAAAAACTATTCTTCATAAAGAATTATTTTTCCAGCCATTAGTGTCATAAATATCATTGAATGGATGGTCTTATTCTTCAGTTTAAAATTCAACTGTATATAATTTATTTGAAAGAAAGAAATTAAATAAAATGGAACAGAAAAGTTGAATGGTAATTGTATTATATTTGTAAAACCACAAAAGGAATGTCAAAATCATGAATAAATAAAAAGGAAAATGAGACTGCCTATTGTGAACATGTAAAACTGCTTGAAGTATTATCAAAATACAGTCCTGTCTATAATAATATATTTTCCTTATTACTAGTTATAAAGTGAATAAGAATGAAATTCTACTTTTGAACACGAACCTGTTTGCTTCATTGTTTTATACAAAAATCTTTTATGGAAAAGTCTTTTTAAAAATATTTCCCCATAGCTTTTAAATCCCACCAATGGCACAGAGAAAAATGACCTTTGGCTTTAACTACAAAATACTTATATTTATGTTTGTGATTATAAGTCCTTCTTGTTTCTTTCAGAACTTGTGGAAGAAATAATTCTATTCTCACTTAAATTCTCAGAAGTTTCTTCACTAGTGGTTTCTTTTCCTGAGGATAAACTTGGGATTTCTTTTTCCTCTTCCTTATCAGATTCATTTTTCCACATTTAGACCTCTCTACTTTTTTCCTCTGTTCAGTATATTAAAGATACCTTGAGTACATATCTATTGCTTCCTCTGCATTGTCTTTATAACACTTGAATATTCTGCCATCTGTGTCATACTATAGGCTTCCACAAGGCATATAGATAGCTGAGTCCTTGGAAACATGAGCTGGCAGGGAAAGTTTCTCTAGCTGAGCTTCATTTACCAATGCAGAAAGAAAGTTTTATGTGAAATTATTCTTCAAGTTATGTAACAATTCATGTTTCTTCAAATTCTTCTTGACATTAGACTTAGTGATCCATACCAATCTGAAAGATTTGGCTTAAATTTGTATCTCACTGATTATTTGTATATTTTGAACACTTTTTCAGACTTTTCTTAGCCATGGATTAACTCATTCATAAAGCATTTCTTTGAGTCTCTTGTTGGTAGTTTTTTGGAGCTTTTTCTTATCAATTTTCAGAGTTTATTAATTCTATGTATAATAACTTTGCTGGCTTTGTAGATGGAAAGTATCTTTTCCTGCTTTGTGGCTTGCATTTTTGGTCCATTAATAGTGTCTTTAGAAATCTGTGTGAGGGTCAGGAAGCAACAGTTAGAACTGGACATGGAACAACAGACTGGTTCCAAATAGGGAAAGGAGTATGTTAAGGCTGTATATGGTCACCCTGCTTATTTAACTTATATACAGAGTACATCATGAGAAAGGCTGGGCTGGATGAAGCACAAGCTAGAATCAAGATTGCCAGGAGAAATATCAATAACCTCAGATATGCAGATGACACCACTCTTATGGCAGAAAGAGAAGAAGAACTAAAGCCTCTTGATGAAAGTGAAAGAGGAGAGTGAAAAAATTGGTTTAAAGCTCAACATTCAGAAAACTAAGATCATGGCATCTGCTCTCATCATTGCATGGCAAATAATTGGGGAAACAGTGAAAAAAGTGACAGACTTTATTTTCCTGGGCTCCAAACTCACTGCAGATGGTGACTGGAGTCAGGAAATTAAAAGACACTTGCTCCTTGGAGGACTTCCCTGGTGGCTCAGAAGGTAAAGTGTCTGTCTACAATGCGGGAGACCCGGGTTCGATCCATGTGTCGGGAAGATCCCCTGGAAAAGGAAATGGCAGTCCACTCCAGTACTATTGCCTGGAAAATCTCATAGACAGAGGAGCTCCATGGAAGAAAATCTATGACCAAACTAGAAAGCATATTAAAAAGCAGAGACATTACTTTGCCAACAAAGGTCAGTCTAGTCAAGGCTATGGTTTTTCCAGTAGTCATGTATGGATGTGAGTGTTGGACTATAAAGAAAGCTGAGCGCCAAAGAATTGATGCTTTTGAACTATGGTGTTGGGGAATACTCTTGAGAGTCCCTTGGACAGCAAGGAGATCCCACCAGTCCATCCTTTTAAAGGAAATCAGTCCTGAATAGTCATTGGAAGGACTGAAGCTGAAACTCCAATTCTTGGCCACCTGATGCAAAGAACTGACTCATTAGAAAAGACCCTGATGCTGGGAAAGATTGAAGGCAGAAGTAGAAGGGGATGACAGAGGATGAGATTGTCAGATGGCATCACCGACTCAATGGACATGAGTTTGAGTCAACTCCAGGAGTTGGTAATGGACAGTGAGGCCTGGAATGCTGCAGTCCATGAGGTCCCAAAGAGTCAGACATAACTGAAATGAACTGAACTGAACTGAACTGAACTGAACTGAATAGTATCTTTTGAAGAGCAAATGATCTAAATAATAATGTATCAAACATAAAAATCATTTCTGTAAAGGTAACTTTTTGTTACTTGTTTAAGAATAATTCTCTTCCATAAAATTTTGAAGATAATATTTTATTTCCATCATATATTATTATAAATATATTTATTTTTATTATAAATGTGTATAATTATATTATCATGCACTTTTGAAGTATCAAAGTTTTAAAATTGAATACATATTTAAGCACCTTCTTTTCTCTCTTTTCCTCTTTGTATCTTTAAGTTTCCATCTAAAATCATTTTCCTTTGCCTGAAGAAATGCCTTCAGAATTAACCTTAAGACAAGTTATTAGACATGTATTTTCTTACTATTTTTTGAAAGCATATTTATTTTAATTTGTATGTGTGTGTATTAAATTCTAAGATTGATTTTACTTTGTTTCATCACTTATAAAATATAATCCTAGTAGCTTCTTATTCCTATTTGCACTCATGGTATCAGTTACCTAACTCTCCTTACTGCAAAGTCAATCTGTATTTTTTCACCTACTTAATTTTTAGATTTGTCTTTTATTTTCTTCAATTTCACTACTGTCTATGTGTGGATTATTCTAGTGTTACATTTGCTTTGCTTGACATTTGATAATCGAAAACCTACAGATTAGATTCTCGATATTTAGAGAAATCTCTTAGCTACTATTTCTTCAAATACAGCTTTTACCCAATTACCTTTGTTTCTTCCTTCTGGGTTTCACATAAACCTGTTTTGCGTATATCTCAAATTTTGATTTTCTGCTTTTAATTCTGTAATGTTTCTTTTAGGCTCTTTCTCAGTTTATGACATATTTTTTTTATTACAGGTATAATCTGTTCTTAATGACATCAATTTAAGTCTTAATTTCAGGGTTTTTTTTTTTATGGGGTTGGCCAAAAACTTCATTTTGTTTTTCCATAAGCTGGCTCTAGTAGCACTTTGTTCTTTTTAACTTCATTCAAAGCAATTTTGTTTGATTGTATTGTGACAATTATCATATCAATGTATATTCAGTTTAGCTCAGTCACTCAGATGTGTCTGACTCTTTGCGACCCCATGGACTGTAGCACGCCAGGCCTCCCTGTCCATTGCCAACTCCTGGAATTTACTCAAACTCACATCCATTGAGTCAGTGATGCCACCCAAACATCTAATCTTCTGTCATCCCCTCTCCTGCCGCCTTCAATATTTCCCATTATCAGGGTCTTTTCTAATGAGTCAGTTCTTCACATCAGGTGGACAATGTATTGGAGTTTCGGCTTCAGTATCAGTCCTTTAAATGAATATTCAAGACTGATTTCCTATAGAATTGACTGGCTGGATCTCCTTGAGGTCCAAGGGACTCTCAAGAGTCTTCTCCAACACCACAGTTCAAAAGCATCATTTCTTCGGTGCTCAGCTTTCTTTATAATCCAACTCTCACATCCATACATGACTACTAGAAAAACCATAGCTTTGACTAGATGGACATTTACTGCAAAGTAATGTCTCTGCTTTTCAATATGATGTCTAGTTTGGTCATAATTTTTCTCCCAAGGAACAAGCGTCTTTTAATTTCATGGCTGCAGTCACCATCTGCAGTGATTCTGGAGCCCAAAAAAATAAAGTCTGTAACTGTACATTAAAGTTTATCAAAACTGGTAAATTTTTGTGTAGCCATTTTAATATTGAAGATAAAAGAAATAAATCCAACATTGTCAGCATATTATGCTTTATTATTTCAAGAAAGGTAAAAATGCAATTGAAATGCTAAAAGGAAAATTATGTGGCATATGAGAAGGTGCTGTGACTGATCGGATATGTCAAAAGTGGTTTGAGAAGTTTCATGCTGGAGATTTATCGCTGGAGGATGCTCCATGGTTGGGTAGGTCAGAGGAAGTTTATAGTGATCAGATAAATACATTAATTGAGAACAAACAGTATACCATGTGGGAAATAGCCAACATACTCAAACTATCCACTTCAAGTGCTGAAAATAATATGTACCAGCTTGGTTATGTTTATCATTTTGGTGTTTAGTTTCCAAATATGTTCAGCAAAACAGCCTTCTTGTCCATATTTCTGCAGGTGATTCTCTACTTAAATGTAATGAAAACATCCTGTCTTTTAAACAAATTGTAATGGGCGATGAAAAGTGGATACTGTACCATAATGTGGAATGGAAGTGATCATGGGGCAAGCAAAATTAACCACCAACAACCACACCAAAGGCCAGCTTCACTAGAATAAACCAATGCTGTGTATATGGTGGGATTGAAACGGAGTCCTCTATTATAATCTCCTTCTGAAAAACCAAGTGATTAGTTCCAACAAGTACTTTTCTCAGTTAGACCAACTAAAAGCAGCACTTGATAAAAAATATAGTCAACAGAAAACATAATCTTCCATCAGGATAATGCAAGACCGCATATTTCTTTGTTGACCAGGCAAAAACTGTTACAGCTCCCCTGGAAGTTCTGATTCATCCACCATATTCACAAGACTTTGAACCTTTAGATTTCCATTTATTTTGGTCTTTACAAAATTCTCTCAGAAAAAAGGAATTCAGTTCTCTGGAATTCAATTCCTTTGTGACCAGTGCAATATTTTCTACTTATATAATTTATATTTGGCTCTTTAATCAACTTATAATGTTTGTAGATTACATATTTAAGTTATTTTTTAGAATTTCTAAGCTGATTTTGCTTTCATAAACCTAAATTTTACAAACTTGATGTGTTTGTTACTGTTCTTATTTTATTTATCCTTATTCTCATAACTTGTTGTTCAGTTACTAAGTCATGTCTGACTCTTTGTGACCCCACTAACTGCAGCATGCCAGGCTTCCCTGTTCTTCACTATCTCCCAGAGTTTGCTCTTACTCATGTCCATTGAGTCAGTGATGCCATCCAACCATCTCATCCTCTGTTATTCCCTTCTCCTCTTGCCCTCAATCTTTCCCAACATCAGGGTCTTTTCCAATGAGTCAGATCTTCACATCAGGTGGCCAAAGTACTGGAGTTTCAGCTTCAGCATCAGTCCTTCCAATGAATAGTTAGGATTCATTTCCTTTAGGATTGACTAGTTTGATCTTGCTGTTCATTTTCATAATTATTCTCATAATGCTGTAGTCTTTTTTTGTGTGTGCCATATGATCCTTCATTGTTTACTGGATATTTTATTTAAAATTTTTGTAACAATAGTTAGATAAACTAGAATGATGTTATCTTAATATGGAGAGGAAGACTGTTTTATGAAACACCTAGACAAAAGTAGCCTGCAATTCACACATTCGCTAGTAGAGTGAGACACTTTAAACTCCTGTCACAGAGGGAGATGTTACCTATCCCATCTGTTCCATGCCTCTAGCTATGAGAAAACCACATAGGGCATTTAGGCTGCTCTGTCATCTTCTTATGGTAGAAAAATTCCCAAAGCAATATGACACCATTCAGGACATAGGCTGGGAAATTTCTCAATGTCTTATTTCTTTCCTAGTTAAGAATGAGAAAAAAAATTATCTCTTTCATATAGTCTTTAAAATGTATTATGTGTGCTAATTCGGGGTTATTTATTTGTTTGTTGCTGTTTTATTTCTTTAGTGGAAAAGTTTGTCCAAATTGTCTAATACATTGCTATTGAAGAAGTTTCTAATTCTTTTCTTAAATTCATTTTGTTTTGTTTTTATAATACAAATTGTGATATAAGTATATAATAGCTTATAGATAATCAATTAGCATAAACAACATTTTTTCATAATAAGTTAATGTATATATTGGCATGTCTAACTTAGATCAGACTTAACATTTATTCAGAAATCACTTATTTCTTAATAGACAAGGCCACAATAATTTCCCAGTTAAAGAGCTTGTCATTGACTATGGTTTTCTTACTATGAAAATAATTAATTAATTTCTTCTTTATTTCATAAATGTCTTTTATTGTGTTTTTTTACATTATTATCTGCTTTTAATTAATAATTCCTGTTAGTGGAAAAGAGAAGGGAAAATACATGTTATTTGAAAATATCACTGATAAAATATCTTCTAGGTATCATTCCTACAGTAGAAATTATAAGCATGATCAGCTCAACAAATTATGAGACTAATATTTAAATCAGTTAAGATATTCAACATAAGTATATACTTAGGAACTTGAAAAGATGTGTGTTAAGAAGAATAGAATTCTGTTTATGATAAATTATGATATACAGAATCGATTTTCAGTTACTAAAATGATTTTCTTTTATAAACTGGTGTTTCACAAATATTCAAAATATTTTCTTCCGTTTCTGTACTACTTGAAATTTACATATATTTTTACCATAGTTCTTATTGCTATTCCTATCAACTAGTTGCTATTGGAATAAAGTGGTTAAAGTTGTATTCAACTACTCCTGTCTGTCCAACTTCAGGTTCTGCTAGAGGAGAATTCAATTTTTCATTCCTTTGAAAACAAACACTTTATACTCCTCTAAGTCAAATTGTGAAAGTATAAAAAGACATCCATAGAAAAACTATTTTATTGCCTCTCAGCCTTTCCAAGTAAGAAAACAAAAGAAGCTGATCTGGAAATGGCCATCAATAGTCTTCATAATACGCGATCAAAGGAAACACCACAACTAGACTCTGGTTTCATCTTTGAATTATTCAGACAGCTTCCAATAAGAGGCCAAACTCATAGGTCAAAAAAAAGTACTGACATGATTCAAAAAGCTCAGTAATTTCTGTTATATCTAACCTATGTGCTTTTACCTTTGGTCAGGACATTAAATGACTTGTTGTCATGTGATGCCTGATTTTAAACAAGACCTTCAAATGTGCATCATTGGAGCTAAAGAGATAGAGTACTAAAATGAAAGATGCTTCACTGCACATAGCAGTTGCTTGCCTGTACATAACTAGCATAAGATATTTGTGGACAGAATGCAAAAAAAAAATGTTATCATTGATGTATATCTACAAAGTTGTATATTAATTGTAACTGATATAGAATTAAATTTTCAACATTTTTTCTTTGAAATTCTTATTTCTAAACTAACAACTATGATCACTAACATACACACAAACACTCAGATACAATCAATCTCACCTCTTTAAACTGACTCACATAATTAGTTTCATAACTATTGTTTCAGGTTGTGAATGTATTTCTAGGTATAAGCATTATTTCTCTATGAAACATATGAATGTGACATATTTTATAAACCTTTTACTTACCATGAAAGCATGTTGAAAGACCTTAGAATACAAGAATAACAATATTTAACATTTGTGATTTTTTGAGACTAAATCTTAGTCTGGTAATAACTAAGAGAAAGATGATGATGAGCATGTTAATTTTGTAAATAAAATAAATCTTGCAGCTAAATTTCTTAAGGAAAGCACTACTTGATTTTGAAGAATAACTTGTAAACATAATTATATTTGTGCATGTAGCTGTATATAATTATTAAGGAAAAGGTGAAATGTGTAGCATGAAACCTGTAGGAAAAAAGGTCTAAAGATTTTTTAATATACATATAAGTTAATAGCACATATTACTGAAATAATTTTAAAAATCATTTAAAAACATAATCTCCAAATTAACATAAAAGTTTTTGCTGTGCATGTTAATATTCCCTGGGTGAATAGTAATTCTTAATTCTAATTAGGCAAGCTCTCAAAAAATTACATTTTAAAAGGATGTCCTACATAATGTTATGCCAAATCTCAGCATTTATTTTAAAATATTCATGTTATCTAATTAGCATTGTAATATATAACTACAAAAAGCACAACTATTTGAATGGCCTAAGACCTAATACCAAATGCAAAACTTTAGTGAAGGTATTTCAAGGTGACTCAGTACCAACTCTATTATTAAATGTCAGAATAGCCTATGTTAACATGCTGTTTTCAGAATCAGATGTCTCATTATCTTGTACATGATTTTATGAGGAGCCAGAAACTGAAAGTCAGGAATGCTAACGAAAATTATTAATAATTCTTATGTGGTACCCTACATTATGTTATTACTTTTATAGTTTTCTGTCTTCCCTTTAAGTTTGGAATATAAATAAAAAGACATAAAGATACCCTATCTGCAAATATCAAAAATGTCATGTGTCTAATTAGTGAACTATATTTTGTTTTAGAGATTTTATATAATTACATATCTATAGAGAAGTACAACAGAGTGAATATTAGAGAAAAGATATTGAACATATTCCCTGTTGTCTTATTACTCAGTAAACATTGAAATAAAATGTGAATATGGATAAATGTCATTAAGGAACATTAAATTGTCAATACAAATGACTGGCCAAGACACTTGTTCCTCATTGCTTTCATTTCATTCAGTGATGTAATGAACAAAAGAATAAATTTGATTGAGTCTCTTCTGATAGGGTTTTTCAATTTCAAAATATTGCCTATCCCATTCTTTGACAACACAAAATAATGAGGGCTTAAATAACTATGACTTTTAGGTTTAAAGACAAGATCTTATATAACAGCACTTAACAAGTGCATGTAGGGGACAATATGTTAAATACTGGCCTTCTGAGACAAAGATATGTGCTATTTTTGATGTTACAATTTTTAATAGTACCAAACATTCAAAGAACTGTTTGTTGAATGTGCTCTGTGTGCTAAGTTGCTTCTGTCCTGTCTGACTTTTTGTGACCCCATGGACTGTAGCCCTCTAGGCTTCTCTGTCCATGGGATTCTCCAGGCAAGAGTACTGGAATGGGTTGCCATTTCCTCCTCCAGGGAACCTTCCTGACCCAAAGATAAAACCCACATCTTCTTGTGTCTCCTGCATTGGCAGGCAGGCTCTTTCTATAAAAGTCATTTGATTAGCATTTACCTTCCTCCTTAAGAGGTGGACAGGATTCAGAGAGAGAGAAAAAGTTCAAGTGGTGAAAAGGAAAGGAGGAGACAGCACTGATTGTACCTGATAATATTGATTGCAAACTAAAAGCCACCACTTTTGACAGTCAACTCCCCCATCATAAAAAATATCATCAACAGCAACAAAGGAAAAAAAGACAATTATAGTCTCTCCACTTCCACAGACATTTCAGTGAGAATAGTGATTTTGCTCTTTCTTTCCTGAAAGAGACTGAGCAAAATCAAAATACATGACTCCATCATAGCATAGGAACGATAGTGTGCTGGTGAATGTCATTGGAAAACTAAAGGGCAATTGTCATATGGATAAAGACAGGCGGGATTATCCCAGGCATTTCTCCTGGTAATAGGTGATGCTGGGAATGACACAGTTCATTCCCAACATTGGTAAAGATTGTCTGGAATCAGGACAGGAAATCAGATCCAAATTCAAATGATATTTCCTGCTATAGCATTATAATTAGAAATGTGTTTTATGGTTATTTATAATATATGTAAATTTTATGAATAAGGAAATGGCTTTACTGTACTCACACTGTGTGATAGAGGCAGCTGACAGAATTTTAGGAAATTGTTGTTTGGTTGGTGAACTTCAGTTTTCCCTCCTTCAACTTCCCAAATAAATCTTACTCCTTTAGAGTCAATTTATGTTTCCCAGCATAATGATGCATTTTACCCATTCAGCTATGCTAGTGTTCTCTGAAGCCAGCCAGCAATGATCTCACCTCACCCACAATATAAATCTATCAGTGAATAAACAACATCATTTTAATTTCAATGCCGGTGACACACTACATGTCGATTTGGCAGTTAAATAATTTATCTCTCTTCTGGGTGCAATCTGCCAGGCTTATTATAACTCTACTCCTGATATTCATTTCATGTTTAATAGTTCTGTGCCTCATGAGGATGCCTGTCAATCAATGAAACTGAAATGTCATTCTGACCTTTTATTGGAAACAATTTACTCTTTTTCTCATTTCATCACAAGCTTTTCTCCATTTTATACAATTTAAAAGCTTTAATTAGTTGTATTCAGAAACTTTACACTAATTAACTTTACAAAACTACATGCTCCTCAACATTCCTGACACTTTATCCTTTCAGAGGTTATCCAGTTGAGTCTGCCTGAAGATCAGAAACTAAGCGTCACAGCAGCAACGGTGGGGCAGAGTACCGTTCTGAGCTGCGCCATTCAGGGAACACTGAGACCCCCCATCATTTGGAAGAGGAACAATATTATTCTGAACAACTTAGATTTGGAAGACATCAATGTGAGTACATCAACAGAGGTTGTGTATAATTTGTGTATCCCGTGTGATATAGTCTAGACCTTGTGAAGTCTGAGGAGCTTAATGAAATCAGATATTACAATTGAATAGAATTATTACACTGCCATATCCATTCTACTGTCTGGAAGGCAGTTATGGAATATTTAAAATTATCCAAATCACTTGTTTAAGCATGGTAAGCACATTATATACCACTGTGTTGGTGAAATTGCCTCAACTTAAATCATAAAGTTCTGGGTCTAAGAATTTCTGTAATTACCAACAACTAATCAAATGGCAACCTACTCCAGTACTCTTGCCTGGAAAATCCCATGGATGAAGGAGCCTGGCGAGCTACAGTCCATGGGGTCGCAAGGAGTCGGACATGACTGAGCGACTTCACTTTCACTTTTCTTTCAGTCTTTATATACTAGCTATTAGAGTTGCAGCAGCATGTAGCTTACGAAGTGTTAAGTGGGTAAAGGCAGTTTTAGCTTCAAATACTTCACAATGTATTAGAACAACACATATTAATAAAATAAATAAATGGCTTATTTCCTGGAATGAAGGAATATATTTCATCACTGTTTATACCTAGAGATTCAGAATCTAAATTCAATAGGGTACAGCCCCAGTTGTGAGACAAAACCAAAACCACCACAGGAAATTAATTTCTTCCTTCTATGTTGTCTGTTGAAAATGAGCATGAAGAATTGACCATCATCTTAGATGATGGAAAGAAGTGAAAATTGTATGTTATGGGATGTCTGCAGAAATGAGTTGAGCCAATCCTTTTCCTTAGTGATGTATTTGTGTATAAATTTTAGTTATTTTTTTACTCTCGCTTAAGAGAGCCATCACCTATCCACTTATGCTTTGCTACTTCATAAAGAATCCCTAAATCATAGGTGCAAAATATTCACTCATATTTGTTACATTTTACTAATATTCTTGTTTAATGTCTTTGAAAGTTTCAAAAGAGAAATGACTCTAATTTTATAATTTTTTATTTTGATAAAATTTTTCTAACTTTGCTTATATCTGGGAAATTTCCTCAGGTTATATGGAGAATAATGTTTAATTCGCCAAGATGCTAAGACATTTTGTGCCATAATCTCAGGACCATTCAAAATTTTTTTTAATTTTATTTTATTTTTAAACCTCAAACACTGTATTAGTTTTGCCAAACATCTAAACGAATCTGCCACAGGTATACATGTGCTCCCCAACCCTCCCTCCTCCCTCCTCCCTCCCAACACCATCCCTTTGGGTCGTCCCAGTGCACCAGCCCCAAGCATCCAGTATCGTGCATCGAACCTGGACTGGCAACTCGTTTCATACATGATATTATACATGTTTCAATGCCATTCTCCCAAATCTTCCCACCCTCTCCCTCTCTCACCGAGTCCATAAGACTGTTCTATACATCAGTGTCTCTTTTGCTGTCTCGTACACAGGGTTATTGTTACCATCTTTCTAAATTCCATATATATGTGTTAGTATACTGTATTGTTGTTTTTCTTTCTGGCTTACTTCACTCTGTATAATAGGCTCCAGTTTCATCCACCTATTAGAACTGATTCAAATGTGTTCTTTTTAATGGCTGAGTAGTACTCCATTGTCATCTCAGGTTTGTGTTATGGGTTATTGTGTTTGCTTTTTTTTTTTTTAACTGAGGTAAAATGGTATATAATATTTTATTTGTTTCAGACATAAACCATAAAGCAATCAATCTTTGAGCACATTATAAAGCAATTACCATAATAAGTCTAGTTACCATCCATCATCATACAATTGACCCCCTTCACTCATTTCCCCAACTCTTTTATCCTTTCCAATCTGATAACTGCCCATCTGTCCTCTGTATATACAAGTTCTGTGCTGTATGTTTGCTTTGTTTTTTATACTCCATATATAAGTGAAATTGTCTGATTTATTTCATTTAGTATAATACCCTTTGGTCTGCTATAGAAAATGACATTTCCTTCTTTTTATTTGGCTGAGTAGTATTTGCTGTGTGTGTGTGTGTGTGTGTACATATACATGTGTGTGTGTGAGAGGAAGAGAGAGAGAAAAAGAGCTCTTCTCAGTTGCATCCAACTCTTTGTGACCCCATGGTCCACAGCCCACCAGGCTCCTCTGACCATGGTATTTTCTGGCAAGAATATTGGAGTCGGTTGCCACACCCTCCTCCAGTGTATTGTACTGACTCAGGGATTGAACTCGTGTCCCCTGCTTCTCAGGTGTATTTTTAAACTGCTAAGCCATTGGAGGGAAGCACTCAGCAGGTAAAGAATCTGCCTGCAATGCAGGAGACACAGGAGATATGCATTCAATCCCTGGGTCAGGACGATTGCCTAGTGGAGGAAACGGCAACTCACTCAAGTATTCTGGCCTAAAAGATCCCATGGAGAGAGGAGCTTGTAGGGCTACAGTCCATCAAGTCACAAATAGTTGAACAGAACTGAGCAACTGAGCACAAACACACACAAATATATATGCATCACATCATTATCCATTCATTCATGGATAGGCAGTAATTTGCTTCCATATCTTAATTGTTGTAAATAATGCTGTATTAAACATAGAAACACATATATCTTTTTGAATTAGTGTGTTCATTTTCTTAGGCTAAGTACACAGAAGTGGAATACCTGGATTATATGGTAGTTTTATTTTTAATTTTATTAGTAATCTCCATACTGTTTTCCATAGTGGCTGTACCAACTGACATTTCTACCAACAGTGTACAAGGTTTCCCTTTTCTCCACATCCTCTCTGGCACTTGTAGTTTTGGTAACTGTCATTCTAACAGGTGTGAGTTGATATCTTACTGTGGTTTTGATTTGCATTTCTCTGATAGTGATGTTGAACATATTTTTACGTGGCTGTTGTCAATCTGAATTTCTTCTTAGGAAAAATATCTATTTGGATTCTCTACCTAGGTTTTTGATTGGATTGTTGGCTGTTTTGCTATTGAGGTATTTGAGGTATTGATATGTTTTGGATAGTAACTCCTTACCAAGCATGTGGTTTGCAAATATTTTCTCCCATTCAGTAGGTTTTTTTTTTTTTTTTTTTTATCCTTTGCTGTCCAGAAGCATTTTATTTAATGCCCTCTACTTGCTTGTTTTTGCTTTGGTTGCCATTGTTTTTTTGGCTAAGAGCCCCAAAGTCCACAAGAAGTGTGAGATCAAGGAGCTTTGCTGTTGTTGTTCAGTCACTCAGTTGTGTCTTTGACCCCATGGACTGCAGCATGCCAGGCATCCCTTTCCTTCACTATCTCCAGGAGTTTGCTCAAACACAAGGAGCTTAGCACTTATGTTTCCTTCTAGAAGATTTTATGGTTTCAGGTATCACATACAAGTCTTTAATCCATTTTGTATTTACTTTTATGTATGGTGTAAGACAGTGGTCCAATTTCAATCTTTTGCGTATGGCTGTCCAATCTTCCCAACACAATTTATTTAAGGGACTGTTCTTCCCCATTGCATATTCTTGGCTCCTTTATTATTAATGTTATTATCTGTGAGTTTATTTCTGGGTTCTTTATTCTTTTCCATTGATATATGTATCCATTTCCATGGAAGACCATATTCTTTTTATTACTATAGGTCTGTAGTATTGTTTGTAATCAAGAAGCATGACGCCTCCAGCTTTGTTTTGCTATTCATTTTGACATATGGCAAAACCAATACAATATTGTAAAGTTAAAAAATAAAATTAAATTAAATTTAAAAAAAAAGAGTGATTACACTATTCAAGGTCTTTATGATTCCAAAGAAATTTTATAATAATTTGTTCTATTTTTTTCAAAGAATTTATTCATTTCTTTTAGGTTGTCAATTTGTTAGTGTATAATTATATATAGTTGGAGAAGGCAATGGCACCCCACTCCAGTACTCTTGCCTGGAAAATCCCATGGACGGAGGAGCCTGGTAGGCTGCGGTCCATGGGGTGGCTAAGAGTCTGATACAACTGAGCGACTTCACTTTCACTTTTCACTTTCATTCATTGGAGAAGGAAATTGCAACCCACTCCAGTGTTCTTGCCTGGAGAATCCCAGGGACAGGGGAGCCTGGTGGGCTGCCATCTATGGGGTCACACAGAGTCGGACAATTATATATAGTAGTATTTTATGATCCTATGCGTTTCTCTCGTATCAGTTGTAGCAATCTCTTCATTTTTAAATTGATTTATTTATTAATTGAAGGATAATACATAATTTTGTTCTTTTCTATCAAACCTCAACATGAATCAGCCATAGGTATACATATATCTTCTCCCTCTCGAAACTCCTCCTGTCTCACTCCCCTTCCCACCATGCTAGATTGATACAGAGCCCCTGTCTGAGTTTGCTGCAACATACAGCAAATTCCAGTTGGCAATCTATTTTACATATGGTAATTCAGATATGACCTAGATCAAAGACCTTATGATTATACAGAGGAAGTGACAAACAGATTCAAGGGATTAGGACTGATACAGTGCCTGAAGAACTATGGATGGAGGTTCCTAACATTGTACAGGACACAGTGATCCAGACCATACCCAAGAAAGAGAAATGCAAAAAGGCAAAACGGTTGTCTGAGGAGGTCTTACAAATAGCTGAGAAAAAAAGAGAAGTGAAAGGCAAAGGAGAAAAGGAAAAGTATAGCCATTTGAATGCAGAGTTCCAGAGAACAGCAAGGAGAGATAAGAAAGCATTCCCCAGTGATCAATGCAAAGAAATAGAGGAAAACAATAGAATGGGAAAGACTGGAGATCTCTTCAAGAAAATTAGTCATACCAAGGGAATATTTCATGCAAAGATGGGCACAATAAAGGACAGAAATTGTATGGACCTAACAGAAGCAAAAGACATTAAGAAGAGGTGGCAAGAATAAACAGAAGAACTATAAAAAAAAGATCTTAATGACCCAGATAACCACAATGGTGTGATCATTCACCTACAGCCAGGCATCCTGGAAAGTGAAGTTAAATGGGCCATACGAAGTTCACTACAAACAAAGCTAGAGGAGGTGACAGAATTCCAGTTGAGCTATTTCAAATCCTGAAAGGTGATGCTGTGAAAGTGCTGCACTCAATTTGCCAGCAAATTTGGAAAACTCAGCGTGGCCACAGGACTGGAAAAGGTCAGGTTTCATTACAATCCCAAAGAAGGGAAATGCCAAAAAATGTTCAAACTACCACAAATGTGCACTCATCTCATACTAGCAAAGTAATGCTCACAATTCTGCAAGCCAGGCTTCAACAGTATGTGAACTGTGAACTTCCAGATGTTCAGGTTGGATTTAGAAAAGGCAGAGGAACCAGATATCAAATTGCCAACATCCATTCGGTCATAGAAAAAGCAAGAGAATTCAAATAAAAACACATCTACTTCTGCTTTATTGACTATGCCAAAGCCTTTGACTGTGTGGATCACAACAAACTGTGGAAAATTCTTCCAGAGATGTGAATACCAGGCCACCTTAACTGCCTCTTGAGAAATCTGTATGCAGGTCGAGAAACAACAGTTAGTAACAGACATGTGACGACAGACTGGTTCCGAATTTGGAAAGGAATATGTCAAGGCTGTATACTGTCACCCTGCTTATTTAACTTTTATACAGAGTACATCACATGAAATGCCTAGCTGGATGAAGCACAAGCTGGAATCAAGATTGCTGGGAGAAATATCAATAACCTCAGATACCCAGAAGACACCACCCTTATGGTAGAAAGTTAAGAGGAACTTAAAGACTCTTGATGAAAGTGAAAGAGGAGAGTGAAAAGCTGGCTTAAAACTCAACATTCACAAAACTAATTTCTTGGCATCCAGTCCCATCACTTCATGGCAAATAGATGGGGAAACAATGGAAACAGTGACAGACTATTTTCTTGGGCTTCAAAATCACTGCAGATGGTGACTGCAGCCATGAAATTAAAAGATGCTTTCTCCTTGGAAGAAAAGCTGTGACCAACCTAGACAGCATATTAAATAGCAGAGACATAACTTTGCCAACAAAGGTCCATCTAGTTAAAGGTATGTTTTTTCCAGTAGTCATGTATGGATGTGAGAGTTGGACTATAAAGAACAATGAGCGCTGAAGAACTGATGCTTTTGAACTGTGATATTGGAGAAAACTTTTGAGTTCCTTGGACTACAAGAAGATCAAACCAGTCAATTCTAAATGAAATCAGTCCTGAATATTCACTGGGAGGACTGATGCTGAAGCTGAAACTCCAATACTTTGGCCACCTGATGCGAAAAACTGACTCATTGGAAAATACCCTTGATGCTGGGAAAGGTTGAAGGTAGAAGGAAAAGGGGGCAGCAGAGAATGAGATGGTTGGATGGCATCACTGACACGATGGACATGAGTTTGAGCAAGTTCCAGGAGTTGGCGATGTACAGGAAAGCCTGGGGTGCAGCAGTCCATTGGATTGCCAAGAGTGACACATGACTGAGTAACTGAACTAAAATGAATGTAAGTTTCCATGTTACTCCATACATCTCACCCTCTCCTTGCTTTCCCCATGTCTGTAAGTCTGTTCTCTATGTCTGTTTTCCATTGTGCCCTACAAATAAATTCTTTGGTACCATCTTTATAGATTCTGTATATATGCCTTAGTATACAATATTTATCTTTCTCTTTCTGATATACTTCAGTCTATAGGCTGATATACTTCAGTATAATAGGCTCTATGTTCTTCTACCTCATTAAAACTGATTCAAGTGTGTTCCTTTTTATGGCTGAGTAATATTCCATTGTATATGCATACCACTACTTATTTATCCATTCATCTGTCAATGGACATTTAGGTTGCTTACATATTCTAGCTATCATAGATAGAGCTGCAATTAATATTGGGGTACAAATGTCTTTTTCAGTTTTGGCTTCCTCAGGGTTATATGCCTAGGAATGGGATTGCTGGTTCATATGGTGGTTTTATTCCTAGTTTTTTAAGGCAACTTCATTCTATTTTCTATAGTGGCTGTATCAATTTTCATTCCCACAAACAGTGTAAGTGGGTTCCCTTTTCTCCACACCCTCTCCAGCATTTATTGTTTGTAGATGTTTTGCTGATGACCATTCTGACTGGTGTGAGGTGATGCCTCATTGCAGTTTTGATTTGCATTTCTCTAATAATGAGTGATATTGAGCATCTTTTCATGTGTTTATTAGTCATCTGTATGTCTTCCTTGGAGAAATATATGTTTATGTCTTTTTCCCACTTTTTGATTAGGTTTTTTTTTTTTTTTTCCTGGTATTGAATTGTTTAAACTGTATATCTTGGAAATTAATCCTTTGTCAAACTGTTTCATTTACTATCATTTTCTCCCATTCTGAGGGTTGTCTTTTCACCTTGCTAATAGTTTCCTTTGCTGTGTAAAAGTTTTTAAGTTTAAGCAGATCCTACTTGTTTATTTTTGTCTTTATTTCCATTACTTTAGGAGGTGGGTCATAGAGGATCTTACTTTGATCATGTTTTCTCCCTAAGTTTTCCTCTAAGAGTTTTATAGTTTCTGGTCTTACATTTAGGTCTTTAATCCATTTTTAGAGTACCTGTGTGTATGGTGTTAGGAAGTGCTCTAATTTCATCCTTTTACATGTAGCTGTCCAGTTTTCCCAGCACCACTTACTGAAGAGGTTGTTTTTGCCCTACTGTATATTCTTGCCTCCTTTGTCAAAATTAAGGTACCCACAGGTGCATGGGTTTATTTCTGAGCTTTCTGTCTTGTTCCATTGGTCAATATTTCTGTTTTTGTGCCAGTATTATACAGTCTTGATGACTGTAGCTTTGTAATATAACCTGGAGTAAGGAAAGTTGATTCCTCCAGCTCCATTCTTCTTTCTCAAGTCTACTCTGGCTATTCAGGATCTTTTGCATTTCTATATGAATTGTGATTTTTTTTTCATTTCTTATTTTATTTATTTGAGATGTTTTTTCTTTATTTTTCCTTAGGTGAAAATGTGGATTTTATCTGCCCCACCCCCCCTGCAAAAAAACACAGTCTTTAGTTTAATTTCTATTGTTTTATTTGTAGTGTCTATGTTATTTATTTCTGCTCTGGTATTTATTATTTCTTTCTTTCTAATAACTTTGGATTTGTTTTTCGTGTTTTTCTCAATTCCTTTACTTTTAAGAATGGATTGTTGATTTCCAATTGTTCTTATTTCTTGAGGGAGGCCTAAATTACTATGAATTTCTCTCTTAGAACTGATTTTCCTACATTTCATAAATTTTGGAGCACTGTTTTTCTACTTTAATTTGTTTCTGGGAACTCTTGATTTCTCTTTGATTTCTCTCAGTATTATGTTGTTTAATGTTACATTGCTAACTTTTTTAGCTTTCTTCTTGTAATTGATTTCTAGTTTTATAGTATTGTGGTCAGAAAAAAAAATGCCAAATTGATTTCAGTCTATTTCAATTTATTGAGGCCTTTTTTTCTGGCTTAATATGTGATCTAACCTAGAGGAAATTCCACGTGCACTTAAAAATATGTATTCTGCTGATTTTGAATTGATTGTTTCATATATATATATAAAGGTCAACTGCTATATTTTTAAGTCCAATTTTTAAAATTGATTTGTCTGGATAGTTTGCCCATTGATGTTAATGAGGTATTAAAGCTCCCTACTATTATTTTGGTGCTGTCAATTTCTCCCTTTAGGTCTTTTAATATTTGCTTTATATATGTAGGTGCTTATTTGTTGAGTGGCTATATTTACAAGTTGGATTATATATTTATGTCATTCCTATCAACTTGACCCCTTTATCATAATACATTATCTTTCTTTGTCTTTTATAGTTTTTGTTTTAAAGTCTGTTTTGTTTGATATAAGTATAGCTATACCAGCTTTCCTTTTGTTTTCATTTGCACAGGATGTTTTTTTCTATTCTTTCACTTTCAGTCTGTGTGTAACTTTAGACCAGAAATGAATCTCATAACCTAACTTTGCTAAATAGAGTATTCTTGGTTAGATATTTTTGTTTGTTTTTTTGTACCTTCAGCACTTTGAATAAATCATTCTACTTCCTTCTGGCCTGCAAAGTTTCTGTTAAGAAGCTAGCTGATAGGTTTAAGGGGATTTACTTTGGAATTTACTTGTATGTAAAAGGTAGTTTTTTGTTTCTTTTTGTTTGTTCCTTTTGCTTTTTTTTTTTTTTTTCTACTTTTAAAATTCTCTCCTTTCTTTATCTTTTAACATTTCAATTACAATGTGCTTGGTGTGGATCTTTTTGAGTTCATTTCTTTTAGAATTTTTTTGTGCTGCCCGGATCTGAATGTGTTTTCTTCTCCAGGTTAAAGAAGATTTCAGCCACTATTTCTTGAAATGTATTCTTCTGGGACCCATCTAATCTGAATGATATCCTCTAATCCATAGAACTCTTAAGCTATTTTTATTTTTTTAGTTATTATTAGTATTATTATTATTTTTTTTTTAGCTGCTCTCTTTGGGTGAGTTCCACTGTTCTGGTTTTTAGGTCGCTGATAATTCTTTGCTTCATCAAGACTGCTTCTGAACTTTTCTAGTGTATTTTTAGTTCAGTTCTTATATTCTTCAGCTCTGTGACTTCTTTTTTATACTTCCCTACATTTTTTTATGTCTCTGTTGAACTTCTCACTGTGTTCACCCACTGTTATGCATGTTCAGAGACAATTGCTTTAACTCTTTATCAGGTAAATTAAATCTATATTTTTAAGTTTTTTTTTCCCCCTTATGGTTTTACCTTATTCTTCTGTTTGTAACATTTTTCTTTATTTCCTTATTTTCTTGTTTCTCTATGTTTCTATGTTTCTTTATGTTTTTCTCATTTCTCTATGTTCTCTGAGTTTCTTTCCATGTATTAGGTGAAACATCTATCTCTCATAGTCTTAAAGGTATAGCCTTGTGTAGGCATTGTCATTTTTCAATCTTGCCTTAGTACTGCTTGATTCTAGAATCTTCCTGATTGCCTAAGCAGTCCATTGTATTCTTGCTAGCTTCCAGTTGTTGAGACCATACCAAACCTTGTCAGTGTTACTGATAAAGAGACATTTGTAAACACCAAGGTTTAGGCTAATTGGAAGCCAGATCCACAAGCAGGAGCTTTTAAAAATGCAAATATATACATTCTTGTGAACTGCCTTCATTACCCTTGCTAGCCTCAGATCAGGTGATTTGAAAATGTATCCTTGGATACAGTTGCAAAAACCAGGGTTCCAGATGAGTGTATAATGTCCTTTCTGAGAAGTACCAGTGAGCTGTATCAAGGCCAAAAGAGGGCATGAAGATGGCATCCCCAACCTACATTTGCTGAGAACTCTTTGCAGCCTCTAGGCATATTGTAAATCTGAAGCTGATGTTCAGGCTGATCATCCAGGACAAATAAAGAAGCCTTTGTCACAAAAAGTTTGAGGGTGTCTGTGTTGTATCCTGGGAGTGGTAGCTTACCAAGAACTTTCTTTCCAATTATTTCAAACCTATAGGGTCAAGAAATACAGACCCCCTTGGCCACTGAAGCCCAGTGATCAAGGAGTGTCCCCTGTATGGTATGAATGTATGCTTGCCAACTTATGTGGGGCCACAGAATTGGGGTGAGCTTGCCAGCTTCAGCAGGTTCATAAGAGGGTTTGTGGATGGAGCAAAGTCATCAACTTCAACAGGACTATGAAATCAGGGAGGAGCAGAGCTGGAGCAGCCTACTGCCTGCAGCAGGGCCACATGAGGCTCATGGGAGAGGTGAGATCACTGCTTTCAGTGAGGCTTTGGGAGAGTATGTGGATAGGGTAAGCCAGCTAGCACTAGCAAGGTAGAGGGGTCACAGAAGCTGGTGCTCCCCGGTGCTGGCTCTTCCAAGGTGGGGTAGAAGAGCAAAAATGGCTCCCATCAGTGCTTCTATTCCCAGAGAAAGCCTCAAATGACTCCTAAAATTAGCTAGTAAATCTCCTTCACTTGGGGTCTAGATATTTTTCAAATTGGTGCTTTTGCAGTGGGTCTTGGTGTCAATGAGTCTACACATAAGCCCTTTGAAAGCAGACTCTCCATTCCTCACAGGCTTTTGGGTATCCTGAATGCAAGCCCCACTGATTTTCAAAGCCTGACTTTTGGAGATTCATATTTCCAGTGCAAGTTCTCAGGTTAGGGTTGCTTGAGGTGGGACTGGAACTCCTAGCTCCTCAGAATGAAGTCTGTAATTGTGGACTTCCTCCTGCTAGGGTCTTGCTGCACTGGGTATGAAGTGTATTGAGAGTCTGAGTCTCTGCCTCTTCTACCATATCAATGTGGTCCCTTCTTGCAGAGAAGCTGTTAGCTAGATCACAGCTCTTTCTCTGAGGGAGTTGATCAATCTATAGTTGTAGAATTGGTATGTAGGTGGAATGAGGTAAGTTCTATGCCACAATCTTAAACCACTCTCTGCATTTTTTGTTGTATTTTCTATCTTCATCCTTACTATCAAGCTTACTAGAGTTACTTTAAAGAAGCTAATATATTCAATGTACTTCAGTTTGGATACCTCAAAATAAGATCATTTGAATTGTTTCAAGAATAAGGACATGGAAACAACCTAGATGTCCATCAGCAGATGAATGGATAAGAAAGCAGTGGTACATATACACAATGGAGTATTACTCAGCCATTAAAAAGAATGCATTTAAATCAGTTCTAATGAGGTGGATGAAACTGGAGCCTATTATACAGAGTGAAGTAAACCAGAAACAAAAACACCAATACAGTATACTAATGCATATATATGGAATTTAGAAAGATGGTAGCAATAACCCTGTATACGAGACAGCAAAAGAGACAAAGATGTATAGAACAGTCTTTTGGACTCTATGGGGGGGGGGGATGATTTGGGAGAATGGCATTGAAACATGTATAATATCATATAAGAAATGAATCGCCAGTCCAGGTTCAATGCAGGATACAGGAAGCTTGGGGCTGGTGCACTGGGATGACCCAGAGGGATGGTATGGGGTGTGAGGTGGGAGAGGGGTTCAGGATTGGGAACACATGTACACCCGTGGCGGATTCATGTTGATGTATGGCAAAACCAATACAATATTGTAAAGTAATTAGCCTCTAATTAAAATAAATAAATTTAAATTAAAAAAAAAGAATAAGGGGAAGTATGCTATGAGTGATATTCATGGAGTTATAATATGTGGACAACATGCAAAAGTAGACACATTCTTGTGCAGGGACCTTATAAATTACTTTGCTTACTTTCTTATTCTTGACTGTTATAGAATCTAGAAATTTCCAGAGAAAAAATGATTACAGGTAAGTTAGAGCTCTCAAATAATGTAAATATAAGATGATTCTGGCATCAATAAATTGCATTTATTAGATGAAATTATTTTGGGCATATTTCACACAGTATAAAAATATTGAGAACTTAAAAATTCCAGTATTTACAAAGTTTCAATTTCATATCAAGCTATATTTAATTAAGTTGAACAAACATTCATAATCTATAGTGTACACAAAACTACCAGCTTTTCAAGTAAAGCTCTGAGGAATATCCAAAGATGCCTTTGAAAAAAGGGATATTTATTCAACTACCTGATATGCTCCTGGAATTTTCATAGGGTGCTATGACATCATCTTCCAAATTATCAAAATTCATTTAAATGCATTTACTAATAAAACCAAAATATGATATTAAATAGTTATAAACTATCATTTGTGATAGTCTTTATATTTGTTTCTGCTTAATTAAAATCCACTAATATAAAGACTTCACCATATAAATATACATATTTTTAGTACTGTCTCTGATGGACATCTGTTGTGATTTTTGGTTACTGAACCCCTTTAAATATTTTGGAAATGTTTTGATTTTTGTCAGCCCCAAAGTGGAAACCAAAATTCTTACTTAATCTGCCTTCTTGAGGGGGCAGATATGTGAATCAGATTATAATAAAGAGAATGCTGAACAAGATTTCTTTTTATAAGAAAGAACAGGCAAATGCAGGTGCTTCACAGAATCTACCCTCCCCACCCATCCTTCCTAGTGAGCACTGTGGCAGCAGGATCCCACTTTCAAGGACATGAGTAACAAAAGGTCAGGAGTTGCTCAGCATTCAACTTCACTGTGTTCTCCAGGTGGCCACTTTCAGTATGTGGCCTGTGCATCTTTCCTGCCCTCTCATTCCCTAAGCTGATGTGCTGATATCTTGGTTATTCTATGACCTTCCTAATATCTTTATTAAATCTTTGTCCTGCTTAAAACTAGAAAAATATATTCTATTGTTTACCACTACAAATGTTGTCTAATTATTTTTTTTCAATTTAATATGTTAAGAAATATTGGTAATTATATCTCCTAAATGTATTTTCAATGTCCTATGTGGATTTCAGATGTGTTGAAAGATCAAGATAATCTTACTATAGTAAAATATATTTTAATTTGTTTATAAGCAAGGAAGACTTTCAAAAATTCAGATATGAGTCAGTTTTCATACCCTGTTAGTGTATTGTCTGTTTTCTCAAAAGTGGGTCTCAATTCCATTAAACTGTGTAAAGTTAAATTTATCATTGCATTTTAAGTCAAAGAAAATCAGTAACAATTTGTAATATTTTCTGATTACTTAATATATATAATATTTAGTATTTATTTACCTACTCAATACATGAATACCTTCTGATTGCAAAAGATTAAAATAATATAGACTTTTTTAAAGCATACTTACTCTTCACCTTTATATCCACTTACTGCTATTCTCAGGTGCAGAAATCCTGTGAATACACTTTGAATCCCCTTCCCATGGACCGCAGATATAGTTTTGTTTATTTAATGATATATTTATATTACATCTCATTACCTCACTAGCCTTAAAAACGACTACATGAAGCAAGAAATAAGTTCCTATTTACACACATGAGGATTTATGCTAAGAGAGTTGTTCACCCCAAGTTGGTGAGCTTCTAAATGGTACACTTTATCTGTGGGAGAGGGAGAGGGTGGGATGATTTGGGAGAATGGCATCGAAACATGTATAAATGGTGAGCTTTTAAATGGGATGTTTACATGGTCTAATTTACTCTAGATCATGAGCTTAACCATTGCATGGAAGTGAGAAGCTCTGTAGTGTTCTGCTGCCCTTTGTAAAATGGATCCCAGATAATTCTGACTCCTATATATTACAAATAGGTGTGTTATACTCTGATATTTGTGCAGGACTGATGATCAATTGATGTTTGAAGACATTCACTTTGCCTGTTTTGCAGGCAAATGATTAAAAATGAGACTGCTGAATTACTGGAGGAAAGATAATACAGAGGTTTGCAACATAGGCTGGGGATTCAGACTATCTGCTGCTGCTGCTGCTAAGTCGCTTCAGTCGTGTCCAACTCTGTGCGATCCCATAGACAGCAGCCCACCAGGCTCCCCCGTCCCTGGGATTCTCCAGGCAAGAACACTGGAGTGGGTTGCAATTTCCTTCTTCTCAGTCTATCTAGAACCCAGTTAATAAAAGTCTCTTGGAAGTGACATGTCCTCTAGCAAGTTATGTAACCTCCTTGTGCCCCAGCTTCTTTTTCTGTGAATTGAATATGCCAATAGAATGAGTTCATATTTTTTGTGAGATATTTTCAGCTGGTAACACTCAGTAAGTCATACTGTAAATATTCAATCAAACTAGTTACTTTGTATTTTCCTCTCTCTCACTTCTTTCTACTACTCACTCTTCCTTTTTCTTCTCTTCTTCCTAATATTTATTTCAAGGAGCACTGACATTTGCCTGAAATAATGTGAATAGAACATAGGATACATATAGTAATAACAGAGTTGGAGACTTGCAGAAAATGGCAGAACCAAATTGTATCCAGCCATAGCCACTGAAATTGGAAGATTTGTTTCTATTCATGCAACTTTAAAATCATGCTGCTGTATCTCCCTATTAGCAATCTTGTATTAATCCTTCATCTAAAGATATGCCATTGCATTCAGTTAGCTATTATGTATTCATCTATCTTTTTTGGTATGTCCTCAATCCTCTTTCCCAGGGACGGGGGAGCCTGGTGGGCTTCCATCAATGGGGTCGCACAGAGTCGGACACGACTGAAGCGACTTAGCAGCAGCAGCAATCCTCTTTCTGCCCAAGGTCCCAAAAGAGATAACTGGCTTATTTTGATCACCCAGTTTTGGATGAAATGTGACACCCAAGCTTCAAATCTGGTATTGTTGTGGCTGAACGTGAGTCATAATTCTGATCTGATGGTGATAAGGGGATGAAGATGAGGATGACAAGATATAGAGTAAGAGTCTTCTATTCAACTTACTTCTCTCCAGCTGCTTTCTGGTTTGCAATTTCCTTTTATTAAGGAAGGCTTCCCTGGTGGCTCAGATGGTAAAGTGTCTGCAATGCAGGAGACCTGGGTTCGATCCCTGGGTTGGGAAGATCCCCTGGAGAAGGAAATGGCAGCCCACTCCAGTACTCTTGCCTGGAAAATCCCATGGACGGAGGAGCCTGGTAGGCTACTGTCCATGGGGTCACAAAGATTCAGACAGGACTGAGCGACTTCACTTTCACTTTCACTTTATTGAGGAGGCTTGATTAAGGAAGGCAAGGTGACTATATAGACAAAGATATAGAATTGAGAGGAATGTGGATAGAAAAAAGAAATCACTGACAGGATTGGTGGTCAGAAGTGAAGAAAAGAGAGGATTTGAAATATAGCATTTTTTTGAGTGTCTTGACTTTACCAAGAAAAGTTTCAGTACATCTCTGGAAAGAAAAAATTTTTTTCTTGATTTTGGCTGAGAAAAATATAGGTTTAAATATCCTGTCTGTATTTTATTTTTAATATCTGTATCTTTCACCATTCATTAAGTTATATTACAATCTGGCATATACTTAACATTGAAATGAAATTATATGTTATCAACCTAGATTCCAATCCTAGTTTTGCTATTTTTTAGCTGTGTGACCACAACAAATTGATTGAAGATTAAGCTTCTATATCTTTATCTACTAAGAAAGTATTATTGTAAAATTAAGTGACATAAGTGCTCAATAAAAAACATGTTATTTTATCACTATCGTTAGATTGATTTTATATGGCATTGTAGATCATGGTGAATAGCTGAGCAGAGCCCCATGAAAATATTATTTTGAAAATTACCTAAGTAATAAGCATAACTATGACTTTCACCAACTTTATAGGTAGACCTGTTAGATAAAATGCAGAACTTCTAGGTTAATTTCAATTTCAGATATATGATAAATCAATTTTTAACATAGGTATGTACCTACCAAACGTTGCATGTGATATGCTTATATAAAATATTTCTTATCTATCTGAAATTCAACTTTAACTAGATGCCATACATTATTTGTTAAGTCTGACACTCAATTTATATGAAACTCAAATTAGTTTGAATATTGCATTATGCTACTCTTCTAAAAATATCACTCAGTCTTATATCACTGATATGAATTTTTGAAATACTAAAAGTTCATCTGAAGGAAAATCCTGGGTTCTGTAAATTCTTTTCATTTTCTCATTCTCAAGATTTATTATGTGATTTTTATTTTTTACATCTATTTAACCTATGAAAGAGGAAAGTGAAAAAGTTGGCTTAAAGCTCAACATTCAGAAAACTAAGATCATGGCATCTGATCCCATCACTTCATGGGAAATAGATGGAGAAACAGTGGAAACAATGGCAGACTTTATTTTTGGGGGCTCAAAAATCACTGCAGATGGTGACTGCAGCCATGATATTAAAAGACGCTTACTCCTTGGAAGGAAAGTTATTTCCAACCTAGATAGCACATTGAAAAGCAGAGACATTACTTTGCCAACAAAGGTTCATCTAGTCAAGGCTATGGTTTTTCCAGTGGTCAAGTATGGATGTGAGAGTTGGACTGTGAAGAAGGCTGAGCGCCAAAGAATTGATGCTTTTGAACTGTGGTGTTGGAGAAGACTCTTGAGAATCCCTTGGACTGCAAGGACATCCAACCAGTCCATCCTAAAGGAGATCAGTCCTGGGTGTTCATTGGAAGGAATGATGCTGAAGCTGAAACTCCAATATTTTGGCCACCTCATGCAAAGAGTTGACTTATTGGAAAAGACCCTAATGCTGGGAGGGATTGGGGGCAGGAGGAGAAGGGGAAGACAGAGGATGAGATGGCTGGATGGCATCACTGACTCGATGGACATGAGTTTGGGTAAACTCCGGGAGTTGGTGATGGACAGGGAGGCCTGGTGTGCTGCGATTCATGGGGTCTCAAAGAGTCGGACATGACTGAGAGACTAAACTGAACTGAACTGAACCTGTCTAGTAACTGTGTCCAACACCAAGTAGATGACTGAAAAAAAAAAAAAAATAGTCTATTGAATGGGCAGATGTTTACTGTTTCATGGAATATACTGTCCACAGCTGACATTATTGCTCAATGTGGCATCTGGAACTCAATTTCCCATCTTTTCTAGCATTCCAGGAGCATGGCTTTCATTTCCAAGATCATCTCAGGGTTCAAGAGGGCTATGGGACCTCCAGTTACCAATTTATATTCCATCAAGCTATAATCAAGGCTCATAGTAGTACAAAGCAGGTGAAAGATGAATGGCACTTGTTCCTGGAAGTCCCACACTCTTTATAGGTCACTGATGTGCTGTTATTGCAATAACTATACCAGGAAGACCTGTAAATACAATTGTTTAGCTGGGCATAACTGCTCAGCTTTCAGTTACAAAGGAGACCAATCTCAAACTCTCTTTACAAGGCCATCTAAGAGGATATAAGATGTTGCAATTATGCTTTGTCTTTCTGCATTGATTAAATATGATTATCCCTCTGAATTCAAATGTGAACAACTCTACATACCATTTAAGTTCCATCTGTAGTTCTATCTGTTTCAACTTATTTCTTTCATTGTTTTGCTTTTGCAGTCCTTTGGTGGCTCAGGTGGTAAAGCATCTGCCCGCAATGTGGGAGACCAGGGTTCAATTCCTGGGTAGGGAAGATCCCCTGTAGAAGGAAATGGCAACCCATTCCAGTACTCTTGCCTGGAAAATTTCATGGCCAGAGGAGCATGGGGTTAACAGTCCATGGGGTCGCAAACAGTCAGACATGACTGAGCGACTTCACTTTCACTTTTCAGTTTCCTTAATATTTTACTAACTGCTTTTTCATTCAGTCTGATGACTTTTCCTTCTGATCATTCCCAAGATTGCTTTATCTCTGCAATTCATTTGATGTAACTTTCACCATGTATAGTTGATCTACATTTAAAACAAAGCATTCTGTTGGAAAAAATCACAGATAATGAAACAATTAAAATAAACATTTTGTTTCAAATCAGGATCCAGTTGCTGGTGTGGCAGCTTGTCATATTACTAGGTTTTTTTTTTTTATGCTAAATTTTCTAGTATATAGCTGGAAAAACTAGCACTGGATGATAGACTATAAAAGCATAATAAATAGAATGTTATTTATATGTCTGGATTACTAAAGCCATTAAATGCTTAATATAGAATATTATATTCTATTCTGGTTTAAAAAAAAAAAGTTTCAAGGTATATATTGTTCTTCAAATTTAGAAGTAAAATCCCTAAGCCATATTTAGTTCCTAGAAACAGAAGATATTCTTTTACTTAATTTTAGCATTAAAACAGTGTAGAAATATATCTTTTTCCTTTAAATGTGGGGTTTTTAAAGTTATTTTCAGCTGAGCCACAGGACTTGTGGGGCATATTTATTTTCATATATTTCATATATACATAAAAGGGACAGTTTTACCTTTAGTCCATTCATTGGTAACAGCCCAAATTACATAAAACCAGGTGGTGTTAGTGGTGAAGAACCTGTCTGCTAAGGCAGGAAATGGGAGAAACATGGGTTCTATCCCTGGGTGGGGAAGATCCCCTGGAAGAGGAGGGCATGGCAACAACTCAGTGTTCTTGCCTGGAGAATCCCAGTGACAGAGGAGCCTGGCAGGCCACAGTCCATGGGATTTTAAAGAGTCAGACATGACTGAAATGACTTAGCACAAACAATTAAAATTATTAAATTTTCTTTTTAACTTTTTTAGAACCCTGAAGTGTTATGTTTTAATATGGGACATATTGGAGCACACAATCAAAACTAGTTATTTAAAAAGAAAGCAATTGTCTTTTTTCTTCTCTAGACTATAAACAAGCCATCTCTTTTTCCCTTCAACAAAAATGTAGACACAATGTTTATAACACATTATTCATCATGTAATTTTTTATCACTGACTCATTTTTAATATAAGACTGAGGCCACTGTGGCTTTTAAAATCCAAGTGAAATCAGAGAATATTTATGATTTAAAATCTTCCAAGACAAATCAAGCATGGAGCTTTGGCAGGGCTGAGGAAGTTGAATTCCCCCCACAAATATACAACATGAAATAGGTATTCATCTTTCTACTAAATATATGTTATGCAGTTTCATAACATTTGATAACTTGGTGAAATTGCACGTAATTATAAATATTGCCTAAAAATATTTAATTTGCATTAAAATTAATATTATTCCTAAATTGCTTTTTTCTTCTGCTGATATTGTAGAGCACTGCATTTTATAATTCAGTTCTCAAAGAATCTTAAAATCAGTCATTAAAAAGACTATCTTAAAATGTGTTTGCCTAGATTCTTTGGGAACTTACTCTTGCAAAGTTTATCTAATCATAGTTAAAGATAAAATGAATGAGTGGAATAAGTAGAATAAATATTCCACTCATTCATGTGGAATAAATATTCCACTCATTCATGTCGGAATGAGTGGAATAAATATTCCACTCATTCATGTCTGAATGAGTGGAATAAATATTCACATATCAGTTTGTTGAGTACCTGGTATTTTTTTTAATTTTTAATTTATGTTCCATTTTCAAACTTATGGAAGATCATATCATTTAAATACATTTATGTGGAATAGTAGTAGGGAAATAGGACATCACTGTGACATTTCTCTTTTCTTTCAGCAAGGACCAAGGCCAAATATCTATACAAGATCTGGAAGTGATCAGGCTTGTTTTCTCCTTTTTTTTTTTTTTTTTTTCATTATCATGGCTCTGAAACTAGGGCTCTAATTACTTTTTAAGCTGATATATTCCAAATCATAGTTCTATTTTAAATTTTTCTTCTGAGCACTGATATATCCATTTCAATGTGCAAAATTCAAGGCAATAATTTTACCCTTAAACCTATAATATTTGTGTCTTTCCCAGTTCATGTAAATGTAACCACAAACTGAGTATGGCTAGAATTATTTCTCAGTTTTGTCCTTAAATCTAATGTGCCATGCTGCTGCTGCTAAGTTGCTTCAGTTGTGTCCGACTCTGTGCGACCCCATAGACGTCAGCCCACCAGGTTCCCCCGTCCCTGGGATTCTCCAGGCAAGAACACTGGAGTGGGTTGCCATTTCCTTCTCCAATGCACAAAAGGAAAAGTGAAAGTGAAGTCATTCAGTCATGTCCAACTCTTTGCGACCCCACGGACTGCAGCCTACCAGGCTCTTCCATCCATGGGATTTTCCAGGTGAGAGTACTGGAGTGGGTTGCCATTGCCTTCTCCAGCTGCCTTAGTTTAACCTCTTATCAGTTCTTGCCTTCAAACTTCATCCTTGGCTACTGAGATTACCCTTTTTTTCATAATACAGTCAGACATAGCTCCATAAAATTTACATCTGGAAATTTCACTTTCCTCTTTAAGAACCTTTAATGACTTCTTGTCAGTTTCAGGAAAAAGGAAAGATTAAAATTGTTTAATGTATTCTTAAAAGCCTATTATCTATTAATTCTTCCTACATTTCACCCATGTTCACTCTTTACTACAAACTTTCCAAAACACCACCCATTCTCTGTTGCGTGCATGCTAAGTCACTTCAATCATGTTCAATTCTGTGCATCCACATAGACTGTAGTCTACCAGGCTCCTCTGTTCATGAGATTCTTCAGGCAAGATTAGTAGAGTATTCTTGGGAATCTTCCCAACCCAGGGATCTCTTACATTTCTTGCATTGGCGGGCAGGTTCTTTACCACTAGCACCACCTGGTATGTTATTACTATTAGTTTTGTCAAAAACATTCTTCTCTCATTTGGAAAACCTTCCCTTGCCCCTTCCATGTACCTAAATCCAGTTCTCCTTTAAAAATAGACAAATACTTTCTATGCCTAAACTTGATTTGTTTTTAAGTTCTTTGCCTAGTAACTACATTACATACTGTATCACAATAAATCTATGAATATACTTCTTTCTTTTCTGGACTAGAAACTCTGAACAAACTCTGTCTGTTCAATTTCATGTTATGATGTTAGCACTATATGGACAAAGAAAATAGTCAAAAATTTTTAAATGCTCAAATAACAAATGACATAGTGACATGTTTTATATTTTCAAATCTGCATTACTTAGTTTGTTTCTGGGCTTTTTTATAGTTAAAATCTTGGTAGGGATTTTATTTATTTATTTTACCACATCAAGGATTATCAATCAACTGATGTTTAATGGCAGTCAATCATTTAAGCCAAGCATAGCTCAATAATTTTTGGATTCAATTTCTTTAATAACATTTCTGATTAAACATATTGATTTTTTACTACACTTTCAATTTAATCTTCTACCATATGCAATAAAGTGGATAAAAAAGATGAGGAGAAACACATATTTGATCACTGTTTAATCTTTATGATCCCCAAATGTTGATTCAACTGCTACACTATTCCAGGCACTCAGCTAGATGGTAAGAATACATCTACAAGAAATATCATTTCAGGCCTCGACATGTGGGCCTTCTATCTCATAGGCAGAAGGAATCAAGACAGAAAATGACTGCATTACATTCAATAATACAGTATAAAACAGCTTGATACATATATACATTTGTATACTTCATATATTAATATATAAATAGAAAACAGTAGTTAAATTTAAGTTTTTAGAGACATAAAGACATTTAAGATTATATTGGTTTTGCAATTGAGAGGATACTTAGATGAAGGAGTGCTGGATAAGTAGTTTTGCAAAGGTATATGGGCTTCAAATGGCATGGTTCCTTAACAGACATGATGGTCCCTGTTATGTCTTAGAGTAAGTGAAGGCAATATTTTAATAAAAGACTTGAACATATCAAATAAAATCAGTGTGTTCCATTTGATTTTAGAGCATACTTACATTTATAGCATAAAAAGCAAGGAAACTAAATATTTACCAACCATTCTAAATTATCATTTTTGAAAAGTGTATCAACTCATTTACTTCTGAACACAGGACATATGTAAATTAACAGCATACCTACATGCATACAAGATGAGGGTTATGTTGATTTTTAATGGTATAATTTCAATTATTGCTTTGTAGTTAACTTTTGTCCTTTCATTTTGGTTCATATATGCAGACAGAACTATAATTTGAATGAATAATACATCCATACAATTTGAAGCCATTTTTAAGTTCCTTAGCAAAAGAAACTAGCAAGCCCCATTCAAAGATATATAGCTCATGCCAGTTGATCTTACAAACTATCTAAAATACATATAATTAATTTTTCAGGAGACTTTTCATTGCTGTTCAATTGCAGCTAAGTTTATTCCAGACCTTTTAAATAATGCCCAGTTTGTGAGAGATATTACTGCTACAAAATTTATGTTCAACAGAAAGAAAAAAAAAAAAGGAAAAATTATAGTGGGATAATTGCTTCACAAGCACCAAGAAATCATAGGGTTTAAAATCAAAACTGTATTGCATAGTTAAAGGCAAAATGGAGAATTTTTGACCCCCAATCACTTTTCCAGTAACTGTTGATTCTAATTTTTCTTTTCTTTGTCCTTTTCTTCAAGAAGCAAAGCTTACAACTTGGTTTAAAATAAGCAGTATGATGGATATTCCTGTTATATGGATATAACAGTATCCATATAAACTATCACAGTTATGTTTCTGAGTACTCAGTGTTTTATACAGAGAAATTTAAGAAGGCTGTTAGAGATGATTAAAGAGAAAAGCTGTAAAAAGTCATCTTATTTTGTTATTCCTTCAAGGATTTGTTTTTTATTTCTGTTCAATTTAGCAGAGTTTTGACAAAGGTTGGAAACATATACTTTATTCCTTAGAGTACACACTATTAAATATTAGACGAGGGAATAAAAACATAAACATTTATTTTTTGCTTACTGGAGAAACTTCATCCAGAGATGTGGGAAATTCAAGTTATGTTTGAGGAGCATGTATATTGGCAATTGCTTATAAATTACTGCTTTTCTTCCTGAAAATTATTTATGACAGATAATTTAGTAAATATTATTAAATTTATAACTGATGTTCAAAGATATTTATATTATCATGATTCATAAACTCTTCTTTCAATGGGAAAAGTGAATTGTAATTTTACAACTATTGTCTAAAAATAATGAATCAACTATTGTTCAGCAGGAAGATATTAATTCCTCTTCCCTGAATCAAGGTAAATTGAAAGTGGTCAAACAGGAGATGGCAAGAGTGAACATCGACATTGTAAGAATCAGCGAATTAAAATGGACTGGAATGGGTGAATTTAACTCAGATGACCATTATATCTACTACTGTTGGCAAGAATCCCTTAGAAGACATGAAGTATCCCTCATAGTCACCAAAAAGAATCTGAAAAGCAGTACTTGAATGCAATCTCAAAAATGACAGAATGATCTCTAATCGTTTCCAAGGCAAATCATTCAAAGTATTCCAAGTCTATGCCTCAACCACTAAAGCTGAAGAAGTTGAAGTTGAATGATTCTCTGAAGACCTACAAGACCTTCTAGAAACAAAACAAAACAAAACAAAATGTCCTTTTCATCATAGGGGACTGCAATGCAAATGTAGGATGTCAAGAGACATCTAGAATAACAAGCAAGTTTGGCCTTGGAGTACAAAACAGGACAAAGGCCTTGGAGTACAAGCAGGACAAAGGCTAACACAGTTTTTCCAAGAGAATGCACTGCTGATAGCAAACACCTTCTTCCAAAAACACAAGAGATGACTGTATACATGGACATAACCAGATGGTCAATACTGAAATCAGATTGATTATAGTCTTTGCAGCTGAAGATGGAGAAACTCTATACAATCAGCAAAAACAAGACTGGGAGCTGACTGGCTAAGATCATGAACTCTTTCACCAAATTCAGATTTAAATTGAAGAAAGTAGGGAAAACCGCTAGACCAATCAGGTATGACCTAAATCAAATCCCTTATGATTACATGGTGGAAGTGACAAATAGATTCAAAGGATTAGAACTGATAGAGTGCCTGAAGAACTATGAATGGAGGTTTGTGACATTGTACAGGAGGCGGTGATCAAAAATATAAAGAAAAAGAAATGCATGAAGGCAAAATGGTTATTAGAGGAGGTCTTACAAATAGCTGAGAAAAGAAGTGAAAGGCAAAGGAGCAAAGGGAAGATATAACCATGTGAATGCAGAGTTCCAAAGAATAGCAAGGAGAGATAAGAAAGCCTTCCTAAGTGATCAAGGCAAAGAAATAGAGGAAAACAATAGAATGGAAAAGATTAGATATCTCTTCAGAAAAATTAGAGATGCCACAGAGCATTTAATGGAAAGATGGGTACAATAAAGGACAGAAATGGTATGGACCTAACAGAATCAGAAGACATTAAAAAGAGATAGCAAGAATACATAGAAGAACTATACAAAAATGATCTTAATGATCCAGATAACAACAATGGTGTGATCATTCTCCTAGAGCCAGGCATCCTGAAAAGTAAAGTTAAGTGGGCCTTAGGAAGCATCACTACAAAGCTAGTTGAGTTGATGGAATTCCAGCTGAGCTATTTCAAATCCTAAAAGATGATGCTGTGAAAGTGCTGCACTCAATATGCCAGCAAATTTGGAAAACTCAGCAGTGGCTACAGGACTGGAAAAGATCAGCATTCATTCCAATCCCAAGAAAGGCAGTGCCAAAGAATGTTCAAACTCATCTCACACACTAGCCAATTAATGCTCAAAATTCTCCAGTCTCGGCTTAAAGAGTATGTGAACCATGAACTTCCATATATTCAAGCTGGACTTTAAAAGGCAAAGGAACCAGAGATCAAATTGCCAACATCTGTTGGATCATAGAAAAAGCAAGATAACTCCAGGAAAACATCTACTTTTGCTTTACTCATTATGCCAAAGACAGACTAGGTGGATCACAACAAACTGTGGAAAATTCTGCAAGAGAGGAATATCAACCACCTTACCAGCCTTCTGAGAAATCTGTGTGCAGGTCAAAAAGCAACAGTTAGAACTGAGCATGGAACAATGGACTGGTTCAAATTGGGAAAGGATTATATCAAGGCTATATATTTTTACTCTGCTTTTTTAACTTATGCAGAGAGCATCATGAGAAATTCTGGGGTGGATGAAGACTGCCAGGAGAAATATCAATAACCTCAGATATGAAGATGACACCACCCTTATGGCAAAAAGTGATGAGAAACTAAAGATTCTCTTAATGAAAATGAAAGAGGACTGAAAAACCTGGCTTTAAACTCAACATTGGAAAAGCGAAGATCATGGCATCTAGTCCCATCACTTCATGGCAAATAGATGGGGAAACACTGGAAACAGTGGCTGACTATATTTTTCTGGGCTCCAAAATCACTGCAGATGATGAATGCAGCCAGGAAATTAAAAGACTCTTGCTCCTTGGAAGAAAAGCTATGACAAACGTAGACAGCATATTAAAAAGCAGAGACATTACTTTGCCCTCAAATGTCCATCTAGTCAAAGCTATGGTTTTTCCAGTAGTCATGTATGGATTTGAGAGCTGGAACATAAAAAAGGTTGAATGCCAAAAATTTTATGCTTTTGAACTGTGGTGTTTGAGAAGACTCTTGAGAGTCCCCTTGAGTGTGAGGAGATCAAACAAGACAATCCTAATGGAAATCAGTCCTGAATATTCATTGGAAGGACTGATGCTGAACCTGAAGTATTTGGCCACCTGATGTAAAGAACTGACTCCTTATAAAAGACCCTGATGCTGGGAAAGATTGAAGGCAAGAGGAGAAGGGGATGACAGTGGATGAGATGTTTGGATGGCGTTACCAACTCAGATGGACATGAGTTTGAGCAAGCTCCAGGAGTTGGTGAAGGAACAGGGAGAAGCCTAGCATGCTGCAGTCCATGGGGTTGCAGAATCAGACACGACAGAGTGACTGAACTGAACTAAACTGAAGGACAATAAACAGTTTTGTGTTTAACTTAACAAACCTTTTTCAACATGCCTGAACCAAGTTATGCAAATGTCTCCTCAGACTTTGAACTAGCTTTACCAATTTTCTGGTTCTCTCATTGTTTTTCAACTGCTCAGTCATGTCCAATTCTTTGTGATCCCATGGACTGCAGCTCACCAGGTTCCTGTTCTTCACTGCCTCCCGGAGTTTGCTCAAATTCATGTCCATTGAATTGGTGATGTCATCCAAGCGTTTCCTCCTTTGTCATGCCCTTCTCCCCCTTACTTCAATCTTTTCTAGCATCAGGGTCTTTTTCAAAGAGTTGGCTCTTTACTTCTCGTGGCCAAAGTGTTGGACCTTCAGCCTCAGCATCTGTGCTTTCAATGAATACTCAGGGTTGATTTTCTTTAGGATTGACGCATTCGATCTCCTTGCTCTCCAAGGGACTCTCAATTCTCCTCCAATGCCACAGTTCAAAATCATCAATTCTTCAGTGCTTAGCCTTCTTTATGATCCAATTCTCACATCCATACATGACTACTGGAAAAATCATAGGCTTGACTACATGGACATTTGTTGGCAAAATGGTGTCTCTGCTTTTTAATAAGCTGTCTAGGTTTTCCATAGCTTTTCTTCTAAGGAGCAACTGTCTTTTAATCTCATGGCTTCAGTCTCCATTGCAGTGATTTTGGAGCCTTAAGAAATTAATATCTGTCACTGTTTCCATTGTTTTGCCATCTATTTACCATTAAGTGATGGGATCAGATTCTATGATATTCATTTTTTTTTTGAATGTTGAGTTTTAAGCCAACTTTTCACTCTCCTTTTTCACCTTCATCAACAATCTCTTTAGTTCCTCTTTGTTTTCTGACATTAGGATGGTGTTATTTGCATATCTGAGGTTATTGATATAACCTCATTGATATAACCTCTCGGCAATCTTGATCCCAGCTTTCACTATATCCAACCCTGCATTTCACATGATGGACTCTGCAAGTAAGTTAAATTAACAGGATCACAATATACAGCCTTGATGTACTCCTTTCCCAATTTGGAATCTCTCATTAATGAGATAAATAAAATTTGCCTCAATGTTTTCCATGTATGGATGTGAGAGTTGGACTATAAAGAAAACTGAGCGCCAAATAATTGATGCAAGGAGATTCAACCAGTCTATCCTAAAGAAAGTCAGTCATGGACATTCATTGGAAGGACTGATGTTGAAGCTGAAACTCCAGTACTTTGCCCACTTGATGCAAAGAAATGACTCACTTGAAAAGATCCTGATGCTGGAAAGATCAAAGGCAGGAGTAGAATGGGATGACCGAGGATGAGATGAATGGATGGTATCACCAACTCAATGGACATGAGTTTGAGTAAGCTCTGGGAGTTGGTGATGGACAGGGAATCCTGGTGTGCTGCAGTCGATGGAGTTGCAAAGAGTCGGACACAACTGAGTAACTGAACTGAAAAATATTTATGAGGAAGCTTTAGGCTTGAAGCATGAGAAGAAACAAGGTAATTTTAAAGAAATATATGAAAATTTTATTTGTAGAGATATTATTATGAAGGTAGAAATGGACAAATAATATTCAGGAGGCACAGAATCAACTACTCCATTGCTATTCTGCCTCTTAGTATAAACTGCTCATGGAGAATGAGGTTTTCCTGGCTAAAGCAATACTGAAAAATGCTGGGATATATATGATCAATTATTAATTTGTCCTGAAAGCAATGTACTTAAGTGTTGTTTGTTGGTTTGTTATTAAACAAATGTATTATGAAAATGTTTGGAATAAAGCCAGATGGCATTTTGCCTCAAATTCCTATTGAGAGAACAGGTAGAGAGCAAGTGAGAGTCTGTTTTGTTTGGTTTTTGTAAGTGTATATGGAGCAACTCTATCAAGCAGATGAGGGAAAAAGCAGGAATGAAATATGACTCAAAATCTTAAGTCTTAGTGGATTAAAAATGAGAGTACTGTTGGTAAAAACGGAAGAATCTTGTGAATTGGATTCTTGCTGGAATTAGAATGTCGCCTGCACATGAATATGTTTACTTTGAAGCATTCAAATGACATCCTATAGAAAATAAATGTGAATTGAAGACACAAGATTTATTATCCATCTTATCTACTCCAAGTGTAAAATGACTTATACTGAGTGTAAAATGATTAATAAATTACTGTTATTTACTGTTTTGGAGATCCTTCAACTTTCCAGTTATAATTATGATTTTAAGATTGCAAATTCTATCAGTTTTAGCCTAAGAAACCCACTTATATCATGTCATGCTTATGATGGGAGGGGTATTGGTATTCCCATTTGTCAGACAAGAAAGGCTCAAAGAAGGTAGATAATTTCAACGGGTGAGCTGAGCCGTACTGTTAGAGTAGCTGACTGACACAAAAAGCAGAAATGAAAGTAACATATAAGCCTTTAGTCGCTCAGTGCAAAAGTGTAAGCAAGCAGCTGAATTAGAGAAAAGGTTACCTTCTTTCATCGCTCCATTTCTCCCCGGTGAGGGTGCTAGTTAAGGACTGGGGGATCACTGACTACTAAGAGACGTTGAAAAAAAGGGTCCTGCAGCTTTATGGACCTGGAGGAGGAGATGAGGGAAGGGTAAGCTCTAAGAGACCAAAGAACTAAATACTAGGAAGAGTGGAAAAAAGTGTATCCACCGTCCCCTGGTTTTATCCCCCTGTGCTGTAGATAGTGTGTGGTGAAGACGCCCCCTAGTGGACATGCTTGGACTCTCAATACTGATGACCCAAGCGCACAGCCGGCCTGGGCATCGCACAGGCCTTGACAGCTACTCCCTTCAGAGTGGTGGATGCATTGTCTGTTCAGCCCGGCTGGTGTGAGGAACTCAGCTTTCCCTACGAGTCCTGCCCAGTAAAGCCTTTGTAACTGCCTGTGGTCAGGCCTCAAAGATCACACATAGATTTCCGACCAGGAGGCCAGACCCAACAATTTCGGCACAAACTGATTTAAACAAAATGTGTATCTGTGAGACTTGAAAAAAATCAATATTTTCTTCAATTCAAAAGTTCTGGTGTCACTAAAAACTTTTTTAGTAAATTATGACTTTATTGATATTTCTATAATCTCTTGCAATTTGACCATTCCTTACCAATATATTTATATTTTTGGAAATGTTTATCGTAATGCGGGATAGAGAACAGAGGAGTTGATAGAGGTTCAGATCATGAGGCCCCTTACAAGAGGAAGGAGAGAGCAACTATGTGCTGGCATTTCTGTTAGATAGCCAGGGAGTTCTATTTGCCTGGATGTACCATACAATTCACTAATCTTCAGAAATAAAACAAACTTAGGTTTAACTAATGTTTCATTGATACATTAGTATCCTTTTTTTTTTTTTCTACTTTATCTTGGTACACACAAGCTTTGTTCACTGGCAGAGTTTCTTAATTCTTATTTTATAACCACTTAACAAATACCAAAATTATATCTGGATAGGAAGCATCTAGTGAATATTATTGAGTTGAATATGGTAAGCAGTCAATAAGGCATAGAGCTTTGTTGTTCCTGGAGATGAGCTTCTTTTTCTTGTACATTCAGGCTACAGGAGAGTACAGATGTCAATCAGTAGTCTGAATCTTGATATTAGAAATGACAAATTGTGATCTTAGGCTTAAAACTGGAAAAACCAACTTGATAGGAAGTTAAATGGAATAAATTACTAATTAGAAAAGGAGGTTTCAGATTGAGATGCATTATAAAATTCAAACCTAAATTTCATCAGGGTTTAATGTTACAATTAATGGAAAAAGTGATTTCAAATGTCCTTCTTGGCATCACTCTGCACATTAAAACTAATATGGCTGTCATTCATTTTTGGTGAATCTGAGGAAGTAAAATAAGGATATTCTGATACTATGTTATATATATTAACTTTTATTTAAGCATAATCTTAAACATAGAATTTCCAGTCTTATGTTTCTTTTAAGCAGTTTAGCACTGAGGTCATATTTCTGCGTCCACTATGACATTTCCTTCATAAGAAAATCCTTAGATTCATCAGGACTCATTGATATTTTAAGTTCAATTTTTGAGTGTTTTGTTACAATTTCCCATAACTACAGTATTTCCATATCAAACATAGAAATTATAGATTTTTCAAATAAAATCTATAAAATAAAAAAATGTTAGGGAGATTAACAGTTTTGAGTGCCAATCAGATAATGAACACAGTGTTAATATTAATATTAATATTAATATTAATATTAAACTAGCTCATTCAATTGTGATAAAAATCTTGTAAGGAAAGGTGCTTTTTTTTCTCTATTTATGTATGAGAAGATGAGGCTATGTGACTGATTAGCCAAAATCACATAAAGAAAGCTGGAAGCAAAGCCAGAAATGAAGCCAGATTTGTTGGTTCTAAAGTTGTACCATTATTTCTGTGTAGAAATGTTTCCATTAATGTCTAAATCTTCCTTGTGTATTTGGTTTGAATTTAAAGAGAGTTATTTTGTCATGTGACCATCAAAAAACTATTTCAAAGTCCATATCTATAGGATAATATCAAGATATATTTAATTTTTTCTCAATAACAACTTATATCTCAAATGTGAAGTCATATGCTTTTTTTAAGCATAGAGTAGAAATGCTGTTATTTTAGTCAAATTCACTTTAATATTACAAGAAAATGTCTGATAATATCCATGGGAAATCATCTGGCTGTCCACTACTCATCACTATGGTAATAGAAATAAAAAATTGGTGAATATAAAAAATGAATTTCATATAATTAACCATTACAATTTTTAAGCTTTTGTATTTTCCACAAAGACACTTTGTGAGAATTCATATTGTAAACTTATTGTGAAATACGGGTGTTAAAAACTGGTAATCTTAGAAAATGGTCAATTTATGAAGACTTTAAATTTGCATGTGATTAAAAAGGACTTTCTAGAAGGCTGTTATTTCTGTATGATGGGTATTTTATTCTGCTGCTCCATTGGTGAACAGTATTGCATGCCTGTCGGGAGCTGTGTTAGGCATTACTGACAAAATGGAGCCACGGCCCCAACCCCCTCTCCTCATCTCAGAGGCATGGCCCTGGGATGAAGGAGTTAGACCTTGTGATTCTGACTTGTTCTTTCCTTTCTTCGGTTGAGTTGGCTGGAAAGAATGTTAAGGTGCTTGAGAGAAGCATGAGAAAGCACAAAGCCTTATACAGTTGTGCCCAGAAAATAGTCTATTAAATAACCATTGACATTTGTTCAAGGATCTTTACAAAGAATGTCCCAGGATGAGTACGTAGGCTGCATCTTGAGGCCATGGGAAAGAATGTTATCTAAGACCTGTTTGTGAGGGAAATATTTATGGCAAAAGAGGATCGCTGAGTTTAGGGTTTAGAAATAATTAAAAATAGCTATAAGCCTTTTTAGGAGATAGTGATCTTAAGATGCTAGGGGCAAACAGGATTTAGAAAGATAAGAAATAAACTGAGGAATGTAGCATGAGTTACAATGTAATCACAAGTTAAGTACAGTAAATCTGGGTGGGGGAAACTAAAAACCTCAAACCTCTGACCTAATGCTTTTGTCCAAGTATAAAAGAGAACCTGAAGCTTGAAATAAACATGTAGTTCTGTACTATGAGTCAGAGACTGCATCATCGTCCGCCTACACTGCTCACCCCTTCAGGGTGATTCCCTGGCTGCTGGAGCTGGACTCCGGCACATGCCATTGACAATTGGAGAAGACATAGAAGGGCAAGCTGGTTTCACCCATCTCCAAAGGCAGCTGCTGTGATGCTGACCAGAGGCCCCATGCAATTTACATATTATTCACAACACCACCTGATTCTCTGCTTTTTTCCAGTCTCCACTGCATCTCACTTCTGCATAAGGTTGACACTAAAATTTTGCAAACTGCAAATATATCCAAAGTCAACAATAGCTAAAAGAGAAGAACTGATACAGATTTTTGTTTTTAATTGAACAATTGCTTTACAGTGTTGTGTTCATTTCTGCTATACATCAAAAGGAATCAGCTGTAGGTATATGTATGTATCTCCTTCCTTTCAAAACTCTTTTCCACCTCCCACTGTGTCCCACCCTTTTTAGGTTTACACAGAGTGCTGGGTTTGAACTCCCCATGTAACAAAGATAATTCCCATTGACTCTCTGTTTTACATATAGTAATATATATGTTTCAATGCTACTCTCTCAATTCATCCCATCTTTTCCTTCCTCCAATGTATCCACAAATATACTGTCTATGTCTGCATCTCTATTGTTGTTCAATCACTAAACTGTGTCTGACTCTGCAACTCCATGAACCGCAGCACACCAGCGTCCCTGTACTTCACTGTCTCCCTGAGTTTGCTCCAACTCAGGTTCATTGAGTCAATAATGTCATCCAGCCGTCTCATCTTCTGTTGTCCCCTTTTCCTCTTGCCTTCAAATTTTCCCAGCAACAGGGTTTTTTCCAATGAGTTGGTACTTTGTATCAGGTAGCCAAAGTATTGGAGCTTCACATTCAGCATCAGTCCTTCCAGGGCATATTCAGGGTTGTTTTCCTTTAGGATTGACTGGTTTGAGCTCCTTGCTGTTCAAGGGGCTCTCAAGAGTCTTCTCCAGCACAATTCAAAAGCATCAATTCTTTGATGCTCAACAGTCTTTATGGTCCAACTCTCACATCCATATATGACTACTGGAAAAACCATAGCTTTGTCCATATGTACCTTTGTCAGCAAAATGATGTCTCTGCTTTTTAATATGCTGGCTAGGTTTGTCATAGTTTTTCTCCCAAAGACCAAGCATCTTTTAATTTTATGGCTGCAGTCTTGAGTGATTTTAGAATCCAAGAAAGTGAAATCTGTCACTGTTTTCACTTTTCCCCTATTTATTTGCCACGAAGTGATGTGATCAGATGCCATGATCCTAGGTTTTTGAATGTTGAGTTTTAAGCCAGCTTTTTCAGTCTTCCTCTTTCACCCTCATCAAGAGGCTCTTTAGTTCCTCTTTTGTGATTACAGTGGGATCATCTACATATCAGAGGTTATTGATATTTCTCCCAGTAATCTTTATTCCAGCTTGAGATTCATCCAGCCCAGCATTTTGCATGATGTATTCTGCATATAAATTAAATAAATAGTATGATGATATATAGCCTTGATGTATCCTTTCTCATTTTTGAACCAGTCCATTTTTCCGTGTCTGATTATCGCTGTTGCTTCTTGTCCTGCATACAGGTTTTCAAGAGGCAGGTAAGGTGGCTTGGTTGGTATTCCCATTTCTTTAAGAATTTTCCACAGTTTGTTGTGATCCACACAGTCAAAGATTGTGGTGTAGTCAATGAAGCAGACCTTTTCCAGTCCTGTTGGAAAAGGTCAGTTTTCATTTCAATCCCAAAGAAATAACAATGCCAAAGACTTCAAACTACCGCACAATTGCATTCATCTCACATGCTAGCAAAGTAATGCTCAGAATTCTCCAAGTCAGGCTTCAGCAGTATATGAACCCTGAGCTTCCAGATGTTCAAGCTGGGTTTAAAAAGGCAGAGATCAAATTGCCAACATCCACTGGGTCATCGAAAAAGCAAGGGAGTTCCAGAAAAATATCTACTTCTGCTTTATTGATTACACCAAAGCCTTTGACTGTGTGGATCAAAATAAACTGCAGAAAATTCTTCAAGAGATGGAAATATCAGACCACCTGACGTGCCACCTGAGAAATCTGTATTCAGGTCAGGAAGCAGTAGTTAGAACTGGGCATGGAACAACAGAATGGTTCCAAAATGGGAAAGGAGTATGTCAAAGTTGTCTATTGTCAGCCTGCTTATTTAATTTATATGCAGAGTACATCATGTGAAATGCTGGGCTGGATGAAGCACAAGCTGGAATCAAGATTGCCAGGAGAAATATCAGTAACCTGGGATATGCAGATGACACCACCTTTATGGCAGAAAGTGAAGAACTAAAGAACCTCTTGATGAAAGTGAAAGAAGAGAGTGAAAAAGTTAGCTTAAAACAACATTCAAAATACAAGATCATGGGATCTGGCCCCGTCACTTCATAGCAAATAGATGGGGAAACAATGGAAACAGTGAGAAACTTTGTTTTCTTGGGCTCCAAAATCACTGCAGATGGTGCCTGCAGCCATGAAATTAAAAGATGCTTACTCCTTGGAAGAAAAGTTATGACCAACCTAAACTGCATATTAAAAAGCAGAGACATTACTTTGCCAACAAACATCTGTCTAGTCAAAGCTATGATTTTTCCAGTGGTCATGTACAGATGTGAGAGTTGGACTATAAAGAAAGCTGAGTGCTGAAGAATTGATGCTTTTGAACTGTGGTGTTGGAGAAGACTCTTGAGAGTCTCTTGGACTGCAAGGAGATCCAACCAGTCCATCCTAAAGGAAATCAGTCCTGAATATTCATTGGAAGGACTGATGCTGAAGCTGAAACTCCAATGCTTTGGCCACCTGATGCAGAGAACTGACTCATTTGAAAAGACCCTGATGCTGGGAAAGATTGAAGGAGGGAGGAGAATGAGATGGTTGGATGGCACTACCTACCCAATGGACATGAATTTGAGCAAACTCTGGGAGTTTGCGTGCTGCAGTCCATGGGTGGCAAAGAGTAGGACATGACCTAGTGACTGAACTGAACTGACCTGATAAAGCAGAAATAGGTGTTTTTCTGGAATTTCCTTGCTTTTTCTATGATCCAGTGGATCTTGGATCTAATTTAATCTTTGGTTCCTCTACCTTTTCTAAAACCAGCTTGTACATCTGAAAGTTTTTAGTTCATGTACTGTTGAAGCCTAGCTTGAAGTACTTTGAGCATTACCTTACTAACATGTGAAATAAGAGCAATTGTACCGTACTGTCAACATTCTTTGGCATTGCAATCCTTTACAACTGGAATGAAACTGAATTTTCCAGTCCTGTGGCCACTACTGAGTTTTCCAAATTTGCTGGCATGTTGGGTGTAGAGTTTAACATCATCATCTTTTAGGATTTGAAGTAGCTCAGATGGAATTCTGTCACCTCCACTAGCTTTGTTTGTAGTGATGCTTCCTAAGGCCCACTTGACTTCACACTCCAGAATGACTGGCTCTAGATAATTGACCATACCATCATGGTTACTGGGTTCATTAAGACCTTTTCTGTACAGTTCTTCTTTTATTCTTGCCACCTCTTTAATCTCTTCTCTTCTATTAGATATGTGCCACTTCTGTCCTTTATTGCGCTCATCTTTGCATGAAATATTCCCATGGTATCTCCAATTTTCTTGAAGAGAGCTCAAGTCTTTCCCATTCTATTGTTTTCCTTTATTTCTTTGCATTGTTCACTTAAAAATCAGCACCCGTTTTTATAGATTCTGTCTATATGCTTTAATAAATGGTATTTGTTCTTTCTCTTTCTGACTTACTTCACTCTGTATTACAGGCTCTAGGTTCATCCAGCTTACTAGAACTGGCTCAAATCTGTTTCTTTTTTGGCTGAGTAATCCTCCATTGTGTGTATGTACCACAACTTCTTTATCCATTAATCTGTTGATGGAAATTTAGGCTGCTTAATATATTGTAGCTATTGTAAATAGCCCTGCAATGACCATAGTGGTACCTGCGTCTTTTAAAATTGGAATTTTTTTCAGGGCATATGCCCAGACCTAAAAGCTATTCCACAGCAAAGAAAACCATAAACAAAATAGAAAGATAGCCCTCAGAATGGGAGAAAATATTCACAAATGAGGCAACTGAAAAAGGATTAATGTCCAAAATATACAAGCAACTCATGCAGTTCAATATTAGGAAAACAAACAACCCAATCAAACAAACAAACAAACAAAAAAACATGATGAGAAGCCCTACACAGACATTTCTCCAAGGAAGACATACAGATGGCTAATAAACATATGAAAAATACTCAGTATTACTTATTAATAGAGAATTGCAAATTGAAACTACAATGAGGTGTCACCTCACACTAGTCAGAATGGTCATTATCAAAATTCTGCAGACAATAAAGCTGGAGAGAAGAAAAGGGAACCCTTTTACATAGTTTGTTGGAATGTAAATTTATAAAACCACTATGGTGAAGAGGTTGGAAATTTCCGATACAGATTTTAGAAGATATGCATTAAGTTGTGACAACAGGTTAGAGGAGAGAACACTTATTTTGCTTATTTTCATTTTTTATTCAAGTGTAGCTGATTTATAATGTGCTACTTTCAGGTTTAAAGTTCAGTGATTGAGTTATAGTCATATATATATAATACAATTAAATATAAATGTACATTATATTTACATAATTGCATATAAATAAATATATAATATATGCTCATTTTCAGATTCTTTGCCCTTATAGGTTATTAAAAGATATGGAATAGTTAACTCTGCCGTGCAGGAGGTCCTTGTGGTTTATTTACTTTATATATAATAGTATGTATATATTAATCCCAGACTCCTAGTCCCATCACTTCATGGGAAATAGATGGGGAAACAGTGGAAACAGTGTCAGACTTTATTTTTGGGGGCTCCAAAATCACTGCAGATGGTGACTGCAGCCATGAAATTAAAAGATGCTTACTCCTTGCAAGGAAAGTTATGACCAACCTAGATAGCATATTCAGAAGCAGAGACATTACTTTGCCAACAAAGGTCCATCTAGTCAATGCTATGGTTTTTCCAGTGGTCATGTACAGATGTGAGAGTTGGACTGTGAAGAAAGCTGAGCACCACAAAGAATTGATGGTTTTGAACTGTGGTGTTGGAGAAGACTCTTGAGAGTCCCTTGGACTGCAAGGAGATCCAACCAGTCCATTCTGAAGGAGATCAGCCCTGGGATTTCTTTGGAAGGAATGATGCTAAAGCTGAAACTCCAGTACTTTGGCCACCTCATGTGAAGAGTAGACTCATTGGAAAAGACTCTGAGGCTGGGAGGGATTGGGGGCAGGAGAAGAAGGGGATGACAGAGGATGAGATGGCTGGATGGCATTACCAACTAGATGGATGTGAGTTTTAGTACACTCCAGGAGTTGGTGATGGACAGGGAGGCCTGGTGTGCTGCAATTCATGGGGTCACAAAGAGTCGGACATGACTGAGTGACTGAACTGAATGAATTTATCTTCCGTCCCCCCTTTCCTCTTTGGTAACCATGAGTTATTTTCTATGTCTGTGGGTCTATTTCTGTTTGTAAATAAATCCATTTGTATCATTTTTTTAGATTCCACATGTATTTTTAAATAAGAGCAACACTCTGTTCTAGGCACTCAAGATATTTCAGAGTAACAGGTGATGTTTTATTTTCTCAAGAACTACAAAATTCCTATCTTGAAATAGAGCTCTGCAAGCATTTTAAGAGAACACAAAAAGTAATGAACTTACATTGAAGGATAAAAATTTTACTGTGTTATGGTTAAAAAATTAGAGATCTATTTTCATAAACCTCTACCTCTATTTATACTGTTCATACTGTTCATGGAGTTCTCAAGACAAGAATATTGAAATGGTTTGCCATTCCCTACTCCAGTGGACCACATTTTGTCAGAATTCTCCATCATGACCCATCTGTCTTGGATGGCCCTACACATGAATTTGCCCCTCCTACCATCTTGCTGGGTCTTCTCCTTTGCCCTTGTACATGGGGTATCTCCTCACAGTTGTTTCAGCACCTACCATCTTACTGGGGTTTCTCTGATCTTGGAGTGGGGTATCTCCACATGACCAGTCAAGCAAAGCATAGCTACGGCTCCTGACCTTGGATGTGGGGTATCTCCTCTCAGCTGCTAGCCACTCCCAGCACCGTGCAGCTGCTGCTCACTGCTACTAAAAGATGATGCTGTCAAAGTGCTGCACTCAATATGCCAGCAAATTTGGAAAACTCAGCAGTGGCCACAGGACTGGAAAAGGTCAGTTTTCATTCCAATCCCTAGGAAAAGCAATGCCAAAGAATGGTCAAACTAACACACAGTTGCACTCATCTCACAGGCTAATAAAGTAATACTCAAAATTCTCCAAGCCAGGCTTCAGCAGTACGTGAATGGTGAACTTCCAGATATTCATGCTGGTTTTAGAAAAAGCAGAGGAACCAGAGATCAAATTGCCAGCATCCACCGGATCATCAAAAAAGCAAGAGTTCCAGAAAAACATCTATTTCTGCTTTATCAACTGTGCCAAAGCATTTGACTGTGTGGATCACAATAAACTGTGGAAAATTCTTCAGGAGATGAGAATACCAGACCACCTGACCTGCCTCTTGAGAAATCCGTATGCAGGTCAGGAAGCAACATTTAGAACTGGACATGGAACAACAGACTGGTTCCAAATAGGAAAAGGATTATGTCAAGGCTGTATATTGTCACCTACTTATTTGACTTACATGCAGAGTACATCATGAGAAACGCTGGGCTGGATGAAGCACAAGCTGGAATCAAGATTGCTGGGATAAATATCAATAACCTCAGATATTCAGATGACACCACCCTTATGGCAGAAAGTGAAGAGGAACTAAAGAGCTTCCTGATGAAAGTGAAAGAGGATGGTGAAAAAGTTGGCTTAAAGCTCAACATTCAGAAAATGAAGATCATGGCATCCAGTCCCTTCACTTCATGGGATAGATGGAGAAACACTGGAAACCATGGCAGGCTTTATTTTTTTGGACTCCAAAATCACTGCAGATGGTGACTGCAGCTATGAAATTAAGAGATACTTACTCCTTGGGAGAAAAGTTATGACCAAACTAGACAGCATATTAAAACTCAGAGACATTACTTTGCCAACAAAGTCCGTCTAGTCAAGGCTATGTTTTTTCCAGTAGTCATGTATAGAAGTGAGAGTTGGACTATAAAGAAAGGTCAGCACCAAAGAATTGATGCTTTTGAACTATGGTGTGGGAGAAGATTCTTGAGAGTCTCTTGGACTGCAAGGAGGTCCAACAAGTTTATCCCAAAGGAAATCAGTCCTGAATATTCATTGGAAGGACTGGTGTTGAAACTGAAACTCCAATACTTTGGCCATCTGATGCAAACAGCTAACTCATTTAAAAATACCCTGATGCTGGGAAAGATTGAAGGCAGGAGGAGAAGGGGATGGCAGAGGATGAGATGGTTGTATGGCATCACTGACTTGAAGGACATGAGTTTGAGTAAACTCCAGGAGTTGGTGATGGACAGGGAGTCCATGGGGTCACAAAGAGTTGGACATGACTGAGTGACTGAACTGAGCCTCTATTTATAACATAAAACAACTTTCAATAAGTATATGTAATTGAGAATCAAAAAAGTATATAATCTTCAAATTTAAAGGGCTCATAATTTAATGTTTTCCAATTATTCTCTAAATTATTTTATCCAAAGATTTTCTAAATTTAAATCTTTAAAATAAATGACATTGCCATGTTTATGGATACATATATACAGAGAAAAATCAAAATAGCACAAAGAAGTGCTTATCTCTGGACTTCGGATTTGGAGGTATTTAGGCTTTCAAAAATTAGCATGTGGTCCTACTAATATAAAAACGAAAAAATAGAGCAAATTTAGTGCATTAATTATTCAGTAGAGATCTGCAGTTTAATTTGTCAGGCATGAGAAATTCGAAACAGTAATAGAGTGACTGCCTTTATTTTTTAGTAATTATTTCAAATACATTTCTTAATTGATAACAGCTAACTTATCTCTTATAAGAAAGTATTTATATACCCTCATTGTCTTTGTTTTATGTACAATAAGATGAAACCAGTATTGAAAAATTTCACTTTTTTCCATCCATCTGTATAATCTTTCTTATCACTTAAAAATTTCTCTTGAATACTTAATTGCCTAAGACCTTATATGAATTTAATTAAAAAGAAATAATAAATTTGAAATATGTAAGCAAGACCTAGAGAATTTTGCTATTCCCAATATCTTAAATATGTTAATTTAAAGCTTGCTAAGCAGAGACTGCAAGCTATTCTGTACAATTCTGCTTTTAATTAGAGATTCCAATTAAAGAAGAAAAGTGGTAGCCTTCTTAATAGAAATGAACAGATATTTGTCATTGACTTGAATTATGCCAGAAATCAGTCATTTTAGGTGGAAAATTCAAAACCATGATTTCATTTTTTTTTCTTTTGTAAACAATGTGTCACGGGATAAAAAGGAGTGTACCTATAAGAGCTGAACCTAAGACTAAAGTAAAATATTATCAAAAATTAAATACAGAGTGGTTTCATTGATAATGCAACATTTCATTGTAAAATTCTGACAACCAGGGACTCTATTCAATAAACATGAAAAAGGTGAATAATCTTTAGAAACAACAATAATCATAATTAACCATAGTGAAAAGTGAAGTTGCTCAGTCATGTCCGACTCTTTGTGACCCCATGGACTGTAGCCTACGAGGTTCCTCCATCCATGGAATTTTCCAGGCAAGAGTACTGGAGTGGGTTGCCATTTCCTTGACCAAGGTTTAATCCCTAGTTGGAAAGCTAAGCTCCTCCAACCCTCACAGAATGGCCAAAATATATATGCGTGTGTGTGTGTATTTAATGTTTATATATTTAATATATAAATGTGCTTATATTTATTATAATGTTTCAAGGTATAATTTTTAAATACATATGATTTGGAAGTCATTTATTTACTCTAATGTCACATAAATATTAAAATGATTAGAATGAATGCATTTTTACAAATAGTGTTAATTAAAAAATTAAAAATACTAAACCAAAATTTACTTTATAGTCATAATTCTTACTTTTGTTAGTGCACCTGAGAATGAAATGATAGTGCTATATTGATATCATAGTATCTAATTGCATTCAGTATATTATACAATAAAATTTGAGCCAAAAAATATAGAAAAATCCTATTGTGAAGAATCAGTACCAAATATAACCCAAAGCACAAGGATGTATGTTTAGTTAAAAACAACTTTAACCCTGCTTCCTTGTGATGCCTTATATTTCTGTTGAGATTATCCGATAACTCTAGACATAAAATAAGGAACACATTTTTTGCACTGTCATACGACCCAGCAATCCCACTGTTGGGCATACACACCGAGGAAACCAGAACTGAAAGAGAAATGTGTACCCCAATGTTCATCACAGCACTGTTTACAATAGCTAGGACATGGAAGCAACCTATATTTCCGTCAGTAGAAATGGATAAGAAAGCTGTGGTACATATACACAATGGAATATTACTCAGCTATTAAAAAGAATGCATTTGAATCAGTTCTAATGAGGTGGATGAAACTGGGGCCTATAATACAGAATGAAGTCAGAAAGAAAAACACCAATACAGTATATTAACACATATATATGGAATTTAGAAAGATGGTAATGATGACCTTATATGCAAAACAGAAAAAAAGATGCAGATATAAAGAACAGACTTTTGGACTCTGTGGGAGAAGGCAAGGGTGGGATGATTTGAGAGAATAGCATTGAAGCATGTATATTACTATATGTGAAATAGATCACCAGTCCAGGTTCGATGCATGAGACAGGGTGCTCAGGGCGAGTGCACTGAGATGACCCTAAGGGATGGGATCGGGAGGGAGGTTGGGGGGGCAGGGTTCAGAATGGGGGACACATGTACACCCATGGCTGATTCATGTCAATGTATGGCAGAAACCACTACAATATTGTAAAATAATTAGCCTCCAATTAAAATGAATAAATTAATTTTAAGAATAACATTTTCTGCTTCAAAAATCTATTTAAGTTGGAAAAATAAAATTTTAGATACTGACACAAATATTTCCCATATTGAAGCGAAGCATGTTAGATAGATGTATTCTTACTTGACACTTGGTTGAAGCTTCTGCATTTTGTTCTAATGTTGTTGAATACTGAAATGGTTCTGTCACCATGCTTTTATTTTCCTTGACTTATTAAACCTCCTTGAAACTCCAATGCAATCTTGAATGAAAGTGTTGAAAACAGGAACTTTTTCTTCTTACAGATCTCAAAATGAAGATTTCAAGGTTTTCCCCTTAAATATGGTGCTTATTCTAGAAGTTATGAATATGTATTGGCAGATAAAGGATGCTCATTTTATTCTGAGTGTGTCAAAAAATATTACCATCAATGATTCTTTTCTTTTAAATGTGGAGTTTTTTTCAGATTTTGGAATGATATTAAGAATTTTCTCTCAGTCTTTTACTATAATTAGTTTATTTTTATAATATACATCACCTTTGTTTTCCTGGATAAAGCAAAATGGACCATGATGTATTCTCATGGCCAAGACATTCATTAGATTGTGGTAGTTATCTTCTATTTTAATGTGCCATAAATTTTATCAATAATTAGAGTTGAAAAGCATCCAGTGTTTTGTTTTTAATATATTAAGGTGATCAAAATAGTCTGATAATTTGGTAGATTATAGTGTCTGGTTTTCAAGGATTAAACTACCTTATCATTCCTGAGACAACATTACTTGCTCAAATATATATTATTGTTTATTTATGATCACTAACATATATTGTTTCTTTTAATTCCCAATATATTGTTAAATCTTTTACTGATATTCATAAAAGACTACAATTTTCTATTCTAGTCAGATTTCTGTCATGTTTTGGTAATAGATTTTCCTGAACTCAGGCTGTGCATTGAGATGTGGTCTTTTTTATCTACTTTGTGGTAGAATTTGTACAGAATTCACCAATAAAGACACCGAAAGTCTGAATGTTTTTTTGGTGGGGAGAGTTTGACAATAAATACAATTATTTGAGAGATATAGGGCTAGTCAGATATTTTATTTCATCTCATGTTTGTTGGGTTAATATGTGTGTTTTCAATGGTACATAATTCTGAATTCCAATCATAAAATGTATTGACATAAGAGTATTATGTAAAGCATGCCTTTATTGCCACTTTTAATGCCTTTAGGACCTGTAGTAATAGCAAATACTTCAATTTGGATATAACACGGGTCATTTTTTTCTTTTACTTTAAGAAACTTGCAAGAAGTTAATCATTTTTATTCATCTTCTCAAGTAACCAAATTTTGCTTTGCTATTACTTCTGTTTTTATTGTGTTTTACTGGTTTCTGTTATGTTCTTTATTATTTTCCTTCTATTTAATATGGATTAAATTTTATTATTTATCCTTAGCTAATTGAGCTTAAACTTTTCTTATAAGCTGCGTGTGTACTCAGTCGCTTCAGTTGTGTCTGACTCCTTGTGATCCTATAGACTGTAGCCTGTCAGGCTCTTCTGTACATGGGATTCTCCAGGCAAGAATACTGGAGTGGGCTGTCCAGGCCTCCTCCAGGGGATTTTCCCAACTCAGAGATGTGTTTCATGAATCTCCTAAATTGCAGGCAGATTGTTTACCACTGAGCCATCTATATATGCAACATATTAACTTCAACCAACACATTTTGAAATGTTATATTTTAACCATTATTTAGTGTGATGGATAACTACATTATGATTTCTTCTATGACTTATAAATATATATATACGTATATATGTGTGTGTTATACATATATACATATATATATACACTACCTACTTCCTAAAGAACCCCATTTAACACTTCTTGTAGATCAAGTCAACTGGAAGTAAATTGTCTATTTTGTTGATCTGAGCATTTCTATATTTCCCTATCTATAAAATTTGTTTTCACTAGATACACACTCCCTCACAAAATTTTATTTTTATTTTAATTCATGATTTAAAAATGTTGTTCTATTTTTTTTTTTTTTTTTGCCTTTTTTTCCTTAATGAGAATGAAGTCTTCAATCCCATGTTTTTTCTTTCAGGCTTATTGAATTATAATTGACATATAGCACTGGATAAGTTTAAACTGTACAACATAATGATTTGATTTACATACAGGATGAAATGATTATCACAAGTTTAGCAAACATCCATTATCTCATATAGATACAAAATAAAGGAAAATATTTTTCCTTGTGATGCCAACTGTTATTATTCACTCATTCATAATTTTCATACATAGTTGTAGAATATAATTTAATATCTATTTTCATCAGTAATACTGACCTATAAATTTATTTAGCATGATGTCTTCCTCTTGTTTTAATCTCGAGGTGATGTTGAGCTTGTAGAATGAGTTTAGAAGCATTCTTTCCTCTGCAATTTTCTACAATAATCTAAGGAGGATAGATATGAACTCTTCTTCAGATGTTTGGCAGAATTCACCTGTGAAGTTGTCTGGTCCTGAACTTTATTCATTGGGAGGCTTTTGGGTTTTGTTTTTGCTTTTTTTTTTAAATTTTTTAAATTAAAGTTCTTTACTGGTAACTAGTCTGTTCATAATTTCTATTTCTTCCTGAATCAGTTTTGGAAGACTGTGGCTTTCTAGAAATTTGTCCCTTTGTTCTAGGTTTTCCATTTTGTTGGTGCATAATTGTTCATGATCCTTTGTATTTCTATGCCTTGAATTGTAACTTTGTTTTCATTTATGATTTTATTAATCTTGACCTCTCCTTTTTTTTAATCTTAATGAGTCTGGCTAAAGATTTCTCAATTTTGTTTATTTTTTTGAAAAACCAGCTCTTAGTTTCATTGATTTTTTATTTCTTTATCTATTTAGTTATTTTACATCTCTACTTCATTTATTTCTGCTCTGATCTTCATGACTTCTTTTCTTCTACTAACTTTGGGTTCTGTTTGTTCTTCTTTATTTAGTACCTTTAGGTGTAAGATTAGGTTATTTATTTGAGATTTTTCTTGTTTCCTAAGATGTTATTGGTAAAAACTTCCCTCTTAAAACTGTTTTTACTTTGTTCCATAGATTTTGGATTGCTGTGTCTTCATTCTCATTTGTCTCCATTTTGTTTAAATTTCTTCTTTGATTCCTTTGACCTACTGGATATTGAGTAGCATATTTTTAGCCTCCACATGTTTGTGGTTTTGACAATTTTTCTTGCAGTTGATTTATAATTTCATAATGTAGTGTTTAGGTAAGATTACTTAAAGTGATCATCTTAGCATTATGTAATGCCCTCTTTTGTCTCTTGTTAGAGTCTTTGCTTTGAAAACTATGTTGTCTGATATAAATATTGCTACCTCAAAAGAGAGAAAAGGGCAGAGAACATATTTAAAAACATAACAGCTGAAAATATCTCTAACTTGGAAAAGGAAATAGAAATCCAGGTCCAGGAATCAAAGAAGAGTCCCAAACAGATAAACCCAGAGGACTATGCCAAGATATATTATAATAACTAAAATGGCAAAAGATAAAAGAGATGATTAAAAACAACAAGGCAAAGGTAATTATTTATGTATAAAGGAAATAGCAGAAGACTGTCAGCTGACCTTTCAACAAAAGTGCAGGCTAGAAGGAAATTACCTATAACCAAGAACACTATATCCAGCAAATTAATCAGATGTAAATGAGAGATAGAGTTTTACTGACGAGCAAAGCTAAAAGAGTTCAGTCTCACTAAGCAGGCTTTATAAGAAATGCTAAAGGGACTTCTCTAAGTGAAAAAGAAAAGTCACAATTAGAAATACGAAAATTATGAAAGGAAAAATCTCATTGGTAAAGACAAATATGCAGTCAAGGTGGTAGACCAACCACTTATGAAGTAAGTAAGAAGGTTAAAAGGCAAAAGTAGTAAAAATATATTTTGTATCCACAATAAGTGGTGAAAGAATGCAAAAAAAAAAAAAGATGTAAAATGCATATGAATGCATTCATATCAATGTTGATATGCATTTCTATATCTAAAGCTCATGGTAATCACAAACCAGGAACCTGTAACAGATACACACAAATACAAACAATGAAAGATGCTCAAACATAACACTAAATATAAATATAAAATAACAAGGGAAAATACAAAAAAAAAAAAGTGTATAACAACAAGAGAACAACTTAAAACATGGAAATAAGCATATGCCTACCAATAATTACTTCAAATGTAAATGGATTAAATCTTCCAATCTAAAGATATAGAGTAGTTGAATGGAAAAGCAAAAGCAAACAAACAAAGCAGAAGCCTAAAGCCAGGCTACTTTTCTCTCATTCTGGGCCTTCCTTTGTCATGGTTGCTACACTTCAGTCATCATGGAAGCATTTTAGGGAGAGAAAGAAAGTGGCAAAAGCAAGCCCAGCTAACTTCCCATTATTCCATATGCGTTATTGAGTCTTTGGGCAACTTTTCTTTTGTTTTAGAATTGTGATTTGAGAGCTTTACTCCTAATGAAATCCTATATTAAGGTGCCATTTTTCTAACAGAAAGCTAAAGAGCCATTGTCACCAAAAGTTATTCCCACAAGGTTCCTGAGTGTCTTGGAAGTATGCTTACAAATCCTGGCAAAGTGGAGGGAGAGAGATCTTTTAGCCAGCAAGGGTTCAGGAGCTAAACTGACCTAGACAGCCAGCATCAACCAAGAAATCCAAATAATTCCAGAGTCTTAACCCCTGGCTCACAGCTGCTTCTATAATACACAGTCATAAAAGACAGAGAGTCAGTGGGAGATGCTTTTCCAAAAACATTTCCCATTGCCCACTGTGTGGGGGCATGTTCACAGGCTGGAGCTCAGGAGAGATGTACAAAGTTTAATGGAGTCAGCATCATGTTAGTCTGAAAATCTCATCCAGTCAGTATGTCATTGGTGAGGATCTTCTCATCCCACGCAGCCTGTGAGGACTCAGAATTTCATGAAGTCTTGTCACCCATTAAAACAAGCATCATATATTAATGCATATATATGGAATCTAGAAAAATGGCACTGATGATCCTATTTGTAGGGCAGCAATAGAAACACAAGCATGGAGAACAGATTTGTGGACACAGAGGAGGAAGGAGAGGGTAGAACAAATTGAGAGGTAGCACTGAAACATATACACTATCACGTGTTAAATGGATAGCCAGTGGGAGGTTGCTGTACAACATTAGGAGCTCAGCCCTGTGTTCTGTAAAAACCTAGAGGGTTGGGATCGGGTGGGGATTGGGAGGGAGTTTCAAGAAGGAGGGGACAGGTGTATACTTATGACTGATTCATGTTGACCTATAGCAGAAACCAACACAACATTATAAAGAAGTTATCCTCCAATCCAAAAAAAAAAAAAGTATAGCAATGGTAGGGATGGTTCCATAGATCCCACTTCCTGGTAAAAATCCCTTCTCCTTGCATAGGGGGTGGACCAAGTGACTCATTTTGGTATAATCAGATGTCAAACATTATTCTCATCAGCTAAAATCAAGGTATTGGCAAAAGGGAAGTAAGGGGAAATGCATTTACTTACCATCTCCAGCTGCTGGTGGCTGTCAGCATTCTTTGGCTCATGGTTCCTTTCCTCCATCTTAAAAATCATCAGTAAAGCATCTCAAATCTTTCTGGTTAATTTTTAACTTATTCTTCTAGAGCAAATGTGTCACATGAGGTTATGTGTGACATGAACATTGTGTGAGACAATAAACTGTTTTTCTGCAATTAGCAGCATTGTCTCATCTTCTACCACTATGTATTGGTTACCAAGCTAAAGGCATGGTATTCCTATGGCTCAAATATTTGTGTATAAGTGTTGTAATAGCTACCTCAGTCATGTGCATATGCCCTACACAGTTTTAGATTCCCGGATTACTGTCAGTAAGATCAGCAGTTAAAGTCTGAAATTGGGGTTGATATAACAAGCAGTATAGCTGGATCAAGTTAATTTTTATTAGTGGAAATCAGAATATGTTATTAGGCAAAATGAGACGTGTTACTAGCTTTTAAGATTTCTAGAGATAAAGGAAGATTTTTGCAAGAAAGACAAAAGAAAAACATGAGATAATGTGAGGTAATATGGTTAATAAAACTAAATATTTAACTATTGAAATTGAGAGAGAGCTTTATTTTTCACTGTTAAAGGCAAAATGGCAGGTGCATGTGTATTGGGTCTCAAATATTAATATATGTTAAAAATAATCTTGGAAATATTTTAATTATGCATATTTCATTCCCTTTCATAATCTAATAAATAGATTGGCTAGAAGAAGTAATCTATATTTTAAAACAAGTGCCCATTGGGATTCTGATACAAGTTTTATGAAGTTTACATTTGAAAGATACATTTTAAATAAAAGAGAAGATACAATATTCACACATTTTCTCTATAAATTGTATTAAAAAATTATGTCACTATCATGAGAGTTTAATGATTGAGACTTTGAGTGAGACTTGAAAAACAGTTTTAAAGTTCTGTGAGCATTGTGTCAGCAAATCCACAAAATGAATATAAGCTTTGGTTGAATTTATGATGCACAAGACACACCAGGTCCATTTCTACAGCTGTACTCTTCAGTCTGGGGCTTCCCTGGTATCTCAGATGGCAAAGAATCTGCCTGCAATACAGGAGACCCAGGTTTGGTCCCTGGATCAGATAGATTCCCTGAAGGAAATGACAACCCACTCCAGTATTCTTGCCGGGAGAATTCCATGGACAGAGGAGTCTGACAGGCTACAGTCCATGGCATCACAAATAGTCAGGACACACTGAGAAACTTTCACTTAAAAACTTTCAATGTATTCTTTGCCCTGCGAATTATGCAAATTGTAATTAGTAACTGACCTGAAAACTGTACAAATTGTAAGTGGCAATGAATATGTAGTGATCTTGATAAGACTTCACAAATACAACCCTGGGGTTTCTTCCCTCAGGATTAGGGAAAAAATTGAAAAGTGAATTATAGGAAATATTGGGAAACACAATTCCATATTTATAATATTTATAAAATGATAAGTGAGAAAAAAAAAAAAGGCAAAAAAAAAAAAAAAAACAAACCAAACCCGTTCTGGTAATGTAGTGTTAATCACGATTTACGTATTGAGCTAAGCAATACAGGCCAGGCAGTTTGGAGGCAGAATGATGCTGTGTTAAGGCCATGGCCTTTACCTTTAGAAAGCCTTTCTCTACTTTTAAGTAGATGGAAATCTGGGCTGAAATTGGGAACAACTTCGTTATAAAATGAGAATGACAAACTTTTCTACAAGGTAAGTATGTAAGTATCTGGCATAGTTCTCTCCACACCTTCTAATAAAGAAGTAATAAAGTCTGAAGATACCCTAGGAAGAAAAGATATTATGTTGCTCTTTCAGATTACTGGGAGAAATAAGAGAATGTGATTGCCAAGAAGCAGACAGAATTCAAACAATTTCAAAAGCTGTGGCATAATAATAACTTTGACAGAGAAAAACTGTTTAAAAAACAGTTTAAAAAATATACATATTTATTTATTGATTTGGCTGCACAGGGTCTTAGTTGCAGCACACAGGATCTTCAGTGCATCATGTGGCACCTTTTCTTGCACAGCACAGAGTCTCCAGTTGTGGTGTGTTGGCTCAGTAGTTGTGACTTGTGGACTTTGTTGCTCTGTGGCATGTGGGATCCTAGTTCCCCAACTAGGAATTGAATCCATGTACCCTGCATTGCAAAATGGATTCTTAACCACTGGACCACCAGGGAAGTCCCATACAGTTTTTAAAAACAATAGCTTAAGAGTTTCTATACATGAAGATATGGAACATGTTGATGGAACCAGAAGTATAATGATAGTATAAATTCCATAAGCCCTGGAAGAAATGGAGAATCCTTGTATGATTTTGTTTTAATGTTTATTTGATCTAATGAGAGTAATCAAATCCTTTGTCACTTTAACATTTCTTACCATGCCACGTGTGTACTAAGCTGCTTTAGTCCTGTCTGACTGTTTATAACTCTATGGACTGTACACACGCTTCTGTCCATGGCATTCTCTAAGCAAGAATACTGGAGTGGATTGCCATTTCCTTCTCCAGGGGATCTTCCTGACCTAGGGATCGAACCTGGGTCTCCTACATTGCAGGCAGATTCTTTACCTCTGAGCCACCTGGTAAGCCCTGTGGTGCCATAGAAAGTTGACTCATTGCGACCCCATGGACTGCAGCATACCAGGCTTCCCTGTCCTTCACCATCACCTGGAACTTGCTCAAACTCATGTCCATTGAGTCAATAATGCCATCTAACCATCTTGTCCTGTGTCGTCCCCTTCTCCTCCTGCCTTCAATCTTTCCCAGCATCAGGGTCTTTTCCAATGAGTCGGCTCTTTGCATCAGGTCACCAAAGTATTATAACTTCAGCCACAGCATCAATCCCTCCAATGAATATTCAAGATTGATTTTCTTTAGGATTCACAGGTTTGATCTTGCTGTCAAGGGGCACTCAAGAGTCTCTCCAACACCACAGTTCAAAAGCATCAATTCTTCAGCGCTCAACCGTCTTTATGGTACAAGTCTCACATCCATACATGACTACTGGAAAAAACACAGCTTTGACTATACACATCTTTGTCAGCAATATAACATCTCTGCTTTTTAATACACTGTCTAGGTTTGTAATTGCTTTTCTTTCAAGAAGCAAGCATTTTTTAATTCCAGGGCTGCAGTTACCATCCGCAGTGATTTTGTAGTCCAAGAAAATAAAGTCTGTCAAATGTTTCTTTTATTTCCCCATTTCTATATGCCATAAAGTGATGGGACCAGAGCCATGATCTTCGTTTTATGAATGTTGAGTTTTAAGCCAGCTTTTTCACCCTCCTTTTTTACCCTCATCAAGAGGTTGTTTAGTTCATCTTCACTTTCTACTATAGGAGTGGTATCATCTGCATATCTGAGGTTATTGATATTTCTTCCAGCTATCTTGATCCCAGCTTGTGTTTCATCCAGCCCAGCATTTAACATGATGTATCTTGCATGTGTTAAATAAGCATGGTGACAATACACAGCCTTGATGTACTCATTTCTCAATTGGAACCAGTTTGTTGTTCCGTATCTGGTTCTAACTATTGCTTCTTGACCTGCAAACAGGTTTCTCAGGAGGCAGGCAAGGTGGTCTGGTATTCCCATCTCTTTAAGAATTTGCCGCAGTTTGTTGTGATTCACACAATCAAGAGCTTTGGTGTAGTCAATGAAACAGAAACAGATGTTTTTCTGGAACTCTCTTGCTTTTTATATGATCCAATGGATGTTGGCAATTTGATCTCTGGTTCCTCTGCCTTTTCTAAATCCAACTTGAATATCTGGAACTGTTGAAGCCTAGCTTGGAGAATTTTGAGGATTGCTTTGCTAGCATATGAAATGAGTGTAATTGTTTGGTAATTGAACAATTTTTGAATGATAGAGAGAAATATCATTCAGTGAAACAATTTATAATATTTTATGCAATAACAAATGGATTGTATAAGTCATTAAATATTTTCATGTTTAAAAATTTCAATATTTGAAGAGGCAAAAAACAGAATCATTTTACTCTATATATATATTGGTAACATTTGATAAATTCATTACTTTTTGTTATGTGGCCTTTGAATATAAACCAGGAGGATGGGAGTATATAATTTTATAGTCATTCAGGAAGTTTTCATTTTTTATTATTTATTTATATTTATTTTGCCTGATTCTTGTTGATTTTGTTGCCCAGAAAAAAACTGCACAACAAAAAATTGAGGATTATGTTGTATCTGGTGGGCACACTGAAGATTTAATCCCAGCAGACAGCTGCTCAGCTCTGAGGGTATGTTCTGAAGAGGTAAGAGAGGTGCCAGGATACATAGGAGTTTAGTTTTAAAAAAATTCAGATAGTCATAACATCAAAAGATTATTGCTAATTAAAGAAAATAAGATATCTCAAGTTAATGAATTTAGCATTTTTCTATGGATGGGAAGATAGGAGTATTTGAGCTTATTGCAATCATTCCTTTGATATGCACCTTAACTCTCTGGGGCCAGTGTTCTTTCCATTTCACTCTTGAGTTCCTTCAGGATGTACAGCGACAGATGCTGTGGCTGATGCCTTGATGGCCTCAACAACCTTTGCTTAATGTATGGCGGGTGACATTCTTCATCCACAATTATTTACAGTTTCCATTATCTCAGTGAATCTCTCTAATTGAGATTCCACAAAGGATAGTACACATGTGACTGCAGCTTTACATTTAAATTAAGATTTTCCTTTACTTCACCAATTTTCGTATTGTTGTTATTTAGTTGTTCAGTTGCTAAGACATGTCAGACTCTGTGACTCCATGGACTGCAGCACACGAGGCTCGTCTGTCTTCCACCATCTCCTGGAGTTAGCTAAAATTCATGTCCATTGAGTCAATGATGATAACTAACCATCTCATGCTCTGCTTGCATCTTCTCTTTTTGCCTTCAATCATTGCCAGTATCAGAGTCTTTTCCAATGATTCAATTCTTTGCATCATGTGGCCAAAGTATTAGAGCTTCAGTTTCCGCAATAGTCCTTCCAATGAATATTCAGAGTTGATTTCCTTTAGGATTAACTTGTTTGATCTCCTTGCAGTCCAAAAGATTCTCAAGAGTCTTCTCCAGCACCAAAATTTGAATGCATTAGTTCTTCAGCTCTCAGCCTTCTTTATGATCCAAATCTCACATCCGTACATAACTACTAGAAAAACCAAAGTGATGTCTCTGCTTTTTAATACACAGCCTAGATTTGTCAAAGCTTTGCTTCCAGGGAGTGTCTTTTAATTTCATGGTTTCAGTCATCATCCACTTTAATTTTGGAGCTTAAGAAAATAAAATGTGTCACAGCTTCTGCTTTTTCTCCTTCTATTTGCCATGAAAAAAATTGGATCGAATGCCATGATACTAGTTTTTTTTTTTTTAATGTTGATTTTCAAGCCAGCATTTTCACTCTTCTCTTTCACCCTCATCAAGAGGATCTTTAGTACCTCTACAATTTCTGCTGTTAGAGTGGTATCATCTGCATATCTGAAGTGGTTGATATTTGTCCCAGCAATCTTGATTCCGGCTTGTGATTCATCCAACCTGGCATTTCACTGATGCACTCTGCATATAAGTTAAATAAGCATGGTGACAATATATAGTCTTGTCTTACTCCTTTCTCAATTTTGAACCAGTCAGTTGTTCCATATCTGATTCTAACTGGTTTTTTTTGACCTGCATACAGGTTTTTCAGGAAACAGATAAGGTTGTTTGGTAATCCCATTTCTTTAAGAATTTTCCAGTTTGTTGTGTTCCACACAGTCAAAGAGTTTAGCATAGTCAATGAAGCAGAAGCTTTTCTGGAACTTCCTTGCTTTCTCCATGATCCAATGAATGTTAGCAATTTGATCTCTGGTTCCTCTACCACTACCTCTACCCAATCTGTCCATATGTAAGTTCTCAATTCACATACCTCTGAAGCCTGGTTTGAAGGGTTTTGAGCATAACCTTCATAGCATGGGAAATGAGTGCAATTGTACGGTAATATGAATATCTTTTGGCATTGCCTTTCTTTGGGACTGGAATGAAAACTGACCTTTTCCAGTCCTGTGGCTACTGCTGAGTTTTCCAAATTTGCTGACATATTGTGTGCAGCATTATCTACATCAATGATGAAGAGGAATTGAGGAATTTTTTAATGATTTTGATTACCTACTCCCTGAGAATAAAAGTATTTTAAGTATAATACATTCTATAGTGGATGACATACAGGAATAATTTTCTATCAGAATTTAGGTAGAAGATTTATTAACAAGAATGCTGCTGCTGCTAAGTTGCTTCAGTCGTGTCCGACTCTGTGCGACCCCATAGACGGCAGCCCACCAGGCTCCCCCGTCCCTGGGATTCTCCAGGCAAGAACACTGGAGTAGGTTGCCGTTTCCTTTTCCAATGCATGAAAGTGAAAAGTGAAAGTGAAGTTGCTCAGTCGTGTCCAACTCTTAGCAACCCCATGGACTGCAGCCTACCAGGCTCCTCCATCCATGGGATTTTCCAGGCAAGAGTACTGGAGTGGGGTGCCACTGCCTTCTCCGATTAATGAGAATAGATGGTTGTAATATAATCATAAGTGAAAATGATAGTGATTACATGAATTTACCAAAGTTTTCATGTACGTGTATAATACAACACAAGCATTTTTAGTCTTAGTAATCTATGAGGTCAGTTAACTTGCCAATATATACAATAAATAGAAAATGGAATCTGAATCCTTTCCAAGGTTCTGATTTCAAAACTTCCTTTTGCTATTCTGATATATTACTTCTAAATTATTTCTGATTTAATGAAAGTAAATTTTTTTATGGGTAGTATACTAGAACAGTAACTAACTGACTAATTTAATCAAATAAAATGTTTTATTAACCTATTTTAAAGATGAGGAAACTGAGGTTCAAGGAGTTCATATTACTGTCTCAGAATTACATAGTTGTTAAATATCAGATCTTTGGGCTCATAAAGAAAACCAGTGAGAATTTTAACAGAATACCTACACAGCAATTCAACTTTATAGTCATGCCATTTTTACTGAATTTATTTTTTTATAATTCTGAGATAAATTAATTATTAAAGGAGTGTCAAGTATGACAGAAGATATTGGTCATATCTTATTTAAAACCACTTGGTGATGTTCCCTCTCCAGGAGTTCAAGTAAATTAGAAGCTCAGGTATTTTAAATAGCAATAATCTATTATAAGCCCATATCATTTTTAACATTTAAATGCTCAGATATTTTGTTTCTTTAAACATGAAAATAATTTGGGAATATTTTATATATATTGCCATAAGGATAAAAAAGTAAAACATAAATTGGTCTTAATTAAATAGTCAATGACATATTAAATATAATTGAACTACATTAGAAATTCATATTTTGCATACTTAATGCTTGTTTCAATCAAAGTCTTCCCAGATCATAAATATTTTAAACATGACCTTCAGACTTAATTATATTTTCTGAACTCTGTATACTTACATTGCTAACTCACAGACCAGATACATTCTAGAAAAGAGACATAATGAACAAAACTTGTAATTTGCAATTTTAAAGATTATAAGAGAATGTTGTCTTTAAGGGAAGTTTCAGGTGAATGTTTCTGACATATAAATATAATTTCTGCCTATGAAGTTGCCTGAATGTTTTCTTAAAGTGAATAATATTTGAAGAAGTGACCAGAGACTTTGTCTTCTGATCTCCATATGACTTTCCCCACTCAGTTCAGTTCAGTTCAGTCGCACAGTCATGTCCGACTCATTGCGACCCCATGAATTGCAGCACGCCAGGCCTCCCTGTCCATCACCAACTCCCGGAGTTCACTCAGACTCACGTCCATCGAGTCAGTGATGCCTTTCAGCCATCTCATGCTCTGTTGTCCCCTTCTCCTCCTGCCCTCAATCCCCCCCAGCATCAGAGTTTTTTCCAATGAGTCAACTCTTCACATGAGGAGGCCAATGTACTGGAGTTTCAGCTTTAGCATCATTCCTTCCAAAAACACCCAGGACTGATCTCCTTTAGAATGGACTCATTGGATCTCCTTGCAGTCCAAAGGGCTCTCAAGAATCTTCTCCAACACCACAGTTCAAAAGCATCAATTCTTCAGTGCTCAGATTTCTTCACAGTCCAACTCTCACATCCATACATGACCACTGGAAAAACCATAGCCTTGGCTAGATGGACCTTTGTTGGCAAAGTAATATCTCTGATTTTGAATATGCCATCTAGGTTGGTCATAACTTTCTTTCCAAGGAGTAAGTGTCTTTTAATTTCATGGCTGCAATCATTATCTGCAGTGACTTTGGAACCCAAAAAAATAAAGTCTGACACTGTTTCCACTGTTTCCCCATCTATTTCCCATGAAGTGATGGGACCAGACGCCATGATCTTCATTTTCTGAGTGTTGAGCTTTAAGCCAACGTTTTCACTCTCCTCTTTCACTTTCATCAAGAAGCTTTTTAGTTTCTCTTCAATTTCTGCCACAAGGGTGGTACAATCTGCATATCTGAGGTTATTGATATTCCTCCCTGCAATCTTGATTCCAGCTTGTGCTTCTTCCAGCCCAGTGTTTCTCATGATGTACTCTGCATAGAAGTTAAATAAGCATGGCAACAATATACAGCCTTGATGTACTCCTTTTCTTATTTGGAACCAGTCTGTTGTTCCATGTCCAGTTCTAACTGTTGCTTCCTGACCTGCATACAGGTTTCTCAAGAGGCAGGTCAGGTGGTCTGGTATTCTCATCTCTTTAAGAATTTTCCACAGTTTATTGTGATCCACACAGTCAAAGGCTTTGGCATAGTCAAGAAAGCAGAAATAGATGTTTTTTCTGGAACTCTCTTGCTTTTTCGATGATCCAGCGGATGTTGGCAATTTGATCTCTGGTTCCTCTGCCTTTTCGAAAACCAGCTTGAACATCAGGAAGTTCACGGTTCACATATTGCTGAAGCCTGGCTTGGAGAATTTTGAGCATTACTTTACTAGCGTGTGAGATGAGTGCAATTGTGTGGTAGTTTGAGCATTCTTTGGCATTGCCTTTCTTTGGGATTGGAATGAAAACGGGCCTTTTCCAGTCCTGTGGCCACTGCTGAGTTTTCCAAATTTGCTGGCATATTGAGTGCAGCACTTTCACAGCATCATCTTTCAGGATTTGAAAGAATTCAACTGGAATTCCATCACCTCCACTAAATTTGTTCATAGTGATGCTTTCTAAGGCCCACTTGACTTCACATTCCAGGATGTCTGGCTCTAGGTGAGTGATCACACCATCATGATTATCTGGGCCATGAACATCTTTTTTGTACAGTTTTTCTGTGTATTCTTGCCACCTCTTCTTAATATCTTCTGCTTCTGTTATGTCCATACCATTTCTGTCCTTTATCTAGCCCATCTTTGCATGAAATGTTCCCTTGGTATCTCTAATTTTCTTGAAGAGATCTCTAGTCTTTCCCATTCTGTTGTTTTTCTCTATTTCTTTGCATTGATTGCTGAGGAAGGCTTTTTTTATTCCTTCTTGCTATTCTTTGGAACTCTGCATTCAGATGCTTATATCTTTCCTTTACTCTTTGTTTTTTTTCCTTTCCTTTTTGCTTTTCACTTCTCTTCTTTTCACAGCTATTTTTAAGGCCTCCCCAGACAGCCATTTTGCTTTTTTGCATTTCTTTTCCACGAAGATGGTCTTGATCCCTGTCTCCTGTACAATGTCACCAACCTCATTCCATAGTTCATCAGGCACTCTATCTATCAGATCTAGTCCCTTAAATCTATTTCTCACTTCCACGGTATAATCATAAGGGATTTTATTTAGGTCATACCTGAATCATCTAATGGTTTTCTCTACTTTCTTCAATTTCAGTCTGAATTTGGCAATAAGGAATTTATGATTTGAGCGACAGTCAGTTCCTGGTTTTGTTTCTGCTGACTGTATAGAGCTTCTCCATCTTTGGCTGCAAAGAATAAAATCAATCTGATTTCAGTGTTGACCATCTGGTGATGTCCAGTGTAGAGTCTTCTCTTGTGTTGTTGGAAGAGGGTGTTTGCTATGACCAGTGTGTTCTCTTGGCAAAACTCTATTAGCCTTTGCCCTGCTTCATTCTATATTCCAAGGCCAAATTCTCCTGTTACTCCAGGTGTTTCTTGACTTCCTACTTTTGCATCCCAGTCCCCTATAATGAAAAGAACATTTTGGGGGGGTGTTAGTTCTAAAAGGTCTTGTAGGCCTTCATAGAACCATTCAATTTCCGCTTCTTCAGTGTGGTCCACTGGAGAAGGGAATGGCAAACCACTTCAGTATTCTTGCCTTGAGAACCCCATGAACAGTATAAAAAGGCAAAATGATAGGATACTGAAAGAGGAAGTCCCCAGGTCTATAGGTGCCCAATATGCTACTGGAGATCAGTGGAGAAATAACTCCAGAAAGAATGAAGAGATGGAGCCAAAGCAAAAACAATACCCAGCTGTGGATGTGACTGGTGATAGAAGCAAGGTCCAATGCTGTAAAGAGCAATAATGCATAGGAACCTGGAGTGTTAGGTCCATGAATCAAGGCAAATTGGAAGTGGTCAAACAGGAGATGGCAAGAGTGAATGTCGACATTCTAGGAATCAGTGAACTAAAATATACTGGAATGGGTGAATTTAACTCAGATGACCATTATATCTACTACTGTGGGCAGGAATCCCTTAGAAGAAATGAAGTAGCCATCATGGTCAACAAAAGAGTCCGAAATGCAGTATTTGGATGCAATCTCAAAAATGACAGAATGATCTCTGTTCGTTTCCAAGGCAAACCACTCAATATCACAGTAATCCAGCTCCCATCAGGCAGGTCAGACCAAGATTCCCTCAGGTGACCCTCTTGTTAGTCCATGTTCTCCGACAGCTGAGACATCAGCATCCCTCTCAGCACACCCTACAATCGTGCCCCCTTTTTCTGGGGCATCAGAAAACCACCTTCAAATCCTCACTCAAATCCACCACAGTGTCCTTTACATCAGGTCCTCCTTTGAAATTGTATCCATGAGCTTCCATGAGCAGGTACTGGGCTATAGCTGAGTGATTTCTGAAAAAGCACCCAGACAACCTGGCTAGGTTGGTTCAAGCTCTGGGGACACTTCCTACCAGCAGGAACTCCCCTCTCTGAACTTCAGTTTTCTCATCTGTAAAATGAGACCATCCTGCCCACTACCCAGGACCTTGTGAGGATACAATCAGGTGATTCACACCTAACTCTCAGCTCACAGCATTGCCTGGCACACTGTGCCTTTTGTATCTACTCAAATCTGCCTCACCTGCACTTGGTTTAGATGCAGTCTCTACTTTTCATGAGACATTCCATTTTATGAACCCAAGAGAGAAAGCTAGGAAGATATTGACCTCCTGGCATTTAAATACCATCTTCCTTACCACAGGGTCACAGGCATCTTGGGTTGGGCATGGTTCTTCTAAGACTCCTCAATACCCCTCTGCCATTCTTTCTGTCCCCTCTGTAGACTCTGCTCTCATGATTTGGAATAGTGGTGTTTCTGTTGCTGCTTCCCCTTCAGTTAAAAACTCACCATACATGGCATCATGGCTTTTCTGATCCAAAGCACTGTTCTCAGTACCTGACCCTCACTTGGGGTCCATTATCCCATCTGATGTGGCAGAGTAGGCAGTTTATCTATAACTTCTAGTCCAAAACACGATCCTCAGTAAAATCAATCAGAATGGCTATTCTATGTCAGGCAGGAGTCTTAAAAAAAGATGAAGAAAATACAAATATTTCCATTTTTTTGGTAGAGTATTCATGTTTAAATTACAAAGACCTTAATATGATGAATGAAATATAATCAACTGGTTTAAGAAGATATATTATTGATATCATCTGTTCTAAAACCTTGTGCAAGTTATTCAGGTCTTCCATTTCAGCTTACTGCTTCTCAAAACAAATATGCTGAATTATCTTAGCTGTAATTCTAAATCTTCTTATTATAACATTAAATTTAAATAGGTTGCCTATTTTGTCTTATGAATGAGAAAATAAGTTACAGAAAATCAAAATTAGGCAAATCCATTTCTTTCTATATCTGCACTGAAAATTAGCAGATAAAAATTATGGCACAAACAATTTCAACAGAAAAACAAAATTTACAACCAAAATATAAATAAAATATGTTAGAGAGGAAATAAATGCAACATTAATTATTGTATATCAATATGTAAGCAACTATATAATTATTTCAAGGAGATTTGTACAGAATCTTGGTTTTCCAGCTCTTTCTGTGACATCTAGAGTAGGTTTCCATGAGAGGAGCAAGGTTGTCCCTAAGGAAATGGTCCTCGCTTCCCTCATATTTAGAGCAGTACTTCACTGGATTTCAGAAACCTGAATTCTACTTATTGATCTCAGTCATGCATTCACCTCAGATTTCTCAATTTTAAAGCAAAGTTGGTTATAACATGGCTAGAATCGGGTTTCTTCTGAAACCAGCAGCACATGTTGGGAATGGTGAAGGGATATAACTGATTTTGGATGTTATATGTGATGTACATCTAGGTGATGCCAGTGGTAAAGAATTCACCTGCCAATTCAGGAGACATGGGTTCAGTCCCTGAACTGGGAAGATCCCCTGGAGGAGGAAATGGCTACCCGCTCCAGTATTATTGCTTGAAAATTCCATGGACAGAAGAGTCTGGCAGGCTACAGTCCATGTGGTTGCAAAGAATCAGAGACAAATGAGCTTGCACACACACACACACACACACCTCTGAGTTAGTCATCTTTATTGCTGTGGCTAGCTTAAGGATTCTATAATAAAGCTTTATTTTTATGATTGGAGCACATGTAACTCCTACACATCCAAAGAATCACTTTCAAAATGTCCAACATAACTGAACTTAGAAATGCAACCCAAAAGAGGGGAAGCCACACATTTAATATTTTTAAAACCTCAGATTTTTATCCATTTTGTTGCTAGCAAGAAGAGTTTTGATAAACCAGTATATTTTTAATTGGCATAATATTTAGCAGGCATAAGTTTGACTATTGAAATTGAAGTTTTCTGACACATACATGTACTGTGCTGATAAAATAAATAAAATGTTTATTTCAAAATGTAATCTTCAAGATTCTCATTAATATGAGAATACATTAAGACAAAATGGCCCACAAGTGTCATAGTTTTGCATGTCTCGTGAGCAGAGGCATTTCCAGTTTGTGTTCTGAGCTATATGTGTAAGGATGCACAGTGTTTGAAGATAGAAATATTGCTATTCACAAAGCAGAGTACAGGTTTGTTTACTGTCTACAGCATTCACAGGGCTCCCATGGGAATAGGGGACAGGGGGAGCTGATGCAAGTTTGAAACTCATGCAGCTTGCTGTGTCATGAGAAATAAAGCCATTTGTCTCTGATCCAGGAACCTCTTGTCTCTGCCAGCATTCACAAAACTGTGTCAGGCTTACTTATTTGCTTGTGAGTATGAAAAAATATCAGATCATTCTCAGTTCTTGACAGCTTGAACTGATTTCATCCAGCAAAGTAACCACATGAAGTACCAAGGTTGAATTTAATTGTAATAAGCTTACCGGTAAGCTTTGAACTGACCGGTCTTGGATGGTTTCAGCTGAGTTTATGCATTTGATAACAAGGCTGTTGAGAAGACCTGTCTTCTGAAACAGGAAATGATCCTCCCTTGAAAGGTGAAGACAGTTCAATTTTCACTTTGGAGACAAGAGTTGGGTCTCCAACTAGATGTCAATGAAGGGCATGATTTCACTTATATGTGGAACTGAAAAAAATAAAGGAACAAAAATAACAAAGCAGAAGCAGACTCACAGATACAAACTAGTGGTTTCCAGAGTAGAGAAAGGTTGGGGGAAGGGGCAAAATGGGTGAAGAGGATTAAAGGGCACAAGCTACTATGTATAAAATAAGTTACAAAGATCTAATAGTACAGCACAAGGGATATAGTCAATATTTTATAAGTACTTTGTATAAATTGTAACCTATAAAAATGTTGGGTTTCTATGCTATACACCTGAAACTAATTGTAAGTAAACTATATGTTATTTTATGTAAAAAAAAGAACTTAATGAATGAGATGTGAGTCTTTTGATTTTTACCATAAAATAATTAATACTGTTGGAAGCAGTTTCCTGATAGTATTTATAATGGTAATTATCTTCTTTTAGAGATAAACTAGGAAGATGTAAGAACTCATTAAAAAAAAAAACATATTTTGAATGATTGACAAGTATTTACTTCCAAAATAAGATAATTCTTCTACTATTTTTTGAACAAACCTTGATTTAGAATCTGGAAATAAAGTTATTTTCAATTAAGAGTTATTGCAATTAAATAGTCAATTGCAATATAGAGAAATAAAATGTGTCAATAGGGTTAAGTATGTGGATTCTATGGAGTGCCCTGTACAGTCCACATAATCAGAAACTAAACTTTGCAACATGTATTGTTTATTTTAAAGTTTTTACTGAAATATGGAAATGATAAAGACAGCTACATAAACTTTAAGTGTACAGCTTGGTGAGTTTTCACAAATTAAAAATCCTGATGTAACCAACTCTGAGATGCTTTTGAATTTATTCTCTGTGCATTAGCTTTTTCTTTTCCCTTATTATTGGAGAATGATTAGAGTAGAAAGTGTGTGTAGTGCAAAATGTGTGACTTTCAGTCAACCATATAGCTGACCATTTATTTTCCAAATTGGCATTTTTCTTGAGAGACATTAAAATTTGAGGTACTGGTTATTGATGCATTGACTCTTTTCTGAAAATCACCCTTAAATGATGGCCCTGGAATAATATATCTAGACCTTATAAATTTTTCTCTGGCAGCAGATGGCATGCATTGTTAGCAGAAGGTAACTTGAGTAAGGAAGGGGTTTCTTTCCCAAATTTGGTGTTTTTCTAGACAGGCTCCTGCACTAAGTGCCAATTTCGCAGGATGTAGCCTTCAGAGGAACACACAGCTCCTCCAGATCTGGGCTCCAAAATTACCTGATTTGTAGCAGCTCAGGGTAACCCCCATGGGCAGATTTGTCTAGCAATGCCATAGTGGTTTTTCAGTGGGGCGTTCCCAAAAGGGGAACCCTGGGAGACTTTGCAGTCTCAGTGAATTTCTCTACTCTCTATTGAGGCACACTCTACAAAAAAAAGTCTCTTCCTGGGGTTCCCAATCTCATCTCTAGGGGCTCTGGAATATCTTTTATTTATTAATAGACAATTACTTGTTACAGTTTATTGTTTTGATTAAAATTTCCATGTTCAAATCACCCTATGCTTCCTGACCCTTGATTTTCTTGAATGACATGCTTGCTTTCTTCAAGTTTCCAGAGTTCTTCTGGTTCAAAACTAATAATTCATGGTAGTAATTCTGAATAGATTTTGCACAATATTATTTGCCAATTTAATTCATGATATGTAAAATATCTATCAGTGAGTATTCAGTTCAGTTCAGTTCAGTCGCTCAGTCGTGTCTGACTCTGTGACCCCATGAATCGCAGCACGCCAGGCCTCCCTGTCCATCACCAACTCCTGGAGTTCACTCAGACTCACGTCCATCGAGACAGTGATGTCATCCAGCCATCTTATCCTCTGTTGAACCCTTCTCCTCCTGCTCCCAATCCCTCCCAGCATCAGAGTCTTTTCCAATGAGTCAACTCTTCGCATGAGTATTAAACTCAACTTAATAGAACATTAAAATCAACCTGGAAAGATAACGATCAAAACCACATTGAAAGTAAGAAACAAATGTTATTGCAAGAAAACCATCAGAAATGCATATTATTTGAGTACAAATACCAATAAATGGATAGTTTTATCATTTGAATATATATTTGCACCTAAATCTGGTCATTAAAAAAATTGTATTTATATTTTATTTATATGGAGATGCAAGAGATCTGGGTTCAATCCATGGGTCAGGAAGATCCCATGGAGTAGGAATTGGCAACCCACTCCAGTATTCTTGCCTGAAAAATCCCATGGACAGAGGAGCCTGGCAGGCTACAGCTTTTGGGGTCGCAAAGAGTCGGGAATGATTAAGTGACTGAGCAGCAAAGCAAACATATGCGCTCATACGATCAACTGATTGATTGCCTGATTTTTATAATAAAGCTATGGATTACTGGGTGATCCAAATTTTCCTAGTCAGGAAAAGTAAGTTTTTTGATGGAAAATTGACATTGTTACCTCTCTTCACTGATTTTTCTTAATCTCATTCTTTCATCCCTTACTTCTCTCAGTGAAAGATAAATTTTTTCAGGCATGTGATATCTTTACTCTGGTTACCACCTGGTCTCAAAAACCTAGGAGACTCCATCTCCTGAAGATGATTATGTACATTTATCTGACAGATTTTAATACTTCTCTTTACCTTTGGCCTTCAGCAGTATGAATATATTGGATTGGACAAAAGCTTCATATGGGTTTACCCTTGAATGAACTTTTCGACCAACCTAGTATTTATAGGTTACATTTTAATTCATTATCTATGGAAAATTCTTAACCATTCATTTTTCAAATGTTTTCCTCTCCATTCTCTCTCTTTTACTTCTGAGGATTCAATTAAACATATTTTACACTGATATGGGCCAGTATTGAAAAGCAGAGACATTACTTTGCCAATAAAGGTCTGTCTAGTCAAGGCTATGGTTTTTCCAGTGGTCATGTATGGATGTGAGAGTTGGACTGTGAAGAAAGCTGAGCACTGAAGAATTGATGCTTTTGAACTGTGGTGTTGGAGAAGACTCTTGAGAGTCCCTTGGAATGCAAGGAGATCCAACCAGTCCATTCTAAAGGAGATCAGTCCTGGGTGTTCCTTGGAAGGAATGATGGTAAAGCTGAAACTCCAGTACTTTGGCCACCTCATGCGAAGAGTTGACTCATTGGAAAAGACTCTGATGCTGGGAGGGATTGGGGGCAGGAGGAGAAGGGGACGACAGAGGATGAGATGGCTGGATGGCATCACTGACTCGATGGACGTGAGTCTGAGTGAACTCTGGGAGTTGGTGATGGACAGGGAGGCCTGGTGTGCTGCGATTCATGGGCTCACAAAGAGTTGGACATGACTGAGAGACTGAACTGAACTGAACTGGGCCAGTATCTTTTGGGTACTCTGTTCTTTTAAAAATTCTTTCAATAATTTCTCTTTTGTTTCCATCTGAGTAATGTGTATTGACCTATATTCAAGTTCACCGAGGCTTTCCTTGGATGTGTCAGCTTTACTGATGAGCCTGTCAGAGATATTCTTCATTTCTGTTACTGTGTGTGGGGGGGGTAAATTTATTTCCAGCATGCCCTTTGACATTTTCTTATTGTTGCCATTTCTCTGCTGAAATTACCCATCTATTCAGGAATGTCTTCAAGTTTTTTCCACTGGCGCTTGTAACATATTAATCGCAGTCATTTTAAATCCCCTCTCTGATTTTTAGTTCTTGTTGTTTGTTTTGTCTCTCAACTGCAGATTATTTTTTCTTTCCATTATATATATCTCATAACTTTTAGTTTATGTCTACATACTCTGTGTAGGGTGCCAGAGATCACGGTAAACAGTATTTGTGCCTGGACATAGACATGTCTCTTTTCCTGCTTGGCTTTTATTGAGGAGCTCTGTTTCAGTTTTGTTGGTTGTGACGATTACCTTCAGTGCACTGTCAGCCTCAGAATCCTTCAGTGTTACCTTGTGGTTAGGGAGGGAGCAGATTGACGGAATACCTGAGCATCTTCTGGTTGTGTCTGGTCCATGTTCAGTTTAGGTGCTTCCTGTGAGCCTGCACCTTCATCTCTCAACACACTTGTCCCCCCATTAGTCTCCTGCTGCTGGTTTCTTGGACCTCCTTAACCTGGGTGATGAGGAGCAAAGTTTTCTACAGTTTCCTCATTCAGCATCAGATTTAGGCATTTCATGCGTCTCTGAGTCATTTGAGCCAAGTTTTCTCAGTGGTGTTGTCTTCCTCCAGTGGTAGTGAAAGTAGCTCAGTCGTGTCCGACTCTTTGTGACCCCATTGTCTATACAGTTCACGGAATTCTCCAGGCCAGAATACTGGAGTGGGTAGCTGGTCCCTTCTCCAGGGGGTCTTCCCAACCCAGGGATCGAACCCAGGTCTCCCGTATTGCAGGCAGATTCTTTACCAGCTGAGCCACCGGGGAAGCGCCAGTAGTAAAGGGTCTTTAAATATCTGAAACTAGGAGGCTTTCTTGCCCCTCTCCTTTTCCCAAGTTCATGAGTTTTCACCCACTGAAAGTGACAGGATTTGCTGCCTTTTTCAGCAGCTTAAGAATTTATTCCACTGGGAAGAAGGATCCAGGTAAGAATTGTTTTTTCTCTCAGCTGTGCTGTTATGGGAGGAATGCTTCCTCTGCTCTGTCCTGGCCCCAAGTCTTTCCAGGAGCAAAGTGCTGGTCCATGGAGAAGGGGCTGCAAGTGTCTGTGCTCCCAGGACTCTCTATTTTCACAGCTGTGGCTGCTCAGCTTTTAGCAGTTCCTTGAGAAGGTAGTTGATAACCTTTAATACCTGTGCAGATGCCTGCCTTGCATCATTGCAATGCTCTGGGCAAGGTGAGTGATTGCCTGCGTCTTGTCTGTCTGGAGGTTCACGTCATCTCTCCCCAGATTTTCCCTCGTTATTGCTTTTCAAAGAAGTCAGCTCTCTGATAGGTTTAAGAAGAATGTGATTTTGCAGGTGGCCCAGATTCTTCTTGTTGGATTAGTACAACATTTTTCATATATCTTAAGATGGAGCCGTAATACATATCATTAATTCACTAATTACATAAAAGTCATCAGGTTCCAGGTAACTTTGGTTATTATGCTGTTAATATTTTTGAGGAAACCAAAATAAGGATTTATTCTCTTTGAAATACACCAAAATATAGCTTAAAATCTAAATGGTTTTAGTTCACTAAATTAAGAAGTGCAATTCCTCTCTATTTAAGTGAAAGTGAAGTCGCTCAGTCGTGTCCGATTCTTTGCTACCCCATGGACTGTAGCCTACCAGGCTCCTCTGTCCATGGGATTTTCCAGGCAATAATACTGGAGTGGAATGCCATTTCCTTCTCCAGGAGAACTTCCCGACCCAGGGATCGAACCCAGGTCTCCTGCATTGTAGACGGATGCTTTACCATCTGAGCCACCAGGGAAGTGCCTATTTAAAGTAACAAGATATTTTGAGAATTTCTACATATACTTAGGGGAAGCTACGTACTTGAAGTATGTTGATTTAATGTTTAGTAGATATTTTAAATTTTTTATTTATTTATTATTTTTTTGATTGGGCTGAGTCTTTGTTGCTGCATGCAAGTTTTCTCTAGCTGTAGTGAGCATCAGCTGCTCTTCCTTATGGTGCATGGGCTTCTCATTACATTGGCTGCTCTTGCTGCAGAGCACTGGCTCTAGGTCATGGGCTCCGTAGTTGTGGGGCATGGGCTTAGTTGCTCCATGGCACGTGAAATCGTCCTGGACCAGGATCAAACCTGAGTCTCCTGTATTGGTAAGAGGACACTTATCTGTCTAGAGACATCCTAGTATTTTTTTTTTTTGAATTTTACTTTTTTAATATTTCAAAAAAATTTTATTTACACTTAAATAAGGATAAGTCTGAGATGTGTACAATTTAAAGTGAAATAATACATGGATAACTATAGACTTGATACTCATTTAAAAATATAGTATGACAAACACATCTGAAGCCCTTGTAGATTCCTCCTCATTATGTTTTTTTTTACTCAGTTATGATTCCTACTGTGAGCCATGTATTAACCAGCTCTTTGTTATTCTTTTTATTCTTACCATAAAATTATTTATCTCTAAAAGGCACAGTTTATTTTTGCCTATTTTGAACTTTATGTAAATTGAGCAATACTGCATCCTAAGAATATCGGAGAAGGCAATGGCATCCCACTCCAGTACTCTTGCCTGGAAAATCCCATGGATGGAGGAGCCTGGTAGGCCACACAGTCCATGGGGTTGCTAAGAGTCGGACACGGGTGAGTGACTTCACTTTCACTTTTCACTTTCATGCATTGGAGAAGGAAATGGCAACTCACTCCAGTGTTCTTGCCTGGAGAATCCCAGGGATGGGGGAGCCTGGTGGGCTGCCATCTATGGGGTTGCACAGAGTCCGACACAACTGAAGCGACTTAGCAGCAGCAGCAGCAGCAGCATCCCAAGTATATATGACACTGAGATTGGGGATCCATCCATGAAGACACTTGGGTCAGTAAGTGTGGACCTTAGAACCAGATTCAGGTGGCCTAGTTATGAATATTGTGTTATTAGCCTTCCTTCATAGAGAAGTTACTCAACCCTCCTGACCTCTGTTTCTTTGTGTGTAAAACATGTTGTAAAATGTAACTAATTGATATGGTTAATTAATATATTACAGTTCAAAGCTATATGGATCTTTATGTTTTAGAGTACCTACATTTTGAAGATGCTCTGTATAAGAAATAGGACAAAAATTATAATTTACAATTATCTATAACATAGGATATCAATTCCAGTAAAAAAAGAAATCATAAAATTATAAATGTATTTCTAAATTTTACAGAAATATATGTCCATATAAACACATTCCATGGCTACTTTCAGGCCCTTGGGAAAGGCTTGTACAAAATGAAGGGCTCTGAAATGTAAACTCTGTCAGTTTCAAGGCACATCTGACTCTGCATGTATGCAAAATACCTTGAAGAGTGGTTCTGTAAAAGTGACTGATATTTTTGCTTATTTTTATTACTTACTATTATATTGATGGAAGCATTTTGTGAGCAATTTTCTTAAGGAGATGAAATATAATTTATATAATTATTTACATATATCTCAAATAATATTGTTATTCACAGTTTTTATCATTTTGATTTTTCCACCTATAATCCAAATTTTTTTGTTTATTTTTCAAAGTATTTCTCACTCATATTAGTTTACTTTTCTATTCTATTTCTTTAAATTGATACATTAAATTCTTTGTTTTAAGAAAAAAGTTATTAAAAGAAGGGTATTGACCAAATTGAATTTTTATTATTTGATTTTATCATTCACTGTGCTTTTAATTGGTGATAGATAAACATCTAAGAAAAAAGACTGGTAAGAAACTTCCATAATTTTTAAAAAACCATATAAATTATCTTAAATTGCTTTTATTACTATTTTATGAAAATATATTTTGTACATATAAAAATCTAGTAAAATAACTTTCACAACATTACAAAGTAAAAGCATACTAGCATAACTGAAATTAGAAAGGAAATTAATGTCTGTGTATATCAAAACATGGAGTATATTACATGGAAAACCTCATTTAAAGTCTAATAATACTGGGACCATATAATGTGAAACTATCAGTAAAAGCATAATATGAATTAGGAAAGTAAACTTAAATTCAAAATGTACTATTTTCTAATGGATAGGATTTATTTTTTTTCATAACAAATGTCTGTGGATAAATGCAGGCCTTAAACTCTGCTGTTTTATTCTGGTATAATCTGACCTTATGTTTATTGCCATGTACATTCTGAATGATCACTGCCTGTCATCTACAGGTGATTAAACATTGCCATTACTACCCTTAAACCATTGATTATAGTCAATAAATAGTAGCAATAAACTGTTCAAATTTTGGAAATGTGCTGCAGATTTTCCTTTTTTCTAGTTCCCTTTTGTGCTGCCTTAAAGAATATAAGCAATCAACTCAACAAAATAAATGATTTTAGGTGTTTTTTTTATTTTTTATTGACTTTCCAGACATTAGTGCCTTGAGGCGACTTTCTAATGGTATAGAGGTTCATAAAGATTTAATCACTGAAGAAATATTTATGGAGAATCTATTTTCAGCAAGATTATAAAGGTGTGATGGGGATTTAGAATAAGTGCAAGATTTTGTCTCTGAATTCAAGTAGTATCTGTTCTAAAGCCATAACTTTCAACTGTGGCGGAGCATCCAAATCACACAGTTGTTTTAATCTATTCAAGATTGGAAAAAATGCTGAGAAAATGAAATATGAAAAGAGTAGAAATGATGAATCAGGTTGGAGGTAAAGTATAGGGCTGATGTAACGATATGAAAAAACTCTACAAGTAATGTTGAAGTTTCACTAAAATAATGAATAATTGGGACAGGAGTATGTTTAAGAATTGTGTGGGACTTCCCTGGAGGTCCACTGGTTAAGGTTTTGCCTTCCGATGCAGGAAGGGTGGGTTTGATCCATGACTGGGGAGCTAAAATGCCTGGTAGCAAAAAAAAAAAAAAAAACCTAAGCATAAAACATAAGCAATATTATAACACATTAAAGAAACACTGAATAATTGCACAATAACAAGAGTTCTGTTCTGTAATCTGACCATTTGGATGCTAATCTTAGACCCCTTTGTTTGGTTGCTGTCTTATTCTGTTGGGTTTCTATTACAAAAGACTATAGGCTTGATGGTATAAACAACAAAAAAGTATTTCTCACAGTTCTGAGGCCAAGTTCAAGATCAAGGCATCAGCACATTAGTATTCTGGGTAAGATACCCTTCTCCCAGTTCAACACCAGAGTCCTCCTGTGTCCTCAAAGCTAAGGCATCTCTGTGCAGTCTCTTTTATAAGAACATGAATTCCATTCTTAAGGGCCCCACCCTCACAACTTAATCAACCTCCAAAGGCCCACTGTCACATTAAGCTTCAGGATTTCAGCAGATAAGTGTGTGGTGAGGCACACAAACATTGAGACCATAGCAGTCGGTGAACTCAGATCATCCCCATATTATCAGCACATTTCAATTTTATTCTATATAAAATGAAGCTAACAGTAGTACATTTTTAAAAAGTTGCTTAAGGATAAAATTTGATAATTAATTTAAATTATTTATCACAGTGTGTGACATAGTTAAGTGCTCAATAAATATTTATTGAGTTGTATTATAAATGTAGTGAAGCAATCCATGTTTCATTTGAAGGGGTAAGACACTCTTGTTTATTCAGAAATTCTGTTTGAGAAGGTGATTATAAAATGATATATTGAAACAAATTGAGTCTGAAAGATTTTGCTTCTACTTGAAAGAAACAGGAAAAAATATGAAAAGATATAGAAATTAGAAGGGGTCACGCAGTATGCTAATTTAGAAAATATCTAAGTTAAAGGGACCACACTTTGCTGAATAGTACATAGAAAAATAAAATAATAAACATTCCAAAGGTTATATTCTTGGAAAATTTTCACATCATTGGGTGAAAGAATCTTGATTATAGTAATCTGGAAAGGACAGTGTTTTCTAGGTAGTTATGTAGGAAAACATCTGGAAAAGTTGTTTATTTCAGGTTTTGTGGATATTTAAAAATATGAGGACCTACTCTATAGCACATGGAATGCTGCTCAACATTATATGGCAGCCTGGATGGGAGGGCAGTTTTGGAGATAATGGATACAAGTATGCGTATGGCTGAATTTCTGCTCTATTTACCTGAAACTATCACAACATTGTATGTTAATCAACTGTGTGCACGCCTGCTAAGTCACTTCAGATGTGTCCAACTGTTTGCAACCCCATGGACTGTAGTCCGCCAGGCTTTTCTGTCCACAGGATCCTCCAGACAAGAATATAGGTGTGGGTTGCCATGCCCGCCTCCAGGGGATCCTCCCAACCCAGGAATCGAACCCACATTTCTTACATCTCCTGCATTGGCAGGTGGGTTCTTTACCAATAGCACCATCTGGGAATCAGCTATACTCCCAATACAAAATAAAAAGTTTTTTAAAAAGTATTATTTGAAAATTGCCTTTAAGAGACCTGTGTGCAGTTTGGCATAAATAAATATAAACATAATTACACATAATAGACAGAGTTTGGGTTTTTATGATGATTTCCATTTATTCTTGTCTGGTGAGGGATTTCACCTTTGTTCTGACTTGGTCTCCCTTGTCTATTCTGCTGTGAGGAGTCTTTCCTGTATGTGCATGTTCTATGTGCTTGCTTGCCTTATGCTAACTGAGAATCTTACTGTTACATTTCAGGCTATCAAGAGTTATTTTTGGCTTATAATATTTCTCAAGATATTTTAATTCTATCATCCTTAATTGATCTCTACAGATGTTTGGCTTTTCCCCATATTATACCCAACTGCATGCCACCTACCTGCTTCAGTGTTAACCTGAGGGATAATTCTGGCCTTTCTGTTTGGCATTTCTGCTCTGTAGCCTAGGTGGTGGTGTAGAATCCTTGTTTTAAATGGTAACCCATGGTCATGTAGGGGATGCTATGACACATTGGTGTCACACACTGACATCCTTGTTAGAGTTAAATCTCTAAATCCTCTCCTATCAGGCAAGACATGAGACTTTTCCTGCAAGTCCGTGAGATCCCCCTGGGAGGTGCCAAAACATGATATGACTAATCTCTTATATTGGGTTGGCCAAAATATTCATTCATTTTTTTCCACAAAATGGCTCTAGTAGGGCTTAGTTTTCTTGAACTTCATTTGAAGCATTTTTGTAAGATTGTATTATGAGCTGCTGTATCAGTGTGCATTAAAAAAAATCAAGATATGTGAATTTTTGTGTGGCCATTTTAATAGTGAATACAGAAGCAAAAAGATGTTTGGCATATTATGCTTTATTATCTCAAGGAAGATAAAGTGTAACTGAAACACACACACACACAAAATGAATTGTACAGTGTATGGAGAAGGTACTATGATGAATCGACTTTGTCAAAAGTGGTTTGTGAAGTTTTGCCCTGGAGATTTCTTGCTGGATGGTGCTCCATGATTTGGGAGACCAGTTGAAGTTGATGGAGATCAAATTGAGACATTCATTGAGAACAATCAACATAATCAACATTATTTTATGTGAAAGATAACCAATATTCAAATCAAGCATTGGAAATCATTTGTACCTGTTTGATTATGTTAATTGCTTTGGTGTTTGGGTTCCACATGAGTTAAGCCAAAAAAATAAGCCACTTGACTGTATTTCCATACATGATTCTCTAAACATAAGGAAAATATTCCATTTTTAAAGCACATTGTGACAGGCAATGACAAGTGCATACTGTGCAATAATGTGGAAAAAAAGAGATTGTAAGGCAAAAGAACTGAATCATCACCAACCAAACCAAGGCCAGTCTTTATGCAAAAGTGATGTGTATATTCTGGGATTGGAAGGGAATCCTCTATTATGAGCTCCTTCTGGAAAACCAAGCAATTATTTCCCAACAAGTACTGCTCCAAGTTAGACCAAATAAAAACAGCACTTAATGAAGTGTCCAAAATCATTCAACAGAAAATGCATAATTTTCCATTGCTGCTGCTGCTGCTGCTAAGTCGCTTCAGTCGTGTCCAACTCTGTGTGACCCCATAGACAGCAGCCCACCAGGCGCCCCTATCCCTGGGATTCTCCAGGCAAGAACACTGGAGTGGGTTGCCATTTCCTTCTCCATTAAGATAATGCAAAACCACATGTTTCTTTGATGACCAGGCAAAACCTTTTACAGCTTGGCTAGGAAGTTCTGATTCATCTCCTTTATTAACCAGACATTGGACCTTCAGATTTCCATTTATTTAGTCTTTACAAAATTCTCTTAATGGAAAATATTCCAATTCCCTGGAAGACTGTAAAAGGTACTTGGAACAGTTCTTTGCTCAAAAAGATAAAATGTTTGGGAAAGATGGAATTATAAAGTCACCTGAAAAATGGCAGAAGATCATGGAACAAAGTGGTGATGATGTTCAATAAATTTCTTGGTGAGAATGAAAAATGTGTCTTTTATTTTTACTTAAGACCTAAGGAACTTTTTGGCCAACCCAATAGTTACAGTTGAGAAAAAGAGGTAAAAATGAATAGTCATTTCATATTAAAAAATATTTAAAGGAAATTATAAATGCTTAGATATAATTGTTATAACAATAAGAACATGAGAATAAATTTTGCCTTAAGAGGAGGTATTACAAATTACACTTTAAGAGGATGGAGTGAATCAGCACCTTATTTCTTTATTTTCTGTTGTTGAGAAAGCAGGGAGACTGTTGACTTAGTTTGAACACTGTTGTTTTGTGACTTCAGGAGATCTGTCCAGGTTCCCTTCTTCCATTTTCATCATACACTTCCACTGTATTTCTAGCTTCTTTTCTTCAAACCTACCAGGATATTTGATCTCTGTTTTGGACATTTTGTTTTCACTTTCTTCTTTATTCTTTAAATCACTAGGTCAATCTGTGATTGACAAGGTAGGTACCATGTATAGGGGTTTAAAGCCCACATTCTGGAATAAGCCTACCCAGTTTTTCAAGCTTCAATCTATTTACTAATTAAGGGCCAAGTGAAATTTAGGGGATGACTTAACTTATCAGTATCCTCTGCTTTCATATGGCAGGATTTTAGAAGTCTCTTCTCATAGAGTTGGTTTACAGGTTGAATATGTCAATATTTATGAATTAGAGCGATTTCTGACATAATAACTGCTTTGCAACTAAGGATTAAAATACATTTATGCTTTGTTATTTTTATTTTGCATAGATACCCTGTGGTTTATTATCTTTTAATGCTTACAATATTTTGTAGTTCAGAGTGTTTCTTCTTCATATAAACATATTGATTATTCCTTCTTTCTAGATTTATAAATTGTTCCATACTCATAAAGATTTCATTAGACAAGGTGATACACAGTTTTATTTTAGCATACTACATTTTTCATATTTATATATTCCATGCATAAATTATTTTTAATAGCAGTTTTATTGACATGTAATCTTCATATGATAAAACTAACCCCTTTAAAATTTGCAATTTAGTGGTTCTTGGTATATTCACAAAAGTTTTCAGTCATCATTGTGATTGCAGTTTAGAATAATATGACTCCATATATATTATAAGTCGTAGCCCATCATTCCATCCCCTCAGCTCCTGATAACCACTAATCTCTACCTGTATGGATTTGGCTATTCTGAATATTTCATACAAATAGACTCATACAATTTGAGACATTTTTTTTTCATTTAGCATGTTTTCAATATTCATTTATGTTGTAGTATATATCTTATCTTTTCCTTTTAAGTAGAAAATTATTCTACTGTATATAGATGTATGATTTTGTGTTTGTCCATCCAACAATTCATAGGTATTAGAGTTATTTTCACTTTTAGGTTACTTTGAACATTCATGTTCAGTTTATGTATAGTCATATGTTTTTGTTCTTTTAAGTATATGCCTAGCGGTGAATTTTTTATACATATAATTACTCTTTGTTTAACTTTTTAAGGAACTGCCAAACTGTGATCCAAAATATATGCACAATTCTCATCAGCAAAGTCTGAAGCTTCCTGTTTTTCTACATCCTTCCAAAATTGTTACTATCCATCTTTTTAATTTTAGCCATTCTAACAAGTTTGAGGTTGTATCTTATCGAGATTTTTATTTGCATTTCCCTAGTGACTAGTGACAGAGAAGGCAATGGCACCCCACTCCCGTACTCTTGCTTGGAAAATCCATGGACGGAGGAGCCTGGTAGGCTGCAGTCCATGGGGTCGCTAAGAGTCGGACACGACTGAGCGACTTCACTTTCACTTTTCACTTTCATGCATTGGAGAAGGAAATGGCAACCCACTCCAGTGTTCTTGCCTGGAGAATCCCAGGGACGGGGGAGCCTGGTGGGCTGCCGTCTCTGGGGTCGCACAGAGTTGGACACGACTGAAGTGACTTAGCAGCAGCAGCAGCAGTGACTAATGATACTAGATTTTTTAAATTATGTGCTTATTGCTCATTTGTAAATCTTTCTTGAGACGTACTATTCAAATCCTTTATCCATTGTTTTGATTTGATTAGGTGTGTTTTTAATGTTCATTTATATAGTTCTTTACATATTCTGGATACAAGATTCTTATGAAACAAATAATTCAAAAATATTTTCTCCTTCTCTGAAGGGTATTTTTTAATTTTTTGAATAGTGTCCTTTGGGGAACAGAAGTTTTTTTTATTATTATTAATTTTGTTAAAGTTTAATGTATCTATTTTTCTTTACTTTGCTTACGTGGTTACTGCAATCTTTGCTCAGGTACCTAGTGGTGAGGTAATTACTGGATAGAGACTTAATTAAACCCTTGAATCAATATGTGTTCCAGACTTTGGCATGATGCTCTTTTTTTTTTTTTTTTTTTGATTGGAGGTAAATTGCTTTGCTATGTTCTGTTGGTTTCTGCCATACAGCAACACAAATAAGCCGTAATTATGCATATATCAGCCCCCTCTTGAGCCTCCATCCTCTCCCCATTCCATCACTCAGGATCATCACAGGGTATCAGGCTGGGCTCCCTGTATTATATAGCATTTCTCATCAGCAATCTATTTTATACTGTATATATGTCAATCCTATTTTCAACATTCATCCAACTCTCTCCCTCCCCACTGTGTCCACAAGCCCATTCTCTATATCTACATCTCCATTCCTTCCTCACAAATAGGTTCATCAATACCATTTTTCTAGATTTAATATATATACATTAATATATGATATTTGTTTTTCTCTTTCTTACCTACTTCATTCTATATAACAATTCTAGGTTCATCCACCTCACTAAAACTGACTCAAATTCATTCTTTTTTATAGCTGACTAGTATTTCATTGTATATGTGTAACACATCTTCTTTATCCATTCATCTGTCAATGGACATCTAGGTTTTCATGTCCTAGCTATTGTAAATAGTGTTGCTATGAACACTGAAATACATGTATCAGTTTCAATTATGGTTTTCTCAGGATATATGCAGAGTAGTAGAAACAGTATTTCATATGGTAGTTTTATTCCTAGTTTTTTAAGAAATCTCCATATTGTTCTCCATAGTGATTGAATTAACATTCCTACCAACAGTGCAAGAGGGTTCCCTTTTCTCCTCATTGTCTTCAGCATTTATGTTTGTAGATTTTTTGATGATGGCCATTCACACTGGTGTGTGGTGATACCTCATAGGGTTTTGATTTGCATTACTCTAATAATTAGTGATGTTGAACATTTTTTACTGTGTTTATTGGCCATCTGAATGTCTTCTTTGGAGAAGTGTCCGTTTAGGTCTGCCCACTTTTTGATTGGGCTGTTTCTTTTTCTCATATTGAGCTATGGGATCTGCATATATACTTTGGAGATTAATTCTTTGTCAGTTATGTGGTTTGCAATTATTTTCTCCTGAATTCTGAGGGTTGTCTTTTCATCTTGTTTACTGTTCCTTTGCTGTGCAAAAGCTTTTAAATAGGTCCTTTTTTTTTTTTTTTTTTAAATTTCCATTACTCTAGGAGGTGGTTCAAAGAGGATCTTGCTGTCATTATGTCAAAGAGTGTGCTGCCTACGTTTTCCTCTAAGAGTTTTATAGTTTCTGGCCTTAACATATAAGTCTTTATATCCATTTTGAGTTTATTTTGTTTATGGAATTGGCAATTGTTCTAGCTCCATTCTTTTACATTTAGCTGTCTAGTTTTCCCAGCACCACTTATTGAAGAGTCTGTCTTTTCTCTAAGGATAAGGCGCCCATAAGTGTGCAGGCTTATCTCTGGGCTTTTTAATCTTGTTCCATTAGTCACTATTTCTGTCTTTGTGCCAGCACCATACTGTCTTGATGACTGTAGTTCTGTAGTATTGTCTGAGGTCAGGAAGGCTGATTCCTCCAGCTCCATTTTTCTTTGTCAGATTGCTTTGGTTATTCAGGGTCTTTTGTGTTTCCATACAGATTGTGAACTTGTTTGTTCTAGTTCTGTGAAAAATACCAGTGGTAGTTTGATAGGGATTTCATTGAATCTGTAGATTGCTTTGAGTATTATAGTCATTTCACAATATTGACTCTTCCAATACAAAAAACATGGTATATCTCTCCATATGTTTGTGTCACCTTTGATTTGTTTCATCAGTGTCTTAAAGTTTTCTACAAACAAGTCTTTTTTTTCTCTAGGTAGATTAATTCCTGTATATTATTCTTTTTGTTGCAATGGTTAATAGGATTGTTTCCTTAATTTCTCTTTCTGATTTTCATTGTAGTGTATAGGAGTGCAAGAGATATCTGTATATTAATTTTATATCCTGAAACTTTACTATATTCATTGATTAGCTTTAATAATTTCCTAGTGGCATCTTTAATGTTTTCTATATATAGTATCATGTTGTCTGCAAACCTGGGAGAAGGGAAGGGCTACCAACTCCAGTATTCAGGCCTAGAGAATTCCATGGGGTCTCAAAGAGTTGGACATGACTGAATGACTTTCACTCATCGGCAAACAGTGAGAGTTTTACTTTTCTTTTTCAATCTGGATTCCTTTTATTTATTTTTCTTCTCTGATTTCTGTGGCTAGGAAATCTAGAACAATGTAAAATAATAGTGGCAAAAGTGGCACCCTGGTCTTGTTCCTGATCTTAGAGGAAATGCTTTCAGGTTTTCAACACTGAGGATGTTTGCTGTGGGTTTGTGGTATATGGCCTTTATTATGTAAAGGTATGTTGCTGGGAGAAATATCAATAACTTCAGATGTGTAAAGAACCTCTTGAAGTAAGTGAAAGAGGAGAGTGAAAAAGTTGGCTTAAAACTCAACATTCAGAAAACTAAGATCATGGCATCTGGTCCCATCACTTCATAGCAAATAGATGGGGAGACAATGGAAACAGTGTCAGACTTTATTTTTGCAGGCTCCAAAATCACTGCAGATGGTGACTGCAGCCATGAAATTAAAATACACTTGCTCCTTGGAAGAAAGGTTATGACTAACCTAGAAAGCATATTAAAAAGTAAAGACATTACTTTGCCAACAATGGTCCATCTAGTCAAAGATATGGTTTTTCCAGTAGTCATGTATGGATGTGAAAGTTGGAGTATAAAGAAAGCTGAACACCAAAGAACTGATGCTTTTGAACTGTGGTGTTGGAGAAGACTCTTGAGAGTCCCTTGAACTGCAAGGAGATCCAACCAGTCCATCCTAAAAGAAATCAGTCCTGAATATTCATTGGCAGGACTGATGTTGAAGCTGAAACTCCAATACTTTGGCCACGTTATGCAAAGAGTTGACTCATTAGAAAAGACCTTGATGTTGGGAAAGATTGAAGGCAGAAGAAGAAGTGAACAGACGATAAGATGATGGATGGCATCACCAACTCAATGGACATGCATTTGAGTAGGCTCTGGGAGTTGGTGATGGACAGGGAATCCTGGTGTGCTGCAGTCTATGGGGTCACAAAGAATCAGAGAAGATTGATTGACTGAACTGAACTGATGTTACTTCTACACTTACTTTCTGGAGTTTTGGTGGGTTTTTTTGTTTGTTTTATTTTGTTTATCATAAATGTGTGTTGAATATTGTCAAAAAGCTGTCTCTGCATCTTTTGGGATAATCATACGTTTTTATATTTCAATTGTTAATATAGTGTTTCACATTGATTGGTTTGTGTATATTGAGGAATCCTTGCGTCCCTGGGTTAAAGCCTGCTTGATCATGATGTATGATCCTTTTATTGTTGCATTCTATTCGCTAGTTTTTTTCAAGATTTTTGCATCTATATTCATCAGTGATACTGACCTGTAATATTCTTTTTTTGTAATATTTTTGACTGGTTTTGTTATCAGGGTGATAGTGGTTTTTGGGAGTGTTCCTCCTTCTGCAAGTTTTTGGAAAAGTTTGAGGATAGGTTTTAGTTCTTTGCTAAATATTTGATAGAATTAATCTTTGAAGACATCTGGCCCTTGGCTTTTGTTTGTCAGAAGTTTTTTGATTATAGTTTCTGTTTCCATTCTTGTGAATTGTCTGTTCATATTTTCTATTTCTTTCCATTTTAGTTTTGAAAAGTTATGCTTTTTAAGAATTTGTCCATTCTTCCAGATCGTCCATTTTTTGGCACGTAGTTGCTCATAGTGGTCTCATGATTCTTTGGTTTTGCATTTTCTGTTATAACTTCTTTTTCATTTCTAATTTTACTAATTTGAGTCTTCTCCCTTTTGTTATCGAAGAGTCTGGCTAATGGTTTGTCAATTTGTTTATCTTCTTAAAGAAACAGCTTTTAGATTTATTGATTTTTGCTACTTTCCTTCATTTCATTTCCATTTATTCCTGCTCTGATCTTTATATTTTCTTTTCTTCTAATTTTGTTTTTTCTTTGTTGTTGTTGTTGTTTTTCTTCTTCTTCTTTTTGTAGTTGGTTTATGTGTAAGATTAGGTTGTTTATTTGTTTTCTCTTGTTTCTTGAAATAGGCTTGTATTGCTATAAACTCCCTCTTAACACTGCTTTTAGTGCATCCCATAGGTTTTGAGTTGTGTTTTCATTGTCATTTGTTTCTAGATATTTTTGGATTTCTTGGATTTCTTCAGTGACCTGTTGGTTATTCAGAAATGTATTCTTTAGCCTCCATGTGTTTGTATTTTCTACATTTTTTTTTCCTGTAGGTGATATTTAATCTTATAGTGTTGTGGTCAGAAAAGTTACTTGAAATTATTTCAATTTTTTAAAACTAACCAAGGCATGATTCTACTCTTTTGGGGTAAAATATCCTATAGATATCAATTAGGTCCAACTGATATAATGTATCATTTAATTCTTGTGTTTCCCCAGTAATTGTCTGTCTCAATGATCTACCCATTTGTATGAGTGGAGTGATAAAGTCCCCACTATTATTGTGCTACTGTCAGTTCCGCCTTTAATAGTTGTTAGCATTTGCCTTATGTATTGTTTTGCTCTTATGTTGGGTGTGTATATATTTGTAATTTTTATATCTTCTTGGGTTAATGCCTTGATCATTATGTAGTGTCCAGTGCTCTATTTCTGTTTTGCATTGTGCAATGAGTACTTCTGCAAGCATTACAAATCTGTCTAAGCCTTTGCTCTGCCTGTGTAGGGCCTCAAGCCTAGATAGAGATGAGAAATTGTGTATTCTCTCTTACTCCTAAAATGTAAAGAAAGTCTACATTTTCTAGTTGTACACATAGTCTTGCATATTTCTGTGGGTTTCTAGATTCCTGGAATATGCAGATCTTTTCAAACCCCTTTGTGGACACCTTCCTGTTTTCATTTTTAAGAGTTTTGATGTTCTTGTTTTCTCCGTTGCATGTCTCTGCCATAGGAAGCTGTAATGTTATACAAATGATGATGTTTCTCTTCAAAAACTAGCCTTAGGTGCAGGACTATTTACAGAGACTCAGCTCCAAGTCTTGCTCACAGAAAAGGTCATTAAAATGGAAATATTCAGGGAGCTGCTACATAGGTTAGATTGTGATGATTTTCTGAGGATGGGATCTTGGAGGAGTTTTAAATAGGTTCTTCCCCAGTCTGAGGTCTGAGGTATGATGATCTTCACTGCTAGTCAAATCACAAAGTTGGTGGTCCAAGGCTTCTATGTAGCTGTGAAGAGAGGGAAACTATCAGCCTCACTGTTCTTTTTGAGAGGCAGTCACTTTTTCCAGTATATGCTCTGTGGGCTGATGCAAGCCTATGTCTATTTCCAAAGTTCTGAAAATTTTGATTGAGATAATTTTGCCAGTATATTCATTGCCTTTATGAAAGCAAAGCTTTTTTTGTCTTTGCTGTTTCAGAGGTGTTTCTTGAATTTGATTTTGACAAGAAATGCGAGATTATTTGTTCTTTTTCAATGGTTACACATGTTTCCTCATAAATTTGAAAGGCCACAGTCATTTTTGTCTAATGTACTGATTGTTCCCAGGAGGCTTTAAAAAGTCGTGATCTATTCATATGGCTATATATTCCATCTCTGAGACCACACTGCTTTAATATTTTTTCCTGGGTAAATGTATAATTAAACGGTATAAATATTGCAAATGTGAAGAATGTAGTTAACAGCTGTTTGTTTAAGAAAAACATTGCAGGCCTTTATTAATTAAAATGTAAGCTGAATTAGAATAAATATGTAAAAATTCAGTTATTTTATATAAGCTCATATATATCAAATAAATACTAAGAAGTTATACTTTTTTAATAAAACTTAATTTGAGATAAGTAATTATAGCACATCAAGTCTTCCAAGTTTATTGAACTAAATAACCACTAACAGTGGTCATTTCCATAATTTAAATATATTAGTTTATTTTTTATTGAGTACACATTTTTAAAATGTGAACTGATAAAATACATTTTAAGGACAAATGGCTAATTCTATTTAATTTTCCCTTTTTTCTATAGGACTTTGGAGATGATGGGTCCTTGTATATAACCAAAGTCACCACAACTCACATGGGGAATTACACCTGCTATGCAGAGGGCTATGAAAACATCTATCAGACTCACATCTTCCAAGTGAATGGTAAGAAATGTGGGGTTGTTTTAATTGTTTTTTCTTCAGTAGATATTCAAAGACCATCCCAAATGACTAAGAAAGGCCAGTACTTTGGCCACCTATGGGAAGAACTGACTCATTGGAAAAGATCCTGATGCTGGGAAAGATTGAAGGTAGGAGGAGAAGGGGGCCACAGAGGATGAGACAGTTGGATGGCATCACTGACTCCATGGACATGAGTTTGAGTAAACTCCAGGAGTTGGTGATAGACAGGGAGGCCTGGAATGATGCAGTCCACAGGGTCACAAAGAGTCAGACACAACTGAGTAACTGAACTGAACTAAACTGAGTTTTATCATTTCAATAATCAATTTAATTGCTATGAGCATTGGCCAAGTAGGCTGATAGCAATTTTATAATCAGTGCTTTATTTTATTTATGACTTAATTCAAATTTTACTTAGTTGAATTGATGATATAGAATTGCATATATGATTCATTAATACACACTAATTAATTCCCATGCAAATATATACATTTATTTACTCTATAGTTTACAAAAAGGAGGCAGAAATTTACTAGGCTTTCTGTAGGAACAGCAAGGTGGCTGGTGTGATTGGTATGAATTAAGAGGAGACTGGCAGGAATGACATTGGAGAGACAGCCTCCAGGCAGATCACATGAATTTCTGTACATAATTAAGAAATTGGATTCCTATTCTTATTATAGACAGAATATCATTATATTATAATATTATAATATATTATTATATTAAGCATTTATTATTGCAAATGGCATGTTCTGATTTGTTTTAAAATGATAGGAAGCACTGAGATCTGTTTTAAAAAAAAAATTAGTAGTCTAGAGGAGAGATAAACATGGCTTAAGATTGAGTGTTAATGATGAAGAGGTAAAAAGTGGACAGATTGGGGATATATTTTGAAAGTAGATTTGAAGAATGGCTTGTGAATATGAGAAAAAGAGAGCTTTACAAAGAATGAACCCAAGGAATTTGAAGGAAGCATTTAGATCTATGGTCATAATGTCAACTGCAATGGGGAAGAAGCATATTTGGAGACTGAGTAAGATTAATGTTTTTTGTTTGTTTGTTTGTTTATTTGTTTTGACACATTAACTTTATACAATTATCCAGATAGAAGTCAAGTATGCAGTTTAGTATGTAAGTCCGAAGATCAGAATGACAGCACAAGGTTGAATATTTCGATAATATCAGTGTGCATAGACTGGATTTAAAGTCTTAAATTGGAGCTTGATGAAGTCATTTTAGAATAAGTATAGTTGGATTTGAAGTTAGAGAACTGAGCCTTGGAGCTGAGGCTAACAATTGGAGAAACAAAGACTTAGAAGGAACACCCTATGTAGGAAAAATATGTCCTAGAAATCAAGAAAATATTGGAAAAAAAAGTTTGAAAAGGTTAGAGAGCTTATGGTTTTGTTACCAGATTCTTATAGACCTCACTCCTGCTGCCTTGGTTGGGGAGGGTTTATATTCTGGTCTGCTAAAGCAGAAAATAACGAAACCAAACCTGAGATTGACAAAACACAGGCTGTATTCAGTGGCCAAAGAATGGAAAAGTGGGAACTAAGATCACAGATCAACTTCCTGCCCACCTAATGAAGGAATTTAATTTTAAAGAGTAAAGACAAAAAAAGGAAGACAGGGGTGAATGATGAAAAAACATTTGCATTAGAAAGGCAATGCCAAAGAATGCTCAAACTACCGCACAATTGCACTCATCTCACACGCTAGTAAAGTAATGCCAAAATTCTCCAAGCCAGGCTTCAGCAATATGTGAACCGTGAACTTCCTGATGTTCAAGCTGGTTTTAGAAAAGGCAGAGGAACAAGAGATCAAATTGCAAACATCCACTGGATCATGGAAAAAGCAAGAGAGTTCCATTAAAAACATCTATTTCTGCTTTATTGCCTATGCCAAAACCTTTGACTGTGTGGATCACAATCAACTGTGGAAAATTCTGAAAGAGATGGGAATACCAGACCACCTGACCTGCCTCTTGAGAAATCTGTATGCAGGTCAGGAAGCAACAGTTAGAACTGGACATGGAATAACAGACTGGTTACAAATAGGAAATGGAGTACATCAAGACTGTATATTGCCACCTGGCTCATTTAACTTCTATGCAGAGTACATCATGAGAAACGCTGGACTGGAAGAAACACAAGCTGGAATCAAGATTGCCGGGAGAAATATCAATAACATCAGATATGCAGATGACACCACCCTTATGGTAGAATGTGAAGAGGAACTAAAAAGCTTCTTGATGAAAGTGAAAGTGGAGAGTGAAAAAGTTGGCTTAAAGCTCAACATTCAGAAAATGAAGATCATGGCATCCAGTCCCATCACTTCATGGGAAATAGATGAGGAAACAGTGGAAACAGTGTCAGACTTTATTTTTCTGGGCTCCAAAATCACTGCAGATGGTGATTGCAGCCATGAAATTAAAAGATGCTTACTCCTTGGAAGGAAAGTTATGACCGACCTAGATAGCATATTGAAAAGCAGAGACATTACTTTGCCAACAAAGGTTCATCTAATCAAGGCTATGGTTTTTCCTGTGGTTATGTATGGATGTGAGAGTTGGACTGTGAAGAAGGCTGAGCGCTGAAGAATTGATGCTTTTGAAGTGTGGTGTTGGAGAAGACTCTTGAGAGTCCCTTGGACTGCAAGGAGATCCAACCAGTCCATTCAGAAGGAGATCAGCCCTGGGATTTCTTTGGAAGGAATGATGCTAAAGCTGAAACTCCAGTACCTTGGGCACCTCATGCGAAGTGTTGACTCATTGGAAAAGACTCTGATGCTGGGAGGGATTGGGGGCAGGAGAAGAAGGGGATGACAGAGGATGAGATGGCTGGATGGCATCACTGACTCAGTGGATGAGAGTCCGAGTGAACTCCAGGAGTTGGTGATGGACAGGGAGGCCTGGCATGCTGCGATTCATGGGGTTGCAAATCTCTTTAACAAGTGGTGCCGGAAAACTGGTCAACCACTTGTAAAAAAATGAAACTAGAGCACTTTCTAACACCATACACAAAAATAAACTCAAAATGGATTAAAGATCTAAACGTAAGACCAGAAACTATAAAACTCCTAGAGGAGAACATAGGCAAAACAGTCTCTGACATACATCACAGCAGGATCCTCTATGACCCACCTCCCAAAATATTGGTAATAAAAGCAAAAATAAACAAATGGGACCTAATTAAACTTAAAAGCTTCTGCACAACAAAGGAAACTATAAGCAAGGTGAAAAGACAGCCTTCAGAATGGGAGAAGATAAGAGCAAATGAAGCAACTGACAAACAACTAATCTCAAAAATATACAAGCAACTCCTACAGCTCAACTCCAGAAAAATAAATGACCCAATCAAACAATGGGCCAAAGAACTAAGTAGACATTTCTCCAAAGAAGACATACAGATGGCTAACAAACACATGAAAAGATGCTCAACATCACTCATTATCAGAGAAATGCAAATCAAAACCACCATGAGGTACCATTTCACACCAGTCAGAATGGCTGCGATCCAAAAGTCTACAAGTAATAAATGCTGAAGAGGGTGTGGAGAAAAGGGAACCCTTTACACTGTTGGTGGGAATGCAAACTAGTACAGCTACTATGGAGAACAGTGTGGTGATTCCTTAAAAAACTGGAAATAGACCTGCCTTATGATCCAGCAATCCCACTGCTGGGCATACACACTGAGGAAACCAGAAGGGAAAGAGACACGTGTACCCCAATGTTCATCACAGCACTGTTTATAATAGCCAGGACATGGAAGCAACCTAGATGTCCATCAGCAGATGAATGGATAAGAAAGCGGTGGTACATATACACAATGGAGTATTACTCAGCCATTAAAAAGAATACATTTGAATCAGTTCTAATGAGGTGGATGAAACTGGAGCCTATTATACAGAGTGAAGTAAGCCAGAAAGAAAAATACCAATACAGTATACTAATGCATATATATGGAATTTAGAAAGATGGTAACAATAACCCTGTACATGAGACAGCAAAAGAGACCCTGATGTATAGAACAGTCTTTTGGACTCTTTGGGAGAGGGAGAGGGTGGGATGATTTGGGAGAATGGCATTGAAATACGTATAATGTCATATATGGAACGAGTCTCCAGTCCAGGTTCGATGCACAATACTGGATGCTTGGGGCTGGTGCACTGGGAGGAACCAGAGGGATAGTATGGGGAGGGAGGAGGGAGGAGGGTTAAGGATGGGGAACACATGTATACCTGTGGCGGATTCATGTCGATATTTGGCAAAACCAATACAATATTGTAAAGTTTAAAAATAAAATAAAATTTTAAAAAATAAAATAAAATAAAATCAGTGTATAATAAGACTCAGGGTCTGTGGGAGGTCACATTTGTTTCTATCTTGGTCTAAGTTTTTTCCATTTGTTATTTGTTTGTTTGTTTGTAACATCCTTTCTTATCTCTGGACCCTTTAACTTAAAGAATTATGTTAAATAAATCTTTCTAAAGCTGGAGGTTGGTGGATTTTCATCAAAGACTTGGAATGACTCTGGCAATAGTTTAACTATTGTTGGCACTCCAGAGAAGCAGATTTAGACCTTGGTTTCTGGGGCAAACCCAGTTGTCAACTAGACATGGGTTAAGGCTTAGAAATGGACTTTCAAGGAAAACAGTGAAGAAAGCAGACAGAATATGAAGGAAATGAAGCATGCTTGTTCCCAGTGGTCTCAGATGTTTAGGGTAGGATATTCAGAGGTAACAACTGTCCTGGAGGACACACAATCTTGGGAAAACAAGTGTGTGGGGGAATTGTTTGCTATGTGGGTGCTGCATCCATGGTGAAATGGTTGTTGTAACAAGTTTGGCTGTTGCCTCCCTCTTCGTTGTAATTTTTACAGGCTAGTAGATAAATTGTCAAGACTGATGCACTGTGCTTTTTTTTTCTTTTTTGAGTGTGTGTGTGTGTGTATATATATACATATATATATATATATATATATATATATATATATGTATTAGGGAGAAACATTCTCCAATTTTGTTCTTGGCTAACCATTCATTCCCTGGTGGCTCAGTGGTAAGGAATCCACCTGCCAATGTAGGAGACATGGGTTCTATCCCTGGGTTGGGAAGATCCCCTGGAGGAGGAAATGACAAACCAAGCCAGTATTCTTGCCTGGAAAATCCCATGCAGAAAGGAGCCTGGCAGGATACAGTCCATGGGGTTGCCAAAAAGTCGGATAAGTCTTAGCAACTAGACAACAACACTAAATAATCTCTTTTATTTAGAGCATCCTCACTTTCAGCCTTTGTTTGTCCAGTCTAAGTAGCAGCTGTGTAAGAACTCTTGCTAGTTTGTTGAGCAGTGCATGGTACATGTTCTAAGTGCATCAGGATAACAGGAAAAAGTATCAAAAATATAGAACTGGAGTTTCACCAGCATCCTCTAGAAGTTTGATTTAAAATCTTCATTTTGATGAGCTTCTCAAGTAATTGTGATGTAAAGCATGAGAACTATTCTGAATGGCTGCTCTTTCAAGTGTCTGCTTCCCATTCACATCCGATGTAGGGTTTTTACATAACTCACTCATTTGCCATGCTCCAGCTGGGAAGCCCAGGAAGAAGGGTTTTGAGCCAAACGGCAGGCATTTATGTCATAAAATGTGCTCTGACAGGTTCTGGGGAAATGAAGTGTTCTGATTTCATCCCTCCTGTGGATGAACTATTTACTCTGATCTCAGATTTTTTTCTGAAGATGGAATACAAGAATAAAGGAATAATGAGGTCTCAGAAACACTGTGAAATTTCTGCCATTATTAGGCTTAGCATTACAAATTCAATATTAGCAGTGATTACCTTGATTGAGCACTAAGGTTTTCCTTTTTCAGGGAACAAAGATTCCTAAACTTGGGACTAAAACTAGTCATTTCCTATTTTCTCCTACTACATTTAACCTGCTTTAAAATTCTTGGTATAAATGTTTTCATGAAAGGATGGGGTTTGCAAAAAGAAGCAATGATATTATATAGATTGAAAGGGAACAGAGATGGAACTGTGCCTTGACTGGAGAGTGATGTAGGATTAGGAGAAGGAATTTTATAAAAAAATTGCAGATGTGATTATCTTTTATGTTGATGTGAGTAATCCAATAAAAATTAAAAGTAGCTTATATTAGAGAAAAAGAGGAAAATTGTAGTAATCAAATCTTTTAAAAGTTGATATAATCTAGTACACAAATGGAAGAGTTGTTCTTTGAAATATTGGCAGTTAATCTCTTTAAACCAGGAGGAAGACACTGGGAAAGATGCTCAGGGAGGGAGCATGAGAAAATCTTCTTTGCATTGCTTGGATTATTTCATGACATGAGGAATACCAACTATTGAGGATGCAGAGTTGAGAGCTTTAGTGCTTTGAGGAGAAGAGAGGTATGTAGGAAGGACCATGAAAATAGCAGTATGCAGTTGGAATGTTGTTCAGACCTTTGGGTATCCTTGAGATGATAAATGTTGATATGTTTTTCTTCTGCTGTGGTTGGTTGTACATTTGCAATCATAGAGAGAAGAGATTTGGATTTAACCAACATTTTACTTTGTCAGTTGAGTAGGTGGGAGAGAGACAGGTACTAGAAATTTAAGTAAGTTGTTAAAGAATGATTATAGTGATGGACCACAGAATAAATGATAAGGTAAGGAAATGATAGGTAAGAAAATAGGTGAGAACATGAGAAAAGAGAAACAAATTGAAAAATTAACTGGGATATCCGCCTTGGTCAAATACTACTAGTACAGGGCACACAAGAGAAAGAAATGTAAAACCTTCACTCAGAACGTCTTTTTAAGGTATCTGGCAATTTCTGTCTATTAAAAATACACTTCTTTAGGTCAAGCATATATAAAGGAGTATATGGACCATTAAAATGTGATAGATGTTTAGACAACCCAGATGTTTAGATCTAACTTTCCAGTTTTGGCCTTAGCTGACAGGGAAAAAAATGAAGTGTAGACTACCATTATTTCATCAAATTCAACAACAACTAAGTAAGAAGAAAACCCCCTTGTTCTACTGCATTTTTTATCAACTAGGGAAGCCAATAAGTATATTTCAAGGATCATTTTTTCATATTTAAGCTTATTTGAATAAGTAAAAATGCTGGGTAGAAAATGTCTTATGCATGTATTGGTAATAGATTATCTTCAGCAGCTGTAACAGACACACCAAATAACAGAGGCTCGAGGCAGATACCAATTTGGTTTTCTTATGCATAAAAAAAGTCCAGATGAGGTGGTTCAGGAGGGCAATTCCACGGCACCGTCACCATGCTATGCTTCCCCTACTTGTGCTTAGCATGTTGTTGCCCTTCTCAATGTTTCCAAGTGGAGGTGAAAATTCTAGTCATCAATTTCACATTTCAAGAAGCAAAAAGGAAGCAAGAGGAAGGAAAATAGTGCCTGATACCAAGAGCCTATTTTTAAAGGAACTTTAAAGAGAGTACCAACAATAACTGCATTGGCTGTCTAAATATAGAGATTGCAAAAGATGTTTCTTTGACATTGGGGTTTTGTCATTCACAACAATGAGGTGTTCAATTATTTAAAAGGAAGGAAGGAAGGAAGGAAGGTGAGAATAAATACTGAGTAAGTAACTAGTCCTGTTTATCAAAAAATATGCTGGTATGTCAACATATTATGCAAAAAAAATAATAGAATAGTAACACTTTATAACTAAATATTTAGAAATGATAAGACTAGTTAAAAATAACAGCCTACAAGTGATTTGCTAAAATGTGATTTGTCTCTTTTCTTGATGTTTCCCTCTTCTTTATTTTATATTTATATTTGGCATAATAACTTTAAAGGTATGATTTGTGTATAAGTAAATATACTAAAATTGAGGTCACTCAGAACAGTTAAAAGCCGATAACAAAGGAACTGTTGAGAAGGAACTGTGACACTGAAAAATACAATGAGCATGCAAGAAAATGCAGATTAGTTAGACAAATAGCACTTTTATGGACCCAATAAATCTCTGAAACTAGTTTAACTCATTTTGCATTCTCCATCCACCTTTTAGAAAAGGTTAAAAAGAACTTTAGAAAATCAGGTTTCCATAGGAAATTTAACATATCTTAACAGTTTGTCAATTAGTAATAAAAATAAAATATATTATTGATTACCATAAAAACCTCTGCAAATAACACAAGTCATTGGAATTTGTTAAAGAGTGTTTTTGAAGTGCAAAGCCTATTTAAATATCCCAGGGTGCAGGCTAAATAAAAGTCTATCAATAGCCCTTTTTCTTTTCAAACAATACAAAATTAGATTATTGAAATATGAGAGTGCTTCTGTGTCCTTGCCAGAAGAAACATTATGTATAAATCAAAGGAGCTTGACTCTACCAGTGAAATTCATTTCATGCTTTTCTTTTTCTTTTTACATAAAGAGAATCGTCTTTAGATCTTCAGCTTAGGATACAGAATGTATGAAATTTTAAATGTCATTTGGTGTTTACACTACCCTCTGGGCAGAAAGCTCGTCCATATTCAAAATAGACCCATATGTATGCAGTTGTTTCTTTCTTTTTATTGTTGAAGACCTCACACATAATATCAAGTGGATATTTTCCTACTCATGTCAGAAACTTCTGCAAAAAACTGCTGGCTTTATAGAATGCTTATGTAGAACACCCCTATTTTTCTCCTTCAGAGTTTGGGAACAGCACTTGGAGTTAGTTATATAGATATCAAAGCATCACTTTCATTACTGGTAAAGCTTTGTAGATAAAGCAGCTTAAGTCTGGAGCAACAGTGGCCTGCTTTTTCTTGTATTATGAAATTGAATTTCCTCACCCAGTCTCAGGGAAGCTTCCCAGATAAGTTTTTAGCAAGGACAAAGTAAAGATGGGAATAAAACCTTCCTGTGAGTAGTAAGGTCCAGTAAAGTGAAGTCGCTCAGTCGTGTCCAACTCTTTGCGACCCCGTGGACTGTAGCCTACTAGGCTCTTTTCTCCAAGGGATTTTCCAGGCAAGAATACTGGAGTGGGTTGCCATTTCCTTCTCCAGGGGAGCTTCTCAACCTAGGGATCGAACCCAGATCTCCTGCATTGCAGGCAGACACTTTAACTTCTGAGTCACCAGGGAAGCAAGGTCGAGTAAGCAGGGAGCAAAAGGCCAAGTTCTTCTTCTCTCTTCTTCCCATTGTGAGTTATCAGAGGATGATGAGAGAGAGGTTTTGAGAGTTACACCAGCTCAGTTATTCTCTAACTATGGTTCCTGGGCAAGCAGCACAAACAACTTATTTTATTTTTAATATTAATTTTTTTTACTTAAATGTAGTTAATTTACATTTTTGTGTTAGTTTCAGGTGTATAGCAAAGTGATTTAGTTATACATAATACATGTGAAAGTGAAACTGAAAGTCACTCAGCTATTTCCGACTCTTTGCAACCCCATGAACTATACACTCCATGAAATTCTCTAGGCCAGAATACTGAAGTGGGTAGCCTTTCCCTTATCCAGCAGATATTCCCAACCCAAGGATCAAACCCATGCATCCCGCATTACAGGCAAATTCTTAAAAGAATATATATATTATCTTAAAAATGTTTTCCCATTACAGATTATTTCCAGAAATTAAATACAGTTCCGCATGCTATACAATAGGACATTGATATTTATCTATTTTATACAGATTAGTGTGCATCTGTTAGGGTTTCCTGGTGGTTCAGATGGTAAAGAATCTGCCTGCAATGCAGGAGAGCATGGTTCCATCCCTGGGTTGGGAAGATCCCTTAGAAAAGGGAATGACTAGCCACTCCAGTATTCTTGCCAGGAGAATTCCAAAGACAGAGGGGCCTGGAGGATTACAGTCCATGGAGTTTCAGAGTCAGACATGACTGAGCAACTAACACTTAATACTAGTGTGCATCAGTTAGTCTTAAACTCCTAATTTATCTCTCTCCCCCCTTTCCTCTTTGGTACCCATATGTTTGTTTTTGATGTCTGTGAGTCTATTTTTATTTTGTAAATAAGTTTATTAATGTAATATTTTAAAATGCACATTCTCAGGGTGCACTCATACTACTGAATGCCCTGGTCATAGGGTAGGAGGACCTGTGTCAACAAATCCCCCTGATGCCAGTTGGAGAACTACTGCTACAACAATTTGATTCCCCAGAGACATGTGATACAGGGCTGTGTATCCTTCTTCAGAGTTTCCAGCTTTGTTCTCCTAATTTGGACTTGAAAATAAGCATATAGGGAGTGGCTGTTTCTTCAAGGGTTGAGATCAGGCATACATCAAGTCAGTCTTCCCCTTAATTTTGATGATTGGCTCCAAACCTCACTCCCCCTTCTCAGGTGTGGTGGACATCCCCTGACAGCTGGTCATGTAGGGATCTTTCTTTCACTCTCTTTAGTTAGGTCTTTACGTGACACAAGAAGCTTTATCAACTGCACTCAGTGCATCCCAGGTGTACCAGGCACTGAATGTCCCCAGGTACAGTCCTTAACCAGTGGGGAACAAGTGTTGATAAGTAGGAAGCCCAGCTTTCAGCACCTTAGTGATTCCTGATTTCTCAATTCCTACGGCAGTGGAATTGAGCATTTTTTGGTGCTGTTCTTCTTTCCTCTACCTTATTTTTCCTAATCTTTAACTTGTGCTTTCTGGGGTCATTTCCCAGATCAATTATCTAAACTAAGTTCTATTCTCAGAGTGGTTCTTGGGGACGCTCATTCCTAAGGATGTCCTTCAGTATTCTTGCCTGGAGAATTCCATTGACAGAGGAACCTGGCAGGCTACAGTCTATGGGGTTGCAAAGAGTCAGACACAACTGAGCAACTATCACTTACTCACTAGCCTAACTACCATTTCTGCCTTTTTGTAGCATCCCTGAGAACTACTGGTGGGTACTATACCTTTTCTTCCAGAAGGCTTTGAAATATGGTAGGACTGTACATTGGGCTTCCCCTGATAGCTCAGTAGTAAGGAATTTGCCTGCCATGTGGGAGATGTAGGAGAGTTGAGTTAAATCTCTGGGTCAGGGAGAGGCCCTGGAGGAGGGCATCACAGCCTACTCCAGTATTCATGTTTGAAAAACCCCATGGACAGAGGAGACTGGTGGGTTACAGTCCATGGGGTCACAAAGAGTCAGACATAATTGAAGTAGCTGAACATGGCAGGACAGTACATTAAGCCATTAATTCCAAAGCCTGAAGATTTTTCTCTATTTCCCATGCTACATTATGTCTAGTTATACTGTTCAATAGGGCTCTTCAGAGCTTCTGCAATTAGATTAAATCATGATATCAAGATATTCCAATTATGCAATAGTGAGAACATAGAGATGTTCAAATTTTAATATATAATCTAATTATTAAATTCCCAGAGAGAAGTAATACTTCAAAGATTAAAGTTTCAAAGAAATTAGTCCAAAGTAATTAATATCCAAAATTAAATTCTTATACCCTTGTGACATAAAGTCTAAAGAAAGTCTGAAAGCTTTAAGAACACATAATATCTGAAGAATCAGGTCCCTCCCTAATTTCTCATTTTGTTTCTTTTAAGTGAAAGAGTTTTTGAAGTTTATAGTTTTGGGAGAAGGTCAACATCTCTATCCTGGGATAATTCTCACTGAATTTAACTGTTCTCTCATACTATATGTTTTCAAATGGTTGAATCAGCTTTTTTTTTCATTATTTTCTTATATTCTGCCTTCTGTTGGAGTTCATATCTTTTAGATTTTTGTTTTTTATCTCAAAATTATTTATTAACTTATTCTGGATTTTCCTGATGGCTCAGTGGTAAAGAATCTGCCTGTAATGCAAGAGCTGCAGGAGTTGAGGGTTTGATCCTTCAGTGGGGAAGATCCCCTGGAGAAGGAAATGGCATCCCAGTTCAGTATTCTTGCCTGAGAAATCCTCTAGACAGAGGAGGCTGGTGGACTACAGTCCATGGGATTGCAGAGTCAGACATGATTAGTGACTAAACAACAACCACCAAAAACTTCTCAACTGTAGCTCTTTTTTGGTTTTTAAGGTGTAACTGAAACATCTGCTCTCAACATACAGCTTTAATGTATTACTATGTATATTCACATATTTTACCACTTTACATAAAATATAAGAACTTTAACACAGTATACATTGATCTCTCTCCTTTCCATTCATTGTGGTAACATTGTCAAACATTTTATTTCTACATATGTAATAAACTTCACAATACATTGTATTATTTTTGCTCTAAATAGTCAAATGTCTTTCAAAAATTAAAAGAAAAACAGACTTTTACATTTATCCTTCCTAATCCCCTCATTCTTTCACTTAAATCCAAATTTCTGAACTTTCCTTTAGTTTTCTTTCTAAACTTTTCTTAATGTTTAGTCTACTAAACATTATTTAGCCATGTGAAATTCAAATCTGTTCCTGATACTTTTTCTCAGCCATTTTGTTTAAAGACATTTTCATTTTTTCTTCATTAAAGAATGATTTCTACTGGATATTGAATTTGGAGGAGTTTCCCTTTTTGTTTTCTTTCAAAATTTTTCACATGTTATTCTATTACTTTCAGACTTGCATAATATCTAATAAGACTTTTAGTTCTAGTTCTTTTTTTCCATTTCTCTGGCTGTGTTGATCCCCACTGTGTTCATGTTTTTCTCTAAATTTTTCAGTATTTCCATACCAGATTGTTTTACCTTTTTTGCTAATTTCATCATCTATGAAATTGTATGTGTCTGTTGACTAATACTTTTCTTGCATGTGAGTCAAATTTTCTCTCTTCTTCTCATGTCTGTTGAAATATTTTTAAATTGATTGATAAAAACCATTGAGAGAGATTTGTTGGATACTTTTGAGAAGTATTGAATTTTGTTTTGACATTAATTTACCGTAAGTCAGTTTTGTATTTTACAGTTTTTTTTTTTAAACTTAATACAAGTATTTATAGGTTAGAATTTATTTCATTATCTTTCTAAGATATCTTGTTTCTGGAGTCTATTAAGGTCTCCAATCTGGTTTTTCAGTTAGGTCTCTCCAGTCCACAAAACTACTTTGTGTGGTTTTATTCTATGCATTGGACCAAAGCCCCCAACCACCCCTATTCAGATTACTATAGCTCTTTCTCAACATCTTTCTCTACTTTTTGGCACTCTCTCCTACAAATTCCAACTGCCAAGCTTTTTTGAATTTCACAGTCTTTATCTTTAACTCATTGTGACCTTTTAATTCCCCTCCTCATCATCAGTATCAACCAAATGCTTGATGGCTGAGGCATTACACATGTACTAAGTCACGTCAGTCATATCTGACTCTATGTGACTCTGTGGACTGTAGCCTCCCAGGCTCCACTGCCCATGTGATTCTCCAGGTAAGCATACTGGAGTCGGTTGCCATGCCCTTCTCCAGGAAACTTCCCAACCCAGGGATTAAACCCACATCTCTTATGTGTCCTGCATTGGCAGGTGGGTTCTTCACCGCTAGCATCACCTGGGAAGCCCAAGGCATTATATAGCTCATCCATTTTTTTTTTCTTCTTTTTGTCTTATTTCAGGGATCACAGTCATCTGCTGCTGATTTTCAGTATTTGATAACTGTTGTGTATTTTATTTATCTAAGGCAGAGGACTTAGCTCTTATTAAGTTCCATCAGGATCTTCTATCTTATAAAAATAATTTTAAAGCATGAAAGATTGTATTAGTTAAAGGCAAGTGTCCCATGATCCTCATTTGTAACAATTCTGGAAGTTAGTGGATATGATTAATGTGGGCATCATCAAGAAAATATCAAATAAATTTAGAAATTATAAGTAATTGCAAAGAATTTCATCTTTATTCTCAGAGTTCAGTACTTAATTTTGCTAAAAACCATGGCAGGAACTCAGTAGTATATTAATAAAGGAGAATGACCCCCCAAAATGGTTTTTCTTGGTATAATATTTCTCTTTCTATATCAACTACTCAAAGCCAAAAATCTTATATTTAGTTGCTCAAAACCATAGATAAACAGATTAATTTTGTCACTATATGTGAGTTGCTATCTACCAAATAACTCTCTTTAGTTTTCTTTAATAATAAAAGATCACTTTTAGCAAGCCTAAGGCAACCTACCAAACCTATCTTTCCACTTCCCTTTGAAGCTAAATGTTTCCCTGTAACAAAGTTTCGGACAATAGAGTGTGAGCTTAACTAATGCATTTAATACCTGAATTGCAATCATAAGAGAAAAGATATGTGCCTTCCCTTCCTTTTTTCCTGTTTCTTTCTTTTTTTTTTTTTTGGAATATGGGTCTGATGGTGGTAGCTGGAGGATCTATTTTTAATTCTGAGAAAGAAAGTTATGCTTTGAAGTTAGCAGAATAATAAAAATAGAAGGTGCTTGAGAATGGGGGGCTGAAAGTGTCCTCACAGAAGCTATGCACATCCTAATCCTTGGAACATGTGTATGCCACTTTATATGGCAAAGGCAACCTGCATAGATGATTAAGGTTCTCAAGTATAGATGATTTTGGTAGGCTCTAAGTGTAAGATGATAAGTATACTTAGAATCATCTAAGTATAGATGATTCTGGTAGGCTCTAAATGTAAGATGATTCTGGTAGGCTCTAAGTGTAAGATGATAAAGTTATCAAGTATAGATGATTCTGGTAGGCTCTAAGTGTAATTATCCGGGTCCCCATATAGGAGAAGCAAGAAAGTCAGAGAAGAAATTAGGAGATGTGATGACAGAAGCAAGAAGTTGGAGTGATTTGAAGAATTAGTAATAGACCAAGGATTGTAGGTAACCTAGGAAGCTAGAGATTTCAAGGATGTGGAGTTTCCCTAGAGTCTCCAAAATGAACCAACCCTGCTGGCACCTTAGTAAAACTTAGTTTTGATTTCTGGCCTTCAGAAATGTAAGAAAATAAATTTAGGTTGCTTAATATGTTACAGCAGGAATAGGAAACAAATGCATTGGGTATGCAATAAGAACAAGTTCCTCAGTCATTATCTGGCTTCGTACAAGTCTATCTTGTTTTAGCCAAGGTATTTGGTTCTGTGTTAAAATAGCTTAATCTGTAGCCACACTATGAAGCCATGATACCACTTTATGATCACATATCAGGATTTATATCTTACTTAAGTCACTGACTGTGTGGTTTCTCTGTTATTCTATTATTTTAAATTTTATTTTATTTTTAAACTTTACATAATTGTATTAGTTTTGCCAAATATCAAAATGAATCCACCACAGGTATACATGTGTTATTGCAGTAGTTTAACCAATATGTAACTTTATTTATCATGCTAATTTCTCATTTCTACTGCAATCCAATTCAGTTGGGGGTTTACAGGGGGATCTGTTTCATGCAATCATCTGGTGATCCAGGATTGGTCTCTCTGAAGCCCATAATATCATATAAGACAATGCTACTGAATGTCCTTGACCCAGTCGGTGAACTGTTTGTTACTTGGGCCAGGTCATGAGATAAAATACAGCAATTATGAGTAAGCTTCAACATTTGTATAGTTAATTCATATTGCACCCTCACCTATAAAAGGGATCTTATCTTCTGGTAAATGTAGACATTGAAGGGGAGGGGGTGGATATCGCCACACTGCAAATAGTCTTAGAATCATTTTCCTCAAGCACTGGAGAGACCACATGTGAAGGACTGTGTAGGAAATTTTTTAAGAGTAGGACTTGTGGTACCAGATAGTGTTTTTGCCTGCTTAGCAAAATACATAATTAGTGTCAACATAAAGAAGTCTGAGAAAAGTAAAGTAGCTCTGTGCTCAAAAAGAAGAAAGAATATACTTCGTGTACATTGAGCCTGATTTTGCCACAAGAGCCCAGTGTTCATAAACTTTCTGGGAGAAAGATCAGTCCATGCAGACTGATAGCTCTCTCAGAAAGCAGTTAAGACAATCATATTTTCCTGGGGAAATTTGGACCCAGTGCCAAGATGGAATTACTTGCATTTGTGAAACTAGGTCCCTAGAGATTACACCAAACCCCCACGCTGTTTTACCTGGCATATATCTTCTATCTGATTCTGAAACAGAAAATGAGATTAATGTTTCTAGAGACTGTTTTCGGGGCTGCTGCAAAGCTAAACTTCCCATGAACTCCACAGTATTTCATACCCTCAGTTTGAAAGTTTCTAGATCCTGTGCTGTATTAATTTCTGCTACATTTCCTCTTTTTTCTAATACCTTCTTGCTCTTAATTGTTCCATTATTTCTTTCAGAAAGAATAAGCCACTTCATTTGTCTTTTTCCTTTTTCATTTTGTAAGGCAATGTGGCAGAAACAAGGATCTTCCTTCTCTTTTACTGCTCTCTGCTTTCTGTTCCACACATATTTGCTCTCATGGATTTCTCTATATGTAGTCTTATGGATTTGTCACAGTGAGAGATTTGAAAATATTACATCTAGATCTGCCAAAAGCATTTATAGTTCAAGCAAAAGTTTTCCATACTTTCCTTACTGATTTGGTAATCCCACCCAGGGGCAATTCTTCCATTAGAATGATACCTAACCTATGCCCAGACATGATCCATCATTATCTTGCCTAGAGTCCTTTAAGTATGTTTCACCTTGGCTGCGTTTTCCTTCAGAGTCCTAATTCCAAACACTGCCAGATCATGAGTCCTTGGGCGCAGAGGACAACTTCCTGACCACCTGCAATAGTTGTCACTTTGGAATACATCCCAGGAAGCCAGGAGAAAGTTTTACTGTTCATCTGTCTTTCTAACGTATTTTACACAATTTGTACAAACACTTGATAGAAATTTATGGCCTGTTATTCTTACACTTGAGTAACAATAACTAAAATTATTATTCCTATTTTTGTGTATATCCAACTTCACATTTATGAGTTAAGTCACACCCTTCCTCTGCTTAAAATTCTACATTGACTACTAATGTCACTCAGATTAAAAGCCAGTCTCTTGAAAGCCCACCAAAACCATAATTTTTCTGATTTTGTAGTATCTTCCTATCCTGTTCGCCTCTCTCTTGCAAATTCCACTCTAGCTCTTAGTGTCCACTTTTCATTTCTTTAATATAACCGGTTTGCAGGCATCTATTCCCTAAACCTGAAGATATTTAGCCAAATGCCAACAAGGCTTAGTTTTAACCACTTTAAACTCTTTAGTTAAATGTCCCTTTCTCAACAAAGATTTATTCAAACTACATAGTTTAAGATTACGGCTAATCCCCATCTTCCTGCAGTCTTGGTCCATCTTGATTTTATTTATGGATAGCGCTAGTACTTTCTAATAAGAGGTATGTAGCCTAGAAAAGTATTAACACTCTTTATTTCCTCATTATGTCAACATCTTTGAAATAGTGATACATTCTATAATATATGGGTATAAAAATAAAGTGTCTATCAACTAGCAACATTTCCTTCTTTGTTAATGATATATAAATATTAGCATCTTAAATTTAATTAAATAAGGTCAATATTTACCTAATAAGTTTATAGTTCAGTTTTGGCCTTCCCTCACTAGAAAAGATTTACTCTCTTTCTCTTGTTATCGCTCTCTTTTTCTGCTTTCACATGCCTTGCACAGTGCCTTAAACATAGTTATGACTCAATAAATATTTCCTGAATAAATTCACATTGATAAATGAATTAATGTTTCTGATTAGTTCCTGATTGTGGATTCCTTTGAAGAGTCAGCCTAGCTTGCTCTCTGAGATCTTTCCAGTCTCCTCTGGTGTCAGATTGCTGGAGACTACCAATCATTTTATTAAACAGACAACTAAATAATTTCCCCATTTTCTAATTATATCTATTTTAAGAGAATTTAGTCCTCAGAGTCACCTCTCCATGACGTGTGTGTACATGTATGTGCATGTTTGTGTGTACATGCCTGTGTGTGCTTGTATGCATGTGTGTGTGTGTGTGTGTGTGTGTGTGTGTGTGTATGTGCACTGAATTTAAGGTCTAATTTTCCTTTTCATATCTGGTGGCTTCTTTGTCCTCTAAGATGCTCTCCTAAGTAAATCTCTCTCTCCAGGTTAATCAATTTCTCCCTTTATTTTGCTTTCAATTTCTACTAATCGTGCCATGATGAATCATTAAAGTAAATATTTTAAGCAATGTCAGGTCCTCCTTAACAAACTGACCAAACTTCCTTCTTAGAGACATTAGAGATATGGAACTTTAGCTGCTATTTAGTGTTTTAGCTTTTAAAGTTTTGAGGTTTTCTTTTTTTTTTTTTTTCCTTTCTAGCTTTTGAGATTTATTTCCTTAAAATAGGATACTTTTCCTTTGTACTTGTTTGTTACTATATTATTTTTCTTTGAGTGAAGACAGATTGTAGACCTCTGCAATCTGAAGTGATGACCACCATTTACATAAATAAGGAAACCAGAGTACTTGTTAGGTTTTGAACAAGCCCTTTCTTACAGACACTCTCATTTGTAAATAAAGGCAGTTAATGGAATTAGGGCAGTTTAGTACTGCCAAACTAGTTCAGTTCAGTTCAGTCGCTCAGTCATGTCCGACTCTTTGAGTCCTCATGAATAGCAGCACCCCAGGCCTCTCTGTCCATCACCAACTCCCAGAGTTCACTCAGACTCACGTCCATCGAGTCAGTGATGCCATCCAGCCATCTCATCCTCTGTCGTCCCCTTATCCTCCTGCCCCCAATCCCTGTCAGCATCAGAGTCTTTTCCAGTGAGTCAACTCTTCGCATGAGGTGACCAAAGTACTGGAGTTTCAGTTTTAGCATCATTCCTTCCAAAGAAATCCCAGGGCTGATCTCCTTCAGAATGGACTGATTGGATCTCCTTGCAGTCCAAGGGACTCTCAAGAGTCTTCTCCAACACCACAGTTCAAAAGCATCAATTATTCGGCGCTCAGCCTTCTTCACAGTCCAACTCTCACATCCATACATGACCACAGGAAAAACCATAGCCTTGACTTGACAGACCTTTGTTGGTAAAGTAATGTCTCTGCTTTTCAATATGCTATCTAGGTTGGTCATAACTTTCCTTCCAAGGAGTAAGCATCTTTTAATTTCATGGCTGCAGTCACCATCTGCAGTGATTTTGGAGCCCCCCAAAATAAAGTCTGACACTGTTTCCACTGTTTCCCCATCTATTTCCCATGAAGTGATGGGACCGGATGCCATGATCTTCGTTTTCTGAATGTTGAGCTTTAAGCCAACTTTTTCACTCTCCACTTTCATTTTCATCAAGAGGCTTTTTTGTTTCTCTTCCCTTTCTGCCATAAGGGTGGTGTCATCTGCATATCTGAGGTTATTGATATTTCTCCTGGCAATCTTGACTCCAGCTTTTGTTTCTTGCAGTCCAGAGTTTCTCATGATGTACTCTGCATAGAAGTTAAATAAGCCAGGTGACAATATACAGCTTTGATGTACTCCTTTTCCTATTTGGAAGCAGTCTGTTTTTCCATGTCCAGTTCTAACTGTTGCTTCCTGACCTGCATACAGATTTCTCAAGAGGCAGGTCAGGTGGTCTGGTATTCCCATCCTTTCAGAATTTTCCACAGTATATTGTGGTCCACACAGTCAAAGGTTTTGGCATAGTCAATAAAACAGAAATAGATTTTTTTTCTGGAACTCTTTTGCTTTTTCGATGATCTAGCTGATGTTGGCAATTTGGTCTCTGGTTCCTCTGCCTTTTCTAAAACCAGCTTAAGCATCAGGAAGTTCACGGTTCACGTATTGCTGAAGCGTGGCTTGGAGAATTTTGAGCATTACTTTACTAGTGTGTGAGATGAGTGCAACTGTGCGGTAGTTTGAGCATTCTTTGGCATTGCCTTTCTTTGGGATTGGAATGAAAACTGACCTTTTCCAGTCCTGTGGCCACTGCTGAGTTTTCCAAATTTGCTGGCATAATGAGTGCAGCACTTTCACAGCATCATCTTTCAGGATTTGAAAGAGCTCAACTGGAATTCCATCACCTCCACTAATTTGTTTGTAGTGATGCTTCCTAAGGGCCACTTGACTTCATATTCTAGGATGTCTGGCTCTAGGTCAGTGATCACACCATCATTATTATCTGGGTTGTGAAGATCTATTTTGTACAGTGCTTCTGTGTATTCTTGCCACCTCTTCTTAATATCTTCTGCTTCTGTTAGGTCCATTCCATTTCTGTCCTTTTATCGAGCCCATATTTGCATGAAATGTTCCCTTGGTATCTCTAATTTTTTTGAAGAGATCTCTAGTCTTTCCCATTCTATTGCTTTCCTCTATTTCTTTGCCTTTATAGCTGAGGAAGGCTTTCTTATCTCTCCTTGCTATTCTTTGGAACTCTGCATTCAGATGCTTATATCTTTCCTTTTCTCCTTTGCTTTTCGCTTCTCTTCTTCTCACAGCTATTTGTAAGGCCTCCCCAGACAGCCATTTTGCTTTTTTGCATTTCTTTTCCATGGGGATGGTCTTGATCCCTGTCTCCTGTACAATGTCATGAACCTCATTCCATAGTTCATCAGGCACTCCATCAGATCTAGGCACTTAAATCTATTTCTCACTTCCACTGTATAGTCATAAGGGATTTGATTTAGGTCATACCTGAATGCTCTAGTGGTTTTCCCTACTTTCTTCAATTTAAGTCTGATAAGGCTGCTACTAATAACATAAAGCAATACCTTACACTTAGTACTTCATAACACTAATGGAAATTAAATGCCTAATCATTAAGGAAAAAATTCCATTAAAATGCTGCCTACCAACTTGATTGAGAAACGTAGTAAAAGTCACTTGCTGATCCTTAAAAAGCACCTATCTTTGCTTCAATTGTGATTGAAATTTCAGAGAAAGTGCACCTCTGTCATTCAAAGTTCAACCATGATAGCCCTTAAGCAGGGCAACCTGTCTCCCAAGACCTATGTTTGTGTGACTGGGCTCTCCTGCATAAACACATCAAGGACAAAAGTCATTCAAAGGGATCAAATCCAACAAGTTCATATATTGAAAGCTGAAGACCTAAGGCTACCTGCTGAGGCTACAGCATATAGAAACCATCTTTTGTACATATATATATATATATATATATATATTAATCAGCTCCAAGGCATATACCATGGGAGCTAAGTTATCCACTGGAGCCATTTCTAATCTGTAATCCTTCCTTATGTGATTTTATCAATCACAGGAACTCTGTGAATTTCTCTAGGCTTCCCAGATCATCCAATTTTGGGCATTTAGAAGATCCATAAACAGCACCACTCTAGATCTCAGCAAAGAAATAAGGCTGAGGCCACTGATGATCTCCTATAGACAAAAGACCAGAACAAATCCAGGATATGAGAAAGGATGGTCTGATTGTGCCCAGTAATTCTCAAAACACCAAGCAGATGCTTTGTCCTCTTCCAGCTTGGGGGCTTAGTAAGGGCAGAGGAGCGATATAGCCATCTCTACATGAATCAGAGATGTGTGCAGTCTTCTGTCAATTGGAGCAAATCTCTTGGGTAGATGACTCATTCTCAGATACCATTGTTTTGCATTCACCTATGATTGACTCAGATCTAAATTCATTCCACCAGAATTCTTTTATAGTATAGGTCAACATGCTTATATATCTTTAGGTATAAAAATGAATGTATTGTCTTACTTTTCATATTGCAAAATTATTTTTCTTCGTAAAACTTCAACCTGATTATATCTACATGCATATTTAAATTAGTCTGACAAGGTTTACTAGACTAGTTTTCAGGGGTTGATAGAAGTGATATTTCATAGACTACATTTGTGTATACAAGGACTGGGTAATGTTACAAAACATTCCTGAGGTGGCCAGCTCTTAAAAAACTGCATAATGACTAATTAATTAATGACACTTGTATAACAAGTGTGTGGAAAGAAGGTTAATGTGATAATGAGGCTTATTTGATCTTAAAGATTCAGCATGAGGGCACTCTCAAGATAGTTTAATTAGGTTTTAAGCACCTTTTGCAATTTGCATGTGTACTTGCTAATCCATATGTTCTAAAAATAAAATTTACTTCATTTAAATTAAGGAACGTATCTAATTTTTCCTCTGTGTTGTTTTACTCTTGCTGGTGATGGTATTTTCTTGAGTTTTTCACTTAATGTATATTATTTATAATTTTTTTCTACTGTATTATCCTTAAATTGTGCTCACTGCAAAATAGTACATTTTAAAATTGCAAGACAATAGATTAGTGTAATTCTTGACAAGTCATGACCTGATTCTTAATTAATCTTAAACTTATTTAGCATACTTTATTGTATCATCCTATATATCAGTTAATTTGGTTTCACCATATGATACTATATCATTTATTTTTAAACTTGATCAAATGGAAAGAATATTTTAGCAATTAATTTAACAATAATATAATATAAAAATAAAAATATAAAAAATATAGAATATAATTTTTCATTCATTCATTCATTTGTAGCAATAATTCAGTCAATAGTATTGTGTTTTCTGCTGCCCTGGAAATTATAGAATCGTATATTCACGTTCTATATATAGGCTTTCATGAGTTCTCAAATTAATACACTTTTCTGTTTTGTTTGTATTTATGTGATTATTATAATTTATTTACAGGATTTTTACTGCTCATTCCTTTTTAAATACAGTTTCCTCTGTAGTGTATTATTAGTCTTAAAGCCATCAGGGAGTTCCAGTGTGAGTGAGTCTCTTGTTTTCATTGGCTGATGTAAGTCAGACCCTTTTCAAGGCTCAGATCATGTTCCATGTTTTACATGACGGTAGGAAATGGCAACCCACTCCAGTATTCTTGCCTGGAAAATCCTATGGACAGAGGAAACTACGTGCTACAGTTCATGGGGTCACAGAGTCGCACATGACTAGGCGACTGAACAACAATGATCAGTGAACGCTGAAGTGCACAATAATCAATTCCACCTCAGGCATCCTGCAGTTCTAGATATTGTTTTCATTAGAAATAATTAATTGGACCTTCACACCATCTTTCCTTTAGATTTTTAATGTATATGAGGTATTGTAATGAGATGGCCAAAGAAAAATGGGCATATTTCATACCTCATTGCTTTCTTAAGCTTAATTTTGTATTTTGCAAAGAGTAAATAGTAAACACATATTTATTGTTCTATTCTGTGTATTGAACTGGAAAGGTTTTTGCTATACTAAAGTAAATAATGAACTAAGTGGTTCATGGACTGATGAGTCGGCCACTCTGCATTGTAATAATGGGATTTGTGCCTCAATTTATGGTACCCTCACAATGATGAAATCAGCAACTGTACTAATCTCACAGCAGGTTAGGTCACTAATGAAAAACTCTGGTGGCATAAGCAAGGACATAGCTCCTACCCATACAGCCTTTTTCAGATGTGAGGTGTTAGGCAAATCCAAATGTTGTATGTTAAAAAAAAAAAAAAAAAGGTTGCATGCAAAGCAAGAACTGTTTCAAAGCAGGCCAAGGAGACATCTGGTTTGCTTAAATTTTCTTTTAATAGTAGGATTGATGCTCACATCAGAGAAGGCAATGGCACCCCACTCCAGTACTCTTGTCTGGAAAACCCCATGGATGGAGGAGCCTGGTAGGCTGCAGTCCATGGGGTCGCTAAGAGTCGGATAGGACTGAGTGATTTCACCTTCACTTTTCATTTTCATGCATTGGAGAAAGAAACGGCAACCCGCTCCAGTGTTCTTGCCTGGAGAATCCCAGGGACGGGGGAGCCTGGTGGGCTGCCGGCTATGGGGTTGCACGGAGTTGGACACGACTGAAGTGACTTAGTAGTAGTAGTGGTATTGACATTATATTAAATACAAGGAAATTTCAATTTGGTGGAGATTACTAGGCAAGTATACATGTACAATTTTAATGCTACTAAAGACTCCATATTGATAAAGTGCTAAAATATGTTGTTAATTATAATTTATATGACAGACAAGAAATGCCAAAAGAAAATGAGAAATTAGTATGGTCTGGGAGGCTCTGATTATTTTATTGTTAATAAGACTGTCTGAGAAGCTCTTCTGGCTTCTATCTCCACATTTCCAGTTAACGAAAATTAGTTTAGATAAGCTTTGCCTGAAGGTAATTGGAAACTTTGCTCTACAGTGTACTGACAACCACAACAGTTACATGTAAGTATCTGCTCAGTTCAGTCATTCAGTCGTGTCTGACTCTTTGTGCCCGCATGGACTCCCTGTCCATCACCAACTCCTAGAGTTTACTCAAACTCATGTCCATTGAGTCGGTGATGCCATCCAACCATCTCATCCTCTGTCCTTCCCTTCTCCTCCCACCTTCAATTTTTCCCAGCATCAGGGTCTTTTCCAATGAGTCAGTTCTTCACATAAGGTGGCCAAAATATGGGAGTTTCAGCTTCAGCATCAGTCCTTCCAATGAATATTCAAACTGATTTCCTTTAGGATGGACTGGTTGGATCTCCTTGCAGTCCAAGAGACTCTCAAGAGAAGTATGCTTCATGATAATGTAGAGATAATTTTGTGTGTCATATAATTACATAATAGATTAACAATAGAAAATATTCATTTTGGGACTATCAGTGATGCTTGATAACTATTAATAGATAATGCTATTAAATTTTAAGAGTTTCCTCCAATTCACGTTTTGACTTAAGATTTTTTATTATTTGAAAATAAAAACTAGTAATAAGTAAGCAAAATATATGATAGCCCCACTCCCCACAACTACAACAGACATTTCCTCCATAAGCACTATTATGAGTCAGAATGTCTTAAAATTAATAACAAAAAAAGTTTCTAGAAAATATCTGGAATATTTTGTGGATGATAACAATACATTTGACAGTAATTATCATGTATTAAAATTGTATTATCAAAGATTTTAAAAAGTGGATATATGTATATGTATAACTTATTCACTTTGCTATATAGCAGAAATTAACACAACATTGTAAATCAATTATACTCTAATGAAAATAATTTAATAAAATAAAATAAAGCTGTAAGTATCACTTTTGAAAGTGAATACTTTAAAATAATGACAATTATGTCAAGGAAATTTTTTTTATTAAAAACCTTTCAGAAGAAAGAAAATAATTATTCAACTGATGTATTTTAGCAAATGTTATGTTAGTATCACCAAAATACAGTAAATAGTAGTGCCATCTATTGATTAAATTGAAAACTACAGTTTCTTCTTAAAGAAAATGAAGATTTTTACATTAATAGGAATATAGCTCCAAAAAGTATATGTGCTTATGCTAAGTTGCTCAGTAGTGTCTGACTCTTTGTGACCCTATGGACTGTAACCTGTCAGGCTCCTCTTTCCATGGGGATTCTCCGGACAAGAATACTGGAGTGGGTTGCCATACCCTCCTCCAGGGGTATTTTCCCAACCCAGGAATCGAACCCAGGTCTCCTACATTCCAGGTGGATTGTTTACCTGCCGAGCCACCAGGGAAGCCCAATTCTATGTTATCAATAATAAATGTTATTATTTTAAATTACTATTGTGTCACACAAAATATTGGAAATGTGTTAATATGTATATGCGTGGTTGTATGTGCATGTATGTATATGTGTATGTATAGTAGCTCAGAAGGTAAGGCACCTGCAATGCAGGAGACCCGGGTTCAATCCCTGCATTGGGAAGATCTCCTGGAGAGGGGAAAGGCTACCCACACCAGTGTTCTGGCCTAGAGAATTCCATAGACTGTATAGTCTATGGGGTCGCAAAGAGTCGGACATGACTGAGTGACTAATACACACATGTATATAAGATTAATAATGTGATACTTCTGATAATAAATATTGGTTATGGGTTTAGTACAATTGGGTCGACTTTTATCCATCTAATCACTGAAGAAAATTAAATTCAATATTAACTATTTTCTGCTAAAAAATTTAAAGCAAGAAATATGGTGAAAGAGGAATCATGGTCTTAATGTATTCACTTAATATGCACAAAAATATTTTTGACGTGTAAAAATTTGCATGCATACTTATTAGGATCCACTGTGGCACAAGAGAACCAGGTTCAATCCCTGGGTTGGAAAGATTCCCTGGAGAAGGATATGGCAACCCACTCCAGTATTCTTGCCAGGAGAATTCCATGGACAGAGGAGCCTGGTGGGCTCCAGTCCATAGAGTTGCAAAAAGTCAGACATGACTGAAGCGACTGAGCATGCATGCATGTGACCATTTCAATATTTCTTTTTCTTCATGATTTTGATTTTATTATATACAATAATAGACTACTATTTAGAAAAATTAGATTGGCTCTTTTCACTACAGTTCAGTTCAGTTCAGTTCAGTCTCTCAGTCATGTCCGACTCTTCGCAAGCCCATGAATCGCAGCACGCCAGGCCTCTCTGTCCATCACCAACTCCCGGAGTTCACTCAGACTCACGTCCACTGAGTCAGTGATGTCATCCAGCCATCTCATCCTCTGTCGTCCCCTTCTCCTCCTGCCCCCAATCCCTCCCAACATCAGAGTCTTTTCCAATGAGTCAACTCTTCACATGAGGTGGCCAAAGTACTGGAGTTTCAGCTTTAGCATCATTCCTTTCAAAGAAATCCCAGGGCTGATCTCCTTCAGAATGGACTGGTTGGATCTCCTTGCAGTCCAAGGGACTCTCAAGAGTCTTCTCCAACACCACACTTCAAAAGTATCAATTATTCGGTGCTCAGCCTTCACAGTCCAACTCTCACATCCATACATGACCACAGGAGAAACCATAGCCTTGACTAGACAGACCTTTGTTGGCAAAGTAATGTCTCTGCTTTTGAATATGCTATCTAGGTTGGTCATAGCTTTCCTTTCAAGGAGTAAGCATCTTTTAATTTCATGGCTACAGTCACCATCTGCAGTGATTTTGGAGCCCCCAAAGATAAAGTCTGACACTGTTTCCCCATCTATTTCCCATGAAGTGATGCTTCATGGGAAATAATGCTCAAACTACCACACAACTGCTCTCATCTCACATGCTAGTAAAGTAATGCTCAAAGTTCTCCAAGCCAGGCTTCAGCAATACGTGAACCATGAACTTCCAGATGTTCAAGCTGGTTTTAGAAAAGGTAGAGGAACCAGAGACCAAATTGCCAACATCTGCTGGATCATCAAAAAAGCAAGAGAGTTCCAGAAAAACATCTATTTCTGCTTTATTGACTATGCGAAAGCCTTTGACTCTGTGGATCACAATAAACTGTGGAAAATTCTGAAAGAGATGGGAATACCAGACCACCTGACCTGCCTCTTGAGAAACCTGTATGCAGGTCAGGAAGCAACAGTTAGAACTGGACATGGAACAACAGACTGGTTCCAAATAGGAAAAGGAGTATGTCAAGGCTGTATATTGTCGTCCTGCTTATTTAACTTATATGCAGAGTACATCATGAGAAACGCTGGACTGGAAGAAACACAAGCTGGAATCAAGATTGCCGGGAGAAATATCAATAACCTCAGATATGCAGATGACACCACCTTTATGGCAGTGAGTGAAGAGGAACTAAAAAGCCTCTTGATGAAAATGAAAGAGTAGAGTGAAAAAGTTGGCTTAAAGCTCAACATTCAGAAAACGAAGATCATGGCATCTGGTCCCATCACTTCACTACACTACATCTGACTAAGATTATGCATGTGCTTTCTGGCTTAATTATCAGGATGAAATCAAATAGTTTAGGAGAGTTAGGTTAAAATGTATATCTACTAATTAAAGGATGGGATTTCAGAGAACAAAAGAGCAGAAAGCAGTGGGGGTATCCATTAAACTCTAAGTTCTGCAGATACCATGCTGCAGATACCCAAATGTTCACTGCAGCAGAGGAAGCAATGTGAATGACAAGAGCAGAAACAATAAAATGAACACAGCCTGAATAGGGAGGATCCAACTGAAGGTTGAGGTGACATCATCTCCACACCCTCCCAGCATGTTATTATGGGGACTCTTATAGCATAAAGCTGATATCAAGCTCTCATTCATTCATTGACTCACACACATGTAATTTATCTACATTATATTTGCAGGTTGAGATCTATTATATACTGTGCTGTATGCTGAGGCCCCAGTAGTGAACAAATAGTAGTTTCTAGAGTTTACTGCCATTCCTGAGGCTAGTCCAGCCTCCCATATGTTGACTACGAGATGCCCTTCCTTTAAACACATTACTGCCATTGATTGGATATTGTCATAAATAGAGCAAAATATAAATTGAGTATGAAGCTACATTAATCAAGATAATGTGATACAGGCATAGTATAGAGAAGGAAACTGAAAGAATTTGGAAAGAAGCAAATGGATATAAAATATGGAAAAGCAAGGAAAATGCACAATGTGAACACGAAGAGGAACTTGGTACCAACATCAATGCTGTTTCAACCTTGACAAGTTGAATGTCCCCAGCTTCACTTCATTTCAGTGCAGTCTCTCAGTTGTGTCCAACTCTTTGTGACCCCATTGATTGCAGCATGCCAGGCTACCCTGTCCATCACCAACTTCCAGAGCTTGCCCAAACTCATGTCCATCAGGTCGAAGATGCCATCCAACCATCTCATCCTCTGCCATCCTCTTCTCCTCCTGCCTTCCATCTTTCCCAGCATCAGAGTCTTTTCCAATGAGTCAGCTCTTCACATCAGGTGGCCAAACTATTGGAGCTTCAGCTTCAGCATCAGTCTTTTCAATGAATATTCAGTGTTGATTTCCGTTAGGATTGACTGGTTTGATCTCCTTGAAGTCCGAGGGACTCTTAAGAGTCATCCCCAACACCACAGTTCAAAAGCACCAATTCTTCGGTGCTCAGCTTTCTTTATGGTCCAACTCTCACACCCATACATGACTACTGGAAAATCATAGCTTTGACTAGATGGACCTTTTTTGGGAAAGTAATATCTCTGTTTTTTAATATGCTGTCTAGTTTGGTCATAGCTTTCCTTCCAAGGAGCAAACATCTTTTAATTCCATGGTTGCAGTCACCATCTGGAGTGATTTTGGAGCCCCCCAAAATAAAGTCTCTCACTGTTTCCATGTTTCCCCATCTCTTTGCCATGAAGTGATGGGACTGGATGCCATGATCTTAGTTTTCTGTTGAGTTTTAAGCCAACTTCTTCACTCTCCTCTTTTACCTTCATCAAGAGGCTCTTTAGTGCTTCTTCACTTTCTGCCATAAGGGTGGTGTCATCTGCATATCTGAGCTTATTGATATTTCTCCCAGAAATCTTGATTTCAACTTGTGCTTCATCCAGCCTGGCATTTCACATGATGTACTCTGCATATAAGTTAAATAAGCACGGTGGCAATATGCAGCCTTGATGTACACCTTTCCCAATTTGGAACCAGTCCATTGTTCCATGTCCAGTTCTAACTGGTGCTTCTTGACCTGCATACAGATTTCTCAGGAGGCAGGTAAGGTGGTCTGGTATTTCCATGTCTTTAAGAATTTTCCACAGTTTGTTATGATCCACACAGTCAAAGGCTTTAGTGTCCTGAGATTGTATGTAATCAAATGTACAACATGCCCAGGAACCACCAAACCTGAGGGGTACATACGTGTATGTATATGTGTGTATATATATATATATATGGATATATATATATACATATCCATATATATATGGATGTGTAAGCACTGTAGCATTAGTGGTGTTCTTTTACCTTTCTTTAAAATCATTTATTTGACGACAAGATTGGCTTTTTAAAAACTCTTATAATAGTACATGCTGAAAGTACCTGATAAAGTTAAGATACCGTTCTTAAAAATTCTGAATTTGTTATTATAGGAATCCAGCTATACTTTATAATGCTTATTTTTAAATGATAGCTAACATCAAAAAGTCATTCTTTTGACAGTTGAGTGGGTTTTTTAACATTAAAACAAGACAAGGCTATAATTTATCATTGCTCTCCCCTGCTATTTAAAATGTTTTGGAGTTGAAAACCATATATATTATAAAATAGACATTTTTAATATATATTTGTAGGCAATGTGATGGTTTCCCTCTAAAACCAGAGATCAAAATCTAAAAGTATTTCAACAAAAATAAAATTGGGACTCAGTCACTTAATTGTAAATATATAGAAAACACATTTCCATTAGCAGTAAAAAAGAAAATGTTCAGGAAAAAAAAAATGTCCAGGGAAAATTCAGATTCTAACTTAAAATCATAAAATGTCATTGAAAGTCTTAAAAATAATGTAAATAAATGAAATAATATACCGTGGTCCTAGAATGGAAGATCATGTATTAAAATAATTAACCTTCTTTATTTATAACTTTAAGGCCATTTCAGCCAGAATTCCAAAGGGTTTGTCTCTCGTACCTTTCCTCTTTATTTTCCTTTCTGTCTTCACTTCCTGTTTACTTCTCCTCCTTTCTTTCTCTTTCTGCCTCTACCCTTTCTTCCAATAAAAGAATAAATATGGGGAAATTACTGCAAAATAACTTAAAATGAACACTAGTCTGAATGAACTTGTTATAAGGAATATTAAAGCTATGTTAACCAAAGAATATGGTATAGATTCAAAGGGTGGATGAAATACCAGATAGACATAAAATTGATTTATGTGTAAAATCATTTAAAGTAGGAACATATACTTACATATGTGCATTAATGTGAAATATCAAATAAAAACATTAAATGTATAATGAAAATATATATCATGATTGAAGTATCACATAGAAGTATATGATGAAGAAAGAATATCACATTCAGGAGAATATATTGCTTTATTCTTGGGTAGTGTGTAAAAAATAAGACTACTGAAAAAAAATTGTTTCTTTTCAAATGAGTCAGCTCTTCACATCAGGTCCCCAAAGTATTGGACTTTCAGCTTCAGCATCAGTCCTTCTAATGACTATTTAGGACTGATTTCCTTTAGGATGGACTGGTTGGATCTCCTTGCTGTCCAAGGGACTCTCAAAAATCTTCAACACCACAGTTCAAAAGCATCAATTCTTCGGCACTCAGCTTTTTTTTTAGTCCAACTCTCATATCCATACATAACTACTGCAAAAACCATAGCCTTGGCTAGACGGACCATTGCTGGCAAAGTAATGTCTCTGCTTTTTAATATGCTGTCTATGTTGGCCATAACTTTTCTTCCAATGAGTAAGCGTCCTTTAATTTCATGGGTGCAGTCACCATTTGCAGTGATTTTGGAGCCCCAAAAAATAAAGTCTCTCAGTGTTTCCATTGTTTCCCCATCTACTTGCCATGAAGTGATGGGAACAGGTGCCATGATCTTAGTTTTCTCAATGTTGAGCTTTAAGCCAACATTTTACTCTCCTGTCTCACTTTCATCAAGAGGCTCTTTAGTTCTTCACTTTCTGCCATAAGGGTGGTGTCATCTGCATATCTGAGGTTACTGATATTTCTCCCGGCAATCTTGATACCAGCTTGTGCTTCATCCAGCCCAGCATTTCTCATGATGTACTCTGCATATAAGTTCATATAGGGAACTCCAGTTTCATATAAAAAACAAATATATTTTATATATTATGCAAATATTTATATACATAAATTATAATACAATCCCTGAGCAAAGTTACTTAACATTTTCAAATTTTATCACTTCTATTGAAAAGGTTTTCATCAACTCTTGCACTAACAATGTTATCATGAATCCATTTCTCCATCTTCAAAGGTGTTTTATATTTTAAAGTAACATCACACACTAGTTATAATGTTCACTTTTGAAATGAAGAAATAGGCACCAAAAGGGCTGGACTACCTCTCTCAAAATCACAAAGCTAGTTAGTTCCAGGTTGTGATCTAAAATCTACCTCTTAAGTAATCCTGTTTGGTGTAAGATGTTTTATTTTTTATAGTTTTACCATATTCTTCAAATTTTTAAATTTCTTACACAAATGATGGAAGAATATAAGGCTAGCTGGAATAATAGCTATAAGAAAAGTTATGAACAAAACCTTCCAAAATCATTTATATATATTTTTGCCATGCATTTTAATTATATTGAATGACATGCATTTTCCTTATCTTTTTAAGCTCTCGAATGCAATTTTTTTTTTTTTTTTTGCTTCCCAGCCATACACAAACACACATACAAAGTGCTTTTTTGCCAGGAATGCATGTACTTAATGGTTCTATGACTAATGGGATATAAATGTAATTGGGGAAATGCTTAGAAAATGTAACTTGGTCTGCTTAGACTTTTTTATTTTTTTATTAACACCTTTGAAAATAATCTTTCAGTATATTGTATTATGTAGAAGTTTGTTTTTCATCTTGAACATTAAGCAAGTTGGCAAAATGTGTGTCTTGCTTTCATTTTCCTTTCTCTAGTTTTGGCAGATATAGATCAAATATAATTTTCACTCCTATTGAACCCATATATGGATTTAGGCTACTTTTAAATTAGAGCTCCAAGCAGTACAATCAATTTGTGTTGGTATTGACTAGTGAAATTATAGTCTTCCCAGGCAGTGCCAGTGGTAAAGACTCCACCTGCCAATGCAGGAGTCATAAGAGACATGGGTTGGATCTCTGGGTCAGGAAGATCTCCTGGAGGAAGAGGAAATGTCACCCTAGAATCCCATGGACAGAGTGGCCTGAAGGGCTATAGTCCATGGAGTCATAAAAAGTCAGACACCACTGAACATCTGAGCCACAGTGAAATTATAGGTCTTTGCCATTTCTCCTAAAAAGCCTCAGTGATTCTATTTATAAAGAGATTAAAAAAAGAAATTTTTCTGGAAAGGAAAATTGTGGTTTAAGACACAACATTTTCCTGATGACCTGAGTCTAGCAAGGGGTTGTGAACTCACCATACATTGTTTCCTTTAATCCATTTAATCCTAGAAAGGATTTCAAATTTTAAAAATGAGGAAGATGAGACTTAGAGAAATTGAATATATTGCTCCTTAGAACACAGAGTAAATGCTAGAAACACATTCAAATTTTAGGTTGGATGTGTTATAATAATATATTCATTATACAGTCAAGTATTTACTTTGAGATCTCTTGACAAACTTTAAACTGCATATGTATTATATAAAAGTAAATAACATTTAAGAAAGAAAAAAACAGCATCTATCATGTGTAACTATTAAATTCATTCTTTCATTAATTCCTATTTTTTCATAGATTTAGAAAAATATCATCTTACATATTATCTTCAATACTTTAGTTTTCTTTTGTGCTTAGGAGACCATTTCTGAAAACGGTAACTTTTGAGACTTTGAAATTGGGGATTAAAAGGGCCACTATTAATTTTAAGGATTGATACATTAAATCTGAGTTAATTAAGCTAGGACAAACTGCTGCCCCTTTCAAAATGGCTTAAATAGTTGTGATCTATTACAATACTATGGGAAAATGGGAAGATCTAACAATTAAAAAAAATTAGAAAAACTTATGAACACAAGTGTGTTACTGTTAATTTATATTTTGCTTCCAACTTTTGTTGCATACTCTACACTTTTATGAAGGCTGTAGTAATGTGATCAGAGAGTTTTGTAATATTGACAAGAGGCAGTGTGAAAGTCATGAATATAAAAAGATTGCTTTGGGACAAAGTTAAAGAGAAATTGATGGCTTTAATAATGTCAGAGACAAAAGGCATTGGACAAGCTCAGTAGCATTTAAAATATTTATTAAACCTGGTCTGTAATTTTTCATAGGAAAGTTGCTTTAATGAAAAAGGAAGTCATAATACAAACAGAACAATCCAGAAGCCACTGTGAGTCTGTACTACTTCAGAGACATTTATATTCTTACCCTTAAGCTTTCTTACAAGCCTTTCTAGCAGTGCAGCTGTATGAATAATTTGTGGAAGAGCAGTGATAGAATCCTTCCAAAGAATAGAGGATAATGGCATCAAGAAAAGGAAAAAAGATATCCAACGGTTATTTGTTTACATCCCTGTGACCTGACAATTCACCTTAAATTCACTTTTGTTTTCAGTTAGAATGCAGTCAGCGTATTGGGTCAGTGATTTCTGTCCCCTAAGTATAAAATCTGACTTCCAAAATACCTACGATGTGCCATAATTTTTGACAATAGTGCAGGAGCTGCTAAAGGAAGATCACAGAATGAAAAGTTAAGGATGACAGAAAGGTAGAGCTCAATGTTACCAAGGTATATAAATTTTCCATTAGGTCATTTCTACTACTAGATTACGGCTTCCTTGGTGGCTCAGTGGTAAAGAATCCACCTGCCAATGCAAAAGATGCATGTTTATTCCCTGGGTGGGAAAGAATCCCTGAAGCAGGAAAATGGCAATCCACACCAGTATACTTGCCTGGAGAATTCCATGGACAGAGGAGCCTGGCAGGCCTCAAGTCCATGGTGTTGCAAAAATTTGGCATGACTAAGCGACTGAGCACACATTCACTATTACGTTAGAAAGATTGTTAATTAAAAGGATTCTATTAGATATTTCCAAATATTGAGTAAAATGCTGATTTATTCTCATCCAATAAAGTTACTATGGTTTTTGAGAAATATATTCATAGGCCTTTATTACCCAGTTTTAAGCCTGTTATTATTATCACTAAATACTTCATGGTTTTGAGCATCAGTTCAGTTCAGTTCAGTAGCTCAGTCATATCTGACTCTTTGCGACCCCATGAATCGCAGCACGCCAGGCCTCCCTGTCCATCACCAACTCCGGGAGTTCACTCAGACTCACGTCCATCGAGTCGGTGATACCATCCAGCCATCTCATCCTCTGTCTTCCCCTTCTCCTCCTGCTGCCAATCCCTGCCAGCATCAGAGTCTTTTCCAATGAGTCAACTCTTCGCATTAGGTGGCCAAAGTACTGGAGTTTCAGCTTTAGCATCATTCCTTCCAAAGAGATCCCAGGGCTGATCTCCTTCAGAATGGACTGGTTGGATCTCCTTGCAGTCCAAGGGACTCTCAAGAGTCTTCTCCAACACCACCCTTCAAAAGCATCAATTTTTCGGCGCTCAGCTTTCTTCACAGTCTAACTCTCACATCCATACATGCATGACCACTGGAAAAACCATAGCCTTGACTAGACAGACCTTTGTTGGTAAAGTAATGTCTCTGCTTTTCAATATGCTATCTAGGTTGGTCATAACTTTCCTTCCAAGGAGTAAGTGTCTTTTAATTTCATGGCTGCAGTCACCATCTGCAGTGATTTTGGAGCCCCAAAAATAAAGTCTGACACTGTTTCCACTGTTTCCCCATCTATTTCCCATGAAGTGATGGGACAAGATGCCATGATCTTTGTTTTCTGAATGTTGAGTTTTAAGCCAACTTTTTCACTCTCTTCTTTCACCTTCATCAAGAGGCTTTTTAGTTCCTCTTCACTTTCTGCCATAAGGGTGGTGTCATCTGCATATCTGAGGTTATTGACATTTCTCCCAGCCATCTTGATTCCAGCTTGTGCTTCTTCCAGCCCAGCATTTCTCATGATGTACTCTGCATATAAGTTAAATAAGCAGGGTGACAATATACAGCCTTGACGTACTCCTTTTCCTATTTGGAACCAGTCTGTTGTTCTATGTCCAGTTCTAACTGTTGCTTCCTGACCTGCATACAAATTTCTCAAGAGGCAGGTCAGGTGGTCTGGTATTCCCATCTCTTTCAGAATTTTCCACAGTATATTGTGATCCACACAGTCAAAGGCTTTGGCATAGTCAATAAAACAGAAATAGATGGTTTTTTGGAACTCTCTTGCTTTTTCCATGATCCAGCGGATGTTGGCAATTTGGTCTCTGGTTCCTCTGCCTTTTCTAAAACCAGCTTGAACATCTGGAAGTTCACGGTTCATGTATTGCTGAAGCCTGGCTTGGAGAATTTTGAGCATTACTTTACTAGCGTGTGAGATGAGTGCAATTGTGTGGTAGTTTGAGCATTCTTTGGCATTGCCTTTCTTTATGATTGGAATAAAAACTGACCTTTTCCAGTCCTGTGGCCACTGCTGAGTTTTCCAAATTTGCTGGCATATTGAGTGCAGCACTTTCACAGCATCATCTTTCAGGATTTGAAACAGCTCAACTGGAATTCCATTACCTTCACTAGCTTTGTTTGTAGTGATGCTTTCTAAGGCCCACTTGACTTCACATTCCAGGATATCTGACTCTAGGTGTGTGATCACACCATCGTGATTATCTGGGTCGTGAAGATCTTGATATATCTGTTTATAACTGATTCTAGAAGTTTCCAGAATTGTAACTATACTAATAATTCTTTATTATCTTTAACTCCTTGTTTTTTACTTTTAATTTAATACTTTCTAGTATCAGAGGCCCATTTCCATTTCTAATTTCTATAACTATCTAAAAATAGCCTGATCTATGTTTTCTTAGAGTTACTAGTTCTCCATATATATAAAGCATCTGATTTTTTTTTACCATTTATGCCGTTATAATTGTTAGATAAATATTAGTTTAGTTTAGTCACAAGGTGATACTATTTATTTTAACTGGTTGATAAAAGAAATAGTTCACTTTCCTTGAGAGGTTACTTCTATTTGAAGTGAGTTAGTAATACCTCTCTGAAAATACTATAAATGAACTGATGATTTATTTGACTTTGCATTTAAAAATACAATTTTTTAAGGATCTCAAATATACCTTATGTATGACTATATGATGTCTAATTCAGAATTTCTATTTAGATTACCAGTACCAACATTCCAGTAGATACTTCTCTGGGGCCAGTATCCAGTAGATACTTCACATTTATTTTGTGAACACTACCAGATAAGATAATTTAGGCCAATTATTTCCCATAGTCCCTTAGGCTAATTTCCAAATATGGTCTCAGCAGTCACTAAACATGTTTATATGTAAAACTGAACATGTGAGAATGACACCTAGAACTACATGCTACACTAAGAAGTTGTTAATAAATATTTCTTAATTATAATCTTAAGACAATAAAATCAGATTTTATACTTACAATTTTTTCATAAACAAAATTCAAATATTTAGGTCTTCTCATATACCTTCCATTTTAAATGACAGAAACTTAGCTATATTTATAGGATAAAGCTGAATAATATATAAACTTAACCATTTAATGTGTTTGTATGTACATACATATAATATTAATAAATATTGATATTTAATGTTAATATTATTTGATAATACTATATTGATATTATTTGACAGCACAATTATTAATATTATTTGATAGTACTAAAGTCAACCATTTAAAATGCTGAGATATTTTTGTGAGACATCCAATATTGTTAGGAAATTTTCAGTGAACAGACAGCTTTAAAATTACCATTTGTTTAAACTATGAGGAAGTTGATTTAAGGCCAATGTAGGAACCCCTTGGTCCCCTAGGTTTTTTTTCACATTCATTGGCCAGAGAAAGGAAAAACAAGTTCATAGAGTGCACTTCCTATGTAAAACTGACTGTAACAAATGGCTTGAAATGTTCTCTGGAGGATTATTGACTTTTTAATTCAGGCTGAAATCAATCCTCATTTATATTTCATAATGTGTATCTGAGAAAAATAACCTACTATTACTGTGTAGCTTGTCACCGAGGTTAAATAGTTGTTATGCCAATCACTAATCCTTCAAGTTTATGTGAGACATTTTTCAGACCATCACTTGATCAGTTCAGTTCAGTTCATTTCAGTTGCTCGTTGTGTCCTATTCTGTGACCCTATGGACTGCAGCATGCCAGGCCTCCCTGTCCATCACCAACTCCCGGAGCTTGCTCAAACTCATGTCCATCAGGTTGGTGATATCTTCCAATCATCTCATTCTCTGTCATCCCCTTCTCTTCCCGCCTTCAGTCTTTCCCAGCATCAGAGTCTTTTCCAATGAGTCAGTTCTTTGCATCAGGTGGCCAAGTACTGGAGTTTCAGCTTCAGCATCAGGCCTTCCAATGAGTATTCAAGACTCGTTTCCTTTAGGATTGACTGTGGATCTCCTTGCAGTCCAAGGGACTCTCAAGATTCTTCCCCAACACCACAGTTCAAAAGCATCAATTCTTCAGTGCTCAGCTTCCTTTATAGTCCAACTCTCACATCTATACATGACTAATGAAAAAACCAGAGCTTTGACTAGACAGACCTTTGTTGGCAAAATAATATCTCTGCTTTTTAAGCAGAGATGCTGTCTAGATTGGTCATAGCTTTTCTTCCAAGGATCAAGCATCTTTTAATTTCATGGCTGCAGTCACCATTTGCAGTGATTTTGGAGACCCCCAAAATAAAGTCTCTCAGTGTTTCCATTGTTTCCCCATCTATTTGCTATGAAGTGATGGGACTGGATGCCATGATCTTAATTTTCTGAATGTTGAGTTTTAGGCAAACTCTTTCACTTTCATCAAGAAAGTGAAAGTGGAGTCACTCAGTTGTGTCTGACTCTTTGCGACCCCATGGACTGTAGCCTACCAGGCTCCTCTGTCCATGGGATTCTTCAGGCAAGAATACTGGAGTGGGTTGCCATTTCCTTCTCCAGGGGATCTTCCCAACCCAGGGATCTAACCCGGGTTTCCCACGTTGGAGGCAGATACTTTAACCTCTGAGCCACCAGGGAAGCCCAAGCTCTTTAATTCTTCTTCATTTTCTGCCAAAAGGGTGGTGTCATCTGCATATCTGAGGTTATTGATATGTCTCCTGGCAATCTTGATTCCAGCTTGTGCTTCACCTAGCCTGGCATTTTGTATAATGTACTCTGTATATAAGTTAAATAATCAGGGTGTCAATACACAACCTTGATATACTCCTTTCCCAATGTGGAACCAGTCTGTTTTTCCATGTCTAGCTGTAACTGTGCTTCTTGACCTGCATACAGATTTCTGAGGAGGCAGGTCGGGTGGCCTGGCATTCTCATCTCTTTAAGAATTTTCCACAGGAGAAGGAGGACTGGAGTGGCTGCTCTAGCCTGAGGAGCATCATTAGTAATGGCGGCAGGACAAACTTCCAAGTATTAATGGAGGAAAGGGAGGTGAAGAAATGAATATTCAGAGAAGTAAAGGACCTGTGTCAAAGTCACAGTGCTAATTCTGCATATAGGGAATATCATATATCTCCTTCTCTGTCTGACTTATTTCACTCAGTATGAAAACATCAGTATTTACATTTTGACAGTAGAGCATAAGAGATAAGACTGAATTCTATAGTCACACTGTCTGAGTGCATTTGCTGATTCCACCAATTACTATTTAAGTAAACTTAGACGAATGAGCCATTTTGATCAATACAAGATGGCGGAGTAGAAGAAATGTGTGCTCATCTTCTCCTGCAAAAACTCCAAAATTACAATGCATTGCTGAAAAATCATTGACAGGAGAATTTTGGATCCCACCAGAAAAAGATACCCCATGTCCAAGGGCAAAGGAGAAACCCAGGCAAGATGGTAGGAGGGGCAAAATCACATTTAGAATCAAACTCCATATCTGCCAGAGATACTTGGAGGGCTCAAACCAAACTTGCGCACACCAGGAGACCCTACAGAGTCTGATCCAGAACTGCCTTTGAGTGTTTGAGTGTCTCCTGTGGAGGTACGGGTCACCAGTGGCCTGCCACAGGGGCAGAGGTTCTGGGTACACCAGATCTGAATATGGCATAAACCCTCTTGGAGGTGGTCGCCATTAACCCCACCATAGAACCTCCAGAACTTACACAGGACTGGAGACACAGACTCTTGGAGGGCACAAACAAAACCTTGTATGAACCAGGATCCAGGAGAAAGGAGAAGTGACCCCACAAGAGACTGACCCAGACTTGCCTGTGAGTGTCCAGGAGTCTCTGGTGGAGGAATGGGTCTGTGGTGGCCTGCTGCAGGGTTGGGGGCACTGACTAGGCAGTGCATGCATAGGACCTTTTGAAAGAGGTATGTTCATAACTTCCACCATAGTTTGGCCTCAGGTCAAATAACAGGGAGGAACCATAGCCTGTCCCATAAACAGAAAATTGGATTAAAGATTTACTGAGCATGGCCCAGCCCATCAGAACAAGACCCAGTTTCCCCGTCAGTCAGTCTCTCTCTTCAGGATGCTTCCATAAGCCTCTTATCCTCATCCATCAGAGGGCAGACAAAATGAAAACCACTTGGATCAGTTCAGTTCAGTTCAGTCGCTCAGTCATGTCTGACACTTTGTGACCCCATGAATCGCAGCACGCCAGGCCTCCCTGTCCATCACCAACTCCTGGAGTTCACCCAGACTCATGTCCATCGAGTCAGTGATGCAATCCAGCCATCTCATCCTCTGCCGTCCCCTTCTCCTCCCGCCCCCAATCCCTCCCAGCATCAGAGTCTTTTCCAATGAGTCAACTCTTCACATGAGGTGGCCAAAGTACTGGAGTATCAGCTTTAGCATCATTCCTTCCAAAGAAATCCCAGGGCTGATCTCCTTCAGAATGGACTGGTTGGATCTCCTTGCAGTCCAAGGGACTCTCAAGAGTCTTCTCCAACACCACCCTTCAAAAGCATCAATTCTTCGGTGCTCAGCCTTCTTCATAGTCCAACTCTCACATCCATACATGACCACAGGAAAAACCATAGCCTTGACTAGACGAACCTTTGTTGGCAAAGTAATGTCTCTGCTTTTGAATATGCTATCTAGGTGGGTCATAACTTTCCTTCCAAGGAGTAAGCGTCTTTTAATTTCATGGCTGCAGTCACCATCTGTAGTGATTTTGGAGCCCAGAAAAATAAAGTCTGACACTGTTTCCACTGTTTCCCCATCTATTTCCCATGAAGTGATGGGACTAGATGCCATGATCTTTGTTTTCTGAATGTTGAGCTTTAAGCCAACTTTTTCACTCTCCACTTTCACTTTCATCAAGAGGCTTTTTAGTTCTTCTTCACTTTCTGCCATAAGGGTGGTGTCATCTGCATATCTGAGGTTATTGATATTTCTCCCAGCAATGTTGATTCCAGCTTGTGTTTCTTCCAGTCCAGCGTTTCTTATAATGTACTCTGCATATAAGTTAAATAAGCACTTGGATACCAGTACACTAAATGAGAAACATGTTATATGAGTACTATTATTATTTTTCCAAAATATAATATCTATTTGAATGCAAATCATCAATATGACAAAGAATTATTGTTGACTGATTCTCTTTCAGTTCACATACATGTGTATCAGTAATGTAGAAATAGCTAAGAATGCAAAGGAAAACTAAACATATTATTTGAAAAATTCTCCTTTGGGAAGTATCAGAGGCATATATGTGACGCATATAATATCTGTATATTCTAACACGAATGATGTTTTTTTCTGTTGTTATCATTGAGTTGATTGGTTGCTCCCTTTCAAACTAATTTTCAAATATGTTTAGATAGTTTCAAGTTTTTACTATTCCAAAGACTGTTGCAAAAAATATTAAGCCTTGACTTGACTATATTGTGACAAGATATACTTTCTCTTATTAAATACTAATTGAAAGTAGTTATCCATTTTGACTTTCTTTATACATCTTTTTTAAAAACATAGTTCATTTCCTAACTCCCCTGTTGTTAAGTGATTAGAGATTATGTCTGAGTTTTGAAAGTGTCTTTTTATTCCACATCTTATGGTGATATAGGTTTGCTAGCAGCATATTAAAATATCTCGTTAAAAATTATTTGTTTTAGGCTCCAGTAAAATAAAATGCTACAAAAACTACTCAGTGCTACATATTTCAAGAGCCTAAACATATGTTGTATGTCACCAGCAAAGCAAGCATAGAAGTATTATGAGAATTGTTTTTGAAATTGCATTTGCTATTTAATTCTTAACTTATTTTTATTTTATTAAAGGATAGTTTATTTAGAGTGTTTCAGGTGTACAGTAAAATGATTAAAGTATATATATATGAAAGAAAAATATATATGGTTGTTTATATATATATTATATGGGTTTGTGTGGGTATACATACTCTTTTTCAGATTCCTTTCCACTATAGGTTATTGTAAGATATTGAATATAGATCCCTGTGCTATACAGATGGTCCTTGTTTGTTATGTATTTTATATATAGTAATGTATATATGCTAATCCTGAATTCACAATTTATCCCTTTCCTCCCTTTCCCTGTTGTTGGTTACCAATGTTAAAATAAATTATGTAAGTAATCATCAAGGGAACAAAAATCAGAATTGTTTTACTTCCTATCATTGTTTTCCATGCGTTTTTGTGTGGGTGTATTGTGAAATGTCAGAGAAGGCAATGGCTCCCCACTCCAGTACTCTTGTCTGGAAAATCCCATGGATGGAGGAGCCCGGTAGGCTGTACTCCATGGGGTCGCTCAGAGTCGGACAGGACTGAGCGACCTCACTTTCACTTTTCACGTTCATGCATTGGAGAAGGAAATGACAACCCACTCCAGTATTCTTGCCTGGAGAATCCCAGGGACGGGGGAGCCTAGTGGGCTGCCATCTATGGGGTCGCACAGAGTCGGACACGACTGAAGCGACTTAGCAGCAGCAGCAGCAGCAGCCTTGTGAAATGTGTAGCAGAATTCTGGTGCTCACAGCTTTGTTCTTGTTCAATCACTAAGTTGTGTCTGACTCTTTGCGAACCCATGGATTGCAGCATGCCAGGCTTCTGTCTTTCACTATCTCCCTGAGTTTGCTCAAACTCATGTCTATTAAGTCAGTGATGCCATCCAACCATCTCATCCTCTGTCATCCCCTTCTCCTTCTGCCATCAATCTTTCCCAGCATCAGGGTCTTTTCCAGTGAGTCAGCTCTTCACATCAGATGGCCAAAAGTATTGAAGCTTCAGCTTTAGCATCCGTCCTTCTAGTGAATATTCAGGGTTGATTTCCTTTAGGGTTGACTGGTTTGATCTCCTTGCAGTCCAAGGACTCTCAAGAGTCTTCTCCAGCACTACAGTTCTAAGGCATCCATTCTTCAGCACTCAGCCTTTTTTATGGATGGTCCAACTAATCACATTCATACATGACTACTGGAAAAACCATAGCTTTGACTTGGTGGACCTTTGTTTACAAAGTGATGTCTCTGGAATACATTGTCTAGGTTTGTCACAACTTTTTCAACCAAGGAGCAAGCGTCTTTTAATATCACGGTTGCAGTCACTGTCCACAGTGATTTGGAGCCCAAGAAAATGAAATCTGTTACTTTTTCCACTTTTTCCCCATCTATTTGCCATGAAGTGATGGGATCAGATGCCATGATCTTAGTTTTCTGAATGTTGAGTTTTAAGTCAGTTTTTTCACTCTCCTCTTTCACCTTCATCAAGAGGTTATTTTTCCACTATTATTCCATTATTATTTTTCCACATCTGAGACTATGAAAGCCAATACACAAAGTCAAATCCTAGATGATTATTGAGCCTTTGAGGAGAATTCTTTAGCCCCCTTTTTCTGTCTCTGCATTACAGTTGACATGAGTATGGTTTATGATGTCTATAACCAAGAATGGAAACTAAGGGATGATAGGGAGATAAACATGTCTATAGTTCTGATCTGATGACTTCAACTAGGCTTCTGGTTTGCATTGCTTTTATAATTCCAGTAGATCTGAAAGGTTTACATCTGTTCATTAGTCAGTCAGATTGTACAATGGCTCCTCCAATCATTTTCTGTCCTTAGTCCCTTTGCTAAGATAGATCCTTCAAAAGAGTCTTTGAGAGCTAGACTCTTTCCTTTTTTGCCAAACCATGTTCTTACTAAGGTAAATGCAGGGTACATGTACTCTCATGGTCATTCTAAACAGAAAACGCAGTCTGAGTGCGAAAAAGGGACAGGTAGGATAAAACTATACTGCACACCCTGTGGACCACTTTTCAATACTCTATGGTTCTTTCATCACTCAGCTATGTATGAGGACACCATAATTAAATAAGGCAAAACCCCACTGCCAAATAATTATATATCTGTATGTATATAATGGAGAAGGCAATGGCACACCACTCCAGTACTCTTGCCTGGAAAATCCCGTGGATGGAGGAACCTGGTAGCCTGCAGTCCAGGGGGTCGCTAGGAGTTGGAAAAGACTGAGCGACTTCACTTTCATGCATTGGAGAAGGAAATGGCAATCCACTCCAGTGTTCTTGCCTGGAGAATCCCAGGGACGGGGGAGCCTGGTGGGAGACCGTCTATGGGGTCACACAGAGTCAGACATGACTGAAGCGACTTAGCAGCAGCAGTACTATATATATATATATAATCATATATATGTAGTGTAAATAGCATTATATATTATATATAGCATAAACAATGTAATATATATCATTTGCAATATATAAAACCTTTAATTATTATTATTTCATTTGGTTTTCAAAACCGTATAGTATGATACAATATCCGTTTTCAATATAGGAGAGCAAAGGCTTAAAAAGGTTGAAAAATGTGCTCAAGATCACATAACTATTGAATAACAGAGTAAGGGTTCACAGTCATTTGCCACAGCCTAAATGTCATTGAATGTCACCAAATAAAGCAGTGCTTTCATTATCATAGAAGTTTCTAAACATGAAATCTGTATTTCACTTGAGACTTTCATAAAAAATAAATGTTCATCTTAAATATTAAGTATTATAAAAGATTTCGCCTCCAACATTTAGAAAATCCACCTATCTAGAACCAGCTCGTTTTCAGTATGAATACATTTAATATTTATATTAGAGATAATATATTTGTTTTTCTTGAAAATAACAAATGCTTTTAGATATTGGAATTAAAGTGTCTAAATCACTTGCCCTAATGTACTTACATTCTCATCCAACTCTCAAAATATGTTACATGATCATTTGAGAATTGTATCATTAATAATTAATCATTGTATAATTCCTGAACCCTTCCACAAACTGTAATCAATATACATATGTTTATTGAATGAATGCAGAATTTCTCTCACAGGATCGTTGGTGGCAAATTGAGTAACTGACTCTCAGAACAGATGTGTATGAAATACATCTAACTACCCACAATATAACTTAAGTGGAAGAAGCACTCATTGAAATAATACATGATATTCCAGTCCTACGTTTCTGCTATAAATACCTCCCTCACAAATACATCCACTTGTCCTTTTATTATACTCCTAAAAAACACTTCAAAATCCTATTCAAACACTCTCTTAACATTTGCTGTGTCCATCACTCTTTTCATTATGTACCCATCACATCCTCATCAGCTCAGCTGCAGGACAAAAACATTGTGTTAAAGTTATTTGCTCCTTGGCTTCCATTATTGAATGGTATACACATGAGGGTAAGGAGACTTGTCTTCCCACATCAATATATGACTTTACAATTTGTCACAGATATTGGGTAACATATCTATGACCAGTTAATAGAGTAAATAAAATAATTCAGGTAAGAGGCACCATATTTGAAGATTCCTATACAAATGGGTTTACCTTACTGAGGCATGGGGAGGCAAAGGAGCAAAGAACTTCTCATGACTGAAATTGACATAATGAAAACTGCTGCTGCTAAGTCGCTTCAGTCGTGTCCGACTCTGCAACCCCATAGACAGCAGCCCATCAGGCTCCACCGTCCCTGGGATTCTCCAGGCAAGAACAAGAGGACAGAAAATAGGTTTTATTTCTCCATTAATTAGTTCTTATCTCATTTTTCTTAACATTTTTCCAAATAACATTTTAAAATTTTCTTGCAAGGGGCATGGACATTCATTAGGTAAGTTTATATATATATATATATATTTGTTGGTTTATGAATGTAAAAGTCACTTAGTTATGTCCGACTCTTTGCAACCACATGGACTGTAGCCTGCCAGGTTCCTCTGTCCATGGAATTCTCCAGGCCGAAATTCTAGAGTGGATAGCTGTTTCCTTCTCCAGGGGACTTCCCAAACCAGGGATCAAACCCAGGTCTTCTGCATTGTAGGTGGTTTCTTTACCATCTAAGCCACCAGGGAAGCCAAAGAATACTGGAATGGGTAGCTTTTCCCTTCCCCAGTGGATCTTCCTGACCCAGGAATCAAACTGGGGTCTCCTGCCTTACAGGCAGATTCTTTACCAGCTGAGCTTCCAGGGAATTTCAAGTATTATAAAAGAAGGGAAGCTCTGTTGCTTTATGACACTGCATTATTCAAGGTACTTTGAATGTTTGTTGCTCATATTTACAAATATAAATAACTTGTGTCATGCAAACTTATTGCTGCTGCTGCTGCTGCTAAGTCACTTCAGTCGTGTCCGACTCTGTGTGACCTGACAGACGGTAGCCCATCAGGCTCCCTCGTCCCTGGGATTCTCCAGGCAAGAACACTGGAGTGAGTTGCCATTTCCTTTTCCAATGCATGAAAGTGAAAAGTGAAAGTGTACTTATTCTACAATTCATCCATGAATTATTTTGTATTTTACTTTACTTAATCATATCATCTATCAAGGTTAGCTGTATATTTTAAGACATCCTTTATTTTAAAAAGTAAAATACTTGCTCATTTCTGTGTGCTAAAAGTAAATGACTTTTCTGTAGCTGTTGAGATATATGGTTTTTCTCCTTTAACCTATATATGTTGTAAATTATATTGAGTGATATTTGAATATCTATAGCAAAACAAATATTTTATGGTCTAATATCATTTTGGCAACCCACTCCAGTATTGCTTGGGAAATCCTATGGACAGAGGAGCCTGGTGGGCTACCTTCCATGGGTTACAAAGAGTTGGACATGACTGAACAACTAACACTTTCATTATCATTTTATATTCTGCTAGACTTTGTTTGTTAATATATTTGAAAACTTTTAAAGTCTATTTTCATGAATGGAATTGACCAGTAGTTATTCTTTTTTTAGTAATGTCCTTGCTTAATTTTGGTATTAAGTTTATATTGCTCTCAACTTTGGGAATTTTATCTATTTATCTATGAGCACAAACTAAATTACCTAATGCTTAGTGGCTTTAAACAGCAAACCTGTATCATCTTCTCAACATAATAATAATTCTAAACTATAATAAAGAGATAAAAGATAATAAGTAGAGAAATGACATTAAAAAGTATTGAGAAAAGCTTAGCTAGTTGGCCCTGGTATGAAGTATTTCTGAGGTGCAGTCAACATTTTGGCAGGGCTGCAGTGATCTAAAACCTTGCTAGAGACTTTACTTTCAGGATGGCTCCCTCATATGAATATTGTTTCCTTGCTGCTATTGACATGGGAACATTCTCTGTCACTTGACCTATAAGCACTTCTATAAGACTTTCCTTTCTTATCAAAGTAAATTTCATGTAACATTGAATCATTTTGAAGTGAACAGTTCTGTGGTTTACAGTACATTTAAAATGTTGTGCAACCATCTCACCATCTACTCCCCAGACATTTTCATCATCCCTCAGATAATCCTGATATCCACCAAGTAGTTGTTTTACATTTCTCCCTCCCCTCAGCCCCTATAAACCACTAATCTGCTTTTAATCCTGATGGATTTACCCATTCTGGATGTTTCATAGAAATGGGCTCATACAATATGTGGACTTATGAGTGACACTTCTTTCACTTAATGTAATATCTTAGCATGTTAAAATAGTAGCATATATCAGTACTTCTTTCTTTTCATCATCAAATAATATTTTATTGTATGGATAAACCAAATTTTATTTTCTATTTATCAGTTGATACTTGTATCATTTCCACCTTTTGCTTGTCATTTACATTATGATATTATATATGTATGTCTATATATATTTTTTTCTTTACTATTATCTGTTGAAGAACATTTAGATTCTTTCCATACTTAAGCTACTGTGAATAATGTTGCTATGAACATGGGAAAGATGTTCATACATATAGCTATCTCTTTGAGATAATAAACTTTCCTTTTTCTTTGATTATATATCCTGAAGTGGGACTGCCAGATCATTATAGATATATGTATATGCCTCCCAGGAAGTGCTAGTGGTAAAGAACCCACTGGCCAATGAAGGAGACTTAAGAGATGTGGGTTTGATCTCTGGGTTGGGAATTGAAGATCCCCTGGAGGGGGGCATGGTAACCCCCTCCAGTAGTCTTGCCTGGAAAATCCCATGGACAGAGGAGGAAGGTGGGCTACAATCCATAGGGTTGCAAAGATTCAAACACAACTGAAGCAAATTAGCACAGTATATATATATATATATATATATATATATATATATATGTATATATATATATATGCATATATATATATATATATATATATATATATATATATATACACACATACAAATATGTGTAAAAAGTTTTGGCATAGGAAATTCTGACCACACAAAATTTGGAACATACTTATTTTTAATAGTCATCAGATTTTCTTTCTTTCTTATTGGCTAAATTCAGTGGCTATTACAGACTATGTTCAGCCAGGTTGGTTAAGGGCAATACGAAATGTGGAGCGGGTTGGTCCAGGAACTAGAGCTCCATGACTTTTATCTCAAACTCTAGGCTACAATAAGCTGTGTGACCTGGAGATGTCATTAACCTCACTGTGAATCATCTTCCCAGCAACATGACTATGAAGTGTTCAGCATTATTTATAGAGTCAATGAATATAATTTTCACTCTTAAGGTACTGCTGTGAAAGCTGCACCAGAGGAATTAATACATATAACAGGGGAGATATTATTAAATCTCATTTTTCCTGGTGAAAATATCGAGGTTAAAGTTCAGAAGGAATCTTTATCAATTAAGGCTTATTTAAGCAGAAAGGGGGGATTTATTGACTTCTTTACAGATATATTTGTAATTTCTTGAGAAATTTTCATACTAGTTTCCCAGTGGCATCCCCAGTTTGCTTTCCCACCAACAATGTGCATGAGATCCCTTTTCTCCACGTCCTCAACAGCATGTTATCTGTTCAGTTCAGTTCAGTTGCTCAGTCATATCTGATTCTTTGTGACCTCATGGACTGCAGTATGCCAGGCTTCCCTGTTTTCATCAGCAACTCCCAGAGCTTGCTCATACTCAAGTCCATTGAGTCGTTAAAGCCATCCAGCCATCTTATTCTCTGTCGTCCCCTTCTCCTCCTGCCTTCCATCTTTCACAGCATCAGAGTCTTTTCCAATGTGTCAGTTCTTCCCATCAGTATTGGAGCTTCAGCTTCAGTATCAGTCCTTCCAATTAATATTCAGGACTGATTTCCTTTAGGATGGGCTTGTTGGATCTCCTTGCAGTCCAAGGGACTCTCAAGAGTCTTCTCCAACACCACAGTTCAAAAGTATCAATTCTTCAATGGTCAGCTTTCTTTATAGTCTAACTTTCACATCCATACATGACTACTGGAAAAACCATAGCCTTGACTAGACGGACCTTTGTTGGCAAAGTAATGTCTCTGCTTTTTAATGTGCTGTCTAGGTTGGTCATAGCTTTTCTTCCAAGGAGCAAGTGTCTTTTCATTTCATGGCTGCAGTCACCATCTGCTGTGATTTTCAGTTCAGTTCAGTTCAGTTCATTCGCTCATTCGTGTCTGACTCTTTGAGACCCCATGGGCTGCAGCACACCAGGCCTCCGTGTCCATCACATAAATTGGTGAAATTTGTTTCTAAATATTATATTTTTAGTGTGTACCATAAGTAGAATTATCCTAAATTCTTTTCTTTAACTTTTGTATTAATTTATTTTTAATTGGAGGATAATTGTCTTACAATATTGTGTTGGTTTCTGCTGTACAGCAACACGATTCAGCCATAAGTATATATATGTCCACTCCTTCTGGAACCCTCCTTCAACCTTCCACCACATCCCACCCTTCTATGTTGTCACAGAGCACCAGGTTTGAGTTCACTGTGTAACAGAGATAATTTCCACTGGCTATCTGTTTTATATGTGGTATTTTATGTGTTTCAGTGCTACTCTCTCAGTTTGTCCCACCCTCTCTTTTCTCCACTGTGTGTACAAGTCAGTTCTCTATATCTCCATCTCCACTGCTGCCCTACAAAGAGAGCCATTGGTATTATCTTTCTAGATCGCATATGTATGCATTAATATATGATATTTGTTTTTCCTCTTTCTGACTTACTTCGCTCTGTACAACAGGCTCTAGGTTTATCCACTTCATTAGAACTGACTCAAATGTTTTCCTTTTTATTGGATGAGTAATATTCCATTGTATATGTGTACCACACCTTCTTTATCCATTCATCTGCTGATGGACATCTAGGTGGCTTCCATGTCCTAGCTATTGTAAATAGTGCTGCTCTCAACATTGGGGTGCCTGTGTCTTTTCCAATTATGTTTTCCTCAGAGTATATGCCCAGTCGTGAGATTGTTGAGTCATATGGTAGTATTATTCCTATTGTTTTAAGGAATCCTCATACTGTTGTCCATAGTGGCTGTATCAATTTACATTCCCACTAACAGTACAATAGAATTCCCTTTTCTCCACACTCTTTCCAGCACTTATTGTTTGTAGATTCTTTGATAATGGCCATTCTGACTAGTGTGAGTTGATCCCTTATTGTAGTTATGATTTCCATTTCTCTAATAATGAACAATATTGAGCATCTTTTCATGTGTTTGTTAGGCATCTGTATGTTTTCTTTGGAGAAATATCTATTTAGATCTGCCTACTTTTTGATTGGTTTGTTTGTTTGTTTTGGTATTGAGGTGCATGAACTACTTGTATATTTTGAAGATTAATCCTTTGTCATTTGTTTCATTCACTTTTATTTTCTCCCATTCTGAGAGTTGTCTTTTAAACCTGTTTATAGTTTTATTTGCTGTGCAAGGCTTTTAACTTTAATTAGGTCCCATTTATTTACTTTTGGTATTATTTCTATTATTCTAGGAGATGAATCATAAAGGATCTTTCAGTGGTTTATGTCAAAGAGAGTTCAGCCTATGTTTTCCGCTAAGAGTTTTATAGCTTCTGGTCTTACATTTAGGTCTTCATTCTGAGTTCATCTTTGTGTATGGTGTTAGAAAGTATTCTATTTTCATTTTTTGCATGTATTAATAACTGTCTAGTTTTCCCAGTACCACTTACTGAGGAGGCTGTCTTTTCTCTATTGTATATTGCCTCCTTTGTCAAATATAAAGTTCTCATAGGTGCTTGGGTTTATCTCTGGGCTTTCTATCTTGTTCCATTGATCTATATTTCAGTTTTTGTGCCAGTACCATACTGTCTTGATGACTGTAACTTTGTAGTATAGTCTGAAGTCAGGAAGCTTATTTACTCCAGCTTCACTCTTCTTTCTCAAGATTTTTTTTGCCATTTGGAGTCTTATGTACCATAAGTGGAATTGTTATTGTAATTTTTTTAAATGCTATAACAAGGAAAAGCTTTTCCTTTTCTCCCATTTCAGTATTTATTCATTTATTTATATAACTGAATTCTTAAAGTCTTATTTTATTTTTACTGTGTTTTTCTTTAAATTTTATTTTATTTTTAAACTTTACAATATTGTATTAGTTTTGCCAAATATCAAAATGAATCCGCCACAGATATACCTGTGTTCCCCATCCTGAACCCTCTTCCCTCCTCCCTCCTCATACCCTCCCTTTGGGTCTTCTCAGTGTACCAGCCCCAAGCATCCAGTATCGTGCATTGAACCTGGACTGGCGACTCGTTTCATACATGATATTATACATGTTTCAACGCCATTCTCCCAAATCTTATTTTTATACTCCTTCGTAACTGGTAATTATCTTAATGCTCAAATTATTTTGTATTTGGTAAATGAAAGCCCCTTTAAACTGGTTTTGTATTTTTTGATATGTTTTTCTCATTCCTTAAGGGCCTCTTTAGTTATTGAAACAAGATATTCTGGGCTTACCATGTATTTCACCTGGTACAGTCTCAGAATAGCTTTTGTCCAGGGACCACTGGCATATGTTAGTGGATACTAAATTACTTAGATTTGCAAACTGAGACCTTGTAGAAATGCATAACATCATTAACATATACAATTGCTATTTTTCTTTGTTTCAGAAAATCAAGTGACATATATGGATACTAATCATTTTCTTTTCTGTTTCTAATTTTAGTTCCTCCAGTAATCCGGGTGTATCCAGAGAGTCAAGCCCGAGAACCTGGAGTTACTGCAAGTCTCAGGTGCCATGCAGAAGGCATACCAAATCCTCAGCTTAGCTGGCTGAAGAATGGAATTGATATTACACCAAAGCTGTCCAAGCAACTCACACTTCAAGGTGCTTTTTACTTGCATTTTTTCTCTTAAATAACAATGCAGAAATTTCATACTAAAATTTATAACACATTTTACTTTCTTTGAAAAAAAGAGAAAGTGATACTTGGTGACAATGTATGCAATGAATATGAAAAAAAGTTATGTTAGTACTAAGACATTATATTTGAAACAATACTTTAATACTTTTAATGTTTTAAATAATAGTCTTGTCATAATGATTAGTTATGTCATTATTTTTATAAGTAAAATATCGTTTTTCTTCTAAAACTTATCCTCTGAATTATAGCAGATATGCTGAACAGAATAATTAAATACATTTCTGAAGAGACAATTTATATGTTTAAATCATACATTAAAATATGTTTTACAGAATATGTCAATAATATAGAAATTCTTTAGGAAATATTTTACAGCACACTTTCCAAATGAACATTTCCAAATGAACAAAGGAAAAAAAAATCAAAATGTTGCTAAATATGTTTCACATTTGTGTTGTTTTAAAGTGATGAAGTTCTTGCATTCTAATATATAAATATTCTACATGTTCTAATAATCTAATATGCAGTTGTGATTAGTCATTATACAGATTATACTAACCACACGTGTATGGTATTAAAAAACAGATAATCTTTATCATATCAAATAATCAAAATAATGCAAAATTAATTGCATATAGTTTGATTATCTTAGTAAGTAATAAAATTTATGGATCTTATATCCAATGTCAAGAGTAGCCCAGGGACAGTCATTTTACTGGAGTATCTGTTATGTGGCATTACATTCCTTATTCCATGCCTTTAAATTCCTTCTATTCATACTGTTAGAAATGAATATATTTTCCTTATTTCTATATGAATATACTGCTGCTGCTGCTGCTGCTGCTAAGTTGCTTCAGTCATGTCCGACTCCATGCGACCCCATAGACAGCAGCCCACCAGGCTCCCCTGTCCCTGGGAGTCTCCATGCAAGAACACTGGACGGGGACTACCATTCAATTTAGAGAGTGAATGCAATTTATTAGCATACGTTTTTAAATAAATCTTTTAAAAACATTTACTTATCTATTTCTGAAAATCAAGAATGACATATGAGAGTATTTTTGATCTTTCGAAGCTGAATCCTAACAATGTTATGTTAATATAGTTAGGCAAAATAAATTTACATGTTTCCTTCTCTGATTGTGTCTTGGTGTCTATTATCTGAGAAGAAGATTGATCTGATTAACAGAAATCAATATGAGTAAAAGTCTAATTAGCTTCTGATTTTGCAATCCCTTGCCCACTTGATAGCAGAAAACCGTATTCTATAAACATAATATAGCCTTGTTTTAGAAATGTGTGGGTACTGTGTGTGTTGAGTCACTTCAGTTGTCTCTGACTCTCTATGACCCTATGGACTATAGTCTGCCAGGCACCTCTGTCCATGGGATTCTCCAGGCAAGAATACCGGAGTGGGTTGCCATTTTCTCCTCCAGGGGATTTTCCCAACCCAGGGATCCAACCCATGTCTCTAATGTCTTCTGCATTGGCAAGCAGGTTCTTTAACACTAGGACCACTTGGGATGCCCTTTATAAGAGAAGGAAAATTTAGGAAGTTAGTTACAATCTTCACTCAACTTTGAAAGAATGAGGACATTTGCAAAACAGCTATTATCATTTTTTTAAAATAAAAAAAATTAGGTTAAGTTTTAAGAGGCTATGACAAGTAATAAAAGTTGATTTGGGAGCACAGCCTAAGAGAAAAATCTGGCTCACAGGAGTGTGAATTTCTGTGTGGCTTTGTGTATGTTAACACGTTAACAAATTATATAGTTATTTAATTATCTGTTTATTCATAAGATGCTTATTTGTCACTTCTATGTGAAGTCTAAGTCTAGGCACTAACTGAATAACTATGTAAATGGATGGGATGGTATGAGAAGTAAAATTCTAGAAAAGAAGAAATATTCTATTGGCAGCCAAATCAAGAGAATATCAGAAGGAGACTAATAATTAGCAAAGAGATGAGAACAAATGATATTACAGAAGGAAAGAAAAGAAAGCCAAAACTGGGAAAGAGTTCATCAATGCTATATGCACAGTCAAGGAAGATTATTAAAATATATCCATGGGTTAGTGATTAGTTTGTCCCCGTGACATTTAAAAAATCAGTTTGCTGTGTCCTTAGAAATGAAAGATAGGAATAAAAATACCTTTCAAAATTTTGAAAGATGGAAAAATAAAAGGTAGTAGCTTCTGGTGAAAAGGTTTAGGACTGGTGAAGTTATTTCTTACTTCTTGGACAGTTTATTTTGGTTTGAAAGATATAGGTAAAGAGAAAGATATGTGGACAATGGAGCAGGTGAAAGATGGACAAATTGTCGTGGAAATCAACAAGAAAGAAGGAGGGGGTCATCTTAGAATGAAGCAGAAAAAGTTTCCTTTGAGAATTAAATAAAAATGAAGATGTTGATGAAAACAGGAAGTTTGGATTAATTTCTTTATTTTTTAGCTTTTATTGAAATAAAGTTGACCTAAAAATTTGTGTAAATTTAAGGTGTACAGTGTGATGAACTTTTTAAACTTATATACTGTAAAATTATTTGAGTTCACTTTCTAATCATGTGTATGTATTTAATGGTTTAAAGAAGTAGACCACCTGCTTAGATTAAGAAGTTATTATTTGCTGGAAAACATTAAACAAAGAAAAAAGATTTGAAATAAAAGTGAAGTAGGGTATGAAATGCATCTAACCGTAAAGGTCGAGTAACATTCTGTAAACTGTATATTGTGAATTTGAAATTTTGTAAATTTCCTTATGTAATAGTCTAGTAATATATTTAAAAAGTGGGTGCAGGGGATGTCATCTTGTTCTAATTCTGAAACCAGATGTGTCAGGATGATAAATGAACCAGGAAATTGGTAGCTCTGGCTATAGAATAGAAAGTATCTAGAAATGCTAGCTAATTTCTAGATATTAGAAAATCCCTCTAGAAAAGAGGGAAAGACAAGCATATAAGTTAGAAAAACATATAAGAATTTTGGGAAGAGAGAATTTGAAGAATAAATTAAGTTAAGGGTTTCAAAAGTTCTAGAGAATTCACATTGTTAAGTGTGTGGTTTTTGGAGAGGGTCATGTTTCACACAAAAAAAGAAGCTGATCTGGGCTAAAATATTGATACTTTGTTTCTTCCCCATCTTCTAGAGCATGGGTTTACAAATGAAGGACCCCAGACCAAATCTGGAAAACTGCCTATTTTTGTAAATAAAGCAATATTTTTGCTTGTTTTCTGTTTTTGTTTTTAGTTCACAGCCACACACATTTTTAAAAATATTGTCTTTGGCTGTTGTCATGCTGCTATGGCAGAGGTGAGTAGTTGGCACAGAGACTGTGTAGCCCACAAAGTTTAATATATTTACCATCTGGCCTTTTTGAGAAAAGCAAAAACAAACACAAAAACCTGCCAACTGCTTTGGAGGAGTGATTCTCAACAAATGATGGAATGGAAGTGTGCAGTGATATTTGTAAGAGAAAGAGGTTTGAGTGATTTCAGTGATTAGCCTTCCCCAAACACTCACTGCCTCTCGATATCCCCATAGGGATGACATTTAAGCTCTTTCCCCATTGGTTTTTTACCTTCTTTCCCCAAATAGCCACTCTGATTATTTGATCCCCATCTCTATCAGGAAGAATCATGCTCCTTTTTACTGCAGACAGAACATGGTGTCCCCGTGATTGGATAACATGGAATATATACATAAACACACACACACACACACACACAGAAAAAAAGAAAGTAAAAGAAAATACGCAAACCTAAACAAATGAGTAAAACATTGAAACTTAGGCCATGATAGAAGTCCAGCCCTTATTTTGAGGGAAGTAAATTGCATAAGATCATTCTAGGAGCTTAAGATTCCTCATCTGATAATTAGTTATTATCCGGGACTATGAAGGGATAATGTATGTAAAAGCTTCCCAGATGGCTCAGTGGTAAAGAATCCACCTTCCAACACAGGAGATGAGGGTCCAATCCCTGGGTAGATGCCATAGAGTAGGAAATGGAAATCCACTCCAGTATTCTTGCCTGGAAAATCCCATGGACAGAAGAGCCTGCATGCTGCAGTCCATGGGGTTGCAAAGAGTTGGACAAGATTGAGCAACTGAGCATGCACGCATGTGTAAAAGTACTTCATGGTCTGCCAATGTATAGTAAGTTGGTAATTATACCCTTGTTTACACTTTGAGGAATGCAATTTATTATTCGGAAAATAGCTTCAAACATTCTTTTACCAAGATTTAAAAGTTGGGTTAATCAATCCCTTAACCCTTTGGTTGACAATGATGATATCAATTCCATATGATATTGCTTAGATTAGGTATATTTCTTGAAAACAACTGAGAATCTTGCAAAGGAATTATGTATATTTTTTTTCTGTCCCCCGTACTTAATGATTCCTAATGTATAATGCAGACACAATAATATGCTTGCTCAATGGAATGGCATTATATGATGTAGCTCACTTAATTCCTTTATGACATGTATTTTCACATGTATTCTCTGTGAATGAACCATATTTGTATTAATTAAAACTGTTGTAAAAGCTGGAGACAAAGTGGATCCTGAATATTAAAAATGAATACAGAAATGAAATTACAGCTATCAACATGTAACACTTCTTATGCAAGGTAGGGAGTATGAAATGAATATAAAATATACTGTGTGTGCTTTCGATAAGTAGCATTGGGATCTCTGTAATAGAATGACAGCACAATTTATGAAACACTTGAATGCATTAGAAATAACTTAGCATGTCTCCAAAGCATGGAAGTAGGAAGGAAAACAGCTTAATTAGGACAAGCTAAGTGAACTATTTGACTGTGTAATCAGAAATGACTGTACCAAAGCTGAAATTGTAGCTTACAAGTTGCATTTGCCTCTGTTTTCAGCAAATGGCAGTGAGGTTCATATTAGCAATGTGCGCTATGAAGATACGGGAGCATACACTTGTATCGCAAAAAATGAAGCAGGAGTGGATGAAGACATCTCTTCTCTTTTTGTGGAAGATTCTGCTAGAAAGACCCGTATGTATTGAATACACACACACACACACACACACACACACACACACGGTAAAAAAATATGCTTGCAATGAGGGAAACCCAGGTTCAATCCCTGGGCTGGGAAGATCCCCTGGAGAAGGGAATGGCAAGCCATTCCAGTATTCTTGCCTGGAGAATCCCATGGGCATAAGAGCCTGGTGAGTTATAATCCATGGGGTCACAAAGAGTCAGACACGACTGAGTGATTAACACATACACACACACGCATCACACTCAACTTTAAAACTAAGCTTTTTTCAGAAACAGCAGCATCAGAAAATGCTAAGCAAATGATCAGTTAGTTAAAAAATAAACAAACGAAAGTAGTTTTCATATATAGCAAGGATAGAATTCTTGAAATATTAAAAGTAGATTGAAAGATTAAGTGCAAGATTGCGAAATGTTCAACATGACATGAAAATGATTTTGTTTCTTTGGCAGATGTATATAAGTTATTTTGAGTCCTATCTTCCCATGTGCTTATACAGGAAATTAAATCCTTTGCAAATTCCCTCTCCTCAATGATTTGGGATTCTTGGTCCCACAATACAGCCAAGGGGTATCCTATAAGCTTAATACCATAATATCACTCTTTTTCTCTCTTCTGCACTGTATTCAGTGGTCCAATAGCTGTACATCAACCTTTTTCTGCAGCAGGTAGAGAAGTAAGCCACCTGAAACATTCACTGCCCTGGCACCAACATATCATGGGCTATTCTCCACTTACTGCTTGAAATCCTTTGTCATCACTGTACATGTCTCCTAATTTTCTCATAAAGTTTTAATAAAAATGTACTGTCCTACTTAAACATTTTTATTTTGTGAAAGGAATATGATGGGAAGGAGATACTAAAGATGAATTTTTGGTTATAGCTAAACTATAGTATTTAGAACACAAAGTACTCCTGTAGCATTCATCAAGTTAGCTACCTATAGGGAAAGATTCAGACACTTTCTTCCTCTGGTACACATGGCATGCACGGCTATTTTCGGATTCTTTCTCAATTTGCTTGGACTGACTATTCATTGTCCTTGCTCCAAAGTCAATCTGTAATGCCTGTCTACATCTCATATTAGTCTAAGCTTTTCAGGGACTCTGGTATTTTGAGAATCCTTTATATGCTAATTTCTCTGAGCCCAAATTTTAGACAAGGTTCAAACATTGCCCCTTGGATTTGGGGTATAATTTTTGGTGGAATTCAACATTCTCCTGTCAATGGTTGTTCAGCAGCTTATTGAAATTTTGGGGTTCTCACCATAGAAGATGAGCTCACATCCTTCTACTCTTCCATCTTAATAATACAGTACTTGGGTACAGTTTCAAAAATGACAGAATGATCTCTGTTCATTTCCAAGGCAAACCATTCTGTATCAAAGTAATCCAAGTCTATGCCCTGACCAAAAATGCCAAAGAAGCTGAAGCTGAATGGTTCTATGTAGATATAAAAGACCTTCTAGAACTAACACACACAAAAAAGAGAAATGTCCTTTTCATCATATGGGACTGGAATGCAGAAGTAGGAAGTCAACAGATACCTGGAAAACAGGCAAGTTTTGCCTTTGGGTACAAAAGGAAACAGGGCTAAAAAAGTTTTGCCAAGAGAATGCACTTGTCATAGCAAACACCCTCTTCCAACAACACAGGAGACAACTCTACAGATGGATATTACCAGATAGTCAATACCAAAATCAGATTGATTATATTCTTTGCAGCTGAAGATGGAGAAACTCTATTCAATCAGCAAAAGCAAGACCAAGATTGACTGTGTCTCAGATCATGAACTCCTTATTGCCAAGTTCAGATCTGAATTGAAGAAAGCAGGGAAAACCACTAGGCCATTCAGGTATGACCTAAATCAAATCCCTTAGGATTATATAGTGGAAGGGACAAATAGATTCAAGGATTTAGATCTGATAGAAAGAATGCCTGAAGAACTGTGGATGGAGGTTCATAACATTGTACAGGAGGCAGTGATCAAAACCATCCCCAAGAAAAAGAAATGCAAAAAGGCAAAATGATTGTGTGAGGAGGCCTTACAAATAGCTGAGAAAGGAATAGAAGCAAAAAGCAAATGAGAAAGGTAAAGATATATCCATCCTAATGCAGAGGTACAAAGAAGAGCAAGGAGAGAGAACAGAGCCGCCCTCGGGGATCAATGCAAAGAAATAGAGGAAAACAATAGAATGGGAAAAACTAGAGATCTCTTCAAGAAAATTAGAGATACCAAGGGAACATTTCATGAAAAGATGGGCACAATAAAGGACAGAAACTGTTTGGGTCTAACAGAAGCAGACAGTATTAAGAAGAGATGGCAGGAATACACAGAACTATCCAAGAAAATAATTAATGACCCAGATAACCATGATGGTATGATCATTAACCTAGAGCCAGACATTCTGGAGTGCAGAGTCAAGTGGGCCTTATGCAGCATCACTACGAACAAAGCTAGTCAGAGGTGATGGAATCCCAGCTGAGTTATTTCAAATACTGAAAGATGAGGCTGCTAAAGTGCTGCACTCAATATGGCAACACATATGGAAAACTCAGCAGTGGCCACAGACCTGGAAAAGTTAAGTTTTCATTCCAATCCCAAAGAAAGGCAATGCCAAAGAATGTTCAAACTACCACACAATTGCACTTATTTTGCACACTAGCACAATGATGCTCAAAATTCTCAACGCTCAGCTTCAACAGTACATGAACTGAGAACTTCTGGATCCTCAAGTTGTATTTAGAAAAGGCAGAGTAACCAGAGATCAAATTGCCAACATCCGTTGTCTCATAGAAAATGGAAGAAAATTCCAGAAAAAACATCTATTTCTGCTTCACTGACTGTGCTAAAGCCTTTTACTGTGTGGATCACAACATACTGTGGAAAATTCTTAAAGAGATGGGAATTCCAGACCACCTTACCTGCCTCCTGAAAAATCTGTATGCAGGTCAAGAGGCAATAGTTAGAACCGAACATGGAAAAATGGACTGGTTCCAAATTGAGAAAGGAATACATCAAGGCTGTATATTTTCACCCTGCTTATTTTTCTTTTATGCAGAGTACATCATGTGAAATGCTGGCTGAGTGAAGCACAAGCTGGAAACAAGTTTGCTAGAAGTAATATCAATACCTTCATATACGCAGATGACACCACATTTATGTTAGAAAGTGAAAGGAACTAAAGTGCTGGTTGACGAAATTGAAAGAGGAGCGTGAAAAAGCTGGCTTAAAACTCAACATTCATAAAACGAAGATCATGGCATCTGGTCCCATCACTTCATGGCTAATAGATGGGGAAACAGTGGGAACAGTGAGAGACTTTATTATTTTGGATTCCAAAATCACTGCAGATATTGATTGCAACCATGAAATTAAAAGACACTTGCTCCTTGGAAGAAAAGCTATGACCAACCTAGACAGTATATTAAAAAGCAGAGACATTACTTTATTGACAAAGGTCCATCAAATCAAGACTATGGTTTTTCCAGTAGTCGCATATAGATGTGACAGTTGGACCATAAAGGAGGCTGAGCACCAAACAATTGGTGCTTTTGAACTGTAATGTTGGCAAAGACTCTTGAGAGTCCCTTGTACAACAAGGACATCAAACCAGTCAATCCTAAAGGAAATCAATTCTGAATATTCATTGGAAGGACCGATGCTGAAGCTGAAGCTCCAATCCTTGGGCCACCTTATTCAAATAACTGGATCATTGGAAAAGACTCTGATGCTGGGAAAGATTGAAGGCAGGATGAGATGGGGATGACAGGATGAGATGGTTGGATGGCACTGCTGTCTCAATGAACATGAGTTTGAGCAAGCTCCAGGAGATGGTGATGGACAAGGAAGCCTGGTATGCTGCAGTCCATGGGTTTGCAAAGAGTCAGACATGACTGATGGACTGAACAGCAACAAAACATTGTCCCAGTAATCTTCTTATTCCTCTTTCAATCAGTGTGTAAATGAGGATATGAAAGGATCCAATGAAGAAGGAGACTCTTATCCAGGTCATGGCTACCAGCGTATTTGTACTATATTATGTCTGGCTAGGCAACTACTTTTATAAGCAAATATTTTAAAATAAAATTCTAAAGTAGAAAATGAAAAGAGAAACTCATTTTAATGACCTAGATAAGGTCCATGAAAATTTGTTTACTCCTTTTATATATTTATGCTAAATACCAATTTTCTATTAACTTCCTGTTAGAAATTAATTTTAGGACAAGTAGTTGAAAACTTTACTCGTCCTTGTCCTTTATAATGCTTATAATGCAGACTTAATTTCAACTCTGTATTTTAATTTTCTTTTAATATTGGTCATATATTTTTCTACATAAATCTCTGTTACAAAACTGAAATATATAGCCATAGTTTCTTTAATCAATGAATCATACTATCTACCATTATGGAAATTTGTGAAAAATTTTACTGGAAGATTTAATAAAATTTGGTCATATTGTTCATTTAATTATCAACAGTTAATGAAATCATGTTTTCACTTTATTTTACTTATTCCTTCAAACTCTTGCAGGTCAAAATAATTCTTTTTAAATAGCTTTGAGATTATGTTAGCAATATGCTGTTAAAATCAGAAATGCTATTTTGATAAGATATAACAGTGCAGCCTTACTACATTTGTTTATGGAATTTTCAAAGCCATCTTATAAGAAACAGTACAAGAGAAAGATTTAGTGACTTTTGTTTTCTAAGTCTGGAAGTAAAACATTTATAGATATTACTTATGTACTTAAATCATGTGAGATTTTCAAAGAAAAAGCATGAAAACTTGATTTTATTTTTAATTAATTAGTTAATTTTAGTAAAAATTTTTAACATAGAGTCTACCTTCTCAATGTATTTTAAGGGCACAATGCCACATTGTTAGTACAGGGTCTAAGTTGCACAGCAGAGCTCCAAAATTTATTCATGTTGCATAACTACAACTTTAAAACCATTGAACAACTCTTGGTTTCTCCTTTCTCCTCTTCCCATGCCAATGACCTTGTATTTTCTGCTTCTATGATTTTTATTTTCTTAGTTATCTCATGTGAGTATAAATACACAGTAATTGTCCTTCTGTGACAGGCTTATTTTAATCAACATAATGTCTTCCAGGTCCATCCACATGGTTTCTTCTTTTTAAGAGTGAATAATATTAGGTTATATGTATATACAATATTTTCTTTATCCATTGATTTGTCAGTAGATATTTGGGTTATTTCCATATCTTGCATGGTGTGAATAACACTGTATACAGCTATGTCTTTGATTCTGATTTCAGTTTTTTGTAATATACATCTACAAGTGGGACTGCTGGATCATGTGATAGTTTTATATCTAAACTCTGTGATGTTTTCCATAGTGGCTAAATCATTTTACATACCTACAAATGAGTCTGCTGCTGCTGCTGCTGCTAAGTTGCTTCAGTCATGTCCGACTCTGTGCGACCCCATAGACGGCAGCCCACCAGGCTCCCCCGTCCCTGGGATTCTCCAGGCAAGAACACTGGAGTGGGTTGCCATTTCCTTCTCCAATGCGTGAAAGTGAGAAGTGAAAGTGAAGTCGCTCAGTCGTGTCTGACTCTTAGCGACCCCATGGACTGCAGCCCACCAGGCTCCTCCATCCATGGGATTTTCCGGGCAAGAGTACTGGAGTGGGGTGCCATTGCCTTCTCCAACAAATGAGTCTAGACCTTCCAATTTCTCCACATCCTTTCCAATACTTTTATCTTTTGCTATTTTGATAGGTAGGAAAGTAATATCTCATTTTGGTTTTGATTTGCCTCTCTGATGATTAGTAGTGTAGAACACATTTTTATATGGTCCATTGGCCATTTGTATGCATTTGGAGAAATGTCTATTTATGTCCTTTGCTTATTTTTAAGACGGGCTATTATTTTTTACTATTGAGTTATTGGAGTCCCTTTTTTTGAAAATTAAATGCCTATCAGATATAAAGCTTGAATATATTTTCTCCCATTCCATAGGTAGTTTCTTCACTCTGTTGATTGTTTATTTTGCTGTGCAGAAGCTTTTAAATTTGACATATTCTAACTTGGCTATTTTTGCTTTTGCTACATGTGCTTTTGAGAAAGTTATAGGCCAATATACCTGATGAATATAGTTACAAAATTCTTTTATAAGATATCAGTGAACTGAACCCAGTGACACATTAAAAAGAACATACACCATTATCAAATGGGATTTATCCCTGGGATGCAAGGATGGTTTAACATAAGGAGATTAGTTAATGTGTTTTGCACATTAACAAACTATACTATAAAAATCATTTGATCATCCAATAGATGTCAACACAACATTTAAAACATCTCTTTATGATAAAAGTTCTTTTTATAACACTCTTTTACAATAAAAATGCTCAGCAAACTAGATTGGAATTTACCTCAACATAGTTAAAAGCCCATAAATGTTTAAGCTTACCACTAACACTTAGTACTCACTGGTAAAAAACTAAAAATCAAAACAAAAAATTTCCCCTCTAAGATCAGGAACAAAACAAGAGTACCCACTCTCATGCTTCTATTCAGCATACCCCACTCCATTACTCTTGCCTGGAAAATCCAATGGGTGGACGAGCCTGGTGGGCTGCAGTCCATGGGGTCGTTAAGAGTCGGACACGACTAAGTGACTTCACTTCACTTTTCACTTTCATGCATTGGAGAAGGAAATGGCAACCCACTCCAGTGTTCTTGCCTGGAGAGTCCCAGGTATGGGGGAGCCTGTTGGGCTGCTGTCAATGGGGTCACTCAGAGTCGGACACGACTGAAGTGACTTAGCAGCAGCAGCAGCCTTAGCGATTAGGCAAGGAAAATAAATAAAGGTCATCCAAATCTGAGGAAGGAGAAAAACTGTCTCAGTTTGCAGATTATATGACCTCAAATAGGTAGAACCCCAAAGACTCCAGACCCACACACACACAAAAACCTGTTAGAATTAATAAACATATTCAGTTAAATTACAGGATACAAAGTCAACATACAAAATCAGTTGTCTTTCTATATGTTAACAGGGTATATGTGGGAGGCAATAAAGAAAACAATTCCATTTTCAAATGCATCAAAAAGAATAAAATACCTAGGAAAAATTTGACCAAGGAGGTGAAAGCTCTAAGAAACTGATTGAAAACTATAAGAAACTGATTAAATAAACTGAAAAAGACTCAAATAAATGGAGAGATATCATGATACTCTGTGCTCATACATTAGAAGAATGAATATTTCTGGAACATCCATCCTAACCAAAGGAATCTCTGATTCAATGCTATTTCCATCAAAATCTCAGTGGCATTTTACAGAAATATAGTTAAAAAATCCAAAATTCATATGGAACAGCAAAAAATATAGGATAACTGAAACAAACTTGAAGAAAATTTTGAGAGTTATTTCAAAGTACATTGCAAAGCTATAGTAATTAAAACAGCTTGTTATTGATATAAACAGAGACATGTAGACAAATGGAACAGAAAATAGCACCTAGAAATAAATCCACATGTATGCAGTCAACCTACTTTGACAGGGATTCAGAATACACATTGGCTAAAGGGTAGTCTTTTCAAAAATTGGTGCTGGGAAACAGCATCCACATGTAGAATAATGAAACTGGACCCCCATCTATACCGTATACAAAAATTGGCTCAAAATAGTTAAAGACTTAGGTGTAAGACCTGAAAATATAAACCTCTTCTAAGAAGACATAAGGGAGAAGCTTCCCGACATTGGTTTTATTAATAAAACCAAGGATTTTAACTGTAACACTGATATCCAGAATATCACTAATTCATGTCTATATTCTAATATTTTATAAGCATGCAAACACAGTTTCTTTGTAATAATTTTATTTCTCATTTAAATAAAGACTTTTAATTTTTGTTGAATTTGTTTTCCATAAATGTCCTGCACCATCATCATAGATACAGTTGTTAATGTGAAAGTAGCAATTTTTAGAAAGTAGTGCACATAATTAAAACCAGGATAGAGTTAAATAAGTAAGCTTACTGAGTATAATATTATCAATGATAAAAGAGAATAAACTGAAACTGTGAGACTTTGTAGTACAAGGCAGTTTTCTTTGGGATGTTTCCTGCTGCTGCTGCTGCTAAGTCGCTTCAGTCGTGTCCGACTCTGTGTGACCCCAGAGACAACAGCCCACCAGGCTCCCCCATCCCTGGGATTCTCCAGGCAAAAACACTGGACTGGGTTGCCGTTTCCTTCTCCTAGTACTCAATAAACTGTCAGAATTCTGTATAACAACACCAAAATCAGGGGGAGGACACATCAGGGAAAACTATATCCTTCTGTAAATCTCTAACTTAAGAATTGTTCTGGGTTCTCCTCTAGTAGTTCCATGGACAAAGGCTAATAATATTAATTACACAAGTCACATTTGTATGTTGATAGATAAATATTCTCAAAAAGCCAGAAGAAACATTCACAGACCAATCAATGATGACTTCACTCTTTTTATTTGCACATATTAACAATTATTGACTTATCAACCTTCAGCAAAAATAATTTTGGAGGTATTTTTTCCTTTGAGCAATGATGAGATACAAAGTCCAGTTGACCCTTGAAGAATGCAGGGCTTAGGAGCCCCAACTGCATTTGCAGTTGAAAATCTGAGTGTAACTTTACAGTCAGCCTTTGGTATCTGGAGTTCTACATCCATGGATTCAACCAACCGCAGAATGTGTAATACTGTAGTAGATATTGGGGAAAAAACAAAGCAAAAAACCTGTATAATGGACCCATGCAATTCAAACACATGTTGTTTATGTATCAACTGTGTATCTAAAAAGCAGATTTTTCTAATTGAAGAGCATGGATTTTGCAGTAAGACATGAGTTAGAATTATTTTTCTACCATATAATAATCCTATGATTGGAGCTATGATTTAGCCTCTCTGAGCTTTAATATTGTTATCTGTAATAAGGCAAAGATACTAATTCACTAAGAGAACTCTGTGCAGATATTAAAAAGCACACACTGTAATGCTGGACATTTTGCCAACTCCTACCAACTTTCTGAAAATAATTACTTCTTGCTAGAAACATTGATAAAAATCATTTTAGTAAGACTGGAAAAATCTAGTAATTGTTTAGAAATCAGAGAGTTACCAAAATAAATGAAATATGTACATAGATTTATGGATAGGGATAGATGTAGATAGAGATATGAATGTATATTAACACCTATAGTATTACATATCCAAATATAAAACATTATGGAAATTGACCCTGCTGAGACGAGTATATTTTTTCCTTTAATGTAGATATTAAGACATTTTGAGTAAAAATAAATATTTTTCCAGGGTCCAGTTTTGCTAGATTTAAAGCAAAAGCTTTACTTTATTTCCCCATTACTTTGGTCAATTTACATTTCTATTATACTAAAACAATATGTGGTAAGATGCTTTTCTTCTGTTTTCCTTTTGAAAGAGGCAGAGAAGAGGTATTGAATCTCATGTAGACAGCAATAAAAAGCAGAGAAAGATTTACAAGTTTGGGGCTAAATGACACAACACAGACTTTAACCATGGCTTCAGAGTAATCATCTAGTTATTTTCTGTATAACCGAATTCTCATAGAAGTATCAATCTCATTTTTTTTCTTATATTTCCCAGCAATATGGTGCTGTTGAGAGAAAGATTCATGCAAAACATCACAGTCCATGGGGTTGATATTTGTTGTGTCTGGATCTTTGAACTGAAAAACCTTGAGTTATAGGTCCCAACATGCTGGCAAAACTCACTGGAAGTTTTGTCATGTGACAAAACTTGAACTACAAGAAAATGCTGTAAGATAATATAATCTTCAGTTATGTTAGGGTTTAGGGCTTGATAACTAAGATTTAATGGAATGGAATACAGGGAGGGTTTAAATGCAGAGAACAGTAGAAATGGGCCCTAGACAGTTGTGTAGTGATTTTAACAGGGAGGAGAAGATGATTTGAAATATGTGAGGGGGTTTAGGAAGAGGTAGAAAGCTATTTATTTGGAAACATCTTGCACAGAGCATAAGCACTTAAAGCACTTCCATTCCCTCTGGAAGGCAATCCCCAGAGGATAACAATTCATCTTCAGAATTATGGTAAATGAAAAGCAACGTGAATGTAGGCTACTCTGGAAAGCTTTCAAGCTTCTACATGTGTTAAATACTAGGTGCTGATTATATGACATCTTTCTGGGATTTTAGTAAAGGATATGATTAATCTAACTTCTCACAAATATTGGAAGATAATATCTAAATATGTTACACTAGTATATATACATATATATATACACACACATATTTTTTATTTTTTGATTGTCACAAGCAATATTGCGTTGGAAATATTGGCTTATTACTACATTACAATTAACTTCAATAGATTAATATTTGTTGGCTATTATGAACTAAAATTAATTATTGTTCTTTAAATGAATGTTTTAAATGAGATAAACTTTACAACAAGGTTATAAGAATGAACAAATTACATAAATATATAATGTTCATATAAGTTAATAATTATTATAAAAATGTGATAACTGTTATTCACAATACACAGATTTAAAAATATGGTGAAACGTAGCCACTTGTACCTAAATATTCCAAAAGCTATATGAATGTTTAAGAAGTACTTAACTAGTTTAGAAGTAGAGGAAATGGTCTTAAAATAGGTTAAATATGACATTTTTACATTTAAAGGCAGTTTAAGTATGGTGTCACAAACTTTGGAAATAGAGCATATTCTGGTAACATGAACAAGTTGATTAACCTTTCTAGTCTTCATTTATTTTCTATTTTTAAATACAGAAAATACTTCTAAAGAGCAGTTGTATAGATTTAATGAGATCATTTATGCATGGATTTATCAATGTCTACAGAGGCTAGGATAGTATAAATGAAGAATATTATAGTCTATCTTGTATGAAGTAAAACTGAAAGTGTTAGTTGTTCAGTTGTGTCTGACTCTTTGCAACCCCATGAACTGTAGCCTGCCAGGTTCCTCTCTGTCCATGGAATTCTCCAGGAAAGCATACTGGAGTGGGTTGCCATTATAGATGGACCCAAATGCAACAGTTATCAATTAATAATCATTTTTATATTCAACCAACATGAGTTAGGTAAAATAATTAGGAATCTGGAAAATCTGTAGTTAGAGATATGGTGTGGACATCATTAGTTCAGTTAGTCGCTCAGTCGTGTCCGACTCTTTGTGACCCCATGAATCGCAGCACGCCAGGCCTCCCTGTCCATCAGCAACTCCTGGAGTTCACTCAGACTCATGTCATTCGAGTCAGTGATGCCATCCAGCCATCTCATCCTCTGTCGTCCCCTTCTCCTCCTGCCCCCAATCCCTCCCAGCATCAGAGTCTTTTCCAATGAGTCAACACTTCGCATGAGGTGGCCAAAGTACTGGAGTATCAGCTTTAGCATCATTCCTTCCAAAGAAATCCCAGGGCTGATCTCCTTCAGAATGGACTGGTTGGGTCTCCTTGCAGTCCAAGGGACTCTCAAGAGTCTTCTCCAACACCACAGTTCAAAAGCATCAATTCTTCGGCGCTCAGCCTTCTTCACAGCCCAACTCTCACATCCATACATGACCACAGGAAAAACCATAGCCTTGACTAGATGGACCTTTGTTGGCAAAGTAATGTCTCTGCTTTTGAATATGCTATCTAGGTTGGACATAACTTTCTTTCCAAGGAATAAGCATCTTTTAATTTCGTGGCTGCAATCACCATCTGCAGTGATTTTGGGGCCCCCCAAAATAAAGTCTGACACTGTTTCCACTGTTTCCCCATCTATTTCCCATGAAGTGATGGGACCGGATGCCATGATCTTCGTTTTCTGAATGTTGAGCTTTAAGCCAACTTTTTAACTCTCCTCTTTCACTTTCATCAACAGGCTTTTTAGTTCCTCTTCTCTTTCTGCCATAAGGGTGGTGTCATCTGCATATCTGAGGTTATTGATATTTCTCCCGGCAATCTTGATTCCAGCTTGTGTTTCTTCCAGTCCAGTGTTTCTCATGATGTACTCTGCATATAAGCTAAATAAACAGGGTGATAATATACAGCCTTGACTTACTCCTTTTCCTATTTGGAACCAGTATGTTGTTCCATGTCCAGTTCTAACTGTTGCTTCCTGACTAGCATACAAATGTCTCAAGAGGCAGGTCAGGTGGTCTGGTATTCCCATCTCTTTCATAATTTCCCACAGTTTATTGTGAACCACACAGTCAAAGGCTTTGGCATAATCAATAAAGCAGAAATAGATGTTTTTCTGGAACTCTCTTGATTTTTCCATGATCCAGTGGATGTTTGCAATTTGATCTCTGGTTCCTCTGCCTTTTCTAAAACCAACTTGAACATCTGGAAGTTCATGGTTCACATATTGCTAAAGCCTGGCTTGGAGAATTTTGAGCATTACTTTACTAGCATGTGAGATGAGTGCAGTTGTGTGGTAGTTTGAGCATTCTTTGGCATTGCCTTTCTTTGGGATTGGAATGAAAACAGACCTTTTCCAGTCCTGTGGCCACTGCTGAGTTTTCCAAATTTGCTGGCATAATGAGTGCAGCACTTTCACAGCATTGTCTTTCAGGATTTGAAAAAGCTCCACTGGAATTCCATCACCTCCACTAGCTTTGTTTGTAGTGATGCTTTCTAAGGCCCACTTGCCTTCACATTTCAGGATGTCTGGCTGTAGGTCAGTGATCACACCATCGTGATTATCTGGGTTGTGTATATCTTTTTTGTACAGTTCTTCTGTGTATTCTTGCCACCTCTTCTTGATATCTTCTGCTTCTGTTCGATCCACACCATTTCTGTCCTTTATCGAGCCCATCTTTGCATGAAATATTCCCTTGGTACTCTAATTTTCTTGAAGAGATCTCTAGTGTTTCCCATTCTGTTGTTTTCCTCTATTTCTTTGTATTGATCGCTGAAGAAGGCTTTCTTATCTCTTCTTGCTATTCTTTGGAACTCTGCATTCAGATGCTTATATCTTCCCTTTTCTCCTTTGCTTTCGCTTCTCTTTTTTTCACAGCTATTTGTAAGGCCTCCTCAGACAGCCGTTTTGCTTTTTTGCATTTCTTTTCCATGGGGATGGTCTTGATCCCTGTCTCCTGTACAATGTCACGAACCTCAATCCATAGTTCATCAGGCACTCTATCTATCAGATCTAGGCCCTTAAATCTATTTCTCACTTCCACTGTATAATCATAAGGGATTTGATTTAGGTCATACCTGAATGGTCTAGTGGTTTTCCCTACTTTCTTCAATTTCAGTCTGATTTTGGTAATAAGGAGTTCATGATCTGAGCCACAGTCAGCTCCTGGTCTTGTTTTTGTTGACTGTATAGAGCTTCTCCATCTTTGGCTGCAAATAATATAATCAATCTGATTTTGGTGTTGACCATCTGGTGATGTCCAAGTGTAGAGTCTTCTCTTGTGTTGTTGGAAGAGGGTGTTTGCTATGACCAGTGCATTTTCTTGGCAAAACTCTATTAGTCTTTGCCCTGCTTCATTCCGTATTTCAAGGCCAAATTTGCCTGTTACTCTCTGTGGACATCATATCCAGGGTAATATTTTAATCCTGATAGTTATGAGCTAAGTGCTGGAGTCAAAAAGAATCAAAGAAAAATAAATATTTAAGAAAAATTAAATAAATCAATAAGTGATAATTATTGTTAACTTTCTTTAGCATTCACTGAATACTACTCAATAAAAGTACTATACTCAAAACATTTTAAAGTACAGTGAACAATTAATATTTATTTAGATAAACACAAAACTCTTAAATATTTCTCACAGACCTTTACATATGAGTAAACTTTTTATGAAACAAAACACGCTAAGGATAATCAGACTCATGTCAAGGTTAACCATGCATGATAAGCATTTATTATTTTTATTATTTTTCATTACTTATCTTAAATTTTAATAATATGCTCTCAATTTGGTCAATGACATTGTCACATCCTGTGAATTAATATGTTTCATAAATTGTGTCATGTGTTGACCCAAAACATGCTGAAATGATCTGCCTCATGACTTCCATATCTGAATTCTATTTTTTCAAAATAGCACCCTCTTCAATGTCATTAAATAGACCTATCTTTTCCTAACTCATTGCCATTTTTTGCACAATGATAGCGGCTTGTCATCTAACAAGAGGCTATGTGATCTGATTGTCATCAAACTGACAGGTTTACAACAATCATCAGTAATCAGGCATCACTTGCCTACAAAACTAAATACTGCTCTAAGTTTTTTTCTTGTTTGTTTGTTTCTATTGCCTCATTTTGTCTGCAGGGCATTTTATACATAGTGGAATATTCCTATCTCATCTCATATTACACAACTACAATTTGCCTAATTTATTTTGATAAAATTAGCCAAGTAATGATGAAATTTTATTTATATTTCCTCAGGCATGAACACTAAATATGCTTATATACAGTGATAGTACTGAGTATAAAATCTCTGTGAAACATTTTTAAAATCAGTGTACTAATATTTTGTTATTGATGTTCAGGAAAAACTTTTAGGACTCACTTTAATTCCAGAGGCATTATACTTGGTGAATATTTTGCAGAATCGCTGATACAGGCGGCCTCCAATTTTCATAAATTCAATTTAGGCCACTTTGCTTTTACAAAAGACTTACAAGTATCAGCATTCCCTAACCAAAAGAAACCCTAAAAGGATTTTCATTTTATGAAACATGGTAAAAAGTTAAAATCATGTTTAGTCTGTTATGCTATAGCCTTTAAAGAGTCTTAGCAAAGTGTGTCCCTTAGCAAAGTATGTCCTAAGGTAATTCTTCACTTTATGACATTTTGGCTTGTGAAAGATTTCACAGGAACACTCTACTTTTGGACAGAGTGGAAATCTGTTTTTGGAAACCTGTACTTAGGTTCAAAACGAGGTTAGAATTATCACTCCATGATTCTCTTAGAGTTCTCAGATATAAGAACTCTGTCAGAAAATGGTATTGATGTTTGAAGAGTTAATAAAAAAAAAAAAATGCCCTTCAAATTCCCAGCTTCCCAGGTGAGGGGCTGAAGGTGCCCTCTTAATGTTTTATGAAATCTAAATTTTTATCAGCTGTGTACAAAAAGCCCAGATTATACATCTGTGTGGTCTTTAACCTCTGTTTGCCCAAATAAATGGATTCTTATCAGAGCTGATTGTTACATGAATATGCCAGAAAGAGTAATGAGTCAGACAGTTTGATTATTGTTCATCCTCCTTAGTTGCTTTACTTTCCAACTTTTTTTCCCAATATGTGTATATTTCCATATTTCTGGTGAAATACTATGAAATATTATTAAATATGAAATTTCTTAAAATTCAGTTTTCTAACTCATGCAGTAACATCGTGTGCCAATTTAAATATCTTTCACCTAAATTTATCTACTCTCTAATGCATATATTTATTCTAGACTCTGCATAATTAATAAAACTTTTAGAAATATTCCAACAATTTTAGCAATATTTTAATAAAACATAAATTATTCATGAATAAAATATTTCTGTTTTTATCTGAAATATATCCTTATAGAAAGTCAAAATGTGTTTCTAGGTAATGTTTGGATTCAGAAAATGAGGTTATACCATACATTAAGTAAAAAGGTGTGCTATTTTCTAATGTAATTATTATAATGATACTTAAGTAAAGACTATATAGATACATATATGTATATATTACATCCAAAATTGTGCTAATTATGATTGTGCTGTGCTTAGTTGCTCAGTCATGTCCAACTCTTTGTGACCCCATGAACTGTAGCCCACCAGGCTCCTCTGTTCATGAAGATTCTCCAGGCAAGAATTCTGGAGTGGGTCGCCATGCCCTTCTCTAGGGTATCTTCCCAACCCAGGGACTGAACCCAGTTCTCCCACATTGCTGGCCCAGGGAAGCTGCTAATTATGGTCATGGTGATGGACAGGGAGGCCTGGCATGCTGCGATTCATAGGGTCGCAAAGAGACGGACACAACTGAGCCACTGAACTGACTGAATATTAATATCATAATATAATTTTAGGGATATGTTTCAAAGACAGAAAAAATATCATAAAACAGTAAGATCAGATTAAATTTAAGAAATTCTAATCATAAGAATTTGCCCTCAAGATATTGGCAACTTAAAAACCTAATAAGAACATAGTATCATAGATTGATTGATTAATGCAGTGATAGGTAGGGAGATAGGCAGGTAGATATAGGGGAAACAACTTATATAAAACTAGGCAGTACTTTTAAAAAGACTTTTCAGACAGAAGGCATGATGAAGCGCCAATATATATTAAGAAAATATGTGAATCCTCATTACTTTTCAAGGAAACCACATTTTATAGTCACAGAGAAACACCATTTACATCCACTAGAATACCAAAAATTAAAAAGCTGCATAACACCAAGACTTGATGAGATTTGGAAAATTAGGACTCATTATCCATCAGTTTTAGCCCCCTTTGGAAAACACTTTGACATTATCTATTAGAGTTGATTTTGCATATGCCTTGGAAAGCAGCAATCACACATATTAAAGAAACATTGAATGGCCATATAATTCAGAAGTTTTTTAGGAAGAACTTGTCATGTACTTAATATTTTAAAAATATAGTTTCATTTTATGTGCCTTTTAATTACTTCCGTATTTCCATGGTAGCTGAATTAATTTAATTTAAATACTTTTTACAATGGCTGCAATTTTATTTACATAATTTAAATGTGTTTGAAGCTGTTACTTTCCCAAGTAAATGAATACTATTTCAGCATTACTCCAAATTTATTTGTTGTCTAATGTCTGTTCGAAAGGGGGTATTTACACAGTTTATAAAGTTAACAAGTTTCATTGTAAGGCAAACAAAAAATGTACAGAGAACAATAGATTTGCTGGTTTGTGCTTTCACCTAGGAAATGTTCACTGAGGAAAGAACACACACAAAGAAATATGCTGCTAGAATACAGCTAACACTGAATAAAATAGCTCTGAACTTTCTGAAAGGCTATAGTTTGGTGGAGTTAGAAGTAAAGGACAGCTATAATACGTGGTAGAATAACATAATTGCTGTAATAAACACACAAGCCAAATGCGATAGGATTGCAGTCCCAGAAATATCAAATTTCAACTGAGTTGCATTGCATAATCTTTATTGAGGTGATGACATTTGAGTTACTCTTTGGTGTGTAGCAGTAATTGTACAGCTGGAAACTTAAAAGTGTGTCAACTCAGGGAAGAGTCATGAAGTAATGGTGGGTTTTATTGACTTTGTGTAATATACTCATAAAAAGATTTGTTGAGAATTTGCAGTACATGGTGAGAATGAATTATTAGGTAGAAACAGATTAAAGGAGCGGCTGAACTGAACTGACTGAGATTAAGGGAAGCATTGAAATTTAAGAATAGAAAAAGTCAAATTAGGGTATATTTACGTACTATATTTCAACAAAGGAAAAAAAGTTATTTGGGCTTCCCAGGTGGTGCTAGTGGTAAAGAGGCTGCTTGCCAATTCAGGGGACTTGAGAGACGCAGATTCGATCCTGGGGTCAGAAAGATCCCCTGGAAGAGGGCATGGCCACCCACTCCAGTATTCTTGCCAGGATCCCATGGAGAGAGGAGGCTTGTGTGCCATGGTCCAAAGGGTTGAAAAGAGTCAGACACAATTGAAGCAACTAAGCACAGCATAGCACAGCCATTATTTAGCAATTACCTTAGAGATATACCCCCATTTTTTTTTTTTTGCTAGATTTCATTGTTAATATGTAGTAAACGTGTGAGTAATTTTTTTCTTTGCTGGGTAGGATTAACTGAATTCAAATTGACAACATAGTTGATAAAACCAATAGTCTTTGTGTTGATCGTTTAATCTCAATATGGAATACGTATTGTGAAAATTTGTTTCAGTGTACTACTGAAACACAGCTAACATGACCATTCAATATAAGGTTGAATAATCTTCCTTTTCTCACCTTTCGATAAGTATTTGGTATAATGGCATTTCTCAAAAGATTAGTGTTACTTGATTTATCATCTATTTGAACCTCTAAAATATTATTTTTGTAATAAATAATCATATTAAAATAGTCAAGAACTAAATTATGCCTTAGGCTGTTATTGCCTATTAATTTGTAACCAAAAAATTAGAGCAAAACTGGCAATGAAAAGACTCTATTATAATAATAGTTAAAAGATAATCTACTGCCAGCTTTATGTTTTGTGGTCCTTAAGCAACGTTTACTTCATACCAACTGGTGCAGTGTTGGCCAGTACCCAATTCTCAGATTAGTCTCAGAGACTGATCTGAGTTTATTTTGTTTTATACTTAAATAAATGGGTACTCTGTTCATCTGTTTATTTTTAGAACATATTATTTCACTCCAGACTATTTGGTTGGCCTCATATTTTTAGCACATGCTTACTTTATTTGCTTTTTTAAAATTATTAGGGAAATTAACTCAATTAGAGATATTGGTATAAATGAAATTTTAATGAATCCAATATTTGAAGATACTTGGCACAGTGTCTAGCACATAACAAGGACTCAATAAATGTGTTCCGGTTACTGATATTGTTATTATTCTCGGCCATTAATTTTTAGCTTTAAATTAATTATTTAAATTTAATATTTCCTTAAATATATTGAAAAATGGCTAAAATTATGTAATGGTAAAAATGGGTAAAAGTGAAAAATCCTAGGAATAAGACTATTCAAGAAAGAGTTACAGATTAAATATTTTATATTCTGTTTAACAGAAAACTATTTTGAGGTTCAGGTTTATTTAGGGATTGCTTATACTTTTATCAGCATGTATAAAAACTGCCAATTTGTTTATTCTTTTATACAGTGTGTAGCTTCTGTGAAGCTTAATTCCCTTTTTGAATCTCACAGTCACAAGAAACATTTTATGCTTGTTTGAAAAAATGCTCTTGGAACATAAGATTTCAGGGTTGTATTCAAATCGTATCATTTTCCTTTGCCATTCCATCTTGTAGAGAGTGAAAAAGACAAGTTTCATAGTGAATGTTAGTTAAAAAATACATACTCATATATGGGAGGGAAACCATTTTTATATCACATTCCCAAAGTCATGACTAACTGCATCTTATTTTCAAGAGTGAGTGATAAGTAGAGGTTACGTGAGTGGAGTCCTTGTCATATCAGAAGACTTCGGCTGAAAAAGCCTCACGTTTCAGCGCCAAGTTCACTCTTCACATAGCATGGTTGGCTACACCGCTTGGCCTCGTTTATTTCTCTTCCTGTCACTTCCCTCTCAGCATCTTTGACCCTGTTCTTCTCTTCTCTGTGCTAGTCACTACAGCAGCTTGAGTATTGCTGCTGTCTGTTCTGCCCTTTTCTCAGTGCTGTCAATGGAATGAAGAAAGGCAGCTGGCATTGTTCTCTCTTATCAATACAGAATCTGTATTAGTTGGGATGGGGACAGGAAAGGAGGGGAGAGGAAAGATAGAGGAGAACAGAAATGTTTCTTTCTTGCATAATTTTCCAGCATTTGTTTCTCCAGTGACAATTTGAGGTAATTATTCAGCTGGCAGGAATAACAACGATGTTTCAAATGAAGAAGACAGTGTATTTAAAGTAATATGGGCAGTAACTCCAAATTTCTAATCTTAATGTGTAGTGGTGATTTGTTTACCTGGCTTTAGAAACTAATATCACTTCTTCATGCTTTAATTTTCCCTTCTAACATGATGAGAAAGAATTTTGTTTCTCAATCTCATTTCAGGCATTTACAACTAGTGAGGACAATAACTCTATGGATAAAACGTTAGGCTCTTGAAGGGTAGAGATTTAAAATCAGGTTGATGTACGGCAAAACCAATACAATATTATAAAGAAAAAAATAAAGTAATTAAAAAAGAATAAAATTAGGTAACATTATTACCAGGAGTATTAATGAGACAAGGTCCCATCACTTCACAGCAAATAGATGGAGAAACAGTGGAAACAGTGGCAGACTTTATTTTTTGGGGCTCCAAAATCACTGCAGATGGTGACTTCAGCCATGAAATAAAAAATTACTACTCCTTGAAAGATAAGTTATGGCCAACCTAGACAGCATATTAAAAAGCAGAGACATTACTTTGCCAACAAAGGTCCATCTAGTCAAGGCTATGGTTTTTCCTGTGGTCATGTATGGATGTGAGAGTTGGGCTGTGAAGAAGGCTGAGCGCCGAAGAATTGATGCTTTTGAACTGTGGTGTTGGAGAAGACTCTTGAGAGTCCCTTGGACTGCAAGGAGATCCAACCAGTCCATCCTCAAGGAAATCAGTCCTGAATGTTCATTGGAAGGACTGAAACTCCAATACTTTGGCCACCTGATGCGAAGAGCTGACTCATTTGAAAAGACCCTGATGCTGGGAAAGATTGAAGGCAGGAGGAGAAGGGGACGACAGAGGATGAGATGGTTAGATGGCATCACCGACTCAATGAACATGAGTTTGAGTAAACTCTGGGAGTTGGTGATGGACAGGGAGGCCTGGCGTGCTGTGGTCCGTGGGATCGCAAAGAGTCGGACACGACTGAGCAACTGAACTGTAACTGTAAGAGGCATAGAATAAAAAGAAAGAAAGAAAGAAAGTAGAAAAGCAAAACCTGTGGATAACTTGAGATAGTTTTCTGATTTCATTACAATGTCCTCTCTCTTTAAATATACTACTGAATTTTTTTAACTTTTAATTTAAATATATGTGCGTGATCAGTGGCTAAGTTGTGTCTGACTCTTTTGTCAGCCCCACAGACTATGGCCCTCTTGACTCCTCTGTCCATGGAATTCTCCAGGCAAGAATGCTGGAGGGGGTTGCCACTTCTTATTCCAGGGGACCTTCCTGAGTCAGGGATTGAGCCCATGTCTCTTGCATCTCTTGCATTGACAGGAAGATTTTTTTTACCACTGGGGAAGCCAATATGTGTGTATAAATATATAAATATATAAATATATATATATGCATGCACAATTTTAAGGTTATTTTCATTTATACTTATTGCAAATACATACAATATATAATATTACAAATATTGGTTATATTCCCTATGTTATACAATTATATTCTTGAACCTATCTTACATCCAATGTTCTGTGTCTCCCACTCCCTAAACCCTAGATTGCCTCTCCCCTCCACTAATAACCACGTTTGTTCTCTGTATCATGTAAATCTGCTTCTTTTTGGAAATATTCACTATTATTTTGTATTTTTCAGATTCCACATATAAGTGATATCACACAGTATTTATTTTTTTCTGTCTGACTTATTTCACTTAGCATACTGCCCACTAAGTCCATCCATGTTGCTGTAGATGGAAAAATTTCACTCTTTAATGCCTGAGTAATATTCCATTATATGTGTATATATACCACATCTTCTTTATCTGTTCAGCTTTTCCTGGGCATTTAGATAGCTTCCATATCATGGCAATTGTAAATAATGCTGTTATAAATAGTGGGGCACATGTATCTTTTCAAATTAGAATTATTGTTTTTTGGATATGTATCCTGGAGTGGAATTGCTAAGTCATGTGGTAGTCCCATTTTTAGTTTTGCAAGAAACCATCATACTCTTTTCTACAGTGACTTGCATCAATTACATACCCACCAACAGTGAATGAGAGTTCTATTTTCTCTATATCCTCCCAACATTTGTTATTTGTGTTCTTTTGATGACAGCCTTTCTGAGCTATGAGGTGATATCTCATTGTTTTGATTTGCATTTCCCTGATGATTAGCAATATTGAGCATTTTTTCATATTGCATTTATTCTTTGGAAAAATATCTAGTCAGTTTTTCTGCCATTTTTTAAAATATGGTCCTTTTGTTTTTTGTCTGTTTGGGTTGATTTTTCTGGTTATTTGTTTTTTGATATCGAGTTGTATGTTGGATATTAATCCCTTATCAGTTATATCATTTGCAAATTAAACCACCCCAAGTTTCACTTTGTTCATCTAAACAATATTTTTAAAACAGGTAGATACATTCTAATAACTAGGAAAATAGACTAGTAAGTGAAAATGCTGTGAAAGGTTGAGAACAAAACATCTTGTGGTGTCATCTTAGGTGGGACCTGCCATTCCCTGCCTACTAATATGAGCAAAACAAAGAAACTTGTGCTTTTTTTTAAAATAAATACTACTTTTAGAATTATGTCAGAAAGAAGAAAAATTATTCTAGACCAGAAAAATGCTAGGAAAGATGTCAGGTTAACACTGAAATGGCCAGTGCAAAGTATCCTATTCAACAAATGACTCAATGAACAAGTTGGACATGCCATATACAGTTAACTCATCTTGGGATCATCAGGATATCTTGTAATTTGATAACAAGTCTTCCATGATTAAGCTGAAATTTCTTTATAAAATTCATTGTTAGTTTATAATCTTCCAATTAATATTTTTACATCGAATTTTTTTACTGTGTAACACATATTTGGGTTCTCTATCATAAAATTGTATGAGAACTAAGATGTATTTCAAGTACTTTCAGAAAGAAAATTTCTGGTCCAGGATTAGTCATCCTTTTACCCAAGTGCTTGTGGTTTTAGTGCTATACGGTGGGGATTTAGCAGATTGAGAATGTTAGGTTTTACATTATTGTTTAAAAGCAGATAAAAAGCAATATGGAATTTGCTTTATTCAATACAATGCAAACACTTGAACCAATTTTATAAAAAGACAAATTGAATTTACCAAGAAACTTGCCATTGGCTTGTTAATAAGGCTTTTCATATTTGACAAAGACTGTCTGAAAAGACATGTAAATATCTCTTCCTTCACAGTGTGTATATGTAAATATTAAACTATTTCTCTTCATTAAAAAAGCAATATATATGAACCATATTACTGCTGCAAGGTGCTTCATTTTGAGTAATAACATAAGGTTATTCCCCTTCTGGATCACAGCCTTGTCATAGTGCATGGGCTTGCATAACACAATGAAGCTACAAGCCATGTTGTAAAGGGCCACGTAAGATGGTTGGGTCATAGTGAAGATTTTTGACAAAATGTGGTCCACTGGAAATGGAAATGGTAACTCACTACAGTATTCTTGTCTCAAGAACCCCATGGACAGTATGAAAAGACAATAAATATGACACCAGAAGATGAGTCCCCAGGTCAGAAGGTGTCTGATATGCTACCAGGGAAGAGGAGAGGGTAATTACTACTAGTTCTAGAAAAATGAGGTGGCTGGGTTAAAGCTGGAAAGATGCTCAGCTATGGATGTGTCTGGTGGTGAAAGTAAAGTCTGATGCTATAAAGAACAATATTGTATAAGAACCCAGAATGTTAGGTCCATGAATCAAGACAAATTAGATGTGGTCAAGCAGGAAATGGCAAGATTGAACATAGGGCATCTTAGAAATCAAATGCATCTTAAAAATGGACAGTTATGTAAGAATTTAATTCAGAGGATCACTATATCTACTACTGTGGGCAAGACTCCCTTAGAAGAAAGGGAATAGCCCTCATTATCAACATAAGAGTGTGAAATGCAATACTTGGGTACAACCTCAAAATGACAGACAGATCTCTGTTTCCATGGCAAATAATTCAACATCACACTAATTCAAGTCCGTGCCCCAACCACTGATTCCAAAGAAGCTGAAGTTGTTTAGTTCTGTGAAGAACTACAGCAGCTTCTAGAACTAGCAACAAACAAGATGCCCTTTTCATCAGAGGATTAGAAGGCAAAAGTAGAGAGTCAAGGGATATTTGGAGTAATAGCAAGTTTGGCCTTAGACTACAAAATGAACCAAGACAAAAGCTAGCCGTGCTTTGTAAAGAGAAGATGCTGGTCACAGCAAACACCCTTTTCCAACAACCCAAGAGACAACTCTACACATGGCCATCACCAAATGGTCAAGCAATCAGATTGATTATGTTCTTTGCAGCCAAAAATGAAGAAACTCTATATAGTCAGTCAACAAAATTAAGACCTGGAGATGACTGTGGCTCATATAATGAGCTCCTTATTGCAAAATGTAAGCTTAAATTGAAGAAAGCAGGTAAAACCATTAGGTCACTGAGGTTACACCTAAATGAAATTCCTTATGATTATACAATGGAAGTGATGAAAAGATTCCAGGCATTAGATCTGGTAGACAGAGTGCCTGAAGAACTATGGGTGGAGGTTTGTAACATTGTACAGGAGACAGTGGCCAAAACAATCCCAAAGAAAAAGAAATGCAAGAAGGCAAAGTGGTTGCCTGAGAAGGCTTTACAAATAGCTGAGGAAAGAAGAGAAGTGAAAGGCAAGGGAGAAAGGGTAAAACATACCCAACTGAATGCAGAGTTCCAGAGAATAGCAAGGAGATATAAAAAGGCGTTATTAAATGAACAAAGCAAAGAAATAGAGGAAAACAATCGAATGGAAAAAGCTAGAGATGTCTTCAAAACAGCTGGATTAGCAAGGTAACATTTAATGTAAGCATGGGCATGATAAAGGACAGAAATGGTAAGGACCTAATGGAAGCAGAAAAGATTAAGAAGTAGTGTCAAGAAAACACAGAACTATACAAGAAAGGTCTTAATGACCTGATAACCATGATGGTACAGTAACTCCCCTAGAGTCAGACATCCTAGAGTGTGAAGTCAAGTGGGCCTTAGGAATCATTACCAAGAACAAAGCTAGTAGAGGTAATGGAATTCCAGTTGAGCTATTTAAAATCCTAAAAGATGATGCTTTTCAAGTGCTACACTCAATATGGCAGCAAATTTGGAAAACTCATCAGTGGCCATAGGACTGGAAAAGGTCAGTTTTTATTCCAATCCCTAAGAAGGGATAAAGAATGTTCAAACTACTGTACATTTGCACTCATTTCACATGTTAGCAAAATTATGCTCAAAAATCATTCAAGCTGGACTTCAGCAGTACATAAACTGAGAACTTCCAGATGTATAAGTTGAGTTAAAAACAGAGGAACCAGAGATCAAACTGCCAACATTCATTGGGTCATGGAGAAAGCAAAGGACTTTCAGTAAAATGTCTACTGCTGCTTCATTGACTACACTAAAGCCTTTAATGGAGTGTATCTCAACAAACTGTGGAAAATTCTTAAAGAGATGAAAGTATCAGACCACCTTATCTGTAGGTTGAGAAACCTGTATACAGGTCAAGAAATGAGCTAGAATCATACATTGAACAACAAACTAGTTCAAAATTGGGAAAGAAGTATGACAAGGCTGTATATTTTCATCTTGTTTATTTAACTGATATGCAGAGTACATTAAGCAAAATGCCAGGTTGGATGAATCATAAGCTGGATTCAAGTTTTCCAGGAGAAATGTCAACAACTTCAGATATACAGATGATACCACTATAATCACCAGAAACAGAAGAGGAACTTAAGAGCTTTTGATGAAGGTAAAAGAGAAGAATGAGAAAGCTGGCTTGAAACTCAACCTTAAAAAAAAAAAAAACCCAACTAAGATTATGGCATTTGGTCCCATCACTTCATGGAAAACAGAAGGGGAAAAAGTGGAAAGGGTGAAAGGTTTTATTTTTGGGGGTTCTGAAATCAGTGTGGACTGCGACTGAGCCATGAAATCAAAAGACACTTGTTCCTAAAGTGAAGTGAAGTGAAGTCGTTCAGTCGGGTCCAACTCTTTGCAACCCCATGGACTGTAGCCTACCAGGCTCCTCCATCCATGGGATTTTTTCAGGCAAGAGTACTGGAGTGGGTTGCCATTGACTTCTCCAGGGGCTCTTCCTGACCCAGGGATCAAACCCGGGTCTCCCTCATTGTAGCCAGATGCTTTTACCGTCTGAGCCACCAGGGAAGTCTGACAAACTAGAGAGCATATTAAAAAGCAGAGATATCACTTTGACAACAAAGGTCCATATAGTTAAATCTATGGTTTTTCCAGTTTTTCTGTACAAATGTGAGAGTTGGTTCATAAAAAAAGGCTGAGTGTCAAAGAATTGATGCTTTTGAATTGGAAAAGACTCTTGAATGTCCCATGGATGCAAGGAGATCAAACAGTGAATCCTAAAGGAAATAAACCCTGAATATTCTTTGGAAGGACTGTTTCTGGAGCTGAAGTTCCAATACTTTGGCCACCCAATGTAAAGAGCAGACACTGATGCTGGGAAAGACTGAAGGCAAAAGGTGAATGGGGTGGCAGAGGATAAGATGCCTAGATAGCATCAGCAACTTAATGGATGTGAATTTGAGCAAACTCTGTGAATTAGTGGAGGACAGGGAAGCAGGGAGTGCTACAGTCCATGAAGTCTCGAAGAGTTAGATATCACTTAGCGACTGACAACAACTACATAAAGTTCTTATCTCTGAAGGTATATTTCTCTGTATGTTTAACAAAAAATGTGTGTACATATGTATATAAACATATATGTTGTCCATATACATGCACTCGTGTGTGTGCATGTCCTAGACATTATTCTAAGCAATTGAAATTAGTTTGCTTATTACATGCTCTTAAAATCCTCATGCTGTCTTATTTTCTGTTATATTTCATGTATTTCTTTAGAAAGCTTTTCTAGAAGAAGTTAACACCTATTAATTTATAACCAGCTTAGAGACTTCATGCATTTTCTACGTGAACATTTTCTCAGATGGTGTGAAATCTAACACAATCTTTTTAATCTTTTGACGGTTAGTAATTTTTGATGTTAAGTTTATGACCTACTTCTGTGATTATCCTGTTTAGGTGTCTTCTGCCTCTTAGTGCCCTGCCACTAATGTATTTTATAATGTCTTTAAAGATGAACAAATGTAATTGAAGTATAAACTTATATATTCAACCAGAATGCTTTAAATATCATGGTATTTAATGCATTTGTGGTATGTAGTTGTGATGTGTAACTTCTCTCACAAAACATTTATCTAAAAATCTTCACTTATCTGAATGATAAGTAACTTTTTAAAGTAGTCAATTTCCTTCAAAGAATATATATCTTTTATTTATACCATGTTTAAATATAATTAGATCTACATTTTAGTATTTAAAATATATTGTGTGTGCTCAGTCACTTCAATCGTGTTCAACTCTTTGTGACCCATGGACTGTAGCCCACCAGGCTCCTTTGTCTATGGGATTATCCAGGCAAGAATACTGGAGTGGGTTGCCATTTCCTTTTCCAAAAATACATGATAAAATATAAAATATATTATAAAATATATTAAATATGCATATTTGAAGACATATTCCATAGTGGGGAGTTCAGAATATGAAAGGAGTAATAAAAATTGCTAGAAATAATACTCTTTTATAAAAACTGATATTCATTGCTAGATCTTTAAAGTCTACCATCTTTAACTTTTTCTTTTTGCACATATGCTGTTAATACACAAGTCTTCTATTTTCCTAAGAAATTTGTTCTCACTTATGATGATACAGAGAGTCCTCTGGTAGCCCTAATGATAGATTAGAATATGCTTTTATGCCATGTTTTGTTTTGGCAACATCTTCATTAATTTAATTTCTATAAGTGTTCTGATCTTGTGTTCTACTTAGGAGATAGATATATACATACATAACATCATGTCCTAGGTACTACTTAAAATGTGCTATGATTATTTTATTTTTAAAATTATCTAGTTCATCCTGTTGTCTCTGCTCTAGATGATGAAGTTAAAGCAAAAGCAAAAGTAACTTTACTACCTACTTAAAGTAGTAGAGTGTGTAAATGAATTAATTAGAAGGCAATATTTTTCTCTTGTATATCTGTAGCTGCCGCTGCTAAGTCACGTCAGTCGTGTCCGACTCTGTGTGACCCCATAGATGGCAGCCCGCCAGGCTCCCGTCCCTGGGATTCTCCAGGCAAGAATACTGGAGTGGGTTGCCATTTCCTTCTCCAGTGCATGAAAGTGAAAAGTGAAAGTGAAGTCGCTCAGTCGTGTCCGACTCTTCGTGACCCCATGGACTGTAGCCTACCAGGCTCCTCCATCCATGGGACTTCCCAGGCAAGAGTACTGGAGTGGGGTGCCATTGCCTTCTATCTATAGCTACTTACCCACTATTTTTTAATGATGTCACTGTTATTGTTTGTTATGTAAAAAGCACAGCCAGTCATTTCTGTGAAGAATTCTCAAAAATCAAGTCACTTCCTGAAATTAGTAGACTTAGATATTCTGTATTAAGAGAAGCTTAAGTATTGGCAGTCCGGACAAGAGGATGTTAGAAAGATTTTCTTGAAGTTTGCTTAGAAAGCAATCTGTTACACTAACACTGTGTGGGGTACAACATGATCCTAATGATCCCCTTCTTCTGTTTCACTTACTCTTGTAGTTTCTTCCTTCATTCATTCATCATCTATGTAATCTCTTATACCTACTAATCACAAATACCTGATGCTTTCCTTCTGCATCCCCTCACCCCCTTGGCAAACACAAGTCTGCTTTATATATCTGTATGTCTTTTTATGTTTGAAAGATATGCTCATTTGTGTCATGTTTTAGAGTCTACATATAAGTCATAATATATTTGTCTTTCTGTTTCTGACTTACTTCACTTATTATGGTAATCTTTAGGTTCATCCATGTTGCTACAAATAGCATTATTTCATTCTTTCCATGGCCTTTTTTTTTCATTCTTGTTAATGGCTGAGTATAGTAAATGGTGTGATCACTGACCTAGAGCCAGACATCCTGGAATGTGAAGTCAAGTGGGCCTTAGAAAGCATCACTATGAACAAAGCTAGTGGAGGTGATGGAATTCCAGTTGAGCTATTCCAAATCCTGAAAGATGATGCTGTCAAAGTGCTGCACTCAATATGCCAGCAAATTTGGAAAACTCAGCAGTGGCCACAGGACTGGAAAAGGTCAGTTTTCATTCCAATCCCAAAGAAAGGAAATGCCAAAGAATGCTCAAACTACCGCACAATTGCACTCATCTCACATGCTAGTAAAGTAATGCTCAAAATTCTCCAAGCCAGGCTTCAGCAATATGTGAACCATGAACTTCCTGATGTTCAAGCTGGTTTTAGAAAAGGCAGAGGAACCAGAGATCAAATTGCCAACATCCGCTGGATCATGGAAAAAGCAAGAGTTCCAGAAAAGCATCTATTTCTGCCTTATGGATTATGACAAAGCCTTTGACTGTGTGGATCACAATCAACTGTGGAAAATTCTGAAAGAGATGGGAATACCAGACCACCTGGCCTGCCTCTTGAAAAACCTGTATGCAGGTCAGGAAGCAACAGTTAGAACTGGACATGGAACAACAGACTGGTTCCAAATAGGAAAAGAAGTTCGTCAAGGCTGTATATTGTCACCCTGTTTATTTAACTTATATGCAGAGTACATCATGAGAAACGCTGGGTTGGAAGAAGCACAAGCTGGACTCAAGATTGCCGGGAGAAATATCAATAACCTCAGATATGCAGATGATACCACCCTTATGGCAGAAAGGGAAGAGGAACTAAAAAGCCTCTTAATGAAAGTGAAAGTGGAGAGTGAAAAAGTTGGCTTAAAGCTCAACATTCAGAAAACGAAGATCATGGCATCCGGTCCCATCACTTCATGGGAAATAGATGGGGAAACAGCGGAAACAGTGTCAGACTTTATTTTTCTGGGCTCCAAAATCACTACAGATGGTGACTGCAACCATGAAATTAAAAAACGCTTACTCCTTGGAAGGAGTTATGACCAACCTAGATAGCATATTCAAAAGCAGAGACATTACTTTGCCAACAAATGTTCGTTTAGTCAAGGCTATGGTTTTTTCTGTGGTCATGTATGGATGTGAGAGTTGGACTGTGAAGAAGGCTGAGCGCCGAAGAATTGATGCTTTTGAACTGTGGTTTTGGAGAAGACCCTTGAGAGTCCCTTGGACTGCAAACAGATCCAACCAGTCCATTCTGAAGGAGATCAGCCCTGGGATTTCTTTGGAAGCAATGATGCTAAAGCTGAAACTCCAGTACTTTGGCCATCTCATGCGAAGAGTTGACTCATTGGAAAAGACTCTGATGCTGGGAGGGATTGGGGGCAGGAGGAGAAGGGGCCGTCAGAGGATGAGATGGCTGGATGGCATCACTGACTCGATGGACGTGAGTCTGAGTGAACTCTGGGAGTTGGTGATGGACAGGGAGGCCTGGCATGCTGCAATTCATGGGTCACAAAGAGTCGGACACGACTGAGCGACCGATCTGATCTGATCTGAATACTACAGTGTGTATATATATATATATATATATATATATATATATATTTATATATGTAACATATTTTCTTTCTCCATTCGTCTGTTGATGGAAATTTAGATTGCTTCCATGTCCATTATCTTGGCTATTGAACACAGGGTTACTTCTATTAATGTAGGGTTGCATGTATGTTTTTGCATTATACTTTTGCCTGGGTGTATGCCCAGGAGTGGGATTTCTGAATCATATGGTGACTTTATTTTTAGTTTATGAGGAACCTTCATATGTTTTCCATAGTGGTTGCACCAGTTTACAAAACCATCAACAGTGTGGGATTTTCCACAACCTCTGCAGCATTCATTATTTGTAGACTTTGTAATGATGACCATTCTGACTCATGTAAGGTGATACCTTGTTGTAGTTTTGATTTACATTTCTCTAATAATTAGCTATATGAGCATCTTTTCATGTGCCTATTGGCCGTGGATATTTCCTCTCTGGAGACATGTTGATTAAGGTCTTCTGCCAATTTTTTGATTGGGTTGTTTGTTTGTTGTTGCTGTTGTTGTTGAATTGTGGGAGCTGTTTGTATATTTTGAAAATTAAGCCCTTGTTTGGTCACATCATTTGCGAATATTTTCTCTCAGCCTGGATATTGTCTTTTTGTGTTTGTTTATTTTTTCCACTGCTGTGCAAATGGTTTTAAGCTTAATTATGTCCCATTTGTTTATTTTTGCTTTTATTTCTATTGCCTTGGGTGGCTGACCTAAGGAAACATTGGTGCAATTCATGTCAGAGAATGTTTTGCCTGTGTTCTCTTCTAGGAGTTTTATGCTGTCTTGTCTCATATTTAAGTCTGTAAGTCACTTTGAGTTCATTTTTTGGTATGGTATGAGGGTATGTCCTAACTTCATTGATTTACATGAAGCTATCAAACTTTCCCAAAATCACTTGGTGAAGAGACTGCTTTTCCTCCTACTTTGTCAAAGATTAATTGTCCATAGGCATGTAGGTTTACTCCAGGCTCTCTATTCTGTTCCATTGATACATATGTCTGTTATTGTGCCAATACCATGCTGTTTTAATTACTATAGCTCTGTAGTATTGTCTGAAGTCTCAGTTGCTTATGCCTCCTGCTTTGTTCTATTTCTCAAGATCTCTTTGGCAATTCTGAGCCTTTTGTGGTTCTATATAAATTTTAAGATTATTTGTTCTAATACTGTGGAAAATGTCATGGGTATTTTGATAGGTATTGCATTATCTGTAAATTTCTCTGAGTAGTTTGGCCATTTTAGCAATATTAAGTCTTTTAATACAAGAGCATGGGATATCATTCCATTTCTTTGACTCATCTTCAGTTAGCATTATTAATGTTTTGTAGTTCTTGTCATTTAGTCTTTTACCTCCTGGGCAAGGTTTATTCCTAAATATTTTATTTTTGATGCAATTTGAATAGGGGTTGTTTGTTAGCATTCTCTTTCTAATATTTCATTGTTGGTTTAAATAAATGCAACATATTTCTGTTAATCTTATATCCTACTATGTTGCTGAATTCATTTATCAGTTCTAGTGGTTTTTGTGTGGAGCCTTTAGGGTTTTCTGTATATAGTGTGACATCACCTTCATATAATGACGATTTTTCCTCAACATGGCAATAATTCTGACATTGTCTTGGTTTCAGTCCAACTCACTTGGTTGTCAAGAGTATACTCACTCTATCTGTTTAAGTTCAAGGATTTTTAAAAATATATATGAGCATTAAACTGGCAACATGAAGCAGTCAGAGCTGTGTCTCCTTTTGTAACCCAGAAACCAACTTTACGTAATCAGACAATGATTGACTCTTGCTTCTCCCATGGGTTGCATAAGTCTTTCTCCTTTTCTTATTTTCTTGAATCCTGATCTCATTATCACAAATTATCACAGCCCTAATTCTGTGTCATGATACCTTTTGCTATGTATTCTTACAATTTGGTTCTCTGTGCTCTTGATTTTCTAGTGTTTCTTGGGTTCGCAGTTTCTTGAATCAGAAACATAATTTCTGATTCAAATTACCCTCCCTTAAAATAATATTATTATCCTCATCAGTTCATTGAGATTAAAACCATGGAGTCATGGCTAGTTTCTGGATTGTATGCCTAATGTAATCTTGCACTATTGCCTAATCAACTAATGCTGGACACTAGATTGGAAATCTGTAGTCCTTGGATTATTGTCTTCAGTCAGTGCTAAAAGAGTGACAGTTTCACTTAAAATTGACTTTGAAATTGGCATATGGAAGGCAGTGTATTTGGCATATCTTATATAGCTTTCTACTCCTAAAATAGTATATTTTAAATGTCTCATTTTCTTCACCATATGTACCAAGACATTTTGACTAACCACACATTTTTTCAGATACATTAAATTTTTATCTATATTTTCTTTTGACTTTGCCCTTTTCATTTGCCTTCTGAAGTTAAGTCAATTTTTTAAGTCCAAATGGAGAAACAGTCAATAAGACAGCTAGCTAAAACGTTACCCTCACATAAAAGTAGCTTATCAAAAAGTGTTTTGCACTAATGACAACCTTACACTTTCAAAAGAGAAGGCTAATAAAAAACTTACTTAGTTGAAAGGCCAAGCAATTTACACATGAGTAGCCAAGGAAAATAGTTGTTCAGTACTATAGCATGCTGCTCCATACTTGATTACAATATTGCTGTTATTTATGTAATATTCACCCTCCACATGCATTTTCTCATAGAGATGGCACATACAACATGACATCCATCATTTGAACATAACTGAAAGTCCCTAATTTACATAATAAGGCAATTTATTAAAAGGGTCTTAATAAAAGCTCCTAGTGTCTAGGCATCTGTTCCATTGAACCATATTTTCATTATAAGATATACATTATCTTCAAAAAGAATTTTACATTTCAGTTAAGTCATGAATAATGGAGGTCTATAGCTTTGAAGTTTTCATTATCTAATTATAAAGAACGGATTTTGAGAGAGATTATGTATGGTAAATTACAGAATGCCACAGATGTTTCACAGGATTCCAAATGTAGAGAAAAAGTGTTATTTAACTCAACTTTTGGTTCCAGGCAGGCTACCTATAGATAAAGCTAAGCTGGAACTTCAAGGCCAACCAAGTGTAAATTAGGTGAAGAATTTTGTTGAGGGGATTCCTGCAGGTATAACATGTATAACAATGAAGAGATTCAAAGTGACTTCATGTTTGTGATGTGACTTTAGGATGACATAGGCATATCGTGGAAGCCCATGTGTGCTATGCTAAGGATTTTGAGCTTACACAAACACACACACACATACAAGTACATTATGTTTCTAAGCAAATGAGTGGCATCGTCAATCCTCTGTTTATTACAGATAGCTGTTTATATTGTATGAAGGATAAATTGATGTGACAAAATAAAGGCATTCCAATATATAAGTAGCTGTCAAAAGTGTAAAAATTATGAAATGACATTCCAATAGAAATAATGAATAAGGACATAAATAGAAGAAAGTTTTATTTATATATTTGCTAACATAGTCAATATAATTTAAAAGCAGACCTAGTATATTTGTGAGATAATATTTATTCACATTTGGTAAGCTTGCATATATGTGTGTATACATATATATGTGTGTATACATATGCAGAAACAGTTCACCCTGAGTATGATGGGATGAACTTTCATGGACAACTGGTAGTAATGACAGCAACCTTTAAGAAGTCAACTTTGGTAACACATGTCAGTGTCTCTAAACATTCGCAGTCTAACTTTGTACAATCAATAGATCATGTTCTAAACAGACAATAACAATAAATGACATTTTTAAATTAAGTAATTTCAGAATAAATTTTATTTTTCTATTATTTATCTTCTTGATCTAGGAATACTATAGGGTCTTATCTAGCATAATTTTAATGAATGTTATAGTTGATATGCTATACACTTTGATTTTAGTAAATTATTGATATACTATACTTTGGGGTATTATAAATAAAATCTTTTATTGTGTCTTCTAATTCTTACATAAGAAAGTGAAATTTGGAGTATTTATCTTGTGTTTTGTCACCTAACTGAACTCTCTGGTTATTTTTATATGTAATTTTAATTTAATCTTTGTGATTTTTTATCTTCAAATTTAGATCATTTTATTTACAATTTTACAGTACTTATTTTTGTTTCTGGATTTAATAAATTGTTCAGTTCATCAAATTTAATTTCTAGTACCAATCACAATCCCTTATTTGATTATTAATTTATTATCCTTGTTTTGTTAAATGTTAAAAATTTAACACACATTTATATTAACATATGTGTGTTAATATTAATGTTAATTATAATATTAGAATGTGCCTGTACTTATGGGTTGCTAGGTCACTAAGAGTATATTGCACTTAATAATATGTGATGCATTTTGTGAGATTCTGTTTTCAGATTTAAGCTGTATTTATCATTCTCATTTTATGTTCTAATATATCAAGTGAATTGATTTCTTAATTAAATTTCTACCAAATCCTTCTTTCATTCCAAGAGGATTCCTGTCTATGATCAAAATTCTAATATCCTGGTGAATTTCACTTGCATTTTATTTGTAATTTCTGTCAGTTAAAGTGTCTTGTAATTCGTTTTACTTTGCTATTATTATCAATTAATTGGCATCTCTTCTTCTGACTTTACAAAATGAATAGGCATGTTTCCATCTTGATCTACATTCTAGCAATGTTGAATATAACAGGAATTATATAAACTTGGGAGTTAATAAATACACTTTATAGAAACTTCATACCCTAAGATAATCTTGAGAAGAAATTATTTTTGAAAATGGTTTAATTAGCACCATGATTATTTTTATTCAGATTTATTTTTTGTGTTCCATTTGGATATTTATAGCTCCTTGGAATTTATAAAATATAAAACTATAAAAACTTATAAATAAATTCAATAGAGCTTATTGAATTTCCTACCAGAAAAAAAATCTACATTCATTTAAAATTAACATAACTACAATCATTTCTTCTTTCTTCCCTCTCTCCTGCCTTCTCCTTCTTGGATTTTTTTTTTCTCTCTCTCTTTCTCTTTCATCTATTTGGTTCAGCAATGCATTAATTAATTATATGCACTATCTTTTGGCCAAAACTCTTTGGGTTCACATGTTGAATTTTATTTTTGCATTTTTGTTGCTTAATATGAGTTATAATTATATTTGATTTTTAAAATATTTCATTTGTTAAATGATTTTGTATTAATAGTTTTAAATATTTGTAACACATTTTTATATTTGCTTTATTGCTTTCTGAAGATGTCTAAGCAATTTATGATTATTGGAATCTACTTCCAGAATACAGCAAGTTTTTCAATTTTCAATTTACTTTGGGACTGCTCTTGAATATCTCTCAAGAAAACTTGAAAAGAAGACACTTCCTGTTTTTATCACAGAACATTCTGTGATATTATTATTATAAAATATAATAGTATATTATATATGATATATATAATATATAATTAGTATTTTATAATAGTATTATAATTATTTTATAATAATAGTATTATTATAAAAATACTAATTCAGCAATAATAATTGTGTCATTGTAACTTTGTGTTTTTCCTCTTCATTTATCAAATACTGAAGGTCAAAGCAGAATATGAGTGTAGCTTTATGAACGTTGTATCTAATACTAATAGTTTGTCTATATTTTAATACTGTGCTCTAAATTTACATAATTTTAAACTCATTACATAGTGCTTTGAATTTTATTTTATCTGGTGTTAATATTACAAGTCATGTATTTTTTGTACTTTCTCACATGTTATTGCCTATCTAAAAAATGTCTGCCCTTAGACCTTTAACATAGCAGTGTTTTACCATACCACCAGGGCTTATGCATGCTTTTCCTATGTCTGAAAGTCAGATTCCTCCAACCCTCCCTGTGTGTACTCTTTTTCATATTTTAAACTTCCTCTTCAGCATCATCATTAGGGAGAGATATTTCCCTCAGATTCACTGATCATGTATAATCCACTCATTAAAAGCATTCAGGGTACTATGTTCCTTTCTTTCATAGCACATTAAAATTTTAATTGTGAAATTATATAATTTGAATCTTGTTTTTTCTTTTTCTTCACCCTCACCTTAGCGACTCAACAGCTACCATATAAACACTATTAGCACAGAAACTAGGTCAATCCTATCCTGTGTAATGCAGTACTGAATCCAGTGCCTGGCATATGATATGCACACTTCATACCCCTTGGATGAAGACATGAGGAAACTTAAGTCTACTTACCTTTGTTTACAAGAGGGAATCTCAAAAAAATGCTTACTCTACGAAAATTAATTTAAAAAATATAATAGGTGCTAAAACATACATGACATGGTCCTCAAGCCTCCAGCAAGGAGCACTGGAATCCAGTTTTGGCTCTATGACACTGACGGTCAGGGTTTAGTTTTTCCAAAAGCGATTATGTTTAATATCATTAAAATGTGCAGGGAGTAATCACATGTGTATGAGCTTTGCCTTTAGTTTCATTTCCTTTTCACTAATACTGTTTTTCTTTAAAAGTGTATATGTATGCCCCAAACTTTTATAAATCTAAATCAAGTGTATTTCAAAAAATGAAATTATATACAATTGGATAAATTTGAATTAGTAAGAGAGGCAGCATTTTGCTGAGAATATTTTTAGTTGATATTTACTTTCATACCTGCCTTAATATTTTAACTTTCCATTTATTTAGTTAGTTCCTACACAATAGGTAATAGGCCTATTGTACAGGAATAATTTAATAAGAACTGTTTATTATGCATTGAAATTAACAAGATATATTTAGGTTTATTGCATTTTCAGTTCAGTTCGTCACTCAGTCCTTTCCGACTCTTTGCGACCCCATGGACTGAAGAACGACAGGTTTCCCTGTCCATGTCTAACTCTTGGAGCTTGCACAAACACATGTCCATAGAGTCGGGAATGCCATCCAACCATTTCACCCTCTGTCATCCCCTTCTCCTCCTGCCTTCAATCTTTCCCAGCATTAAGGTCTTTTCCAATGAGTCAGTTCTTCTCATTAGGTGGCCAAAGTATTGGAGTTTCAGCACCAGTTCTTCCAATGAAGTTTCAGGACTGGCTTCCTTTAGGACGGACTGGTTGGATCTTCTTGCTGTTCAAGGGACTCTCAGGAGTCTTCTCCAACACCACAGTTCAAAAGCATCAATTCTTTGGTGCTCAGCTTTCTTTAAGGTCCAACACTCACATCTATACATGACTACTGGAAAAATCATAGCTTTGACTAGATGGACCTTCATTGGCAAAGTAATGTCTTTTTAATACGCTGTCTAGGTTGGTCATAGCTTTTCTTCTAAGGAGCAAGCATCTTTTAATTTCCTGGATGCAGTCACCATCTGCAGTGATTTTGGAGAAAAATAAAGTAAAGGGACATTTATTGTGCCCCCCAAAATAAAGTCTCTCACAATTTCCATCTATTGTTTCACCATCTATTTGCCATGACATGATGGGACTGAATGCCATGATTTAGTTTTCTGAATGTTGAGTTTTAAGACAACTTTTTCACTCTCCTCTTTCACTTTCATCAAGAGCTCTTTAGTTCTTCCTCTCTTTCTGACATAAGCGTGGTGTCTTCTGCGTATCTGAAGTTATTGCTATTTCTTCCAGAAATCTTGATTCCAGCTTGTGCTTCATCCAGCCCGACATTTTGCATGATGCATTCTGCATACAAGATAAATAAACAGGGTGACAATATACAGCCTTGATGTACTCCTTTCCCTATTTGGAACCAGTCTGCTGTTTCATGTCCTAACTATTGCTTCTCGACCTGCTGACATATTTCTCAGTAGGCAGATCAGGTGGTCTGGTATTCCCATCTCTTGAAGAATTTTTCACAGTTTGTTGTGATCCACAGAGTGAAAGTCTTTGGCATAATCAATAAAGCAGAAATAGATATTTTTGTGCAACTCTCGTGCTTTTTCGATGATCCAACAGATGTTGGCAATTTGATCTCTGGTTCCTCTGCCTTTTCTAAAACCAGCTTGAACATTTTTTCATGGTTCGCATACTGTTGAAGCCTGGCTTGGAGAATTTTGAGCATTACTTTGTTAGCATGTGAGTGCAATTGTGTGGTATTTTGAACATTCTTTGGTGTTGTCTTTTTTGGGATTGGAATGAAAACTGACCCTTTCCAGTTCTGTGGCCACTGCTGAATTTTGCAAATTTGCTGGCATATTGAGTACAGCACTTTCACTGCACCATCTTTTAGGATTCGAAACAGCTCAACTGGAATTCCATCACCTCCACTAGCTTTGTTCATAGTGATCCTTCCTAAGAAACACTTGACTTCACATTCCAGCATGTCTGGCTCTACATGAATGATCACACCATCATGGTTATCTGGGTCATGAAGTTCTTTTTGTATAGTTCTTCTGTGTATTCTTACCACCTCACCTTAATGTCTCCTGCTTCTTTTAGGCACATACCAATTCTGTTCTTTATTGTGCCCATCTTTGCATGAAATGTTCCCTTGGTATCTATAATTTTATTGAAGAGATCTCTAGTCTTTCCCATTCTATTGTTTTACTCTATTTCTTTGCATTGATCAGTGAAGAAGGCTTTCTTATCTCTCCTTGCTATTCTTTGGAACTCCGCATTCAAATGGATATATCTTTACTTTTCTCCTTTGCCTTTCACTTCTCTTCTTTCCTCAGCTGTTTTTAAGGCCTCCTCAGACAACCATTTAGCCTTTTTGCATTTTTTTTTTCTTGGAGATGGTTCTTTTTTTTTTTTAATTTTATTTTATTTTTAAACTTAACATAATTGTATTAGTTTTGCCAAATATCAAAATGAATCTGCCACAGGTATACATGTGTCCCCCATCCTGAACCCTCCTCCCTCCTCCCTCCCCATTCCATCCCTCTGGGTCGTCCCAGTGCACCAGCCCCAAGCATCCAGTATCGTGCATCAAACCTGGACTGGCAACTCGTTTCATACATGATATTTTACATGTTTGTTTTTTTTTTAACATTTATTTATTTATTTATTTTTACTTTACAGTATTGTATTGGTTTTGCCATACATCAACATGCATCAGCCACAGGTGTACACGTGTTTCCAATCCTGAACCCCCCTCCCACCTCCCTCCCCATACCATCCCTCTGGGTCAAGATGGTCTTGATCACTGCCTCCTGTAAACTGTCATGAACCTCCTTCCATAATTCTTCAGTCATTCTCTCTATCAGATGTAATCCCTTGAATCTTTTTGTCACTTCCACTGTATAATCATAGGGGATTTTATTTAGGTCATATCTGAATGGCCTAGTGGTTTTCCCTACTTTCAATATAAGTCTGAATTTGCTAATAAAGAGTTCATGATCTGAGCCACAGTCAGTTCCTGGTCTTGTTTTTGCTGACTGTGTAGAGCTTCTCCATCTTTGGCTACAAAGAATATAATCAATCTGATTTCAGTATTGACCATCTGGTGGTGTCCATGTGTAGAGCTGTCTCCTGTGTTGTTTGGACGAGGGTGTTTGCTATGATCAGTGCATTCTCTTGGAAAAACTGTTAGCCTTTGACCTGGTTTGTTTTGTACTCCAAGGCCAAATTTGCCAGTCACTCAAGGTGTCTCTAGGCATCCTACTTTTGCATTCCATTCTCCTATAATGAAAAGGACATCTTTTTGGGGTGTTAGTTCTTGAAGTTTGTAGGTCTTCAGGGAACTGTTTAACTTCAACATCTTCAGCATTACTGGTCAGGGCATAGACTTGGATTTCTGTGATATTGAATGGATTGCCTTGGAAATGAACAGAGATCATTCTGTCCTTTTTGAGATTGCATCCAAGTACTGCATTTTGGACTCTTTTGTTGACTATGATGGCTACTCCATTTCTTCTAAGGGATTCTTACCTACAGTAGTAGATAAAATGGTCATCTGAGTTAGATTCACCCATTCCAGTCCTTTTTAGTTCACTGATTCCTAGAATGTCGATGTTCACTCTTGGCCATCTCCTGTTTGACCGTTTCTAATTTGCTTGACTCATGGACCTAACATTCCAGGTTCCTGTGCAGTATTGCTTTTTATAGCATCGGACTTTACTTCCATCAACAGTCACATCCACAACTGGGTGCTGTTTTTACTTTGGCTCCATCTCTTCATTCTTTCTGGAGTTATTTCTCCACTGATCTCCAGTAGCATATTGGGCACCTACAGAGCTGGGGAGCTCATCTTTCAGTGTCCTATCTTTTTGCCTTTTCATACTGTTCATGGGGTTCTCAGGGCAAGAATACTGAAGTGGTTTGCCATTCCCTTCTCCAGTGGACCACGTTTTGTCAGAACTCTCCACCATGACCTGTCCATCTTAGTTGGCCCCACATGGCATGGCTCATAGTTTCATTGCATTAGACAAGGTTGTGGTCCATGTATCAGTTTGGTTAGTTTTCTGTGAGTGTATCTTTCATTTGTCATTCATTGCATACCATATTGAAGTACTACTTATGATTATTAACAATTTTGACATTATAACTACTTTAATTACTAACTTTTAAGTATTACCTCAAATAAATGAATAGTTTTAACTACTATGCATATTTTAAAGATATATTTTAACAAAAGTAGCTTAAATATCCCAATGTTTTCAGTGATGCATAATTTTTTGTTGTTTATTAACATAATCTCTATTGTAAAGAAGAATTGGCTATCAAGACATGAGCAGAACATTATCATACTCCCAACATTTTAATGTTTTGTTAGAGTAGATTGTTGAATTCACCTTCACTGTTCTTAAATGCATGTTCTATCTTAGAGATTGTGACCTCTTTGATAGTTATTTTTATTACTATGTAATTAATTCTCACTTTACTCATTTTTCTTTTTCTCCTTTTTCTTTCAAACATGCTGCAGTAGCTAACATATTATGGAGAGAAGAAGGTACTAAATTCCATTTTTTTAATATTATTGTGATTATTTTGCTTACTTGATATATTGTTGACTATCAGTTCTAATAATTGCCTTATTCATTTCTATTTTCATTAAAATTTTATTTGAGCATAAGCCAGTATTATTCTCTAAATGGCTACCATTTAAAACATTTACAGATCCTCATCAGCTTGATTTATTATTGATATATAATCAGGAGGTTGTGTTACAGTATATGGAAATGCTTTTTAAGAGTATAGAATTAAAATTAGTCAAATGAAAGCAAACTTAGTTAAACATAATTTATATATTAAGCCCTGATTTAGATTAGAAAATAAAAATTTAGAAAACTATTACCTTATGAGTGGAATATAATAAATAAAGAAAACAGGTTATTGCAACTTCCTTGATAGTCTAGTAGTTAAGAATTAACCTTCCAATGCAGGGGTTGCAGGTTCAATCTCTGGGTAGGGGCATGTGATACCATAAACCCTGTGGCCAGAAACCCAAGACAAAACCAAAAAGAAGCAACATTGTTAAAAAAAAAATCAATAAAGATTTGAAACAATCTGCTTTAAAAATAATCTTAAAAAAAAAAAGGAAAAGAAAATGGGTTATAAACGTGAAGTAACTGGATTCAAATCCAGTCTGTACCAGTATGTAAACTAGAGTCTCTTTATCTCACCAATTCATCATCTCAAAAGTAAGGATAGTTGTTAGTCAACAAGGTTGTTTTATCAACTTTTTAAATTATAGTCTGCACTCAATTGTGCTAGTCTTTCTTAATTAGCCACAAAAGCCAAGTGGCAGTGTTTGCCCAGAATTTAAATATCCCAAGTGCATTACTTAAATTCTTCAGAGAAAAGTGTGGATAAGTCATCATTACACTCTTGGAAGGCAATTATCAAAGTAATCGCTTACAAAAATCATTGTAGGAAAACTTTGTTTCCTGTTGTAGATTTTGAATTGGAGTCACAGCCACCTGGAGGACCATGCCTCAGAAGGGTTAATAAATTCTGAAATTTAACTGTCTCAATTTTATTCTCAAAGATGAGCATAACACATTTTTTTCCCTCCCTTGGTATTTCTTTCTCCTCAAATCTTTTGTAAAGGCCCTAAACTCCAGTTTACTAAAGAGCTATTGGAGTAATTTTACCTTCTCATTTTATTCCACTTGGATATTTCACATTTGAACGTACAAATTCAATCATTACTGAAAAAGATATGATGACATGATTAGCATATATGTTAGATGTTTCTTTAGACCTCTTATTTCTTGAGATCAAACAAATATTTCTCTGCGTATTATAAAAATGGATTTTATTTAATCATTATAAAGGGAAGGAATAAAACCTAAATATTCAGAGATCACATACCACAGGACTAGCTTGATCACTAATTGCTGCGAAAATTTGAATGAGTCATTTTACCTCCCTGAGCCAGAATTTTTTAAAACAATGCTTGAAATATAGTTTGGCACCCTCCTTGCAAATTTATGATATGTAAATCTCTTTAAAATAGCTAAAACAACTCTTTTATATAACTTGAATTTATGTCATTAACATTAGCACTTTATAATCATTAGTAAGTAATAATTGCATTATATTATTCAGGTGACCTTTAAAAATATAGGAGACCTGCAGATTAATTAAAATCATCCTGAGATTCATTATATGAAAACATTCTTATCTATTTAAGTTTTTCTTCCGTTAATCTTTGAAACTATATGCTTTCAATAAGTGCTCTCCATCAGTCAATGATGTGCTTACTCTTTATGATGTTTGACCCAGAATATGTGCTTGAGAAATCATAGCTATTTAGTATATTTTGCAGTTAATTTTAAAGCATATACAAGAAATGTTTTAAGAAATTTTTTAAATCCTTTTTTCTATGTACTGTTATCATCAGAATACTTTGCTGTTTTCTGAAATAAAATTTAAAATAATATATTTGAGAAAATAATAGTTTGACTCAGATTCCAGGAATCTGTAAATTATATTTATAATGCCACAGTTATCAGTAAGGCATTACAGTTGAAAATGATTGCATGTAATAATAATAAAGGTGGCCAGGCATAATAGACCAAGTTGCGAAATCACTAAACCACAAACATGTGTACAACTATTTTATAAAAATAATTAAAATAACAAAAGAAGCATCCAAAGTAAATTTCTACCTGTATTTTTAAAGATAGAATAATAACTAACAAAAACTACATATTTCTGAGATCCATTTTTATTTTCACTCTAGCAGTGCTTTCTGATTGTATACTCATATTTTCACTATTACCATGAAAAGCATTTTAAGATAAATAATAAGTGAAAGAGATTTAAAAATGATAATTCCTCTATAATGTCATATGACGTAAAGGCAAACTTTTTTTTTTGTGGGAGTGTAGAAAAACATTTTAAAAGGGAGAAAATATATCACTCATTTATTTACAAATATTTTAAAGAGACAACTAAATGTAGAGCACTTTGAAAGCATTTGTAAAGACAAGATCTAGTATCTACTCTAATGAAATTTTTAATCTTGTGAAATGGAAGATTAACTCATTGTCAACTAATTTCACGGCATAAATGATCTCAAAGTATACATTAAAATATTCAGTATGACTGGGTCTCTTTTGCAATATTTTTATGGTCTTATAATCTAATAATGTATTTCCTAATATTTATTTAGTAGACAACAGTTTGGTATATGCTTTATGGTGTAGTGATAAGGGTTTTTATAAGTACTGAATTAAAGGAGTTTAAACCATTTTATTCACTGCAGGATTAGGTTGAACTTTTAGATATACTAATTTAAAACTCTAAGGAGAGATGTCAGATGGTTTGTTATATAATATAGCATTTTCTAAATTTATTATAAATATGATCATTTTTCTGAATATCTATAGGATCAATATGGAACTGAAATTACTTTGGAAAATACTGGCTTGATGTGACATCTAGTGATCTGAAAGCAAATGTATATGTATTATTTTAAAATTATCTTTGTAAATATTTATGAATCTCTTCATACATATATATGTCATAGGAATTATTCAAATAAATTACTATATTAGTTGGGCAATTAACACCAACCAGCACAAAGTACAATTAGAAAATCACAGTGAAATAATGCAAAAAAGTTTATGTGTTACATCATTATCTGACAAGCTTTGTGACCTATAATGTCACCAAAGTGGGAAAAAAAAAGAATAATAGGCATCAGGCCCTCTCTTAACTCCTTCGACCTCAGATTTGTCACATTTCATTGTCCAGACTACTATGCTGCAGGGGAGCATGGGAAATACAGAAGAGTTCACACGAACTTAATGAGCTACTGTATAATTATTTTTATAGTAAAATATTGGTAAGGTTCTCAGGACCAAATTACTGTCTCACAACAATATTGGTGAAATATTTAAAATGAAAAAGGAGAACTTTCAGAAGGTAAGGCTTTTAAATTCAGGAGACTTAGAGTATCATATCATTGGATGAGGGAGAGACAACACCTTCTACTGTCTGTTCGTGATGCCAATGCCAGAGTGATCAAGCTGTTAATATTTTCATTTGCACGTTCCATATCTTCTCTGTTAAAAACAAATGTCAATGTTTTAGCATTTTATCTCATAAAACTGTTTTCAGATCAAAAAAGGAATCTGACAAGATAACCATTTGCAGATATATGTGCATACACACATCCACATATATGTGTATGCATATTTGTATAACCCCTTCATAGATCACGGCCTTGTCATGGAGAAGGAGCTTGTGTAACTCAAAGAAGCTATGATCCATGCCATACAGGGCCACCCAAGATGGATGAGTCATAGTGAAAACTTCTGACAAAATGTGGTTCACTGGAGAAGGAATGGCAATCCACTCCAGGATTCTTGCCTGGAGAACCCTATGAACAGCATATAAAGGCAAAAAGATATGATGCCAGAAGATGATCTCCCAGGTTGGAAGGTGTCCCACATGCTGCTGGGGAAGAGCAGAAGGCAATTACTAATAGCTCCACAAAGAATGAGCAGCTAGGCCAAAGCAGCAATGATGCTCAGCTGTGGACATGTCTGGTGTGAAAATCAGTGAAAGTCGCTCTGTTGTGTCTGACTCTTTGCAACTCCACGAACCATACAGTCCATGGACTTCTCCAGACCAGAATACTGGAGTCAGTAGCCATTCCCTTCTCCAGGGGATCTTCCCAACTTAGGAATTGGACTGGGGTCTCCTGCATTGCAGGTGGATTCTTTACCAACTGAACTATTAGGAAAACCCAGTGAAAATAAAGTTCAATGCTATAAAGATAGTGGAGGACAGAAAAACCTGGTATACTACAGTCCATGAGGTCTCAGAGTCAGACACGACTTAGTGACTGAACAACAACAACAAATATATGTATATACACAAACACGTGAACATATACATAATTATGTATTATTTCTCCTAATATTAACTACATAGCAAACAAATGCTCTATTATGATATAATCTTTCCTATCTTAATAATTGAATGTGAAATCAATCATGCAGATTTGCATTCAAATTTTTCAGCATATCTTTGAAAGTTCAGGGAATTGAATTCTGACTTAAGACTGCTGCTGCTGCTGCTGCTGCTGCTAAGTCGCTTCAGTCGTGTCCGACTCTGTGCAACCCCACAGATGGCAGCCCACCAGGCTCCGCCGTCCCTGGGATTCTCCAGGCAAGAACACTGGAGTGGGTTGCCATTGACTTAAGACTAGCTTTGGATAATATCATTCTGACCAATAATATATAATGTTCAGATAGTGTCCACTTCCTGAATTAATAGTGCCTAATAAGTTTAACACAATTACTCTCCAAAAATCTAAAAGATTGAAAGAGGAAGTTACTCTTATTTCAATTGAACAAAACATAAATATCTCACTGAGGTGTGATGGTTTGGTGTTACTATGTGTGTGAAAAGGATTTTAGCTCCAAAGACTGAGTACCAAAAATGGGAATATTCATAAACTGAAAATTCATCCCTGCTGGGTTAGTCAAGGTGAGAAATATGATGCAGACCATCTATTTTTGCCTATTTTCTTCTTTATTAAAAATAACTTTAGAATTAGATGAAAAGGAAAAGAATAATATAATATCAATCTATGAAGGACTTTCTTTAACACAAAATTTACTAAATGACCTTTGATTGGTTACCAACTCACTGCATTGTAGGATTATAATTTGCTATTGACCATAAATTAAATGCTAAAGTAATGGCAATTTACACCAGAGGAAGGCAAACACCACAAAATAGTTTTACTGTTGACTTAAATATTCATCCAATAATCACAAATAACCATTATTTTGTTATAATTTATGGAATATAGTGTTATATGTAACACATAATGTAACTATATTATCATAGTGTACTATTATTCTTGTGTAGCAGTCCTCAAAGGATTGATACAAGGATGTAAATTACATCCATTTTTTTTCTCAGTCCCTCTTATATATTTAAAAGTACAGTATTGATCAAAAAATCCTCTGGGAAATACTTCTCTTCTTGTGTATGTCCTTCCTGTATAGAAAGAAAAACAAAGCAGAGAAAAATCTCACAATGAAAAAACAAATTATAGATCACTTTTTTGAGCTACTATACCTTGTTAGATTAACTATCGACCTGAAAAAGACAAAGTACTTATGTCTGTCTTCACCAAGTGATGAAAAAAGACAAAAGAGCACATATTCCTAAACTTTATAATGACTACAGTTGTAAAGCTTTTACTTACATCAAGAACTTTTGTAGTAAACTGCAATACATCAATGAGGAAAAAATTGTAACTGAAACTCATGGTCAGACTTTTTGGGACTCAGAAATCTTTTACACTTTTCAAAATTATGGACAACCCAAAGAGCTTTTGTTTATGTAGGTTATTTCTATCCACTTTAATTACCATATTAGAAATTAAAGTAAAATTCAAATATGTAGCCATAAATAGCATATTATTTGTAAAGTGATATTTAAAAATTGAAAAGGCTCACTATTGAACACTGCATTTTAAAAAATATCTGGCTGAATAAAGACATAGAATTCCTATATCTGCTTCTGCATTGAACTATTGTGATATCATCATAGCACCACATGTCCTGTAAACTGTCAAGAGCTACGCTCTACAGAAAATGAAAGAGAAAAATGCAAATAACATCTTAGCATTATTATGAAAATAGCTTGAATTTGCAGACCCCCCTGCAAAGATCAACTGCTCTACTAGAAAATCAGGTTGTTCTTTCAGGAGGCTCATATATTCATAGAATTCAACCTCATAAAAAGCTGAAATGTACTAGTAGTATATCTCACAGTGTAGATTTGAGGAAAACATGAGGACAGTAAGTACATTTGGTTATATGCCATTTCACCATTTTCCCCCAATGATGTTTCAAAGAGATAATGTCAATCTAAAAATAGGGACAATTCAGTATTTCTTGAGCTCATAGTAAGAGTTCAAGTCACTCAGCTACATGTTTTCCTTTCTCCATCTTATTTACTTCTTACAATTACAACACAGAAGTTACATAGTAAATAACTTCCGCATGATATAACAGAAAGTTCTATAGCTATGGTTTACCTCTGAGCTATCTGAATCGAGAATAGGATTTATCTCTGTTAACAGTCTCTCATACCAAAAAAAAAAAAACAAACAAAAAAAAACAACTTTTAAACAGTTAGAACATGGAAATATGTTATATGACATAGTTATACTGAACATACACAGGTATGTTTTAGGAAGGGGGACCCTTTCCAGGGCCCCAAACTGGGCTCTTGTCTAACATTCAGAAATGAATTGTCCGCAGAGACACATACGCTGACAAAGCAAGAGATTTTATTGGGAAAGGGCACCCGGGTGGAGAGCAGTATGGTAAGGGAACCCAGGAGAACAGCTCTGCCACGTGGCTCGCAGTCTCCAGTTTTATGGTGATGGGATTAGTTTCCGGGGTGTCTTTGGCCAATCATTCTAACTCAGAGTCCTTCCGAGTGGTGCACGCCTTGTTCAGCCAAGATGGATGCCAGAGAGAAGGATTCTGGGAGGTGGTCAGACATGTGGTGTCTCCTTTTGACCTTTTCCAAACTCTTCCAATTGGTGGTGGCTTATTAGTTCTGTGTTCCTTAGCAGGACCTCCTGTTGTAAAACAACTCATGCAAATGGTTACTATGGTGCCTGGCCAGGGTGGGCGGTTTCAGTGTGCTTCCCCTAACAGGTACATTATTGCTTCTTATACAAATAAAGCTCATGAATACCCCTAATGTAAAAATCAGCATGTGTCTTCAGTTACCAAGATCCTCAGCATCAGGTAATTTGTATTATTCTGTACATAGCATATTCGGAGCAGGTAATGGCACCCCACTCCAGTACTCTTGCCTGGAAAATCCCATGGACAGAGGAGCCTGGTAGGCTGCAGTCCAGGGGGTCGCAAAGAGTCGGACACGACTGAGCGACTTCACTTTCACTTTTCACTTTCATGCATTGGAGAAGGAAATGGCAACCCACTCCAGTGTTCTTGCCTGGAGAATCCCTAGGATGGGGGAGCCTGGTGGGCTGCTGTCTATGGGGTCACACAGAGTCAGACAAGACTGAAGCGATTTAGCAGTAGCAGCAGCATATTCAAAATAAATTATAATATTATAGTAGCAAATTTAGACGGAGAAGGCGATGGCACCCCACTCCAGAACTCTTGCCTGGAAAATCCCATGGATGGAGGAGCCTGCTAGGCTGCAATCCATGGGGTCACGAAGAGTCGGACATGACTGAGTGACTTCACTTTCCCTTTTCACTTTCATGCATTGGAGAAGGAAATGGCAACCCACTCCAGTGTTCTTGCCTGGAGAATCCCTGGGATGGGGGAGCCTGGTGGGCTGCCGTCTATGGGATCACACAGAGTGGGACACAACTGATGAGACTTAGCAGCAGCAGCAGCAGCAGAAGCATATTCAAAATAAATTATAATATTATAGTAGCAAATTTAGAATGATACATCATCATATACTCAGATTATAAACTCTTCTGCTAAAATCTAAAGGATAATTGATGAATAAGATATGTCTAGCAAGAAAATAAATGGCAAAATAAACCTTGTTTAGGTGGGGAAGAAAGGAATTCATCAACAGCTCAGAGGATAAAGTTTTATTTCCTAGCAGAGTGACTGATATCTAGTTCTTTTATATTATCATTTTAACATATTTGTACATGATATTTTGTTGGCACTATTTCATAAGCACTAAGGAATTATATTCCTACCAAAAACAGTAAAATGCACCTTGCTTAAAGTTATCTGTATTTCTCAATAACTTGTAACTTGGAAAGTAGTTTATACTCTGTAAAAATGCTGATGTGTAACTCATATTTTACAAAGTAAGAAAATACACTTTCAGAGTTGAAAGTGATTTGGATGGATTAAGCAGGTTTTCAGAGGAAAATAACTCCCAGAAATTTAATCTGTGCAAAAGTACAGTGAAATCTCACTGACTGCCCTATGAACAGAATATAGTAAATATATATATAATATTGAAAGAATCCATAGGAGAAAGGACAGAAGATGCTTCAAGAAATTTTCCAAACAGTCTGGACTTGGAGTAGTTGTAATATTCAAACACATTCAAATTGCTGACCGTGGAGCAGAATTGTGCAGCAGCTAAAGGAGGGTAGCGTCAAGTTCATTAAAAAATGTTATGTGCTTTGTAATCATCATCAAACAAAGTAACTGACACAAGTGAAAATCAGACACTACATCGCAGCTTGGTGTGCTCCTAAGTTTCAATGCCCAGTCATGTTAATTTGCAAGTCACTAATAGGTAGCAAACATCAACCATCTATCCATGTTTATACAAAGCTTATTGATACAAATTTTTTTTTTTTGCATAAAAACCGAGTTTTTTATAACTTTGGGTATAGAATTGATGTTTCTGTATGCAGAGCTGTAATTATGGATAACAGCTGACAAGTCTTAAATTTTATTTCATGAAAAACAACTTAAATTTAGTCCTTGCCACTCCTGCTACTGTTCAGGAACATCTCATTGTAACATTGTGCATTCTGGAATTAAAATGCACAGTTAACTGATAAAGAAAACATGTATTAAAATATAAGAATGGTAAAATATTTCTAAAACAGTAAGATTTGTCAAAATCTTAAAATGGATATGCATTAGTTAGAAATAATTTCATTATGTATCAGTTCAGTTCAGTTCAGTCGCTCAGTCGTGTCCGACTCTTTGCGACCCCATGAATCACAGCACGCCAGGCCTCCCTGTCCATCACCAACTCCCGGAGTTCACTCAGACTCATTATGTATAAATACCAATAAAGTTATAATTCTGATTGAATACATTTTCCTCTTAATCATAGGAATAGATGGGCACAGATCAAATAGGCAGAACTGGTGACATTTTAAGTTAGATAGAAACATATTTAATAAAAGAAAATACAGCTTAAGTTAAATAATTTTATTGTTTTGCAAATCAAATACTTGTGATCCTCAGTCTTGATTTCATAGACTTTGTAAGTATTGTCAATCGAAATAAAAATTAAAAATGTTTTCAGATGTTAAACATTTTAAGCAATTTGGATTTTCAAACTACCAAGGTTTCAATATAATTGCTTAACTATTAAAGGGCATATGCTCTCACTGGATTATGTGTGGTAGAATTAAACTAAATAAATATGGTTTGCAAACTGGTATACCTGGATGAGGTAATCAGGAGAGGATCAGGAAAGGAAGGACTACATGCTCTTAGTCTGGACATGTTGGAACATGTCCAGAACGAGGCAGAAGCAAAGGAAACCAAGAGAAGAGGTGTGCAGTCAGAGGTGACAAGTCCCCATGTGCATGCCTCCATTAATCCCCATGGGCATTTCAGGTGTCTGATCTGTAGCATCCTGCACCCATGAGGAGTGGGTTTATAATGCAAGTGAGGTGGATTTCTAAGATGTCACAAACCCAAACCTGCAGTGTGAAAAAAATTAATAGTATGATTTAAATGAGATTTTTGTGAGACCTTATATTAATTCAAGTTTTAAAGTGGAGAAACTACCCCCAAAATTTATCATTATGAAAACTGACATGTAAGACCTCTAGTGGGATTACATTTACAAATATTATTTTTGGAAAATATTCAATACATATTCTCCAAAATCTAGAGGACTTGGTCTTTCTGTTTCTAGAACAAAAAGAATTTGTTTCTAAATTCCTGCAAAGGATGACAGTTTATTTTGCCTAGGGAACTCGAATAAGACATTGGATAAACATGATTCTTCAGAACATACTTTTATATCTTAATGAACACCTAAATTAAGTGGGAAGGTAGCAGAAATAATCTGTGTACACAATCAAAGGGTTCAGAATTTCTATTTATAATTAGTGTAAAATATCTGAAACTTTTGTTGACTTACAAAAAAAGCACTGATGTACAGATTAGGGAGAAGAAGTGGAATTTCTGCATAAAATCACAGATTTACTTGGACATTTGGTAAAGGTCTCAGATGGTTTGCTTTATTAACATTACATGACTTCACAAATTGATCTCCCACCAGCAATATGACAGACACTAAGTTTTGCTCATAAAGGTTTCTGATAATTTTATTTTGAACTTTTGAATGTGTTTTTATTTCTAAGGTCTGGGAATTGGGAACATGTTCTATGTTTTTTATGAAGATGGAATCAAAGTGATACAACCCATAGAATGTGAATTTCAAAGGCACATTAAGCCGAGTGAAAAGCTCCTTGGATTTCAGGCAAGTGTTTAAAAAATTCCTTTATAGTTTTATGCAGCAATTTTAAGTAGAATTGTATTTTGGAAATACAATGAAATCTATACATATATGAGACATTGGGGGAGGACCATATTAAAGCTATGATATTACTTATTATTCTATTCAGGTTTTATATTTGAAGAGGAAAATAATATATTGTGTATTCTTAATTGCTTGTTTGTAATCAAAATTAAAGCACTAAAGTTGAATACCAAAAATGAACATGCTGCCTGTTTAATTTACAATGTCTTTCATTTTGACGGGCAATGGTTACACAGTAAAAGAAAATAAACTGTAAATAATCCGATGAAATTAGGGGTATATTAGCTGCTTTATAAATGTGAATTCCCTTTAGTTTTTCTTATTTTTCATGAGCTCACAATGGAATGAATAACTTAGATTTAGATGGAAAAAATTGATTCCTTTATTTATTGATATCTATCTGTACCTTACCTTTCACAGAAATAATTGTTTTGTGTAAAATTTTGGCACAGCATTCAGAAAATAAAAGAATATCTGACTAAATGGGCATTGATTTTACATATTAGGGAATATACTTTTGTACAAGGTAATAAGAAAGTATGTTTATACTGCTATGGTTATATATTCTGTTGTTATTGCTTAGTTGCTAAGTCAAGTCCAACTCTTTTTTTTTTTTTTTTAAGTCCAACTCTTTTGCTACCCCATGGACTATATAGCCCACCAGGCTCCTCTGTCCATGGAATTTCCCAGACAAGAATACTGGAGTGGGTTGCCATTTCCTTCTCTAGGGGATCTTTCTGACCCAGGTATCAAACCTGCAACCCCTGCTTGGCAGGCAGATTCTTTACCACTGAAGTCCCATGGAGAGAGAGAGAGAGAGAGAGAGAGAGATCTCCACATAAATATATGTTTGTACACCAAAATATGTAATACTGAAGGTACCTGCATTACCTCTGTGTTCAGTCACACAAAAATAAAATATTGGTGGACCTCAGAATGCAACCTGCTCTTGAACCCCTATTTTAAGGTTCGCATGGTCTTAAGATGTGAGCAAATATATATATTAATGCCCTGGTTTAGATACTTTATTTTCAACTCCTGTTTCCAGTCTACTAGTAGCCAGTGTTGTCATATGTTAATTTATGGAAACAATGATTTACACCTTAAAGCCATATCCTAGGATGAAAAGGAAAAAATATTTGACAGTGAGATAAGTTAGGCCAGCACCTCTTCAGACACTATAGGACAAAATGACCTAATGTGTCCTATTTTAAAGAAAGCAAACAATTTAACTCAATATGTGTATGAATATTTCAAACAAATAAAACTACTTTTTGATTTAAAAATATTTCATTTATAGGCTAAATTAATAAATAGAATCATCCCATTTTTGTTAATCAATAGTTTAACAAGTATGAAAACATTTGAAATTGTACATGCACTTTAGTTTTATAATCACATCAAATCAATACTGACTAAATGTATTTTGAATAAGTTGTGCATGTATGTAAATAAAAACATATAAAAATACTAAATATTTGTTTCTGAGAAAGCAATTCACTCAATTTTATAGCACATTTATAATTTTATAAAAACATTATGTAAGAAGAACCTACTGTATAGCACAGGGGACTCTATTCTCTGTAATGATCTATATGCGAAAAGAATCTAAAACAGAGTGTATGTATGTGTGTGTCTATATATACATATATACATATGTATATATGCATATATTCAACTGTACAGCAGAAACAAACATAGCATTATAAATCAACTATACTCCAATAAAAGCTATTTTAAAAAACAGTATGAATGATAAATCTGGTCTACAGACAGATATCAGAAACTTGGCATCTAAATGATAATTTAAATCCAAACAAACAAGGGAGTGTTTCTCTCAGATTCCAACAGAATTAGCAGTTGTAGCTAACTATTTGGAATCTAAAGCTGAAAAAAGCAAGGAAAAATTGTTTTTATAATTTTGTGACATATCTGGACAGTAGGGATGTAAAGTTTATTTAACTGAATGTATGTTTTTTAAGCCTTTCTGGATACTTAGACTTCCTTCTAAAACAACTGAAGTAGAAAGCATATAGAATTTTGTATCTCTCTCTCTGTATGTATATAAGTGTGTGTATGAAATAGTGAAAGTGATATGTTAGTTGCTCAGTCATGTCCTACTCTTTGCAACCCATGGACGTAGCCCACCAGGCTCCTCTGTCTGTGGAATTTGTCAGGCAAGAATACTGCAGTGGGTTACCATTTCCTTCTCTAGGGTATCTTTCCAACCCAGGGATCGAACCTGGGTCTCCTGCATTGCAGGTAGATTCTTTACCTTCTGAGGCACCTATAAATAACACACACACACACACACACACACACAATGTATATTTTTCTATAAGAAAGATAAAAATTGAAGAGGTGATGGAAACCAGACATCAGTGATGACAGCCTTAGCTAGCATCCTTCAGCCTGAGAATCCACGTCCACTGTATACACCGCCAATGACAAATCAGGGATAATGGATTATATGTACTAACTGATGGCTTCAGAATTTTCAAATCATAGCCCCTGGAAATCTTACAGTCATTGTACATATGGGATTAATGCTAGAAATACCTATTGTGAAACAAAAAGATATAAGGACAGAAAGTAAGTGTTCCTATCTTATTTAAAACAAACATTTACAAAATTTCTACATGCTAATGGAAAAGCAAGCAAAACGAGTAGGAAAAGTTAGATTTGTATTTTTTAGGAGAAACTATCAAATAGTGTGTGTTTAAATAGATGACATTCCTGAAATTTGAATATTGAAATTAAAATACAAATACATTTTTAACTAACCAATATATTTGGTAAAGCACTAAGAATAATATGGAGAATGGAGAATGGGCTAAAATTACATCCTGTTTATAATTTTCAAATACAGAATATAGGGATTTTTGCTTATACCAAAAAAGGAGAACTTTCTTATGAAATTATTATAATCAATATATGTAAAATAAAGGCTAGAGCAGATAAACTTTTATTTCACATTGCTTTATTTTGTTATTCCTTAAGTGATAAGAGTTTAAATAGTTGGAATATGTATACAGAGACATTCATGATACACAAGCATACAAAAATAGAAAAAAGAAAAATTGATGGTGTTATGCTCTGAGAATAAATGCTAAATTAAATAATTGCTTCTTATGTGAATCTATTTTGTTTTCTGCTTAAATATAAGAAGATGTTAATTTTAGAGGATGAAAGCTATCTGGTGCCACTTTATAGTAGATTTACATGTCTAACTATAAACTAATTTCATGAGAAAATTTGTGGATCTTATGCCAAAAGAGATAGGAATACCAGACCACCTGACCTGCCTCTTGAGAAACCTGTATGCGGGTCAAGAAGCACAAGTTAGAACTGGACATGGAACAACAGACTGGTTCTAAATAGGAAAAGGAGTATGTCAAGGCTGTATATTGTCACCCTGCTTATTTAACTTATATCCAAAGTACATCATGAGAAACGCTGTGCTGGAAGAGGCACAAGCTGGAATCAAGATTGCCAAGAGAAATATCAATAACCTCAGATATGCAGATGACACCACCCCTATGGCAGAAAGTGAAGAGGAACTAAAAAGCCTCTTGATAAAAGTGAAAGTGGAGAGTGAAAAAGTCGGCTTAAAGCTCCACATTCAGAAAACAAAGATCACGGCATCTGGCCCCATCACTTCATGGGAAATAGATGGGGAAACAGTGGAAACAGTATCAGACTTTATTTTTGGGGGCTCCAAAATCACTGCAGATGGTGACTGCAGCCATGAAATTAAAAGACGCTTACTCCTTGGAAGGAAAGTTATGACCAACCTAGATAGCATATTCAAAAGCAGAGACATTACTTTGCCAACAAAGGTCCTTCTAGTCAAGGCTATGGTTTTTCCTGTGGTCATGTATGGATGTGAGAGTTGGACTGTGAAGAAAGCTGAGCTCTGAAGAACTGATGCTTTTGAGCTGTGGTGTTGGAAAAGACTCTTGAGAGTCCCTTGGACTGCAAGGAGATCCAACCAGTCCATCCTAAAGGAGATCAGTCCTGGGTGTTCATTGGAAGGACTGATGCTGATGCTGAAACTCCAATACTTTGGCCACCTCATGCCAAGAGTTGACTCATTGGAAAAGACTTTAATGCTGGGAGGGATTGGGGGCAGGAGGAGAAGGGAACCACAGAGGATGAGATGGCTGGGTCGCATCACCAACTCGATGGATATGAGTTTGAGTAAACTCCGGGTGTTGGTGACGGACAGGGAGGCCTGGCGTGCTGCGATTCATGAGGTTACAGAGTAGAACATGACTGAGCGACTGAACTGAACTGAACTGAGGCCAAAAGAATATTTTCTACAGAAAAAAAAAAAACAGAATTAATATCAGATTTAATATTAATTAGTAGAATTAATATTAGATCTGGATTTATATCTCTCTATCTCTAACTTTGGCTCCATATTCTAATTTTAAGGAAATGGCTCTGATAATGGTTGGTGGAATGGTATGTGTGTCAAATTTGTAGGGCCGACCAGGCAGCAGGAAATTCAAAGATGAGTTAATATTCATCATGGACTCCAAAAACCATAGATTGAGTCAGCAGACTGTTGATACTAGTCAATATCAGAGGCTTGAATCTGACATCTGTAGCCAGACTAGAAACTCAAGCATATTTCTATGTGGAAGCCATAAGTCAGGCTTTTTTTTTTCTGTGGGAAACCTCAATCTTAAATCTGAAGGCCTTCATCTGATTGGATGAGGTCCAAACACATCGTAGGGGGAATGATCTATCTTAGGTCTATATACAGCCAACTAATTTTAAATGTTAATCACATCCATAACACTTTCACAGAGACACCAGAATAGTTCTTTTTATTATTTTATTCACATATAGTTGATCTATCCTATTATATCAGTTTCTGTTGTACAGCAAAGTGATTCACTTATACATATATATATATATATATATGTATTCTTTTCCATTATGGTTTATCACCGGATACTGAATATAGTTCCCTGTGTCATAAGTGAGACTCTGTTGTTTATCCATGCTCTATCAGATTAGTTGTTGACCTAAAAACTGGGCAACATAGCCTAGCCATAGCCTAGCTGACAGAGAATACAATCCACCACATCTTACTGTCTCCATTAGTCAAGGCTTTGATTAAAGTTTTTATTTCCAGTGTACTTGGGAATACAGGTACTTCAGTACCTGCCTTACACATGGCAGGTAATCAAATAACATTTATGAAGTGCATTTATTGAAACCCCCATTGGGTATAGCCGTAGACTCTTCATTCTTTATGCATTGTCTGAGTTTAAAGTTGTATGCATCTATTCTCTCCTCAACCTACTATTTCTCCTTACTTTACAATTCCCACAAAACACCATTCCTCTTTTAAAGTGTTTGTGAAAAATGTTTCATAAAATTAATGATCATTGAATTGTTTCAGGGTAAACATAATCTCTGGGCTTCCCGAGTGGCACTAGCTGTAAAGAATCTACCTGCCAGTGGAGGTGACATAAGAAATATGGGTTTGACCTCTGGGTCAGGAAGATTCCCTGGAGGAGAGCATGCAACTCACTCCAGTGTTTTTACTGGAGAATCCCATGGACAGAGGAGCCAGGCAGGTTCATGTCTCATAAAGAGTCTGGACATGAATAAATTGACTTAGCACACACACATGCAATCAATCTCATGGGTCTATTAATTCAGAATCACACCGTGCAGATGCTCGGTCCAAAATAGGTTAGAGTGTTAATATAGAAAAAAATCTAGTTCTTCTGGATTTTAGGAGATAAATCTCTTGAGTGTGAGTAGAGCAAATGAGGCTTTTGAAATCATTTCTCCCACACACACACATACAAAAAGATTAAACATAGATATAATATTTTTCAAAGTCATTATTGATACTAAGAGAAGAGCAGTGCAATCCCCAATATAACTCATTGACCAGTAACATTTAGATTAAAACTGAAATATTTAGAGTATAGAATTCTTGATGAAATCTCTTAGAAGATGCTGCTTGCTTGCTCTAAATAAAAATTCGATTTTGGTGCAATGTTACATTGCATCAGATTTCAGCTTTTGATAGTGAGTTGGTTGAAGATTCATAGAACGTTCTTTTATTTATACTTTAATCTCTCCTTTTTCCTTTTTTTTTTTTTTTTGGTGATGTAGCCTAACTAGATAGGATTCTGGTTATATTTATCCTAGTTGTATATGTAGTTTCCTCTTGTCACCAGCAATAAGTGTGAACTTCAAGCAAATAGAATTCTATCCCAGACTTGTAACTTCAGAACTCAAACTGAAATGGATTTGGAAAAATGTTTCAATTACAGGCTCAGGGATGACAAGCTTTTCCAAGGTTACCAACTTTTTCAGTCTTCTGACTTTCAAGTATTTTGTCAACGTATCTACATGTCTACAACTCTTTTAATCTTCAACACTTTTTTTTTCCTTCAGTTCACTCAGCTGCTGTTCTGTATATATACCATGGTATTATTTATTATTTTCTGGAGGCTAAAAGAGCTTGAAAGAAAATCACATATATCTTATCATGCATGTGTGTGTGTGTGTGTGTTAGTTGCTTAGTCATGTTCAACGTTTTGTGGCCCCATGAACTGTAGCCTGCCAGGCTTGTCTGATTTCCCAGGCAAGAAGACTGGAGTGGATAGCCATTCCCTTCTCCAGGGGATCTTCCCAACCCAGAGTTGGAACCTGGGTCTTCTGCATTGCAGGCAAATTCTTTACCATCTGAGCCTCCAGGGAAGCCTGTGGTGGTGCAGGTCCTCATTGTGCATGGGTCTTATATTTTGGAATGTGAAGATTCTAGTCCTGGTTTTGATGCAACTTTAAGTCTAGGGGAACATATTTTCTGCCGAAAGTCTGATGTAAAATGTCTATTATCTAGGCTTAGAATTTCCACACAAGAAAATTGCCTTGTCTTTATAAATAGTATGATTAGCACCCTATTAGAATGGAGCTTGTACATAGGGACAGTTTGTCCATAGTGTGCAGAATACTCAGAAATCAAGAAATTGAAACTGATATTAGAAATGGGAAAACAGATCTCTCTTTGCTATGTCCATGTTTCTCTCTCTGCTGGTGTTCCCCTCTCTAAAAGCAGCTCAGACTTCAGGGCTTTTCTCAGTTCCCTTCCCAGCATCTCCTTCTGTTTCTAATCCAATTATTACCTCTTCAAATTCTGTCCACAAAAATAATTGTTAAAACCTCAGGCCCTTTACACCATGCACACAATCCATTTCCCCATGAAGCCATTGAGCAAACCTTTGAATTCAATACCACTTGTATATTTCAGAAAGGTAATCGAAATGTTTCCCCACTTATTCTGTTCTCAGTGGGTTTCTATTCAAACATGGCTTAATTTACAAAGAGTTATAAAATGATAAAAATTTAAGCTTTCATCCTTTGCGATTACAATAGTATCCTGCAAAGGCTACCTAAATAGAGTAATGTAAACTACCTCTAACTATTTCTTAGAAGATAACGCTGTAGATTTTAAAAGAAATAAATTTATGAAATTGGTCTTTGAAGCCTTGGATTTAAAGAGGCCTTCTAATCTTTCATTAAAAATCACACTCACGAAATTCTCACATTGTGCCTCTAATGCACTTGAAGTATGCAAGCCTAACATTAGGGGACAGTCTTGGGAAGCATGTAAATTGTTCAACAGTATTTCAATGGAGTTCTCTAGCATATTAATTGGGTCAAGTAATTTTATCTAAAATAACATACTAAATCTTCGAGAGATTACTAATAAGAACCAGCCAAGTTATTTGGATGTGATCAGAATTATGTACGTGTCTCAATGTATTGCCATCACATTTTTTATATGAGGGATAAGGATTCACTGTATACACCTAAGAGCACATTTTATGTACTTGAGAAAGAAATGTGCTTATAGGAATTTGGATTTTTTAATAGAAACTTTTTGAGGCTAAAATTGAAGATCTCAATATAAAAATCATTCATACAAATGTCTTTAAACATGAAACGTTTTTACTTGACATTACAAAATTACATAAATCAGTCTATGGCTCTTAAATTACTGTTTCTGGTCCAAGATTTAGCTTTATTCATAAAAAAAGTACCAATTGACTTATTCAAAGCAACAGATTGGCATGGTAAAAAATAATAATAATACAAAAAGTTTAGATTAAAAAGTAGTAGTTTTTTACTTTGTGCATCCCCAGTCTGCCTTCATGTAAGTAATCACATTTAATCACTTTAACTAATGTGCTTAGAAATATTTCTTGAATCATCAATATTAGATGTTTTCTTGTGATGTTTCTCTCTGAAGGATAATATTGCTTACAAAATCCCTAACTTTCTTCTTTTCTTAATATGTTGAAAACTACATATTTTTTGTAATGTTTTGAGGATTAGATTTATGATCTTCATGATTTATTCTAATTTTAGTCCTTATTTTTTCTTTACATTTCTTAAACTTTATATTTAACTTTAATCTCTTGCTTGATTTCCCATTGCTAACATTTTCTATTTCAACAGTAGTTGTCAAAATATTAATTTAACACTGAAAGCTTGTCATTTCATTAATATCTTTTTCATATTTAGATAGGTCATTAGTCTCAGCTTGAACAATTTGAAGGAAGGAAAACAATATAGTAAATTAATGTCTTTATTAAATGACTAAATCACAAATTTTTAAAATATTGCTGAAAGTTTACAATGATGATTCAATATTTCTCCATATAATTTATCATATAACAGTTTTATGTTTTCTAAATTTCTTAAAATATGGAACTTTCCATGTACAGATATAGTGAATATAATTGTGCAAAAATTATCTTATGTCCTATAGTTTACTTTTGAAATTATTTGGAAAGCTTAAAGATGAAAAAAAAGGGGGGGGGGATTATATAATCTACATACATAAAGGATTTACACTTAACTAAATCACAGAGGCAGTTTTGGTGGATTCTTATTCCATATTATCTTCAATTTATTACTCGAGAATATTCCTGAGCTGGATAGTGTGGCAGAACATTTTCAGATTTGTCAGTAAAAAGGGACAAGACCAAATGCAATTCTGAAGACAATATAATAAAGATATAGTTTTAAAGAGAAAATACAAAAAAAATGGACTTTTGATCTGTCCTCTTACCACCCATAAAGAAGGTATGTGCAGAGGTAAATTATTTTTTAATGTAACATTTATTTTTAAAGGTTTACAACATTTGATTTTAAAATGGGTATAATTTTATAGCTTTACATTAATTAGTACAAACATAGCAAAATATTTTGTATGTGTATAAATTATTTGGCCAGTATCCACTCACTTCATACCTATGAGAGATAGAATAGAAGGTTTTTGAAATAATAATCATTAACTAGTTAATAACATGAATCCTGCTAAAATGACTTTTAAAGAATGTTGACCAGAAAAGTAAGGTGCAATGATACTCAGTACAGGTGCTCCTATGTGGAGTAAATTAATGTGTGAATTATAATACAGTTCAGAAGTACACGTTTATATTTATCCTCTAACCAGCCTTATAATTTTTGAAGATAAATCTACCATACTTCAGAATAATATTTTTCAGTCAATGGCATTTTGAAAAAAATGATTAAGCCTGCCTTCCACATAAAGTGCCCTCTGCCATTTAATATGGGGAGACAGTGAACTCCATCAAGATGACCCTGTGCCATTTGCATTGTGAGATTACTTTTCTCCAAAAACAAATTCCTAAATAATATACACTGTACTAAACAAATGTAGAGAATACAACAATCATAAAATTACCTCAATTTACACTTCTATGTCAACATTTTTTAAATGATTGCTAGACAGAGTAAGCTATTCAGAGGGAGAGATGACATAGATATTCTTAGAAAAGTAATCAGTAAAACATGTCTTGCTCATCAACTAATGTCCCCAAAAAGAGAAATCTTTAAATTAACATTAAAAAAAATCATGCATTTAAAGAAAGGGAAGGGAACATATTTCTGGTATACAATTGCATTCAAATTGCTTGACCTTTTTCATTAAAAGTTTAGCTTTGTTTCCTTTTTATCCTATGGATTTATAACAATAATAACTAATTTAATTTACTCAATTTAATAAAAGAACTAGAAAACATCAAGGAATAGAATCTATATGAAAGTCCCTTAAATGGCTAAAGATAGTTTGTTAATGCTTATGATCTCCCAAAGTAAACTTCAAGCTTTTTGCCTCAATCCTATTTTGTAGAAGTCAGTCCCTCAACTGCCTGGCAATCTGTTTCACAGGTATTATTTATTTAAAAATCTACACTTGCTTAAGTAATAAGAACACAGAGAAATGAAATCTATCAAAATAAAATTGCTTGAGTTTATAATACATTTGGGGCTTTCCAGGTAGCTCAGTGGTAAAAATCCCCCTTCCAATGCAGGAGACACAGGAAATGTAGGTTTGGTCCCTGGGTCAGGAAGATCCCCTGAAGCAGGAAATGACAACCCATTCCAGTATTCTTTCCTGGACAATCCCATGAACAAAGAGCTTGGCAGGCTATAGTTCATGGGGTCCCAAAGAGTCAGACATGACTAAGAACGTACACAAAATACATTTTAAATGAATCTATTTGAATTAATTTATCTTGATGCTTCAAATGAAATGTCAAGGTAAATTAATCTAAACAGAGTCTTCTTATAGTCCTTTTAATCTTTACTATTAATCCATAGTTGGAAACGACCATTTAAATGAATATTCTCTATTGTTACTTAAAAAATTAGAATCCAGAACAAAGAAGTAACTTTCATCTTTCTATATTTTTTATGTGTTATCAGGTGAAAAAAAGAATTTTTAAATAATTTATATTCACCCTATCTAACCAACTTACCCATTGTGCTTTGTTAAATAAAGTTAGGAAAGAGCACATTTGCTGTTTCATAACCTTTGTACAAATCATCTTTATAAAAATCAAATCTTCATCACTTTGGAGAATGAAATGAAACACAACTAATTTTTTAATTACTACTATCTACACTACATTTATTTGAACTGATCCATCATGAACCTTGTGCATCCATATAATTTACATGTCCTGATATCCCCCATATTTGTCTAATTCCTTTAGCATTTAATATTAGCTTTCAGTTCAAAGGACATTTTGTTGAACTCTACTGGTTCTTGTATCTAAAGGGAAACCCATGGTCTTGACATTTAATTTGATTTCCCCATTATTCAAATGTATGCCTTTCCAAATAGACATTAAGTCTCTGCCCCTGGATTCTCAGTGTTCACTGAAACGTGGATCAACCGCAAGTCAGGAGAACCAACAAATTATTTAGCCTTGCATTCACAAAACGTCTAAGGTTCTTTCATCTCTTATGTTCTGTGGACATTTGAAATTTAATACTCTACAAATTTATTTCTTTTTAAATTGATTATTCACCTCACTCCTCTGAAGATGGCCATCATTAAAAACTCTACAAATAACAAATACTAGTGAGGATATGGAGGAAAGGGAACCTTCCTACACTGTTGGTGTGAATGTAAATTGCTACAGTCAGTGTGGAAATCAGTACAGAGGCTCCTCATAAATCTAAAAAGGGAACTACCATATGACCCAGCAATTCCACTGCTGGATATATATCCAGAGAACATAAAAACACTGATTTGAAAAGATTTATGCACCCTTATATTCATTGTAGTATTATTTGCAATAGTCAAAATATGGAAGCAACCCAATTGCCCATCAACAGATGGATGGTTAAAGATGTGATTTACACACACACACAAACACACACACACATACAGTAGAATATTAGTCATGGAAATGAATGAGATTCTGGGAATTCCCTGGTAATCCAGTGGTTAGGACTCTGAGCTTTCACTGCCAAGGGTCCAGGTTCAATCTTTGATTGGGGAACTAAAATCTTGCAAGCTGCATGGGATGGCCAAAACAAAACAAAAAAGAAATTCTTCCATTGGCAACAACATGGGTGGACCTAATACAATAACACTAATACTTCTAAAAACTAATAAAATATTTTCTGCTTAAGCAGAGTAGAAGTAATTCAAATACCTTTTTTTTATTTTATTAGAACAATGGACAAATTCTAATTAACCCTCTCAATTTCTAGATAAGGAAATTGAGAAAAGATAATTAGCTCAATATCATAGACCTGCAAAATGATAAAGGGAAAATTTTTCTTCTTATTATGCAACTGTTATTCTATATTTAAAACACCTATCTGAAATTCTTAAATATACACAACTTCCCTCCAAAGCATTTTGGAAACTGAAAAAAATGATGAAAAATTCATAGACTGTTATAATTTTCATAAAATGTAGCCCATGGTGAATTTTCTATATGAAAATAACAGGTAGCACTTATTGCTCATTTGACCTTTTCAAACATAACCTCATTTAACCCACAGATTAGTCCTATGTGATTGATAATATTATACAGGAGACATAAAGCTTTAGAGGAGTATTCATACAGCTAATGTGATTATAAAACTGGATTATGTCTATGTCTGGTTGACCTCGAAGGCTACTTTTTAATCTCTCTAATACATTGTTTCTAAAAAGAAACCAGTCTTCAGTTTATGAGACCGTAATGTTGTCTGCTCCATTTTTATTATATCACTGAAAGACATACATGCATTAGTTCAGTTCAGTTCAGTTCAGTCTCTCAGTCGTGTCTGACTCTTTGCGACCCCATGAATCGCAGCATGCCAGGCCTCCCTGTCCATCACCAATTCCCAGAGTTCACCCAGACTCACGTCCATCGAGTCAGTGATGCCATCCAGCCATCTCATCCTCTGTTGTCCCCTTCTCCTCCTGCCCCCGATCCCTCCCAGCATCAGAGTCTTTTCCAATGAGTCAACTCTTCGCATGAGGTGGCCAAAATACCGGAGTTTCAGCTTTAGCATCATTCCTTCCAAAGAAATCCCAGGGCTGATCTCCTTCAGAATGGACTGGTTGGATCTCCTTGCAGTCCAAGGGATTCTCAAGAGTCTTCTCCAACACCACAGTTCAAAAGCATCAATTCTTTGGCGCTCAGCTTTCTTCGTAGTCCAACTCTCACATCCATACATGACCACTGGAAAAACCATAGCCTTGACTAGACGGACCTTTTTTGGCAAAAATACATGCACTAACTTCATATTAAAAGAAAGGATGAAGATTTCTATTTCTATTTCTATGTGGTCTGAGTAACTTTGATATTCTAGAATCAAAATAATGATGTCTGGCAATTTTCTTTGATAAGCCAAATTAAGGTAAATCAGCCCTAAACTGCTATGATTACCTATACTTTGATTAATACGAACTGGACTGTTTATGACATTTTCATAAATGAAATGGCAAGAAGAATTAGATAAATTGAATATATCTAATTGTAGAAAATAGCAGTTGTAAAACTTGTGTTATAAGCAGTGATCTTGATTAAAAATTGATGAAAGTACTTTAACTTCATTGCCTTAAAATTCAGTAAGGGAGATAACCATTGATATTAAATTGTTTAATATGTTATTGTATGTTGTTTAATATGTAATTGTATATTTTTTAATAAATTTAGTTATATTTTATATATAAATGTATATATAAAATATAAATATAAGTTATATTTAGCAAAGCAAGATTAATAGGAATACATTATATCTAGTGTATTCATGAGAAGCTCAAATTTAAATACAAATATTTGTATATATGAAGATTCTAAGTGATTATTTTCCATTACTATACTATTCTCAACTTGGTAACAAATGATATGCCACTGATAGCTATCCAGAGGCCATAATTTGAAAATGCTGTAAAATTTGGTTCCTCAATGATTCTGGATAACATGGCATAGGGTTTAACATCATGTTTGAGAAATACACACCTTTTGGTTCCACTCCCTTTATTTTTGCTACAATAAGTGATATTTAAACATGTGTTTGCTGAAGTACTATTGTACTTTCCCCACTATGTTTGGAAAATGTACAAAGACAGGAATAGCAAAGGCTAACATTTTAGGTGGGAATGATAATGCATGATTAAATGCCAAATCATGTTACACCGAATGTAAATGCTATGAAAATTCAGACAAGAAGAAATGAGTAAGACCCACAGTAATTAGGGATGAATTATATAGGTTTTGGAAGTGTGGCTGTAAATGTAGATTAAAAGGAATTTGATTAATAAAATGTGTGATATGCTTTTTAGTCACTGAGGGAAATTATTGGTTTTTATGAAATATTGATGAGAACAATCTTGCTGGAGAACAGATCATTTGTTGGAAAATAATAAAGATCACCATTACATATTTTCAGTAAGATTTAATTTTTTTCTTTTTGCAAAACTTTTTTCTCCCCAGTTCTCAGCTACCTCCAAGGGAGCAGAATCTCCTGCCAGTCTTAGGAATCTAACTGGTAGAGAAGCAGTAATGTTAAGCCAGGAGAACTGCTGAAATCTTATTTTCTTAAAAAAAATAATTGGAGTATTGTTGCTTTACAATATTGTGTCAGTTTTGCTGTACACCAAAGTGAAGCAGCTATACATATAGCCCCTCTGTTTTGGATTCCCTTCCCATTTAGGTCACCACAGAGCACTGAGTAGAGCTCCCTGTGCTGCACAGTAGGTTTTCATTAATTTATTTTCTACATAGTAGTTTATATATAAAACCAATTTATTATCATAGTTAAGGATCTGATCAGTGAGAGAATCAGGTCGACAATATGTCTAGGGGTTTTCAAATTTAATGCTTACATTTTTATCAAACATCAAAGCCTCTCTCTTTACCTTTGACTCAAAATTCATTCCCAGTAATTCGTTCTGGATCTAGAAGCATCTATATACTACTCTTGGGTGAACCCACAATGTGGCACCCATGTTGAGTGTATACAGTTTTGGTAACCTGATTTGTTGCGTGCTTATTTCTGCTTTCTTTATACTACTATTGTCAGTGTGTTTTCATTCACAGCTATGCAAATGACAGAATGCATTTGTAATCCAAATTATGCAGAAGTTCATGTATTTGCCTTTCTTTATATGTTAGAGAACCCTAGCCTATAAAGCGGAGAAGGCAATGGCACCCCACTCCAGTACTTTTGCCTGGAAGATCCCATGGACAGAGGAGCCTGGTAGGCTGCAGTCCATGAGGTTGCTAAGAATTGGACACGACTGAGCGACTTCACTTTCACCTTTCACTTTCATGCTTTGGAGAAGGAAATGGCAACCCACTCCAGTGTTCTTGCCTGGAGGACCCCAGGGATGGGGAAGCCTGGTGGGCTTCCGTCTATGGGGTCACAGAGTCGGACACGACTGAAGCGACTTAGCAGCAGCAGCAGCAGCCTATAACGTATTTTTAAACAAGCTATTTTACATGTTGAGTATACTAATGTTCTATATGTAGGGTTATGCATAACTATTATTGTCAATTACTTTTTTATTTTACTATCCCATTTTTTATTACTTTGTAGAATTGCTTAGTTTTTTAAACTTCCAGAATATAAGTCAAGGGCTTCCTAGGTGACTCAGTTGTAAAGAATCTGCCCAAGCTGGTGGAATTGTACATAGATGCAGCCACTATGGAAAATAATATGAAACTTCCTAAGAAAATTAAAAATAGAATTACCATACAACCAAGGAATTCCATTTCTGAGTACTTTTCTGAAGAAAACAAAAAAATATGTTCACTGCAGCATTATTTACAATAGCGAAGATATGGAAGCAACCTAAGTGCCCATCAACAGATGAATCGATAAAAAGACTTTATTTATGTATACCATGGAATATTACTTATCCATAAAGATGAGTGAAACCTTGCCATTTTTGACAATGTAGATGAACCTAGAGGGTATTATGGTAACTAAAATAAATCAGAGGAAGATGAATATAGTATGATTTCACTTATATATGTAATCTAAAAAAAAAAAACAAAACAAGCGAACAAACATAGCAAGACAGAAATAAAGTCATAGATAAAGAGAATAAAAAGGTGAGCGTCTGATGGGAGGGGTGGGGAAATTAATGAAATAGGTGAGGGAGATTAAGAGGTACAAGCTTCCAGTTACAAAATACATGAGTTATGGGGAGTGGGGGAATACAGTCAATAATAATGTAGTATCTATGTATGGTGACAGGTAGTAACCAGATTTATTGTGGTGATCATTCTGCAATATAGAGAAAGGCTGCATCACTATATTGCACACTGCCACCTAACAAAGTGTCAATTATACTTTAAAGACCAACAAGTAAACAAACTCATAGAAAAGAGATCAGATTTGAGGTTACCCAAGGCAGAGAATGGAGAAGGCAATGGCACCCCACTCCAGTACTCTTGCCTGTAAAGTCCCATGGATGGGGGAGCCTGGTGGGCTGCAGTCCATGGGGTTGCTAAGTCGGACAAGACTGAGCGACTTCACTTTCACTTTCCACTTTCATACATTGGAGAAGGAAATGGCAACCCACTCTAGTGTTCTTGCCTGGAGAATCCCAGGGATGGTGGAGCCTGATGGGCTGCCGTCTATGGGGTTGCACATGACTGAAGTGACTTAGCAGCAGCAGCAAGGCAGAGAATGGGGAAAGATAGAATTACCTGAATGCGACACAAACTTCTAGTTATAAGATAAATAAATGCTAGGGACGTAATAGATGACATGACGAGTTTAATGAACACTGCCTCATCTTATGTATGAATATTGTTAAGACAGTAAACAATGAGAGTTCTTATCACAAGGGAAAACAATTTTGTCTATTTTGCATTTATGTGAGATGCTAGATGTTCACTAAACTTAGTGTGATAATCATTCCATGATGGAAGTTAAATTATTATGTTGTACACCTTAAATGTACACAGTGCTGTATGTCAATTATATCTCAATAAATCTGGAAGAAAAATATATGTTGTCTGCACTTTCACACAGATGAAGGCAATATGAATGGGAAGCCTAAGCTATTTACTATATGGACCATGCAGAATACAAGTTTGCTGATATGGATTCCAGGCTATAACTTACCCTGGTTGTCACTTAATCCTATTAGTTAAATTCCACCTTTAGTAGTTTCTTTAGCTTCTATTCCCTTCTGGTGACTTCAGGAAAGTCAAGTCTCAGACTTTGCTTTTCTGATCTATTTATTTTACATTCAATTCCTTTAAGAGTTTATTCATTCTTTTTGCCTTATTATGATCATGGTTGGATGACAACCAGGAATTAATATTTGGCCTTGCCATTCACCAGATCTTCCTCCCTCCCTGTCTTCCCCAAAAAACTATTGAATAGGCAATTTGAAATAGAAACATAATAGAGAGAAGAAAGTGTACTGTATTAAAGAAAGTATTAAAGTTGATTCCAAAGTTAAATAGAAAATAATTTTTAAAAGGAGAATACATACACACACATGAACACACAGACAGGTACATGAATGACAGCTATTTAGATATAGATACACAGATAATGTAGATAGATACATGGTACCTATCTATATAATCTAGCTAAGATTAGGTTTATATTGCATGTGTGCTCAGTCATGTTAGAGTCTCTGCGACCCCATGGACTGTATCCTGGCAGGCTCCTTTGTCCATGAGATTGTCCAGGCAAGAATACTGGAGTATGTTGCCATCTCCTCCTCCATGGAGTCTTCCCGATCCATGGATTGAACCCACATCTCTGGTGTCTCCAGCATTGGCAGGCAGGTTCTTTATTTGTTGTCATTTTGATGACAGCCATTCTGGCAGATGGATGTGATGTCTCACTGTAGTTTTAATTTGCATTTCCCTGATGATTAGTGTCTGTTTTCATAGACCTGTTGTCCATCTGTATGTCTTTGGGAAAAATACCTATTCAGGTCCTCTGTCCATTTTTTAATTGAGTTATTTGCTTTTTAAATATTGAGATATGTACCACTTATCCTGTCTGTGATGCAATTGTCTTGCTATTCATACTGTCCTACTGTTCACTGTGAGGTACCCTTTTCACTGGTTAGCTACTATCCAGGGTAGGCAAGGTGCAACCTTAGAGGCTGGAAGATTTGAGGAGCCATAGGATCTGCAGATAAGTTTATACTCTTCTGGCTGGCAAGGCAGCCATAACACAGCCTCTCTCCTGGCTGACAGAGCAGCCTTAGCAGCAGCCACAACAGAACCATACAGCAGCCATAATGGAGCCATATCATAATCTCATATAACATAATCATGGTGTCACTCCAATGTAGCCTCAGTGCAGCAGCAGCAGCAGCCAGGGCTTTCAAGGTGAAGCTTATACAGGTGTACTGCAGAAAGTAGCCTGTGACCAAGCAAGTACCTCGTGATGCACATGCACAGTGTTACCAATGATCTCAGCTGTTACATAAATCTCGTGACGTGCATGTGCAGTACTATAAGTGATCTCAGCTGTTGCATCAGTTCAGTTCAGTTCAGTTCGGTTCACTCAGTCGTGTCCGACGTTTTGCGACCCCATGAATTGCAGCACGGCAGGCCTCCCTGACCATCACCAACTCCCAGAGTTCACTCAGACTCACGTCCATCGAGTCGGTGATGCCATCCAGCCATCTCATCCTCTGTCATCCCCTTCTCCTCCTGCCCCCAATCCCTCCCAGCATCAGAGTCTTTTCCAATGAGTCAACTCTTTGCATGAGGTGGCCAAAGTACTGAAGTTTCAGCTTTAGCATCATTTCTTCCAAAGAAATCCCAGGGCTGATCTCCTTCAGAATGGACTGGTTGGATCTCCTTGCAGTCCAAGGGACTCTCAAGAGTCTTCTCCAACACCACAGTTCAGAAGCATCAATTCTTCGATGTTCAGCCTTCTTCACAGTCCAACTCTCACATCCATACATGACCACAGGAAAAACCATAGCCTTGACTAGATGAACCTTTGTTGGCAAAGTAATGTCTTTGCTTTTCAATATGCTATCTAGGTTGGTCATAACTTTCCCTCCAAGGAGTAAGTGTCTTTTAATTTCATGGCTGCAGTCACCATCTGCAGTGATTTTGGAGCCCAGAAAAATAAAGTCTGACACTGTTTCCACTGTTTCCCCATCTATTTCCCATGAAGTGATGGGGACCGGATGCCATGATCTTCGTTTTCTGAATGTAAGCTTTAAGCCAACTTTTTCACTCTCCTCTTTCACATTCATCAAGAGGTTTTTTAGTTCTTCTTCACTTTCTGCCATAAGGGTGGTGTCATCTGCATATCTGAGGTTATTGATATTTCCACTGGCAATCTTGGTTCCAGCTTGGCTTCTTCCAGTCCAGCGTTTCTCATGATGTACTCTGCATATAAGTTAAATAAGCCAGGTGACAATATACAGCCTTGACGTACTCCTTTTCCTATTGGGAACCAGTCTGTTGTTCCATGTCCAGTTCTAACTGTTGCTTCCTGACCTGCATACAAATTTCTCAAGAGGCAGGTCAGGTGCTCTCTCTCCACATGATAGATACTATTTAAATGAATGGGTGTAGATATGTTCCAATAAATATTTATTTATGTGAATTTGAATACCATTTGATGTTTACCTGTCACCACATAGTATTCTTCTTTTGACTTTTCTTCAACCATTAAAAAAATGCCAAAAAAATTCTTAATTCCTAAGCCACATACCAAAATAGGCAGTGGATTGAATTTGGTCTGGGGCCATTGATTGCTAATTCTGTCTTACAACACTGAAAAAACATATTCCAGGAAGAACCAAATTCTGAAACAGCTGAATATGAGAGAAATGATAAGCAACTTGAGAGCAGGCATTCACTCATATTCATGTTTTTCTTTCCAAACATAGCTTTGCATGATATCTTTCACATAGAAAGTGTCCAATAAATTCTCCCCAACAAGAAGTGAAGACCAATGATTGTAAATTCTGAGGCCATTGATGAGTTTTCAAGACCTCTCTTTTGGAAGAGCCAGGATCTCTCAAATGCCAGTTTGAAGTATGAACAATTTAGAATGAAAGGTCAAGAAATGAAATTAAGGTTCTCGAAAACTTGCTCAAAATATAAAGAGAATTAGATTGGCTATTGGAACGGAAAGCAGATGAATTCAATTAATGTTTGCTTAAATTACTAAGGCATGTGCGTGTTCCAATGCACCTGGAGGTATAACTAAAGTTATAGATTAAATGTGTGCTTCCCAGGCGGTGCTACCTGCCTGCCAATGCAGGAGACATAAGAGACATGAGTTTGATCCCTGAATTGGGAAGATCCTGTGGAGGAGGGCATGGCAACCTACTCCAGTATTCTTGCCTGGAAAATCCCACAGACAGAGGAGACTACCAGCCTACAGTCCAAAGGGTCACAAAGAGTTGGACATGACTAAAGTGACTTAGCACATTGATTAAATGTAGGCAGATTGTTTCTGCATGCAAAGGGTAGTGGACAAACCATAATTAGAGAGAGGATGGGAGGAAAGAATAATGCCAGAATCCTGTTGAGCTGGATGAAAGGGAAACAGAGGTGCTTGTAACAAATCCATTCATCCTCACTATGAATGGCACAGGAGTGACTATGAAGAAAAGGAGGAAAGATACAAGATTGGAGATTTAAGAGCAAAGTATTTGTAATAGGTAATCAATACAATAAATGAAAATGACTGAGTCCTATAAAAGATGAATATATATATATATTCAAACTATATTTTGAATATTCAAAATATATTCAACTATTCAAACTATAATTTTGGTTTAGCAGATCAGGAAGCATCAACACTAGTTTAATTGCTAAGTTAAAATTTCCATTATCACTAATGGTATATTCCTTTAAAATTTTGGAAGAAGATAATTCATACACAGGAAATATATAATGAAATATGTAAGTGACCCACAAGGAAATAGATAAGTATTAATTATGAGCTAGAATTGTCTTTTTATTATTGACTCATTCTCATTAGCTCTAAATTCGTATTAACCCTTTTACTCTCAATGACAGTATACGTTTCTATAAAGATGATTGAATGATACTCTTTAATATAATTCCTGACAGTTTTCCTCATCAGTACCTATTATCTTAATCTTCTTTTGCATCTCTGGTATTTTTTAGCTTTTCTTTTATCCCACTGAGTGCCTAATGCATGTGAAATATATTCCCCTACTATTCCTATCCTCAGAAATAAGTATTCATCTATGTAATCTGGAAAAAGAGGACTGTTACTGTAAAAAGGAACCTAATAGACTATAATCAGAAATAATGGCGTAAAGCACAGCAAAGAAAATTTAGGGTGACTGTCAGGCAAGTTTTAATGGCTTTGTAAAAAGGATTGTGAGTCTGGTCAGGGACATCTTCTAGTGACAGCATACAAAGTAGGAGATAATTCCCAGCAGAGCAGTTTATTTTCCTGTTGAATAGTTTTGTAGCAAAGAGGTGGAAATTGCTCCTGGTTCAGCAGTTGTTTGGCTGACAGTTTCGTGTCAGGTCACTCATGCTTTCTGTTATTTTGGCAGGTTTCATTGTGAGATTTTACATAACAGCAAAGAATTTGTAAACAACTTCCCTATATTCAGAAACTTTCATCAACCTTAGGTCCCACTTTTCCCCACCTTTTCAGGCTTCTCAAGTACATATTTTATATCGTGTTTGGTTCTCATGAAACAGGTCCTTGTCAAAGATGTTCAAGATTCTTCTAAAGAAAAATGTTTGGTGTAGAAAATAATGTTTCATTGAAAATTGATGAATGAAGGTAAAATCCTGTACTGTGTTCTGGACATGTGCTGAGAACAGATTTCTGCCTTTTGGCTTGTGCTGCCTGCCTTTGGGTGCCATGGACACTCACTGCTGATGGTAATCTTAATATTATTGTGGTGCATTCTATAAATTGGTGTTCATTCCAACCCTCCGTAACTACCAGAAACATACATTGGATACTTAGTTTTCTTTTTTGTTTGTTTGTTTATGTCCTGGGAGCCTGGAACAACTGCACTGTTCAGGAAACGCTACTGTTATATATCCCTGGTGTTTTAGTGAACTTGGTACTTCTGGACTGGATTTTAAAAATGAGTGGGCCCTCCAGGTTCTTCAGAATCAGATCTAAGGGTGGAGAACAAAACCAGCAGAGCACATACTGAGCTTCTCATTCCAAAGTGCTCTGGTTTTTACATTACTTTCCAAATTTTATGCAAGAAAGAGAAGCATCTTCTGTGGTTGTGCTGCCTGAGAATTACTGTGGTATTCATTTTAATTACTAAATGCCAGATATGGTTTATCTACTGTCAGTATTATCTTTTCATTGAAAGAAATGTTTAGGTGGTGTTGATAATGAACATTTTATTGATTTTGTTTCATGATTATTAAATACAAATGGTGGATGGGCTCTCTGATGAAAAATAATTGTTTTTGTTCAAATTAGAGAAGAAGGTGAGTATTTTAATTGAGCTTTGGAGTTACTACCTAGAGTATACAAATCAATGTTAGACATGGTACTCAGAGATCAGGCCTAAATCATAAAAAAGTGCCACACTAGAATCAGTGTTTATCATTATATTATCATTAAATAAATATACGCTTATACATATTTTGTGTGGAGCTCTCTTGCTAGTGGTTTTTCTAACTATAAATAAATCGAGAGAATTACAAACCCAATGTGTGTGTGTTTCATTCAGTCATGTCCGACTCTTTGGGACCACGCTGTCTATAGCCTGCCAGGCTCCTCTCTCCATGGAATTCTCCAGGCAAGAATACTAGAGTGGATAGCCATTCACTTCTCCAGGGGATCTTTCTGGCCCAGGAATTGAACCTGGGTGTGCCACATTGCAGGAAGATTCTTTATCACCTGAGCCACCAGAAAAGCAAACCAGTGAATAAAAGGAAAACCTGGAGCAAAAATAAAGACCTAAATGACATTATTCTACTTTCAATATCTGCAGATGCAAATCAGAAGGACATAAGTATACCTTCAACATTTATTTAATTTTGAAGGATGAAATAGAAGATCTAGCACAAACAATATAATATTCAGCCAGAAGGCAGTTCTAGGGTAATGCAGCAAAAAAAAAAAAAAAAAAAAAAAAGTCAGATGAAAGAATTTTGTAAAATTTGACCTTGATACCAAATCAAAAATAAAATAAATATTATGAAAAAAAATCTTTAGCATTTTTTCCAAGTTCCTGATTCTCCATAAACTAGGATTCTTCTTTTTCAGTGGGTTTGGTAGCTTTTGAATGGATTATGAATGTACCTTGGGTTTGGAGAGGCTCTAGATGTACTGGTACAGAAGTTTGAGACTGGAGGATTTGGGAGGAAACATTGGACTTATTATGTATTTAAGCAGTTACTGAGTTATGAACAGGTAAGGATGGATGAAAGGACTATATGAATATAACAATATTCATATATTACTATAAATGAGCATTTAAAACTTGAGAAAATATATTCTAAAGGATTATTCACACTAGTTTCTATACACATTTAATGAACTTAAGTATGTACTGCATACTGTTTTGTTTAACTCTATATATTTGATATAAATATAAATATATAGCATATAAATATATATTACCATATGTATTTATATATATACATATATACAAATATATATAACTTTCTATGACAAAAGTAGTAAAGTGTCCAGCATTAATGTTACTCGTCATATGTCCATGTCCATGTTATAATTGAAGATATTCATTTAATTTTATATTTTCTAAATTTTAGGATGAAGTCTGTCCTAAAGCTGAAGGTGATGAAATCCAGAGGTGTGTGTGGGCCTCAGCTGTCAATGTCAAGGACAAGTTCATCTATGTCGCACAGCCAACTTTGGATAGAGTCCTTGTTGTTGACGTGCAGTCTCAAAAAGTTGTTCAGGTATGAATGACTCCTCTTTCTGAAATGAAAGTAGTTTTAAAGAAAATTTAATTTAATGTAATAGTCATTACGAGGTAACCTGTCAGTTGATTGTCATTGATAACTTGTTTCATTACTTGAATAAATAGAAAATACATGAGTTTTCTGCAAACTCTCCTCTCACTCTACTACTTGACCCTAAGCAATTAAACAAGCAATTGAAAGAGCTTTTATTTTCAACAATTAGATTCCAAGAATACTTTATAATACCAACATGACCATTTACACAGAAATCATCCTCAGAGTTGCTTTTTATGTATAGAGCAAAGAGAGTCCTTCCTGGTCCATGGACAATTAAGGTATCCTAGTTACAATGGCACCCCACTCCAGTATTTTTGCCTGGAAAATCCCATGGGCGGAGGAGCCTGGTATGCTGCAGTCCGTGGGGTCATGAAGAGTCGGACATAACTGACCGACTTCACTTTCACTTTTCACTTTCATGCATTGGAGAAGGCAATGGCAACCCACTCCAGTGTTCTTGCCTGGAGAATCCCAGGGACAGGGGAGTCTGGTGGGCTGCCGTCTATGGGGTCGCACAGAGACGGACACGACTGAAGAGACTTAGCAGCATCAGCAGTTACCATCACAGGAACAGTATTATAGCTTTCTCATTTGATTCGTAACAAAGGCTGAACAATAATAGATTTAATGGATAATAATAATTTAGTAGGTTTTACCACAGTAGTAAAACAAATATGCATAGGTCTATGACAGAGAAAAAAAATTGTCAATCTTGCCATGTAATTTTTCCATGTTGCCATGATTATGGTTATGGAGACTATTCTGGTTTGAGTCATCAACTATTTTATCTCCTGCTCTTTCCAAAACTATCCAACTTGGACCATCTACTAGAATTCCGTCTTACAACAAGCAAGGGAAAGGATAGGATTTGCCTCCTGGCAGCCTGGCTTCAGCCTCCAAGCCTTTGACTGTTAGGATCTATGGCTTCTCAGCTCAGGGGAAACAAACTTAAAATAGCATCCTGAGATATGTATCAATACAATCTGTTAAATCAGAATAATAACTGTACACATTTTGTGTGTGTGCTCAGTTGTGTTTGACTTTTTGCGACCCCATGGACTGTAGTCAGCCAGGCTCCTCTAACCATGGGATTTCCTGGGCAAGAATATTTAAGTAGGCTGCCATTTCCTACTTCAGAGAATCTTCCCAACCCAAGAATTGCACCCACGTCTCTTGCATCTCCTGCAGTGGCAGGCAGATTACCACTGAAGCATCTTGAAAGTGTACATATCCCATAACATTATATTAAGGGTTATATCAATTAATGCATAAAAGCATTTAAGCATTTATAACAGGGCCTGGTATATGCACTGTATACTGGTTTACTATCAAAATTCTGACAGACCCTGAAACCTAACCATTTCTTACTTTTATAGTTTTTTTTTTTTTCTTGCATCAATATTGGTTTGAAGTAGCTGTTAGTACCTCTAATATTGATTCCTGACTATAACAAAAAATATTCTAAGAAGTTCAAAATCATGCTTCTCACTATAATAGCTTTTAACAACTTCATATGATTTCTTCCAATCATCTATCCATTTTGGTATGCATTTGTTAATTGTCTTTTGTAAGATGTACTTGGTATCACAGATAAACAGATAAAAAGTGTTTGAAAGCTCTGGTGTCTACAGAGTTATAAATTTGTGGTTCAGTTTCAAATATGAGAATGAACAGTAGGGTCATGAAAGGATGAATAACTGTCTTCTAGAAAATTCTAAGGCCTTCAGGGTTACGTACTTCTTGTGTGCACCCTATCTAATGGGTGTCTATCTAATGGTCAGTGTCTACTGGGAGAACATATTTTTCTGTATATTTTACATTCTATGTGTCTGTCTTTGAGACTGCTTGATTTTTGACCGGGTTTATTTTACTTTGATTTCAGCGGCAACATAGGCCAGTGAATTACAGGCATTAGTCAAGGATTATCAATAGTCTTTAGCTGGTAGGTTAAAATTAGATGTTCTTTCAGGAATAATCAGGCTGGTCTTTAAATTCAGTGTTCAAACCAGAAACCTACACCAACTGAATATGTATTACCTACTAGATATTTGAAAGTGAGAAAAGTTAACATCATTTATTATTCATATAACTTCTATCTTCAGACAATGATGTAAATTTTAAAATTAATAGAAAATATCAATAATGAAAATTCAGGCAATGGTAAAAAAAATCACATAAATGATATCATTTTCAAAATGACTATAATGGCTATAAAATACCAGGAGAATGAAAAAGACATACAAGGATAAAATATTAAAATATAATGTAATTATGATTGTGGGTATTTTTCAGACAAGAATCTAAAACTTACACTTTTATAAGTTAGAAAATTCAGACTCAGTCTAAATGGATTTTCCTGTGATTTTGGTATTAAAATATTAATAATTATGCTTTATTACTCTTTCTAGTCATTACCTATCTAAAGGTAATCATTATGCAGATTTCTGTTACCACAAGTCAGTATTGCCTGATTTTTATTATTACAGAGATGGAAATTTATACAATATTCATTGTCTGTGTCTGGCTACACTGGCTGCACAAGATAATTGTGAGGTCATTTCATTTACCTGGAGCAAGTGTTATTCTTTCATTTTTGCTGCAGAGAAATCAATTACAGTTGATTCTCATTGTTTGCTGATTCTGTATTTAAAATTCACCTACTCTCTTGAATTTATTTAGAACCACAAAACCAGTACTTATGGTATTTTGCAGTCATTCAAGGACTTGTGCAGAGTGGTGAGAAATATGTGACCAGATGGACATACATGTTTCCAGCTCAGGTTGGGGCAAGGAGACACTTGGTACATATATATAATGGAATATTTCTCAGCCATAAAAAAGTAAAACATTGGGTCATTTGTGTAGATATAAATGGACTTTTAGAGACTGTCATACAGAGTGAAGTAAGTCAGAAAAAGAAAAAAAAGTCATATATTAATACATATATGTGGAAAGTAGAAAAGTCATACAGATAATCTTATTTGCAAATCAGAAATAAAGACACAGACAAAAAGAAAAAAATATATGGACACCAAGGGGGAAAAGAGGTGTGAGATGAATTGGGAAATTGGGATTAATATATATACACACTGATATTAATATATATACACACTGATACTATGTATAAAATAGGGAACGAATGAGAACCTACTGTATGGTACAGGAAACTCTACTCAGTGCTCTGTGGTGACATAAATGGGAGGGGAATTGAGAAAAAGAGGAGATATATGTATGTTTATAGTTTATACACTTTGTTATATAGTGGAAACTAGCTCTGCATTGTAAAGCAGCTAGGTGGTGGTTTAGTCGCTAAATTGTGTCCTACCCTTGTGACCCCATGGATTGTAACCTGCCAGGTTCTTCTGTCCATGGGATTTTCCAGGCAAGAATACTGGAGTATTCCCTTCTCCGGGGGAAAAGTAAAGTAGCTATACTCTAATAAAAATTAATTAAATATATATATATATATATATCAGACTCTATTTATACACTAACATAGAAAGGATGAATTCTAGAAGGAGATAACAGAAATAAAGGGGAAAATCTGATAATATACCAAATAGAAAGAAATGGGTAAAGTTGATAATATACCATATATTATTATATATCATAATATACATATCTTATTTTATTATTTATTGTACAATTTATTTAAAAATACTCTAAATTCTCAGATTTAGAAAGGGCAATGAAACTTAAATAGAGAAAAATCAATACCTAAATATATTGACATGAAACAATTAAACATAAAATCAAAGGAAGATCTAAAAATGGTAGATGAATTACTATGAGAATAGTAGCAATTTTTCTCAATAGCTATAATGAACACCAAAAGAAAGTGAAAAAATATTATTAAAGGATGAAGTGGAAATAAAATATACTCTGATATTATATGGTCAGTAGAAAAATTTCATCAACAAAATAAAGTTATATAAAGTTGAAACTATTCATTATAAGAATAAGGAAAATAAACTAAGCTATTAAATATGATATATAGTGAGCAAATAAATTGGTAAACATAGGATCTATTAAAATATTAACTGTCAGTAATAATGGTATTCCCTGAATTTAAGGTCAACATTTTTAAGAATGAAAACACAGGACTAAAATAACAACAAAAAAAAACCGGTGTTTAAATAGTGTACAAAAACATGTAAGTGGGGAAAGGGTTGATATTATTTATATTAAGATTTCTTGTATTATGTAAGACTGGAAATAATTACTAATTAGTATGCATATGTTAAACATGTGTTTAATATTTCAAGAAAGTATATCTTAAATATTGTACCTGTCTATGAAAAAATAAAATTAAATGCACAACCTATTCATAAATACAATAGGAAAAGAAGAAATAAGGAAGAGAAAATATAAAACTGAAAACTTAAGCCAAAATTTTAAACAAAATTATATAAAACAAATGAGGGGGGGCAATGATTCCAAAAAATAAAACAAAAGACATATAGACATTATCGTATATAAAATTGATAATTAATAAGAACCTGGTATATAACACAGAGAAGTCTGCTTAATACTCTGTAATGACCTATATGGGAATAGAATCTAAAAACAGTTATATATATATATAACTGATTTACTGTGCTGTATAGCAGAAACTAACACAACATTGTAAATCAACTATATTCCAACAAAAATTAATTAAAAGCAAAACCAAAAAAAAATTATAGAATAAAACCAAATATGTATATAATTACAATAACAGAGGATGGAATAAAGTAACTAGCTTATAATAAAAAGTAATAAACTGAATAATGAATATCTAATAATATGCATATTAAAATAGATACACTTCCAAAATGAAAAAAAAAGAGTCCCAGGTGATGCAGGCATAAACTAACAGCAAAACATAAAAGCTGATGTAACAATATTAACATCAGATTTGCAAAAGGGACTATAAGGCACAAAGTGTTTAGTTAAAGCAAGTTACTTAATGAGTTAAAAAGTTGACTAAAAAATCAAAAATAGGAAAACATATATGATTGCTTACAATTTTGTAAAGTGATTATTACCATATTACTAGAAAAAATTGACATATGATCAAAGTGAGAAATATTTGATAAATCAACAGACAAAAGTAATATTATATGCAAATTGAACATAATGACTATTCTTAAACTAACAGATATATTATTAACTTTTGCATACAATAGTGATTAAATATGCCTTATTACTAAATATTTCACTTTCTATGCATTTTCACTATCATTTCATATCACCATTCAGGCTGATATAATTTAAATAAATAAAAAACAGACAAAAATACAGCAAACTGCATTATTTATAAATAAAAGAAATTTATTTCTCAAGTTTCTGAGTGTGGAAATTCCAAGATCAAGGTGCAAGCATGATAGCGATCTAGTGAGGGCCCTATTCCTCATTCAGAGCTGGTTCAAAGCCCGTGCATGCTGCAGTCCATGGGGTTGTAAACAGTTGAACATGACTTAGTGGCTTAGTGGCTGAACAACAGGCAACATTCTTTTACAAAAGATGCAGAGTCAGCATGACTAACCACAGTGAAAGGAACAGATGTAATATGGAGTCTGATTTTTTCCTCACTATTAAAAATTCCTTCCTGGGAAGAGGAAGTGTAAAACAGTGGCTACAATGATTTGGGATATTCTGAACAGATCTATTCTATAGAAAGGTGAAGGTGGATAAGAAAGCTATGGTACATATACACAATGGAGTATTACTCAGCCATTAAAAAGAATACATTTGAACCAGTTCTAATGAGGTGGATGAAACTGGAGCCTATTATACAGAGTGAAGTAAGCCAGAAAGAAAAATACCAATACAGTACACTAACGCATATATATGGAATTTAGAAAGATGGTAATGACAACCCTGTATGCGAGACAGCAAACGAGACACAGATGTATAGAACAGTCTTTTGGACTCTGTTGGAGGGGTATGATTTGGGAGAATGGCATTAAAACATGCATAATATCATATAAAAAATGAATTGCCAGTCCAGGTTCGATGCAGGATACAGGAAGCTTAGGGCTGGTGCACTGGGATGACTCAGAGGGATGGTATGGGGAGGGAGGTGGGAGGGGGGTTCAGGATGGGGAACACGTGTACACCCGTGGTGGATGCATGTTGATGTATGGCAAAACCAATACAATATTGTACAGTAAAAAATAATAATAATAATAAAAAAAGAAAGGTGAAGGTGAAGTCGCTCAGTCGTGTCTGACTTTTGTGACCCCGGGGACTGTAGTCTACCAGGCTTCTCCGTCCATGGGATTCTCCAGGCAAGAATACTGGAGTGGGTTACCATTTCCTTCTCCAGGGGATCTTCCCGACCCAGGGATCAAACCTGGGTCTCCAACATTGAGGGCAGACGCTTTAACCTCTGAGCCACCAGGAAAGCCCATGAAAAGGTAGAAGCTACCTTAGAGGCTACCTTAATATAGGGAATGAAGATTTCCATACCGAGTATGTGCAATCTATCCTTATTTCTGATAAGACACTACTTTTTGAGGCATATTGTTGACTAAAATATCAACCTAAAATTTTAGATATATATCCCATAAAATTATCTTTTAAACAAATTCAAATTTTCTATCTTTGAGTTTGTTTAAATTCTCCTGTTTTCAACAATTTATAATTTCAGTCTGTGAACCTCTTTAGAAGGTGAATTCCAGAAGTCTTCTGACTGCTTGGTGAAATAACACATCCTTATATTTGTTTAACATGACCTTAGAGTATGTGAATTTTATTCCTCAAAAGAACATGTTTAAAGATGAATTAGGAATATCCTAATGACTCTACTTTTATACTGGAAAATATATCATCTCTTAGAATTCTGAACTCTCTCAAGGCTTTTCTCAGTTTAATAAACAACATGTAAATAATAGATTTAATAGACATAGACATTGAAATGTCTGTTTTATAAATTAATAATCCAAGTAATTCAAGTTTTAAAACCAGTAAAAGAAATAGTATTTCTAGTTACTTCAAAAACTGAAAGTGAATAGCTTCATTTGTGATTTAAATCTTTATTTACATCCAAGAGCAGAGTGCCTTCAACTGCAAGTTGTGAAGTTAATCTTGTAAAAAGTAAAGCACCTTTGTCAATTTGACCCCTTTTGTCTCCTAATGAAGTTATCCTTCCTGATTCTGTGCTATATTTCTGTTGATTTCTTTTGTTCTAACCTGAGTATACTATACAGTGGCAACTAAGAATAATAATTATAATCAAGTTTTAGTTAATCACCTCCCAAACATGATAGAAACTACTATAGAATTTTTTATAGAATGCACAGAGTGATGTGAGAGTGAAGTCCAAATCAAGTTGTCTTACTTTCGAAAAGGAAAGTAAAAAATAACACTACACTTATTTAAATTTAATATTTCAAGTTTTGTTTTTCAGTTCTAGTGTTTTATACTGACTTTCTCTAAGAAATCATAATTTCTGAGTTTTTCTTTATTTCTTTTGCATGTATTTAACTTTGTAAATTGGTATTAAATATGTACTCTTAGGAAGAAATGTTTAAAAAACTTGAACAATATTGCTACATTTTATTGTTAAAATGACAAATATTTTCTTGACAACATATGTTTTTAGAAACTTCATGATAAATTCTTACCGTGGAGGTATGTTAATTTTCAGTGTTTACATTAATATCATTTCTACCTGCAGCTTAAAAATGAAAGCTCACAAATTCTTAAAGGAATCTATAACCTTGGTATTGCTTTAAACGTCAAATGTTTATTGCTTCTCTCATTAATAATTTTTGTAAGAATGGCATGCAGGTGTTTTCTTGCATAAAAGATTAACTAGTAAACTGACCTCATTTTGTGTTCTGTGGAACAAAATCAGGTTCTGCTTGGATGCGGATGTGGCTTATTGTAACACCTTGGGTATTCTTAAGTGTCATCAGCAGTCTCCTCTAGCTGTTAGCACATTATCCTGAGAATCTACATCATTAGTTTAAATTAAGTTCACTTAATTAGCCAGCTGGTACTCTCCTTGTCAGACTGATAAACAAGCTGTGCTTCACTGTTCCTTCATGTCAAGGCTAAACTCCAAGTTCTGTGTATCTTTGTTGCTATTCTCAGAACTTCACTCTGACTAAACATGCCATCTTTATAGAAGTTGATACAACTGGAGCATAACCAATAGAGCATCAGTTTTAAATTATCTGTAATTGGTGCACCCCTTCAAGAAGTACTGATAAATGTGTATCTCACTAGGTATGTTGAAATTATGAGGGAGTTAAAGTTTATAGATATACAAAGAGAAAACCTTCATACTTTGAGTAAATTGTATCCTATTTGATGTTTGAAACAATGTTTTAAAATATTAAAGAAAAATATTACCAATATGTTTATAAAACTACAAGTAAAGCTGTTTGTTATTGCCTTATGTAGTATATTCTACACACTTTTTTTACAAAGGAATAGGATAAGAAGTTACTTCATCATGATAATATAACAGTCTGAAAAGGTGCTTACATGGGAAATTATGAAATATGGATTTTAGGATCTGTATATATAGATAGCTACTATTAATTAATTACAATAATGATTTGAAAGATGTTTCTAAATATGTCTAATAAGTCAATAAATCTTTGAAAGAAGGATTTTGGTGGCTTAATTACCTGAATGTCAGCAAGACAAGCAAAGGCTGCTGTATACACAAAAGAATGGTGTTTGTGGGATGAGAGAGAAATTTCCAACATATAGTGTTAGAAAATTTTATTTAAACGAAGTCCCACAGAACCATTCAACAGATTAAAAGTGATCCCCTTTGTTCTATAATGGTGGTGGGGGTTGAATCACATGCTGCACATGCACGTGCTTAGAAATCTCATTTCTAAGCTTCTAAAGGCAAAGTTTGATAACAGTTATTCTAGCAAAACAATGTTGATAGGCAAATGCAAACTATAATAAGTAATCCTTGAGCATTCTATGTGCATAAGTTAATCTTGAAGTGAAAGATAAGCATATGTGTAATCCTTTTTCCCAATCTTATATTTCTGAACATTATATTCTGAATTTTATATTTTCTGAGATATGCTTGGTGGCTGCAGAAACAAAACAAAAAAATATATATATATATATCAATGCTCTCCAAATGGAGTATATACAACAAAAAAGCACTGAGAGATGAATAGATGGGAAGGTAATCCCAGGATATTTTTTATATTTCTTAAACTAAAAAAAGAATCATATTACTTTTAAAAAATATTTAATAAATGGAATAATATTGGAGACCTGCATTCATCTGTATTTGGGATGGTGGGTATGAGGGTACTTGGCAGGAAAGTGGGAGTTTTACAGTTGGAAAGAGTGGACATTGGTTGTTGTTTTAGTCACTAGGTCGTGTCTGACTCTATTTGCAACTCCTTGGAGTTGCAAGGCTCCTTGGAGCCCTCCAGGGTCCTCTGTCCATGGGAATTCCACAGTAAGACTACTGGACTGGGTTGCCATTTCCTTCTCTAGGGGATCTTCCCAACCCAGATAGAACTCATGTCTCTTGCATTGGCAAGCAGATTCTTTACCACTAAGCCACCTGGATGATGAGCATGAGAGCATTTGAGAGGAAAGTGAGAGTTTTATAGTTTGGAGGGATGGACATTGGTGCAATGAGATTATTTGGTTTATTTTTATCTATACAAATGAGATAGCATAGTGCACACATCAACAGACAGACTGTCATGAAGTTTAAAAAATTTGCATTTGTAATATATTTAGAGAAAAGCTTTGTTCATAACAAATCTTGTTAAGCATATATATTATAAAACAATAAAAATGATTAAATTATTATGCTATTGGGCATGATGTTCAATTTTGCCAATTACTTTTCCCAGTGAAGTAGATGTTTTTCAGTTTCTCAGTCATGTTCAACTCTTTGTGACCCTATGGACTGCAGCACACCAGGCTTCCCTGTCCTTCACCATCTCCTGGAGCTTGCTCAAACTCATGTCCATTGTGTTGATGATTCTATTTTCTCATCTCATCCTCTGTTGTCTGCTTCTCTTCCTGCCTTCAATCTTTCTCAGCATCAGGTTCTTTTCTAATGAGTTGGCTCTTTGCATTAGATGGCCAAAGTATTGGAGCTTCACCTTCAGCAGTAGTCCTTCCAATGAATATTCAGGACTGATTTCCTTTAGGATTGACTGGTTGGATCTCCTTGCAGACTAAGGGACTCTTAAAAGTCTTCTCCAACACCACAGTTCAAAAGAATCAATTCTTCAGTGCTCAACCTACTTTATGATCCAACTCTCACATCCATACATGACTATTGGAAAAAACATAGCTTTGACTATATGGACATTGGTTGGCAAATTAATATCTCTGCTTTTTAATATGCTGCCTATGTTTGTCATAGCTTTTCTTCCAAGGACCAAGCATCTTTTATTTTCATGGCTGCAATCATCATCTGCAGTGAATCTGGAGTCCAAGAAAATAAAATCTGTCATTGTTTCCATTGTTTCCCCATTTATATGCCATGAAGTGATGGGACCAGATGCCATGATCTTCATTTTTTGAATGTTGAGTTTTAAGCAAGCTTTTTATTCTCCTCTATGTATACCTGTGGTGGATTCGTTTTGATGTTAGGCAAAACTAATACAGTGTTTCAGGTTTAAAAATAAAATAAAATTTAAAAAAAATTTTTTTTTAAAAAGAGTCTCTTTTATTCCTCTTTGTTTTCTGCCATAAGGGTGGTATAATCTGCATGTCTGAGATTATTGATATTTCTTCCAGCAATCTTGATTCCAGCTTGTGCTTCATCCAGCTGGCATTTTGCTTGATATACTCTGCATATTACTTAAATAAGCAGGGTGACACTATGCAGCCTTGATGTACTTCTTTATCAATTTTGAACCAGTCCATTGTTCCATGTCCTCTTCTAACTGTTGCTTCTTGACCCGCATACAGGATTCTCAGGAGGCAGGTAAGGTGGTGTATGAAGACCTACAAGACCTTCTAGAACTGATACAGAAAAAAAAAAAAAAAAAAAAAGCCCTTTTCATCATAGGGGACTGGAATTCAAAAGTAGGACGTCAAGAGATACCTGGAGTAGTAGGCTAGTTTGGCCATGGAGTACAAAATGAAACAGGGCAGAGGCTAAAAGAGTTCTGCCAAGAGAATGCACTGGTCATAGCAAACACCCTCTTCCAACAACACAGGAGCTGACTCTACACATGGCCATCACCAGATGGTCAACACTAAAATCAGATTGATTATATTCTTTGCAGCCGAAGATGGAGATGCTCTATGCAATCAGTAAAAACAAGATTGGGAGCTGACTGTAGCTCAGATCATGAACTCCTTATTACCAAATTCATACTTAAATTGAAGAATATAGAGAAAACCACTAGGCCATTCAGGTATGACCTCAATAAAATCCCTTACTATTATACAGTGGAAGTAACAAGTAGATTCCAGGGATAGGAGCTGATAGAATGCCTGAAAAACTATGGGGGGAGGTTCCTAACATTATACAGGAGGAGGTGCTTAAAACTCTCCCCAAGAAAAAGAAATGCAAAAAGGCAAAATGGTTGTCTGAGGAGGTCTTACAAATAGCTGTGAAAAGAAGCGACATGAAAGGCAAATGAGAAAAGGAAAGATATACTCATCTGAATGCAGATTTCCAAAAAAACAGCAAGGAGAGATATGAAAGACTTCCTAAGTGATCAATGCAAAGAAATATAGGAAAACAATAGAATGGGAAAGGCTAGATATCTCTTCAACAAAATTAGAGACACCAAGGGAACATTTCATGAAGAGATGGGGACAATATAGGACAGAAACAGTATGGATCTAACAGAAGTAGAAAATATTAAGAAGAGGTGGCAAGAATACACAGAAGAACTATACAAAACAGATCTTAGTGATCCAGATAACCATGATGGTGTGATCATTCAGCTAGAGCCACACATTCTGGATTGTGAAGTCAAGTGGGGCTTAGGAAGCATCACTATGAACAAAGCTAGTGGAGGTGATAGAATTTCAGCTGAGCTATTTTTAAATCCTAAAAGATGATGCTGTGAAGGTACATCCCTCAATATGCCAGCAAATATGGGAAACTCAGCAGTGGGCACAGAACCAGTAAAGGTCAGCTTTCGTCCCAATCCCAGAGAAAGGCAATTGCCAGGAGCCAGCGTGAGGAACTCCACCCGTGGCAAAGGTCATGAGGAAGGAGGCTCAGCATATGCAAAGGCGGGATCGAGCCTCAGGAGTCCCCCTGGAAATTCTCGAGCATCTACCCCCAAAACCAGAGTCTGCTTACTTTACTGCTTTGTGCTCTCACCTACACCTCTGACTTTATGGGGGGCTGTCCCCCACCACCATCTCTCTCTCTGAAAAAGAGTTAACTTACAGCTCCAGTTAATAAAGTTCCTGGGTGTGACAAGAGTGTTTTAGTTCACAAACTCCTTTGGAAGCTCTCTAGCCTGCCTGAACAGGTTCTTCTGGCCACATGTGATTGTTCACAGCCTCCCAACCGTGAGAGGCATGAGATGTTCTAAACTTTCTAAATACAGTCAGAGGTGTAGGTGAGAGCTCCCCCCTCAGAGCAATTAGGGTCATCAGCCCTATTGCTCCCACAGTGTTGAGTTTTGGGGATGGATAGGACCCCACTCAGGGTGCTGCAGACCCCTCTGTAGGATAGACAGGGTGAGTAGGAGTGGGAAGTGTTAAAAGGGTTGATGAAAAACCTGGTTTTCTGAAACAAATTCTATCCCTATTTAACCACTCTTTATATCTTTTACCATTCTGTTGTTTTCCTCTATTTCTTTGCATTGATCGCTGAAGAAGGCTTTCCTATCTCTTCTTGCTATTCTTTGGAACTCTGCATTCAGATGCTTATATCTTTCCTTTTCTCCTTTGCTTTTCACTTCTCTTCTTTTTACAGCTATTTGTAAGGCCTCCCCAGACTGCCATTTTGCTTTCTTGCATTTATTTTCTATGGGAATGGTCTTGATCCCTGTCTCCTGTACAATGTCATGAACCTCATTCCATAGTTCATCAGGCACTCTGTCTATCAGATCTAGGCCCTAAAACCTACTTCTCACTTCCAATGAGAAAGACTAGGGATCTCTTCAAGAAAGTCAGAGATACCAAAGGAATATTTCATGCAAAGATGGGCTCGAGAAAGGACAAAAATGGTATGGACCTAACAGAAGTAGAAGATATTAAGAAGAGGTGGCAGGAATACACAGAAGAACTGTACAAAAAAGATCTTCATGACCCAGATAATCACGATGGTGTGATCACTGACCTAGAGCTAGACATCCTGGAATGTGAAGTCAAGTGGGCCTTAGAAAGCATCGCTATGAACAAAGCTAGTGGAGGTGGTGGAATTCCAGTTGAGCTATTTCAAATCCTGAAAGAGGATGCTGTGAAAGTGCTGCACTCAATATGCCAGCAAATTTGGAAAAACTCAGCAGTGGCCACAGGACTGGAAAAGGTCAGTTTTCATTCCAATCCCAAAGAAAGGCAATGCCAAAGAATGCTCAAACTACGCACAATTGCACTCATCTCACATGTTAGTAAAGTAATGTTCAAAATTCTCCAAGCCAGGCTTCAGCAATATGTGAACCGTGAACTTCCTGATGTTCAAGCTGGTTTTAGAAGAGGCAGAGGAACCAGAGATCAAATTGCCAACATCCGCTGGATCATGGAAAAAGCAAGAGAGTTCCAGAAAAACATCTATTTCTGCTTTATTGACTATGCCTAAGCCTTTGACTGTGTGGATCACAATAAACTGTGGAAAATTCTGAAAGAGATGGGAATACCAGACCACCTGATCTGCCTCTTGAGAAATTTGTATGCAGGTCAGGAAGCAACAGTTAGAACTGAACATGGAACAACAGACTGGTTCCAAATAGGAGCAGGAGTTCATCAAGGCTGTATATTGTCACCCTGTTTATTTAACTTATATGCAGAGTACATCATGAGAAACGCTGGACTGGAAGAAAGCACAAGCTGGAATCAAGATTGCCGGGAGAAATATCAATCACCTCAGATATGCAGATGACACCACCCTTATGGCAGAACGTGAAGAGGAACTCAAAAGCCTCTTGATGAAAGTGAAAGAGGAGAGTGAAAACGTTGGCTTAAAGCTCAACATTTAGAAAACAAAGATCATGGCATCCGGTCCCACCACTTCACGGGAAATAGATGGGGAAACAGTGGAAACAGTGTCAGACTTTATTTTTCTGGGCTCCAAAATCACTATAGATGGTGACTGCAGCCATGAAATTAAAAGACGCTGACTCCTTGGAAGGAAAGTTATGACCAACCTAGGATAGCATATTCAAAAGCAGAGACATTACTTTGCCAACAAAGGTCTGTCTAGTCAAGGCTATGGTTTTTCCTGTGGTCATGTACGGATGTGAGAGTTGGACTGTGAAGAAGGCTGAGCTGCCGAAGAATTGATGCTTTTGAACTGTGGTGTTGGAGAAGACTCTTGAGAGTCCCTTGGACTGCAAGGAGATCCAACCAGTCCATTCTGAAGGAGATCAGCCCTGGAATTTCTTTGGAAGGAATGATGCTAAAGCTGAAACTTCCAGTACTTTGGCCACCTCATGCGAAGAGTTGACTCATTGGAAAAGACTCTGATGCTGGGAGGGACTGGGGGCAGGAGGAGAAGGGGACTGACAGAGGATGAGATGGCTGGGTGGCATCACTGACTCAATGGTCGTGAGTCTGGGTGAACTCTGGGAGCTGGTGATGGACAGGGAGTCCTGGCGTGCTGCGATTCATGGGGTTCGCAAAGAGTCGGACACGACTGAACGACTGATCTGATCTGATCTTGTATCTTTAATTTTATAGTATCCTGTTCGCCGACATTGTCTCCCCTTCGAATTCCCTGGATCCACCAGGGCTGGACCCCAGTAAGCAATGCCAAAGAATGTTCAACTACTGCCCAATTGCACTCATTACATATGCTAGCAAAGTAATGCTCAAAATTCTGCAAGCTATGCTCAAAAGTATGTGAACTAAGAAATTCCAGATATTCAAGGTGGAATAAAAAATCAGAGGAATCTGAGATCAAATTGCCAACACCCATTGGGTCATAGAAAAAGCAAAAGAATTCTAGAAAAACATCTGCTTCATTGACTATGCTAAAGCCTTTGTGTTGATCACAACAGATTGTGGAAAATTCTTCAAGAAATGGCAATACCAGACCACCTTACCTGCCTCTTGAAAAGTAGATATAATGGTACATTAATTATATATTGAGTACTACTATTTACAAGGTATTATTCTAAGTGCAAGAGATGATATCACATAGCTAAACAAACCGAAAAGGCCTGCCTTCCTGGAGCCTAGACCCCAGTGGATGGTGACAGACCAAAGAAGATTATATGTAAATTCTACAATATGGGAAGTGGTCAGTGTTATTGGAAAAGGTAAAGCAGCAGAACAAGGCAGGTGGGATTGGGAAAGTTAAGGACAGAGGGCAGGGTGGCCATGGTTGGCCTCACCTACAAGGTGAGTTCTCAACCAAGGTGTACAGGAAGCAGACACTTGGTTATCTGGGAAAGACTGGTTCTGGGGGAATAGTCCTCCAAATGGGAGTAGTGTGACTGACTGACATGTTGGATGAACAGCAAAGTGGCCGGAGCATCTAGATCAGAGACATGGGCAGGAATGAGGGGCAGTGTGGGAAGTGAGGGGTCTGAGAAAGAAGACCAGGAGTGACAAGTCATTATAAGGACGTCTGTCTTTTACTCTGAGGGAAATGAGATGACTTCACAGTGTTTTGGCCAAACTGGTGCCATGATCCATCTAATACTCACCAAAAACGAACAAACAAAAAGCAGCAGCAAAAAACCGAGGTCACTCTGATAAATCTATCCAGATTGTGACAAGTAGAAAATTAAAAGATGGAAATCCTGAGGTGAGGTTGGAGATGGCAGAGGCTCCCTGTGCGGTCATAACAGGGCAGGAGCTGCAAAGGTTCAGTTTTTGGAAGGCAGATCCAGCCAGGCCCTGGTGACAGGAAGTAGGGGAGAATGACAGTCAAGGATAATAGAATCTGTAGAATTTTCTTTAAAACTGTGAAAAAACGAACTGCTTTACAACACAAAGGCTTACAGGCTTAATTGTGGCAAGAATTTTTAAGTGTCAAATATAGAGCTGTTCTGTTACAAAAGCTAATGGTCTAAACTGACTGATGGTTTAAGTGATTTCCAAAGAAGACTAGCAAATAATTTATAAAATCCAACACCTGTAATTTATCCTTTCAAAGATTGGCCATATAAGTAGGAAAATATCAGTTTTTTGACTGAAAATTGGGTTATCGTAAGATTATCCTGAATACAGTTGTTTGGAAATATTTTCATCATGGTTGTATGATTTCATTGCTGAAAACCATGTCAACGTTTCCTCTGTAAAATGGATTATATCTGCACATTTGAAAATTGTAAATAGATTTTTCCTAGGAGTTAAACACCTTCCAAATATAGTAGTCAGAATTATTTTTCATTTTTATCTGAATGTCTTTTTTAGTTCTGGTGAGCTTTTACAACCTAAAAGCAAAATAAACTGAATTTAATACCAAACCTGTGAAATGCTGCAAACAAAAATTGTTCACACATTTTGGAGGGCATTGAATAAACATCTTTCAAATTCTGAAGTTGCTTTGAAAATTTATACTTTCTTCCTTCAGAAACATTTATCTTATTTGAAGGAGATTAATCGTGAACAACTTCTGACACTTCCTAGAACATATTCTCATAAGTTAACTTTTAAAAATAGTCTCTGCTTGCCATTTATAAAAGAAAATGTTCGTAGTTTAAGGCTCAGTGAAAGCATCACCTCCTCTTATTCCTCATCCTGTTCTTACATCTTCCTTTGATCTTCCACGGCAATTGCCCTGTATTTTTATTAACTAGACATGCATCTAGTTATTTTAAGTTCTTCTACCCTATCACCTATAAACTCTTCCAGGACTAAGACTGTGATTATTAATTATTAAAGAATTATCAAATTCTTCATTTGCTAAATAAAGGCATTACATCTCTAAAACACTGTGATGCTGCCATGTATTTTAATACAGTTAGTGGTATTTTTATAATGTTTAACACTCACCAGACTTACCTGGGCACTTTATACTTACCACCTTACCTGATATTTACAGGAACCCTTTGAAGTAGTGCCGAGGTCCAGCCCCGGCTAATCCAGGGTATTCGAAGGGGAGACGGAGTAGGTGACCTATTTATTTATTTATTTATTCAAAGATATAAAGAATAATAGAATGAGGATAGCTCAGTAGGAAAATTCAGTGGAGAAAAGAAGCTGAGTAGCTTGGTTTACGCGGGAGACCAATAAAACTTCAAGACAAGAAGTTTGCACCACTTACGTAGGCCGCAGGCATCCTTCCGTTCTCCCGAAGGAGAGGAGACACTGAGGCCTCCCCGGTCGGATCTTAGAAGCCCAGGCATAATTAGTAAGCATGGTGGGTTCCGGGCTCCAGATGGAGACTCAGCTGGAAGTTAAAGGGAAGAATGACATGGGGAGACCAAGTGTTGGTGAGCAAGGCCCCTAGCTTTATTTTTAACAGGGGCTTTTATACCCTAAGTTACACATAGAGGATAATAGGGGATGCAAAGTCAGCAGTCTTTGATGCTTATCAAAAACCAGGGTTTCTTTCCTGCAAATTTATCATATACAAATGGTTTAGGTGATTTACATCATCTTCTGGCCAGAAGGCCTATTAACATTTTATGACTCTTGACAAGGACTTATCAACAAAGTCTTATTTTCTCTAAGAGTAATTATTTTAAGGTTTGGCGCCATCTTCCGAAGATAAGATTACATTCCTATAGGGAGGATGTGTAATGGGTTTACAAAGGAAAGAATTTATTACCTTAAGGGTCTAAAGTTACTAACACCAAGGCCACTACTTATTTTTTCTACATACCAACTATTAATTAATACATATTCAAGGACACAATTCAGGGGATGTGGAAACTTGGCAACAAACATTGGCTCATCAATTAAATCTTTTTTTTTTTTAATTTTATTTTATTTTTAAACTTTACATAATTGTATTAGTTTTGCCATATATCAAAATGAATTCGCCACAGGTATACATGTGTTCCCCATCCTGAAATCTTTTACTAGTTTTATTCTGACAGTTTCTAACTCTCTGAGAGGCTCTAAGCTATTTGAATATCTTAAGCTTCCTGTGCCTCTTGAGGCTGGGAGACTGTAAACAATCGTATGCATAGCTGTAGGTGTCTGGGTAAACTTGTCAGGCGAGTTAGAGAGCCATCTGAGGGGTTTGGATTTAAACACTCCTACTTGCCCAGGAACTTTATTAATTGGAGCTGTATGTTAACTCTTTGTCAGAGAGAGCGAGATGGTGGTAGGGGACAGCCCCCAGTAAAGTCAGAGGTGAGAGCACAAAGCAATAAAGTAGGCAGACTCTGGTGTTTTGGGCGTAGATGCTCGAGAATATCCGGGAGCACTCCCGAGGCTCGATCCTGCCTTTGCGTATGCCGAGTCTCCTTCCTCATGACCTTTGTCACGAGTGGAATGTCTCTCGCCGGCTCCCAGCGAAGTAGGTGTTATTGTTGTCTCCATTTTATTATAGAGGAAACTGAACCACAGTAAGTTTAGTGACTTCCCAAAGTGTTATTTTCATTATTGTTATTTCAGTTTAAATGAAGACACTAAAATTTGAAGTCAGTTTCAGAATACATGTTCATAACCATGGTGTATAGGGCTTCCCAGGTGGGACTAATGGTAAAGTATCTGTCTATCAATGCAGGAGACATAAAAGATGTGGATCCGATTCCTGGGTTGGGAAGATCCTCTGGAGGAGGGCTTGACAACTCACTCTAGTATTCTTGTCTGGAGAATCCCAGACAGAGGAGCCTGGTGTCTAGAGTCCCTAGGGTCTCAAAGAGTAGGACACGACTGAAGCGACTTGGCACGCAGGCAAACATGGTGTATACTGCCTCTTGATGCTTTTCGCCTGGGATTACATTGCTTATACAAATGCTACTGCATATACTTGGGCCCCATGGGTTTCTCCTCACCTTCCAAAAAAGAAAAAAATATATGTATTTCCTGTCCATGAAGCATAAATAGGAAGGCAACCTATCCAATCCAGACATTGTCAGGAATGAAACTTGTCAACAAGAGGGGCTGCTCTTTCACAGGTAAGGAGGTCCCCACTTAGGGAAAGAACACAGACCCAAATACCAGGTCTGCTGATCACTTGCTCTATGACTACTGGAGAGACAAATGTCTCAGCTTTCTTATCCATTTCATGGGGATATTAACCGAACTATGTTAAATATGGACTGTATGTTAATGTGGATATTAACTATGGACTGTGCTATTATACACTTTGTTGTTGCTTAGTCTCTAAGTCATGTACGACTCTTTGAGTTCCTATGGACTGTAGCCCGCCACGCTCCTCTGTCCAGGGAATCTTCCTGAACCAGGGATTGAATGCATATCTCCTGCATTGGCAGGCATATTCTTTACCACTGATCCACCAGAGAAGCTCAGTATACCCTTTAAAAGATAACATTTATGAATGGCCAGGTGAAAAGAAAAGAAACTTACACAAGCTGACAAACTATAAATTTTTATTCAGATTGTTTCCTACTACATAAAAGCTAGCTAACGATCTTTGCTATTTTTATAACTGTATCTTAAGAATTGAATAACAATGAGGTCTTTCTCATTGTGGTATTGTTGCCTGTTGAACTATTTCAGGCTTCCCTCACAGCTCAGTTGGTAAAAGCCTAAATATTATTCCAATTTAAGTTACATGTAAAGTAGTCTATTAATCATACATAGATCAAATTTAACATATAAAGGGAAAATATGAAAAATCAAAGGAATCTTGCTTTCATGCTTAGTTGCTCAGTAATGTCCAACTCTTTGTGACCTCATGGACTGTAACCCACCAGGCTCCTCTGTCTATGTGATTTCCCAGGCAAGAATACTGGAGTGGGTTACCATTTTCTCCCCAAAGGATCTTCCCAACCCAGGGATCAAAATTGTGCTGTCTGTGTTTCCTGCATTGCAGGTGGATTCTTTACCCGCTGAGCTATACTAGCATAAAATGGAGTGTGAAGTCTTTAGAAGTTGAGGATTAATATTCTCAAATGACAACATTCAAAGCAGGAAGAAAAGAAAAGTGTGATGCATGGAAGTCTCCTCCTGCTATTGTCTCTTTCCATGGAAATGCTTTATTTTCAGAAATCATTCATCATCTTAACTAAGATATGCCATGTGACCACCCCTCATCTCTAGGAAGGCTGGGAAAATTCACACTTCTCAAAGGGGAATAAGCTTAGTCATTGACTTGAATCTCTGCTGCTTTCCAAGGGGACTACCTTCCCTGACAACATTGCTGCCCACCTGAAACCAAAGTATTTTAATGGCTCTGTTAGCTAGAAAAAAAGAGCTGAAGACACTAACACAGAGATGTTTAAACAGGTCTTTTCAGAAATCCAATAATTACTTCGATGTATTGAGAATTTTAAATAGCTAAAATACAGGCCAACATTTTAGAAAAGAAATACATCAGTAAAACCAAGTTGCTGTTGTGATAGTTAAAATATGAATCTCTATATACTCAACAATTATAGCTTACTTTTAGCCCATTGAGAAGAGGATTACATTATGAACTAACTTGGGAAATTCTCTAAGGTCATTCAATAGAGCTCTGGGGAAAAAAATGCTTTCAATATCGGATAAGGGTTGTTGTATTGAATACAATTTGTTTTATGTATTATGTTAGAAGATATGTAACTATTATAGGAAATTACTGAAGTGGAGTGTTAGGTTATAATATCAATAGCCTGGAATTAAGGTGAGTGAAATAACTTCCTGGCAGCGATTTATGTTTTGGAAGTTGTGTTTTCCGTAAATGCTAAGTATAAATATTAGCAGAAAAATGCATTTATCATATCAAGTATAGTACAAAAAGCTGCTTCTCTTTTTTCTGTGCTTTTAGATTTCTCATTAAAGAAACTAAATTAGGTAATTTGTCATTATAGTTGCAACTATATATTAGATTGTTGGTGTTTTAGCATTATAAATGGTCAAATCCCATAACTAGCATTGGGATAGAAAAATCTAATAGTATAAATATAGTTCTTACCTGTACTCAACAACTGATTAAAATGCACATATTAGTCATTTATACCTTGAATTCCTAAATAGCTTCTCTGTTCAACACAATTTGCATAGGTAATGAATGAATATAAAACTATATAAAATCATGTAAAAACATATTAGAATAAGGTATCATATTTCCAAATTAATCAAAATAGAATTTAGAAAATTAATCGGCAACATGCAATTTTAAACTTTTAATTTTATATTGGAGTATAGCCAATTAACAGTGTTGTAATAGCTTCAGATGGACAGCAAAGGGACTCAGCCATACATATACATTTATCCATTCTCCCCCAAATTCCCCTCCCATCAAAACTGCCACATAACCTTGAGCAGTTTCCTGGACTGTATAGTAGGACCTTGTTTTTCATCCATTTAAAATACAGCTGTGTGTACATTTGATCCTAAACTCCCTAACTATCCCTACCCCCACCCAACCATAAATTAATTGTCTAAGTCTGTGAGTCTGTTTCTGTTTTATTAATAAATTCATTTGTACCATTTCTTTTTAGAGTCTGCATGTATGGGATGTCATGTGATATTTCTGTCTTCTCTGTCTGACTTAACTTCACTCAGTATGACAATCTCTAGGTCCATCTATGGGCAACATACATTTATTAATCCTACATCTAAGCTCTTGAATTTTTACATAATTTCTGGCCAAGTTTTAAATTAATATTTTGGTCTGAAAACTCTTTCAACCCCTATCTGTTACAGGCAGTAAGCACAGACCCCGTCCCAGTTAAATTACACTATGACAAATCTCATGACCAGGTCTGGGTGCTCAGCTGGGGTACAATGGAAAAGACTTCTCCAACACTGCAGGTAAGTCCCTTTCAGTGTGTCTGTGAAATTGATGATCTTTAAAACTTTCAGTATCAATGATGTTCTTTCATCTAGATCTTCAAAGAAAGGAAAAAAAATGTTGATACACAAATACATTTTTGGTTAGGAAATATTTTAGTTTAGATGTTCCAAACGTTAGATTTATATGCCAAAGGAATAACCTATAATGACAAAGCTGAAACTGCTGTGCAGGAGGAGGGGGTGATTCTGATGGATTGTTTGGCAATTTCCAGCTTCTCTCGAATTTTCTTGTTTTCATCTCTTTAGAAAGGTATGTAGGGAGTGTAGCTTGTGAAGTAGAGCCTGGGAGAGTAAGACAGAGTCTCAAAGCAGGTCTTCAGTTTTCTCCAAACACACAGGATTTTACTATCTGAGTGCTGGTTCATTTCTAACTGGGGAATACTTACTGTCATTTTTGTAGAATTTGCTTATGATTTGAAATTGACAGATAGATGTGTGTGTGTGTGTATATATATATATATATATATATATACACACACATTTTGACAATGACTTTTTTAGAGATGTTAAGAATCATCCCACACACTATATAACCATCTAAAAATGGGTTATTTCCCCCTGAATGTCTAGTAAAAATATGCTAATAAGATTTAGTAAATTTTTAAAATATTTGCTGGGTAGAAGTGAAAGGTTAGTCTCACATCTAAAAATATAAAATAAAACATAGTATTTGAGAATTACTCTTAAAATATGACATACAATAAAATTTATTTACATGAAGAGTGTGTGTGTGCATTTATGTATGTATAAGACAGATAGATGATATATAAATAGGTGATAGATAAGTTGGTGATAGATAGATAAACAGATATACAGATACACTGGCAGGAAACACAGGGTCTCTGAATCAGAGGACAGACTGTCTCTTATCCATGGAACCTGTTAGCATTTATTCTGCAGTGCCTACCCTCATGGGGTGATGCGGTGAGAGTTTAGAGTCACCCTGAACAACCAGCACAGTGCTACTGACTCAAATCATGAGTTTCTAAGTTATTTTAGGTGGCTAGCACCTCAGTCCTGGAGAAGGCAATGGCACCCCACTCCAGTACTCTTGCCCAGAAAGTCCCATGGACGGAGGAGCCTGGTAGGCTGCAGTCCATGGGGTCGCTAAGAGTCAGACACGACTGAGCGACTTCACTTTCACTTTCCACTTTCATGCATTGGAGAAGGCAATGGCAACCCACTCCAGTGTTCTTGCCTGGAGAATCCCAGGGACGGGGGAGCCTGGTGGGCTGCCGTCTATGGGGTCACAGAGTCGGAAACGACTGAAGTGACTTAGCAGCAGCAGCAGCACCTCAGTCCACCATCTCATGTGAGAAATAGAGATTGTTACTCTGAAAAATATACAAATCTTCTCCTGGAGTAGAGGAGTATGTCAGTATCCTGGCAATGTAGTAATTGGTTCAAAGGAATTAATTCCCTAAATCTCTCAGGAGCAATACTTCATCTCCAACTTTCAAAGGCATTTTTGCTATGCCATCATCTTTTAACCAAACTTTTTTGCTCAGAAAGACCTGACTCAGCAGAAATGTCAAAATATGTATGGATAATTGTTTCCCAATAAGATTATCAGGAAATGTCTTTCAAAATAATGAGATCTAAGATTTATTTGAAAAAGAGAATTGATTTTCCTTTGGAAAAATTGAATTGAAACCAAACACCATTGTCAAGCTCTCCATTTTGCTAGTGTCCCTGTGCCATGATGGTGAAAGACTCACATCTAGAGACTGCTAGGGTATGAGGCTAGGAAGTACTTCTTTGCTCTAATGTTTTGTATCTTATAATGTTACCCTCTTAAACTTGAACATGCACAACATTTTATCAAGGATCTGAAAGCCCTTCTCTGTGTTTTCATGTTGTAAATATAATTAAATCTGTATGTCTTTGTCCAGTCTGAAAGCAATATTTATTATATATTACTTTATGTGATATTTATAATTAATTAATATAAACCCATAAACTGTCATAATTTTAAGTATTTAAGACAATGATTTTCCATCTACTGTTCTAAAGTCTCAAAGATTTATCATAGTTTTTTTTTTTTCTTTTTAATGGGCATTTATGTCTTATGAAAACTTAAGAAATTCCATAAAATTCTAAAACTCATGTAGCAGTCATCTTCAGTTTTACGACATAAACGCAGTGTCTATACTACAAACACACAACAATTTGACAAGAAAATATCTCCAGTGAACAACTTGGAGTAAAGTCCTTGCATTCTTCTACTGGCCAGGACATAGGCCCAGTCAGATGAGGCGACAGTGGGAAGTGGTGTCTCTCAGTTTACTGCAGCCATCACACACAGAGAAGCAGGCAGCAGGACACTCTTAGAAATGAGCCAGGATTTTTGCAAGAGTGCACCTATTGATCAAAGTGCATCCCAGATCAGTCTGTGTCCTTGAAGTCAGTAGACTCAGTCCCGAACCTGGCAATTCACCACTTCCTGCTCAATTCCAGGATCAAGAAGGGCCTAGACCCATCAGGGGGGAAAGTCCAGACTGAAGGGAACTGGGGGTGTGGCTTTGCATATTTTACAATCTAAGACAATGACAAGTGCAGAAGAGAGGTTCAGTTAATCAGCCTTCAGGAGTGTGAATGATGTGGGATGCAATACACACATCAGAGTTTGAGTATTAAATTCTGTGGTGCCTGTAAACTACTTAGAACACATATTAACACATAGCAAGCTCTCAGTATTATTATTGCTGTTGTCAGTCAGTACTATTATTAATTTCAAATGCATCTACATGCATACTGAGAAATATATAACCTCTGTACAACCTAATGGAAAAAAATTTGGGGAGTCCCTTTGTTATAATCCTGTTGAGTCTTATTATAGTCTTGTAGACATTATTATAAGTGGCTGAAGTCCAGTGAGGACTTTCTCACTGATACACATTAATAAGATAACCATGAATAAAATAGGTACAATGTCTTTAAAGTTTAACCATGTACATTGGTTCTCTCTTCCTGGGCACGTGACAGGGGAGAGGGGTATCCTTTTGGTTGGGTGGAGCCATATGATTAGTTCTGGCAAAATAAGCCTGCCACGAATGAAAATATTCAAGGTAGTTGGCTGTTCTTTCTTCATGGAAAACAGAATAAAAATACTAAAAGCAATAGATATCCTGCCAAAGACCTCTGGGAAAGTAACAGGTATAAAACAAAATGTTTATCTTTAAAAAATAAAGAAGCAGTAAAGAAGTAAGGATTTGTTTCTGTTCTGTTTTGGTTTTTGATTGTAACGTGACTGAACCTATCTTGACTGTTATAATAATTAATCTATTTTCTTGAACTTGGCAATTTCCAATGGAACTCAATGGAAGTATAATCATTGCAATGAAGAAAAATTAACCTTTCAGGGGAAAAAAACTAAAAATAAAAATGATATTTACTTCTGTCTTAAAAACCAAAGGAAGACACTCAGTTTTGAGGGAGGAAAGTCTATTAGGCAGTCAATAGTTTAGGATGTTTAATTTGGTAACCACAAGTAGAAAGGGTTTAAAAGAAGTAAAATAAAGGCAAGGAAGTACATTAAAAGGCTCATACAGAACAATGGCTGTGAAGCAGAGACAATAGGACAAATGTGGAGGTATGAGAAATCAGAAGGAAAAACAAAGAATTTGGAGCAAAATGGGATAAAAGAGCTTAAATGTAGTGATTTTTTTTTTTTAAGAAATATGAAAGTTTTAAAATCAATTAATGGTGAATATTTGAAAAAAAATCTCTTTGATTAAACTTGCTTAAATCTATTATTTTCAATTTATTAAAGGAAAAATATAAAATGTAATGCAACCTAAGATTTCTAACAGCAAAAATATGTCAAATGATATATTTTGGAGTTTTCTGTCCTATATTTCCAACTATGTTCTATAGGAGGGGAGTTTTTTACATATCATTTACTCCTCAATAAAGCTATGAAGGAAGGAAGGAAAAGGGAGGAACAAAGAAAAAAGAAACAAATTTAATAATTTGCATCATATGTATGCTTGTTTTTATATTTCTTATTAACGCAGTAACATTTTTATAATATAGAAGTTATCAATATGCAAATTTATTTTATATTTTAAGCAGAAGTTGTTCAAGAAAAAATGTTTTCCATTTTTTCCTTTTTATAAACAGAAGTTTCTACATTGAAATAAGCAAATAGAATTCCAATTTGCTTAATAATACACTAATATTAAGGTTTAAAATAAAGAGTCTATGCAAACAAATTCCAAAGATTTATTTCATCTCTGATCCTACTAAGGACATGCTTGGCCAAGATCTAAACACAATATTCTGTTTAGGTGATAACCCTGGCCAGTGGGAATGTACCACACCACACCATCCACACCCAGCCTGTGGGGAAGCAGTTTGACAGGGTGGACGATTTCTTCATTCCCACCACCACACTCCTCATCACCCACATAAGGTGAGTGACCGGATGAGCATCAAGTTTTAGATTTCTCTCTAATTTTGACAGAAAGTCATGGGGAAGCACCGGAAGAAAAATTCTGTTATACAGCAAATACACACATAAATGCACTTTGATTAACTTTGTTTCATCTGCTTGATGAACTTTTACTTATCAACATTAGTTATGAATTTTCTGTATTCTAATCCCTCATATATAGCAGAGAATTGAATTTATAAAGGTATGGTTGCATTTTTAAATCAGTTTTACATTTACTATTTTTTGCAAATTGTCTTTAAGTTCTGATTAGGTTTTTGCAAGATGCTAAAATTTGAACTTGGTTGAGTTCATTTCAGAGAAGGGAACCACTCTCAGCAAAATCCATTCAACTTATTATAATAACATTCTTGTATCATTTTGCCCATAAAGAAACAAATATAACATTGTATCAGGATGTATAGTAAGTTGAAATGAAATATTTAAGGTCTGCACTTTGAGAAAACATGCTTACTCATTCAGTCTCTCAGTGTATTCACAAGAAGTAAAAAAGTAAATACTTCTAATGATATCACTGTAGAGTATCACAGAAATGGTTTAAATGTTTAAAGTGGGAAACTTTGGATATTTACAATTTCTAAAACTACATATTTTATTGATTTATTGGAAATGTAAAGTATTGCTTAGCAATACTAATGAATCTGAACAAAACTAATATTGTATTATCTTTTTCAAGGGAATTTGGTTGAGGGGAGACTATATCACATATTTTATATGAGCCATTATTTGATCTTTGTGTATATTTGTTCCCCTTGAATTAAAGTGAAAATTATCTTGTCTAAAAGTTGGAGTTTAAGAATTCTGAAACAGTAAAAAATTCAACTCACAAAAATAAAAAGGGAAATTCATAAATAACAGTTGTGGCTCACAGTCAAGGTTTTATGTAGAAACTGTTCTTTGGGAAGCCAAGTATATGTTTAAAAGAGTTTAATATATTTGTCAAGTAATTGTTTATTATTTTCAGAATGCCTATTATGTCACTCAGCAATAAAGTGATTATAATATGCTTCACATTTTTTAACTGTTTTCATGGAAAATAAGTCAAACTCAATGAAAATTCAGCATATTTGAAAAGCATTTGCATAAACAAATAATCTTTAGGTCTGACTGCAAACACTGGAAGAGTTCAGAGACTGAAGAAATCAGTTTAGAAACTGAAAATGGTCCCAACTGCTGAGATACCTAAAAATATGTAATGTTTTCATCCTTATTTGATGAGGACAAAATTTTATTTAATTGACATTGAATGTTATGTTTAATAAACATCCGTTTGCTATCTTCAAGTTGCTGATAAATTTTTACTAGTAAATCATTTAATATGTAGCATTTACTTTTATTTATCTCATCCTATTCCCTATTATTATGTTTAATATACTTAATATAGCTTAGTATAGTTAATATATGTCTTATCAACTTGGCTTAATTTTTAAAGCACACTATTAATACAATTATTTGAGTCAAAATTCCTATCTGTAACACTACTATGGATAATAGTATAGCATTTGGGGTATTTTTTCCCTATAGCTACCAGAGTTAGGAGTTTAACTTTGTCTGGATGCAGTAAACACCATGTGTGGTTCTATGTTTGTTTGTATAATTGATATGCTGTCAGAACATATGTTTTTAGGGTCAGAATGATGACTACATAGCTGTAGTCAGAGCTAATAATTATTGGAAGATTATGCAAATAAGCTTAGCATGTGTAAAGCAAAAGTTTTTGGTTATTTCTATATTTTATAAGAAACACTGAAAAGTATTGCTTGAGGATATTTCTAAGTTCCTTTATTTCTTTTATACATATACAGTCAAATACATAGATATTTTGCCAATACTTGTAAGAATTCTAAATTAAATTATAGCAATTCTACCAGCATATGCATGCATACTTAGTTGTTCAGTTGTGTCCGACTCTTTGTGACCTCTGGGATGGTAGCCCACCAGAATCCTCTGTCCATGGGATTCTCCAGGCAAGAACATCAGAGTGGGTAGCCATCCCCTTCTTCAGGGGATCTTCATGACCCAGAGATCAAACCCAGGTCTCCTGCATTGCACGAGCCACCAGCTCCTGAGTCACCAGGAAGCTCCACCAATATATAGAGTTCCATTTTAAGGAATATGAATGATCATCATAATTCCTGTTACATTTTACAGTAATTATCACTATTACTAAAGTGAAAAGAAAGAGTAAAAATTAGCATGTATTTCCAAAAATAAACTGTTGAATATGTAAAGAATTTTTAACATAATGAGAATTTATTCCATATGAGGAGAACCTGAGGGATAAAGTCTTTTCTCCTAGCAATTCATGAAACATTTTATCCTATGCGAATGTGGCTTGTGTTATGAGATTCCTCTTTTATGAATTGTATTTTTCAGAATTTGAGACTATTTTGTGACTTTTGTATTTGGTGTAAATTCTAGGCCAGATAGAAGGTCTGACACATAATATGTATTTAGTTAATATTAGTTTTCTTCCTCTGACCCTTCATTGTTACCAAACCCAGGTCTGGTTGCTCACTACTCAAAATCCATTAAAGAAGCCAGATTGGTGGAAAGGAAAGTTTGCTTTATTTTGGATGCTGGCAGGCAACCAGGGGAGAGGGTGGATGCCTGTCCAAAGACCAATTCCCTTGCCCAAACTTGACAATCTAGGGGCAAGAGCTTTTATAGACAGAGAAAGGGGAGTACAAGAAGAAACAGCACCATCAGCACTGATAGTCATCTTGATATTGGTCATTGGTCGTCTAACCAGGGTCCTCTTGATTGTTTTGAAAACAGTTAGTCTTTAGTTCCAGGGTCATTTTGTTTCCATTTCTTTGAGGTCAGTTCTGGGAATCGTGGCAGCTCATATCATGGCTACTACAGTCTGGTGATTATGTTGTTAACTTCTTCCACCTGGTGGGAGTTTCAGTATCTATAAGACAGCTCACAGATATGGCTCCAAATATGATCTATAGCCTTTGAGGAGGGCTTCCTGCATAGCTCAGTTGGTAAAGAATCTGCCAGCAATGCTGGAGACCTGGGTTCATTTCCTGGGTCGGGAAGATCCCAAGGAGGGGGAAATGGCAAACCTCTCCAGTATTCTTGCCTGGAGAATCCCATGGACAGAGGAGCCTGGCAGGCTACAGTCCGTAGTGTTGCAAGAGTTGGATACGACTTAGCACTATCTTTCTTCTGAGGAGGCACTACAGGTCCTTGACTATGCTTAATAGGTAAACTATTATTTTTCGTTCTCCTTTGATGGTTTTCTTTGTTTCTGCTTTTTTCTCACTTCTCTGATTAAACTTATTTTTTGACTAAAGCTTTTCCACAGACAAAAGGCAGGCTGAGGACATGGGGACAAGGACCATAGGGTCCTGATCTGTTTCATTATCACACTAATTTGCTTTTTTCTCACATAGCTATTCTCTCATTTCAAATTATTTATACTCTGCGTGTCTGAAAGGCTTCTGGACAAGTGTCAGGATTTTATATCTGTTGTCGAAACCTGAACTGTGTTCACCAGTGTTAAATAGAAATGTGGAAACAAAGATTTGGGTGAAGTAAAAAAGGGTAGTTTTTATTGATTTGTCAGGCAAAGGAGGCCACAGCAGGCTAATGTCCTCAAGACTATGACCTGCCCTGGAGTGAGTAGTGAGGAGTTTTATAGTGTTTATGGTCCAGGATGTGATCAGCTTGTGAATAATTCCTATATTAGTTGGCATCAATGTGAAGTTTTAAGCATTGTCAACCTTCTGTTTTCAACCATTCTAGAGTCTATGTTCTTATGATCAGCAGTTTTCATCTGCTGGAGTCCATTTCCAATAAAACCAGCTTAGGAATGTGTATCAGGTCTTTATCTGTATCTTTCAAGAAACTGGGAGTTTGGTGATTCTGCCATGTGGCTAATTTATAGTCTAAATTATGTTTCCTGGCCCAAGAACTATTCTTTGTTTCTACATCTTCACATTTCCCCTTCTCTGCTGGTTCAGATGGTAAACAATCTGCCTGCAATGCCAGAGATCTCTTTTGGGAAGATTTCCTGGAGAAGGAAATGGCTACCCTCTCCAGAATGAATTCCATGGACAAAGGAGCCTGGCCGGCCCATCAATAGGGTCACAAAGAGTCTGACGTGACTGAGCAAGTAACACTAACTCTTGAGTCAGTGTTTAAAAGACAGAGACACAGGGACTTGGGCAAGGTTTTGTGTCCTTAGTCCTTCAAAACTTGAAGGCACTTAATTCATGTTTCTCAAAAGAATAGAAATAAAGAAGTAAGTAAGTATTACACTTGTTCCTAAATCCGACTACATAGTATTGAGGGAGGATGGTATTTCTTATGCACCGGATTTCTCAGCAGCTAACACAATATCTGACAGGTGGTGGGCACAGCATCAAGCACACAGGAATGGTTATGTGTGTGGAAGCAGTAAGTAGCAGTAAGAAGAACTTGTGTCTCTTGACAGATCCCAGCCTGATTGTCCCAGCAACACCATTTCCCACTGGCTATTGTGAATTTAGCTTAATCCCTTTTTTTCTAGGAACTGGGACAACATAATGTGTGAATATTAAGTTGCCCATAATAGAAATGTCAGAACTATTCATAATCTATACTGTAGCAAGGGCTGCTCTATGATTAGCTACAGTTTTGCTAAAAGTTTTTTGTTGTTGTTTTCTCTCTGCTTTGTTTCTTCTCTATTTTCTTTTTTTAATCTATAATTCTCAGGCTTCTTTCATCTGTAAAGTATATAAAAATCAAAGAACTTTAGAGAAAACAACTTCCTAATTCTATATTAAAAGATTGATACTTATAATCATGAAGTTTTAAAAAAAAAAAAAACTGACTCTTCACAAAATTTGGAAAGTCATTCATTTTTTAGGAAAATTTGAAGTTCTCAGCACTTTAAAAATTCTTCAGAGCCTGAAGTAGGTCTGTTTCCTAGTAGCCTGAGGAATTTGAATTTCAGGAGATTAATTTCCATTTTTATAAATGCCTGAGAATGAAATCTGGCACCACTCACTCATCGAATTCCCTAACTGAATTCCACGCCATTCTGAGTGACATTGCCCAGGCCATATACTATTACTTCTATTCATATATTACTCTATTTTTTTAATTTAATTTTATTTTTAAACTTTACATAATTGTATTAGTTTTGCCAAATATCAAAATGAATCCGCCACAGGTATACATGTGTTCCCCATCCTGAACCCTCCTCCCTCCTCCCTCCCCATTCCATCCCTCTGGGTCGTCCCAGTGCACCAGCCCCAAGCATCCAGTATCGTGCATCGAACCTGGACTGGCAACTCGTTTCATACATGATATTTTACATGTTTCAATGCCATTCTCCTAAATCGTCCCACCCTCTCCCTCTCTCACAGAGTCCATAAGACTGTTCTATACATCAGTGTCTCTTTTGCTGTCTCGTACACAGGGTTATTGTTACCATCTTTCTAAATTCCATATATATGCGTTAGTATACTGTATTGGTGCTTTTCTTTCTGGCTTACTTCACTCTGTAGAATAGGCTCCAGTTTCATCCACCTCATTAGAACTGATTCAAATGTATTCTTTTTAATGGCTGAGTAATACTCCATTGTGTATATGTACCACTGCTTTCTTATCCATTCATCTGCTGATGGACATCTAGGTTGCTTCCATGTCCTGGCTATTATAAACAGTGCTGCGATGAACATTGGGGTACACATGTCTCTTTCCCTTCTGGTTTCCTCAGTGTGTATGCCCAGCAGTGGGATTGCTGGATCATAAGGCAGTTCTATTTCCAGTTTTTTAAGGAATCTCCACACTGTTCTCCATAGTGGCTGTACTAGTTTGCATTCCCACCAACAGTGCAAGAGGGTTCCCTTTTCTCCACACCCTCTCCAGCATTTATTACTTGTAGACTTTTGGATGGCAGCCATTCTGACTGGTGTGAAATGGTACCTCATAGTGGTTTTGATTTGCATTTCTCTGATAATGAGTGATGTTGAGCATCTTTTCATGTGTTTGTTAGCCATCTGTATGTCTTCTTTGGAGAAATGTCTATTTAGTTCTTTGGCCCATTTTTGATTGGGTCATTTATTTTTCTGGAGTTGAGCTGTAGGAGTTGCTTGTATATTCTCGAGATTAGTTGTTTGTCAGTTGCTTCATTTGCTATTATCTTCTCCCATTCTGAAGGCTGTCTTTTCACCTTGCTAATAGTTTCCTTTGATGTGCAGAAGCTTTTAAGGTTAATTAGGTCCCATTTGTTTATTTTTGCTTTTATTTCCAATATTCTGGGAGGTGGGTCATAGAGGATCCTGCTGTGATGTATGTCAGAGTGTTTTGCCTATGTTCTCCTCTAGGAGTTTTATAGTTTCTGGTCTTACGTTGAGATCTTTAATCCATTTTGAGTTTATTTTTGTGTATGGTGTTAGAAAGTGTTCTAGTTTCATTCTTTTACAAGTGGTTGACCAGAGTTCCCAGCACCACTTGTTAAAGAGATTGTCTTTAATCCATTGTATATTCTTGCCTCCTTTGTCAAAGATAAGGTGTCCATATGTGCGTGGATTTATCTCTGGGCTTTCTATTTTGTTCCATTGATCTATATTCCTGTCTTTGTGCCAGTACCATACTGTCTTGATAATATTACTCTATAGCAGGAGAGCTTAGAAGTGGTTATTATTGAAAGTACCTTCTTTGGGTTTCATTTATCCATTCTTTCTCTATAAAAATCAAAAGATTAACCTGTGTCTGGACTAAACCAGACATACTGGTAATACAGTTGATTGAAATCAAAATGATCTCTAAACTGTTGTGTTCTGGCTAATGAACCAAGCTTGCATTCTTGTCTCTTTCTTGAATGTGAGTGCTTGTCCAGGAGATGGTGCAAAAAAACTCTAGAGAAGCATGCAGCCATTCTATATGCCTTGTATTTATTAGCTCTAGTTGTGAATATAGTTTGTTGAACTTAACTTCCTGAAAGATGAGAGAGGGTGGGTTACACTTCTGCCTCACCCAGTAAAGTAATTCCTAAGCTTCTGAAAGGGACTGATTAACACTTTTTGACTATAAGTTTACTTTTTAAAAAACTCCATAATAGATATTTGGTTAATCCATCTCCCAAATATTTAGAGAAAATATAAATTACTTGAAATTTAATTAATAAAACATGATTTTCTGATGTTTATTAAAATATGTTGATTTCAATTATTCCACAATGATGCCTTTTTGCTTTCAAGTAAGAATAAAATGGGTTTCCCTTGTAGCTCAGCTGGTAAAGAATCTGCCTGCAATGTGGGAGACCTGGGTTCGATCCCTGGGTTGGGAAGATCCCCTGGAGAAAGAAAAGACTACCCACTCCAGTTATCTGACCTGGAGAATTCCCATGGGCTGAAAGTCCATGGGGTTACAAAGAGTCAGACACAACTGAGTGATTTTCACTTACGAATAAAACATTTCATATCTCATGTTCTGTTACTTTTTTCAAAAATAGGTCCACTGAATATTCAACAAATGACATACTTTTCACATTAATAATTCATTGTGCATTTCAGTGAACTGGCAATGTATATTAAATAGGCATTCTTTTTTTAGACTGGCAGTTAATAGAAAATTTTCTTTAAAAACCTTAAATTTCAACAAGTCATTAACAAACCATTAATCATAGTTCTAAAGTTGAAAAGATTATATATTTCTAAGAAGTGTATTTTGTAATGACCTGAAAAATATAAATTTCTTACATGAGGAATTTCAATTTGAACTCAAAACAAATGTCCAGATAGATAAAAAATTAAAAGAGACTATTACATATGAAAATGTGTGTGCAATTCTCAGAAGATTCAATTATGTCTATTTAATGTCATAAAAATTGAAATTATAAAAAAAAATTGAAATTATAATTCATTATCTTTTTAATCAAAAGTGCTCTACAAATGTAAAGCAAATGTTTTATTATTTTACTCATAATTTTATCTAAAGAACTAAGTTATTATATCATTATATATATATATATTTGAATTGTATAGCTTACTACTTTTAATTTTTTATGATATGGCCAATGCATGGGAATTTAATAACTTTTGTTACCAATTTTTTAATTAGCAATAAATTAAAAAGTAATTTAAAAATAAATGTATTTTTTTTCAGAAGAATGGTTGTATTACAATGGCTGGGTTACACATCAAATCTCAGAGAGAATGGATATTTACATACGCGATTGTGTTTTATTCGGAGGGCCATTCTGGAGACAGAAAAGTTTAAATGTCAGTTTCCTGTTGTAGTATATGTAATTATTGCAACTTTCTGTGCAAATACTACTAGAATTTGTCTACATGGAATAAAAACAATAAATTTGACAGTAATTTATCATTTACCACATTTTAAAAAAATCTCTGAATGAAAACAGGGTAATGAGAATTGACATGATAGAAGGCAAAACTAATGAAGTGGCAGAGAGTCAGGCAATGAGTGAAGGAATATTTCCACTAGGTCTCCTATGAAAAATCTTAGATAATTCTTCCAAAACTGATCTTTTTTTTTTTTTTTGGTAGTAGATGGGAAGGTGAAAGTGATTGATACAAGAGGCCAGTGTAGTTCAGAGCAGAGGACTTTGATAAAGCTTAGTGCAAGACATTGAGAAGACCAGAAAGTAAAGCTACAACAAATACAGAAATTAGCAGAATTCTTTCTTAGAAGATTGAGTTGTCATGAATAAAAAAAGAATAAAGATTACTGCCAAAATATTTTTACTTAGATAGAAGGGCACAGCTAACATTTAGGCTACTTAGAGCTCTAAGTAGAAATTCTTAATATTTTCACTGACTAAAATAGTACTTTTGATACAATTGAAAACAGGTTTCAATTGATGAAAAAAGATGTATTTACAGTCTGACCCTCATAACATCTGCAAATCATACCTCTCTCATCTCTTGTCCTCTCTCAAACTGGAGGGCAGCTAGAGTTTAATCCCAACTGGCTCAAATAGGGCAATGTCAATTGGCACAGAGGATGCTTAGAGTAATACAAGAAATAAATCATTTCTGATTTATGTATCTACCCCAGAACTTGTTCTGTAAAAGTCAGAAAGGAAGATAGTAACTTAGGCAACACTATCGCTATTTAAGATGTTTTTAAAGTCTTGCCTGCGCTTGAAATCATCCCTCAATACCACCATTTGAATTTACTGCCTAGAATTTCAAACTACTTCTCCTGTTTGTTTGGATTACATTTCTCTAGAAATTTACCTATAAAGTACTCCTATTTCTTGAGAGGAAAATGGAGCAGTTTAGCGGAGATTGGGTTAGGGTTAGTCTTAGAATTAATGGATATGGTTGGAAGGTGTGTGTGAGTGTGTGTGTATTTCAATGAAGGATTACATGACAAACAATAAGATGAACAGAGTGTATCTGTGCATCACAGTGAGAGGTAGACCTTGAAAGCAACCAGAAAAAATCTGAAAATGACAGTCCCCAAAGTTTTGTCTTCCTCTGGACTTTACCTTCTAATGAAAGCAGACAAATAAATCTAAATTTCCTTGATACTCCTCACTTCCCTATCACATACCCCAGGGGTAAAACAGATTCCAGTGAATGTTTCAGCTTGGATAGAGAGTTCAGGAATCTTATGAAAGAGGACCTCAGGGAAGGCCCACTTTGTGTGGGCTGGAAAGGACAAAGGTGGCAACTGGAAATACTCTTTTAGGTCATTGAAAAGTTGAATGAGTGCTTGCAAAAATATGGCAGTGACAGTCTAAGGGCTTATCCAGAATCAGATCTGACATAATCTCTACACAGCCAATGTCTGTGTCTGCACTCAAGGAGCAGGCACCATTCTGGTAGTCTGGAGAGAGGTCTATAGCACTCTTTTTCTTTATAAATTATAGCAAGAAAATGATTACGAAAGATTGGTTTCGATATATGTTTCCTTAAAGCTTCTCCAAGGGAAAAATAAACATTCTGTGAAAGTTAAAGTATATCATTCTCCTCATATTTTATCAAATCTGTTAAAGCAAAATTATATATATATATATATATATATATATATATATATATATATTTGGCTGGCCATATATCAAGAGAACTCTATACTTGTGGCTTGATTCATGGACAGGACAGGTGTATGAAGATACAGTTTTAGCACTAAAATTGTCTGATTACATTGAAAGCCAGACACATCAGAAACTGAAAATATCAGTTGTTTCATGCCTTTTTAGGAAAAGCATACCATCAGGATGAGAGCAGCAGTTAAAATTGTTTCCAAAAATGGTTCCTAGATAATGATCTTGCAAAATCACAGTTCAGTGAGGTTCAATTTTTCTATTGCTCCCTTCCTTCTTGTATGCTAATTCCTCCCACAAACAGAAATAAACTAACAGAAAGTATTACAAATTTTCAGGAGCTGGAACTTTTTCTATCTAGCTCTGCTTTTACTGAATATCTGAAACACTTAGAAATCCTGAAATCATGACCTTTGCTTTCTCAGCTTCTCTGAGCTTCTTCTTCCTTCCTTGTCTGCTCTATGAAAACACAAACTCTAGACTGTCAGGACTTCTTGAATTCTTAGATTCTCAGGGCCTAGTGTACTCTCTTTGCCAAATAAAAAAAGGCAGACATAAATTGTTTATTAAACAAATATTTCCTTCAATACTACATATCCCAGGTGACTCAGTGGTAAAGAATCCACCTGCCAATGCAGGAGATGAGGGTTCAATCCCTGGGTAGGGGAGATCCCCTGGAGGAGGAAATAGCAGCCCGCTCTCGTATTCTCACTTGGGAAGTCCCATGGACAGCAGAGCCTGATGGGTTGCAGTTCCTGGGATCACGAGTCAGACACGACTGAGTGCACACACATACAATTTATTGTTGGCATATGCTCCAGGATTCTTAATTAGGGTTCAAAGTTTCTTCTACTCAAACATGTGATAACTTTCTTCACCTTATTTCTAAAGGAGTAAACACACTACTGGTTCACTGGATTTGGTTTTATTTTAAACAGTACTACCTACATTCTTCTGCATATTGGTAAACCCACACATGCAGTATAAAATGGCTAAGACAGAAAATTACTGAGTGCTTGCAGCTTAGTGTTGTGTGTGTTTTGTGTGTGTGTGTGTGTTCAGTTAGCTATCTGCATTATTTCTTGAGTGAGTTAATGTTGTCTGATCCCCTACTTGGTCTCTGCCCCATATTAACAGGCTCTATCTGAGTCTTATAAGGAAAGAGCCCAAGATAGATAAATCAAATAGACTGGCCCCTGTTTGACAGAATATTCACTTAGGTTACTATTCTTTATTAGTATATAATGTAATGTTTCGGAGAAGGCAATGGCACCCCACTCCAGTATTCTTGCCTGGAAAGTCCCATGGACAGAGGAGCCTGGTAGGCTGCAGTCCATGGGGTCGCTGAGAGTCAGATAAGACTAAAGGACTTCACTTTCACTTTTCACTTTCATGCGTTGGAGAAGAAAATGGCAACCCACTCCAGTGTTCTTTCCTGGAGAATCCAGGGACAGGGGAGCCTGGTGAGCTGCTGTCTATGGGGTCGCACAGAGTCGGACACGACTGAGAATCCCTTATAATATTTTTGTCATATGGTAAACAAGTGAAAGTGAAAGTTGCTCAGTGAATCCAACTCTTTACAATGCCATGGACTATACAGTCTATGGAATTCTCCAGGCCAGAATACTAGAGTGGGTAACTTTTCCCTTCTCCAGGGGATCTTCCCAACCCAGGGATCAAACTCAGGTCTCCCGTACTGCAGACGAATTCTTTACCAGCTGAGCCACAAGGGAACTCCAGGTTGGATTTAAAAGCAAGGTATATTTGAAATATACGTATTTCATTATTTTTAAAAAGGAAGTTTTGTACAGGTATTATTAGCAGACTCCAAGCTCTAGATTTTAATAAAGCCTCTGACTAGATTCATTCTAAAGCATTTTTTACTGAAGCAATCAATGGAGCACTAATAACATGTAATTTAGAAACACTCCACATCACAGATCTGCCTCTCAAGTTTTATTATGCAAAGTAAAATACCTCTTGCTTCTTCCCTCGGAGGTCCTTATGCTAACTCATCATCAAAGTGATCCGTAAAACACAGAGCAGTCCAGCTGCGGTGTATACATAGCACAATTCCACGTACTTTCCCCCTCTGTCCCATATGATTTGAGGGTTTGCTGGAAATGGTAAAACAAACTTACTTTACCCTAAACAAGTAAATAATAGACTGTCTAGATTTCTTGGGTTTCTTTGTTTAACAGTTAAAACAGACTCAGATAACACTTAAGATACATGAAGAAATACATCACAAGATATGATACAATGCAATACTTCACAAGATGAGGACAGAGCTCACCCTGAGAACTTAAGAAATGTCTTATATAAATCTAATGTGCACATTGCCAGGACTTATTTCATATGTAAATGCAATAGATTAGAAAATAATATTTTGAATGAAGCAAATAAAGCATTAACTAGTTCTTATAAAATGTGTATAGAAAACAATATTGAGGTTTTTAATTCTATTTTTAAAGGGATTTAGTATTTTCCTGTTGAAGCAAAATGATATATTTTACCATAGCATCTAATTTTATGAATTCATGAATTTTTACTTGAAGAAATATCTTTTTTAAATGTTAAAACTTTAAATATAAGTATATTAAAAAAAAAAACAAACTGCCTTTTGAATGAAAGACCCCAACTGTGGCTCAAAAAGCAATGCTATTAAATAAATAATTTTATCTTTAATAGCATATGCATAAATTAATGATAGCAGTCAGTAGAACATTTTAGAAAGCTTCTCAGAATGTTGCTAAAATGTTTATTTCATATATATATCATATTTTCTCTCTCTTTTTTTGCCATAGAAGAAAAATTATTTTAAATGTAAAATTAGTGGTAATGGTAGGTGTTCTGTAGAGGCACAACACTGGGCGCACTGATATTATCTTTACAATAATTTGAGGCTGTAAAAACTATTTACAAGAGTTTTTAACTATGTAAAAACTATTCCCTGTGAATTCACTTTAACATTTTGTACCCGTTTAGTTTTAAATCTGTAATTTAGCCTGTCTACGGTTACCTGTGTAGGAAGAAGAACTTGACTAATGAGTCAATCAAAGAATATATAGACCAATAGATTCTTTTTTTCTTTCAAATTAAAGATGCTCACTTGTTAACATTAACTTGTTATGTTATAGTGTTCTATTTCTTGCAAAAAAATCATTCAGCAAGATGTCAGTTTTTAAAGTTCTTTGAGATGTGATTCAAGCAAGAACTGAAGGACATGAAAAGGATGTCAGAAAGCCCTAAAATTTAACTATAACAAAAGAACCTACCAAATTAGTTGATGGAATAATTTTCTATTAAATCTAATCTGTCATCAGCCATGAGTAGACATATTCACATAACCAGGTGATAACATGAAGAATGGTAGGTCACAAACATCAAACGGCAAGGGTTTTATTCTTCAGTGTTTACATCATCGTGGTGTAGGGTATACAGGGCTCACAAGATGAATAAAATCAGCTTCAAGGGAAATAAAAATAATAGTTGCCTTAAGTGACTCTTAAAACTGTTTAGTACACCTAATATTTCTTCTGTATTTAGTTGAACTTTTTTCTATACTATGGAAACATTATCTTTTTTGCCTTTTTTATTTTGAGAGGGGAACAGGTAATGAAATATGTAGATTTTTATTTTATATTGACATCTGATTTTCAAGAAAAACAATATAAAATTTTAATAATTTAATTTTTTGCCATGATGTAGCAGCTTATTTTTATATTTATGTAATTTTTGAAATGTAAATATAGTTTTTAGTGTCTTTGTAACAAAAGGGAATCAGAGTTTGTGTATGCTATGAAAGTAGCTGCTGATTTATGTAACTAAGCCAAGAAAATGCTAAAAAATCTAGACTTTTTTCCTTAATAACATAAATCAAAATTATTCATCAATTTGAGTAAAAGGAAACATTGCTTTTGTTTAATTAATGTATATGTTATTTAAATCCTGCTTTAAAACTTTGTTGAATTTATATCAAATAAAATGTTTTTGAACTCTGAATAATTTTTAAATAAAGAAAATGGACAAGGATCATTTAATTGATACCTCAAAATAATTTGAACATAAATGATTAATTTATATAAAAATGATCTTGAGAAATGTTTAATAGATCAGAGATACATGTATCCTTGTTGTTGTTGTTCAGTTGCTAAGTGTCTTGTCTGACTCTGTACGCCATGGACTGCAGCACATGTATCTTAATATTGACTAAATATGCCTTCCTGATTTTGTGTAAACTTAATTTGCTTGTCATTTTTTAACATTAAAAAACCTCTACTTCCATCCAAACTTTCATTTACAATAAGAAGTAAAGAGATCTAATTCAAAAAGATTTGTTTGGACACAAATGACTTTTTAATAAACAGAAGTAGAGTGGACTATAAACCATTTGGCAACAGTCATTTGAAATATACAGGGTTTCCATAACTTAATATTTTATGTTTTTTGAATTAATAAATATGCTTCATGGATATCATCATTATCAGTGACCTCATGAAAGTAGTTACATTAACCTATTTAATATATTTTTTTTTCCTTTTGTAAGTTTCCTTCTTTATTTTTTTTAAATTTTATTTTGTTTTTAAACTTTACATAATTGTATTAGTTTTGCCAAATATCAAAATGAATCTGCCACAGGTTTACATGTGTTCCCCATCCTGAACCCTCCTCCCTCCTCCCTCCCCATTCCATCCCTCTGGGTTGTCCCAGTGCACCAGCCCCAAGCATCCAGTATCGTGCATCGAACCTGGACTGGCAACTCGTTTCATACATGATATTTTACATGTTTCAATGCCATTCTCCCAAATCGTCCCACCCTCTCCCTCTCTCACAGAGTCCATAAGACTGTTCTATACATCAGTGTCTCTTTTGCTGTCTCGTACACAGGGTTATTGTTACCATCTTTCTAAATTCCATATATATGCGTTAGTATACTGTATTGGTGTTTTTCTTTCTGGCTTACTTCACTCTGTAGAATAGGCTCCAGTTTCATCCACCTCATTAGAACTGATTCAAATGTATTCTTTTTAATGGCTGAGTAATACTCCATTGTGTATATGTACCACTGCTTTCTTATCCATTCATCTGCTGATGGACATTGCTTCCATCTCCTGGCGATTATAAACAGTGCTGCGATGAACATTGGGGTACACGTGTCTCTTTCCCTTCTGGTTTCCTCAGTGTGTATGCCCAGCAGTGGCATTGCTGGATCATAAGGCAGTTCTATTTCCAGTTTTTTAAGGAAACTCCACACTGTTCTCCATAGTGGCTGTACTAGTTTGCATTCCCACCAACAGTGTAAGAGGGTTCCCTTTTCTCCACACCCTCTCCAGCATTTATTACTTGTAGACTTTTGGATCGCAGCCATTCTGACTGGTGTGAAATATTTTTTATTTCCTGATTCCAATCTGTGCCTTACCAACATGAAATTAAGATATGTTGATAATCCTTTTGGTATACTTCTTCTATCCCTTATCTAATTTCAAAGTGATCCATTTTTACCATCTTTTTAAATTTGAAAACACTTTTGGAACCACTATAGCATTTGGATTTATAGGAAAGAGATAAATTATATTTATTCTGATTCATAAAGCCATTATTAAAATTGTAAATTCATCAGACAGTTTTTGTTACTGTATTTATACAAGTGAAATACAAAATATCTTAATTTTTTATATAAGTCTTTGAGGTAAATAGCTTAAAGATATTCAGGCTTTTTATTATGATAAACTCCAGATGATTTCCTAAGGCACGCACTGAAATGAATTCAAATTTTAGCAAGAAATAAAGGAACAACAATGTTAAAGAAAAGTGGACCAGACATTTGAGAAATTTTCTGGAAATGCAGGAAACCCACTACCATTTATTTATGTTGTTTAACAGTTTCATTAGTAATGTCTAACTTTCCTATTGTCCTATGTACAATAATCATTTAAAGTGGTTCCTTATAATTTTTTTAAATTTTAATATAGAATTTACAGTATAATTTTCTGGATTTGGCTGAGTTGCTGCACATGTACACCTCCTCAGGTTGTATGGCTTAGGTGTAGTTTTGTTCTTATTACTGTCAGTCAGTCAGTCAGTTCAGTCGCTCAGTCATGTCTGACTCTTTGCGACCCCATGAATCGCAGCATGCCAGGCCTCCCTGTCCATCACCAACTCCCAGAGTTCACTCAGACTCACGTCCATGGAGTCAGTGATGCCATCCAGCCATCTCATCCTCTGTCATCCCCTTCTCCTTCTGCCCCCAATCCCTCCCAGCATCAGAGTCTTTTCCAATGAGTCAACTCTTCACATGAGGTGGCCAAAGTACTGGAGTTTCAGCTTTAGCATCATTCCTTCCAAAGAAATCCCAGGGCTGATCTCCTTCAGAATGGACTGGCTGGATCTCCATGCAGTCCAAGGGACTCTCAAGAGTCTTCTCCAACACCACAGTCCAAAAGCATCAATTCTTTGGTGCTCAGCCTTCTTCACAGTCCAACTCTCACATCCATACATGACCACAGGAAAAACCATAGCCTTGACTAGACTGAACTTTGTTGGCAAAGTAATGTCTCTGCTTTTGAATATGCTATCTAGGTTGGTCATAACTTTCCTTCCAAGGAGTAAACGTCTTTGAATTTCATGGCTGCTGTCACTATCTGCAGTGATTTTGGAGCCCCCCAAAATAAAGTCTGACACTGTTTCCCCATCTATTTCCCATTAAGTGATGGGACCGGATGCCATGATCTTCATTTTCTAAATGTTGAGCTTTAAGCCAACTTTTTCACTCTCCACTTTCACTTTCATCAAGAGGCTTTTTAGTTCCTCTTCACTTTCTGCCATAAGGGTGGTGTCATCTGCATATCTGAGGTTATTGATAATTCTCCCAGCAATCTTGATTCCAGCTTGTATTTCTTCCAGCCCAGCGTTTCTCATGATGTACTCTGCGTATAAGTTAAATAAGCAGGGTCACAATATACAGCCTTGACAAACTCCTTTTCCTATTGGGAACCAGTTCTAACTGTTGCTTCCTGACCTGCATACAGGTTTCTCAAGAGGCAGATCAGGTGGTCTGGTATTCCCATCTCTTTCAGAATTTTCCACAGTTTATTGTGATCCACACAGTCAAAGGCTTTGTCATAGTCAATAAAGCAGAAATAGATGTTTTTCTGGAACTCTCTTGCTTTTTCGATGATCCAGCAGATGTTAGCAATTTGATCTCTGGTTCCTTTGCCTTTTCTAAAACCAGCTTGAACATCAGGAAGTTCACGGTTCACATATTGCTGAAGCCTGGCTTGGAGAATTTTGAGCATTACTTTACTAGCGTGTGAGATGAGTGCAATTGTGCAGTAGTTTGAGCATTCTTTGGCATTGCCTTTCTTTGGGATTGGAATGAAAACTGACCTTTTCCAGTCCTGTGGCCACTGCTGAGCATTCCAAATTTGCTGGCATATTGAGTGCAGCACTTTCACAGCATCATCTTTGAAGATTTGAAATAGTTTAACTGGAATTCCATCACCTCCACTAGCTTTGTTCGTAGTGATGCTTTCTAAGGCCCGCTTGACTTCACATTCCAGGATGTCTGGCTCTAGGTCAGTGATCACACCATCGTGATTATCTGGGTCGTGAAGATCTTTTTTGTATAGTTCTTCTGTGTATTCTTGCCACCTCTTCTTAATATCTTCTGCTTCTGTTAGGTCCGTATCATTTCTGTCCTTTATTGTGCCCATCTTTGCATGAAATGTTCCTTTGATATCTCTGATTTTCCTGAAGAGATCTCTAGTCTTTCCCATTCTTTTGTTTTCCTCTATTTCTTTGCATTGATCACTGAGGAAGGCTTTCTTATCTCTTCTTGCTATTCTCTGGAACTCTGCATTCAAATGCTTTTATCTTTCCTTTTCTCCTTTGCTTTTTGCTTCTCTTCTTTTCACAGCTATTTGTAAGGCCTCCCCAGACAGCCATTTTGCTTTTTTGCATTTCTTTTCCATGGGGATGGTCTTGATCACTGTCTCCTGTACAATGTCACAAACCTCCGTCCATAGTTCATCAGCACTCTATCTATCAGATCTAGGCCCTTAAATCTATTTCTCACTTCCACTGTATAATCTTAAGGGATTTGATTTAGGTCATACCTGAATGGTCTAGTGGTTTTCCCTACTTTCTTCAATTTAAGTCTGAATTTGGCAATAAGGAGTTCATGATCTGAGCCACAGTCAGCTCCTGGTCTTGTTTTTGTTGACTGTATTGTCTAATATCTTAATAGTAATTAACAAATGCTGAGCACTTACTATAAACCAGACAATGAAGTAAGAATTTTTAGGCACTCCCTCATTTAAAACTAGCAGCTCCATAAACTTTTATCCCTGTTCTACATATTGTGAATCACTTAACTAATAAGTGTTGGAACCAGCTATAAACTCTGTTCTGTCTAAATTCAGTGCCTTAGCACTCAATACATTATAGAACTCAAGTCCTTTATTCACTTTCCGAGTAAAATCTAGCTAACGTGCTCTGCAAACTATCCTAATGTCACCTATAAAACATCCCTGTCTCTCAGTTCTGTGTACCTCTGCTACAACAAAACTTCTGCACAGACCCTGCACTTGTTTTTTATTCTTTGCTCTTGTCTAAAATTGTAATATCTTTTTACTAACATGTTCTTCTGTCTCTAGACCCAGGCCTAAGTTGATCCTTCTCATGTTGCTAACAAAATTACTACTCCTTTACTATTTCTCCATATTTACTTTCTCCATACTTTAATTCACCAGAGAACTACTAGACTCTTTTTCCTAACTTTAGAGCTCTGGTGATACAACTCTGCATTGGAAGGAAAATGCAACCTTAACATATTTTCTATTGCATATAGTTTAAGTCCAAAGCATATTGAAGCCAGACTTCCCTGGTAGTCCAGTGGTTAAGATTTCATGCTTCCTCTGCAGAGGGCACTATCTTAGAATGTAAGACATTATAGTACTTAGGGTTTGCTCCCGGTCAGGGAAGTTCTACATGCCACAGGGTGTAGCCAATGATAATAATAACAACAATAATGAACAATGTTGAATCTATTGCCTTCAGCAGGCCTTACTCCTAAGACTGATCGGCACACATACTATGGTCCAGTTAAGGGAACCTGAGTAGCCCCTATCCAGACTAACAATTTTTCAATTTTAGATGGGGTGAAAGTGAGAGAAATTTAGTAGAAAACATAATTCGAGTGTTTCTCTTTTTCCCAGGATCGTGATATATGGTGGAATTCCCTCTCATGATTCGCAGTTAGCCCCACCATCATTGAGGGTAAATAACTCACATGCTCATAACCATTCTGCAACCATTCTCACTTTCACATCCAGTATAATGTTTAATTAATTACATAAGATATTCAATACTTTATTATAAAATAGGCTTTGTGTTAGATGATTTTGCCCAACTGTGGTCATTCTGAATCCTTTTAAGTTCAGCTAGCTCAGACAGTAAAGAATCTTCCTGCAATGAGAAGACTTGGGTTCTATCTCTTGGTTAAGAAGATCCCCAGGAGAAGGGAATGGCTACCGACTCCAATATTCTTGCCTGGGGAATCTTGCCTGGATGACGGTGAACAGAGGAGCCTTGTGGCCCACAGCCCATGAGATCATAAAGAGTAGGACATGATAAGCAACTAACACTTTCCTTCTCACAGATTAAGCTATACTTTTTGGTAGGTTAGGGCTATTCAATTCATTTTGACTTGTGGTATTTACTTCCATAACCACATTGTAAGTTAAAAGAATCTGTATTTATAGTTTCCATGTAACTATTTGTGTTGTCTAAAATGCTCTTTCTGATCCTGATTTGGATCCTCTTAATTTATATCAGTCTCCTGGCCAAACTCAAACACTCTCTAATTCATGCAAATTTTTAAATTCCTTTGTCATTTATGATGGCGTTCTCCTCAAAATTTATATCTTGTTTTTTTTCGCCCCATGGTGGCATTTGTTTTTATTAGAATACCCCATATGGTAAGAGCTTTCCTAAGCCAGCACAGAGACTGGGTAGCCTCCTAGGGTCCCACAGCTTTCATCTTATCTTCCACTCTCTTTTGAGACTGGAGGGCAGGGGATGGGGATGGTGTCAGGCAGTCTCCAAAGTGCCTGCTCCTGGACCCCCGAGAGAGTTCACATTGCCAGCAACATACCCCAGGACACATCAGTGGTATACCAAAGGGCCTAAGGATCAAGGTAGTTTTTGAAGGCATTCCTGTTTGTACGGCTTCATGATGGAACCAAGGAGGCTCTCACAGACTCCCACATGATCCTTCACTCTGGTTGAGAGCAGGCAGGACCAGGAGAAGGTGGCCAAGGGTTAAGGGAGAAGAGACGGCATTGAGATACCCTTGGGAGTCTGGAAAGCACCTGGATTTCTGGGGAAGGGAGAACCATGCAAGCCCTACTCAGTTCTATTTTTTGGTTTGGGGGATGTCATATTTCCTTTTGCTGGAGTACCATGACTGCAGGGGGATGCCCATTGAAGGGAGAGTCATGACCCGGAAAGCTATGCAGTCCAGGAAAAGGCGGGGGGGTGGGAATCTACAATTCAACTATGCTGAGCCAGGATTCCTCCCCATTCAGGTGCACTGGTAAAGTCCATCAGTATGGGCCTATCCTCTTGGGCCAGGTAAGGAATAATAGTTGCTGAGGTGAAGCTGAAATAACCAGCCTGGAGAGGATGTAAGGCCACGATGTGAGAGACATTGTTAGCAGGAGTAACCCGGTCCCATTTAATGTTGATTATTCCCAAGACAATGCTGAAGTCTTCTGGAAGGAAGGAATCATCAAGCCAGTCCACGTCTCACGTAGCACTTGAGCCAACACTGTAGATATTGTTCTGAAAGGTCAGGTCTCCCCTTCCACAGCGCATCTGTTCAACAGTGATTTCGAGGCCAAAGCCTGGCTACTTTGTCTGCTTGTGTGATGGCAAATAGAATGAACACCACAAACTCCAGCAGCCTCAGCATGCACACTGTATCCCCAATCCCTCGAGACTTTTGGAAGCTGCCAAAATCACAAGCAGAAGGTACTTCCTGTTAAGGCATTCAGCCTCACAGCAAGTTTATTTATTTATTTCATGAGGTTGTATTAAGCTTCAACTATTCACAAGATAGACACTATGCTATGTTCCAATAGGAAACTGAGGCTAGATTTTGTTTCATTTAAACATATGTATGGAACTAGAGTTAATAAAAGTTACATTGTCTTAAAAATTTTATTGGAATGTAGTTGATTTATGATGCTTTGTTAGTTTCAGGTGTACAGAGTGTGATTCAGTTATACATATACATGTATCAAATCATTTTCAGATTTTCTCTATATAAGGTATCACCAAATATGAGTAGGTTTCTCAGTGCTATAGAGTAGATCCTTGTTAATTATCTATTTTTATATAGTAGTGTGTGTATGTTCATTCCAAGCTCCTCCTTTCCCCATGTTTCCCCTTTGGTAACCATATAAATATTTTTTTTCCAAATCTGTGATTCTGTTTCTGCTTTGTAAATATGCTTATGTATTATATTTTTAATTGTTTTTAAAAAGAACTCATACTTTGAAACTGTAAGAACATAGATTCAAATTTAGTGAATCACACTTACTGCAGAGTGATTCTAAGCACATTAGTTTGCTAGAGGCTCTTCTCTTCCTGCCTTCGTATTAGGTTTCAATGTTGCATAAGTTTTTTCACTTTCTAACTGGTGAGGTGAAGCACCTGACAGAGGCTTAGACCAAAAGATTCCCAGATTCTCTCTGGCCACAATATTTAATTCAAACATGGGCATGTAACCCACTCAGAATCCATCATTTTTGCTGGGGCTTTTGAGAAAGAGACTTCTGGTTTTTGTGTACATTTGTCTAGAGGATCTAGAGCTACAATAGCTATTATTACACCACATGAAGCTTAGACCTGAAACCAAGAGAGAAGATGCAAAACCAATAGATTAAGGGGAAAAAATGAGTTATGATTACATTCAGTTCAGTTCAGTTGCTCAGTCGTGTCTGACTATTTGCAACCCCATGAATTACATCACGCCAGGCCTCCCTCTCCATCACCATCTCCCAGAGTTCACTCAGACTCACTTCCATCGAGTCGGTGATGCCATCCAGCCATCTCATCCTCTGTCGTCCCTTTCTCATCCTGCCCCCAATCCCTCCCAGTATCAGAGTCTTTTCCAATGAGTCAACTCTTCGCATGAGGTGGCCAAAGTACTGGAGTTTCAGCTTTAGCATCATTCCTTCCAAAAAAATCCCAGGGCTGATCTCCTTCAGAATGGACTGGTTGGATCTCATTGCAGTCCAAGGGTCTCTCAAGAGTCTTCTCCAACACCACAGTTCAAAAGCATCAATTCTTTGGCGCTCAGCCTTCTTCACAGTCCAACTCTCACATCCATACATGACCACAGGAAAAACCATAGCCTTGACTAGACGGACCTTTGTTGGCAAAGTAATGTCTCTGCTTTTCAATATGCTATTTAGTTTGGTCATAACTTTCCTTCCAAGGAGTAAGCGTCTTTTAATTCCATGGCTGCAATCACCATCTGCAGTGATTTTGGAGCCCCCCAAAATAAAGTCTGACACTGTTTCCACTGTTTCCCCATCTATTTCCCATGAAGTGATGGGACCAGATGCCATGATCTTCGTTTTCTGAATGTTGAGCTTTAAGCCAACTTTTTCACTCTCCCCTTTCACTCTCATTAAGAGGCTTTTTAGTTCCTCTTCACTTTCTGCCATAAGGGTGGTATCATCTGCATATCGGAAGTTACTGATATTTCTCCCAGCAACCTTGATTCCAGCTTGTGCTTCTTCCAGTCCAGCGTTTCTCATGATGTACTCTGCATATAAGTTAAATAAGCAGGGTGACAATATACAGCCTTGACATACTTCTTTTCCTGTTTGGAACCAGTCTGTTGTTCCATGTCCAGTTCTAACTGTTGCTTCCTGACCTGCATATAGGTTTCTCAAGAGGCAGGTCAAGTGGTCTGGTATTCCCATCTCTTTCAGAATTTTCCACAGTTTATTGTGATCCACACAGTCAAAGGCTTTGGCATAGTCAATAAAGCAGAAATAGATGTTTTTCTGGAACTTTTGCTTTTTCCATGATGTTGGCAATTCGATCTGTGGTTCCTCTGCCTTTTCTAAAACCAGCTTGAACATCTGGAAGTTCATGGTTCACGTATTGCTGAAGCCTGGCTTGGAGAATTTTGAGCATTACTTTACTAGCATGTGAGATCAGTGATTACATTTCTGTAGAGCAAATTTCCGCTATATTTGAGCTCGTTCCAGAATTTCCTCTATGAGAGCGCTCCTTTTTTTTTTTTTTCATATAAAATATTTGTATTGGATATCCTATTATTTAAAAATGAAAGTCTAATATTGAGTTTCCTTATGTGTTCTTGCCTGGAGAATACTAGGGACGGGGGGGCCTGGTGGGCTGCCGTTTCTGGAGTCGCGCAGAGTCGAACACGACTGAAGTGACTTAGCATAGCATATGTCTAAAATACACATATTACCTGCTTCACACTATTTTGTTGATTGTAGGATTTTATGTAGTTCCTGGTACATAGTAAGTGATAAACAAATGCTGTTTCTTTTTCCCTTGGGATGATGATTTTTTTTTTTTTTTTTTGGTCATATTGTCTCCTAAAGTAGTTACCTTAATGAATACTTGGTAAATATTTGTTGTTAAAAAATGCTGCACTTAGTAATGTTTCTCTGGCATGGTGATTCCTCATAAAAGAAAAAATATGCCCAGTTTGTAGCTTGCTGAAAACTTCCCCATGGCCTTAGGTGCTGTGGAGGAAGAGAGTAAACACTTATCAGTTACTTGTGTAACATTGTATGGAGACAGATCAGTTGAAGATTTTTTGATTACTTGAGTCAGCTCAAGGGTAACACCAAATCTATAAGACTGCCATCTAAGAATTTTTCTGAGTTCCTTAGATTATGGCACTTATAAATAGGGCAATTCACTTATTCAGTCTGGGCATCCATCTCTACAGCTTGCACAAATCCTCATCTTCTCTAAGTGCTAAGAAGAGAAAACTCACTAGGACCTTTCTTAAAGGGAAGGCTTTATGTCATTTAGGATTTGACTAAAACACGTGATTGAAGAAACCTTCAATGCAGGACCTGCTGTCATTCTTCTAAGGTCTAAAGAATCTTTTTTTGTTTTCTTCTCTCTCAGGTAGATTTCATTATAAATCTCCTAGATTGTTTGTTTGAGATTTATGTCTTTCATGCCATTCTGAAAATGCTTTAGAGACATTTACTCAATAAATATTTTGGTTCAAAGTGTGCATATTGGAGTTGATATTTCACTAGAAATATCATTAATTAGAAATATTTCATTGATATTTCATTAGATTCCTCAGTTTTAATTTAGCATCAATGTAGTGTACAGCAAGGTTGAATAACTGATAAGATTTATAAGTAAATTAGAACGCTACCTACTCCGTGACTAATATTTTTCAAAAAAGAGTAATTCTTTTTTTTTAAATGAAATTTATCAAATTGTAACACAATGAAGAACAAAGTCATCTGCAGTTGACATTTAGTATATTTAGTAATTGACTTATAAAACTCAGGAAGCCTTGTTTATTTGTTTATTTTAATATTGGTCCTGTAGAGAGAGTAAATTGGAGAAGGAAATGGCAACCCACTCCAGTGTTCTTGCCTGGAGAATCCCAGGGACGGCGGAGCCTGGTAGCTGCCGTCTCTGGGGTCGCACAGGGTCGGACACGACTGAAGCGACTTAGTAGCAGCAGCAGCAGAGAGAGTAAATCATACTCTTTAGCAAACAGGAAATAGAGGCTCAAAACCAAGAATAGTTTGTTGGTTTTTGTTTTTGTTTTTTTCTCTTGTCAGTCATGAGCAATGATGCTTTAGACAACTGCTGTGAGCTCTGTTGAGAGTCTTATCTTTGGCCAAAAAAATTTAGAGGAAAACCATTCTGTAACAAAGATCACATGGAAGAATTCTCGATAAATACTTGTCAAATGGATTACTGGGGCATTTTTGAAATGTTACTATCAAAGTAATCAAGATAAATCTGCATGCTTATTATGTAATGACTACCAAGCAGACAAAGGCTTGAACATTCTCAAAATGTATTCCTCAGTTGACTAGGAATATCAGTATGTCCCCCAAACAAGTTAAAAAAAGGAAGCTCTCACAGTTTTTTTTGTTAGGATAAATATGCACCACTGTAAATGTCAATCCTATTGTGTAAGACATCTCAGACCCTTTAAAGTAAAACACTATCAGTGGTTGAAATCACAGACATGATAGAGACCTTCATTTCCTCAAGGCTGAAAGGAAAAATGTGGTAAAGGCAACAACCTACAAAATAAGAAGACATCAAGCTATGACATCTGGCAGGTCCTGAAGGAGGTCAGTATTTTGAACAGAATGAACAAATCACCAGCATAGAAGGACGTTCATTAGAAAACTCAGAACAGCTTGAGGAAAACAAGACAGAACCCATTCTGTTTGTAAATGAGATTGTCAGAGACTTTCTGTGGGTGGAAGGAGAAACAAAACAAATACATTATCAAGAAACCCAGATATGCAATCACTCTTGCTGTGTTCTCTGCAGAACAATGGAAGGAACAAAGATCTGTATGTTGGTGAATTCCTTGCAGAGTCAGTAATGACATGCTCATTTGCAGTGTGTTCTCTGGAACACTTAGCTGTTCTTTTTGCTACTTAAAAAGGAAAAAATAAAATAAAAAGTAGCCTTGTCATTGTGAGATGACATGCTGAGTCACCTTATTCTTTGCCAAGACAAATAATATGAGCAGATATTGTACTGTTTGGCATTATCTGTATCTGTCAGGACCTGCAGCTTCTGAAAATGGCAATAATCCATCTTTAATCACTTGTAGAACATATGTCAGAATCAACTCATTCTGGCTATTGCTTTGAGAACTTTCCTGACACAATTCTTAGATGCACAAAAGGATAGCTCTACAACTCAGTGCATGTCTAAATTAATTTTTGATTAATACAAACTTGAAAGTGTCAATTGGTTTCAATTACCCTGTGTGTACATATATTTTACATAGCTCAGCTGTGTGTGCATTAAATAATCAAGGCTTCTGTTAAGCAGATGTACGTAGGTTGTCACATGTTCTAATGGATTGGGGCCTCTGTGCTATCAGTTTTCATATAGTTTTTAAATCACTTCACAAATAATTGATCTTTATTAAACATTTAATTTTGCAAGGCAATGCTTCATCCTTTGTATGCTTTCTCAATGTTATGCTGCTATTAAATTTTGGAACTAGGTTGCGTATGGACACAGTATTGTTTGAATGCTGAGTCTGAGTAGTTTTGAACACTTGGTTCTGCTGGCTGATGACACTCCATGCCCCGTATCCACCCACTCCCCCAACACACATATATACACACTGACCTCTATTTACAATTTGCCTTTACTTACTACTAATCTCTTCTTGTTCCATTTTATGAAGAGATGCTGAACTGTTATTTGTATTTTAGATACATTTCTGATACTTGTTTTATGGGACATTTTTGTAGACATGTTCTTTGTTAATCTATTTAAAAAATAGCACATTATAATATAGGGAGAAAGAAAACAAATACATTATCAAGTTATCCAGATATGTAATCACTCTTGGTGTGTTCTCTGCAAAATAAAAAAGAGGGGATTTTGAATCAATTAATTGAATTATACTTAATCAACTAAGTTATGTTGATTATAATGTGTGTTTAATGCTTAAATCACTTCCAGTAGAAAACAAGCTTGCTCATTCCCCATTTTCATCATCATTTGAGAGATTCCTTCATAGCTGCCAGTCTGTTAAATACTCTGTGATCAATAATATTTGTCCTCACTATGAAATGTTACTGGCATAAGCCTTAGAAAGGATACATTTCAAGTATGAGAGAAAGGAATTACTACAACAAAACAGATTTTTGTTTCTAATCTATTGTATCAGAGTAGACTGCTTATCTCTTTCAAAGCATTGCTTTCTATATGATAATTAACTATTCTGTAAAAAATTCAAGCATCTGGAGTATAGTAGTTAATTCATAATGTAGATCCATCAATTTAATTTTACTTTTGAAACTTAGTCCAGTAATGATATATTTTAATTCAATTCAATTATCTTTTGTTCATTTACATTTATGAATTGCAGAACTGAAAAATAACCCCTGGTTTGTGTTACACATTTATGAATTTTCTTCATAGGACTTTGTAAAAGTATCATTCTATGGCTAGATACAATGCTAACGGGGCAGCCTATTTTCTTTATCATCAGCAAGAAATAAAAGGGCAATTAGAAGGCTCCATATGAAAGATTTTAAAGTATTTTTTTGAATTGTATATTCATTTTCACCACCAATGCAGTCGGTGCAATGAGCTGCTCACTTATTTCAAAGTTACGGTTTTTATTTTCTCTCTAGTACATTATGAACATAAGAGATTAAAAATAATAATAAGTAGAGACTTTGGCCCACTTAAAGACAGATGTGAAAAAGCTCAGAGATTTCTAGGCAGGAAATTACCTCAAATACCTTGACATTATCCCACTTTTATAAACAGCTATTTGAGTTAAATTCCCTTACATCTACAGACCTCTACCAACATTTTTCTGCACCTTCCTTGCCTCTAATGAAACTCTATTCTCATTATTGAGGCAATGTTTGCACATGAGCCTGGCATTCTCATTCTGAGCAGCCTTGATGTGCTAGGGCCTTGGACGGAGCTATTTGCCTTCACTATCATGGGTCCTAAATCAACATGAGAAAAAAAAAAAAAGAAGCCCCCCATTTAGCAATGTATAATCCTCCATCTCAATTCCATCCCTTTAAGCTTGTTTTATTTGTTGTTATTTCACAGCATTTAAGCTCAGCCTGAGCAATAATTCCTCTGGAGGCCAAATCTTGCAGTGATTTCTGCTTCCACGTGGACAGCTCACCCTCCATGTCACTCCCCAGTTTCACAAGACCAACACAAGCTCTAAATTCTGCTTTCAAAAATATATATTCTTATTTGTCTAATTGTCTCAATTACTATATTGCATTTAGAACCAAGTTAATTGCTTCCAAGGTAGTAATAATCCTCATTAACTTTAAAAGAAATTATCATTGGATTATGTCCATTTGTGATCTAGTTCTTCTCAATTTTTTTCTTTTCATCCTTGCTAGCTGCTACTTCCTAATATTCATCTTGTGCTTTAGACACTCTGCTCACTAGCTTCACTACTGTATTAGACTTTCTTATGTGTCACTGTCTTACACCTAATCTCCTCTGTTAAATTTATTCCAGCCGCTCAAAATTATACTTTCATAGAATTCCATGAAAGTTTTACCATGGCAGAAGTGAGTTTTCAAAAATTATTTGTTCACATATTTGTCTTCACCATAGGAGTCAGGTCCTGAGTAGCAGAATCATTGTCTGTTATTGTATTCCTACTCCAATATTTAGCTCATTGCCTGGCACATGGTGCCAATTCAGAATGCTCAGTAAGGGAAGGAGTGAATGTAATTAATAGAAGTTATTTGAAACTATTTCAGGAACTTTCTGCTGCAAGACTGAAATTACTCAGGAAAAGCTTTTATTTTATTTCTGTCTCAAGAAAGAGTTAATCCTTCTAATTATTAAGAAAGGGTAAAATGTCCCAATTCTTTGTCAGGCTCAATCTGATCATCTGTAGGCAAAGATAGGCTGAGATGGACAGAGTTGATAGAGAAAACTTTAACACATATGTTTTAATGAGGACTGACCCTCAAGTCTTCCAAGCCTAGTAAAATAGTTTAATATATAAACATAGTCTGATGCATTATGATAAGTGCTAAAATAGATGTAGCATCAAGACATTTCTAAGAGAAAGATAGGATGCAACCATTTTGGAGAAGTCAGGGAAGAAGTAGCAGTAGTAGTAATGTGTACAGCGGATTTTGAAGAAATACCAGAATGGAGAGCTTGTGACATGAAAATGCTGGTGGATAGTTTGCCCAGAAAATTGAACATGAGCTCACCCCTTCTCTAGGAACCATTAAAAAATGCTTAGTTTCTGACACTAGACAAGCAGACAATAGCCAAAATCACCTAAAGACTTGGAAGAATGTGGGAAAGAATACAGATCCCTTGAGAATGAAAACCAGAAACAGAAGAAAAGACTTTTCTAGATCTTTATCATATGTAAAGGGATATCACCAGCAATTTCATGTTCTTATGGGGACCTGAGAGCTGGTAGAACTGCCGTTCCAACAAGGAGCATTCTGCTGTGTGTCCTCTGTATCAAGTTTTGACCCTATACAGATGTGTTCTTAAGCCTTTGCCTTCCTTTGACATATAAACATCTTTTCGTTTGTATTTGTTGTAGAATTTCTCTTACTCATGATTACCTTGAGACCATACCAAAAAGTTGAATCTTAATAAATTGTCAGCCAAACAAGGGGAGATTTCTAAGGGAGGTTGTTATAGATAGATGAAAGAGCATGTGCGGAAGCACATGTACATGACAAAACATGGAAGGCCTATTTTACATTCAGAAAATAAAACAAACTTTAAAAAGCTTTCCTGACTCCTTTGAGAAAGTCCAGTTTTTTTCTGTATGAAAAGTGAAAGTGAAGTCACTCAGTCATGTCTGACTCTGCAACCCCAAGGAGAGTGTAGCCTACCAGGCTCCTCCATCCATGGGATTTTCCAGGCAAGAATACTGGAGTGGGTTGCCATTTACTTCTCCAGGAGATCTTTCCAACCCAGGGATTTAACCCGGGTCTCCCACATTGTAGGCAGACACTTTACCATCTGAGCCACCAGGGAGGTCATTAGGCTCACACATGCACCATGATCAGAAATACACCATGGACAAATAGACACCATGAACAGATAGGCACCATGGACAAACAGACACAAAGGATAGGCATAGGCACAATGGATGGACATAAACACCATAGACACAATGGATAGACAGAGAGATCACAATCAGATGTATATCATGGGCAGATAGCTCTCCCAGGTCTGGCTGGCTGTCTCCCCATTTGTTCTCACAAGTGTTTCTCCTAATATAAATTTCTTGCACAATGCTTCATATGGACTGCAGCGCACCAGGCTCCTGTGTCCACGAGATATTCCAGGCAATTCGGTCGCCATTTCCTTCTCCAGGGGATCTTCCACCCCAGGGATCGAACCCTAGTCTCCTGCACTGCAGGCAGATTCTTTACTGACTGAGCTACAAGGGAAGCCCTTTTTTCTGTATGGTAGAAGTATACAGTGTTGTATTCATTGACCAATTTGAATAGCATTTCTGAGAGTTGCCAGGGAATGGGCTAGTTTTAATTGTTTACTATGAAGACTGAACTTCTTAAATAACAATAATTCATTGCTTTTGTTGAAAATTTGTCATAGTCATGATATGACATCATAATCAGAGGTTATCTTTATGTACAGTTTCTAAGCATGTGTCTTATTCTGGGTCTTTTGAAAAGTAGATATGAAGCATTGTGCAAGAAATGTATATTAGAAGAAATACTTGTGAGAACAATGGGGAGATAGCCAGGCAGGCCTGGGAGAACTATCTGCCCATGATATACATCTGATTGTGATATCTCTGTCTATCCATTTTGTCTATGGTGTCTATGTCTATCCATTGTGTCTGTTTGTCCATGGTCCATATCTGTTCATGGTGTCTGTCCATGGTGTATTTCTGATTATGCTGCATGTCTAGCCATGGTGCATGTGTGAGCCTAAGTGAAGAAGAATGGTCTGCAAGAAAATTAGTTTGGGCGAAGCATCTTAGACTACCATAGAGCCTAAGGAAGATTTAACAATGCCACTGGAAGTCCTGGAGCCAAAAGCCCCACTTAGAGATGGCTCACATCAGTAGAAATTAGCCTGATTTACTACTGTAAGGACTATACTCAGCCATTGGCTCAGAGAAGCCTGTGAACAACACGATCATTTCACAAAGGCAGCTGTAGAGTTCAAAGCACAGCAGCTGAGACTTCAGTCAGTTAAACTCTCCACAGTAGAAGAACTGATGATCTTATTCTCATGTCTGATGTAATTTGTGCAAAATATTAAAGTCAGCTTCTACTATTAAATATTTAGCATTTAACTTAGGAGTTTTCTTATTTCTAGATAAACTATACATGTATATTTATAAAGTCTACCTAGAAGTGAAGCTTGGTTTTCTTAACATGATTTTTGGTAAAGAATGTAAGTCCTTTCAAAAACCACATTTTGCCAAATTCTCTGAGACAGTTGGCAACCATTTTACCTGAGACCTGGGTTTGATTCCTGGGTCGGGAAGATCCCCTGGAGAAGGAAATGGCAATCCATTCCAGTATTCTTGCCTGGAGAATCTGATGGACAGAGGAGCCGGCAGGCTACAGTCTGTGGGGTTGAAAGAGTTGGACACTACTTAGCAACTAAAGTACTACCAGAGACCATCCAGTTCAGTTCAGTTCAGTTCAGTCACTCATTCGTGTCTGACTCTTTGCGACTGCATGAATTGCAGCATGCCAGGCCTCCCTGTCTATCACCATCTCCCGGAGTTCACTCAGACTCACGTCCACGGAGTCAGTGATGCCATCCAGCCATCTCAGCCTCTGTCATCCCCTTCTCCTCCTGCCCTCAATCCCTCCCAGCATCAGAGTCTTTTCCAATGAGTCAACTCTTCGCATGAGGTGGCCAAAGTACTGGAGTTTCAGCTTTAGCATCATTCCTTCCAAAGAAATCCCAGGGCTGATCTCCTTCTGAATGGACTGGTTGGATCTCCTTGCAGTCCAAGGGACTCTCAAGAGTCTTCTCCAACACCACAGTTCAAAAGCATCAATTCTTCATCGCTCCGCTTTCTTCACAGTCCAACTCTCACATCCATACATGACCACAGGAAAAACCATAGCCTTGACTAGACGGACCTTTGTTGGCAAAGTAATGTCTCTGTTTTTCAATATGCTATCTAGGTTGGTCATAACTTTCCTTGCAAGGAGTAAGCGTCTTTTAATTTCATGGCTGCAGTCACCACCTGCAGTGATTTTGGATCCCCCAAAAATAAAGTCTGATGCTGTTTCCACTGTTTCCCCATCTATTTCCCATGAAGTGATGGGACCAGATGCCATTGTCTTCGTTTTCTGAATGTTGAGCTTTAAGCCAACTTCTTCACTCTCCACTTTCACTTTCATCAAGAGGCTTTTTAGTTCCTCTTCACTTTCTGCCATAAGGGTGGTGTCATCTGCATATCTGAGGTTATTGATATTTCTCCCAGCAATGGTAACTGGTTAAATAATATAAAAAATTATTTTCCAGTCACTCATAGCTAGAGATCCAAGAAAGTATGATTTCTTAATTCTATTCAAAGACTTGTGTCCTCAAGCTTGAAGAGCAAAGGTGAATGTCATAGAAATGAACTTGGAGGAATTTCTGTGCTAAAAATATTCACCTTAATACTGACCACAAGGTTCTGCCTTTCCTTGAAGATTCCCATCAAATTGTGCCTGTTAGTTCTAAGGAATTTTTCCAAATTTTTACTGGACTGTCCCTCAGTTCAGTTCAGTTCAATTGCTCAGTCATTTCTGACTCTTTGCAACCCCATGAATCACAGCACACCAGGCCTCCCTGTCCATCACCAACTCCCAGAATTCACTCAGACTCAAGTCCATCGAGTCAGTGATGCCATCCAGCCATCTTATCCTCTGTCATCCCCTTCTCCTCCTGCTCCCAATCCCTCCCAGCATCAGGGTCTTTTCCAATGAGTCAACTCTTTGCATGAGGTGGCCAAAGTATTGGAGTTTCAGCTTATAGAGGATAAAAAATGACAGGGACAGTGAAGGACAGGAAAGCCTAGTGTGCTGCAGTCCATGGGGTTACATAGAGTTGTACATGACTGAGCAACTAGAAAACAACAACCAATTAAAAAAAAATTATTTCTCCACATACAGGCCCAGGAGTAGTATCTTAAGATAGGTGTACTTTTAATTTTTTTTTCCTTTTTCTTTTTTATTTAAGGAGCCTCCATATTGTTCTCCATGATGGCTTTACCAACATACATTCCCACAAGCAATATAGGAAGGTTCTCTTCTCTCCACAACATCTCCAGCATTTGTTATTTATAGACATTTTAATGATGGCCATTCTGATGTGTGGGGTGATAGCTCATGGTAGTTTTGATTTGTATTTCTCTAATAATTACAGATATTAATTAATATTAATATATTAAGTGAGATTAATATTGAGTATATTTTCAAAACAGAAATAGACCCACAGACATAGATAACAAACTTTTGGATACCAAAGAGGAAAAGAGGGTGACAGAGTAAATTACAGTTTGTGGATTAACAGATATTCACTACTATATATAAAATAGATAATCAACAAAGACTTATTGTATGGTACAAAAAATTATACTCAACACTTAATGATAACCTGTAAAAGAAAAGAATCTGAAGAAGAATAGATATATATGTGTATGGTTGGATCACCTGGCTGTACACCTATAACAAATACAACATCATAGATCAGCTATACTTCAAAAAATAAAAATAAAGTACAGCAATCTTCTAAAAAATATCTCCCACAGTAGTTTTAAACTTTGCCTGTTAACATCCCTTTCCTGAGAGAGGAGCAGAATAGAATTAAAGAACACAGGCTCCAGTCCAAGCTCTTCAATAAGTGAACTGTGTGACTTTAGGTATATCCTTTAATCTCACTGGGTTTCAAGATTTTCATCTGTAAAATGAAGGAATTGAGCCAGATCATCTCCAAAGTCCCTCCAGCTTCAAAGCAAACTCTCAGGTCTGAAGACTGACTTAAACCAGAGCCTCATGGTCTGTGCTCTTCTCCTCTAATGCCTTGTGGTCACCATGCAGTCCTATATAGATAAAAGGACTACCAAGTGTTAATCATTCTCTCAAAGGGGACAAATGTTCTTTGAAATAAGGACTTCCTCAGCAATGAATAGCTGTTAAAATGTAATACATAATCATCCAAATGTCTGTGGTATTGGTAACATACCTCAATTCACCACAGTACCAAATACAGTTTTAATGACAAATCAACCCTAAATTTATCCTGTTTGAGTGACATTAGGCCAGAAGCTGACACACCTCATGATCATTAGATTTGATCTAATAATGTAACATAGTTAGTATCTAAATATGGAAAACTTAAACATTACTCAAAATAGCAACATTTTATGGTATAAAAATGTTTTCTTTCCTAAATATACTTTCTCTATAACTTCAGTGTCTGCTTTTTAAAACTCTACCAACATCATATAATTTTTTTTTTAATTTTAAGCTGCTAAATATTGAAGCTCATTTGCAGAGAATGCATTTGGAAAAATCCAAAGTAGTGTTTTTGCCCCTTTTTGACTTAACTTCCAATCTCTACCTTTAGAGACAGGATATTTACAAAATCTTATCAGCATACTAAGTGCTAGGAAAAAAAAAAATGGGGAAGAAGCAAGATTCCCTTTCTATAGGAAAATAAATAGAGTTAAAATGGGAAAAGAGGAAAATGAAAGCATTTTTTTTAATTTAATTTAAAACCGATGGAGAAAAAGAGGCATAAGCTTGTCTTTATATAAAGGAAAATTCAGCCCTCCTACAGACCCTATTCAAGAATTTTTCTCACTGCTTCTTAAAAGTAAAACCTTAAGAAGGGTAGACTATTTCCCTTCAGGATTTTATATTATTCATTTCATGCCATATGACTCCAGTAAAGAGTAAGTAAATGTTTTGAATAAATTAACAATCTATTTCCAATGTCAAAATAATTACGCTAAAACTAGTTTAAGAATTAGTCTTGAAAAGTGAGAGTGAAGTTACTCAGTCGTGTTCAACTCTTTGCGACCCCATGGACTGTAGCCTACCAGGCTCCTCCCTCCATGGGATTCTCCAGGCAAGAGTACTGGAGTGGGTTGCCATTTCCTTCTTCAAGGGATCTTCCCGACCCAGGGATCAAACTTGGGTCTCCTGCATTCCAAGTAGACGCTTTAACCTCTGAGCCACCAGGGAAGCCCAAGGATTAATCTTACTACATGAATAATCTGGACAATCTTTGGACCTTGGCAAAAGTGTTGTTCCCTCTCCTGAACAACATCTGCATGTGATGATAAACCCTATAAAATACTAGAAAAGGTGAACTCTTGCTTCCTGCCTTGTGTACCTTCAAGTTGACTTTGGTTCAGCTGCCATGTGTCTATGTACAGGAATAAGACATCATATCTGAAGAAGAAGATATTTTCATCATGGCCTGTATCTGGTTAATAATACGAATGGTAGAATGCTCATTTCACCAGTGTCTTAGTCTTGAAAAATTCAAGATAATACTGAATAAAAAAACATGAGACAGAGAATCATTTCACTTCAACAATAGTAGTTTTGAAAATCCAAAAACAGAGTCAATGAAAGCAACTGAAAGGGTTATACACATGATGAAAAGTCTCGGTTAATTATTTCTTTAGATAGCATTTCTGAGATAAAGCATGATCTGTTTGACTAGAAACTATTCTTCACATGGTTTTTCACAGAATTTTTTCAGGAAGTCCTTAAGAAAAGAATATAATACTTTATGTCATACTGGACTCAAAGCTAAACTTTTTATTTATTTTGTACCAGCCAAAGTGTGATCTTAGAAGGAAATTTCCATATAAAGGAAGTGGTGATTACCCCCATAGGCCTTTGAAATTTGTTTCCTGTAAAGAAATGGAGTTTTGAGCCTCATCAATTTTTAAACACAAAGGAAGTACTTGACATACTGTAGTGAAAAAAAGTTATAGTTCCTTATTATTAATTCACAGATCAGCTGTTCAAGCAAAATTGTTTCTGAATTTATAGCAAACTAAAAGGATCATAAAAATTATTTCTTCCTTGTGGTCTCCATAAACAGCTTTAACAGGTACTAGGTAATAAGTGCAATATAAATGCCTTTCCAACAGATAAGTGAAGCTGCGATCAGATTGTAATATGCTGCAATGCATTTCAGTCAACAGGTCCTTTCCAAGGAAGCACCTGGCTAAGAAGCCATGCGTTTGAAAGCTTATACTCTCCTCTCCAAGAAATAAATGTGTTGCATTATGGTGTGATGTATTTTTGAAAAGTAAACTCCTTAAGATGTATTGAAGAATAGCATTTAGGCCTCCTGCAGAAAATGCCCGCTTTTTTGCCTACCCCCCCCTTTTTTTTTTTGGCCTGCTGAATGCCCACTTCAAATTGCCCGCTTTTTCTTTGTGTTGCTTTTTTGGTTACACGGTCAGCTAAATTAACTTGAGAGCAGGCAATACAGGCAACCCTAAGGCCCAGTGCAGAAGCTCAGATTCCCTGAGCTATGCTGGGACCTACATATTTGGCTATTTGCCTAGCCCTCTTGGATGCTTAACTTCAATTTTTTTGGTGTAATGCCAAACCTAGCTGGTTTCTGGAATAATCTGGCAATATAAATAAGAAAATTGGTTCTGGAGCCTTAAGAAGATTCTCCTTAGTATAGGAGGAAAATCTAGTTTTCTTGTTCAGAAATCTCATGACCCTTTCCCTGGTAGTCCAGTGGTTGAGAATCTACCATGCAATGCAGGAGGAATGTGTTCAATCCCTGGTTAAGGAACTAAGATCCCTCATGGCACAGGGAAAACTAAGCCCACATGATGCAGCTTCTGAGCCTGCAGGCTCCAAAGCCCATGCACCACAGCTAGAGAGTGCATGTACTGCAACGAAGAGCCACATGCTGAAACAGACATGATACAGACAAATAAATACACATTTTTATTAAAATAAGAAAATAGCAATAGCTCTATCAGCAAATATCCTTTCTGTCTTGTGCCAAGCAGTCTACTGGGTACTTTATGCACAATATTTACAGTGCTCTCAATAGTCCTTCAAAGAAGGAATTTATAGACATCGATAGAGAATGAAAAATGGGAATTATATACTGCTGACTGAAGGACAGCCTGCTGTAACTGAGCAGAACTTCCCCAAGTAGTTCTTGGATGAGATCACAGAATTCAGGACCAGGTTTCTAGTTTCAAGGATTGGAGACTAATATCTACAAGTACCCAGTGATGATCGGAATTCCAGCAACTACTCAGGCACACTAAAATGCATCAAAATTTGAGAAAAATAGAATGTGAAGTTATTGACAACAATAATGTAGCAGGTGTTTGTGAAAAGATACTAACTGAAAAAAAATGAGAGAACAATCAAGCCAAGGATTTTATAAAGAGGTAACTGTGAGCTCAAACTTATTGAACAGAAATCCTTCTGACATGGCCTGTGGCCATGCAGACCACAAGCCACTTGTGGCTCGAGAGAGGAGATGGGTTTAGAGAAGGAGAGCAGGTTACATTGTATTCTGAGTGCAACAGAATCCATTAAAAAGAGAGGGGATCAGATGAAACCCTGATTTTCACTGGGGTGATGCCACTGCAGTTGGTGTAGAGGTTATAGTCCCAGAGGACAGGAGTAGAGAACAGTTAGGAAACTAACATAGGAGTTTGATCCAAGGACAGGTCCTTTAGGGCAAAGAGTCCTCGAGGATGTAGAACTAAGGACTGGTCAATATTCAGAAACTTAATCTCTTCCCTTTATTAGCATATTTTTTTTTTGTTTTCTGGTATTTTCCCTGTTTTTCCCCACTGCATTATTTTTTAGCCTCTAGAATTAAAGACTGCAATACAAAAATATATATGTTATAGTTAGAAAAATTGTTTCATGTGTATAGGCAAATATATCTGATTTAGATGGAAGAACAGAGGGGCTGATTAGAGAAGGTATGAAAAATGGGGCCAATGTTTGAACAGTAATGTATCTTCAGGGCCATCAGTAACAGGCAGACATTGAAGTTTTCTTGTCTGCTCTTCTTTTGAGGGATTATGTGTGTGCCGTGAGTTATCCTGGAAGCTCGGCATGAAGGAGATTGAAAAGTGATTGAGTGAAGTGTTTGAGAGAAGTTTAGGAAGCTATCTAAAGAATAATGCATGAGATGACAAGTGCCTCTTACATGTAAAGCTCAGTGTTATAGATACGAGGACTGTAGATATGCTGCCCAATGCATGCCTCTCAAGGAGCTCAGAGCAGAATGAAATAAATATCTCCACTTTATGCATGTTGCTTTTGTAGCGCAAGACAGCTTGTATTCACTGTCACCAACTATGTTGCTTATTTTTTCCCCTACATTTGAAATGGGGCTTCTGTCATAGCTCAGTTGGTAAAGAATCTGCCTGCAATGCAGGGGACCCAGATTTGATCCCTGGGTCAGGGAGCTCCTCTAGTGAAGGAAATGGCAACCCACTCCTGCGTTCTTGTCTAGAGAATCCTATGGACAGAGGAGCCTGGCAGGCTACAGTCCATGGGGTTGCAAGAGCTGGGCACGACTTAGCAACTAAACCACCATATTTGAAATGAGTTTTCCCTGTTCTGCATCTGACCAACTGTCTTCCAACACTTGCTTTATCTCCTTCTGGAAAACTTTCATAATTTCTGTCAGTCTCTGTAAACTGTCCATTTCCAATGGAATGCCATGCCTAATTATAGCAATTAATACCTTACCCTAAAGTAAATAATTCATGCTTACCTGGTAGCTCAGGTGGTAAAGAGTCTGCCTGCAATGCAGGAGACCCAAGTTTGATCCCTGGGTCAGGAAGATCCCCTGGAGAAGGAAATGGCAACCCACCCCAGTGTTCTTGCCTGGAAAATCACATGGGCAGAAGAGACTGGTAGACAACAGCCCATGAGGTCTCAAAGAGTTGGACACAGCTGAGCAACTAATGCACATGAAGTAATTAATGTATTCATTACTAAGCATTTAATGTTTATATACCAAAGATATGGCAGTGAATATGTGCCTTTTTTGAAAAGGCATCTTTTCAATTGTGTTACATGAATTAATCCGGTCTTTGCAAAAGTACTATGAGCAGATGTTATTGCTATTCTCATTTTATTTTATTTATTTTTCTTTTTTTAATGTCAATGACTGGAGACTTTATTTACTTACTTACGTATGTATTACTTACTTACTTATTTTGACCACACCATGCAGTAAGCTAGATCTTAGTTCCCTGACCAGGGATGGAAACTGTAATGACTGCATTGGGAAGACAGAGTCTTAACCACTGGACCACCAGGGAAGTCTCACTATATTCATTTTACAGACGAAGAAAATAAATCACTGATGGCCACACAAATAGTACATGGTAGAATCTGTACATGGTAGGTTCCCTGGCATCAAGACCCACATTATTAGTCCAAGATTATACAGGCAAATTTGGCCTGGGAGTACAGAATGAAGCAGGACAAAGGCTAATAGAGTTTTGCCAAGAGAATTCACTGGTCATAGCAAACACCTTCTTCCAACAACACAAGAGAAGACTCTACACATGGACATGACCAGATGGTCAACAGTAAAATCAGATTGATTATATTCTTTACAGCCAAAGATGGAGAAGCTCTATACAGTCAGCAAAAACAAGACCGGGAGCTGACTGTGGCTCAGATCATGAACTCCTTTTTGCCAAATTCAGACTTAAATTGAAGAAAGTGGGGAAAACCACTAGACCATTCAGGTATGACCTAAATCAAATCCCTTATGATTATACAGTGGAAGTGAGAAATAAATTTAAGGGACTAGATCTGATAGAGTGCCTGATGAACTATGGATGGAGGTTTGTGACATTGTACAGGAGACAGATGAAGACCATCCCCAAGATAAAAAAATGCAAAAAAGCAAAATGGCTGTCTGAGGAGGCCTTACAAGTAGCTGTGAAAAGAAGAGAAGTGAAAAGCAAAGGAGAAAATAAAAGATATAAGCATCTGAATGCAGAATTCCAAATAATAGCAAGGAAAGATAAGAAAGCCTTCCTCAGTGATCAAGGCAAAGAAATAGAGGAAAACAACAGAATGGGTAGACTAGACATATCTTCAAGAAAATTAGAGATACAAAGGGAACATTTCATGCAAAGATGGGCTCAATAAAGGACAGAAATGGTATGGACCTAACAGAAGCAGGAGATATTAAGAAGAGGTGGCAAAAATACTCAGAAGAACTGTACAAAAAAGTTCTTCACGACCCAGATAATCACGACAGTGTGATCACTCACCTAGAGCCAGACATCCTGGAATGTGAAGTCAAGTGGGCCTTAGGAAGCGTCACTATAAACAATGCTAGTGAAGGTGATAGAATTCCAGCTGAGCTATTTTTAAATCCTAAAAGATGATACTGTGGAAGTGCTGCACTCAATATGCCAGCAAATTTTGAAAACTCAACAGTGGCCACAGGACTGGAAAAGGTCAGTTTTCATTCCAATCCCAAAGAAAGGCAATGCCAAAGAATGTTCAAACTACCACACAATTGCACTCATCTCACACGCTAGTAAAGTAATGCTCAAAATTCTCCAAGCCAGGCTTCAGCAATATGTGAACCATGAACTTCCAGATGTTCAAGCTGGTTTTAAGAAAGGCAGAGGAACCAGAGATCAAATTGCCAATATTCGCTGGATCATCAAAAAAGCAAGAGAGTTCCAGAAAAACATATCTATCTCTGCTATATTGAGTATGCTAAAGCTTTTGACTGTGTGGATCACAAGAAACTGTGGAAAATTCTGAATGAGATGGGAATACCAGACCACCTGACCTGCTCCTTGAGAAACCTGTATGCAGGTCAGGAAGCAACAGTTAGAACTGGACATGGAACAACAGACTGGTTCCAAATAGGAAAAGGAGTACATCAAGGCTGTATATTGTCACCCTGCTTATTTAACTTATATGCAGAGTACATCATGAGAAACGCTGGGCTGGAAGAAGCACAAGCTGGAATCAAGATTGCCGGCAGAAATATCAATAACCTCAGATATGGAGATGACATCACCCTTATGGCAGAAAGTGAAGAAGAACTAAAGAACCTCTTGATGAAAGTGAAAAAGAAGAGTGAAAAAGTTGGCTTAAATCTCAACATTCAGAAAACTAAGATCATGGCATCCAGTCCCATCACTTCATGGCAAACAGATGGGGAAACAGTGGAAACAGTGGCTGACTTTATATTTTGCATTCCAAAATCACTGCAGATGGTGACTGCAGCCATGAAATTAAAAGATGCTTACTCCTTGGAAGGAAGTCATGACCAACCTAGACAGCATATTAAAAAGCAGAGACATTACTTTTATCAACATAGGTCTGTCTAGTCAAGGCTTTGGTTTTTTCAGTAGTCATGTATGGATGTAAGAATTGGACTATAGATAAAGCTGAGCCAGAATTGATGCTTTTGAACTGTGGTGTTGGAAGAAGACTCTTTATTCTTGCCTCAAGAATTCCACACTCTGATGCTGAAGGATTGACACTGAAAATCTCATAAATAAATCAAGATGAAGAATCAGGCTTAAAGTAAACATAGGCTCAGATCCTTAAATGTACTGTGTAGGCACATGTTCTCCATATGGCATTTCTAAATATCTGAGTTCTCCTTTCTCTGAATAAAGAATGACCTTGCAGGCCATTCCTCACTCAGCCAACCGTGTAGACCTTAAATTAAAGAACAATGTCAAAACAAATTAACAGCTGGTTCTCTAAAATGCTCGATATTTAACCCTTTTTATGTAACATGCATCTTTTTGAGTAGATAAAAGATAAGGAAGTTAATACAAGGCCAAAATTGTGAAGTCAAGCTCAGAAAAGATAAATGGACTAGGAAAACCTGCTTGGGAAAAAAAAAAAATCATGTTTGTTAAAAGTATTTATCTTCCTTTCTCAGGGAAATTATCTAAATTATTGAAGTGAATAAACTGCTGATTGATATTTGCATTATTTTAATTTTAATAGATTGCTTTGATATCTTGCAGTTACTATTAATGAGAATAGCTATAATTTACTTAGCACCTAGGATATACTAGGCTTCCCTGGTGGCTCAGCTGGTAAAGAATCTGCCCGTGATGCAGAAGACCTGGGTTTGATTACTGGGTTGGGAAGATCCCCTGGAGAATGTAATGGCTACCCATTCCTGTACTCTGGCTTCCAGAATTCCATGGACTATATAGTCCATGGGGTTACAAAAAGTTGGACACAACTGAGCACACAGCAATAAAAGAAAAGAAAAAAAGAATAATATATACCAGACTTCATACATGTATTTCTCTAATCTTCACTTATTATGCATTATTAGAATATGCAACAAAGAAAACAACGAAAACTGAGATAAAGTAACTTGTTCAAGATCTCACAAGCTGATATATAGAAGTTGTTATTCCACAGTCACTAAGTCATGTCTGACTCTTTGTGACCCCATGGATTGCAGCACACCAGGCTCTTCTGTCTTTTTCTATCTACCAGAGTTTTCTCAAATTCATGTCCCTTGAGTCAGTGATGATATCTAACCATTTATTAAACATTATTACAAAAATAAATTATACTCATTGAATGGAAAACATTTACAAAATTTAAAACAAAACAAAATAAAAATTAATTTAATCCAATCTTTGACCAAAGTTACCTTTCGGCATATTTATCTTTGTGCATATTTATCAGTGCAGGTAGGGGCTTTGCTTATTTTATGGTTAATGATTTAATTATACTATTCATACAATATTGTGTTTTTTTATATAACTTTATTGCATATACATTAATCTTAAATCAATGCTTTATAATATATTTTCATCATGTATTCTATTGCATTAGGTGGCTATATCATCATTTATACAAATCCAAATTATTTGCAAATCTTCACTACTATATGTAAAAGTTATGCATACATTTATGAATTTGTTTTATCTATATTTATTATTGTTTTCTTAGGTTAGTCAACTTGGATATGGATTACTATTAAAGAGGACATTAAGTGTGTGAAAGATCTTTAATGCTAATTACTAATTATTTTCTACATGAAATTACATGGCTTTTAGCAATATAAGAAAGTGCCAATTTAATTGAACATTTTTAACATTATGTATTCCTAATTTGTAAAATGAATGTAGCATCTCACTGTTTTAATCTTAGTTAAAATTAAAAAAAAACACACACACACAGAAATATATATAATAATAAGAAAAGGACTCATAGTGCTTTCTCTCTAAAAGAAAAGATAGACTGGTGAATAATCTTTCAGTTCATTTACTGAAGCAGTTACATACAAGTACTTAAAAAAAAACAATATCCTTTTTAAACTGGTGTATGCCTGCGTGCTTCTGTGCTAAGTCGCTTCAGTCGTGTCCAACTCTGTTTGACACTATGCACTGTAGCCTGCCAGGCTCCTCTATTCATGGGATTTTCCAGGCAAGGATACTGGAGTGGGTTGCCATGCCCTCCTCCAGGGAGTCTTCCTGATCCAGGGATCGGACCCACGTCTCTTATGATTCCTGCATTCACAGACAGGTTCTTTACCACAGGTTCTTTGCCACCTGTGAAATGCAGACTGGTGTATACTTGTTTAAAAATTAGCATTTTTAGAGATTCTTTTGTGTCATTACTAATATGCTGTCATTTTTATAACTGCAGAATGAGATTTCAAGTGGTAGATGGTTTATTGTTTATTTCTACTTTCTTCTATTATTCTTCTATTGTATGAAGTTTAGATTATTTCTAATTGTCTACAGCCAGTGTCCAGTGAAAATCCTTCCAGATGACTACCTTGCAGTCATTTATGGGCACTTATTAAGGGACGATACTGAGACATTATCGCTTCATTAAAGGAGAGTCATATTTTAGTTTGAGAAATAAAACCAAAATATTCTTCAAAAAGAGTAAAACAATTATGCTTCTACCAATAGTGTGCAAGAGAACATACTTAATCACATCCTTACTAGTGTTGGATCTAAATACTCTTTATTGTTGTTATCAATAAATTGATAAAATAAATATCTTGCTTTTGTTTTTTTTTAATATTCACCTAATTAAGAAGTTCTGAATCATTTGACATTTGTAAGCTATTACAGTTTCCCTTCATGTGAGGAATAACCTTTCATTTCTTTGCTAATTTTTTTTTTCCTTTTTGCTTCTTTCTTTTTTCCCTTTTTGCTTCTTTCTTTTTTCTAACTTTAGTAATTCATTATATAATCAGGATATTAATAGGTTGCATTAGCCATTTTTGTTTTCAAAATACAGTCATTTCTATCAAGTCTTTTTTGACTTATCAAATGTGGGGTCTTGCTTAAAAAGGCCTCATCTTCTCCGGTTTAAATATTTGATGTTTTTAACAGTAATACTGTTACCATACTCGTCTTTTAATATTGTTCTTTTAATATTATTATAATTAGTGATTTTCCATTGTTATTATAATTTTCATCTATCTAGATATTATTTTGTATCAGACACGATATATATACATATATTTTCTTGTTAAATAGCTGACTCAACACTATATATTATGTATATTTATTATACTTTTAATTCACCATGTGACATGAGTCTGTTTCTGAAATTTATTCCATTCCACCAATAATTTTCTGTATTGCTAAAACACCATTAGGTCAAAAGAGTTATATTTGAAAAATAAAAAGAAAGTACTAGTTACTATAATGATAAAGAATAAGACTTAAGTGGATTAAAAATTACAAATGGAAAGTAAGATGTTATCCATCTTTACAGATGATATTACTAAAAATAGATAACACTAGAAAATCACCTGTAAACTGACTAAAAAATAAAATAATTTAGAATGTTAAGGGTCCTAAGAGTAACAATCAGAAATCAGTAAATTTATATATGCACCAACAAAAATCAATCAGTAGAAGTAATGGAAAAAATAATCTATTAACATTAGCAACAAAAAGCATAAAATACTTATGCATATATTCAAGAAAAGATGACTTTTTCTTGATATTAAAGTTAAAGATAAATCAAATAAATAGAAATACATATATTGCTTTTTAAAATGCTAAAATTCCATTACTTAATGGATAGATTTGATAAATCCCCTCAAAATATCCATGTTTTTTAATTAGATGAGCTGATTACCAAGCATAAGATAAAAATACTAATCATGTTATAACTTGATAAACTATAAAGTTTATGGAACATTATGCATAGAAAATAGCCAATAAATTCTGAGGAAAAAATGTGAAAGATTCATTTTCCTGCATATTTATACATATTTATAGGCTCTATAAATAAAATAGTGCAAAACTTATGCTTAAGGAGAAAGGCTTGATGAAATAAATGGAACATTCAGATATAGACTAAAGGCATGTGATCAACAAAGAGCATTCTGAATTAGTGGGAAATGATGGAGTATTCAGTACAACACTATTCAAAATATTACCTTATATAATGGACAGTTATAATAAAGGTCTCAGTGAATAGTCTCCTAGCATCAATACTTTTGGATGGCCCCCTTCCACGTTGACCCTAGGCTTGACCCTTAATATCAAGGGACGAAAGCAAACATGAAGCAAGCAGAGACTTGACTATTTAGAGATTCCCCTGTTAGAATGCCACAGTCATCTTGGGAGAGAGTCTTGTGTAGCATCCTTGAGGATAGAAAACCACACTGAAAGAGGGAGACCCAGCCACCCCAGGCTTCCTTACTGTGCTCAGCCACCAACCAACCCAGCAGTTGAATGAAGCCACATGAGTACACACACACCATGATATAGAATAAGTGAAATATGGTGACTCATAAGGCAGATGCCTGCAAACAACTTTAAAGCAATAGAACAAATATAAATACTACACAGTGCTACTGGAATATATCTGCAAAATATAGTGTTGAAAGAGAAAAACTAAGACACAACATGAGATACGTGGCCTATGATTGTTAATATAAATAAAACATGAGAACCAAAGAAAACAGAACAAAGCTCTTTCCTTTACCTTACCCTTGCATTCCCAAGAACACACACACACAATAATACAGTGTTTAAATACTAAATCCAAATACATTTCATAATTTATGTTATAACTCCTTAGTCTGTTAAAAAATAGTTACTCATGAAGCTTTAGTCTTGTCTGAAGAAAATGTAAAAATTGATGGGAAAATAATCATACTACTACTAACATTAACCATATGTGTATAACTTTTACTCCATGATTTCTATCTTAGTTCCATTAGTTTAACAAAATACTATGGACCAAGTGGCTTAAAAAGTTTATTCCTCATTCTTTAGAGGCTGGAAAGTCGAAGACCAGGGTGTCAGCACACTCGGCTTCTCCCTTGTTTGCAGACCAGCATCTTCTTGCAGTGTCCTCCCATGGCAGGAAGAGAGAGAAACTTTCATGTCTCTTCTTATAATGGCACTATTCCCATGACTTAATTTCCTCCTAAAGTCTTGATATCCAATAGAAGCAAATTGGGAATTAAGGCTTCAACATGTGAATTTTGAAGGTGAACACAAAATACAGTGGTGGAGCAGGCACAGAATGCATGCTCCATTCCAAAAGGGAGGAAGAAGAGAAAAGAAAATAGTGATGAGTCCCATGCAAGTCTGATACACAGCATGGCAAACTCCATGAAATTTTGGTCTCAAGATATACTCTTTAGCTTGGTGTTGTGCCTTCCAGACCTACTGGAATGGCTGTTCTGCCTCTGCAGCTCTGCAAAGTGAGGGATTGTACCCCTAGGGCTTTGGATGATCCTCCCCAGTTTTCAGTGATATTGCCTCACTACCATCTGAGACCTCATCAGAATGACCTCTACCGTCCATATTTCCACATTCTTTCATGGTTTCTGTTGTATTCTCTAAGAAGACAGAGACTTTCTCTCATTTTTTTATTCCTAGACTTTCATGAGAGTTGCGTTTAACAACCTCTTCATAGCAATATTGATTTTTTCTCACATGAACTAAAAACTCCCCCAGCCTCTAGCCATGACTCAGCTTTAAAGTTGCTGTCACACTTTTATAATAGCATCCCGACTTCTGGTACCAATGTCTGTCTTAGTCAGTTAAAGTGCTTTAAGAAAATACCAGAACCTGGATAGCTTTAACAACAGAAATGTATTTGTTACCATTCTGAGGCTGGAAAGTCAGAGGCCATGTATCAGCTTTGTTGGGTTCTTCCTGGTTTGCAGACCACTATCATCTTGCTGCATCCTCATATAGCAGAGAGAAAGAGGGAGATCATGTCTCTTATGTCTCTCATGGGGGCACTGTCTCATTCATCTGTGCTCCACCCTCATGATATAATTCTTTCCAAAATTCCCTTCTCCAAATGCCATCACATGAAGAATTAGAGCTTCAATATGTGAATTTGGAGGGAATGAGTGTATAGGACACAGATATTCAGTACATGGCAGTTATTAAAAATATTTTAGTAGTAACTAAAATTTAGAGGCATTTTCCACACCTTTACCAGAAGAAAATGTTATGCAAAGAAGCATTCATTTCAGGCAAAAAAGTCAAGAATTTTCCTTTTCGCAACTTGCAAGTGTACATGTTTGTTTCATATCAGTTATCAAATGATCTCAATTAGAGATTTATGTATGTTACAATCAGTTCTTTCATTCACTAAATGGGTTTTTTCAGCCTCTTTGGCCAAGATAATCTGTGCTGCTGTTTTGTAAAAACTCTACCTTTCTCCTCCTTTCTGTGTCCCAGGGGTCTGGGTAATGTGACTGGCTGATTTTTCTGGCCAGTAAGAAGCCGGCCTGGAGGTTGCATGCAGAAGATAGGACAAGCGCGTATTATGTCTCCCCATACACCATGCCCTTAGCACCTTGTCTGCTGATTTCTTGAAGAACAGCTGTTTCTTAAGATGAAAAGTCCCAGCTCCTCACAAAACATACCTCTCCACATAGCTCCTTCCTTCCAGGACACAGCAGTGACAATAACTTTACTGTTGCTCTCCACACACTACTGCACTAACCCATGTAGTCAATTTACATTGTTTTGTAAACCTCTTTGATTTATTCTAATTAGAGTTCTTTTCCTTTTGGATGCAGACTGATATACATTTTCTCTTCAAGTGAAAGGTGAGCATAACAAAAATACAAGCTAATAACTGTTACAGGGATGTAGCTACACCCATCTTTTCTCTGAAGCATTTCCCTAAATACACTTTGCAAGTCAAGGCACACAATTAAAAGCATCCCACTGCTTGACCTTAAGGATAATTACCTTAAGGAGAGAAACCATTTATTCCCTCTCCTTTTTCTTCCTAAGGTTTTATAAAGTGTGCTGCATATAGTAGGTTGTGAATAATTACTGGATGTGATCACATAGTGTCCAGATCCCAAACCGTGCCAAACATGGTTCCTCATGGAATTTTTTTTTTCACTTCCTTTTCTGTTTTACAGGTATACAGTAGACATTTTGGTAATATTTTTAATTGATTAGAAAGATTTTAATTTGTTTTTTGCCTTTGTTTTATCTACTTATTCTAGTATCCACTCTATGCTTAAAAATTATTTCTCACTCTGCTAATTACTAAGTCCACTTCTAGTATATCACCTCTGATCCATTTACTAACTTTTACATGAAACACATTCTAATCAGAAGAACAGGTAAAGTCAGAGAGGTTCCTCTTTTCAGATTTTCATGTTGTTTTCCAAAATCAAATGGGGGAGAGTAACCAGTCTTTAAAAATGCCATATTAAGCCATAGTTGTCATGTTTTCCCCTAAGCTTTTAAGCTCTTCAAAATATGGTGGATAATTTAGATATTCGAACTATGGTCTATAGTCCATGTGGTGTGCACGGAATTCTTTTTTTTTTTTCAAAGTAAAGGATTTCTTTGGTCTACTTTTTATTTGCTGGCTACAAGGTATGCTTTTAGGCTGGTTTAGATACCATAGATTCACAGCCTGTGTATGTTTTATATTTGACTAGATTCAGCATTTAGCCAGAATCTGATTTTTTTTTTTTTTTTTGCACGCCATGGTTACTCACTAGAACTTATGGACCTTCAGATACTGTGTTAATTCTGTCAAGAAATTAGACATTCTCAGTATAGTGAAATTAAGTTGTATATTTACATGTCAGTTTTTTCTAGAAGAATCAAATTCTCATCACCACAGAAAAATAAGATATGAGAGAAGGAAAGACAATATTAGATTTCATATTCATAAATACATTTTACTTCTTTTTAAGAATAAAAAATGAAAGAAAGGGAGAGGTGATGTACTTAAAATATTTAACACAGAATTTCTAAAATATGCTTATAAAAGTCAGGCAGGAGGGCATCCTGGTGTTCATTTTACAGCTTTACAACCTGTGTGTTGAAAACAGAAAACATCAAAGTATTATCATTTGTCAAACACTTCTAAGCTTTAGGATAATTCAGAGACTGTCCTTGCTCTTGTTATAAATCTCTACTAAATGTGTCAATTCTATTTCTCTATGCTTCCCCTCTTCCCAATGCGAATATGACCAGTGTTTATAAACAGGTATAGTTTATTGAGCTATTTATGTGAAGTTCAGATAAAAACTAAATCCTCTGGTACTTGAGTAGCAACAACATTCAATCTTTTCTTACAAGGGTCAGTCTGGGATAATAGAAAACAAGTAAATATAAAAGAATTCATAAACTAGTGAATGATGGCTCATGTCAGATTTATGGTGTGTGTCCATGAAAACTCTGTGCTAACTGTAACACAATGGAGGATGCTATTTCAGCAGCACATTGTGTATGTGGAGCTATATATTAATTACAAGGAGTGTGCATGTTAGTCACTTAGTCATGTCGGACTCTTTGTGACTCTGTGGACTCTAGCCCTCCAGGCTCCTCTATCCATCAGATTCTCCAGGCAAGAATATGAAGTGGGTTGCCATTCCCTTCTCCATTCCTGACCCAGAGATTGAACCTGGGTCTCCCACATTGCAGGCAAATTCTTTACCAACTGAGCCACAGGGGAAGCCCATTACAAGGAGAGGAACTTTTAGTTCCTTATCTGTTAAACATTTCTTACCTTCCAGTTGGAAAAGCAAGATACGTATCATCCAATTAGAAAAACAAGATTTTACTAATCCTGCATTTTATGAAGTACTAATTATTTACTTGAGCATATGTTTTCCATACAATTCAAACAATATAGTTTCTAAAATTGAAAAATCAGAAAAGTTTGGGGAAATGCTTTTATTTATATGTGGATTGCAGCATTTTTTTAAACTAATTAGGTGTAGTATCTGACTAAATAAAACCTCAAATACACTCAGTCTCCACTTATTGCTCCCCATTTGCATCCATTGATATACAGAAAAAGATTGTTCTAAAATATGTAGAGGTGCAGATGACAAGGTTTGAGGAAGGAGATCATATAGCAAAGGAGAGGGTGAATCAGAAAGACTGAGAAATCTGTGGGAACAGAAAAAAAATCATGGTTCAAAAAGATATTAATACATGCACACCAAAGCCATTGCAGCACTATTTACAATAGCCATGATATGGAAGTAACCTAAATATCCATCAACAAAAAAGAAAATGAAGTCGCCTAGCCATGTCCAACTCTTTGTGACCCCATGGACTGTAGCCTGCCAGGCTCCTCCATCCATGGGATTTTCCAGGCAAGAATACTGGAGTGGGTTGCCATTTCCTTCTCCAGGGGGCCTTCCTGACCCAGGGATCAAACTTGGGTCTCCTGCATTGCAGGCAGATTCTTTACCATCTGAGTCACCAGGGAATCCCTGTCCATCAACAAACGAGTGGGTAAAGAAGATGTGCTATAATATATACAATAGAATATTCAGTTCAGTCACTCAGTCGTGTCCGATTCTTTGCGACCTCATGAATTGCAGCATGCCAGGCCTCCCTGTCCATCACCAACTCCGAGAGTTCACTCAGACTCACGTCCATCAAGTCAGTGATGCCATCCAGCCATCTCATCCTCTGTCATCCCCTTCTCCTCCTGCCCCCAATCCCTCCCAGCATCAGTCTTTTCCAATGAGTCAACTCTTCGCATGAGGTGGCCAAAGTACTGGAGTTTCAGCTTTAGCATCATTCCTTCCAAAGAACACCCAGGGCTGATCTCCTTTAGAATGGACTGGTTGGATCTCCTTACAGTCCATCAAGAGTCTTCTCCAACACCACAGTTCAAAAGCATCAATTCTTCGGCTATTAGTCATAAAAAGAACAAACTTTTGCACCTAAAGATTACCCTACTGAATGAAGTAAGTTGGACACATAAAGATACATATGATATGACATTGCTTATATGTGGAATCTAAAATAAAGTGTACAAGTGAAATTATTTACAAAACAAACAGAGACAGATGTAAAATGCAAACTAATGGTTACCAGAGAAGAAAAGCGGAGGGACGAATATAGAGATTGGGACTGACATACACATACTACTATATATAAACTGAATAACTCATAAGAACCTGCTGTATAGCACAGAGACATCTACTCAAAACTCTGTAATGGCCTATATGGGAGAAACAACTCTTAAAAAAAGTGACTATATGTATAATTGATTCATTTTGCTGTACAGTAGAAACTAGCACAACATTGGAAATCAACTATACTCCAATATTTTTTTTTTTAATAAAGAAACACTTCCCCAGCTTCTAAGATGGGGACTGGTCCTTAGTGACCAGAAGTCAGCTTTAATATTAGAAGTCAGCTTAAAACAAAACTGTCCAGGTGGGAATATGCATGGACTCTGGTAAGAGGCAACCCTAAATGAAAACTCAGGAGATAAAATAATTGTTTTTCTGCAAATCTTTGGAGTAACTTTTACTCTAAGTTTTGGAATATCGTTGCTCTTGGGACTGACCATATGGCAAATTAATACAAGTCATTAGCTGCAATTATGAGATTCCTTTAGTAGCATCTGAGGTGATGGATTTGAAAGCAGAACAGGAGCAGAATAACATTGCAGATGCTTTAGAGTGAGGGACTTAAAAACAGCTTTGTGACATTCTATGTGATCAGACTCATTTGGGGACTGTCTAGCGAAAGATGTGGGGAAATCATTCATTATACAAATGCAAGACCTATATCCTGGTCTTGTGGGATCTGGAGGTCTTTGTTCAGCTGCTCTTTATTAGGGCTCATGATGTTTCAATCATGTTTCTCTCTAAGTATCTATTCTTTTCCTCTCTCTGCCAAATCATTCCTCTGCAAGGCTCCTGAATTGTCATGACATAAACTCTCCATCTTCTTAAAGATCCAGGTCCTAAAGTCAGCCACAAAATTTTCTGGTGTTTTTAGTGAAAGTCCTCGAGGTATCAATTTCAAACCCCTTCATCTGTGCAGAGTTCAAAGTCACCAGTATTCCATGGCCATCTGTTTCACCCCCTCCCTAAGAACTGAAACAGCAACTCTAAAAGATGGTGGTGTAAGCTAGGCTGCCCTTGTTCCTGATCAAGTGGACTATTTGGTGAATGGGTGAGGTGTGGACTGGGTATGAATCCTGTTGATACAAAAACAAGAGCAAGAAGAAAAATGTGAATTTCTATTGTTAAAATGATCTCTGTCGAATTCACAAATGGAGAAATCTCATCATATTTGGGTAACTGCTGCTGCTACTAAGCCAATTCAGTCGTGTCCGACTCTGTGCGACCCCATAGACAGCAGCCCACCAGGCTTCCCCGTCCCTGGGATTCTCCAGGCAAGAACACTGGAGTGGGTTGCCATTTCCTTCTCCAATGCATGAAAGTGAAAAGTGAAAGGGAAGTCGCTCAGTCATGTCCAACTCTGTGCGATCCCATGGACTGCTGCCTACCAGGCTCCTCTGTCTATGGGATTTTCCAGGCAAGAGTACTGGGGTGGGGTGCCATTGCCTTCTCCGAATTTGAGTAACAGTGCATGCTTATTTTTAACATTGTGGGAATACTGGTTACATAGAAAAAACTGACATTTGTTCTTATTTTTCCATCTATGGAAAATCTATTCTGAAATCTATTATGCCATAAGAAAGATTATATTTGATATCAAAGGGAAAATTATGCTACTAAAAGGTTGCAGTTACAAGCCGTGTGCTACACCAGGATCTGTGAGTTCAAGAAGAGAGGATTTCCATCTCGGGACAGAGACGAGTCTTGACTACTCAGAGTTTTTGTGTAGCCAAGTTTTATTAAAGTATAATAGAGGTACAGAAAGCTTTTGACACAGACATCAAAAGGGGACAGAAAGAATGCCTGCTTGTTAGTTTTTAGTAAGGCATTTTATGTCTGTTAGTGAGAGCTGATAATCAGATAATAGAGACACCTCCAGGCTGAGGGAGTTTCACCAGGCCCCTCTCCCACAATTTGCATTTATGAGATAAAATGGCACAAGGTGTGTCATCCCAGGCCATAAGATAATTGACATGAATACTGGTTTGTTGAGCCATTATCTTTTAGAGTCTCTTGATGAGAGTAAAAGAGGAGAGTGAAAAAGTTGGCTTAAAACTCAACATTCAGAAAACTAAGATCATGGCATGAGGTCCCATCACTTCATGGGAAATAGATGGGGAAATAATGGAAACAGTGAGAGACTTTATTTTCTTGGGCTCCAAAATCACTGTAGATGGTGACTGAAGCCATGAAATTAAAACATGTTTGCTTCTTGAAAGAAAAGCTATGGCCAATCTAGACAGCATATTAAAAAGCAGAGACACTACTTTGCCAATGAAAGTCCATCTAGTCAAAGCTATGGTTTTTCCAGTAATCATGTATGGGTGTGAGAGTTGGACTATAAAGAAAACTGAACACTGAAGAATTGATGCTTTTGAAATGTGGTGTTGAAGAAGACTCTTGAGAGTCCCTTGGACTGCAGGGAGATCCAACCAGTCCATCCTAAAGGAGATCAGTCCTGAATATTCATTGGAAGGACTGATGCTGAAATTGAAATTCCAGTACTTTGGCCACCTGATGGGAAGAACTGACTCATTTGAAAAGACTCTGATGCTGGGAAAGATTGAAGGCAGGAGGAGAAGGAGATGACAGAGGATGAGATGGTTGGATGGCATTACTGACTTGATGGACATAAGTTTGAGTAAGCTCTGGGAGTTGGTGATGGACAGGAAAGCCTGGCGTGCTGCAGTTCATGGAGTAGCCAAAGGTCCAACATGACTGAGTGACTGAATTGAGCTGAACTGAACTGAGCCATTGTCAGCCCAAGGTTTGAGAAAAGAAAAATATGTTAGGTGGTACCGATTTGAAGAAAGGCAACTTTCAAAGCAAATACATGGTTTCATTAACATAGCTTAAGAAAAACATTTCCATAAGAAAAACGCATCAGTTAGTTCAAGGTTTGAGAAAAGTTAAGCTAGGGGAACCAGGTGTCGTCAACAGGTAAGGGAAAAAAACCTACCCTTGAGGTTTATTTCCTCCTGTCCCTTGGGAACCCCTACTGAGACTCTTAACACTCTTATTACTTAAGATATAAAACATGGACAAATTCTGTTTCTTAAGAATGTAGTATTTTCCTGGTAATAAACATACATTTATTCTCTTTCTCAAAACAAGTTACTTTTATTCTCTTCTTGCTGATGAGGAAATTGAAACTTGTGGAAGTCAAGGACTTCATGTAAGGTCATATATCCATTATGTTGAAAAACTGGGTCATGAAACTAAATCAGCCCATATTGAAAATCTTTACTTCATCCAAAACAACAAGTTCTCTGAACATGAATCACCTCAAAACCTCACTTTAAAGCATAAAAGCAGTAATTAAAGTTGAATCTTTTTATAAACTTTATAATGAACTAAATTGATTAAACACTCAGAAAAACAAAATAATTTGGGAAAGAAGAAAAGACTCTCACCCTCTTCAACAAATCTGACATCAAATCCACACAAAGCCGTGCTGAGAGGCCCAACTTTCCTAATTGCTATATTTCCCTAATAAACAAAGTGATCACAAGAATAAGTTTTAACTCTCTCATTTCTCATAGTCTGCAACTTCCTATAGACATTCTGACAAATATTAGAAAAACTATTAGGCCTAGTACTATGCAGAATTTTATGGTATTAAGCAGACGTGACAGTTGAGAGTAAATAATAATCACAGACTAATAAACAGTGGGAGACTTCAGAATATCAATCTGTACTAGGGGCAAATTTTGAATTAGAGACACTACTTCCTACCCAATAAATCAGTAGTGAAAAATTGAAGGCTTTCTCAATGCATCTGCTTATGCAGCTAGATCTGTAGTCCTGAAGGAGCATAAAACGTGGATGCCAAAAGGAATGTAATTTTATCACCCTACAAGGGGCTTTTGCATTTTTAACTGAACCATTTTTTAAAATTTTAATTACCTCCAAAAGAGGCTGGATTGTATCACAGATAACTTGAGTGCATCCTTCAGTATCAGAGTGAAACTAGTTCAAGGTAGTTAGAGCTTGTCTCTTCCTTCTTCTTTAGCAGTCAAATAACATTGCCCAAAGGGAACAGAAGACACAAAGTTAAGAGAAATGAAATGCCAAGTCTTGATTTTTTATGGCTTTTATCAAATGTGAAAATAACTGATTTTGCCTCTGAGCACATGAATCATATAGAACAGAAAAGAGACCATATCTTCCATAATAATTAACAAATTCATAAAAGATATCAGACACAGGTATACATCTTCATACTTACATATCCTTTATCACTGTTAATGAATAGAAACACACCTCTTTTCAATATCCCAAGTCCATTATTTATTAAGACAAGTATAAGTAAGCCAAATTATTTATATTTAAATTTTTATGGTATTTTTGATGCTGATAACACAAAAATAATTGGACTTGGTTTTTATTTTGAGAGCTTTTAAATTCTTTAGCATTCAGGTAGTATTCAGGTAGCAGAGACACTACTTTGCCCACAAATTCCGTATATTCAAAGCCATGGTTTTTCGAGTAGTCAAGTACAGATCCGAGAGTTGGTTCATAAAGAAGGCTGAGCACAGAAGAATTTCTGCTTTCAAACTGGTGCTGGAGAAGACTCTTGAGAGTCCTTTGCAGTACAAGGAGTTCAAACCAATCAATCCTAAATGAAATAAATATTCCCTGAATATTCATTCGAAGGACTGATGCTGAAGCTGAAGCTCAAATACTTAGGTCACCTGAGGCGAAGAGCTAACTCATTGAAAAAAAACCCTGATGCTGGGAAAGATTGAAGGCAAAAGGAGAAGTGGGTGATAGAGAATATGATGATTAGATAGCACCACAAGCTCAAAGGACATGAGTTTGAGCAAACTCTTGGAGATAGTGGGGGACAGAGGAGACTGATGTGCCTCTCCGTGGGGTTGTAAAGACTGAACAACAACAAAGTACTTAAAACCTACACCAGGTATTCATTTTTTGATGGGAACATTTGGAAGTGATTGCTAACATCATATAGGTGTCTTCATACCATTGTAATCAAAACTGAAATTGTATCCTGACTAGTATGGTATGAGCTTCGTTTACTGAAAGAACACTGACCCAAATATTACTGACATAAGACAAGATAAAGATCCAGGAAATTAATAAGAAATTGTGCATGTCATTCTGAAATATTCTACAAATATTATTTCAAAATGATTACTGTATTCCATTTCAAGTATATATAGAAAAAGTAATAGTTACCAAGTAATAATACTTCAGAATATTATAATTAAGCATTAATCACTTAATTTCATTAATCCATTAAAATTTCTAGACTCTTTGGAAGCAAGGTGAGTTATATTCACCTCCAGTATATTTCTAGTGCTTTCTATTTAGTAATCATTCAATAAATGTTTAAGAAATCTTTTTAAAGGAGTAGTTATACATGGTAGCTCTTCTTTTGTGTAGAAAAAGTCATGCTCTCTCCAAAGGCAACAAATAGTCTCTCATAAATCTTCAAATATTTCTAAAATTATTGCATAGTTTCCTAACTCTATGAAATGTAGTAACATAGAAGCAATGTAGGGAAAGAGCATATTAGCCAAGATGGCAAGGTCAGGCTTTCTCACCCCAGGGCATCTTGCCTTTGTCCCACGTTTTATAAATCATGATTATGTAACAGCTGAGATCACTTACAGCTCTGCACATGCACGTCACTAGGTACTTATTTAGACGTGGACTACTTGTGATATGAGTTACAACTAAAAAGCAGCGGCATTACTGCCACATCATGGCTGTATCCCTTGAGTCAATAACAGAGGAGAGAATACAGTGTGTCTGTGGCTATGGCTGCTGCGCCAGTGAGGTGAGAATAAGGAGTCTGCAGTTCCTATGGTTCCTCACATTTTCTTCTAGCCTCTTAGCTTGCCCCTTGCCTACCATGGGTTCAGTGAACATGAGTGCAGTGAACAGCAAGACAACTGGCCTCATTCATGAACAGGATCAGCGATACTAGCAGTTACACTCTTATGTCTATTTTAGTAAAATATTTGTGCTTATGCACTTCATAACTTCCATCGTTATGACTGATTTTTTAAGAACATTTATCTCGTTTTATTCTATGATGTTAAAGGTTTGTGTTTATTCATATTTTGAGCTTGTCACATGCTTATATTGAAATTTTAAGGTGCTATTATCCTGAATGTATTTCTATATTAGGTATCCATAATATTTCTATATTATGTGTGTAGATATTTACAAAAAATAAATTTTTTAAGAAATAGTATACGGAAACTGAATTTTCTAGGTGACAAGAATAAAATGGGCCATTTTTAGAGTTTGTTTTGTTTTCATTGTTGTTACTGTTTTGTCTCTAAGTAGTGTCTAACTCTTTTTGCCATAAGGGTGGTGTCAGATCACCCTTATGGCAGAAAGTGAAGAGGAACTAAAAAGCCTCTTGATGAAAGTGAAAGAGGAGAGTGAAAAAGTTGGCTTAAGCTCAACATTCAGAAAACGAAGATCATGGCATCTGGTCCCATCGCTTCATGGGAAATAGATGGGGACACAGTGGAAACAGTGTCAGACTTTATTTTTTTGGGCTCCAAAATCAGTGCAGATGGTGACTGCAGCCATGAAATTAAAAGACGCTTACTCCTTGGAAGGAAGGTTATGACCAACCTAGATAGCATATTCAAAAGCAGAGAAATTACTTTGCCAACCAAGGTCCGTCTAGTCATGGCTGTGGTTTTTCCAGTGGTCATGTATGGATGTGAGAGTTGGACTGTGAAGAAAGCTGAGCACCGAAGAATTGATGCATTTGAACTGTGGTGTTGGAGAAGACTCTTGAGAGTCCCTTGGACTGCAAGGAGATCCAACCAGTTCATTCTGAAGAAGATCAGTCCTGGGTGTTCTTTGGAAGGACTGATGCTGAAGCTGAAACTCCAATACTTTGGCCACCTCATGCGAACAGTTGACTCATTGGAAAAGACCCTGATGCTGGAAGGGATTGGGGGCAGGAGAGGAAGGGGACGACAGAGGATGAGATAGCTGGATGGCATCACCAACTTGATGGGCATGAGTTTGGGTGGACTCCGGGAGTTGGTGATGGACAGGGAGGCCTGGTGTGCTGCAATTCATGGAGTTGCAAAGAGTCAGACATGACTGAGTGATTGAACTGAACTGAACTGAACTCTTTTTGCAATGCATGGACTGTAGCCTACCAGGCTCCTTTGTCCATGGGATTTCTCAGGCAAGAATACTAGAGTGGAATTGTCATTCCCTTCTCCAGGAGATCTTCCTGATTCAGGGATTGAACCTGCATCTCCTGCTTTACCACTGAACCACATGAGAAGCCTTTTGTTTTAATACTCATAGTAAAGTCATCTTAATCTTATTTTTTTTCATTTAGGAGCAAAGTCAGTTAAGAATACCTCTCTCATCTTTATTTTTAAGGAAATTTTGGAAATATTAGAAGGTGCTTTAATCAATATTATTAAAAAAAATAAAAGTCCCTTCCAATTCTGTTGGCCTTTATGCATTTTGGGTGTAACTTTGTAAAGTAGTTTCTATCTCATTTTATCTTATTTTTGCTAGGAAGTCACCCATGTTACAAGTAAGGGTTTCCATATATATTCACCCCAAAACAAGCAAAACCCCACAAAATTGACTTCTCCATTTCACAGGGACTTCTGATCATCTATAGCTAGCATTCAGGACAAAAATAATTGAAGTAATCAAAGAGATCACCAAAATATATTTTAAAATATATTTATTTTTAAATTAAATTTAATAGAAAAATGCCATAAATATCCAAAGTTCATCATTATTCAATATAAAATGATTAATACAACACAGGTGTATCAATAATTATAACAGTATTAGCATGGCAAGGATGAAACTTTAACTTGGATTTAGAACATAATAAAATAAATGTTAAAATCATAAAGGTAGTTAAGGTGATCCTAAAATGCAATTACAGGAGAAAAACTATTAAAAAATCCAACATATGGAGGCTGAACAACACGCTGCTGAATAACCAACAAATCACAGAAGAAATCAAAAAATAAATCAAAATTTGCATAGAAACGAATGAAAATGAAAACACAACAACCCAAAACCTGTGGGACACGGTAAAAGCAGTCCTAAGGGGAAAGTTCATAGCAATACAGGCACACCTCAAGAAACAAGAAAAAAGTCAAATAAATAACCTAACTCTACACCTAAAGCAACTAGAAAAGGAAGAAATGAAGAACCCCAGGGTTAGTAGAAGGAAAGAAATCTTAAAAATTAGAGCAGAAATAAATGCAAAAGAAACAAAAGAGACCATAGCAAAAATCAACAAAACCAAAAGCTGGTTCTTTGAAAGGATAAATAAAATTGACAAACCATTAGCCAGACTCATCAAGAAACAAAGGGAGAAAAATCAAATCAATAAAATTAGAAATGAAAATGGAGAGATCACAACAGACAACACAGAAATACAAAGGATCATAAGAGACTACTATCAACAATTATATGCCAATAAAATGGACAACGAGGAAGAAATGGACAAATTCTTAGAAAAGTACAACTTTCCAAAACTCGATCAGGAAGAAATAGAAAATCTTAACAGACCCATCACAAGCACGGAAATTGAAACTGTAATCAAAAATCTTCCAGCAAACAAAAGCCCAGGTCCAGACGGCTTCACAGCTGAATTCTACCAAAAATTTAGAGAAGAGCTAACACCTATCCTGCTCAAACTCTTCCAGAAAATTGCAGAGGATGGTAAACTTCCAAACTCATTCTATGAGGCCACCATCACCCTAATACCAAAACCTGACAAAGATCCCACAAAAAAAGAAAACTACAGGCCAATATCACTGATGAACATAGATGCAAAAATCCTTAACAAAATTCTAGCAATCAGAATCCAACAACACATTAAAAAGATCATACACCATGACCAAGTGGGCTTTATCCCAGGGATGCAAGGATTCTTCAATATCCGCAAATCAATCAATGTAATACACCACATTAACAAATTGAAAAATAAAAACCATATGATTATCTCAATAGATGCAGAGAAAGCCTTTGACAAAATTCAACATCCATTTATGATAAAAACTCTCCAGAAAGCAGGAATAGAAGGAACATACCTCAACATAATCAAAGCTATATATGACAAACCCACAGCAAACATTATCCTCAATGGTGAAAAATTGAAAGCATTTCCTCTAAAGTCAGGAACAAGACAAGGGTGCCCACTTTCACCATTACTATTCAACATAGTTTTGGAAGTTTTGGCCACAGCAATCAGAACAGAAAAAGAAATAAAAGGAATCCAAATTGGAAAAGAAGAAGTAAAGCTCTCACTGTTTGCAGATGACATGATCCTCTACATAGAAAACCCTAAAGACTCCACCAGAAAATTACTAGAACTAATCAATGACTATAGTGAAGTTGCAGGATATAAAATCAACACCCAGAAATCCTTTGCATTCCTATACACTAATAATGAGAAAACAGAAAGAGAAATTAAGGAAACAATTCTATTCACCATTGCAACAGAAAGAATAAAATACTTAGGAATATATCTACCTAAAGAATCTAAAGACCTATATATAGAAAACTATAAAACACTGGTGAAAGAAATCAAAGAGGACACTAATAGATGGAGAAATATACCATGTTCATGGATTGGAAGAATCAATATAGTGAAAATGAGTATACTACCCAAAGCAATCTATAGATTCAATGCAATCCCTATCAAGCTACCAACAGCATTCTTCACAGAGCTAGAACAAATAATTACACAATTTGTATGGAAAAACAAAAAACCTCGAATAGCCAAAGCTATCTTGAGAAAGAAGAATGGAACTGGAGGAATCAACCTACCTGACTTCAGGCTCTACTACAAAGCCACAGTTATCAAGACAGTATGGTACTGGCACAAAGACAGAAATATAGATCAATGGAACAAAATAGAAAGCCCAGAGATAAATCCACGCACATATGGACACCTTATCTTTGACAAAGGAGGCAAGAATATACAATGGATTAAAGACAATCTCTTTAACAAGTGGTGCTGGGAACTCTGGTCAACCACTTGTAAAAGAATGAAACTAGAACACTTTCTAACACCATACACAAAAATAAACTCAAAATGGATTAAAGATCTCAACGTAAGACCAGAAACTATAAAACTCCTAGAGGAGAACATAGGCAAAACACTCTCTGACATACATCACAGCAGGATCCTCTATGACCCACCTCCCAGAATATTGGAAATCAAAGCAAAAATAAACAAATGGGACCTAATTAACCTTAAAAGCTTCTGCACATCAAAGGAAACTATTAGCAAGGTGAAAAGACAGCCTTCAGAATAGGAGAAGATAATAGCAAATGAAGCAACTGACAAACAACTAATCTCGAGAATATACAAGCAACTCCTACAGCTCAACTCCAGAAAAATAAATGACCCAATCAAAAAATGGGCCAAAGAACTAAATAGACATTTCTCCAAAGAAGACATCCAGATGGCTAACAAACACATGAAAAGATGCTCAACATCACTCATTATCAGAGAAATGCAAATCAAAACCACTATGAGGTACCATTTCACACCAGCCAGAATGGCTGCGATCCAAAAGTCTACAAGTAATAAATGCTGGAGAGGGTGTGGAGAAAAGGGAACCCTCTTACACTGTTGGTGGGAATGCAAACTAGTACAGCCACTATGGAGAACAGTGTGGAGATTCCTTACAAAACTGGAAATAGACCTGCCTTATGATCCAGCAATCCCACTGCTGGGCATACACACTGAGGAAACCAGAAGGGAAAGAGACACGAGTACCCCAATGTTCATCGCAGCACTGTTTATAATAGCCAGGACATGGAAGCAACCTAGATGTCCATCAGCAGATGAATGGATAAGAAAGCAGTGGTACATATACACAATGGAGTATTATTCAGCCATTAAAAAGAATACATTTGAATCAGTTCTAATGAGGTGGATGAAACTGGAGCCTATTATACAGAGTGAAGTAAGCCAGAAAGAAAAACACCAATACAGTATACTAACGCATATATATGGAATTTAGAAAGATGGTAACAATAACCCTGTGTACGAGACAGCAAAAGAGACACTGATGTATAGAACAGTCTTATGGACTCTGTGGGAGAGGGAGAGGGTGGGAAGATTTGGGAGAATGGCATTGAAACATGTAAAATATCATGTATGAAATGAGTTGCCAGTCCAGGTTCAATGCACGATACTGGATGCTTGGGGCTGGTGCACTGGGACGACCCAGAGGGATGGAATGGGGAGGGAGGAGGGAGGAGGGTTCAGGATGGGGAACACATGTATACCTGTGGTGGATTATGTAAAGTTTAAAAATAAAATAAAATTTAAAATCTTCAAAAAAAAATAAAATAAAATGCAATAAATAGAAGTCTAATAGTTCTATAGTTCCTAAATCTGCATCTATTAAGGTGAAACAGCTTAAAATGAGAAAAATATGAATACTTATCTAAACAATGATATCAAATTTATTTGATTATCACAAGCAATATAAGAAGTCAATGAAGTGAGTGGAAAAGATGTATACTCAAGGTTTTCATTCTTTCTTGTTTTCCTAGACATTAAGTAAGTTGATTCAATATCAGTGGGTTTTGAGACATGCAAACTATGTCTACTTTTTGGTCCTTGATGATAAAAGTAAAGTGTGTCGCTCCAATTAACTAGATACATCGCTTTTAATTATTTTGCTTTCTATAGCATGAGTTATAAATGTTTGGCTGTAATGAAAGGACAACCTAAGGAAGGAGGAGGGCAGTGGGATTTAAAGCGGACTCTAACAGGATTCAGCTGCCAGTTCCTGCCCAGCCTGATAACTAATGCCCAGGCTCTGAGTCCCCTTTCCACCTGCCCGCAGTGCATTTCCTTCACCCCTTTGGAGTTTCCTGTCTAACTTTGATTTTCATTTTTGCAGGTTTGGATTTATTCTTCATAAAGATGAAGCTGCACTACAAAAGATTGATCTTGAAACCATGTCATATATCAAGACTATTAATTTGAAGGACTATCAATGCATCCCGCAGTCACTAGCATACACACACTTGGGAGGATATTACTTCATTGGCTGCAAACCCGACAGCACTGGGGCGGCTCCCCCACAGCTCTTGGTGGACGGTGTCACCGACTCAGTCATTGGGTTCAACAGTGACGTGACGGGCACTCCATACGTCTCTCCAGATGGACACTATCTTGTCACCATCAGTGACGTGAAAGGTCTTGTGAGGGTCCAGTACATCACCATCAGAGGAGAAATACAGGAGGCTTTTGATATTCACACTAATCTGCACATATCTGACCTGGCCTTTCAGCCATCCTTTACGGAAGCCCATCAGTACAACATTTATGGTAGTTCAAGCACACAGACAGATGTGCTCTTTGTGGAGCTTGCCTCCGGGAAGGTTAAGATGATAAAAAGCCTTAAGGAACCACTCAAGGCAGAAGAATGGCCTTGGAACCTGAAAAACAGGCAAATCCAGGACAGTGGCTTGTTTGGTCAGTACCTGATGACTCCTTCCAAGGACTCTCTCTTTATACTCGATGGACGACTCAATAAATTAAACTGTGAGATCACTGAAGTTGAGAAGGGAAACACAGTCATCTGGGTTGGAGAAGCCTAGAAGCCCTGTTAAATAATTATTAAATCAAGAGTTTTCCAATACACTGCACTAATCCATTATTTAAATTTACAGTTTAACTTTCTAAGTTTGTATCCTAGCCAAACATCAGTTACTTGGATGGCTGAAATAAAATAGTTTTTTTTTTTTTAAACAAAGACATACACAATTATTAATATTGGTTGATTAGAAATAGTTAACACAGTATTTAATGAGAAACTATTTAAATTATAAGAACCAAATCTACTGTTATTTTTTTTTCCAATAGAATAGGAATTTAAATAATTAAAAATAACTCAACTGCAGGGAATTTCCAATGATTCTAAACACCATTTCATCTTGAGGGTAATTGATCTATTTTTTTTTTTTTCTGTCCTTTGGGTATGCTTAAACCAGAAATAAAAGATGTTGTGGAACCTTAAAATTCTTAATTCAAAATATTCTGTCCCATCCACTGTTTCTAATCTTTTGTGCCTTGAAAGGAATGTCACAAGAGGAAAAGGAAGGCTAAAAGCTGCATATGGACCACCCTCATTACTATAAATTTCTTGTCATTTAAAGAGAAAAGTTGAACATCTTTTGCACCAAACCCAGCCTTCAGTCATTTGTCTAACCCTCAATGAAATATCATTTGAAGACATAAACTGTCCTTAGGCTGTACACAGGTGACAAATTCTATTTGACACTCACTGTATAATCTGCAGCATGCTATGGAAAATGGGGAGGAAGGGAGGAAAATAATTATGGTAATATGTTTGCAGTGTATTCTTGACTCATTTTGCTTTCAATCACGAGAGTGCATTATATTTTTAATGCAAGTTTGTCTGGGATGTCAACTGCTTACAAATATCTCTTATTAGTGGAATAGACTTTTTTTGTTTCTTATGATGTAGTCCAGTGTTGCATTAGCAGGAAATTTTATTTCCAAAATAGAAGCATTATTTGTGTCTGCTTAGAGTAAACCACATTTAGGGAAATTAACAACAGAGAGAAAAAAAAAACTGGCTAGAGAACTGATGAGTATTAGCGGTTTAGGACAATTAGTAACAGAAATTGGGAATTAGGGGGTAGCACCACAGTGGTGAGAAAAGATGTACTTCTCCATCGCCTTTGCTATTTAAATATAATCCATCAAAGGACTCATTCCTTAATAACTTTCCCAAATGACTTCTGCTTAACTCCTATGTAATCCTTAAACAACTCTCTCACTGTGTGTTGAAGTTTGAAACCTAACTAATCCTCTTATTTGAGACACTGCATAGAAGTAAAAATCATTGCTTTCATTTTTCAGGGCAAATAAAAGGCCAGTAGAAGCATTAAAACTAGTAACTTGGTTTATTGAAATAAGCAGATTATTATCCAGGCTTAAAGTAAAAGCTTACATTGTTTGGAGAATCTTTTTACTTATTATATTTTTGTTTTATTATTGCTAAAAATGCTAATGTACTGTTGAAATGACCTCCATTTCCTGAAGGTAATCCAATAATGTCTTTTTTAAATACAAATTTTACTCAAGCTTAATTGTGTAAAACTGCTTAGAAACCTGAAATTTTATAGTGTGTACTATCTTATGTATATATAGCATCCTGAACTATGTGATAACAGTAGATTTATTCTTAGCTTAAGGAAACATTACGGGAGGCAGATTTAATGGACAACAGAAGTTAGCTTATGTTTCTACTTACCTGCTTTCCTTTTTAGCAGTTTTCTTCTTTGTGAACATGAACCACATAAAGTGGCTGTGACCTAATGATTTAACCTAAGTCTGTCTCATACACCCTTCTTTGGTAGCTTACACCATGTGGCTGCTTTGTCTGTAGACACTGCTTGATAAAAGAGAATAAACCTCTTACATTTTAACCCTTGAGAGTTCAGTCAGTGTTTTAATGTGAATACCCGTGTTTGTTTTGTTTTTCCTCCCAGTGCTTCAAACACAGACTGGTTTATATCCCCATTGTTTTGAAAGTGACGGGATGGGGTAGAGGGCAGGTAAAGTGAGACCAATCAAGAAAAGACAACTTAGCTTCATTATATCAACTCTAAGTTGCTCTGTCCCTTCATATTCATATGTAAAGCAAGATATTTATCCTTTTAAGATGTCTATTTCCTTAGAATCCCTTCTTGTGTATTAAAGGAATGAATGAATATCAGAATGGAACATAAGCATAGACTTAAATCCCCTTTTCCCCACATTCTTACACTATTAGCCACACAAATACTAAGTCCCCCTTTTTAACAGTATAATGTTTAAAATATTGACATTTGTGATACTTTTAAGAAAATAAGGAAATGCAATATTATATTTTCTAAGATAGATATTTCTTTCTTCAGTGGTAGGGAGAAAAAGTAAGAGCTTGCATACAGGGCATCAGCATTGCTCTACACACATCTTGATAAACGTGTATTGAATATAATGATCTCATCAATAACTGGGTATGTGTGAAAACTGAACATGAAGAAAAACTAGAATAAAATGACATCACCACTCTCTGAAAAGAATAGATTTTTAACATACAGGATAAAATAGCAACAAGGTAGCCAAAAAAATATGAGATAATTTTACTGCAAATTATCTGATAATAATTGTGTGATAACCATAACAGGCATGAAGTAAGAAAAGGTGTGAAACCAAGAATGGAAATAGAACATGGGGAGGTCTTTGAGCAAAATTGACTAGAAAAAGTTAATATTTATGTAAAGAAGGTGGTAATTCATGAAAAATGGATTCTGATCAGATTTTGGAGGGAGGGAAGTGAAGAATAGGGCTTCCCAGGTGGTTCAGTGCAGGAGACACAGGACCCCACAGTTTTAATTTCTGGGTTGGGAAGATCCCCTGGGGAAAGGCATAGCAACCCATGCCAGTATTCTTGCCTGGAGAATACCACAGACAGAAGTTGCAACGAGTCGGACATGACTGAAGCAACTGAGCATGAAGTGAAGAATGAAACAAATTGAAAGAGTCTAGACTTAATCCAGAGAGTAGGAACTCAAGACTAATTTTTAAAAGGAGAAAGAACAATGAAAACACTTTTAACATTTTTTATTTTCTAATATAATGAAGATTTGAGAGGAAATTGGGGAAACTGGTATCAGTTGGGAGGCTACTGCAGAAAATGGAAGTTTATGATCTATAATATACAACAAGATGAAACTCAACATTAAAACTCAACCTTAAGAAAACTAAGACCTTGGCATCTTGTCCTATCACGTCACAGCAAATAGATGGGGAAACAATGAAAACAATGAGAGACTTTATTTTCTTGGGCTCCAAAATCACTGCAGAGGGTGACTGCAGCCATGAAAATAAAAGACACTTGCTCCTTTGAAGAAAAACTGTGACAAGCCTAGACAGCTTATTAAAAAGCAGAGACATTACTTTGTCAACAAAAGTCCATCTAGTCAAAGCTATGGTTTTTCCAGTATTTATGTACGGATGTGAGAGTTGGACCCTAAAGAAAGCTGAGCACTGAAGAATTGATTCTTTTGAACTGTGCTGTTGAAGAAGACTGTAGAGTCCCTTGGACTGCAAGGAGATCCAACCAGTCAATCCTAAAGGAAATCAGTCTGGAATATTCATTGGAAGGACTGATGCTGAAGCTAAAGCTTCAATACTTTGGCCACCTGATAGGAAGAACTAACTCATTGGAAAAGACACTGGTGCTGGGAAAGATTGAAGACAGGAGTAGAAGGGGACAACAGAGGATGAGATGGTTGGATTGCATCACTGAGTTCATGGACATGAGTTTGATCAAGCTCTGGGAGTTGATGACGGACAGGAAAGCCTGGCATGCTGCAGTCCATGCGGTCGCAGAGTTGAACATAACTATGCATCTGAACTGAATTGAAGATAAGGCATGTTAAGGAAATATACTTGAAAGGGCAACTGAATAAATATGGATGATAAAAAGAGAAAAATCAGTTTCCCACATGGTGCTAATGGTAAAAAAACTTTCCTGCCAATGCATAAGTTGCAGGTTCGATCTTTGGGTCTAGAAGATCCCCTGGAGGAGGGCATGGCAAGTCACTCCAGTATTCTTGCTGGGAAAATTCTGTGAACAGAAGAGCCTGGCAGTCCACAGCCCGTAAGATTGCAAAGAGTCACACATAACTGAAGCTACTTAGCACACAAGCATGCATATAAGACAGTGTGTGTTAAGGAAACATACTTGAGATGGCAACTGAATAAAAATGGGTGATAAAAAGAGACAAATCAGCAGGTCTCAATTACGACACCAGTGGTAAAAATATGAGAGCCATGAAAGAAAAGAAGATTGGGAGAGAGAAGGAGGGTTTAGATAAAAGACAAATAAGAATGATGGACATGGAATATATTTCCAGAGTAGTGTCATCATGTATTATAGCAAACTAATACAATTTTCAGGCATTATTCCATTGTCTGTCTAATAATATAAAAGTAAAATAGAAGTGCTTTTTAAAAAGTATAATTTTAGAATCTTGGCACCTTTAAGACTCCCACTCAAAAGGTCTTCAGAGGGTTTTCTTTTAAAAAAATAAGTGAACTTGACTGGATTTTACATTAAGTATTTCAGATTTTACAGAATGAAACAATATGTTTAATCATATTTGACAGCTTATCATATTATGCAAATTTTAAAAGTGAAAAAAAATTCAAGAACAATATGACTATCATGAAAATTAACATGACTCTAAAATAACATGAAATGTACACCCCAAATGTCACAACCCTAAGAACTCATAAGAGGTCACTTCTAATGTCACTTGTCCATGCATCTACCATTTAGCTATTCTTTCTGTGTGAACAGGTAAGAGAAAAAAAAGCAATATCTTATCAAAAGCCTATTTTCATTTTTCTTCCAATCACACTCTAATACCATTTACCTCTCCTTGGAGTCTTCAAGCATAGAAATATGCTTTCAAAATCATGCTATATAAATTCATGATTGTAGACTTGAATCATGGTAACCTTTTCACATCCTCCTAGAAGGCTAAATCTTAGCATGGGAATATGATTTTGTTTGTTTGCTTGTATTTAATAGATTATATTGTCCTATTAGTAAACAGAAAAGCACAGTTTCTCAGTAATATTCATCAACAAAATATCCCTGCCTCTGTCGAATATAATGAGTGCTACACAGCTATTTCACAGTAATGTGCAGCTAACAGTTGGTGAATTAGAAAAGTTTTCAGCATTTTTCTTTTACACCAGCTTTCAATGATGATAAAATTATCAATGTTTTGGGACTTGTGTTCAAGTTCATAATTAAATTTTGCACATAGCATAATTTGGCTGAAACTGAGAAAGAACAGACTGAAAAATAAAATATGTTGTTCTAATAAATGTCTTGAAGACTGTCTCTGCATGTGCATTTTGCCACTTTTAAAAGAAGATTCAGAATTGTCTCAATATCGAAAGAATATACTGCTACTTCAATTTAAAATCTGTTCTTCTTATTGACGTGTATAAATTTTTTTTGCATTTCCATGAAAAACCACACTGTTTTTTTACACCTAGAGCTACATACTTCAGTGTTACAAAGTCCAAGTGAAAAGTCCCATGATAATCATGAAAGGGACTCTCCATATATGACAATATATAGCTATTACAAATGAATAGTCATTGAATTACTCTTCTATACCTCTGCTTATCTACCTACTTTACTTTATTTAATTTTTTAAACATTTCTTTAATGTGGACCATTTTTAAAGTCTTAATTGAATTTATTATAATATTGCTTCAGTTTTATATTTTGGGTTTTTGGCTGGGAGGCTCATGGGATCTTAGCTAGCCGACAGTGATTAAATTTGCACTCCAGTGTTTCAAGGCAAAAATCTTAACCTCTGGACCACCAGGGAAGTCCTGCACACCTATTTTCAAACAAGTTTTGCTTCTAATTCAAGGTTCTATACTTTGTTCAGAATTCTTACCAGAGTATAACAAACGTGCCATATCTGAACTCGGGAATAAAGTATTATTCATTATTTTTTTAGATCAAAACACATCTTGATATATTAATTGTCTTTTAGGAAAATAATTATTATTATAGGTTGAGCAAAGATAAATATATCAATTAGATTAAGGATAGTAACATATAGTATGCTAGTTTTATGTAGTTTAAAAAATTTGATTGTTGACAGAAATATTAAATGATTTTGTTTTCTGTATACTGGTAGACATATGCCACACATCATGCAGGTTCACATAATGTGGTAGTTAGAAACCACACTAGTGTGTGTGTGCATGTGTCTCAGTTTGGGCATATGAAAAAATGGAATCATATCTGACAATATTGGAGAACTAAATTTTAACACTCAAATATATCTTGTTGGTACTTTTAAGTTTCTTTTAAATCTAGGATAATATTTATTTAAATATAATTTATCATACATAAGATTCTAGCATAAGTTTGTGGAATGATTGTAGGTCACAGAATCTTCATCTTCTACACACCCACATATATGTTTTTTAAATAATCAACTGAAAATGAGGATATAACTTCAATCTATGCAATACCTACTAACTATCACATCCATGTACATGTAAAATATAAATGACAGAGGAGTAAGAAAAGTCAAAGAAACAAAAGACTAGTGAGTCTTGACTCTGGAGACTCTATTAAATCAGCTAAATTAAGGCTTTGCAAGTATGTGTAGCAAAAATGTGTGTTGTTACTAGCTCAGTCATGTCTGACTCTTTGCAACCCTTGGGACTTTCCAGGCAAGAATACTAGAGTGGGTTGCTAGTTCATTCTCCAAGAATACTAGAGTGGGTTGCTAGTTCATTCTCCAAGGGATCTTCCTGACCCAGGGATTGAACCTGTGCCTCCAGTGTCTCCTGCATTGGCAAGTGGATTCTTGCCAATGGTGGCTGGTGGCTCAGATGGTAAAGAATAATAAGTACTGCTTAATAATGTAATGCTAACATCTATTTTGGGGGGCTCCAAAATCACTGCAGATGGTGACTGCAGCCATGAAATTAAAAGACACTTGCTCTTTGGAAGAAAAGTTATGAACAACCTAGATGGCATATTGAAAAAGAGAGACATTACTTTGCCAACAAAGGTCTGTCTAGTCAAAGCTTTGGTTTTTCCTGTAGTCATGTATGGATGTGAGAGTTGGACTATAAAGAAAGCTGAACAGCAAAGAATTAATGCTTTTTCACTGTGGTGCTGGAGGAGACTCTTGAGAGTCTCTTGGACAGCAAGGAGATCCAAACAGTTCATCCTAAAGGAAATCAGTCCTGAATATTCATTGTAAGGACTGATGCTGAAGCTGAAACTCCAATACTTTGACCACCTGATGTGAAGAACTGACTCATTTGAAAAGACCCTGATGCTGGGAATGATTGAAGGCAGGAGGAGAAGGGGACGACAGAGGATGAGACGGTTGGATGGCATCACCAACTCAATGGACATGAGTTTGAATAAGCTCTGAGAGTTGGCGATGGACAGGGAAGCCTTGCGTACTGCAATCCATAGGGTCACAAAGAATCGGACACTGAACTAAACTGAACGTCTAATGAATACATATGCATGTACACATGCATATATATATATATATATATATATATATATATATATATATATATAATGGCTTCCCTGGTAGCTCAGATGGTAAAGAATCTGCCTACAATGCAGGAGACCTAGGTTCAATTCCTGGGTCAGGAAGATCCCCTGGAGAAGGAAATGGCAACCCACTCCAGTATTCTTGCTTGGGAAGTCCCATGGACAGAGGAATCTGGCAGGCTACAGTCCTTGGGTTGCAAAGCTTCAGACATGACTGAGCGACTAACATTTTTACTTTTCACTTTCACACATATATATCCAAAAATCACTTCTTTGATATTTTTTAACAATTAGTAGTACTTTTTAAAACCAACTACAGACTCAAATTTAATAAAGAAAAATAATATAGAAAACATTCTCAATTCATTGGAAATAAATTGAGAAATAAAATTTTCAAATAAATCAGCTATAAATATGTAAATAAGAAAATTAGTAAACATATACAAGTATTCAAAACAGGACTTTAAAAAAGGAATCAAATTGAAAGGTATAGAATCTATGGATTCTATTAGATGAAAATGAAGCAACATAATTCAAAAATAATGAAGCTCTGACATTTGCTAGAAAAAAAGAAATTTTCAAAGAAAGCCCCTCCCACTCTAATAAAGAGAAAAAGTTGGAAAATTGTCAAAATCAAAATTTTGCCTGAGCATAGTGTAGAGCTAGGTTTGCAAGTTCAACAGGTAAACTCATTTCTAATGAGGAACAAGGAATTATTTAACCCTGGTAGTCTACATAAAAGCAGGCAATAGTAAATCAGCAAAAAGTTTAACAACTTTTTAAAGGCTCGTAGGGGCTACCTTATGAGTTTGGAATGGCTGGGGCTAGGGGCACAAGTGCAGGAGGAGTTCATACACTCTATCGTTTCAGATGGCATATAAGGTCAGAGGCAGGCAGGAGACTGGAGGCAGCTTCCCTGGAGGTGCTGTGAGTCAGGTGACCAGCTGCTGTGGGGAGCTATCCTTGTGCCCTTGCTGAGACTCTTCACACCTAGGAAGCCAAATATTAAGCCCCTAAAGGAAGGGGCAGCCATCTTTCTCACCCCCAGGAACAGGCAATAACTCATTGTTTCCAAGAGTGAAAGCAGACCCTCTGACTCTGATGTAGGGTAGCAAGCACTCAGTGTCTCAAGACACAGGCAGAAAGAATGCTCTGGTGCTGGGGGAGAGGCCAGAAACCTGGTAAACCTGGTCAGGAGACCATGTAAAGAGCTGAATTCTACTTACAGGGGCATTGTAGGAAGTTTTATCTTTTCTTTTCTTTCTCTCTCTTTTTTTTTTTTTTTTTACTAAACTCTCATTTTTCTGATAGTAGTTAACTCTCATATGTCTCCAGCTGCCTTCTTAATACATTTGCATATATTTTCCACCCTTTTATTTTATATTTGTATCTTTCAATTTGAAATATGTTTCCTTTTAACAATGTGTATCTGGATCTTTTCCCTTCCTGTCTGAATACATCTACACTATGATTGGATTATTTGATCCATTCACATTGAATTTATTATTATTATCCTTAGAATTACTTCTTCCTCTTATTTATTTATTTTTAAATAGGTCTCAGTTCAGTTCAGTTCAGTCACTCAGTCGTGTCCGACTCTCTGCAACCCCATGAACCACAGCACGCCAGGTCTCCCTGTCCATCACCAACTCCCAGAGTCCACCCAAACCCATGTCCATCAAGTTGGTGATGCAATCCAACCATCTCATCCTCTGCTGTCCCCTTCTCCTCTTGCTCCCAGTCCTTCCCAGCATCAGGGTCTTTTCAAATGAGTCAGCTCTTTGTATCAGGTGGCCAAAGTATTGGGGTTTCACCTTCAACATCAGTCCTTCCAGTGAACACCCAGGACTGATCTCCTTTAGGATGGACTGGTTGGATCACCTTGCAGTCTAAGGGACTCTCAAGAGTCTTCTCCAACACCACAGTTCAAAAGCATCAATTCTTTGGCACTTACCTTTCTTTATAATCCAACTCTCACATCCATACATGACCACTGGAAAAACTATAGCCTTGACTAGACGGACCTTTGTTGGGAAAGTAATGTTTCTGTTTTTTAAAATGCTGTCTAGGTTGGTCATAACTTTCCTTCCAAGGAGTAAGCGTCTTTTAATTTTATGGCTGCAATCACCATCTGCAGTGATTTTGGAGCCCAGAAAAATAAAGTCAGTCACTGTTTCCACTGTTTCCCCATGTCTTTTCTATTCCCTTCTTTTACTTTACTGCTTATTTTTGAATTGGGTGACTATTTTCTAAGGTTACATTTAAATTCCTTTCATGATCTTTTCACTGAGTGAAAAAATATTTTTGTCTTTGTTGCTTTAGGGCAAAATAATTTTTAATTAAACAATTTAATATTAATTTAATATTTTCCCTTTGTTGCTTTTGAGTCCTGTCTTAGGGTCTTTTATGATCTGGTTTTCCTTAGTGTCAGTTTTCCTGGTTATTTCTGAAAAAATTAACTGACCTGTGATTTAGCTCCTTACCCATGTGGAACTACCTGCTTCTTATTTGGTTACCTCTAAAATCTATTGTTTTAAAAGAGCCTTCAGGTTTAAGTCCCTTTAAACTTTGCTGTAGAAAAGTCAGAATTTAAGAGAACAGATCTGTTGCTCTCTGTTCTTTTTTTTTTTTTTAATTGTATTGGTTTTGCCATACATCAACATGAATCCGCCACGGGTGTACACGTGTTCCCAATCCTGAACCCCCCTCCCACCTCCCTCCCCATACCATCCCTTTCCCCTACCTTAATGATTTGCAAAATAATCTGAGTCATATATTTGAAACTGGTATTGAAAATAGTCCCTCCCTACTCTCAGAGTGACCCTCCGGCTTTGTGAGCAGGGCAGTGGGTAGGAAATGGTAGTTCTCTCTTCTTTTAGATCCTAGGATTTTCTTATATTGTCTACATTAAACTGCATGATGTAGCATATCATTAACTTTCTGATCCCGTGATCATCACATGAGCACTTCCATTCCATTCATCTCCAGTCATATCTGCTTTTCTTTTCCTTTAAAATATTATCTGTAGTCTTGAATCTTTACACTTGCTGGTCCTTTTACCTGGAGCACTTTCCCCCATTCTTACAAATTATCTCTTTACTTTCTTCACATACCTGCTTACCAGTAAGATTTTTCTGACTACCCTATTTAAAATTTGAAATTATCTTCCAGAATATACCTATCACATTTGCTGATATTTATTGCCATAATTGAATCAATATGTAACATGCTACATAATTTATTTTCTGTTTATTATCTATATAACCCTATCCAAAACATACATACTATGCAATCAAACAAGAACAGGAATATTTGTCTGTTTTATCTATACTGCAAACAAAAAAGGGTTTGTATGCAGTAAGCACATATTAGGCAGTAAATAAACATATGGGAGATGATTGGATTATTATTTTAATTGGACTCAAAGTACTTTTTGGAGCATATGTTGAACTTTCTGATAATCTCAAATCATTATGCAAAAATGTATGCCTTGAATGTTATTAAACTGTGATAATTGAAAGTAGCATTATTCAGGCAGGTGTTTTCTATTTATTTTTTTTTTTTTTTTTTTTTTCCTGTGTTTTTTTTTTTTTTTTTTTTTTATTTTATTTTATTTTTAAACTTTACATAACTGTATTAGATTTGCCAAATATCAAAATGAATCCGCCACAGGTTTACATGTGTTCCCCATCCTGAACCCTCCTCCCTCCTCCCTCCCCATTCCATCCCTCTGGGTCGTCCCAGTGCACCAGCCCCAAGCATCCAGTATCGTGCATCGAACCTGGACTGGCAACTCATTTCATACATGATATTTTACATGTTTCAATGCCATTCTCCCAAATCTTCCCACCCTCTCCCTCTCCCACAGAGTCCATAAGACTGTTCTATACATCAGTGTCTCTTTTGCTGTCTCGTACACAGGGTTATTGTTACCATCTTTCTAAATTCCATATATATGCGTTAGTATACTGTATTGGTGTTTTTCTTTCTGGCTTACTTCACTCTGTATAATAGGCTCCAGTTTCATCCACCTCATTAGAACTGATTCAAATGTATTCTTTTTAATGGCTGAATAATACTCCATTGTGTATATGTACCACAGCTTTCTTATCCATTCATCATTCTATTTAATATTCTCTAACTCTCTAAAGTATTAGAGTTAATAGACATAATGAACATTTGGATAGATGATGCTTTTTTAAATATTTTCCATCTCAAATTAAATATAAATGCTTATGTAAACAAGATGTTTGCTATGTTAAACAATGATCCCTTTCATATATAATTAAAATCCAAATTATTATGCATTATATTTATTTAGTTATAGAGGCTGTTGGTCCTTTTTATATTACCCATGACACAAAGAGCATGTTTATATGAAATAAATAAAAGATGTTGCATATATAGTATTCCAGAAAAATATCAGTGTATTTGGGGATATTAATGTTTAAGTTTTAAAATTAACTCATCAAATAAAAAGTATACCATTTATCACTGAAAGTATCTACAACTTTATTAAAATTTCTGTCAACAGTGTGGTAATTTATGCTTACTCCAACATCCAACATGAAATAACTTGCTTTTGATTTATCTTACTTGTATGTATTGTGCATAAAATTTTTTACCATGTTATTCAAATATATTCATTTTCTTCTTTTGTTCTTACCTCAGTTTTGAATTTTGCTGATGTCAGTTATAATTATCTGAACTGAAAACCACCATCCAAAAAAGTTGTAATCTTTAAAGAAAATTATAATATAAGAAAATATTATATATATTCTTATACATAATATAAGAAAATTATACTATAATATAAAATTATAATATAATATAATTATAATATACTAGTTATACTTGAAATACCTAAGTGTGTTACTTAGAAATTCCATTTTTTAATTCTTTCAGAAAATGTCTAAGCTCAAGTTTTATTCTTTAAAATATTTACCCATTTAAACTTTCCTGGGATTTTTTCCCCCCATAAGAGCTATCATAATAATGATATAATTTTGACATAATAATGTCAAAAAGCAACGTTGGAATAGGAGTGTTTCAAAATTGGGAAAGGAGTGTGTCAAGGCTGTATAGTGTCACCCTGTTCATTTAACTTATATGCAGAATACATCATGTGAAATGCTGGGTTGGATGAATCACAAGCTGGAATCAAGATGCCAGGAGAAATATCAATAATGACAGATATGAAAACAACAACTAAATGAACTGGAGGTACACAACCTTCTAGGAAAAAAAAAAAAGAAAGAAACAAGAGAAAGAGAAACTCAAGTAAGATGGTAGGTGTTGCCAGAGGCATCAGAGGGCAGACACACAAAACATAATCACAGAAAACTAGTCAATCTAATCACATGGACCAAAGCCTTGTCTAACTCAATAAAACTAAGCCATGCCATGTGGGGCCACCCAAGAAGGGCGGGTCATGGTGGAGAGGTCTGACAGAATGTGGTCCACTGGAGATCAGATCAGATCAGAGAAGTCGCTCAGTTGTGTCCAACTCTTTGCGACCCCATGAATTGCAGCACGCCAGGCCTCCCTGTCCCTCACCAACTCCCAGAGTTCACCCAGACTCACGTCCATTGAGTCAGTGATGCCATCCAGCCATCTCATCCTCTGTCATCCCCTTCTCTTCTTGCCCCCAATCCCTCCCAGCATCAGAGTCTTTTCCAATGAGTCAACTCTTCGCATGAGGTGGCCAAAGTATTGGAGTTTCAGCTTTAGCATCATTCTTTCCAAAGAAATCCCAGGGCTGATGTCCTTCAGAATGGACTGGTTAGATCTCCATGCAGTCCAAGGGACTCTCAAGAGTCTTCAACATCACAGTTCAAAAGCATCAATTCTTCGGCGCTCAGCTTTCTTCACCATCCAACTCTCACATCCATACATGACTACTGGAAAAACTATAGCCTTGACTAGACGAACCTTTGTTGGCAAAGTAATGTCTCTGATTTTGAATATGCTAACTAGGTTGGTCATAACTTTCTTCCCAAGGAGTAGCATCTTAATTTCATGGCTGCAGTCACCATCTACAGTGATTTTGGAGCCCAGAAAAATAAAGTCTAACACTGTTTCCCCATCTATTTCCCATGAAGTGATGGGACTGGATGCCATGATCTTCGTTTTCTGAATGTTGAGCTTTAAGCCAACTTTTTCATTCTCCACTTTCACTTTCATCAAGAGGATTTTGAGTTCCTCTTCACTTTCTGCCATAAGGGTGGTGTCATCTGCATATCTGAGGTTACTGATATTTCTCTTGGCAATCTTGATTCCAGCTTGTGTTTATCCAGTCCAGCGTTTCTCATGATGTACTCTGCATAGAAGTTAAATAAACAGGGTAACAATATACAGCCTTGACAAACTCCTTTTGCTATTTGGAACCAGTCTGTTGTTCCATGTTCAGTTCTAACTGTTGCTTCCTGACCTGCATACAGATTTCTCAAGAGGCAGATCAGGTGGTCTGGTATTCCCATCTCTTTCAGAATTTTCAACGGTTTATTGTGATCCACACAGTCAAAGGCTTTGGCATAGACAATAAAGCAGAAATAGATGTTTTTCTGGAACTCTCTTGTTTTTTCCATGATCCAGCAGATGTTGGCAATTTGATCTCTGGTTCCTCTGCCTTTTCTAAAACCAGCTTGAACATCAGGAAGTTCACGGTTCACATATTGCTGAAGCCCGGCTTGGAGAATTTTGAGCATTATTTTACTCGCGTGTGAGATCAGTGCAATTGTGCTGTAGGTAGTTTGAGCATTCTGTGGCATTACTTTCTTTGGGATTGGAATGAAAACTGACCTTTTCCAGTCCTGTGGCCACTGCTGAGCATTCCAAATTTGCTGGCATATTGAGTGCAGAACTTTCACAGCATCATCTTTCAGGATCTGAAATAGTTCAACTGGAATTCTATCACCTCCATTAGCTTTGTTCATAGTGATGCTTTCTAAGGCCCACTGGACTTCATATTCCAGGATGTCTGGCTCTAGGTCAGTGATCACACCATCGTAATTATCTGGGTCATGAAGATCCTTTTTGTACAGTTCTTCTGTGTATTCTTGCCATCTCTTCTTGATATCTGCTGCTTCTGTTAGGTCCATGCCATTTCTGTCCTTTATTGAGTCCATCTTTGCATGAAATGTTCCTTTGGTATCTCTGATTTTCTTGAAGAGATCCCTAATCTTTCCCATTCTGTTTTTCTCCTCTATTTCTTTGCATTGATCGCTGAAGAAGGCTTTCTTATCTCTCATTGCTATTCTTTGGAACTCTGCATTCAGATGTTTATATCTTTCCTTTTCTCCTTTGCTTTTCACTTCTCTTCTTTTCACAGCTATTTGGAAGGCCTCCCCAGACAGCCATTTTGCTTTTTTGCATTTATTTTCCATGGGGATGGTCTTGATCCCTGTCTCCTGTACAATGTCATGAACCTCATTCCATAGTTCATCAGGCATTCTATCTATCAGATCTAGGCCCTTAAATCTATTTCTCACTACCACTGTATAATCATAAGGCATTTGATTTAGGTCATACCTGAATGGTGTAGTGGTTTTCCCTACTTTCTTAAATTTACGTCTGAATTTGACAATAAGGGGTTCATGATCTGAGCCACAGTCAGCTCCTGGTCTTGTTTTTGCTGACTTGGCTGCAAAAATATAATCAACCTGATTTTGATTTGACCATCTGTTGATGTCCATCTCTAGAGTCTTCTCTTGTGTTGTTGGAAGATGGTGTTTGTTATGACCAGTGCATTCTCTTGGCAAAACTCTATGAGTCTTTGCCCTGCTTCATTTTGTATTCCAAGGCCAAATTTGCCTGATACTCCAGGTGTTTCTTGACTTCCTACTTTTGCATTCCAGTCCCCTATAATGAAAAGGACATCTTTTTGGGGTGTTAGTTCTAAAAGGTCTTGTAGGTCTTCATAGAACCTTTCAACTTCAGCTTCTTCAGCGTTACTGGTTGGGCATAGACTTGGATTACTGTGATATTGAATGGTTTGCCTTGGAAACAAACAGAGATCATTCTGTCATTTTTGAGATTGCATCCAAGTACTGCATTTTGGACTCTTTTGTTGATCATTATGGCTACTCCATTTCTTCTGAGGGATTCCTGCCCTCAGTAGTAGATATAATGTTCATCTGAGTTAAATTCACCCATTCCAGTCCATTTCAGTTGGCTGATTCCTAGAATGTCGACGTTCACTCTTGCCATCACTTGTTTGACCACTTCCAATTTGCCTTGATTGGAAGTGGTCCACTGGAGAAGGGAATGGCAAACCACTTCAGTATTCTTGTCTTGAGAACCCCATAAACAGTATGAAAAGGCAAAATTATAGGGTACTGAAAGAGCAACTCCCCAGGTCGGTAGGTGCACAAGTTGCTCCTGGAGATCAGTGGAGAAATAATTCCAGAAAGAATGAAGGGATGGAGCCAAAGCAAAAACAATCCCCAGTTGTGGATGTGACTGGTGATAGAATCAAGGTCCGATGCTGTAAAGAACAATATTGCATAGGAACCTGGAATGTCAGGTCCATGAATCAAGGCAATTTGGAAGTGGTCAAACAGGAGATGGCAAGAGTGAACGTCAACATTCTAGGAATCAGAGAACTAAAATGGACTGGAATGGGTGACTTTAACTCAGATGACCGTTATATCTACTACTGTGGGCAGGAATCCCTTAGAAGAAATGGAGTAGCCTTCATGGTTAACAAAAGAGTCTGAAATGTAGTATTTGGATGCAACCTCAAAAACGACAGAATGGTCTCTGTTTGTTTACAAGGCAAACCATTCAATATCACAGTAATCCAAGTCTATGCCCAACCAGTAATGCTAAAGAAGCTGAAGTTGAATGGTTGGTTCTCTGAAGACCTACAAGACCTTTTAGAACTAACACCCAGAAAAGATATGCTTTTCATTACAGGAGACTGGAATGCAAAAGTAGGAAGTCAAGAAACACCTGGGGTAACAGGCAAATTTGGCCTTGGAATAGGGAATGAAGCAGGGCAGAGGCTAATAGAGTTTTGCCAAGAGAATGCACTGGTCATAGAAAACACCCTCTTCCAACAACACAAGAGAAGACTCTACACATGGAGATCACCAGATGGTCAACACTGAAATCAGATTGATTATATTCTTTACAGCCAAAGATGGAGAGGGTCTATACAGTCAGCAAAAACAAGACCGGGAGCTGAATGTGGCTCAAATCACAAACTCCTTATTGCCAAATTCAGACTTAAACTGAAGAAAGTGGGGAAAATCACTACACCATTCAGGTATGACCTAAATCAAATCCCTTATGATCATACAGTGGAAGTGAGAAATAGATTTAAGGGACTAGATATGATAGACAGAGTGCCTGATGAACTATGGATGGAGGATCGTGACATTGTACAGGAGACAGGGATCAAAACCATCCCCATGGAAAAGAAATGCAAAAAAGCAAAATGGCTGTCTGGGGAGGCCTTCCAAATAGCTGTGAAAAGAAGTGAAAAGCAAAGGAGAAAAGGAAAGATATAAGCATCTGAATGCAGAGTTCCAAAGAATAGAAAGGAGAGAAAAGAAAGCCTTCCTCAGTGATCAAGGCAAAGAAATAGAGGAAAACAACATAATGGGAAAGATTAGAGATCTCTTCAAGAAAATTAGAGATACCAAGGGAACATTTCATGCAAAGATGGGCTCAATAAAGGACAGAAATGGTATGGACCTAACAGAAGCAGAAGATATTAAGAAGAGGTGGCAAGAATACACAGAAGAACTGTACAAAAAAGATGTTCAAAACAAAGATAATTATGATGGTGTGATCACTGACCTAGAGCCAGACATCCTGGAATGTGAAGTCAAGTGGGCCTTAGAAAGCATCACTATGAACAAAGCTGGTGGAGGTGATGGAATTCCAATTGAGCTAGATCCTTTCAGATCCTGAAAGATGATGCTGTGAAAGTGCTGCACTCAATATGCCAGCAAATTTGGAATGCTCAGCAGTGGCCACAGGAATGCAAAAGGTCAGTTTTCATTCTAATCCCAAAGAAAGGCAATGCCAAAGAATGCTCAAACTACCGCACAATTGCACTGATCTCACACGCGAGTAAAATAATGCTCAAAATTCTCCAAGCTGGGCTTCAGCAATATGTGAACCGTGAACTTCCAGATATTCAAGCTGGTTTTAAAAAAGGCAGAGGAACCAGAGATCAAATTGCCAACATCTTCTGGATCATCAAAAAAGCAAGAGAGTTCCAGAAAATCATCTACTTCTGCTTTATTGTCTATGCCAAAGCCTTTGACTGTGTGGATCACAAGAAACTGTGGGAAATTCTGAAAGAAATGGGAATACCAGACCACCTGATCTGCCTCTTAAGAAACCTGTATGCAGGTCAGAAATCAACAGTTAGAACTGGACATGGAACAACAGACTGGTTCCAAATAGGAAAAGGAGTACGTCAAGCCTGGCATGTGTTCATGGGGTCACAAAGTGTTGGACACTAATTAGTGGCTGAACAACAACAATATCTTTTAACTGTAAAAAATAAGGCATGTTTAATAGTTGAACTCTAGGAAAAATGCAAATAACACAGAGAACTATGGGAAAATTTATATTATGTGAAGTGTGTAGAATATATCTAGGTATGAGAGACAGTCATCTATAGACCTTACAGTAAACACATTTAAATTTCAGAGCTTAATATTATTGTAAAAGTGTCTAAATAAACAATATTGATAATGGGATAGATATTAATTTGACTTATAAAATGTATGGCTTGCAGTATAAGGTGTCCCACCACTGTATTTGTATTAGGCCTATTATTCAAGTGCTATTATAAGAAACTCCATGAAGTCCTACTGGACTTAGAAGTATATGCATGTCATATTTGGTAAGAAAAACATTCTTTAAGTGAAAAGTAGGTTTGTTTACTACTGGCAGAGAATAAACTCTTGACTAAACTAAACTAAACACTGGGTAAAATTACTATACAACTTAAGTTGTACATTATAAAATGTTTATTATCTGATATATTGAATAAAACAACTGAATTCCATAGCAACACACTCATAGAACAGAGAATCAACCCTAGTCTAGACAAGCCTAAAATACTGGGGCCTTGTTGAGCATTGGCCCAATTTACTTGCAAGTTAGACTTTCACTTGCAAGGTGAAAAAAAAATCACAGTGACATTAGATTAGAAATAAAGTGCACAATAAATGTAATGCACTTAGTCATCCCCAAATTATCCTCCATTAAATCAATCCCTAGTGCCAAAAAAAGGTTGGGATCTCTGCACTGGAGACTCTATCATCAGCCTAGTGTCACCCCAATAAAGGTGAGTTACTGTCCCTATTCCCAGTTCCAGAAAGTAACCTGATGTTTGTCACAAGAGAAAAAGGAGGCCATAAGAATAGATATAGCTCCAAAATTATCCGCAAAACCCCTGACTTTATTTGAAACAGAATGTGAGGAAATTAAGGTTAAAGAGCACTCTTAAAAATGGTAAAGATGTGAACTGTAAGCAGTTGGTAACTCTACTTACAATTTACAAAGTGAAGCTGGGGTCTGAGCCTTCTGTAAAACTTTAGAGGGGAGACCTTAGGTTTCAACACCATATGTTGGTAAAATGTTGATGCTCCACCCACCTTACCCAGAGCTGCCAGAAAGGCACTGGAAACTGTCAGTCTCAGAAAAGTTAAGAAAGACTAGTGAACCACTCAGATAGAAACACAACCTTCTCTACCAAAAACATGACTGGGAAGGTCATTAAAACAAAAAGCTCAGTGACTACCACAGTTAACACTTATCCAGAAATAGAAAAATCCCTCCCCTTCAATCCACTAGGTTTTCAGTTTCGTCCTGCCTGAAGAGCGCCAGATAGCACACTTTTCCTTGAATGGAGTGCTGCTGATGATCCTCTGTGATGAGAGGGGACTTGAAAAGTTGTTACACTTGCACCCACTTCACCTCTGAAAATGTGTCCTCCACCATGCGAGTCTAATCTGTTGCAGCCCCCCAAGTTTTCTATTGACCCTGGATGTTGAATTGCCACCTGCTTGCTATGACTTAGGTATTAAAGTTCCATAGCACTTCATAGTTTGTATTAATCATGCATATTAACAAAGCAACTCATTGTTTAACAGACACTTCCAAAAAAATAAAAATAAAGAAAGTTTACAATTTACAAATTGTAGGTCAACAATTTTACTAGAGAGAATCAGAGAAATGCACAGCCAAGAAAATCCCCCCACCTCCAACCCCGAGTTCAGAGCAAATCACAGAGAGGAATCATAGAACTTCTAAAAAAAAAACTCTGAATGTAATTTGAGCAGACGTTTCAGCAAATTGTCCCCAGGCAGGGTTTGTTGAAACAATAGTGAATTCAGCCAGCAATTACTGGAGCCTAGTAATTTGGTATGATATGACAAAGACAGATTAATACAGAGATCAGACAAGGAAACAGTCTGAGAGTGTCCTGCTAAAACCAATGTCATTCAAGAATGATTGTGGAAATGTTAAAGGCCATACCTTCTGTGCAGTAGCATTAGACTTCAACTTGTGTGAGTGGACTATCAGTTCAGTTCAGTCGTCCAGTCATGTCTGCCTCTTTGTAACCCCATGGACTGAAGCAAACCAGGCTTCCCTGTCCATCACCAACTCTCGGAGCTTGCTCAAACTCATGTCCTTCGAGTCAGTGATGCCATCCAACCACCTTATCCTCTGTTGTCCCCTTCTCCTCCTGCCTTCAATCTTTCCTAGCATCAGGGTGGACTATATCTCACTCTAATAGTCCAATAAAGTCATAAATGAATAAAAACTACAAGAAGCTCTGTTAAACAGTATGTGGATTTGCTATGTTATGTAAATTATCTTACTTTTAAAAACAATAAAAACATACATACAAAGGAAAAAAACATGACTTACATTAGGGGAGGGGTAAACAGAAAATATTTTGGGCTCCAACTGTTTTACTGAACAAGCAGAGTTTCAAAGCAGCTGTTTTAAATATCTTCAAAGAACTAAGAGAAGCTATGCTTTAAAAACATCAAAGGAAAGATAATAACAATGTCCTACCAAAGAAAGAATAGCAATAAAGACAGATTTTTGTTTTTAAAAAGCTGAATTTCTAGAGTTGAAAAGTACAGTAACCAAAAACTAATTCACTGAAAATAGATTCATAATGATTGTAAAATACTAAGAATGATACAATAGAAAATAAAGACAAAAGAACAGAGTCTAAGATAAAAATGTTATATCACTAACAACATCACTATATATGCAATAGGATTAACAGAATAAAATAAATATATTGAAGAAATAAGAAATGAATATTCCAAAATTTAATGGAAAACATTAACCTACCAATAAAATGCAAATAGTACAAATACAAAAATATCCACATCAGGGTTGCCGTAGTAAAGGTTTTGACAGCCAGTGACAGACACAAGTCAAAGCAAGAGGAAAATGACATCGCCCTTATGGCAATACCAGTAATATTAACAGTGATGAATTATCACAAACAATGGAAGCCAGTATGACAGTATGACATATGTTATACTGTCAGTATGACATGTTCAAAATGCTGAAATATTGTCAACAAGAATTTTATATCCAGCAAAATTTTATTTCAAAGTATAATATAAAGAAATTATAAAATGAAATATTCTCATATAAACAAAATTTGGAGAATTTTTTGCTTAAAGAACTAACTTGAAATTCTAAAGGAATTGTTTTCAGAATAAAGGCATAAGAACCCAGACAATAATGTGAATTTACAAGAAAAAATCAAAGCATGGTAATGGCTATTATATAATTACTAAATACAGTGTAAATACATACTCACTCCCTATTCTTTTAATCGATTTGTTAATGAATTTTATCAGACATTATGCTGTAGTAGTATTGCTGGTCTTTTAGCACAGAATTTTGTTAGGCAATAGCAAAAAAGAGAAGCTGTATTAATCTGTATTGGGATAAAGAAATTAAATCAGACAATAACTTGAATACACTGGAACAAATTATTAGAAATGGAGAATGTAAAAAAAACTACTAGAACTAATAAAGGAATTCAAAATTTGCATGATACTAAATCAACATATAAAAGTCTGTTGCATTCCTATGCACTAATTACAAAATATTAGAAAGAGAAATTAAGAAAAACTAAATTATAATCACATATAAAAAATAGGAATAAATACATTTAACCAAGGAAGTGAAAGTTCTGTAACATTGAAATCTATAAGATACTAATAAAACAAATTGAAGAAGAATCAAATAAATGCATATATTCAAACAAAGCAAATGTATTCTGTGTTCATGGATTGGAAGAATTAATATTGTTAAATGTCTATACTACTCAAAGCAATATACAGATTCAATGCAGTTAATATCAATATTCAAATGTCAATTTTCACAAATATAGAACAGAATCCTAAAATTTGCATGGAACAAAAAAAAAAGAGAGAGAGAGAGACAAACAAAGCAAATAACCGATTCAGTCTTGAAAAAGGAAAATAAAGCTGGAGGCATCATACTCTCTGATTTCAAAGTATATGACAAAGTTACACTGTAATAAAAAATGGTATGGTATTGCCATAAAAACAGACACATAGATCAATGGAACAGAATAGAGAGCCCAGAAATAAACCCATGCATATATGGTCAATTAACCTGTAACAAAGGACCCAAGAATACACAATGGGGAATGGACAGTCTCTTCCGTAAGTGATCTTGGAAAAACTGAATCATCACATCAAAAAGAAAAAAAAGAAACTGGACTACTGTCTAACACCACACATAAGAATTAACTAAATTAGATGAAAAACTTGAATGTAAGAGCTGAACCTATAAAACTCCCGAAAAAAGAAAAATGTTGGCAAAAAGTTCCTTCATATCAGTCTTAGTAATGATATATATTTTTTTCAAATGGACACCAAAATTAAAAGCAGTACAAATGAAAATAGATAAGTGGAACTCTATCAAACTGAAAAAAAAAAAATCTGCACAGCAAAGGAAACCATCAACAAAAAAGTGAAAGAAAATATTTGAAAATAATATAACTGATACGGGGTTAATATCAAAAGTACATGAGGAACACATGCAACTCAATTTCAAAAATCAAACAGTAAATAATTTGATTTTTTAAAATGAGCAAAGGACCCGAAATGATACTCCCCTGAAGAAAACCTACAAATGACCAGGAAGTAAATGAAAATGTGCTCAACACTACCAGTCATCAGGGAGAAGTGATCCCAAATCACAATATCTCCTCAAACCTGTTAAATCAGTTATTATCAAAAAGACAAGAGCTAACAAGTAGTGGCATGGACGTGGAGCAAACTGAGCTCTTTCGCATTTTTTGTGAGAATATAAATTGGTCTGGCCTCTATGGAAAATGGCATGGAGTTTCCTCAAAAAACTAAAAATTGAATTAGCAGTATTTCCACATCTGTTTATAAATACAAAGGAAATGAAATCACTATCTTGAAGTGAGATGTGCACCCTCATGTTCACTGAAGTATTAGTTATGATAGCCAAGGTATGGAAAAAAACACTTAAGCATGCATGGACAAATAAATGGTTTAAAAAATGCTATACACACACACAACGGAATGTTATAACTCAAAAGAAAAAAGAACACTGTGGTCACTATGCTAAGTGAAATGAAACAGAGAAAGACAAATAATATATGATTTCATGTATATGTAGAATCCATAAAGGCAGAGATTATATATTGTTTACTAGGGACTGCGACTGGGGAATTGGGGATAATAAGGATATATTTGTCAAAGGGTACAAACTTCTAGTGATAAGAAAATTCAGTGATTGAATGTATAGAATGGCGACTATAGTTCACAGTCCTGTATTGTACACCTGAATATTCTTATGAAACTAGATTGCAAAGGTTCTCACTACACCAACAATAAAGAAAAAAATGATAATTTGTGAGATGTAAGATGTATTAATTGACCTTATTGTGGTAAATAATAAGCAATATATACATGCATTAAATCATTACAATGTACACCTTAAATGTACATACTGTAATATGTCAATTATACTCAATTAAGTTTTATAAAAAATAGCAAATGTATACAATAAAATGTCAATTGCATCTCATTTGACTTGTAAAAACAATAAAAAGACAATATACTCATGAAAAGCTACAGAAGATAATCATCTATGAAGGAAATGCTAATAAAATCCACAATGTGATTCCACTTCACACAAACTAACATAATCAGAATGAAAAAATAACTAGTGTTGGTGTATATGTGGAAAAATAAGAAATCTCTTACACTTCTGGTGAGAATGTAAAATACTATAAGCACTTTGTAAAAAAGGTCTGTAAACTTCATAAAATATTGATACAGAATTATCAAATGACTCAAGGGTCCCACTTCTAGGTATACATACAAGACTTAAAATATAGGCATACAGAAATCCATGTATACAATTGTTCATAGCAGCATTATTCATAATAGCAAAAATGTGGATATATTCAGATGTTTAACATCTAGTGAAGGAATAATTATAACATAGGATAGCCACGTAATTATCAATTATAAAAGAATGAATAGTTACCTACTTTAAAATATGCAAACCTTGAAACATTATGCTAATTAAATAAAGTCAGTCATAAAAGACCATATCTTGAACAATTCCATTCATATAAAACTTCTAAAATACAAAGCTAGGGAAATATAAAAGTATATTAGATGTTCAGGGAGGCTTGGGTAGCATGATCTCTAATAAGAACTGATTTTCTTTTAGGGTGATGAATGTCTTCTGTGATTGATTATGATTATATTTACACAACTAAGATATATTAAAATTATTCAATTGTACACTTAAGCAGCTGAGTTTTGTGGCATTGCATTTTATCTCAGTAACACTGTTCTATGATAAAGTGAAAACTGATGGAGATGAAAGGAGAAATATTCAGATGACATAATTTATATGTTGAAAATTTCAAGGAATCTGCAAGAAAGCTTCTAGAACTGATAAGTGAATTCAGTGTGGTCATAAGATACAAGATCAATACACAAAAATCAATTGCATTTCTATATATTTACAATGGACCAGTGAAGACTGAAGTTAATGATCCAAAAACATTTAAAATTGTTCCAGAGATAATAAAATATGAGGGATAAATCTAACAACACTTGTATATAATTCATATATAGAAAATAATAAGATATTGAAGAAAAAAAACAAAGGAATCATAAATACTAGAAAAGGCATATTATGCCCATTGATTTAAACACACAGCTGAGTAAAGACATCAGTTCTTAAACTGATCTATAGGGATTTTTTTTCTCTGTTGCTGCAGAGGTTTTTTTCTTTTTTCCAATTGATGTGCCTTCATTACCTGGAGGAGCAAATGGAGAATAAATCTATTCTAGCCATGAGAATCCCATGAAAATTATGAAAGGGTAAAAGGTATGACACTAGAAAGTGAGCACCTCACATTGGAAGGTGTCTAATATGCTACTGGGGAAGAGCAGAGGGCAATTACTAATACCTCCAGAAAGAATGAAGCAACTGTACCAATGTGGAAATGAAGCTCAGTCGTGGATGTGTCTGGTGCTGAAAGTAAAGTCCAATGCTATAAGAACAATATTGCAAGCCTGGAATGTTAGGTCCATGAATCAGAGTAAATTGGAAGTGGTGAAGCAGGAGATGGCAAGAGTGAATGTCAATATCTCAGGAATCAGTGACCTAAAAAGGAAGGGAATGAGAAAATTTAATTCAAATGATCATTATATCTACTAGTGTAGGGAAGAATCCCTTAGAAGAAATGGAATAGCCTTCATAGTCAACAAAAGAGTCTAAAATTCAGTACTTGGGGGCAAGCTCAAAAACAGCAGAATGAGCTTGGTTCATATTCAAGGCAAACCATTCAACATCACAGAAATCCAAGTCTGAGCCCCAACAACTGATACTGAAAAAGTTGAAGTTGGCTGGTTCTATGAAGACTTGCAAGACTTTCTAGAACTAACACCAAAACAAGATATCCCTTTCCTCATAAGAGATTGGAATACAAAAATAGGAAGACAAGAGATACAGGTAAGTTTGGTTATGAAGCAGAGTAAAGGCTAGCATAGTTTTGTCAAGAGAAAACACTGGTTATAGCAAACAACCTCTTACAGCAAACAAAAGACTACTCTACAAATGGACATCATCAAATGGTTAATACCAAAATCAGATTGATTATATTCTTTGCAGATGATGATGGTAAGCTCTATATAGTCAGCAAAAATAAGACCTGGAGCTGACTATAGCTCATATCATGAGCTCCTTATTGCAAAATTCAGCATTGAAACATGTAAAATATCATGTATGAAACGAGTTGCCAGTCCAGGTTCGATGCACGATACTGGATGCTTGGGGCTGGTGCACTGGGACGACCCAGAGGGATGGAATGGGGAGGGAGGAGGGAGGAGGGTTCAGGATGGGGAACACATGTGTACCTGTGGCGGATTCATTTTGATATTTGGCAAAACTAATACAATTATGTAAAGTTTAAAAATAAAATAAAATTAAAAAAAAAAAAGAAAGAAAGAAGGGAAAACCACTAGGCCATTCACATATAATCTAAATCAAATCCCTTATGATTATTCAGTGGAGGTGACAAATAGATTCAAGGAACTATATCTGGTAGCCAGAGTGCCCGAAGAACTATGGATGGAAGTTAGCAACACTGTACAGAAGGCAGTGATCAAAACCATCCCAAAGAAAAATGAATGTAAGAAGTCAAAGTGGTTGTCTGAGGAGCCTTTCAAATAGCTGAGGAAAGAAGAGAATTGGAAAGTAAGGAAAATGGAAAGAAACACAATGGAGAGTTTCAGAGAACAGCAAGGAAAGATGAGAAGCTCTATTTAAATGAACAGATCAAAGAAATAGAGGGAAAAAATAGAATGGGAAAGACTAGAGATCTCTTCAAGAAGACTGAAGAGATTAAGAGAACATTTCATAAAAGGTTGTGAATAATAAAGGATAAAAATTTTAAGGACCTAATAGAAGCAGAAGAGATTAAGAAATGTTGGCAAGAATACATAGAAGAACTATACAAAAAAGTTCTTAATGACTCAAGTACAATGGTGTAGTCACTCTCCTAGAGCCAGAAAACCTGGTGTGTAAAGTCAAGTGGGCCTTAGGAAGCATTACTACAAATAAAGGAAGTGGAGGTGATAGAATTAGAGCTGAGCTACTAAAAATACTAAAAGATAATGCTGTGATAGTGCTTCACTCAATATGTCAGCAAATTTGGAAAACTCAGGAAGGGCCACAAGATAGGAAAGGGTCAGTTTTCACTCCAGTCCCAAAGAAGGGTAATGTCAAAGAATATTCAAACTACTGTACAATTGTGCTCATTTCATATTTTAGAAAGGTTATGCTCAAAATCCTTCAAGCTAGATTTCAACAGTGTGTGAAATGGAAACTTCCAGAGGTAAAAGCAGGATTTAGAAAAGGTAGAGGAACCAGAGATCACTGCCAACATAGATTGGATCATGGACAAAGCAAGGGAATTCCAGAAAAATTTATACTTCTGCTTCATTGACTATGGGAAAGTCTTTGACTGTGTGGATCACAAAACAATAAAAAATTATTAAGAAAAGTGAGTACCAGACCACCTGCCTGTCTCCTGAGACACCTATATACAGGTCAAGAAACAACAATTAGAAGTGGATATGGAACAACAGACTTGTTCAAAATTGGGAAAGGAGTATGGCAAGGCTGTATATTCTCACTATATTTAACTCACATGAAGAGTACATCAAGCAAAATGGCAGGTTTGATGAAGCTCAAGCTGGAATCAAAATTGCCAGGAGAAATATCAACACACTCAGATATGCAGATGATACCACTCTAATGGCAGAAAGAGAAGAGGAACTAAAGAGCCTCTTGATGAAAGAGGAGAGTGAAAAAGCTGGCTTAAAACACAACATTCAAAAAACAAAGATCATGGTAACCAGTCCCATCACTTAATGGCAAATAGAAGAGGAAACAGTGACAGATTTTGTTTTCTTGGGCTCCAAAATCTCTGAGGATAGAGACTGCAGCTATGAAATTAAAAGATGCTACTTCCTTGGAAGGAAAATTATGATAAACCTAGACAGCATATTAAAAAGCAGAGATATCACTTTGCCAACAAAGGCCTGTTTAGTCAAAGCTATAGCTTTTCCAGTATTCATGTATGGATGTGAGAGTTGGACCATAAAGAAGGCTGAGCACCAAAGAACTGATGTTTTCGAACTGTGGTGCTGGAGAAGACTCTTGAGAGTCCCTTGGACAGCAAGCAGATCAAACCAGTCAATCTTAAAGGAAATCAACCTTGAATATTTATTGAAAGGACTGATGCTGAAGCCAAAGCTCTAAACTTTTGCCATCAATGGGAAAAGGCAACTCATTGGAAATGATCCTGATGCTGGGAAAGATTAAAGGCAAAAGAGGGGCAGCAGAGGATGAGGTGGTTAGATAGCATCACGACTCAATTGACATGAATTTGAGCAAACTCTGGTAGATAGTGATGGACAGAGAAGGCTGGCAAGCTGCAATCTATAGGGTCACAAAGAGTGAAACAGGACTTAGCGACTGACAAACAGCAGTCTTCATTTATAACTTTATATGTTTTATTTGTACAGCATTATATTTTGACTTTCTACGTTATAGTGTGTTGATGTTGTTGTTCAGCTGCTCAACTATTTGCACCACAGTTTGAAAGTGTATATTTTTGGGCACTAAGCCTCCTTTATTGTCAAGTTCTCACATCTATACATGAATACTGGCAAAACTATAGCTTTGACTATACAGATCTTTGTCGGCAAAGTGATGTTTCTGCTTTTTAATATGCTGTCTGTGTTTGTCATAGCTTTTCTTCCGAAGAGCAAGCGGCTTTTGATTTCGTGGCTGCAGTCACCATCCACTGTGATTTTAGAACCTAAGTAAATAAAATCTTGGAGAAGGCGATGGCACCCCACTCTAGTACTCTTGCCTGGAAAATCCCATGGACGGAGGAGCCTGGTAGGCTGCAGTCCATGGGGTTGCGAAGAGTCGGACACGACTGAGCGACTTTGACTTTTCACTTTCATGCATTGGAGAAGGAAATGGCAACCCACTCCAGTGTTCTTGCCTGGAGAATCCCAGGGACGGGGGAGCCTGGTGGGCTGCCGTCTATGGGGTTGCACAGAGTCGGACACGACTGAAGCGATTTAGCAGTAGCAAATAAAATCTATCCCTGTTTCCATTTTTTCTCCATCTATTTGCCATGACATAATAGGACCAAATGCCATGATCTTCATTTTTTGAATGTTGAGTTTTAAGCCAGATTTTTCAGTTTCCTCTTTCACCTTCATCTAGAAGCTCTTTAGTTCCTCTTCCCTTTCTGCCATTAGAGTGGTGTCATCTGCATATCTGAGGTTATTCATATTTCTCCTGGCACCTTGATTCCAACTTGAGCTTCATTCAGCTTGGCATTTTGCATGATGCACTCTGCATATAAGTTAAATAAGCAAGGTGACAGTATTCAGCCTTGACGTATTCCTTTCCCAATGTGTGTCAGTTGTTTCATGACCTGTTCTAACTTTTGCTCCTTTATCTGCATGCAGGTTTCTCAGAAGGCAGGTAAGATGGTCTGGTATTTCCATATCTTCAAGAATTTTCCATAGTTTGTTGTAATGTATACAGTCAAATGATTTAGCGTAGTCAATGAAGCAGAATTAAATGTTTTTCTGGAATTCCTTCACTTTTCTATGTTCAACAGATTTTCACAAATTGATCTCTGGTTCCTCTTTCTTTTCTAGATCCAGTTTGTACATCTGGAAGTTCTCATTACACATACTGTTGAAGCCTAGTTTGGAGGGTTTTAAGCATTACCTTGCTAGCATACAAAATAAGAGCAACTGTGTAGTAGTTTTTACATTCTTTGGCATTTCCCTACTTTGGACTGGAACGAAAACTGACCTTTCCCTGTCCTGTGGCCACTGCTGAGTTTTCCAAATTTGCTGGCATATTGAGAACAGCACTTTAACAGCATCATCTTTTAAAATTTGAAATAGCTCAGCTGGAATTCCATCACTTGCACTAGCTTTGTTCATAGTAATGCTTCTTAAGGCCCACTTGACTTCACACTCCAGAATGTCTGGCTCTAGATAAATAATTATACCATCATGGTTATCCATGTCATTAAGACTTTTTTGTACAGTTCTCTGTATTTTTGCCACCTCTTCTTAATGTCTTATGTTTCTGTTAGATCCATATCATTTCTGCCCTTTATTATGACCATCTTTGCATGAAATATTCCCTTGGTATCTCTCTTTAATTTTTTTGAGGAGATTTTTAGTCTTTCCCATTCTATTGTTTTTCTCTATTTCTTTGCATTGTTCACTTAAGAAGGGTTTCTTATCTCTCCTTGCTATACTATTCTCCTGCACTATAGTGTGCTCACCACCAAAAGTTCCAATCAGAAAATCAATAAGCTTTTAAGGAAAATCAACAAGCTGGTAAGGATTTATCAAAACTGAATGATTCATACATTGCTTATTTGAATGTGAAGTTGTAAATTAAGAAAAGAATTTAACAGTAATAAAACTAAAAATGATCTCAATGTAGACAAATTTATGTCTACATAAAAATGATCTAAATGTAGACAAATTTATTTTTTAAATTTTGTGGAAATTCCTTAAGACAGATTTTTTTTAAAGACAGTAAAAGAAAATAAAGTGAGAAGAAACATTCTTCTAAACATGAAGGCTTATTCTATGTCTAGAGGAATCAAGGCAGTGTGGTTCTGCGGAAGAGAAAGATTTAGATCAGTGTAACAGAACAGATGAACTAAAATTATTTCAAGAAGTGGTTCTGGTGCAATTGGACAACTCAAGGCAAAAATTAACCTACACATTGATCTGACACTTTATACAAAAATACATAATGGATAATGGATTAAATATAAAACATAATACTAAAAACATAAGGCATTTAGAAAAAGTGTATGAGAAAACATGTGTGGCAAAATGTCTTACACTTGACATCAAAAGCATGATCCATAAAAGGAAAAATAGATAAATTGAAAGCATCAAAATTAAAGGTTTTCTTTGCATTAAGCTTCCCTGGGTTCGATCCCTGGGTTGGGAAGATCCTCTGGAGAAGGAAATGGCAACCACTCCAGCACTCTTGCCTAGAAAATCCCATGGACGGAGAAGTGTGGTGGGCTACAGTCCATGGGGTCGCAAAGAGTCAGACCCGACTGAACGACTTCACTTTCACTTTCTTTGCAATATACCCTAAGATTAAAAGTAAAAAAAGTTGCAGATTAGGGGAAAACACAAATCCCACATTTAACACAGGATTCATATGTATAATGTGTAAAGAATGTGTAATTTCAGTATTAATAAAACAAATAATGCAGTTAGAAAGCAAGCAAAATATATGAACAGATATTTCACTGAAGAAAATACATGGATGACAAATAAACATATGGAAAAAACTTCACTATTATTAGCCTTTTTTTTATTAGGCTTTAGAATAATGGAAATTAAAATCATAATATGTTATCATTATACAAACATCAGAATGGCTAAAAATAGTGATAAAGCCAAAAACTGGTAAGGATTTATCAAAATTGAATGATTCATACATTGCTTATTTGAATGTGAAGTTGTAAATTAAGAAAAGAATTTAACAGTAATAAAACTAAAAATGATCTCAATTACCCAGGATTTGTACTCTTGGCCTTTTCTTTCAAAGAACTGAAAGCTTTTAACATGTAGAAACCTGTACGTGAAATTTCATATAAATTTTATTTTTAATTGGCAAAAACAGAAAACTTCTTTAATATTCTCCAGTGAATGAATGATTCAGTGAACTGTAGAACCTTCATATCATGGAATATTTCTCAGCAATAATAAGAATTTAACTACTGATACTGATAACTTAGATGAGCTTCAAGAAAATTAAGCTCAGTGTAAGAAGCCTATGATGAACAAAAGTTGCATGATTTCATTTATATAACATTTGTTAAATAACCTGATTGCATAGATGATGATGGATCTTGATGGCCATGGTATAATAGGGAAGAGCAAATTTCATTCAATACCGTATCTATTTATTTTACTTTAACATTTGTATTCCTTTGCTTTTGCTACAAGAATGTTGGCTTTAACCTGAAATATACTTGATAGTCCATTCTCAAGGCTCTGACCTTTAAAGGTATAACACATTTCCATTCATGTAGAGATAAAAAGTGCAAAATAAAAAGTAAAATTTTTCTTGATTGAGGTTTACAGGAACATTGTGACCTAACCCATGTGGACAGCTATGAGAACAAAGGATTCCAACACCAGGAAGCTTGCAATAACCAACCCCACCCCCTCTCCTTTTAGGATAAAGGGAGACTTAATTCTAACCCAGGTAAAATGGTTTGTTGAGACACAGGTCTACCATCTACTCAGTATGCAGGCTTTCTAAATAAAGCCCCTGTTCCTTGCCCCAAGAATTTGTCTCTTGATTTATGGGTTTATCCTTCAACAAGCAATATGAACATGGACATGATAATAATGGTAGAGGGTAAGGTGAAGTAGATGTGGCTCTAACACAAGGGAGGCTTATCATGGTACAGCTAAATATCCTTGTGATGGTGGCTACATTAAGCTACACATACATAAAATCATACAGAACTACACACACACACACATCCATGTCTAACTGCTAAATTCTGAAGAAATTCTACATTTTGATTTATGGTAATTTCCTGGTTTCAATATTGTACTGTAGCATTCCAGATGTTAAACGTTGTGAGGTCTAGATGAGGAGTATGAAGGGCCTTCTTGAATATATATTTGTGATTTCTTGTGAGACATCACCAGATGGTCAACACTGAAATCAGATTGATTATATTCTTTGCAGCCAAAGATGGAGAAGCTCTATACAGTCAGCAAAAACAAGACCAGGAGCTGACTGTGGCTCACACCATGAACTCCTTATTTCCAAATTCAGACTTAAATTGGAGAAAGTAGGGAAAACCAGTAGACCATTCAGGTATGACCTAAATCAAATCCCTTATGATTATACAGTGGAAGTGAGAAATAGATTTAAGGGCCTAGATCTGATAGATAGAGTGCCTGATGAACTATGGAAAGAGGTTCGTGACATTGTACAGGAGACAGGGATCAAGACCATTCCCATAGAAAAGAAATGCAAAAAAGCAAAATGGCTGTCTGGGGAGGCCTTCCAAATAGCTGTGAAAAGAAGAGAAGCGAAAAGCAAAGGAGAAAAGGAAAGATATAAACATCTGAATGCAGAGTTCCAAAGAATAGCAAGGAGAGATAAGAAAGCCTTCTTCAGCAATCAATGCATAGAAATAGAGGAAAACAACAGAATGGGAAAGACTAGAGATCTCTTCAAGAAAATCAGAGATACCAAAGGAACATTTCATGCAAAGATGAGCTCGATAAAGGACAGAAATGGTATGGACATAACAGAAGCAGAAGATATCAAGAAGAGATGGCAAGAATACACAGAAGAACTGTACAAAAAAGATCTTCATGACCCAGATAATCATGATGGTGTGATCACTGACCTAGAGCCAGACATCCTGGAACTTGAAGTCAAGTGGGCCTTAGAAAGCATCACTACGAACAAAGCTAGTGGAGGTGATGGAATTCCAGGTGAGCTGTTTGAAATCCTGAAAGATGATGCTGGGAAAGTGCTGCACTCAATATGCCAGCAAATTTGGAAAACTCAGCAGTGGCCACAGGAATGCAAAAGATCAGTTTTCATTCCAATCCCAAAGAAAGGCAATGCCAAAGAATGCTCAAACTACCACACAATTGCACTGATCTCACACGCTAGTAAAGTAATGCCAAAATTCTCCAAGCCAGGCTTTAGCAATATGTGAACCGTGAACTTCCTGATGTTCAAGCTGGTTTTAGAAAAGGCAAAGGAACCAGAGATCAAATTGCCAACATCCGCTGGATCATGGAAAAAGCAAAAGAGTTCCAGAAAAACATCTATTTCTGCTTTATTGACTATGCCAAAGCCTTTGACTGTGTGGATCACAATGCACTGTGGAAAATTCTGAAAGAGATGGGAATACCAGAACACCTGATCTGCCTCTTGAGAAATTTGTATGCAGGTCAGGAAGAAACACTTAGAACAGGACATGGAACAACAGACTGGTTCCAAATAGGAAAAGGAGTTCATCAAGGCTGTATATTGTCACCCTGTTTATTTAACTTATATGCAGAGTACATCATAAGAAACGCTGGACTGGAAGAAACACAAGCTGGAATCAAGATTGCCGGGAGAAATATCAATCACCTCAGATATGCAGATGACACCACCCTTATGGCAGAACGTGAAGAGGAACTCAAAAGCCTCTTGATGAAAGTGAAAGAGGAGAGTGAAAACGTTGGCTTAAAGCTCAACATTTAGAAAACGAAGATCATGGCATCCGGTCCCACCACTTCATGGGAAATAGATGGGGAAACAGTGGAAACAGTGTCAGACTTTATTTTTCTGGGCTCCAAAATCACTATAGATGGTGACTGCAGCCATGAAATTAAAAGACGCTGACTCCTTGGAAGGAAAGCTATGACCAACCTAGGTAGCATATTCAAAGGCAGAGACATTACTTTGCCAACAAAGGTCTGTCTAGTCAAGGCTATGGTTTTTCCAGTGGTCATGTATGGATGTGAGAGTTGGACTGTGAATAAGGCTGAGTGCCAAAGAATTGATGCTTTTGAACTGTGGTGTTGGAGAAGACTCTTGGGAGTCCCTTGGACTGCAAGGAGATCTAACCAGTCCATTCTGAAGGAGATCAGCCCTGGGATTTCTTTGGAAAGAATGATGCTAAAGCTGAAACTCCAGTACTTTGGCCACTTCATGTGAAGAGTTGACTCATGGGAAAAGACTCTGATGCTGGGAGGGATTGGGGGCAGGAGGAGAAGGGGATGACAGAGGATGAGACGGTTGGATGGCATCACTGACTCGATGGACGTGAATCTGAGTGAACTCCGGGAGTTGGTGATGGACAGGGAGGCCTGGCGTGCTGCGATTCATGGGGTCGCAAAGAGTCGGAAACGACTGAGCAACTGATCTGATCTGATCTGTGAACCTATAATTATTTCAAAATGGATGTTTTGAAATTTTTATTGAAATTGATTACTGCATGTGTGCATGCTAAGTCACTTCATTCATGCCCAGCTCTTTGTGACCTTATGGACGGTAGCCCACCTGTCTTCTGTGTCCATGTCCAGGCAGGAATATTGGAGTGGAATGCCATATCCTTCTCCATGGGATCTTCCCAGGGACTGAACCCACATCTCGTATGTCTCTTGCATTGGCAGGCAGGTTCTAAAGTACTACTAATGCCCATTTTTATGGATGTGGTAAATAAGAACTATATATTTGTCTGTTATGGAAAATATAGTTAATAATCTATCCAGCTCCAGAGATTCATATTTTGTGATGTCACCTTGGTGAGCCAATATGTTGCTAGAGGAGCAGAAACAAAGGCAAGGAGTTGTGTGGTATTTACATTATGATTTAAAACATATTTTAAAATACCAAAGTCAAATATATTAAGTTGAAGAAACTTTCAGATACTTAATTTGATAAGAAAACACAACCATCAGCAAAGAGGATCTTCAGTCTTGTAATGTCCTAAAGAGCATTCTGCATTGATGTAAAGTTCTACATCTTCATTGCCCGATAAAGAACCATGAGCCACCTGTGGTTAGTGGATACCTGAAATGTGGCTACTATGAGTGAGGACCAGAATTGGTAATTTAATTTAGTTAATTTAAATCTCAGTGTCAACTACATGTGTCTAGTGTCTACACATTTACAGAAATAGTCCTTCAAAGTTCTAGTTAGAAAACCATAACAAATGTATTGGAAACAATACTTTTGATGCAATGCATGGGATATATGGTTTCTCAATGCAATTTTACTCTTACCACTTTTTATCTATATGATCCTTATTAGCCCATAATCTTTTTAGAAAGGTTTACTTATCTTTAAAAGGAAAGAATTAGAACACTTTCAGGGCCTGTGTTTCTATATATTATCTCAGTTTCCACTGTTACTGTTTTACTTAAAATATTTATGTCTGCCGGTACCTCCTGGCATACCATTTTCCCTGTCTCAGTTGGTTCATACAGATAATACTATTCAACACAAATCAGATTGAAGCCCAAGGGACTAGAGAATGAAGTTTCCCTGTGGTTCAGAAGCTGTGCTGTGTTAGAAGTGGCACTTTTCTAAACCTATTCATGGAATCACAGAGATGTGAATGCACTTTCTCTCTAGGAACTCTAGTCCTCTGAGAGAGACTGACAGGCAGTGGGTGGCAGAAAGCTGTCAGACAACATGGGTTTGCAGTGCATTCCTCAAATGATGGGATTATAGAATGGTAAACATTTTAAAAAATCAAATAAATTTCATTATATTCTTTTGGTGGAGTTTAGCAAGAGAGCTCAGGACTCTGAGCTAACTCAGTCCTGGAGTCAGTTAGAGCTCAGGACTAGGGATTCAGAAGATTGGAATTCTAGTCTAAGCCATATTATAGTGAGCTACCTGGGCTTGGAAAATCATTCCATTCAGTTGTAGGAATTAGTTCCTCTGAATTTCTGTCTTCACATCTGTAAAATGAAAGGACTGGGCCAAATAATTTTTAATACTTTTTAAATTCTAAGTTTTGAAGTTCCTTTAGCCCAAGATCTGAAGGGGGGAAAAAAAGGTGTGCAAATAAACAATTTATCATGAGAGATACAGGCTATGAATATCAAAGCACACTTTACAAATTTACAGATATTAAGGATTGGATAATTTACCATCTGTAATAATTAGAGGATGTATTTACATTTGATATATATTGAGAAGACTATTATGTCTTATTTATTTTAAGTATTTGGACACTACATCTTCCCAACCCAGGGATCAAACCCAGGTCTCCCACATTTCAGGCAGAATCATTACCAGCTGAGCCTGAAAATACTGGAGTGGGTAGTCTATCCCTTCTCCAGTGGATCTTCCTGACCCAGGAATCTCCTGCCATAGTAGGCAGATTCTTTACCAACTAAGCTATCAGAAAAGCCCAACTGTAAGGCCAGAAACTATAAAGCTCCTAGACGATAACATAAGAATAAATCACAGCATGATCCTCTCTGACATACTTCCTAGAATAATGAAAATAAAAACAAAAATAAGCAAGTGGGACATAAATTTAAAAGCTTTTGCACTGAAAAGGAAATAATAAATAAGGTGAAAAGACAGCTCTGAGAATGAGAGAAAAATAATAGCAAATTAATCAACTAAGGATTAACCTCCAAAATATACAAGCAGCTTATACAGCTCAATACCAAAAAAACAAACAACCCAATCAGAAAGTGGGCGAAAGAACCTAAACAGACATTTCTCCAAAGAAGGCATACAGATGGCTAACAAATACAAGAAAAGATGCTCAACATTGCTCCTTATTAGAGAAATGCAAGTCAAAACTACAATGAGATACAATCTCACACTAGTCAGAATGGCCATCATCAAAAAGTCTATAAACAATAAATGCTGTAGAGGGTGTGGAGAAAAGGGAACCCTCTTGCATTGCAGATGGGAATGTAAATTGATATAGCCACTGTGGAAGACAGTATCAGATCAGATCAGTCGCTCAGTCGTGTCCGACTCTTTGTGACCCCATGAATCGCAGCACGCCAGGCCTCCCTGTCCATCACCAACTCCTGGAGTTCACTCAGACTCATGTCCATCGAGTCAGTGATGCCATCCAGCCATCTCATCCTCTGTCTTCCCCTTCTCCTCCTGCCTTCAATCCCTCCCAGCATCAGAGTCTTTTCCAATGAGTCAACTCTTCGCATGAGGTGGCCAAAGTACTGGAGTTTCAGCTTTAGCATCATTCCTTCCAAAGAAATCCCAGGGCTGATCTCCTTCAGAATGGACTGGTTGGATCTCCTTGCAGTCCAAGGGACTCTCAAGAGTCTTCTCCAACACCACAGTTCAAAAGCATCAATTTTTCGGCGCTCAGCCTTCTTCACAGTCCAACTCTCACATCCATACATGACCACAGGAAAAACCATAGCCTTGACTAGACAGACCTTTGTTGGCAAAGTAATGTCTCTGCTTTTGAATATGCTATCTAGGTTGGTCATAACTTTCCTTCCAAGGAGTAAGTGTCTTTTAATTTCATGGCTGCAGTCAGTATAGAGATTCCTTTAAAAAGAAAGGAAAAAAGAAAGGAAGTGAAGTCATTCAGTTGTGTTTGACTCTTTGCAACCCCATGGACTATAGTCTACCAGGCTCCTCCATCCATGGGGTTTCCCAGGCAAGAGTACTGGAGTAGGTTGCCATTTCCTTCTCCACAGGATCTTCCTGACCCAGGGATAGAACCCCTGTCTCCCTCATTACAGGCAGATGCTTTACCATCTGAGCCACCAGGGAAGTGTATTCCTTAAAAAAACTAGGAATAAAACCACCATATGACCCAGCAATCCCACTACTGGGCGTATACCCTGAGAAAACAATAAATGAAAAAGACACAAATACCCCAATGTTTATTGCACCACTATTTACAATATCTAGGGCATGGAAGCAACCTAGGTGTCTATCAACAGATGAATGGATAAATAAATCATGGTACATACATTAAATGGAATGTTACTCAGCCATAAAAAGGAAGACATTTGAGTCAGTTCTAATGAGGTAGATGAACCTAGAGCCTAGTGTACGGAGTGAAGTAAGCCAGAAAGAGAGAAATATATATTGTATATTAATGCATATATGTGTAATCTAGAAAGATAGCATGGAAGAATCTATTTACAGGGCAGCACTGGAGATGCAGAAGTAGAAAATAGACTTGTAGACACAGTGGGGGAAGGAGAGGGAGGGACAAATTGAAAGAGTAACATTGAAACACATATATTACCATATGTAACATAGATACATAGTGGGAATTTGCTATATGATGCAGGGAGCTGAAACCCAGTGGTCTATGACAACTCAGAGGGGTGGGATGATGTGGAAGGTGGGAGGGAGGTTGTATTGCTCTTCATTCTGTTCGTGTCATCAGTTGTCTTGCTGTTCACACGTGAAGAGCCGTAGTAGCTGCAGACACGTTTATTCTCTTCTAGCTGGCACAGCAGCCATAGCAGAAGACATAACACAACATAACCACACATAACCTCTCTCCTGGCTGACACGGCAGCCATAACAGTTTTCTCTCCTGGCTGACGCAACAGCTGTAGTAGTATTCATGCTACTTCAGGAATTTTCATGCTAATTCATGTATTTTCTCTCCTCTCCTGTCTGACCCAACAATCACAGCCATGACACAGGATTATTTCCCTGCTTTATGGGTGGAGCTAGGTGTGCCTCACACAGTAACCTGTGACCAAGTGAGGACCTCGTGATGCACATATGCAGTGCTACAAATGATCTCAGTTCCATTGTCATCATTTACAAAACATGGGGCAAGAGACCCTGAATATGCCATCTTGGCTAATTTACTCTCTTCCCACAGAGGTTCAAGAGGGAAGACACACAGGTATGATCTATGGCTGATTCATGTTGTTGTATGGCAGAAACTAATGCAATATTGCAAAGCAATTATCCTCCAGTTTAAAAAAAAAGTGGAAAAAAAGTATATGGGCATTAAATAATCAACTCAGTTTCAGTACAATGGTTCTTTCCAACTAGAGGAGGAATTGCCAAGAATTACCTGTTTTGAGGAGATTTAATGAAGTAACAACAGTGCAGAGATTAGGACAAACTTTATTTGATCTGGCATGATATCTGCTTTACTGAGAAAGTTTCTCAGGATTTAGTTCAATTACATTAATAAATGTGTGCTCTCTGAATCAGATACTGTGCCCCACCAGGAAACAAAGACAGATGATATACTACTGTTGTCCGTAAGAAGTTTCCAATCCAGTGAGGACTAAACCATCAGATAAAATGAATATTTTGAAGTTGTTGTTTGGCAACTTCTTGTCTTCTGTCAATTTGATTGTTCTTGTCTTCTGTCAATTTGATTGTTTGTATCTGTGTTTTGCCACACTGCTAGTTTGGGAACTAGTCAAGAAGGTGTTATATGAGTGTGATGTTACTGTTACATAGCAGCATTGCTTTTCCCAAATTGGTAAATATTTACTTTAGGAATAAATGGGCATTGCATATGTGAGCAACCTGACATTTTTAGCAGACTTCTCTGTGTCTATAGCTAAACTGATCTTCTAATTTTCAAATTCTACTTTTTCTATGCTACTTTTACTCTTTGATTCATTTATTTATGAAATATTTATTAAGTACCAGCTATTACTAGCCTCTGCTCTAGGTATTGGTTTTATAAGAAGCAAGCAAGCAAAGATTCTTCTTGAAAGGAGGCTTACTTTCTAGTGAGGGGGAGGCAGGGAGCCAGGAGAACAAAATTCTTCTCTCCTAAATCTTTAAATCTTGGTCTTATGTCTACTGTTATTCTTAGTGATTTCAAAAGCTGTGTTTTAGCCAATTCCCATTTCTATTTTCTGTGCTTTATTTATTCCTCTCCAGGTGATTCTCTCATCCCTCCCTTTTAATCTCTGCAGTTCTCAATCATAGTGTACAGGATTTTCTGGGGAAAAAGAAATGTCTGCTGCTGCTGCTGCTGCCAAGTCACTTCAGTCGTGTCTGACTCTGTGCAACCCCATAGACGGCAGCCCACCGGGATCCCCCGTCCCTGGGATTCTCCAGGCAAGAACACTGGAGTGGGTTGCCATTCACATGTGCACAAACATACTGAGTTAACTTAAAACTAGTTAGAGAGAAGACACAAAATTTCACAGAGCTAGCCTAGGGACTTTTCCCAGAGTTGCCAGTGATGAAGCTGAATCTCTCCAAAGGAGTTCCTCTCCTGAGTTTATGATTAATCTCTCTATCCAAAACTTTACTTCCTTTCTTTTCCTGAACGTGTTCTCGAGGAGTATCAAAGAAAAGAGGGGATAGAAACCATGTACAAGCTGATGTGTCCCTGTCCTTTGAAGAAAAAGTAAAAAGGATTTGCTTTTAGTCTCTAGGGCCTCTCTTGCATCTCTTAATGCTGCTCCAGAGCTGAAGATTAGGAATGTGAAGATATAGAAAAAAAAATAAGAATAGCTGTCGGGCTGGGGAACTCGTAATAATTTAGAATAAATTGACCACGTGGCAGAATCACCAAACTCCCAGTTCCCTGAAAGATACATAAAGACATGACACATTCCTAAATTGTTTTTACAAGAAGCAAACTCCATCCAGGTGAAAACTGCTGACCACAAGAACATAAACAGGAGAGCAGCTGAAACCAGAAGACTGACATTACTTGGAACTTTACCTTGATGCCAACCAATCCAAGAATTGTGTATGAAATGATCATACCTTCTGCAGCTCTCTCCCTCACACTGCTTTTAAAACCATTGGAAAGTTGGGGACTTTTTGATTATGAGTTCCCATTCTCTTTACCTGGCAGCTGCAGTAAATAGTGTACATTCCTTTACCACAGCCTGGTGTCAGTAGATTGGCTTTACTGCATGTGGGCAAGTGGACCCAAGTTTGATTTGGTAACAATGCCATGCTCTTTTTATCAAGTTTGGCATGCTGCCCTCAAAACACTCAAAGTCACTGAGCATCTTCTAAGAAGAAATTTTATTTCCTAGTTTATTAAAATCATCAGACAATAATAAAACTTTTCACTCTATACTTAATTTTTACAAATCATAGCACAAATGAGTCAATACAAATAATTTGATCACATATGATAGGTTTGGCAATTTTATGTTTAACAAGTTTATTTTAAAAATTTGAGTACTAAGCATAGGCTATGTGATTACCTAAGGGGCTGAGATCCAGATGCCCAGAAACTTGTATGTGACTCTTGTAACTCTGCAATTCTGAGTTCAAGAACACACTTGTCCCATAATAGGGAAGAACATTTATATTCTATGGCAAATTAATCATTAAAAGGTTTTGCCTATAAACTTAGATTAGACATAATGGCCCATCTCTGGGAACCCTGTTTCCCACGTAGGATTGAGGAGGAGGATTAAGCTAAAATACCTTTGTTTAGCTCACAGGAAACATCCTTACTAGGCCCACCTGTGAACAACTACAGGGAAGAAGAAATTAACACATCCCATTCTGAGGCTGATGGGGACCAGGAAGTGTTTGATTTACTCTCTCCTCCTTTAGTACAACAGAAATTTGAATTATAATGCAGGTCAGATAGGTCTTTGGAACACTAGTCTACCATCTTATTGGCCTGCTGGTTTTCCAAATAAACTCACTATTCCTTGCCCCAGCAACTCATCTCTTGATGTATTCATGCAAGCAGTAGGAGCTTGGACTCAGTAACAGTGCTCTTGGAGGCTTCAGCTGACGCCTGAGGATCGATCATGTTCCTGACTCTTTTCTGTGGATTCCCTCATTCTGTTGGCATTTTGTATTTAGCACTACCCAAGGCTGAGACTAATGAGAGAGGCACAGCCTACTTCAGATCTCACTAGGTGTTATTGCAAAAAGTTTCTTCATGTTTTGTATAAGATCTTATGGAAAAACCTGAACAAACATTTTGTCCAACATGATACAATGACTCTAGCCTTTTAGATATAAAGATGAGTTTCAATGGCTCATTTGAACATACTAGTGATATGATATGACTTTCTCTCTTATATTATTATTTCCTGGAGCACATGAGGATTTTTAATTTCAAGAACTTTATACCACTATCTCTTAGAAAGCAGCTTCTCTCTGTCATATATTCTGACTGCACACACTTATATATAAGCAGTTTAATACATTTCTATGGAAATCATAGGCCATTTGGGGCAAATTTTGGTTGAAAGATACCAAGGTGATAAAGAGAGTAGAGGTGGGGAGTACCTTGTAATGTTTGGTTGAACTGATCCTCTTCTGTGACTCAGACATTAAGATGCTGTTGCTGCTGCTGCTGCTAAGTCGCTTCAGTCATGTCTGACTCTGTGCGACCCCATAGACGGCAGCCCACCAGTCTCTCCCGTCCCTGGGATTCTCCAGGCAAGAACACTGGAGTGGGTTGCCATTTCCTTCTCCAATGCATGAAAGTGAAAAGTGAAAGTGAAGTCACTCAGCCACATCTGACTCTTCGCTACCCCATGAACTGCAGCCCACCAGGCTCCTCCGTTCATGGGATTTTCCAGGCAAGAGTACTGGAGTGGGTTGCCACTGCCTTCTCTGGACATTAAGATATGTAATGACAAATAGAATTTCCAGTAGAGTATGAAGAACTTACCTCTTAGGGGCCTGGCTCATTAGATTATATTAGACTTTGTAAAGAAAAAAAAAAAAAAAAAAAACAAAAACAACTGCATTTCCCTGGTGATTTCTCTGGAGAAGACTAAGACAACAGAAGTTGCAAGAACACTATGGAAGAGGATTCTGGGTTCTATAGATTAATATTAGTTCAAAACATAGACAAGAGCTTTGCTGTAATCCTGAATGGATGTGGGCTGGTAGTGGTGAACAGTCACAGATAAAGGAGAAGCTAAAAATATTTAACATGAGCTCTGTTCTATGACATGCTGAGATTACAATGTGGGGATGTGGGAACTATAACCAAAAGCTAAGACCTGGCTGACATGCTGAGTGCCTGATTTCCTTTCAGGTTTAAGAGGACATGCTTAGTAGAAATTTTCAATCTCACTAAAGCTAAAACCAGTGGGAAATTTGAAACAGTAATGGCTCTCAGGAAGACCTCAGGAAGTATACTTTCTATTTAAAAAAATGATATTTATAAAGGATTTAGATATAAGAGTAGTAACAAACACTGATATAGTGCTTGGTATTTATAGGCACTCCTTTACATGCTTGAAGTATTTTAACTGTTTTAATGTTCATGGCAACACTATGAAGTAGATACAGTTGAAACTCACTTTCTTGATTAGGGAAAATGAAGTACAAGGAATTTAAGGAACTTGGCCAAAGTCATACAGCTCCTAAGAAGTGAGGCTAGAGTAAGAATCCTGAATTTCTGGCTCTAGAGTCCACATACTTTTAATCTCTGAGCAGTGGAAGCTCAGTTTGCTGGAAGAGAATGATGTGCTGGTACTGACCTTGTTCCTGCTAATTTTTCCAACTCTGTTACAGAAGACAGTTGGGAGAGTTTGCATTTACTTGGGAAAAAGATCCAGTACACCACTAGCATGTTGCCCTAGAAAAAGGTAGATTCAACTTTAATTATATTAATATTGCAGAAGAGAATGTAATCTGTCATGGCAGGTCATGACACTCACCACCTGTACTCTGATAAATGGTGTTGACATCACGTTCGAACCAGTAGAGAAATGATTTCTCAATCTGAGAAGGCACATGAGATACTAAGATGGGCTGCTAAAAAAGAAAGAAAGTAGCATCATGAGAAATGATTTCTCAATCTGAGAAGGCACATGAGATACTAAGATGGGCTGCTAAAAAAGAAAGAAAGTAGCATCACGATTGCTTCTAAATCTGTCCTAAGGTGACATATCAAAGGATAAAATTATTTGGATTAGGATGGAGCTATATTCTTAAACTGTAAGGAATTTGGAAATACATATGTCAAATCACTTATAAAAAGAGTGTTTCTGAAATAGTTTATAAAGCTTCCTCATTGCTCCGTGATATTTAGTGTCAGCTACAGGGACTTACACAGAGACTGCAGCACCCACAGTTTGTAGACACAGTGACGCTTATTTCCAGATATTATCTTCTACTCTCTGTCAAAGATGGTTACTAGCCTGATGTTTGATGCAGCTCAAGACTAGTTCCATTAAGAGAGGGTGGGACCTGGGACCCTTTGGTGTAGTGCTTGCACCTGGACAAATATCTCTTTGAGCAACAAAATACAAACTATGAGGGACTAAAAGTAACTGCACACATGTACAGTTGGGGCAAATTATGGACACCGAGATACAAAAACACCAGAAGAGCCCAACTGCTACTTGACACAAAAGCAGGGTACTGCACATGCCCCCTGCACTCAACACCACCTACTGCTGCTGCTGCTGCTAAGTGGCTTCAGTTGTGTCTGACTCTGTGCAACCCCACAGACGGCAGCCCACCAGGCTCCCACGTCCCTGGGATTTTCCAGGCAAGGATACTGGAGTGGGTTGCCATTTCCTTCTTCAATGCATGAAAGTAAAAAGTGAAAGTGAAGTTGTTCAGTCCTGTCCAACTCTTAGCGACCCCATGGACTGCAGCCTACCAGGCTCCTCTGTCCATGGATTTTCCAGGCAAGAGTACTGGAGTGGGGTGCCATTGCCTTCTCCTCAACACCACCTAAGGAGTGGACAAACCACCTAAGCCACTCCTTGGGCCTGAACCTTGGACCTACCACTACCCTCATCCCATAAAAAGAACAAACTTGTCCCACACTCACTGACCAAACTAACAAGGGAAACTGTTACTTGTTCTCACTTCCGCCTGCTGCACCAGGGGCCCTAATAAAGCCTTATCTGAATTTCCTGTGTGATCTCTTGTCAATTTCTATTAATTAAGAATACCAAGAACCCTGTCTGGTAACACCATTACTGAAGACTACTCAAATAACTCTATGAAGAGGTCCCAATGCTACTTTAGGCAATATCAAAGATACATTTAAACAGGAAGGACCCTGCTCAACAAAACTGGTTGTTTACACTGAAAGAATACACACTATAATATAATTTAAGAAAGAGAAGCAGATAAGGAATGTAAAATTTCTAAGAAAGTGTAGGTGGATACTTCTCTCAGGCCCCATCACCCCTTATCCTCCTACGCCCAGGGCAGATAACCCATGTGGACTGCATCAGCCACTCCCCATCTCTCTGGTATCCCCCTGAGAGCACCAGAATACCATATAGAGGACAACACTGAGGCAAGAATGACAGAGGCAGGCCCAGGGACAGCCTCCTAATACATAGGCATTAGGCAGAAGGCAAAGACACCTTGTTTTACAGTCAATGAAGCCATGATGCACAGAGAAATGGCATTTAAAGCAAACTTTTTAACATCTGAACAAGAGACTGACCATTGAAACAACAAAGCATGGGCAATAAAAATGTACTGGTTTCTGATGACCCTGTACAATCTTCTACTTGTGGTATTCAACTAGAGAGGAACAATTTAAGGGAAAATACCTCTTAGAGTGCATGTACAGTGACTTCAGGAGACAAATGTGCAGGACCAGGGGCTAATGCAACGCGATACCTCCAGGCCACACCTCAACCCTCCTCTCGATGATATTCCTAATCAAAATGATCTATCTTTTCTGGTATCCATATGAGCAGTTAGGGTCCTTTGCTTCCTGAGTCTTTCTGTATCACCATGGAGGCTGCATTTCACTGTCAGAGAACACAACTTGAGCCAGGAGTCTTCTCCATTCAGCTCTCCCTCCACTCCCATCCAGGAAAACCCACATCCACACTCAGACCCCATGACAGGCTCCCTAGGTTGAAGGACTGCCCTATACTTTCCTGCTATTTCTAAACCCTTCTGGTATTTATAAATCTTTTCCAATAGCACAAGCTTTCCTCCAATTGCACCAAGAATATCTGCTTCCTATCAGGTTTTGACTAATATTTCAAGGGGCCTTAGGAAAGTAGAAACTCAATATGAGATTCCAGCTTGGCTTTCATCATTGGAACATGACTAAGAGGAATCTTGGCTACTACTGGCAACTGCCTAAACCTTTCAGTTCAGTTCAGTCGCTCAGTCATGTCTGACTCTTTGCGACCCCATGAACTGCAGCACGCCAGGCCTCCCTGTCCATCACCAACTCCTGGAGTTCACTCAAACTCATGTCCATCGAGTCGGTGATGCCATCCAGCCATCTCATCCTCTGTCATCCCCTTCTCCTCCAGCCCCCAATCCCTCCCAGAATCAGAGTCTTTTCCAATGAGTCAACTCTTCACATGAGGTGGCCAAAGTATTGGAGTTTCAGCTTTAGCATCATTCCTTTAAAAGAAATCGAGGACTGGTCTCCTTCAGAATGGAATGGTTGGATCTCCTTGCAGTCCAAGGGACTCTCAAGAGTCTTCTCCAACACCAAAGTTCAAAAGCATCAATTCTTCGGTGCTCAGCTTTCTTCACAGTCCAACTCTCACATCCATACATGACCACAGGAAAAACCATAGCCTTGACTAGACGGACCTTTGTCGGAAAAGTAATGTCTCTGCTTTTGAATAGGCTATCTAGGTTGGTCATAATTTTTCTTCCAAGGAGTAAGCGTCTTTTAATTTCATGGCTGCAATCACCATCTGTAGTGATTTTGGAGCCCCCCAAAAATAAAGTCAGTCACTGTCTCCACTGTTTCCCCGTCTATTTGCCATGAAGTGATGGGATCAAATGCTATGATATTAGTTTTATGAATGTTGAGCTTTAAGCAAACTTTTTCACTCTCCTCTTTCACTTTCATAAGAGGCTTTTTAGTAGTTGATTTTATTATCAGCAAGTGCTTTTTATTCACCCTACCAAATATGTTTTGAGAAGATAAATCATTCTTCTGACAATGCTTCACGACTTAGTTATATGACTTAAAGTACTGATAAATTGATTAGAGGATCAGGATTTCCATAAACCTACGTAGTATTTTTGTTTTGTCGTTTGTAGAGTGCAGAGATTTTTCTTATAGTGTAACCTAAAATATGTTCTTTCTCATCAAGAATTGGTGCCCCTTCCCCCCCACCCCCACCCCGCCCAAGCCTATCCTATTGGTTCAAGATCTTTTCCTCCTTTTGTGTCTGGTGCTTAATACTTCACAGAAACTATTCTAACAAATGACTCTGATAAACTTTGTCATAAAATAGGAGCATTCAGCAGCCCAGAAATTATAAAACATACAAAATTCTTTTGATTTTTATATAAAACAATATTAGTAAAACTTTGCAAATATTTTACAATAGGTTTAAATATATTTATTAAATGCCATATAGTACCCATTAAAAATATCTAAACAAGAAAATTGTACACATTTTTGACTTTGTGACAATCAATATAACATCAGATTGAATAAAAATGTTGTGAGTAGTCATAGAGTAAACTAGTCATCCCTGCATGAATGAACCATCCTTTCCTTTGTGCTTGCTTCCTTTTCCTCAGCATTAGCTCTCTTCTAGCCAACCCATAAGTTTCAAAAGAATTAGACAAATGTGCAATTCAGAATAGAAACCTCCTCAGCGTATTGGCTTTGTTTCTTTTCTTTTTGGTAGGATAGGAAAAAAAAAAAAAAACCAGCATATAAAAGTATAAAAAGGGGAGAAACAGAAAACTATCCTTAGTGTCTTTTTCTTATATTTTCTGAATAATATAATTAATTGCTGTATCTTCTTTCAGAATTTTAGTGTAGATTCACTAAATGAAAAGCAAATTACTCTGAATTAAATATTTTGAAATCCTATGCTCTAAGCTCACCAAAATTCTAAGCATTTTATTTCAAGTGAAAAAATTCACTTCTTGAAAAGTAGACTGTGCTTTATGCTTCTTCACAGTTTTCTCCCCTTATTATGTACCATGATTTTTAATCATCTAAATATTCTCATATTCATGCTTTTTGATTATAAATTATTATTTTATTAATATACATAAATATTAATACTTCTCTCAAGTATGGTGAGATTATCAGTGTTTAGTCAAATATTTTAAGTGAGTCTTGGTGTTTTTATATTCCCTTTAGCTACACCAGACTGCATATATATGGCTTCTGCTGATTTCGTTGCTACTTATTTCTTAAATTACCATTGATTCTGATCTCTGGGAGACAGCAATGAGCAGTCCTAAAGAGAGATCATTAGTCCCTGCCTAGGAATTGAACCCAGGTAGATCCAACCAGTCCATTCTGAAGGAGACCAGCCTTGGGATTTCTTTGGAAGGAATGATGCTAAAGCTGAAACTCCAGTACTTTGGCCACCTCATGTGAAGGGTTGACTCATTGGAAAAGACTCTGATACTGGGAGGGATTGGGGGCAGGAGGAAGAAGGGGATGACAGAGGATGAGATGGCTGGATGGCATCACTGACTCGATGGACGTGAGTCTGAGTGAACTCCGGGAGTTGGTGATGGACAGGGAGGCCTGGCATGCTGCGATTCATGGGGTCACAAAGAGTCAGACACGACTGAGTGACTGATCTGATCTGACCTGATCTGAGCCAGGGTGAAAACCACAAATCCTAGCCAGTAGACCATCAGGAGCTAGAAACATGGTCCTGGCTCTTTCTTTCTTCCATTTGAAAGCAAAAATTTTCAAGAAGGCAAAGACAATAAAAACAGTCACAAAGTATATTATTGGAGACACAGCACAACAAGTGAGAGCTCATACAGACAAACTATTTGTAAGACTGAAACAAGAGAGAAATGCATACCCAGAGAGAGTCTGAGTGTTCTCTGTAATGAGGAGGCACACAGTAAAAAGGTGACTTAAATCTCATACATAAGACTCCTTCTGAGTCTTCTTTTACCTTTGGCCAATTATTTTATTTATCTGCCCACACCTGACCAGTCCTAGAACCCTGCCCAACGTGCATGCAACACATTTTGCTAAGATGGATCCCACTGCAGAAGCCTATGGTTGCACGCGTGTGTATGCTCAGTGGTTTAAATTCTTTGAAAACCCATGGGCTATAGTCCACCAGGCTGCTCTGCCCATGCAGAATACCGGAGTGAGTTGCCATTTCCTACTCCAAGTGATCTTCCTGACCCAGGGATTGAACTTGCATTTCTTGTATCTCCTGCATCAGCAGGAAGATTCTTTACCTCTGCATCACCTGGGAAGCCATGGGTGCATGTCCAAACTTACTATGGGGTCATGCCTTTCCTTCTAGATGCCCAAAGAGCCTTCTGCATATGTGCAGACAGGGAAGTTTTTCTTCACCTCAGCAGTGGTCATTTTATCTCTTTACTCTAGCAGAGCTCATATTCTACCACTAACTTTGTCCTTGTAGTGTCAGGGTGAGAACAAAGCTTTAATTTTACTCCATTTGACAGAAATCAATTGAACAGTCCAGGTGCCGAATTCAAGCAACGTGTGGTGCAGGCTTAATTAAAGCTTAGAAATAAGGATATACAAATGCAAGGGTTTTCTGTGCATTAATTTTATATCCTACAAATTTACTATATTCATAGATTCTGTGATTTTATTATATTCATTAATTAGCTCTAGTAATTTTCTGGTGGCATATTTAAGGTTTTCTATAAATAGTATCATGTCATTTACACACAGTGGGAGTTTTACTTCTTCTTTTCCAATCTGGATTCCTTTTATTTATTTTTCTTCTCTGATTGCTGTAGTTAGGATTTCTAAAACTATATTGAATGACAGTGGTGAGAGTGGACACCTGTGTCTTGTGCGTGATCTTAGAGGAAAAGCTTTCAGCTTTGCACCATTGAGAATAATGTTTGCTGTGAGTTTCTCAAATATGGCCTTTATTATGTTGATATATGTTCCTTCTATGATTATTTTCTAGAGCGTTTTTTTTTTTTTTTCACAAATGCGTGTTGAATTTTGTCAAAAGCTTTCTCTGCATCTATTGAGATAGATTGAGATGTTTATAAAGGAAGTAATATTTCACAATACTTTATATTTAAGTAGTAGACATCATTGTCTTTTACAGACCATTAAATTCCAGCTTCCCAAGACCACAGAGCTAGAATATGGCTCATCTACTACCTGGACTCTGGTGTCCATTACTCTTTAAAGTTCAGTGGACCTCAGTAGCATCAGACATAAACACAATGGTAATACAGACTTCTTTGTTGGAATATATTATTCCCTTCCAATAGTTTCAAAGCATGACTCTTCTCTTTAAAATCTGCATAGGCAAAATTTGGAGTATAGATTTACATCACATGGGATTTTTTTCCCCATCAAAATCAAAATAGCTTTAACTATTTTCATTATGCCTTGGTTTTCTGTTTCCAACTTAGTCTAGTAACTTATATTAGTATTGCAAATAATCAGTAATGAAACCTATATATTTCATTTGCTTGTTCATTCCACATGTATTTATTGGTTATTACATTTTTGGCCCTGTACTTGTTTGCATTCAAGGAACCTGACAGTAAGTTAGCTGCTTTCTGGTAGTTGACCACCTTAGGGCTGGGAATAAGAACAGAGACATTTAATACAAAGAAATAACATCCTGAATGCTACAACAGCCATATAAACAAAATTTTGCCAGTGACATAGAAGTGATAAAGATTAAAAGCCTAATAACTGAAAAACACCTTATAGTTTTCTAGGCACTATGACATGCATTAGCTTATTTAATCCTTAAACAATCCAATAAGGTAGTTAATGTAAATATTATTCTAAACACTTAACAAGTGAAGATGTGTTCAAGGTAGTCAGGCTCCAATGGCAGAACTAGATTGAATATCTGTTGAACTCTACTAAAAATATCAGTTCCTACTTTTGTGTTACAGTAAGTCCCCTACATGCGAACCTTCACACTGTGAACTTTCAAAGATGCGAATGTATGTTCACATGTCCAATCATGTGAGTTAGTTCACGTGACTGATGTACATTTTCATGCATGCATCCTCTACAAGTGGTTGTGCTTCTGTGTACTTTACTGTCTGTACACAGTTGTACAGCAAAGTACACAGTAGTCCAGTATCTTCATTTCAACCCCAGGATGTGAGGGAAACTTCAGCTTGCCCTCTGTCTCCTGTTGTTGACAATCTTTCAGTTCTACCATCTCCCACCTCCTCTTCCTCCTCTAGTCAGTAACTCTTACTGTTTGTTCACTAGAGGCCAGCCACTGCATGCCAGCTATTTTAGTGCACTACTGTATTCTAAGAGTAAACTGTTTTCTTTATTTTTTGTATCTATTTTTATGTATCATTTTTGTTAAAAGTATTATAAACCTATTATAGTACAGCTCTATATAGCCAATCATGTTATTTGTGTACCCAGGCTGACTTTGTTGAACTTACAAACAACATGCTCTCTAAACAGAACTCATTCATAAGCAGGGAACTTATTGTCCTTAGATTATCTTTGATATCTAAATTTAAACCAGTAAAATAATTTTATTTTCCATTTAAAAGCATGGATAATGAAATATATTAACCTTTGCTAGGTGGATACTTACAAATAACAACAACAAAAAAGATCCAAGGTAACCATTCAGTGCAGGAAGTATTAGAAAGCACTAGCTGCATGGCACTGCAGCGTTTGCTTTGTTTCCTTTTAAAGAGAATGAAATTACACAGAAGTGCAATGATTCAGAACAATAATTAGAAAATGATCTGTCCTGAATAGTTTCAAAATAAGCCTGCCTGAACACAAAAGCTGGATCAGTTAATCTCCCGGGATCCTTTTATCCCTTCCTCTTGGGGACTGAGGTCAAGTTCTGTAAATATCTTTGAGACCAGATACATAAATTTTTGAGTGCCAGATACATAAAAAATTTGGGTGCTGTTTTGAGCATTACACACGCACAGCAGGTGCTACTGGCCCTCTCCAAGTGCCTCATTCACTCTCAGGCAGAGAATTGAGTCCACAGAAGAACAAACTTAGTGTGGCTGAAATCTTTTACACTCATTTGCACTAATGGAGTGGCCATATGTGAACAACAACAAAACACCTAAAAGGAATCTGTTCATAATAATGAAATGAAAGGTGTATGTTGTATTTACAAAAAAGCTTTTTTTTATTATCTAGAATTTTTAAAAGCACAAGTGTATCATGTCTGAAGTGAAAAAGTGGAGATGAATATTAAAAATCTGCATTTACCTTCAAAGTTATATTACAGATATCAACTCATTTGAGAGGGAGGGACTAATAATTCAGGAAAAAAATAAAGAAAAGCCTTAAATAAACCATATGGAAGTTTCAGAGGAACATCTTGGCATTTGTTGTTGTTGAGTCACTAAATTGTGTTCAGTTCTTTGTGACTCCATGAACTGCAGCATGTAAGGCTTCCCTGTCCTTCACTATCTCAGAGTTTGCTCATATTCATGCCCACTGAGTCAGTGATGCCATCTAACCATCTCATCCTCTGTCTACCCCTTCTCCTCCTGCCCTCAATCTTTCCCAGCATCAGGGTCTTTTCCAATGAATCAGTTCTTCGCATCAGGTGGCCAGAGTATTGGAGCTTCAGCTTCAGCATCAGTCCTTCCAATGAACATTCAGGGTTAATTTCCTTTATGATTGACTGGTTTGATCTCCTTGCAGTCCAAGGGACTCTTAAAGTCTTCTCAAGCACCACAATTTGAAAGCATCTTTACTTAAGGGATTAAAATTAAAGATTAAATGTCACAATTTTGGAAGGACATGATGGGTTCCATGGGAATGGTTTTAGCAAAAATTTGTGAAAAAAGGTTTTAGACAAATCTCGTGAAATGAAATGGACTTTTAAATTGAGTGTCAAAAGAAAACAGTAGTATTTAAAACTCAGACAGCTGGATATGTATTCATAGCATATCAAAATATGGTCACTGGAATATAAGATTGAAAATAGTGGTGTTTTCTTCTTGATCACAGATACATGCCAAGTGCCTCCGATTATGATATTACAACTAGGTTTATGATTCAAATTCTTTACAAAATTAACATTTTTGTGAGCAAGGCACATCAGGAAACATCAGATTCAGAGTTTCAAATGAAAATAACCTAATGTGATTATGCTTCATTCCTTAACAAAAGAAATGTTAAAAAAAAAAAGAAGCTAATTCCATACAAAATTTTAATGTTAATAGCGAGAATGAGAATGAAAAGAAAATAAAGCACTTATTAAAATACATATCAGGAGGAAAAGAGAATATGAAATCTGCATAATAATTCATAATTATCATGTGGATGAATGTTCGAGCACTCAGGAAAAAATACTTTAGATAGTATAACACACATGAACATTTAATCATTAAGGGAAAATATATATTATTTTAATGAACATTTGGGATTCATAAGAAAAAAAGTAAAGGAAAATAATCCCTGTCTTTGTGAATTTTACAGTTTAATAAGCAGAGAATGACATTTAATAATAAACAATATCAGTAAATGATGCATTATGACTAGAAGATAACATGTTCCATTGAAAAAATAGAGCGGGGAATTTGGGATTAACAGATACACACTTCTGTATAAAAAATACATAACCAACAAGGAACTGATGTACTGCAAAATAAACTGTACTCCATATTTTGTAATTACCTATATGGGAAAATAATCTGGAAAAGAACAGGTAAATGTATATGTATAACTACATCACTTTGCTGGACACCTGAAACTAGCACAGCACTGTGCTGTACTCCAATATGAAATCAACTATACTCCAATATGAAGTAAATTAATTAATTTAAAAAAACCCTGCATAAAAATAACAAATAAATAGAAAAAAATCACCCCAAATATCATAAACCAGATAGATCCATCCATTATGTCTTTTGGGGTCTTTTTTCTTTTAAACTTTTATATTCATCCAGGCAATGAGAAATGTGTATTTTATGCTTGACTGGGATCAAATGATATATACAGTTTTGTATATTCCTTTCACTTAACATTTTTATAACATAGGTATTTTCTTATTAAACATTTTTTTAAAAATAATTGAATGAGTAAATAAATAAAATTTAAAAGTATAACAGAATAAAGAGGTAGAACCTTGGGCAGGTGTACTTCTGGCTAATTGTAGTTTGAAATAGGACAGGTGGAGCAGATTACTGAAAAAGTGTGATCTGAGCAGTGACTTGAAAGATGAAATCTTTTGGCAAGTGAATGTCTTCCAAAAGACCATTTCAGGCATAGGATATATGTAGAACTAGATTCCAATGCACAACCATTCTTGGCAGTTTCAGAAAGAAAAAGGAGACTCTTCCTGGAGTAAAAGAGATAAAAGAAAGTTGACTCAGAAAGCTAACAGACATCTGTATTAGTGATTTTGGGCTGCCAGAAAAAAATAATAATAATAAAAAAAATACCACAGACTGGGTGGCTTAAACAACAAAAATTAGTTTTCTCACAGTTTTGGAGGCTGAAAGTCTGGGATCAGGTTGCTAGTATTGTTGAGTTCTGGTGAGGGCTGTCTTCCTGGCTTCTAAGTGGCTGCTTTCTTCCTGTGTCTTCCCATGGCAGAGAGCAAAAACACAAGTTTGCTGGTGTCTCTGTTTATAAGGACACAAATCCCATCATAAGGATCCCACCTTCATGGCTTCATCTAAACCCAAATATTTCCCACAGGCTGCATCTCCAAACATCATCACTTTGTGTAGGATTTCAACATTAAAAAAAAAAAAATATATATATATATATATATATATATATATTTGTTGTTGTTGGGAGTGGGGAGATGGAGAATTTAATTCAACTCATAGTAAAGTAAGATCTTGCCAGGCATTCTAAATTATGGTAAGTCCTTTGGTTTTTACTCTGAGTGGAATGAAGAATCATTGCTTGGTTTTGGCCAAAGAACTACCTCACATTTTGCAGGATCCCAGCAGTTAAGAATAGACTGTAGAGAGTTCCAGTAGAAATTGAGATCTAGTAGTTATGGTAGCAATCTGAACGTGAAATGAGAGAAGTTTGTTGTTATTTAGTCACTAAATTGTGTCTGACTCTGAAACCCGAGGGACCAGGACTAGGCTCCACTGTCCATGGAATTTCCCAGGCAAGAATACTGGAATGAATTGCCATTTCCTTCTTGAGGACAGCAGTACAGATCATGTTTATAAGACATGAAGATATGAAGAGACTGAGAAATAAGATGATAAGATTTCTTTTTTTCTTAAATGAAGTCTAGTTGATTTAAGAAATGTTAGTTTTAGGCATGGGAGAAGGCAATGGCACCCCACTCCAGTACTGTTGCCCAGAAAATCCCATGGATGGAGGAAGCTGGTAGGCTGCAGTCCATGGGGTTGCTAAGAGTCAGACACGACTGAGCGACTTCACTTTCACTTTCCACTTTCATGCATTGGAGAAGGAAATGGCAACCCACTCCAGTATTCTTGCCTGGAGAATCCCATGGACGGAGAAGCCTGGTAGGCTGCAGTCCATGGGGTCGCACAGAGTCGGACACGACTGAAATGACTTAGCAGCAGCAGCAGCAGTTTTAGGCATACAGTACAGTGATACACACACACACACACACACACACACACACACATATATATATATATATATTCTTTTTCAGATTCTTTTACCTTATAAGTTATTACAAAATATTGAGTATAGTTCCCTGTGTTATACAGTAGATCATTGTTCTTTACTATTTTATATATAGTAGTATGTATATGTTAATATCAACTTTCTAATTTATCCCACCATTCCCCTTTGTTAATTGAAAATTTGTCTTCTATGTCTGTAGGTCTATTCCTGTTTTGTAAATCAGTTCATTTGTATTTATTCTCAGACTCCACATATAAGTGATAGCATATGATATTTGACTTTCTGTTTGACTTACATAACTTAATATGATAAGCTCTAGGTCCATCCAAGTTGATGCAAATGACATTTGTTTCATATTTTATGGCAGAGTAGTATCCCATTGTTTGTGTGTATGTATGTGTGTGTGTGTGTATATATATATATATATATATATATTGATATGTTGTTGGTCAGTCATGAAGTGTCCAGCTCTTTGTGACCTTGCAGACTGTAGCATCCCAGGTTCTTCTGTCCTACACTATCTCTCAGAGTTTGCTCAAATTCATGTCCATTGAGTCAGTGATGCTATATCTAACTACCTCATTCTCTGCTATCATCTTCTCCTTTTGCATTCAATCTTTCTTAGCATTTGGGGTCTTTTCCAATGATTCAGCTCTTTGCATCAAGTGGCCAATGTATTTAAACTCCAGCTTCAGAAATAGTCCTTTCAATGAATATTCAGGGTTGATTTCCCTTAGGATTGATTGGTTTGATCTTCTTGCAGTCCAAGGGTCTCTTAAGAGTCCTCTCCAACACCACAATTCAAAAGCACCAACTCTTCTGTGCTCAACTTTATTTGTGGCCCAACTCTCACATCTATACATGACTACTGGGAAAACCATAGTTTTGACTATCTGGGCCTTTGTCAGAAAAGTTATATCTCTGCTTCTCAATATGCTGTCTAGGTTTGTCATAGCTTTCCTTCCAAGGAGAAATAATTTTTTTTTTTTTAATTTCATGCCTGCAGTCACTATCTACAGTGATTTAGAAGCCCAAGAAAATAAAATTGTCACTACTTCCACTTTTCCCCATCTATTTGCCTTGAAGTGTTGGGACTGGATGCCATGATCTTAGTTTATTTCACTTTTCTTTCACCCTCATCAAGAAGCTTTTGGGCTTCCTGTTCAAGCTGATGGAACAGAAGAACATGCATTCATCTCCTCCTATGAGAGCACTAAAATCACAACTAGCTGTTGAACAACCATTGGCAGGATGATTCTGGAACTCACCAAAAAAGATACCCAGTGTCCAAAGACAAAAAAGAAGCAGCAACAAGATGGTAGGAGGAGTGCCAATACAATAAAATCAAATCCCATACCGTCTGTGTGGGTAACCCACAATCTGGAGAACAATAATATAAAAGAAGTTCTCACACTGTTGTGAAGGTTCTGAGTCCCTTGTCAGGCTTCGTAGCCTTGGAATCCTGAAATGGTTCTGGTAATCCCCAGGGAATCTGACTTTGAAGGCCAGTCCAATTTGATTACAGGACTTTCACAGGACTGGGGGAAATGGAGACTCCACTCAGGCACAAACAAAATCTTGTGCATGCCAAGACCTAGGGGAAAGGAGCAGTGAGCCCATGGGAGATTGAACCAGACCTACCTACTAGTGTTGGACGGTCTCCTGTGGAGGTGAGGATTGACAGTAGTTCACCTTGAGGACAGAGGCACTAGCAACAGCTGTCCTAAAAAGGACCCCTTGGTGTAAGTCCTCTTGAAGCTTGCCATTAGCCCTACCATCAGAGATCAGATCAGTCACTCAGTCATGTCCGACTCTTTGCAACCCCATGAATTGCAGCACGCCAGGCCTCCCTGTCCAACACCAACTCCCGGAGTTCACCCAGACTCACGTCCATTGAGTCAGTGATGCCATCCAGCCTTCTCATCGTCTGTCGTCCCCTTCTCGTCCTGCCCCCAATGCCTCCCAACATCAGAGTGTTTTCCAATGAGTCAACTCTTCACATAAAGTGGCCAAAGTATTGGAGTTTCATCTTTAGCATCATTCCTTCCAAAGAAATCCCAGGGCTGATCTCCTTCAGAATGGACTGGTTGGATCCCCTTGCAGTCCAAGGGACTCTCAAGAGTCTTCTCCAACACCACAGCTCAAAAGCATCAATTCTTCGGCGCTCAGCCTTCTTCACAGTCCAACTCTCACATCCACACATGACCACAGGAAAAACCATGGCCTTGATTAGACGGACCTTTGTTGGCAAAGTAATGTCTCTGCTTTTGAATATGCTATCTAGGTTGGTCATAACTTTCCTTCCATGGAGTAAGTGTCTTTTAATTTCATGGCTGCAGTCACCATCTGCAGTGATTTTGGAGCCCAGAAAAATAAAGTCTGACACTGTTTCCACTGCTTCCCCATCTATTTCCCATAGACCCTTAGAAACTAAATTTGGGTCATCTCAAGCCAAACAAGTTATAGGAGGGAAGCACAACCCTACCCATCAACAGATAATTGAATTAAAGTTTTACTGAACCAGGCTTTTCACCACAGCAAGACCCAGTTCTTCCCACCACCAGTCCCTTCCATCAAGAAGCTTACATGATCCTCTTAGACTTATTCACTAGAGGGCAGACAGTAGAAGCAAGAAGAACTACAATCGCCCAATGGCTAGAGCCAAAACCACATCACAGAAAGTTAACCAGGATAAAAAAGCAGAGGGTTTTTGTCCCAGATGAAGGGACAAGACAAAAGCCCAGAAAAACAAACAGATAAAGTAGAGATATGCAACCTTCCAGAAAAGGGATTCAGAATAATGATAGTGAAGATGATCCAGGATCTTGGAAAAAGAATGGAAGCAAAGATTGAAAAGATGCAAGAAATGTTTACCAAAGACCTAGAAGAACAAAAAACAAATGAACAATACACTAAAAGGAATCAGTAGCAGAAAAACTGATGCAGAAGAACAGGTAAGTGACCTGGTGGACAGAATGGTGAAAATCATTATCGCAGAACAGAATATAGAGAAAAGAATGAAAAAAGAATGAAGACAGCCTTAGAGACTTTTGTGACAACATTAAACCCACTGACATTCACATTTTAGGTGTCCCAGAAAGAGAAAAAACATCTGAGAAAATATTTGAAGAAAAAAATAACTGAAAACTTTCCTAACATGGGAAAGGAAATAGTAAACAAGGTCCAAGAAGTGCAGAGAGTCCCAGGCAGGATAATCTCTAGGAGGAACACGTGGAGACACAAAGTAATCAAAATGATAAAAATTAAAGACAATAATAAAATATTAAAAGGAACAGGGGGAAAACAACAAATAAGATACAAAGGAATGCTGATATGGTTATCAGCTGATTTCTCAACAGAAATGACCAGCCAGAAGGGAATGACATGATATATTTAAAGTGATGAAAGGGAAGAACCTACAACCATGAAAACTCTAGCAAACTAATCTCTCATTAAGATTTTGTGGAGAAATCAAAAGTTTTCCAGACAAGCAAAAGTTAAAAGAATTCAGCACCACCAAACCAGCTTTACAAGAAATGCTAAAGAAACTTCTCTAGGTAGGAAACACAAGAGAAGGAAAAGGCATATACAAAACAAAGCCAAACATTTAAAACAATGATAATATAATCATGCATATCTATAATTACCTTAACTGTAAATGGATTAAATGTACCAACCAAAAGACATAGGCTGGCTGGACTGATGAGAACATGTGCATGTATGCAATTCCACTTATCACAAACTCTGGTTAACCTCTCAAATTGTATGAAATTATTTTATATTATTACAAAATATGAGATATTATTATAAAATTAGAGATACCAAAGAAACATTTCATGCAAAGATGTACACAATAAAGAACAGAAATGGTATGGACTGATAAGTTGAATATATTAAGAAAAGCTGGCAATAATACACAGAAGAACTATACAAAAAATGTCTTAATGACCTAGATAACCACAGCGGTGTGATCACTTACATAGAGCCAGACATCCTGAAGTCCAAAGTCAAGTGGGCCTTAGGAAGCATGACAAAGAATAAAGCTAGTGGAGGTAATAGAATTCCAGTTGAGCTAAATCAAGTCCTTAAAGATGATGCTGTTAAAGTGTTGCAGCCAATATGCCAGGAAATTTGGAAAACTCAGCAGTGGTTACAGGACTGGAAAAAGGTCAGTTTTCCTTCTACTCCCAAAGAAAGGCAATGTCAAATAATGTTCAAACACCACACAATTGCACTCATATCACATGCTAGTGAAGTAATGCTAGAAATTCTCCACGTGAGGCTTAAGCAGTACATGAACTGAGAACTTCCAGATGTTCAAGTTGGATTTAGAAAAGGCAGAGGAATCAGAAATCAAATTGCCAACATATTATGGATCATACTAAAAGCAAGAGAGTTCCAGAAAAACAGCTACTTCTGCTTTACTGACTATGCCAAAGCCTTTGACTGTGTGGATCACAACAAACTGCAGAAAATTCTTAAAGAGATGGGAATATCAGAACACCTTACCTGCCTCCTGAGAAATCTATATGCAAGTTAGGAAGAAACAGTTAGAGCCAGACATGGAACAATAGACTGGTTCCAAATTGGGACAGGAGTACATCAAGGCTGTATATTGTCATCCTGCCTGTTTAACTTGTATGCAGAGTACATCATGCAAAATGCCAGGCTAGATGAAGCACAAGCTGGAATCAAGATTGCCGGGAGAAATACCAATAACCTCAGATATGCAAATGACACCACTCTTATGGCAGAAAATGAAGAGGAACTAAAGAGCCTCTTGATGAAAGTGAGAGGAGAGTGAAAAAGCTGTCTTAAAACTCAACATTCAGAAAACTAAGATCATGGCATCTGGTCCCATCACTTCATGGCAAGTAGATAGGGAAACAATGAAAACAGTGACAGACTTAATTTTCTTGGACTCCGAAATCACTGCATATGGTGACTGCAGCCATGAAATTAAAAGATGCTTACTCCTTGGAAGAAATGCTATGACCAATCTAGACAGCACATTAAAAAGCAGAGACCTTACTTTGCTGACAAAGGTCTGTCTAGTCAAAGCTATGGTTTTCCCAGTAGTCATGTATGGATGTGATAGTTGAACCATAAAGAAAGCAGAGCGCCAAAGAATTGATGCTTTTGAACTGTGGTGTTGGAGAAGACTCTTGAGAGTCCTTTGGACTGCAAGGAGATCCAACCAGTCCATCCTAAAGGAAATCAGTCCTGAATATTTATTGTAAGGACTGATGCTGATGCTGAAATTCCAATACTTTAGCCACCTGATGTGAAGAACTGACTCATTGGAACCAGATTGAAGACAGGAGGAGAAGGGGATGACAGAGGATGAGATGGTTGGATGGCATTGCCGACTCAATGGACAAAAGTTTGAGCAAGTTCCATGAGTTGGTGACAACTGAGTCAGACACAATTGAGTGACAGACTGATTTTTATCTTACTAGGTTAATATTATATTTCTATCATGGCTTGCAAGTTTAATTATCTTTTGTGTTTTTTTGTCTGTCTACTGAATGTTAAAACTGATAAACATCTTTTACTATTGTTATTATGTAACTATGAATTGCTTAATACCATTGTATCATGATTGGTCAACAGACAATAACAGAATTCTATCATATAACACTAAAACTACAACTTAATAGAAAAATTTTTAATAACTTTCTAAAATCCAAATGCTTAACAGAATTATCTGTGATACTTTTCCATTATTACAAATATTACAAATGCCCAGGTATTGCTATTCATCTCCAGAGCTCCAGATGTGTTTCTATTAAGCAGCCATTTTAAAAACAACTGAACTATATGATGACCTTTCACCTTTATGTAGATTGTTTCACTTTTTCTATTTTGTATTCAGTTCTTCCATTGCATTTAGTTTGTTTTCCTATTTCTCCATCGGTTTTTTTTTTTTTTTTTGGTTGTTGTTCTTTCTCAAGCCTTTATCAAAAGTAGTAGAAAAGCATTTGTACATATGCATGTATATAGTATATATAATATGATAAATATATATTTTAGAAAATTTTTGAAATTTTTCCTAGCTAAAAAAGGTTATGACATTTTCATTCCAATTGTTTAGCTCAGCATGAATAGAAAGCTTGATTTCTAATTCATGTTCACTCAGAATTTTTATATAATTACATGTATTTTGGCTTCTAATATTGAAAGGTTGTTGCTGAACCATGAAAGATGCCAGGATTCTTGGCCACCAAAGGAGAATTCAGTCAGGGGCCAGAGATGAGGCTTGATCAGTCAGAGCTTTTGTGTAATAAAGTTTTATTAAAGTATAATGGAGATGTAAAAAGCTTCTGACATAGACATCAGAAGGAGGCAGAAAGAATACCCCCTGCTAGTGCTAAAAATGGAGTTATTACCTTTTAGTTAGTTATTACAATGAATCAAAAGAATGTCTCAAGTTTGTGAAAATTTTACCAGACCTGTTTCCACAATTTACATTTTAGATAATAAGATTAGAATTTAACAATACAAAGATCCTAGCAGACCCACTCCCATAATATACATTCTATACACTCCCACTCCCATAATATACATTCTATACATTCCCATAATATACATTAGTCAGAAAGTTTTCAGGAAGGAGAAACTGTCCTCAAGCAGGATACATTGTTGTTGTATAATCCCTGCTGCTGCTAAGTCACTTCAGTTGTGTCTGACTCTGTGCAACCCCATAGACGACAGCCCACCAGGCTGCCTTGTCCCTGGGATTCTCCAGGCAAGAACACTGGAGTGGGTTGCCATTTCCTTCTCCAATGCAGGAAAGTGAAAAGTGAAAGTGAAGTCTCCAGGGGATCTTCCTAACCCAGGGATCAAACCTAGGTCTCCAGCACTACAGGCAGACACTTTACCATCTGAGCCATCTTAGTCAATTACACAACTCAGTATAATCAACGATGTGTGTTTTACATAGAAGATAAATAAGCAAGGTGAAGATATACAGCCTTGTTGTATTCCTCTCCCATTTTTGAACCAGTTATTCATTCCATGTCCAGTTCTAACTGTCCCATCTTGACGTGCATACCGGTTTCTCAGGAGACAGGTAAAGCGGTCTAGTATTCCCAACTCTTTAAGAATTTTCCACAGTTTATTGTGATCCATACAATCAAAGACTTTACCATAGTCAATGAAGTAGAAGTAGATGTTTTACTTGAATGTCCTTGTCTGGAAGTTTTCCATTCACATACTGCTAAGGCCTAGTTTGAAGGATTTTAAGCATAAGCTTGTTAGCATGTGAAATGAGCACAATTGTATGGTAGTTTGAATATTCTTTGGCATTGCCTTTCTTTGGGATTGGAATGAAAACTGGCCTTTTCAGTCCTGTAGCTGCTGCTGAGTTTTCCAAATTTGCTGACATATTGAGTACAACACTTTAACAGCATCATCTTTTAGGATTTGAAATAGTTCAGCTTGAATTGCATCACCTCCACTCACTTTGTTCCTAGTAATACTTCCTAAGGCCAACTTGAATTCACACTTCAAGTTCCCTGCTCTAAGTGTGTGACCATACCATGGTGGTTATCTGGGTAATTAAGATCTTTTTTGTATGGTCTTTCTGTGTATTCTTGCCATTTCTTAATTTCTTCTGCTTCTGTTATGTCCTTATCATTTCTGTCCTTTATCATGCCCAATCTTGAATGAAATATTCCTTTGGTACCTCCAATTTTCTTGAAAAGATATCTAGTTTTTCCCATTCTATTGTTTTCTTTTGTTTCTTTTCAGTGTTCTTTTTGAAGGCCCTCTTAACTCTCCTTGCTAGTTTCTAGAATTCTGCATTCAGTACAATATATCTTTCCATTTCTCCCTTACCTTACACTTCTCTTCTTTCCTCAGCCTTTGTAAAGCCTCCTCAGACAATCACTTTGCCTCTTTGCATTTCTTTTTCTTTGGAATGATTTTGGTCACTGCCTCCTATACAATGCTATGAATCTCTATCCATAGTTCTTTAGGCCCTCTGTCTACCAGATCTAACCCTTGAATCTATTCATCACCTTCGCTGTGTAATCATGAGGGATTTGATTTAGGTCATACCTGAATGGCTTAGTGGTTTTCCCTACTTTCTTCCATGTAAGCTTGAATTTTTCAGTAAGGAACTCATGATGAGAACCACAGTCAGCTCTTATATAGAGGTCTTATTTCTGTTGTCTGTATAGAGCTTCTTTATCTTCGATTGCAATGAATATAGTTAACCTGACATCGGTGTTGACCATCAGATGATGTCTATGTATAGAATATCTCATTTGTTATGACCAGTATGTTCTCTTGACAAAACTCTGTTATCCTTTGCCCTGCTTCACTTTTTACTCCAAGATACTGTTATTCCAAGTATTTTTTAACAACCTACTTTTGCATTCCAATCCCCTATGATGAAACAACATCTTTTATTGTGTGTTAATTCTAGATGGTCTTTTAGGTCTTCATAGAACTGGTCAACTTTAGCTTTTAGCATCAGTGTTTAAGGCAGACTTGGATTACTATAATATTAAATGGTTTACCTTTGAAACAAATCAGTATCATTCTGTCGTTTTTGAGACTGCACCCAAATACTGCATTTCATAGTGTTTTGTTGACTATGAGAGATATTCCGTTTCTTCTAAGGGATTCTTGCCCATAGTAGTAGATAAAATGGTCACCTGAATTAAATTTGCTCATTCCTATCTTTTTAGTTCACTGATTCCTAAAATGTCAATATTCACTCTTTCCATCTCCTGCTTGACCATATCTAATTTACCTTGATTCATGGACCTAACATTCCAGGTCCTATGCTATATTGTTTGATATATACTTTATCCTTTCATAGATGATGAAATTTCTTGGTAGAATTGGTAGGTAAAAAAAAGATGACTGTAGAATTTTTATAAAAGAACAACCAAGAGGATTTATTATTTACAGAAATTGGGAACACTATACTAGAGCAAGCCTAGAAGAAAAAAACTGGGAGTTAAACATTAGATTTGTTGAATTTGACATGTTTGATATACAAGCTAGAGTTGTATATTTTTAAATTGTTAACTTTTGGAAAATTTAAAATGATGAAACCCAATGAGATCAAGATATTAGCTATAAATAAGAAAAGAAAAGACCAAAAATTAACACCAAGCAATTTTGGGGAAAAAAAGGGGGGGGGGGACCAGAAAAAAGGGAAGTGAATTAGTTTAAAAAATAATGTAATATAACATTCTGTAAACTATGTGAACAATGGTTATCAATGGTGTTAAATATGTCCAACTTGCCTAAGATGGTATGTAAGATATTTTACTGAGCACTTATACTAGGATTAATCAATGTGGATGATATTGTTCATCTTGAGAACAATCTTGGTGCAGAGATGACTTTCAAACCTGATTAAATTGGAATTAAGAAAGAATAAGCTCAATATTATGAAAGCAAACAACTCAATCTCAAATGGGCAGAATACCTAAACGGACACTTCTCCAATGAAGACATGTGCATGCATGTTCAGTTGTATTCGATTCTTTCTGTCCCTACAGACTGTAGCCTTCCAGGCTCTAGTATCCATGGGAGTTCCCTGGCAAGAACCCTGGGGTGGATTGCCGTTTCTTCCACCAGAGGTTAGGGATACACATATGGCCAATAAATACATGAAAATATGCTCAACATCTCTCATTGTTAGAGAAAGGTGAATCAAAACTACAACTGGATACCACCTCACACCAGTCAGAATGGCCACAATAAAAAATCTGCAAACATTAAATGTTGGAGAGGATATGGAGAAAAAGGAACTCTCTTACAGTGTTGGTGGGAATGTAAATTGATACAGCCACAATGGAGAATAGTGTGGAGATTTCTCAAAAAGTTACCATAGGAATAAAACTACCATATGACCCAGTAATCCCACTATTGGTCATGTACTCCGACAAAACCACAATTTGAAAAGACATGTACCCCAGTGTTCACTGCCACACTATTGACAATGGCCAGGACATGGAAGCAATCTAGATATTCATCTATAGATGAATGAATAAAGAAGATGTGGTACATACATATAATAAAATGGGATATTACCCAGCCATAAAAAAGAAAGATATTTGAGTCTGATGTAGTGAGGCGAATGAACTTAAGCCTATTATACAGAGTGAAGTAAATCAGAAAGGGAAAAATAAATATAGTATATTAAAACATATATATGGAATCTAGAAAAAAAGGTGCTAATGAACTTATTTGCAAAACAAGAATGAAACGCAGATGTAGAGAATGGACTTGTGGACACAGCAGTGGGAGGAGAGGGTGGGATGAATTGAGACAAGTAGCATTGACATGCATACACTTGTTTGTTGTTGCTTAGTCCCTAAGTCCTGTCTGTCTGTTTGTGACCACATGGTCTGTAGCCTGCCAGGCTCCTCTGTCCGTGGGATTTCCCAGGCAAGAATAATGGAGTAAGTTATCATTTCCTTCTCCAGGGGATCTTCCCAACCCAGGGATCAAATCCATGTTTCCTACATTGGGAGGCAGATTCTTTACCCCTGAGCCACCAGGAAATGTGTAAAATAGATAACTAGTGGGAAGCTACCACATAACACAGGGACCCCAGTGTGGCACTCTGAAATGACCTGAAGGGGAAGGATGGGGGAGGGGGTAGGGAGGAGGCTCAAGAAGGAGGGGATATGTATATATATGACTGGTTCATGATGTTGTATGGCAGAAACCAAGACAACATTGTAAAGCAATTATCTTGCAACTGAAAAAATAATTAAAAATAAAGAACAAGACAAGGAAAATTGGAGTCTGTAAGTCTTTCAAAGATATCCATGCAATGAGATGGAGGGAGTGGCTAGTATAGGCAAATGTTTTTCATTTTTTTAAAATTAAGGATAAATTGCATCATTATGGTATCTGATTTGTTGTTGTTCAGTCACTCAGTCATGTCTAACTCTTTGAGACCCCATGGACTACAGCACGCCAGGCTTCCCTATCCTTCATAATCTTCCAGAGCCTGCTCAAACTCATGTTTATTGAGTTGGTGATGATCCAACCATCTCCTCCTCTGTTGTCCCCTTCTCCTCCTGCCTTGAATCTTTCCCAGCATCAAGGTATTTTCTAATGAGTTAGTTCTTCATGTCAGGTGGCCAAAGTATTGGAGTTTCAGCTTCAGCATCAGTCCTTCCAAAGAATATTCAGGATTGATTTCCTTTAGGACTGACTGGTTTGAAGTCCTTGCAGTCCAAGGGACTCTCAAGAGTCTTTTCCAACACCACAGTTCAAAAGCATCAATTGGTAGTTGATTAGAAATATCTAATTCTAATATTTTTTAATGTGATTAGAAATGACAGAATAAAATTGTTTGAGAGATATACTTGAGAAGATGAGAAGAGATAGAATTTAGAATGCACTAGAAGGAACTAGATATGAGAGGAAGTGAAAATCTGGAAGTCTTCTCTTAATGCTTCCATTTTCATGGTAAGGTAGCTATTGAAATCATCAACAGAATATGAGAATCAGAAAGAGGATTCTGGTGGTTCCACCCATAAAAATAACTTAAGCATGGAAAATGTATTTTAATCAAGATTTCAATTTGTTATTCAGTTGCTAAGTCATGTCCAGCTGTTTGTGACCCCATGGAAACTGTTTGTTTCCCTGTCCTTCACTATCTCCCAAAGCTTGCTCAAGCTCATGTCTGTTGAGTCAATGATGCTATCCAGATGCCATAAGATTGCAATAATATTTCATATAAATGTAAAATAAAAGTTAATGTTTCTAATATTTTCCATATAAAGGATGTTAATTCCCTTAAAGAAGAAGTAAAACCTAGAGGGTAAAGTTGGCCATCAAAACATGAAAGAATGTTTGAAAAATGATGACTGATTGCAATAAACACATGGAGGCTTGAGACATCTCTGCTATCCAAGTAAGAGTCATTGGTTATGGGCTATAGAAAGGATCTTTGGTTTAATAATTTAGTTGAGTTATGGCATTGAATCTGGGTATATAGATAGAAACATCTTCAAAGTTCTTAAGCTGTTGGGTGAGTGGAGAGGCAAACTAATAAAGAGAAAATATTGATAATTCTCGTTCCAGTTATCTTCCTCTAGCCACCAATAAGATTATGGAAGTATCTTTAATAGAATTGAATTCCCCTTTTCTATTACAAAGTTTCTATTCTTGATTGGAGAATTTTTTCCCCCGTCCTAACTTCTCAACCTTTAAGCTTTATAATAATATTAACATATACTTTATATTCCCAGGTGGCTCAAGTGGTAAAAGAATCTGCCTGCAGTGCAGGAGACCTGGATTTGATTCTTTGGTCAAGAAGATCTGGAGAAGGGAATGGCTACCCATTCTAGTAGTCTTGCCTGGAGAATTCCATTGACAGAGGATCCTGTGGGGCAACAGTCTATGGGGGTCTCAAAGAGCTGGACATGACTGAGCAACTAACACTTTCACTTACTTTTATATTATTAATCATTAATTTTATAGCTATCAAATTAGCCATAAAAATCCTAAAAATTTTCTGTATGCATTGAATTTACCTACATATATGTGCAGAACTACATGTATTTTTAGAGCTATAGACAAAGCCCTGGTACAGGATAGATGCTACGTCCCTGACAGAGCTCCTTGGTGTCCCCTCTGTCATTCCCTACAGAACCGTCTTCGAGACTGTCAGTTCTGGGAAACTGCAGTGTACAAATGTCCACACATCTCCATTAAAATAACTTCAAAGGATGGCTTCTAAACTCCTTATTTCTGAAAGTTGAAATTCATGCTACTTTTTTGCCCTTCTTCAAAAATTTAACATAATATATTCAGCAATAGCAGCAAAGGTATTTTTTCTGAGACCCTGTATTGCCTGCACCACTGCCTCTGGTCTCTAATTCACAGAGATGACTAAGACAATCCTCTTCAGATGACCCACACGGACCACTGTCAAAGAGAACTCAGGTACCTCAGGATACCAAGAGAAGGAGATAGAGACGGAACCGAGCAAAGGAGTACCTTGTGACATCTTCAAAAAGACAGCAACTTTTGAGCAAATCTTTGACATTAGCAATTAGGAGGAAAATGGGAAGAGTCACATTTCTAAAACTGCAAAAAATTTGAGTTGAATCCATTGGAAAGTATTGTGAGGATAGCAACAGAAGAGTTGGATAAAACACAGCTAATTTGGTCCCATCACTTCATGGGAAATAAATGGGGAAACAGTGTCAGACTTTATTTTTGGGGGCTTCAAAATCACTGCAGATGGTGACTGCAGCCATGAAATTAAAAGACACTTACTCCTTGGAAGGAAAGTTATGACCAACCTAGATAGCATATTAAAAAGCAGAGACATTACTTTGCCAACAAAGATCCATCTAGTCAAGGCTATGGTTTTTCCTGTGGTCATGTATGGATGTGAGAGTTGGACTGTGAAGAAGGCTGAGCGCCGAAGAATTGATGCCTTTGAACTGTGGTGTTGAAGAAGACTCTTGAGAGTCCCTTGGACTGCAAGCAGATCCAACCAGTTCATTCTGAAGGAGATCAGCCCTGGGATTTCTTTGGAAGGAATGATGCTAAAGCTGAAACTCCAGTACTTTGGCCACCTCATGCGAAGAGTTGACTCATTGGAATAGACTCTGATGCTGGGAGGGATTGGGGGCAGGAGGAGAAGGGGACAACAGAGGATGAGATGGCTGGATGGCATCACTGACTCGATGGACATGAGTCTGAGTGAACTCCAGGAGTTAGTGATGGACAGGCAGGCCTGGCATGCTGCGATTCACGGGGTCACAAAGAGTTGGACACGACTGAGTGACTGAACTGAACTGAATGAGTTTGAACTGCATTTTAAGTGAAATGTGAGAATTGCTGTGGAAATATATTTGGGATAAAAATAATTCCTATGAGCTAGAGAAAGATAATATATGCTAAGTCACTTCAGTCATTTCTGACTCTGTGCGACCCCATAGACGGCAGCCCACCAGGCTCCCCTGTCCCTGGGATTCTCTAGGCAAGAACACTGGAGTGGGTTGCCATTTCCTTCTCCAATGCATGAAAGTGAAAAGTGAAAGTGAAGTCGCTCAGTCGTGTCCGACTCTTAGCGACCCCATGGATTGCAGCCTAACAGGCTCCTCTGTCCATGGGATTTTCCAAGCAAGAGTACTGGAGTGGAGTGCCATTGCTTTCTCCAAGAGAAAGATAACACTGCTCATTAATTAACAAATATTCACTAAGAAAAAAATAACCTAATAAATGCTTATGATTAATTTAATTATATGCAGAAACTTCCTCAGCATCCATAAGATATTCTGTTTTATGACTGTATCACTTTGAGCACATAAAAACAGAAAGGTAAATTGCAGGGTGGAAAAATAGAAGAGTAGCAGGCAGAGAGGTCAGGGTTTGAAACTTAACCCCATTTTCCAACATTTTCTGCTCTAGGCATACTTAAGAAAATTGTGACTATTCTTTTCATTTTGCGAAGTAGTATTAATTTCTGAAACAACATTAGCTACTGTAGCAAAATTACTGCAGGAAATCTTTCATTAATATGTATTGTATTTTTGCCAAATAATATTACTGAATTTAAGCCAAAACTAAATTAATATTATCTTGAAAAATTTATGTTCATATAAAATAAATACTATCATTTGTTTGCATATGAGGAATTTATGAAGAGAAAGGTGGCTGAATTTGATAAAATGCTCTTCTAATTATAACCCAATAAGAGCCTGTTAATCATTAAAACAATTTAGTTGAATCAATATATGTGTATGTGTATCTGCTTGTATTCAAGAGAAAACACACTTTTCTCTTTTGTATTATTTTAACTGAAAATTATTAGCAAGGAACCCCTTCCCCTTGTTCATATTAATTAGAATGGAATTGGGTGGAGAAAAATTAGGAAAAACATTACAGTGGAAATCTCTTAGAGTAAGCTGCTATATTCCAAACACTTTTTTAAGGATAAAAATGGAAGTTCTAAAGTAGATTAAATTATGCTTGTTTTTATTAACCCATTGGAAGAACCTGTCTAAGAAACAGTGTGCTTTTTTGTCATTTAATCACACAGAATTGGCTTTGAGAATAGCAAAGGCATATTCTATTCAGGGCATTTTGAAAGATGTGGGCAAGTAATATATCATAGATATCCTAAAGCAGCACATTTTCCATTTGAAGGAGCAACAGAAACAGGAGCTGACAGTCTAGGAGGCAAACTTTTGTATAATTTAGTAATTGAGATCTCTAATAGAAAGCACAGTCTCAGGACAGTGGAAGACATGGATCTGTACCCTGATGACAGGATTCGAATAGAGGGAGCAGAGAAAGCTGAGCACTTCAAATCAATAAAGTGGATCACAGGAAACTGGCCTGATTATCTGCTGGGAATGGTGTGTTACTGAAACAAACTTTGATACATCTGCCTGTGTAAAGTAAAGCCAGTCTACTGACACCAAGTTCCTGTGAAGAAAAGTGCAGCATTTATTGCATGTGCCAAGGACATAGATCATGCTCAAAAGACCTGAACTCCCCAATGGCTCTCAGAGAAGAGGTTTTAAAGACAGTGTGAAGGAGGGGGCTGCGGGGTATGTGATCAGCTCACACACAATTCCCAGATTGGTTAGCAGCAAAGTAAATCTTCATGCATCATCAATCTTCTTGTTTAGACCAGTCTAGAGTCTATATTCTTGTGGCCATTAATTTTCATCTGGTGGGGGTCCTTTCACTATAAAAAACAATTTAGAAATGTGTGCCAGGCCTTTATCTGTATCCTTCAGGGAACTGGGAGTTAGATGATTCTGCTATATGGTGGATTTACAGTCTAAATTGTTACCTGTTCCCCAGCCCAACAGCTATTTTTTGCTTATACATCCTCATTCCTGGTCATTAGCTCTGAAGCGGCTTCAGAGGAGACCTGGTAACCTAAAGGAAAAGCCTTTCATTTCAAAGGCCAGGGCCATGGGGGCTTGTAATGGGTTCAGGTGGACCCTTTCAATAATGACCAACTCCTGAATAGCAATGGGAAAAGTGAAGTTAGGATTCAGAGAGCTGCAGAGATTCACTGAATTTTCTCATCAGTTGGATACATTATCTTTCACTCTTTGAAATGAGTACAGATTCCTCTACTTGAAGATACCTAGTAAAAATCTGTTAGTCATGAGAAATCCCAATTCTCCTAAAAAAGTGCTTCAGTGAAAGTAGATTCACATTCTATAAGTCAGCCTCAAGCAAAGGATAAGATCCAGGGAAGCCATTGTGTCCCTAGTTGGCTCCAGTACAGAAAGTCCCCAGTGCCATTTACTGAGTTGTTTCTTTTCAGGGTAAGGACGGCTCCAAGAGACTGCATCATCAACAGCCCCGAAACCAGAGAGGGAGGGTCAAAGAGGACCCTTCCTCCTGGGGCTCAGTTCTTGGTAAGGACATAAAGAAGAATCTGAGGTCTTACCCATGGCAAAAATAACTTTATTGAAGAAAGAACAGAAAGAATATCTCAAGGGAAAGGTGAGCCAAGCCATGAGAGTCACTGGTGCCAGAATGATGAGGTATGGGGTTTTCAAGACGGAGCTTTCATATATTCATCTAGGAGGGCATGGACTGACAGTTTTGATTGATAGCTGCAACTTTTATAACAACATGCTCTATTGCATATGTCTCTCCAATAATTCAGTCTGTTAAAATCAAATGTATGTAGGTACAGAATATTTCAGAATCCTTAATGGGCTCCCAGTTACCCAAAGTAACTTGAGGACACTGCTGTGCATCAAGGGCACGTGTACCAGAATTGGATAAGTCTCTGTGGTTACTTTGTATCCACTGTGTGCCTAGAGCCCATGCACCAGAGTTGGAAAGATCTCTGTGGTTATTTTGTAGCATATCAGTGAGCTCTTCTGGGCCCTATTGGGGCATGTCTGTGGTGGGGTCTAGAGATCAGTTAGAATCTTTTTTGTCTAGGCCACTCCTCGCTGCTCATGCTTCAATTCAGTCGCGCAGTCGTATCCATCTCTTTGCGAACCCATGAATTGCAGCACGCCAGGCCTCCCTGTCCATCACCAACTCCCCGCTTAACTTCCTGTGTAACAACTGGTTTGAGCCTTGAGCTTGACCTTAAGACTGGAGTTTGATCAGACAGACCAAAGTGTTCAAAAGTCACCTTTGCTTAATTTCAATGCTAAAATCTCTTCCCCAGGTGAAGCTTAAGCACAATTCATGTAACATGAGCTGTATGATCATGTGTAGGATCATGTCTGTCTTTATAGGTACTGACAGAATCTTCCTGCTTGAGCATTCAACCCCTACCCTAATAGAAGAACTAACTTTTCCTTGCTGAGAAGCCAGGCTTTAGGAAATGATTCCTGGTGGTCTCCTTATTTGCTACAAATAGAAACTTCACTTTGAGTGACCCTTAAAAAAAAAAAAAGAATCCTGAGTTCACTTAATAGAGAACTTTAAAAGACTGTTTGATAGGTTTAGATTAAATGTGACATGTGAAAGAAAAAAAGAAAAAGGAAGTCAGATGTGTGTGAAGAAATGCCTTCAGAAACTTTTGTGTTTTCCTGCAATTCTCTGAAGTATGGATTGAGGCAGTAACCAGACTCCAAACAAGAAGTATCTTTATAAATCCATTAAAAAACAAAAACAAAAACCTAAACTGATTATAAGAGGGGCAAACTTGCAGCATGCAGCCTGAGAGATTGGCAGTTCTTAAATAAAGACAGTTATTTGTCTATACTTCGAAGTTCACAGTGTATTGTTTTCCCTCTTATTGCCTTACTTCTAACATCGTCTACCTTCACTTTGCTACAGTTTCCCTATTTTGACTCTACCTGTGAGGAGAGGGGGACGACAGAGGATGAGATGGCTGGATGGCATCCCTGACTCGATGGACGTGAGTCTGAGTGAACTCCGGGAGCTGGTGATGGGCAGGGAGGCCTGGCGTGCTGCAATTCATGGGGTCGCAGAGTCGGACACGACTGAGCAACTGAACTGAACTGAACTGTGTCATGTTTCTATTCTCAGATTGTAAGAGTTACAGAAAAGACTACCAACTTTTCATTTTCCACAGTGTTCTGTGCTCTGTACTTCAGTGAGAAAGAAGAAATTGGAGAAGTAAATGAAATAAGAAATGAATTTCACCTTTCTCGGCACCATAATTTTACGTGTAGCCAAGTAAAAATTTTTTAAAAAGTGTTTTTTTTTTAATTCATGAATTTAAAAATAATTATATTTTATTTGACACTTTCAATAAAGTAGAATTTTTTATTGGAAAATCTAAAACATACTTTCTAAAGAAAAGTAGAAACACAGTGTGAGAAAACTCTTGAGAGAGAGATTTTCTAACTGCATGTGGAGAATGTGTGAAACCAAAACAGATGGATGAAAAGAAAATAAAGATAGTCTTGCAAAATGACTAGATCTATGTAGGTTTGTAATTTGTTATCCTTCCTTTCCTTAATATAGTGTGTATAACCATTAGCAGCACGATTCAATAGGACAGATTTAAACACAGTATGTTTTGCCACACAGAATATGTTGCTACTTTTATGATTCCAAAACGTACTGTGCCCCCGGAACTGCAAATGTTGTCATATTAAAGCTCTTGTCATTTGGATTTGCTGAAACAATAGGTTTTGCCAGAATTCGCTCTTTCTGAAAATGATTGCCTTTTAGGAGTTCTCACAGATAGATTTATTAGCTTTCACGCTGAATAAACAACCAAGAACTTGCTATGCAGATCGGCCCCAGAAGCTGTTATAGAGGATATATTTCCAACTTTTATGGCAACATTCTTTACTTTTATGTTCTACCCTCTCTCGAATTGATAAATTGAGTTTTGTTTAAAAAAACACACACACACACAAGAAAATGCAACAGAATAAAGCAGGACCATTTCTTCTGTTTTTAAAATACATCTAACTTTTGAAGTTTCCTTAGTTTTAATATTTACAGGAGCAGAAGTTTTTCATGGTAAAGCTGTTAGAAGTGAAGATTCAGCAGCCATGGACTAAGGCAAATTTAGGAATTAGCAAACAACAAGAACATAAGTATCATTTAGGAAATGTAGCATCCCTGGAACTTCCTCTTCCCACTGGGCTGTTTATTTGCTTTCCTTTTGAGGGTGTTGGTTGCTGTTCTTAAGTAATAAGTGCAATAACTTTCTGTCTTGAGAGCCTGCTGTTTTCTCAATGAGAATATTATTAAATTTTGTGAAGCAAAAATGTTCTAAATTACAGAGAAATGTTAGATATGTGGAGAGAGGGAGAGAAGAGGGAATAAGAAAAATAGACGATAAAGGAGAGAGATTGATGTCTATCTATCTTTAGTTGTATTTTGGTTCCTTTCTATTTTATGTGTGCATCTATTATAGAATTTTGACTTTTTTTAACATGACATTTATTTATAGCAATCTCTTATCTATCTGATTATTTTAAGTTGCGGATCCCTTACATCTGTATGCATTTTAGCAACCCTGCGTTTTTACCCTCCCATATATTTACTATTTTTACATATTTATGAGTGTCTCTTCACTATCTATTGTGGATGTAATTAATTTTATTAATTTTAATTTTTAACTTTCCCAGTAGCTTTATACATGGTTGATTTACTACCTTTACAGTATATTGCTTTTACTAGTATGTTTTTTATTTTGTAATTTTCTTTTTTTTTTTTTTGTAATTTTCATATATCTAGTTGTGGCCTTTTGTGCTTAAAGAGTTCTCTGTAACATTTTTAATAAAGCTGTATTCATGGTGCTGAACTCTTACCTTTCACTTGTCTAAGACTTTTTGATCTTTCCAAATATAAATAAGACCTTACTGGGCAGAGTATTCTTTCTGGTAGTTTTTTTTTTTTTTTTCTCTCTCCTCTCATTACTTTAAATATATTATTCCACTCCCTTCTGGGCTGCAGAGTTTCTGCTGAAAGTAAGCTCATGGCAATTGGGGAGCTGTAATTTGTTGCTTTTCTGTTGATGCTTTTAATACTCTTATCATTTCTTGTTGCTGTTCAGTTGCTCAGTCATGTCAAACTCTTTGTGACCCTGTGGACTACAGCACAGCAGTCTTTCCTGTCCTTCACTATCTTCCGGAGTTTGCTCAAGCTCAAGTCCATTGAGTCGATGATGCCATCCAACCATCTCATCTTCTGTCATCCTCTTCTTCTCCTGCCCTCAATCTTTCCCAGCATCAAAGTCTTACAGAGAGTTACTCCTTTCCATCAGGTGGCCAAATTATTGGAGCTTCAGCTTCAGCATCAGTTCCTGTAATGAATATTCAGAGTTGATTTCCTTTAGGATTGACTGGGTTGATGTCCTTGAAGTCCAAGGGACTCTTAAGAGTCTTCACAAGTACCACAGTTCAAAAGCATCAATTCTTCAGTCTCAATCTTCTTTATGGTCAACACTCACATCTGAACATGACTAGTGGAACAATCATAGCTCTGACTATATGAACCTTTGTTGGCAAAGTGATGTCTCAGCTTTTTAATATGTTGTCCAGGTTTGTCATAGCTTTTCTTCCAAGAAGCAAGTATCTTTTAATTTCATGGCTATCTTTAATTGTTCCATTTTAAATACAGTGTATCTTGATCTGGCCCTCTTTGGTTTTATCCTGTTTGGAATTCCTGGTGGTTCCTGGGCCTGGAAGTCTATTTCCCCTCCCAGGTTTTAGAAAATTTCAGCTATTATGTCTTCAGATATGCTCTCTTCCTCTTTCTGTCTCTCTTCTCTTTATGGAACCTCTATAATGTGAATTTTTTTAAGCATTACTTTACTAGTGTGTGAGATGAGTGCAATTGTGCGGTAGTTTGAGCATTCTTTGGCATTGCCTTTCTTTGGGATTAGAATGAAAACTGGCCTTTTCAGTCCTGTAGCTGCTGCTGAGTTTTAAATTTGCTAACATATTGAGTACAACACTTTAACAGCATCATCTTTCAGGATTTGGAACAGCTCAACTGGAATTCTATCACCTCCACTAGCTTTGTTTGTAGTGATGCTTTCTAAGGCCCACTTGACTTCACATTCCAGGATGTCTGGCTCTAGGTGAGTGATCATACCTTTGTGATTATCTGGGTCATGAAGATCTTTTTTGTACAGTTCTTCTGTGTATTCTTGCCATCTCTTCTTAATATCATCTGCTTCTGTTAGGTCCATACCATTTCTGTCCTTTATCGAGCCCATCTTTGCATGAAATGTTCCTTTGTTGTCTCTGATTTTCTTGAAGAGATCACTAGTCTTTCCCATTCTGTTGTTTTCCTCTATTTCTTTGCACTGATCACTGAAGAAGGCTTTCTTATCTCTTCTTGCTATTCTTTGGAACTCTGCATTCAGATGTTTATATCTTTCCTTTTCTCCTTTGCTTTTCGCTTCTCTTCTTTTCACAGCTATTTGTAAGGCCAAAGAATTGATGCTTTTGAACTGTAGTGTTGGAGAAGACTCTTGAGAGTCCCTTGGACTGCAAGGAGATCCAACCAGTCCATTCTGAAGGAGATCAGCCCTGGGATTTCTTTGGAAGGAATGATGCTAAAGCTGAAACTCCAGTACTTTGGCCACCTCATGTGAAGAGTTGACTCATTGGAAAAGACTCTGATGCTGGGAGAGATTGGGGGCAAGAGGAGAAGGGGACAACAGAGGATGAGATGGCTGGATGGCATCACTGACTCGATGGACGTGAGTCTGAGTGAACACCGGGAATTAGTGATGGACAGGGAGGCCTGGCGTGCTGCGATTCATGGGGTCGCAAAGAGTCGGACACGACTGAGCAACTGATCTGATCTGAATGCAATTCCTGTTCATTATCAATGTCACTATGCTTCTATTTTGATGAGGTGTAAAATTAATATGTCACTGTTTTAAAAGTCTATACTGAATGATATAAGAAGTTAGAAAGGAGAGATTTTCAGGATAATATTTTTTTTTTGCCTAACAGTTTATTTAGAGAACTGCATCCCTCATATTCTAAGTGGACATGTAAATCATTAGTTATTTTTTACTATTAATATTATTACATGTCATAACCGACCCGAAGGATGTGAGTCTGAGTGAACTCCGGGAGTTGGTGATGGACAGGGAGGCCTGGAGTGCTGCAATTCATGGGGTCGCAAAGAGTCGGACACGACTGAGAGACTAAACTGAACTGAATAATGTGAATATTAGTGTAGTTGATGTTGTACCAGAGGCCTCTTAAAATGTTCTCAGTTTTTAAAATTATTTTTCTTTTTCAGTTCAGTTTCAGTGATTTCCAGTACTCTATTTTTAATAATAAGAAGGCTTTTTAACAAGACTTAAAAAAAAAAAAAACTTCTAACTGCTCATCCATTTTTCTGAGTTGTTTGAACATATTTATGATCATTACCTTAATCTCTTTATATGATAGATTACTTGTCTCCACTTACTTTATTTTGTCTTTTGGTATTTTCAGTTGAGTTCAATACAGTCACCCTCGTATCTGACTCTTTGCTATAGGCTTCCCTGTCCATCACCAATTCCCAGAGCTTGCTCAAGCTCGTGTCCATTGAGTTGGTGATGCCATTCAACCATCTCATCCTCTGTCGTCCCCTTCTCCTGCCTTCAATCTTTCCCAGCATCAGGGTCTTTTCCAATGAGTCAGTTCTTTGCATAAGGTGGCCAAACTATTGGAGTTTCAGCTTCAGCATCAGTCATTCCAATGAATATTCAGGATATTATTTCCTGAATGAATGAATGTTATTTCTTTTACAATTGACTGATTTGATCTATTTGCAGTCCAATACCACAGTTCAAAAGGATCAATTCTTTGGCACTCAGCTATCTTTATGGTCCAACTCTCACATTCATACATGACTACTGGGAAAACTATAGCTTTAACTAGATGGACTTTTGATGGCAAAGTAATGTCTCTGCTTTTTAATATGCTCTCTAGGTTGGTCGTAGCTTTTCTTCCAAGGAGCAAGTGTCTTTTATTTTCATAGCTGTAGTCACAATCTGCAGAGATTTATAAGTCCAAGAAATAAAGTCTCTCACTGTTTCCCCACCAATTCGCCATGAAGTGATGGGACCCAATGCCATGATCTTAGCTTTTTGAATGTTGAATTTTAAGCCAACTTTTTCACTCTCCTCTTTCACTTTCATCAAGAGGCTCTATAGTTCTTCTTTGCTTTCTGCCATAACGGTGGTGTCATGTGCATATTTGAGGTTATTGATATTTCTCCCAGCAGTCTAGATTCCAGCTTGTGCTTCACCCAGCCTGGCATTTAACATGATGAGCTTCTGCATATAAGTTAAATAAGCAAGGTGACAATAAAGAGCCTTGATGAATTCTTTTCCCAATTTGGAACCAGTCCATAGTTCCCTGTCTGATTCTAAGTGTTGCTTCTTAACCTGCATACAGATTTCTCAGGAGGCAGGTAAGGTGGTCTAATATTCCCAACTCTTGATGAATTTTCCAGTTTGTTGTGACCCACACAGTCAAAGGCTTTGGTGTAGTAAATAAAACAGAAATAGATGTTTTTCTGGAGCTCTCTTACTTTTTCTATGATCCAATGGATGTTGAAAATTTGATCTCTGGTTCCTCTGCCTTTTCTTTTTTTAAAATTAATTAATTTATTTTAATTGGAGGCTAATTACTTTACAATACTGTAGTGGGTTTTGCCATACATCAACATAAATCAGCCATGGATGTACGCATGTCCCCCATCCTGAACTCCCTTCCCACATCCCTCCCCATTCCATCCCTCAAGGTCATCCCAGTGCATCAGCCCTGAGCTCCCTGTCTCATGCATCAAACCCGGACTGGCAATCTATTTCACATATGGTATAAAACATGTTTCAATGCTATTGTTTCAAATCATCCCACCATCACCTTCTTCCACAGAATCCAAAAGTCTGTTCTTTATATCTGTGTCTCTTTTGCTGTCTCATATATAAGGTCATCATTACCATCTTTCTAAATTCCATGTAAAATTGTTAATATAGTGTACTGACTTAGTTCACTCTCTATAATACGCTCCAGTTTCATCCACCTCATTATAATTAATTCAAATGCTTTCTTTTAAATAGCTGAGTGATATTCCATTGTGTATATGTACCACAACTTTCTTATCCATTTGTCTGCCAATGGACATCTAGGTTGCTTCCATGTCCTAACTATTGTAAACAGTGCTGCAATGAACATCGGGGTACACTTGTGTCTTTCAATTCTGGTTTCCTCCGTGTGTATGCCCAGCAGTGGGATTGCTGGGTCGTATTGCAGTTCTATTTCCAGTTTTTTAAGGAATCTCCACACTGTTCTCCATAGTGGCTGTGCTAGTTTGCATTCCCACCAACAGTATAAGAGGGTTCCCTTTTCTCCACACCCTCTCCAGCATTTATTATTTGTAGACTTTGGATAGCAGCCATTCTGACCAGTGTGAGATGGTACTTTATTGTGGTTTGATTTGCATTTCTCTGATAATGAATGATGTTGAACATCTTTTCATGTGTTTGTTAGCCATCTGTATGTCTTCTCTGCAGAAATGTCTGTTTAGTTCTTTGGCCCATTTTTTGATTGGGTCGTGTAATTTTCTGGTATTGAGCTGCATGACCTCCTTGTATATTTTTGAGATTAAATATTTGTCAGTTGCTTTGTTTGCTATTTTCTCCCATTCTGAAGGCTGTATTTCACCTTGCTTATAGTTTCCTTCGTTGTACAAAAGTTTTTAAGTTTACTTACATCCCATTTGTTTATTTTTGCTTTTATTTCTATTACTCTGGGAGGTGGGTCATAGAGGATCCTGCTGTGATTTATGTCGGAAAGTGTTTTGCCTATGTTTTCTTCTAGGAGCTTTATAATTTCTGGTCTTACATTTAGATCTTTAATCCATTTTGAGTTTATTTTTGTGTATGGTGTTAGAAAGTGTTCTAGTTTCATTCTTTTACAAGTGATTGACCATTTTTCCTAGCACCACTTGTTAAAGAGATTGTCTTTTCTCCATTGTATATTCTTGCTTCCTTTGTCAAAGATACTGTGTCCATAGGTGTGGGGATTTATCTCTGGGCTTTCTATTTTGTTCCATTGATCTTTATTTCTGTCTTTGTGCCAGTACCATACTCTCTTGATGACTGTAGCTTTGTAGTATATTCTGAAGTCAGGCAGGTTGATTCCTCCAGTTCCATTCTTCCTTCTCATGACTGCTTTGGCTATTTGAGATTTTTTGTATTTCCATACAAATTGTGAAATTATTTATTCTAGTTCTGTGAAAAATACTCTTGATAGCTTGATAGGGATTGCATTGAATCTATAGATTGCTTTGGGTAATATATTCATTTTCACTGTACTGATTCTTCCAATCCATGAACATGATATATTTCTCCATCTATTCGTGTCATCTTTGATTTCTTTCACCAGTGTTTTATAGTTTTCTATATATAGGTCTTTTGTTTCCTTAGCTAGATTTATTCCTCAGTATTTTATTCTTTTTGCTGCAATGGTGAATGGAATTGTTTCCTTAATTTCTCTTTCTGGTTTTCATTGTTAGTGTATAGGAATTCAAGGGATTTCTGCGTGTTAATTTTATATCCTGCAACTTTACTATATTCATTGATTAGCTCCAGTAATTTTCTGGTGGTGTCTTTGGGTTTTCTATGTAGAGGATCATATCATCTGCAAAGAGTGAGAGTTTTACTTTTTCTTTTCTAATCTGGATTTCATTTCTTTTTCTTCTCTGATTGCTGTGGCTAAAACTTCCAAAACTATGTGGATTCCTCTGCTTTTTCTAAATCCAGCCTGAATATTTTGAAGTTCTTGGTTCACATACTTTTGAAACCTCACTTGGAGAATTTCAAGCATCATTTCGCTTGTGTGTGAGATTAGTGCAGTTGTGTGGTAGTTTGAACATTCTTTGGCATTGCCTTTCTTTGCGATTAGGATAAAAACTGACCTTTTCCAGTCCTGTGGCCATTGCTGAGTTTTCTGAATTTCCTGACATATTTAATGCAGCATTTTCACTGCATCATCTTTTAGGATTTGAAATAGCTCAACTGGAATTCCATCACCTCCACTAGCTTTGTTTCTAGTGATGCTTCCTAAGGCCCACTTGACTACACATTCCAGGATATCTGGCTCTAGGTTAGCCATAATACCACCATGGTTATCTGGGTCATGAAGATCTTTTTTGTATAGTTCATCTGTGTATTCTTGCCACCTCTTCTTAGTATCTCCTCCTTCTATTAGATCCAAACTGTTTCTGTCCTTTATTGTGCCCATTTTTGCATGAACTGTTCCCTAGGTATCTCTAATTTTCTTGAAAAGAATTCTAGTCTTTCCCATTTTATTGTTTTCCTTTATTTTTTTGCACTGATCATGGATGAAATCTTTCTTATCTCTCCTTGCTATTCTTTGTAACTCTGCAATCAGATGGGTGTATCTTTCCTTTCCCTCCTTTGCCTTTAGCCTCTCTTCTTTTCTCAACTATCTGTAAGGCCTCCTCAGACAATCATTTTGCCTTTTTGCATTTCTTTTTCTTGTGGATGATCTTGATCACGGCCTCCTGTACAATGTAACAAACTTCCATCCATAGTTCTTCAGCCACTCTGTCTGTCAAATCTAATCCCTTGAATCTGTTACTTCCATTGTATATTCATAAGTGATTTGATTTAAGTCATACCTGAACAATCTGGTGCTTTTTCCTACTTTCTTCAAATTATGTCTGAATTTTGCCAAAACAAGTTTATGATCTGAGCCACAGTCAGTTCCCAGTCTTGTTTTTTTTCTGACTCTATAGAGCTTCTGCTTCTTTGCTACAAATATAATCAATCTGATTTCAGTATTGACCATTTGTTGATGTCCATGTGTAGAGTCGGCTCTTGGGTTGTTGAAAGAGAGTGTTTGCTATGGCCAGTGTGTCCTCTTGGCAAAATTGTTAGGCTTTGCCCTGCTTCATTTTGTACTCAAAGGCCAAATGTACTCATTACTTCAGGTATCTTTTGATTTCCTACTTTTGCATTGTAGTCCCCTATGATCAAAAGGACATCTTTTTTAGATGTCAGTTTTAGAAGGTCTTGTAGATCATCATAGAACCTTTTAACTTCAGCTCCCTCAACCATAGTGGTTGGGGCATAGACTTGGATTACTGTGATATTGAATGGCTTGCCTTGGAAATGAACAGAGATCATTCTCTCACTTTTGAGATTTCACCAAAGCACTGCATTTCAGACTCTTTTATTGACTATGAGGGCCACTCCATTTCTTCTAAGGGATTTTTGCCAACAGTAGTAGATATAATGGTCATCTGAATTAAATTCACTCATTACAGTCCATTTTAGTTCACTGATTCCTAAAATGTCAGTGTTCACTCTTGCCATCTCCTGTTTGACCACTTCCAATTTGCTTTGATTCATAGACCTATCATTTCAGGTTCCTATGCCCTATTGTTCTTTACAGGATCAGACTTTAAATCCATCACCAGTTACATCCACAACTGAGCATTGTTTTTTTCTTTGGCTCTGTCTCTTCATTCTTTCTGGAGTTATTTCTCCACTCTTTTCCAGTAGCATATTGGGCACCTACTGACCTGGGAAGTTCATCTTTCAGTATATCTTTTTGTCTTTTCATACTCTTCATGGGGTTCTCAAGGCAAGAATAGTGAAGTAGTGCCATTCCCTTTTCCAGTGGACCATGTGTTGTCAGAAATCTCTACCATGACCCATCCATCTTGGGTGGCCCTCCATGGCATAGCTCTTATTTTCATTAAGTTAGACAAGGCTGTGATCCATGTGATCAGTTTGGCTAGTTTTCTGTGATTGTGATTTTCATTCTGTCTGCCCTCTGATGGATAAATATAAGAGAATTGTGGAAGCTTCCTGAGGAGAGAGACTGACTCTGGAGGAATCTGTGTCTTGTTCTGAGAGTGGGGCCATGCTGAGCAAATCTTTAATCCAATTTTCTCTTGACGAGTGGGGCTGTGTTCCTCTCTGTTGTTGGCATGAAGCCAAACTATGGTAGGCACAATGATGTTAATAGCAACCTCCTTCAAAAGGATTTATACCACACTGTTGTATTCAGTGCCCCTTACCCTGCAGCAGGCCACTGTTGACCCATGCCTCTGTTGGAGACTCCTGGACAGTCACAGGCAAGTCTGGCTCAGCCTCTTGTGGTGAAACTGTTTCTTTCTCCTGGGTCTTGGTGTACACAATATTTTGTTTGTGCCCTCCAAGATTCTGTTTCCCCAGTCCTGTGGAAATTCTGTAATCAAATACCACTGGCCTCCAAAGTCAAATTTCCTGGGGATTCTCAGTCCCTTTGCCAGATCCCCAGGTTGGCAAATCTGTTGTGTATCCTAAAACTTTCTTAACAGTGTGAGAATTTTGGTATTTATTTTTATTCTTTCATTTGTAACTCTTTTCCTCTGTCATTTCAATTTGCCTAATTCACCATTTTATATATATATATATATATGTATATATATGTGTGTATATATATATATATATATATATGTATGTATTTTTTTCCCTTTGTATTTGGTAAGTTGTTACTCTACTGATCTTGAAGAAGTGGACTTTTTTATGAGCTTCCCTGTGTGACCCAGTAGTGCACTCCTCTCTGGGACCAGAGCTGTATGTTCTAGAGATGTCCCCATGTGGGCTTCATGGGCTTTTCTGTTGTAGTGGGCTGACTACTCTGTGTGGTCTGGTAGGCACAGCTGGTCCACACTTCAGTTAGTTTCCAGGCCCTGCTTTGTGCAGAGGCCAGCATCTGTGTCCCCAGGATGAGCTCAATTTTCCCCCTGCCTCTTTTGGCATTCCTCCAGGATTAACAGGTATGTCTGACCCAGGCTCCTTTAAATTACTCCTTTAATCTTGTGTCCCAGATCATGTGAGACTTTGTTAGCTTATTTTATGTGTGGAGTCTCTGTCTCCTATAGTTATTAGTTTCTCCTGATAGTAAGACTAACTAGACTTCAGAGTAAACTATTCTGGGAGCTCATCTTCATGGCTCTGGAATCCTAGGCTTCGAAGCTCAGTGTGGAGCTAGAATCCTTTCCTCTCCTCCTTGGGAAGAAACTTTTCATTTATAATTATCCTCATGTTTGTGCATCATCCACATGCAGGTATGGATGGGTTTTTACCACATCTCTTCCCCATCCTGCTTCTCTTGTTGTGGCTCCTTCTTTACATACCCAGAGGGATGGTATGGGGAGGGAGGAGGGAGGAGGGTTCAGGATAGGGAACACATGTATACCTGTGGCGGATTCATTTCGATATTTGGCAAAACCAATACAATATTGTAAAGTTTAAAAATAAAATAAAATTAAAAAAAAACTGATTAAAAAAAAAAAGAATAGAAGGTTTTTTATGCTAGTGTTCTGGTCTTTCTTGTTAACAGTTCCTCTCTAAATAGTTGCAATTTTTTGTCTCCATTGGTGGAGGTGAGCCCAGGGTCTTCCTACTCTGCCTTATTGGTCACTCCTTCCTATACAAGTTTTAGGCAATGTTTTCTATGTGTTTGGTGTACTCATTTATTGCACATGGTTATTTTCAGTCAAGATCAATTTCTGAGTTCCAGAGCAGCTATAAAATAATTTTACTTAAAATTTCCAATGTTAATACATAATTCTACATAGTACATTCAAATCTTATTGTCTGTATCCCAAGTCAATTCAGCTTCCTGTTTTCCCTGAGTAATACCATGACAGAAACCAGAAGACCTTGATTAACTACCTTCCAGATTAAGCATATTTACCCATCAATTATGCACCTTACTTGTCCTATTGATACTTCATACTTCTAACTTTTGAATATTGCCACTTCTTTTTTTTACCCATTTTTCTTACACCAGTTAAGATGCACATTCTCCTGCATGGAATTTTTAACATTCTCTTGTATCCTGAATTTAGATTTAACATATTTCAATCCAAGATGTTAAATTGTTCTTTCTAAAGTACTATTCCAAGAATGTAATTTTTGATTTAAACCTATAAATGGTATCTATTTGTTCTTAGAAAATATCACAAAGGTTAATATGGCATAAAATTATGTTGTGATATAATAGGCTGTTATGTTTACAGCTTTTTTATATCACTGACTCCTTCCTCTTCCCAGCTAACCTTGCCTGGATAGCTCCTACTAGCCTACATTCAGTCATTTATCCCTGAAGTCCTCCTATGATCTACCATTTGTACAGCTGTCTTTCTTATGTGCCTCTCTAGAGCTTATATGACCATCCCTCCATGGTGGGTTGGGTCCACCCACCATAGTTGAATCTGTGGTTGCAGAACATGGGGATACAGCAGGCCAGCTGTGCTATGCCATTTCATATAAGGAACTTGAGAATCCTAGATCTTGGTGTCCATGGGGAAGGGTAGTGTTCCTCAAACTAATCTTTCATGAATACTGAGGGACAGCTATACTTTCTTCTTAGTAGCACCTTTCACATTCTTTCATTATTATTATTATTATTTTTTATTTACCCGAAGTACATTAGGCTCTAAGCTTTTTGAAGACAAGATTTTGGCCTTATTTCCTTGTTCTCCAATGCTAGCACAGAATCACCCATAAAGAGCAGCTCAGAACCACTTGTGTAATTGAGTAGATTAATTTGAAAATATCTATGGGATAACAAACTGGATTAAAACTATAAATATATCATAAGAGGTAGTTTTGACATAATAAAAATTATATAACTTTGAATTTCATGTGTCTGGTCGTGACATATGTAAACCAGTTAAGGTAAAGCTGAAATATTATAAAATAAACATATCTAAGAACACAAATATTCAAGCTTGTTTTAGAAAAGGCAGAGGAACCAGAGATCAAGTTGCCAACATCTGCTGGATCATCCAAAAAGCAAGAGAGTTCCAGAAAAACATCTATTTCTGCTTTATTGACTATGCCAAAGCCTTTGACTGTGTGGATCACAATAAACTGTGGAAAATTCTGAAAGAGATGGGCATACCATATCACCTGACCTGCCTCTTGAGAAACCTGTATGCAGGTCAGGAAGCAACAATTAGAAATGGATATGGAACAACAGCCTGGTTCCTAATAGGAAAAGGAGTACGTCAAGGCTGTATATTGTCACCCTGCTTATTTAACTTCTATGCAGAGTACATCATGAGAAATGCCAGGCTGGAAGAAGCACAAGTTGGAATCAAGATTGCTGGGAGAAATATCAGTAACCTCAGATATGCAGATGACACCACCCTTATGGCAGAAAGTGAAGAGGAACTAAAAAGCTTCTTGATGAAAGTGAAAGAGGAGAGTGAAAAAGTTGGCTTAAAGCTCAACATTCAGAGAGCGAAGATCATGGAATCCGGTTCCATCACTTCATGGGAAATAGATGGGGAAACAGTGGAAACAGTGTCAGACTTTATTTTTTGGGGCTCCAAAATCACTGCAGATGGTGACTGTAGCCATGAAATTAAAAGATGCTTACTCCTTGGAAGGAAAGTTATGACCAACCTAGATAGCATATTCTAAAGACCTATATATAGAAAACTATAAAACACTGGTGAAAGAAATCAAAGAGGACACTAATAGATGGAGAAATATACCATGTTCATGGATTGGAAGAATAAATATAGTGAAAATGAGCATAGTACCCAAAGCAATTTATAGATTCAATGCAATCCCTATCAAGCTACCAACAGTATTCTTCACAGAGCTAGAACAAATAATTTCACAATTTGTATGGAAATACAAAAAACCTCGAATAGCTAAAGCAATCTTGAGAAAGAAGAATGGAACTGGAGGAATCAACCTACCTGACTTCAGGCTCTACTACAAAGCCACAGTCATCAAGACAGTATGGCACTGGCACAAAGACAGAAGTATAGATCAATGGAACAAAATAGAAAGCCCAGAGATAAATCCACACACATATGGACACCTTATCTTTGACAAAGGAGGCAAGAATATACAATGGATTAAAGACAATTTCTTTAACAAGTAGTGCTTGGAAAACTGGTCAACCACTTGTAAAAAAATGAAACTAGAACACTTTCTAACACCATACACAAAAATAAACTCAAAATGGATTAAAGATCTCAACGTAAGACCAGAAACTATAAAACTCCTAGAGGAGAACATAGGCAAAACACTCTCTGACATACATCACAGCAGCATGCTCTATGACCCACCTCCCCGAATATTGGAAATAAAGGCAAAAATAAACAAATGGGACCTAATCAAACTTAAAAGCTTTGGCACAACAAAGGAAACTCTAAGCAAGGTGAAAAGACAGCCTTCAGAATGGGAGAAAATAATAGCAAATGAAGCAACTGACAAACAACTAATCTCGAGAATATACAAGCAACTCCTACAGCTCAACTCCAGAAAAATAAATGACCCAATCAAAAAATGGGCCAAAGAACTAAATAGACATTTCTCCAAAGAAGACATACAGATGGCTCACAAACACATGAAAAGATGCTCAGCAAAACTCATTATCAGAAAAATGCAAATCAAAACCACTATGAGGTACCATTTCACGCCAGTCAGAATGGCTGTGATCCAAAAGTCTACAAGCAATAAATGCTGGAGAGGGTGTGGACAAAAGGGAACCCTCTTACACTGTTGGTGGGAATGCAAACTAGTACAGCCACTATGGAGAACAGTGTGGAGATTCCTTACAAAACTGGAAATAGACCTGCCTTATGACCCAGCAATCCCACTGCTGGGCATACACACTGAGGAAACCAGAATTGAAAGAGACACATGTACCCCAATGTTCATCACAGCACTGTTTATAATAGCCAGGACATGGAAGCAACCTAGATGTCCATCAGCAGATGAATGGATAAGAAAGCAGTGGTATATATACACAATGGAGTATTACTCAGCCATTAAAAAGAATACATTTGAATCAGTTCTAATGACGTGGATGAAACTGGAGCCTATTATACAGAGTGAAGTAAGCCAGAAAGAAAAACACCAATATAGTATACTAACTCATATATATGGAATTTAGAAAGACGGTAACAATAACCCTGTATATGAGAGAGCAAAAGAGACACTGATGTATAGAACAGTCTTTTGGACTCTGTGGAAGAGGGAGAGGGTGGGATGATTTGGGAGAATGGCATTGAAACATGTATAATATCATTTAAGAAATGAGTCGCCAGTCCAGGTTCAATGCACAATACTGGATGCTTGGGGCTGGTACACTGGGATGACCCAGATGGTTGGTATGGGGAGGGAGGAGGGAGGAGGGTTCAGGATGGGGAACACATGTATACCTGTGGCGGATTCATGTTGATATATGGCAAAACCAATACAATATTGTAAAGTTAAAAAATAAAATTAAATTAAATTAAATAAATAAATCAACCAACCAACCAAACAAAAAACAAAACAAATCAAAAGCAGAGACATTACTTTGCCACAAAGGTCCGTCTAGTTAAGGCTATGGTTTTTCCAGTGGTCATGTATGGATGTGAGAGTTGGACTGTGAAGAAGGCTGAGCACCGAAGAATTGATGCTTTTGAACTGTGGTGTTGGAGAAGACTCTTGAGAGTCCCTTGGACTGCAAGGAGATCCAACCAGTCCATTCTGAAGGAGATCAGCCCTGGGATTTCTTTGGAAAGAATGATGCTAAAGCTGAAACTCCAATACTTTGGCCACCTCATGCTAAGAGTTGACTCATTAGAAAAGACTCTGATGCTGGGAGGGATTGGGGGCAGGAGGAGAAGGGGACGACAGAGGATGAGATGGCTGGATGGCATCATTGACTCGATGGATGTGAGTCCACGTGAACTCTGGGATTTGGTGATGGACAAGGAAGCCTGTCGTGCTATGATTCATGGGGTTGCAAACAGTCAGACACGACTGAGTGACTGAACTGAACTGAACTGAAGAGCACAAGACACATAAGAAATACAGAGAAGTATATTTTATTATTTTATTTTAGCTATGTGTTTTATTTATATTATTATTTATCAATATTTTTAATCATATAAAATCTAAAATGTGTGTTTTTTAAGATGACACTCAAAGCAACAAGGCAGTTCCAAAACTATAGGCTCATCATTTTCAATGTGTGATATTCAAAGTTGCCATATTTTCTGAGAAAAAAAAAAGCAAAAACTGACAAGTTAAAAATTATGGAAAATGCACATGGGAGGTTTTTAAAGGCCAAATCACGTTGATTTTGTTTTTATGATATTGACTATAATTTAATCAAATCTGAATATAAAGGAAGTCAGCATATGTTCTATAACTAGCTATCTAAATGAAGAGGAAATGGGTTTAATAAATACATAGCTTGTCTCTGAAAGTCAACCCATCTGGTCACAAAATACAAGTTCTCTTAATCCAAATATGGGACAGAAATTAATCCCTTTTCAATGAAGATAAACAAAGACACCTATTTATTACACCCAATCCAAAACTCAAGATTTCTAGGCCATCTCCTTGGCCTCAGTGAATTCCTGATTGTCTGACAACCTATAAACAAAAACACATCTTACATGACTTTTACATGTCTCAGTTTACATGCTTGGGAAGTGGGACCTGTATGACCATAGTAAAAATTCTCATCTGGAACAATGAAGAATGAGAGACACACTGAAATCACTTTTCTAGAACAATAGCAAAATCCTGCAATGCAAGTGTTGTAGAAACTTCTGCTTTGACTGTTGGAGAATTGCCTTAATGAAATCAGGGGGATCAGTGGTGAAGAACCTGCCTGCCAATGCTAAGGTGCAGATTTGATCCCTGGGTCAGGAAAATCTCCTGGAGGAAGAAGTGGTAACCCACTCCAGTATTCTTGCCTGAAGAATCCCATGGACAGAGGAGGCTGGGGGGTTATAGGCCATGGGGTTGCAAAAGCGTCAGACACGACTTAGCAACTAAACAACAGAATCTAATTCTCCTAATATATTGTTCTTCATTATTTTTGCTGTTTTTTTTTTTCTTCTTTCTGACAGATTTTTCCTTCTTTGTTACTCTCCAGAGCTCTATATGAAGTTGGTGTAATTTGGAGTAATTACTTATTTGGTAGAGTATGGTTTTTACAGGTTTCTTTCTACTTGTGCAACTCTTAACACCAAAGATTGATCTGAAGTAAAAATTTCAAAGCATTCTTTGCTGGTTTAGTTTTTCCTTTGCTACAGCAATTCTTTTAAAATGTAGATTTCTGATCTGTTCGTTTGCAGACGTTTCAAATGTGCATGTAAATTACACAAAGTTCTCTGGGCACATAATTCTCAAGTCTGCTTTGTTTATTTGATTTGTCAATCTTATTTTCCTCTTCCCCTTAATTTTGGATAATTTGAGATAAACTGAAGGAAAAGATTCAGGTAAGTCAGTATTAACTTGAGTAATCTTTTTCTCAGGGCTAATATGTTTGTTCAAATAAAGTCTTTTTGGGTTTTCATTTCCAAGCTTTTCCCAATCTCCTACTTTCGACTTGGATCCAGAAGTGGTTGGTGGCTTTTCCATCTTCATAACTTTCTTTATTTCTTCTACTCACATCCATATTTGAAACCCGGCCAATTCTTGCTTATCTCATATTATACAATACTTTGTAAAGCTTTCCATCATAGCCCGTACACAGTTCATTTTAACTCCATTTCCCTCAACTCAGGCTCAGTAGACACATAGTCTGTTTTGAAAATTGTCAACATTTTTATGGGCAATACTTTTACTGAACATTCTACCATTATAGAACAAAGATCTTCAGCTTTACAATTTGCAATATCTCTTTTCTTACCATCTGTCATCCAAGCATGAAGCCAATGACACACACTTTAGGTGCCTGTAAAGTCAGTAAGCCATTTCCAGTTAAATTTTGGTATAAGCTTTTGCTTTAACTTCATGTGATGTTAATGTTTTGATGTTTAGTCAGTAAGTCACATCTGACTCTTTTGTGACCCCTTGGACTATAGCCTGTCAAGATCCTCTGTCTGTGGGATTTCCCAGGCAAGAATACTGTAGTAGGTTGCCGTATCTTTCTCCAGGGCATCTTCCCAACCAAGGGATTGAACTCACATCTCCTGCATTGGTAGGTGGATTCTTTACCACTGAGCCACCTGGGAAGCCCTGTGTAATATTAATTGCACTAATAAATGTACAAAGGCTCAAAAACACTAGTGAGGTTTATCAGTCAAGTAAATTCCAAAACTGTGTCCCTGACTAGCTTGTATCTTTCTCCCTGGTAATAATTTACAAATCAGGGGATTTTTTTTTTTTTTTAACTTGAAGCTCTGTGTTTTTCAACCTTTAGGCTTTCATGCACATTCGATCACATCCAAAGAAAAGGGAAAATGGAATATGATGTACAGGAAGTTTCATGGATCAATCTTAGAAATAGTATACAATACTCCCACTCATATTCTGTTGCTCAATCACAATGTATGACCAATGCTAGCATCAATGTAATCTAGCTTCATGTGCAGGAGGAAGAATAAACAGTTTTGAATTCATTTTCACATCAGTATGTGATTTGATCATATAGTTTCAAATTTCCTGCAGAGAGATATTTCTGCTTTTGTAACATACTATTTGTATAATATTGGGAGGGAAATACTGTGATTTTGGAAAGGTGTTTTGGGTCATAGAGGAATTGAGGCCATTGTAAACAACTGCATCTTGAGGAAACTAGGAAGTAGGAATTTTTTTAATTTATTTTTTAATTGAAGGACAATTGCTTTACAGAATTTTGTTATTTTTCTGTCAAGTATCAACATGAATGAGTCATAGGCATACATATATCCCCTCCCAGGTGATGTTGTGGTAAAGAATCCACCTACCCAATGCTAGTAGGAAATTTTGACATATAATCAAGAAAGTATGTCAGGAGAATCAACATACTTCTTTCATTAATGAAACTGGATATTTAGGGAAACAATAAACAAAATCCTTCAGATATGGCTTTATCTAAGATGTGTCAGTTGGTCTGCTTTCTTTCTTTTTATTATTTTTAGAAAAATATTAAAGAATTAACTCAGTAATGAGAGACATATTTTTGAAACAAGTGAAATCAATTCTATTTAGATTTTAGATTTACCTTTGCTTTACACATGCCTATGCATTGTGAATCCAGGACAAAATGAGTGGTTCTGGCCTTGAAATAAGTAAATGGTAGAAAGAGTGTGTGGATGTTATTATATAAATCATGTAAAACCTTAAACTTTATCCTTTACATATTTAAAAAAATACAAGGTGGCAGGCATGGAAGGTATTATCTGAAGAATAGATTCTTGGCAAGATACTTCATTACCTTTTGTTAAAATACATCCTTCCTCCAGCTGTACATGGGATACTGTCATGATTGTGCACATTTAAAGTTTTCAGAAATATGTATGTGTGTGCTCTGGGGTCTTTCACTTACTGTTATTATCATTACTGTTTTCAAATGATATCTATTAACAAAACATTTTCAACTAAAAAAAAAATTAAATGACAAGCAATTGTGTTTTTGATTCTCAAAGTAATATGTCTGGAGAGTTATTTTGGCCATAATTAACTTCAGGTTTCCCAAGGGAGTAAAAGCAACATAGTTTGTGTTGTGACTATTCGTTTTCATTTATACTATATTTGCATTCTGTTCTTTTAAACTCTTCTCATTAAAATATGATTTGTTGGCAGCCATTGTTTTCAAAGTTTAAATTTCCCTCAGATACGTTTAGAATTAAAATATCCTTTCTATTTTATTAGGAGGTAGCATGAACAACTTGCTATTAGAACTATTTCTCTTTCTTATTATTTTCATGGTCCAAAAATGAGCAATTATCACTAACTCCTTTATTTCTATTTCAGATAGACCAATTAAAGTAACATAGCCAACCATTTCTTGCTTTTGTTTTTAAAGCTAGTTTTTATTGGCATTTGAAAAGAACATGACACTGAAAATTAAAGCCATAAATGTAAGCCCTATAGAGTTTAGAGCAGTGAAAATAGCAGGCTAGATCAGAACTAGCTGAGAACAGAGGAAAAAAACTCTCCCTTAGGGGATCTTAAAATCATAGAGAAACAAATGCAAAAACAAGATAATGATAAGTTCAAAGTTGCTTAAAGGCTTATAGCATTTTATTTTTAAGAAGAATTTGAGGAAATATGATATTTTTAAAAATGCATCTATCATTTTGAAACCTGAAACTTCTATAGTTGAATTTTGTCTGGTAGCCATCTTCCTTAAAATTTATTCTTTCCCTTTTAAAAGAAGTAAGTGGAGTGACCTTAAGGAGAGAAATCTGCAATAATAGTCCCAATTTTGCCAGCCTAGGCACTAAAACCTGTTGACCTCAAAAGTACTCTGTTCTACCCTTAATCATTTTAGCGTTCTTTTATATCATGTGTTTTTTTTACAACTTGCAGTGGTCCAGGCTGTTAGAACTCAGGATAACGTGTTTCATGGCTTTCAGAGTCCACAGATACCTATCTTTGTCTCTTATCTCAGAGGTGACATGGCTGACACTGTAAATTTTCTTTAGCAAAGTCCCTCTAACAACAACAACATCTGTCAGCAGGATTTATCCCAGCATTGTTTGGAATGGTCACTCCCATAGATAATTTTTAGTCAACTATGCACTCAGCATAACAGCAGTAAATGACACTGTAACTGTCATATTAAAACTAATAGTTTGTGACATATTGCAAAATATCTAAATCAGGATAAGAAAGGAGGATTTTGAACAACAAAATTTCTCTGTTAAGTGATGCCCAGCACTCAAAACCCTAATAGTGATTGTAATAGTAATTGATCCCTCCAAGTTTCCACAACTTTATTTTCTCCTTAAAATAGTCCTAAAAAGAAGAGTAAAACATCAAAAGAAAATTATGTATTAAAATAAGATTTTTTTTCCCCTTGATTCTTTGTATATTGTTGTTGTTTTTTTTCCTGAGTTGTATCTGACTCTTTTGTGACCCCATGGATTGTAGCCTGCCACTCTCTGTCCTTGGGATTTCCCAGGCAAGAATAATGGAGTGAGTTGCCATTTCTTTTTCCAGGGGTCTTCCTGACCCAGGAATAGAACTTGTGTCTCCTGCATTGGCAAGCAGATTCTTTATCACTGAGTCATCAGTGAAGCCCCTCTTTGTATATTGATGAACTGTAAATTGCATCTATGTAAACATAATTGTATCTTACTTCATATTTAACTATGTTTTAAAAACAAATGATAAAGTATTTCACTTCTTGCTCTGTAAATAAGTTTTACCTAGAGTTCAAGGAGAAAAACAAAAGCAATATGAAAGCATAAACATATAATAAGAAAATAAAAGAATAAAAATATAAGTTCCTGATAGATTTCACATTTCAACTGAAGCTAATATGGTTTACTCTAAATGCCATAATTGAACAGAAATGACCTGATGGAATTTCACTTAGTTTACAAAAAAGTTTTTTTTTTTTTAAATCATAGCCCTGTAACATGGCTAGTGGTAGAATAAGAAGGTAAAAATAATACATTGAAAAGAAGCTTGTATAGTAGAATAGTTATGTTAAAGAATAGATGTGCACTGATTTTTAGTCCCAAGGCAGCCAATTTAAAAACACAGATTTTGTTTTCTAAACAGGAAAAAAAAATACATTTGTATATAGAATACATAAATATATAATGCTATTTTCTGAAAGAAGTAAAATGTGCAGATTTACATCCTGGAATATTCTCTTTCAAATATGGTTAGACACCCAAATGGAAACTAGCATATGTGACGATTTAAATACAGAGCAGCATAGAGAAATATTACCTTATTCCAAGATGAACATTTATTTTGGCCATGAATTTGGTTTTCACTATAATAGGTAGAAGTGAAAACATTCATACTTAGAAGTTAAAATGAGTATATTTTTTTAGGCAGAATAATGTCCCCCCCACCTCAGAGATACTTATATCTAACCTCCAGAACCTGTGAATATTAGATTACATGGCAAAGGTGAGTAAGAACAGATGGAATTAAGTTTACTAATCAATTGACCTTAAAATAGAAGGTATTCTGCATTATTGAGGTGAGCTCAGTGTAATAACAGGAGACCTTAAAGTGGGAGAGGGAATAGAGCAATAGAGATGCAGCTGTGAGTGGTGGCTTGGGAATGTAGGCCACCTCTCCAAGACAGAATGACCTATATGGAAAGAGAATCTAAAAAGAGTTGATATATGTATATGTATATGTATAACCGATTCATTTCACTGTACACCTGAAACTAACACAGCACTGTAAATGAACTATACTTCAATACATATTTTTTAAAATAAAATTTAAAAAGCCAATATTACACACAAGAAAATGATATAACAAGAAACTGGTGTAGAGCTCCTGGAAGGAATGCAACCCTGAGGGCACCTCGACTTTAGTCCAGTCAGACCTATTTTGTACTTCTGATCTCCTGACTATAAAATAATAGTAATAAAATAAAATAATAAATTTGTATGATTTAAGACACTAAGTTTGTAGTAATTTATTATAGCAGTAATAGGAAAATAATATAGATTTGGATATTTTCCATTCAGAATTTTCAAAAATTTACTCTACTCAAATAATTGTGGCCATTCAACTTTATGTGGTCTGTAATATTATAATGTCATAAAATATTAAAACCATGAGCCTTACAGGTAATTCAATTACTTAGCAGTTACATCTGAGGTTTAGAGATATACACACAGACATACACCCACACTGACATACACATATTTATAATCTGAAAGATGTTGGTATTTTTTTATGTGGACAGTTTTTTAAATCTTTATTGAATTTATTACAATATTGCTTTCTGTTTTGTTTGTTTTGCTGTTGTTTTTGGTCATGAGGCTTGTGGGCTCTCAGCTCCCCAGCTGGGAATCATACCCACATCCTCTACAATGGAAGGCAAAGTCTTAACCACTGGACTGCCAGGGAAGTCCCAGCATTTGTATTTATGTTTAGACACTAAAGGTTCAGTGTTCTTGCCTGGAGAATCCCAGGAATGGGGGAGCCTGCTGGGCTGCAGTCTCTGGGGTCGCACGGAGTCGGACATGATTGAAGCGACTTAGCAGCAGCAACAGACATAAAACGCCTTGCTAAAAATTAGCAAGCAGGCCCTTTTTCTGTCACCTTCTGATGTCTGTGTCAGAAGCTTTCCCTATCTCTCTTATACTTTAATAAAATTTTGTGGCATAAAAAACTCTGAGTAGTCCATCCTCGTCTCTGGCCCCTGAACAAAATCCTCTCCTCCCAAGTTCACGAATCCCAGCATAGCACACAGATCTTCAGAACCACAATCTTTCAGGATGATCATTACATCTTACATAGCTCTCTTATATCAACTTTCCCATTTCCACTTTCGGCATATCACCTTGCTGTTTTACTCTACAGTTCAGGGTTCTTTACAATGTTTCATTTTACTCATAAAATAAAGAGTTGAAGCTTTGAAAATACCTATTTTGAGAGTAACCTCAGTCAAATCTCAAAGGAATATAAAAGCTCAAATGTATTTCATCAAGCTAGGCTCCACAAAAATTAGGTAGGGGCAATTAATCTTTTTCACTATACAGTTCCAGTGGGCCAGAAGAAGTATGGTTTTTTAGTATAGTTCATTTATAATGTTGTGGTAGTTTCAGATGTACAGCAAAGTGATTCTGTTATTATATATATATTTTTTTCAGATTCTTTTTCCTTATATATTATTATAAAACACTGGGTAAAGTTCCCTGTGCTATGCAGTAGGTCCAGTAGGTCCTTGTTTGTTACCTACTTTATATATAGTATACTGTATAAGCTAATTTCAAACTCATAATTTATCCCTTCTACCTCTTCCCTTTGGTAACCCTAACTTTGCTTTCTATGCCTGTGGACCTAGTGTTATTTTGCATGTAAGTTTATTCGTATCATTTTTTTTAGATTCCACATATAAGCAATATCATCCCTCTTGTTTATGTTTCTTTTCAGACTCCTAAATGAAAGTTAAGAAGAGGTAAAAATATGTGTATTTTCACTGAATTTCTTTATTTACTGAACTTATAAATTTTATTATTTTATAATTAGTTATTTTAAATAATTTACATTTATAAGTGCTATTTTGGAATACAACACAGCATGGCAAAAATTTTTGAAGATAATATTCAGTTCAGTTCAGTTCAGTTCAGTTGCTCAGTCATGTCCGACTCTTTGAGACCCCATGAATTACAGCACGCCAGGCCCCCCTTCTATCACCAACTCCCAGAGTTCACTCAAACTCATGTCCATCGAGTTGGTGATGCCATCCAGCCATGTCATCCTCTGTCGTCCCCTTCTCCGCCTGCCCCCAATCCCTCCCAGCATCAGAGTCTTTTCCAATGAGTCAACTCTTCGCATGAGGTGGCCAAAGTACTGGAGTTTCAGCTTTAGCATCATTCCTTCCAAAGAAATCCCAGGGCTGATCTCCTTCAGAATGGACTGGTTGGATCTCCTTGCAGTCCAAGGGACTCTCAAGAGTCTTCTTCAACACCACAGTTCAAAAGCATCAATGCTTTGGCACTCAGCTTTCTTCAGAGTCCAACTCCCACATCCATACACGACCACAGGAAAAACCATAGCCTTGACTAGATGGACCTTTGTTGGCAAAGTAATGTCTCTGCTTTTGAATATGCTATCTAGGTTGGTCATAACTTTCCTTCCAGGGAGTAAGTGTCTTTTAATTTCATGGCTGCAGTCACCATCTGTAGTGATTTTGGAGCCCCAAAAAATAAAGTCTGACACTATTTCCACTGTTTCCTCATCTATTTCCCATGAAATGATGGGACCAGATGTCACGATCTTTGTTTACTGAATGTTGAGCTTTAGGCCAACTTTTTCACTCTCCACTTTCACTTTCATCAAGAGGCTTTTGAGTTCCACTTTCTGCCATAAGGGTGGTGTCATCTGCATATCTGAGGTTATTGATATTTCTCCCAGCAATCTTGATTCCAGCTTGTGTTTCTTCCAGTCCAGCATTTCTCATGATGTACTCTGCATATAAGTTAAATAAGCAGGGTGACAATATACAGCCTTGACGTACTCCTTTTCCTATTTGGAACCAGTTTGTTGTTCCATGTCCAGTTCTAACTGTTGCTTCCTGACCTGCATACAGATTTCTCCAGAGGTAGGTCAGGTGGTCTGGTATTCCCATCTCTTGAAGAATTTTCCACAGTTTATTGTGATCCACACAGTCATAGGATTTGGCATAGTCAGTAAAGCAGAAATAGATGTTTTTCTGGAACTCTCTTGCTTTTTCCGTGATCCAGCAGATGTTGGCAATTTGATCTCTGGTTCCTCTGCTTTTTCTAAAACCATCTTGAACATCAGGAAGTTCACGGTTCACATATTGCTGAAGCCTGGCTTGGAGAATTTTGAGCATTACTTTACTAGCGTGTGAGATGAGTGCAATTGTGTGGTAGCTTGAGCATTCTTTGGCATTGCCTTTCTTTGGGATTGGAATGAAAACCGACCTTTTCCAGTCCTTGGCCACTGCTGAGTTTTCCAAATTTGCTGGCATATTGAGTGCAGTGATTTTGGAGCCCCCCAAAATAGAGTCTGACACTGTTTCCAGCATTATTGATACAAAAAAACAAAATTTAACCTGAGAATTTGAAACTTATACTTTTCCTCTATGCCATCTCTAACCATAAAATGGTGAAAGATTAAAAGAATATCCATGGATATGTGTAGAGAATTTTTCTAAATTATGTGTCAAAATTAATTTTTTCTTATTTCTAACTTTATTTCAATATTTAAAATATTTACATTAATTTATATTTAAATTTTGTTATAAAATATTTTTAAAAACAAATGTAGTCAGCTCAGATTGGGAGCAGTCCTATTTAAATTTGTTATTTAATTTTCTGGGCTTCTAAAATACCAATTTATTTATCCATTACAATTTGCCCTTTTTTCTTAAGCTGAAATGCCTCAGTAGAAAATATATTTCCAACTCTGTTTGAATATCTATTGTATCATATCATGTCTTAGTATGACCCAAATTAGAAAAGGAAAACATCCTTTTAATGGTAGGTAACTAAGAAGCAGAATTAGAAAGTTATAATTCTCAATGAAAAATAGAAATTCAACTGGAAGCTGAAATGTTTTCTAACACACATTTTTTAAAGCAGTCACTTATAAATAGAACAACATGTTTCCATGAGAACATATTATAGTAATTAATTTTATTTAATTATAAGACAATAAATACTTTCATCCCCACATGTTTTTCTCTGAGACAGATATGACAGCAACTAAATTAAATGTGTTCACATCTGTGATTTAAATATTCATTTATATTTATATATGATATCCTGCCAAGTATGCAGGTGCAGAGGACCCAGGAAAGCATGTGGATGTTCATTGTGCTGTCTTAAACTGCACATTCAGCACAAAGACCCTCTATATTTTACTTAATTCACACTCTTATACAGAGAGTGATATTAAATTTGACTTACCATAGGTACAGAAATGAAGTGTTTCTGACAGCTAGGCCCTGAACAAAACTAAAGGCCCCTTAGGAAAGCACTCAGTACTACAGTTCAAGAGCTTGGCTTCTTGTTTATTCTGAAAACTACCTGGGAGATTGTCCTTCTACTCATACTTAACTCTTCTGCTGTGATAGACATCCTTAAATACTCAATGGAGCAAGCTGTTTAACTTTACTTCATCCCAGTAATCCTTTTCTAGACCCTAGAACTGTGATAGGCAGAGCTCTTTTTGTTTCATATGAAGACTCTTAGAAATACTTGTGTTGGCTGATTCAGTGTTTTGTGAAAACAGAATGTAACCATTTACAAAGTATAATAGAAAAGATAAGTAGGGCTAGACTATAGTCATACTGATTTTATCTACACATTATCTTTCCACCTGAATTTTAATGTTTATTTCATTAAAGCACTGGTACTTGTAATAATCAAAACTTACAAATCTCACAGATGTGAACATAATGGTGACAGGTGTGGGAACAGTGAAAAATAATATTTTAGAGAGAGGTAATTTTCAAAAATCTGATAGATGTGGTCAATGATATTTATTGTATTAAGTTTATTAATAAAATAAAGTTTCCCTAAATAAGATTAAAAGTACAAAAGGTCAACATAATCTGGAAATATATGTATACTGACATATATATGCTTATACACATATACATTATACATATACTATTACTATAGAATATAGTGATGCCAGTCTCATTACTAAGAGCATTGTGTAGTATCACATAAATAACATTTTGAAGCTGACCTTATTATTATTATTTTTTAAACCAAGGAAAATGAAGCATGGTGAGAAGAGGTTAAGACAGGTTATCCTGTCAAAAGGTCAAAGTTTATCAGTGTTGCATATGCTCTTAAACTAAGGTTGTATGTGCTATTTAAATATTATCCACTACAGAATGTTGCCTCCCACTAAAACAGAGCCTCAAACTAGCATTTCAATAATCTTTGCATGCTCAGTCACTTCAGTTATGTCGACTCTTTGCAAACCATGAACTGAAGACTGCCAAGCCCTTCTGCCCATGGGATTATTGCGACAAGAATTCTGGAGTGGGTTGCCATGCCCTCCTCCAGGGTCAAATAATCTGTATTCATGTCCAATATTTTTCAATATTACCATTTTAAAGAAAAGCAGAGGCCAAGCTATGTGTGCAGTTTTAATAATTCTTCAGACTAAAGATTTTATAACAGTTCTTCATTTTAGAAGTATGTTAAGGCAAGAAATGGAACCTTTTCTATTTTTATTCCCAGAGTGGCGGGCTCTATAAGTAAGATTGATGAATCCACCAAATATTTTACTATTAGATTGTATTATAGTTGTACAGTGGCTAAGTTCACAAGCTCTATTGTTTAATAAATAAATAATAAAATTGGTTTTTTAGGTCACCTATTTTTATTTTTTTAAATCTGAGTTTTTACAGAAACTTTTCATTTGTAACATTTAGCATCATAGTATAACCCTTAAATGTATCTATACATACCTAACCCATACATAAAAGTGGAAATATATGCAATTTCTTAGAAATAATGTAATATGATCAAAAGATAAGTATGCTCCATTGCTGTCATCCACAGACTTTCTTTATGGTAAAAGTAATGATTTGTATATAATCAGTGAAAATGAAAAATCCAGTGACCTTCGTTTTTATTTTATTTTTAGATAGTTCAAGATACTTGTAATTGCTATGTAGCTATTAAAATATGCTATGTATGGCTCAGATGGTTAAGCCTCTGTCTACAATGCAGGGGACCTGGATTCGATCCCTGGGTAGGGAAGATCCCCTGGAGAAGAAAATGGCAATCCACTCCAGTACTATTGCCTGGAAAATCCCATGGACAGAGGAGCCTGGTAGGCTACAGTCCATGGGGTCGCAAAGAGTCCACGACTGAGCGACTTCACTTTCACTTTCATACTCAGTTGGCTCAGTGGTTAAAGCGTCTGTCTGCAATGCAGGAGATCTAAGTTCGATCCCTGGGTCGGGGAAGATCCGCTGGAGAAGGAAATGGCAACCCGCTCCAATATTCTTGCCTGGAGAATCCCATGGACGAAGGAGCCAGTGGGCTACAGTCCACTGGGTCACAAAGAGTCTGACACGACTGAGCAACTTCACTTTAAATAATTTACCTTATAATTTAATTAATTAATTTATTTTTGGCTGTAATGGGTCTTTGTTGCTCCATGCAGGCTTTCTCTAGTATGACAAGTGGTCTTACTGCAGTGGCTTCTCTTGTAGTGATGCACAGGCTTTAGGACATGTGGGTTCAGTTGTTGTGCCTCCCAAGCTCTAGAGCTCAGGCTCAATAGCTGTGGTGCCCCGGCTTAGTTGCTACGCCTATATGAGATCTTCTAGGACAGGGATCAAACCAGTATCTCCTGCATAGGCGGTCGGATTCTTTACCCTTAAGCCTCCAGCTGCTGCTGCTGCTAAGTCACGTCAGTCGTGTCCGATTCTGTGCGACCCCATAGACGGCAGCCCACCAGGCTCCCCTGTCCCTGGGATTCTCCAGGCAAGAACACTGGAGTGGGTTGCCATTTCCTTCTCCAATGCATGAAAGTGAAAGAAAGTGAAGTCGCTCAGTCGTGTCTGACTCTTAGTGACCCCATGGACAGCGGCCCACCAGGGTCCTCCGTCCATGGGATTTTCCAGGCAAGAGTACTGGAGTGGGGTGCCATTGCCTTCTCCAGGGAGGCCCTTAAATCATTTTAAATGCTATGATTCATCTTACTGGCTCTCATCACTAGATGAGTGAGAATGATTTGCCAGTGATTGGTGTAGCTCCCTGCTAAGGGTCCTGCTGTTAAAGTTTCTTGAAGAACACCATTTGAAACTGTGAATTAAATTAGACAATCATTGCATGTGGAAGATTTCTTATATTGATTGTTGGAACTCTGAGGAATTTGATTCATCACATCTTTTTTTGTTCTTTAAACATTGATTTGCTATAGAAGAGGTTTACTAAGAATCTGTGAAGTGTGTCTCAAAAAAACTGATAAAACAAGCAACAGACTGAACAGATCGATGAGTAGCTTTATTTCTGTTGAAAGTGAAGTTGCTCAGCTGTGTCCAACTCTTTGTGACCCCAAGCCCTCTATAGTCCATGGAATTCTCTAAGTCAGAATACTGGAGTTGGTAGCCTTTTCCTTCTCCAGCGGATCTTCCTGACCCAGGAATCCAACGGAGGTCTCCTGCATTGCAAGTGGGTTCTTTACCAATGGCGCTATCAAAGAAGCCCTTATTTTTATTGAATTCTTTACTTTGAAAGTGATTATGTATTTTATTTGCTTACTTTTTGGTGTGATATATTAAAGTTAGTTTTCACTTCTATACCTCACCTATTATATTTAACCTCCTAGTTAAATGATGTTTCCTTTTGATGCAAGATGTTATCAATAATTGAAGGTACTTCATTACTCTTGCAATCCAAGTTTTGTTAGGACAACACTGATTTGGGAAATTCAATTTTAGCTTCCCTGAGAATAAAGTGAAGGAAGATGAGAAAATATGGAAAGCAGTAATTGTAAATAATGTAAAATGTATTAGCTTATAATTATTTCCCATTTCTCATCCTAATTTTGTATCATCAAGCCAGACCTGACTTCTTTAAGGAGGTTTCAACTTCCAGTTTTATAATAAGAACACATATCCATGGCTTATTTTTAAATGTATGAGCCTTATTTCAAAATCACTAGCCTTGTTAAAAATAGATCATCATATAAAGTTATTTTTGTCTTCCGTGGTGGCTCAGATGGTAAAGCGTCTGCCTGCAGTGCGGGAGACCCAGGTTCGATCCCTGGATCAGGTAGATCCCCTGGAGAAGGAAATGGCAACCCACTCCAGTACTCTTGCCTGGAAAATTCCATGGATTGAGGAGCCTGATAGGTTATCGTGCATGGGGTCACAAAGAGTCAGACACGCCTGAGTGACTTCACTTTCACTAAAATTATTTTAGAAATGTATGTTTTGTGTTTAATAACTGTATCTCAGAAAATTTATTTTATGAATTTTCTTTTCCTAGGTTAATATCTGTTGCTGTTCAGTCTGTAAGCTGTGTCTGACTCTTTGTGACTCCATGGACTGCAGCATGCCAGGCTCCTCTGTCCTTCACTATCTCCTGGCCTCTTTAGGTTTTGCAAAAAGTTTTAGTATTGTTGTATTAAGCAATATCCCTCTATAAATTGTATTATAATTTGAGGTAGTGTGCCACTCCTCAAGTTGTATTGGGCCAATTATTCTTATCTGTCTGAATGACTCTTCATGAATGATAGAAAACAATTATCACACATTTTACCTGAAATCAATACTTTGATGCTTTATGAAAGCAGACTGATGAGGCTTCTATTCTACAGAAGCATTCTGCTAACATGATCACTGCTGTATTTAGCAGCATATTTTGTCAAATAAAAAGTCTTTGAAAATTGAAAACAAAATACCATGACTTGCATGTTATGTAACTAAAGGAAAAATAAGCAAGCAATGTATGGAATTGAACTATAAAGCATTAGCTAAATACCTAACAATACTCAGGAGCAGGCTACATTAAATTATCCCCTTGTTCTGTCATACATTCATCCATTTATTTCATGAATAGATATGGAGTGACAACTCTGTACTAGATGAATTTCTTGGTGTTGAGGGCATAGTAGTTAATAAGCTGGAAGAGCTCCTGCCTCTGTAAAATTTAGATAACTGTGTGTTGGGAGGAAGGAGACACAAAGCAAATAATTCCATGGATTTCTGTGAATCATCAAATAACTGAATAATCCTATGATAACTCAAAGTCACACAGATTGACTTTTTGGCTAGGGATGTTGTGCCATCTACCTCAGGAAGGGACGCTATCTAGAAGTAATCTGTGAGGGTGAACCAAAGATATAAAAAGCTAAATGAAGAGAATTCTATGCAGATGAAACAACACGTGGAAAGGCAAAGGAGCTGTGTGTCAAAAACTAACAGGAGGCCACGTCCTTATTTTGAAGAGTTTGGAGAGTTTGACAGGAGCCAGAGCACTGGTATGTGTGTGTGTATGTAAAGATTATTTTTTTGTACTAAATAGTGTTTTAAAAATTGATAACTGGGGGTTAAGAAGAATTTGGAGACTGGCATTGACACTTGTGTGTGCTCAGTCACTCAGTCATGTCCAACTCTTTGTGACCCTATGGACTGTCGTCCCCTGCCCCACCAGGCTCCTCTCTCCATGAAATCCTACTCTAGGAGATCTTCCCAACCCAGGAATTGAAGTCCCATCTTTTGTGTCTCCTGGATTGGCAGGTGAACTTTTCACTATGTCACCTGGGAAGCACTATATTGACATATATATACTATTGATGGGGCTTCCATACTAGCTCAGATAGTAAAGCATCCACCCGCAATGCAGGAGACCTGGGTTCAACCCTTGGCTTAGGAAGATCCCCTGGAAAAGGAAATGATAACCCACTCCAGTATTCTTGCCTAGAGAATTCCATAGACAGAGGAGCCTGGCGGGCTACAGTGCATGGGGTTGCAAAGAGTCAGACATGACTGACCGATTAACACATACACTATTGATAATATGTATAATATAGATAACTAATGAGGAAGCAGCAGTTAGAACTGGACATGGAACAACAGACTGGTTCCAAATAGGAAAAGGAGTATTTCAAGGATGTATATTGTCACTCTGCTTATTTAACTTATATGCAGAGTACCTCATGAGAAATGCTGGGCTGGATGAAGCACAAGCTGGAATCAAGATTGCCAGGAGAAAAATCAATAACCTCAGATATGCAGATGACACCACCCTTATGGCAGAAAGTGAAGGAGAACTAAAGAGCCTCTTGATGAAAGTGAAAGAGGAGAGTGAAAAGTTTGGCTTAAAGCTCAACATTCAGAAAAATAAGATCATGGCATTCAGTCCCATCATTTCATGGCAAATAGATGAGGAAACAGTGGAAACAGTGACAGACTTTATTTTGGGGGCTTCCCAAATCACTGCAGATGGTGACTGTAGCCATGAAATTAAAGACACTCCTTGGAAGAAAAACTAGACAGAATATTCAAAAGCAGAGACATTACTTTGCCAACAAAGGTCTGTCTAGTTAAGGCTATGGTTTTTCCAGTAGTCATATATGGATGTACTGCTGCTGCTGCTGCTGCTGCTGCTGCTGCTAAGTCACTTCAGTCATGTCCAACTCTGAGACCCCGTAGACGGCAGTCCACCAGGATCTCGTGTCCCTGGGATTCTCCAGGCAAGAACACTGGAGTGGGTTGCTATTTCCTTCTCCATGAGAGTTGGACTATAAAGAAAGCTGAGTGCTGAAGAACTGATGCTTTTGAACTGTGGTGTTGGAGAAGACTCCTGGGAGTCCCTTGGACTGCAAGGAGATCCAACCAGTCCATCCTAAAGGAAATCAGTTCTGGATATTCATTGGATGTTGCATTGGATGTTGCATTCACTGATGTTGAAGCTGAAACTCCAATACTTTGGCCACCTGATGCAAAGAGCTGACTCTTAAAGACCCTGAAGCTGGGAAAGATCGAAGGCAGGAGGAGAAGGGGATGACAGAGGATGAGATGGTTGGATGGCATCACTAACACAATGGACATGAGTTTGAGTAAGCTCACCTTGCTGTACAGCTGAAACTAAGAAAACCTTGTAAAACAATTATACTCCAGTAAATTTTTTTTAATCAGTAACTACTTATTGATTTTATGTTTCTGTTATGTTCAAGTTACTGTTTCTCCGCATAAGTGTGATAAAAAAATTTACAGTTGAGCTTTTGTTCCTCCAGAATTAAATATGAAAACTGACTTTTGTTTGGTATATACTACCTGCTAGATACTATTTCAAATTATTTTATTTATATATTTTAATTTATTTATTCTTTATGAAAACTGTGAGAAAAGCAGTTGTTATAACTCTTTTTACACATAAGAAGTAATACACAGAAGAGTTCAATAACTTGCCCAGAGCTAACAGTACATGTGTCAAAGGCAGAACTTGAACCCAGCTCAACTGGCTTCATTTCCTTCTCTTTCTTCTTCAACCTTTTGTGTGTATATAGGTTAAAAATGCAAACAACAACAAAAAATTCCTGTGATATTTTAAGTTTTAACAATGAAATGAATAATTTTATTCATCACCAAATTTAATACATATAATATTACCATTGAAATCAAATTTCATATATTATTCTGTTTTAAAAGATCCTGCCTAAGAAAGTCACTATCCAGAATTTTATTATCGGTTGTCTTATATTATCTCATACTCTTATGGTATATGCATGTATCTTTACTTTCTAAAAAATGTTTCATCATTGAGCTTTATTTCCATGTAATAATACTTCTGTGACTTCTGTGACTATATTTTTTTTTTCATTAACTATCTTTTTAAGGTTCATGTATATGTTGGCCAATATAAAGAATATTTATTAATATTCACTGTTAAAAGTATTTTGTCTTACAAACCTACAAAATCTCATTTATTCATTCAATGCTAATAGACTTTTTGGTTCTTTGTAGTGTTTGCCTTAGAAATAATGGAATTTAGAAAGATGGTAACAATAACCTTGTATACGAGACAGCAAAAGAGACATGTATAGAACAGTCTTTTGGACTCTGTGGGAGAGGGAGAGGGTGGGATGATTTGGGAGAATGGCATTGAAATAAGTATAATATCATATATAGAACAAGTCGCCAGTCCAGGTTCGATGCACGATACTGGATGCTTGGGGCTGGTGCACTGGGACGACCCAGAGGGATGGAATGGGGAGGGAGGAGAGAGGAGGGTTCAGGATGGGGAACACACATATACCTGTGGCGGATTCATTTCGATGTTTGGCAAAACCAATACAATATTGTAAAGTTTAAAAATAAAATAAAATTTAAAAAAATAAATAAAATACACTCAATAAAAAAAAAGAAATAATGCTGAAATGTGCATTCCTGTACATATCTACTAGCACAGATATACAACTTTACCTTGAAATTCCAATTGTTTTCAAAATTATGTTATTAATTTATACTTTTCCTACACTATCTATTGCTTTATTCATTATTAACAACTTTATTTTTCCAATTTTTTCAATTATTTTAGTGTGCATTGTTTTGTTTTTCAATTTTGTAGCAATGAAATTCTATTATACTCAATGGTATATAATTTGTATTACCCACATTAAAAATTAAGTTGAAAAAATAATCTTTATTATCTAGCTATTTTTTCTACTGTGAAATATTGGAGCATGACTTTAATATTTTGTTGTGATGCTTGTGCACAGATGTGTATGTATTTTAACAATAGATAGGAATACAATATAATATGAATATTAAAATTTTTAATTGTATGTGAGCCAAATATTTTCTTCAGTGTGTGTTTACTTTATTTCTTATTTTTTATAAAAAAAAAAAGATGCTTGACTCTAATGCAGTTAATTGTATCAGTATTTATTTTTCTAATTTGTGCAGTAAGTCTAAGACATTCTTCCCTAGGTTCCAAATCATTTAAAGATATTCTCATTTGGAAGAGATTTTAAAATTTTCATTTTGTATTTAAATTCTTGGTGTAGTTGAAATTTATTGATTTAATATCATATGTGAAATCACATTAAATTAAGAATAATTTAAACACAATAAAATGATGTAAAAAGAAAGAATAATATCCAGAAACAGTGGAAGGATTGTATGGACAAATTTAAGGGGGTTTTCTTGTTGTTGTTTTTGTTTTTTGTTTTATTTTATTTATTTATTTTTTTTCTGGAGACATAAAAAATGCACCAGTGAGATAAATACAAACATACAAAATTGGTGCTTAATATGAAATTAGAAGATATAATGTTTTACAGTAAGCAATATGGTATTTTTGAAAGATTTGAATAGCCTGTTATAATGAAAATAGCCCTCTAAGAATAATAATTGAATCATGTACTTCAACTGGAATTAAATTAAATTAAAATAGAGATAAAGAATCCATCTGCAATGCAGGAGACCTGAATTAGATCCCTCAGTTGGGAAGATCCCCTGGAGAAAGGAGCAGCTACCCACTCCAGTATTCTGGCCTGAAGAATTTCATGGACTATATGGTTCATGGGGATCTCAAAGAGTTGGACATGACTGAGTGAATTTCACTGGAGATACTTCTAGGGACTGCTCTAAAATTCAGGAAAAAGAATCAGCAGTGAAATTGAAAGGGCTTCCCTAGTGTCTCAGTTGGTAAGGAATCCACCAGCAATGTAAGGAGACCTGCATCCTATCCTGGGTTGGAAAGATCCTGGGGAGAAGGGCATGGCAAGCCACTCCAGTATTCTTGCCTGGGGAATCTTAAAAATGAGCAAAAGATTAATTTTAAAGAATTAGATCCAAAAGAATTCACAAATTGCTGGAGATTCAGAGAGGGCCCTGAATAACAATTGTTTACCACAATTCACCTACAATGTGGGGGACCTGGGTTCCACCCCTGGGTTGGAAATATCCCCTGGAGAAGGGACCAGCTAGCCACTCCTGTATTCTGGTCTGGAGAATTCAATGGACAGTATAGTCCATAGGGTCACAAACAGTCAGACATGACTGGTTCGCTTATACTTGTGATAAAAAGAAATAAAATGCTTGCTATACTAACATTGTGAATAGGAGACTAGATGCTCAATTAAAGTAAAATCCAAGGCTATTTTCCTGGAGTAGTTTGTGACTAATATTAAGAGAGAAAAGGAGAGTGGAGAAAGCATGGTAGGGAGTTAAGTGGAGATAAATAACCTAAGTGTTGATATCACCTACAGCCCAGCAGCCACAATCTTGACAAAACTTTCAAATACCCATGTGATGATTATGTTTATTTTCTTAGAAAAATTCAGAAGTAGAAATTCTCAACTATTTAAAAAACAGTTGAAAAGATGCAATTATAGTTAAGGTCAATATTCTTCTGTGTTTAAGGTAGTGAAATTCAAGAAGGTGTTTCTACTGTAGATAACATCTCTTACACATAACTTAGATAAGGTTATAGAATGCACCATTTCTCAAATTTTTGTGAACCACTTACAGAACAATTAATAAGAAATTATAAATATTAATTTCTGGTAACTTGGTTTTATTGTATTAATATATAGGAAAAATAGTTTTAAAAAACTATATAGGAACTTCCACCTTTCAGTTCCATGTGTAAGATGCTTGAAAGTTGCCACTCTATTTTAGCTTGAAGTATAAAGTTGAATAGACTGAAAAATCAATAATACTTTTTGGGTCTGTAATGGAGGTGAGGAACAGGGCAAACTACTGTTCCCAAGATTGGAAAGACAGATGGGGAATTTTGTATCATCAAAGCAGAGCTCACAGGTGAAAACCTCTGAGAAATCCCTGCTGGGATAGGATAAATTGAACTGGAATTTACAAATTGCTGGAGATTCAGAGAGGACAAGTCTAAGAGTTAAAACCTCCAGGGAGACCAAGTCATAGAGGGCCCCATATTTTTGTGAGTTTTACCTCAAAATGTCTGACCAATTCTCACAGTAAATTTTGGACATGCTTTCCACAGCAGGTGGGGAAAAGGAAACATTGTGAAATATGTCAGAGCATTCAGTTTTTCTTAAAGTGTCCTGCTCTCAGGACAAAATCATTAACCAGAGTCTAATATACTGGGGATATTATCAGAGCATAACTTCCTGGAAGAAGGATAGTACACAACATTGGCCCACTCAGTTCCATCTAAGAGAATGGGAGTCAGGGAGACTGAGAGGCACTGAGAGTCAGACTGAGACTGAGAGTCAGGAAATTCAGTCTAGAGGCAAATTACAGGATAATTACAGGACTATAGAACGGTGGTCTCCAACTACTTTGGCACCAGAGACCTGCTCCATGGAAGATAAATTTTCCTCAGAGTTGGGGTGGGAGGAGAGGGGTGGTTTCAGGATGATTCAAGCACATTACATGTATTGTGCACTATTACATTCTGATATATAATGAGAAATTATACAACTCACCTTAATGTAGAATCAGACCATCAGGCATTCAATTCTCATAAGGAGCACCCAACCTAGATCCTCACATATGCAGTTCACAGTAGGGTTTATGCTCCTATGAGAATCTAATGCACCACTGATCTAACAGGAGGTGGCACTCAAGTGGTAATGTGAGCAAGGGAAGGGGCTGTTTGTACAGATGAAGCTTTGTTTCATTGCCACTCACCCTCTGGTGTGCAACCCGGTTCCTAACAGACCATGGACAAGTACTGGTCTGTGGCTCGGAAGTTGGGCACACCTGACATAGAACCATTTCACCTCCTTCCATGACCTACCATCACATTATTAAAGGCCTAATTGTAGTAGCTGGTTTTCCTCAGTATATAATTACCAACTATAAAGAAAAAAGTCTAAGGAATATAAACAGTAGAATATAAAACAATTTGAAGAGGCAGAGCATGCCTAAGAACCAGATATGGCAGAAATGTTGGAATTATTAGACCAAAATTTTAAATAATTATGCTTAATATGCTAGGATTTTAATTAATAAAGTACAAAACATACAAGAAAAAAATAAACCATGTAAGCAGAAAGATTAAGATCCTAATAAAGCACAAAAAAATGCTAGGGAAAACAAAACAAAGCACTGTAACAAAAATGAAGATTGCTTTTGATGGGATAGCTAGTAGATTAGGAGTGGCTGCAAAAAGAATTTATAAGGTTGGGGACATATCAATAGAAACTGCTGAAACTAAAGAGTAAAAAGAACAAAGACAGAAAAAGCAGAGCAGAATACCCAAGAACCAATGGACAATTGTAAACCTCATGTAGGATACATATAAAGGGAATACTAGGAAAAGGAAGAGGATAAAACAGAAAAAAAAAAAAAAAATGAAATAATAGTGACCAAGAATTTCCCTAAATTAACATCAAGTACTAAACAATAGATACTCCTGGAAAACTCCTGAAAGAAGCTGAGGGTTGGGAGGGGGACACCTATATATTGAAGAGAAAGGCAAGATGTATATGACTTCTCCTCAGGAAATAGGCAACAAGAGAATTGCAGAGTGAAAAATATTTACAGAAAAAAAGTGCCACCAACTTAGAATTCTCTACACAGAAAAACTGTCCTTCAAAAGTAAAGGAGAAATAGATATTCTCTGATGATCAAAATTGAGATTTGTTGCCAGTATACCTTACTTGCAAGAGTTTTTTTTTTAAATGTTCTTTAGAGAGAAGAAAAATAAATCAGAAACTTGAATCTATATAAAGAGGAGAAGAGAACCAAAGATGGAATAACTGAAGCTAATGAACTTTTTCTTATTCTAAATTTATCTGAGAGATTAGTTTGTTCAAAATTATAATAGTAATTATGTATTAGATTATCCCTGCTTATGTACATATCTTATAAGTGGATATGTGTACACACATATATACACACATATGTATATGCATATCTGTATCCATATATGAAATATATATTTACTTATAAGTGAAATAAATAACAACAAAGATACAAGGAATGGGGAGGAGAAACTATAATAATTTTGTTATTATAAGTTACTCTTATTATCCATAAAGTAGAATAGCATTATTTAAAAGTGAATTTGGACTATCTAGAAATGTATATTGCAAATTCCAGAGCTATAACCAAAAATGTTTTTAAAGTATAGCTAATATGCTAAGAAAGAAGAGAAAATGAAATTATACAAAATGCCTAATTAAAATTAAAGTGACAAAAAGAGAGAATGGAAGACAAAAATAGGAATAAAGAACAAAGATACTAAATAGTAACAAATATGGTTGATAGAAATCCAACTGTATCAATCACCACTTTGAATATGAATGGCCTAAATGTACTCATTGAAAGAGAGAGTTTATAATAATGACAAAAAACAGCAGCAATAACAACAACAACAAAAAAAGACCAAGCTACATATTGTTTTGAAAAAAAATAAAAACACTTTAAAAATGAAGACATTGAGTTGCATGAGCTGCTTATATAGTTTGGAAATTAATCCTGTCAGTTGTTTCATTTGCTATTATTTTCTCCCATTCAGTGGGTTGTCTTTTCACCTCACTTATGCTTTGCTTTGCTGAGCAAAAGTTTTTAAGTTTAAATAGATCCTACTTGTTTACTTTTGTTTTTATTTCCATTATTCTAAAAGGCGGGTCATAGAGGATCTTGCTTTGACTTATGTCATTGAATGTTCTGCTTTGTTTTCCTCTAAGAGTTTTATAGTGTCAGGTCTTACATTAAGGTCTTTAATCCATTTTGAGTTTATCTTTGTGTATGGTGTTAGAAAGTGTTCTATTTTCATTCTTTTACATGTAGCTGTCCAGTTTTACCAGCACCGATTTTTTGAAGATGCTGTCTTTGTCCCATTGTATATTCTTGCCTTGGTAGTCAAAAATAAGGCACCTATAGGTGTGTGGGTTTATTTCTGGGCTTTCTATCTTGTTCCATTGTACCATAATGTCTTGATGATTGCTCATGCAACTCAATACCAGAAAAACAAACAACCCAATCAAAAAGTGAGAAAAAGGCCTAAACAGACATTTCATCAAAGACATACAAATGGCTAACAAACACATGAAAAGATGCTCAACGTTGCTCATTATTAGAGAAAGGCAAATCAAAACTACAATGAGACATCAATTCACACCAGTCAGAATGGCCATCATCGAAAAGTCTACAAACAATAAATGATGGAGAGTGTGGGGAGAAAGGGGACCCTCTTGCACTACTGATGGGAATGTAAGTTGATACAGCCACTATGGAAGATGGTATGGAGATTCCTTAAAAAACCAGGAATAAAACCAACGTATGACTCAGCAATCCCACTCCTAGGCATATACCCTGAGGAAACCAAAAATTAAAAAGACACATGTACACCAGTATTCACTGGAGCACTATTTACAATAGTTAGAACATGGAAGCAACCTAGATGTCCATGGACAGATGAATGGATAAAGAAGGTGTGGTACATATACACAATAGAATATTACTCAGCCATAAAAAGGAATGAATTTGAATCAGTTCTAATGAGGTGGGTGAATTTAGAGCCTATTATACAGAGTGAAGTAACTCAGAAAGAGAAAGATAAATATCATTTACTAATGTATATATGTGGAATCTAGAAAGATGGTACTGATGAATATATGTGCAGGGTAGCAATGGAGAGACATAGAGAACAGACTTTTGGGCACAGGGAGAGGGGAGGAGAGATGAGATGTATAGAGAGAGTAACAGAGAAGCTTATATTGCCATTTGTAAAGTAGATAGCCAATGGGAATTTGCTCTATGTTTCAGGGAATTCAAACATACATATCAATTCTATATCAACCTGGCAGTGTGGGATGGGGAGGGAGATGGGAGGGAAGTGACGTATGTATACCTATGGCTGATTCATGTTGCTGTTTGACAGGAAACAACAAAATTCTGTAAAGCAATTATCCTTCAATTAAAAAAATAAATAAATGTTAAAAAATTGAAGACAAATACAGATTAAAAGTAAATGAAAGACAGAACACATACCATGCTAGTATTAATCAAAATAAAACAGGAGTAGCTAAATTAATTTCATATTGAGAAGACCTCAAAGCCAGGAAAGTTATGAGGAATAAAGAAGGGCATGATATAATGCCAAAGAAGTCAGTCCTCCAAGAAAACATAACAATTCCTAACAAAAGAATATCAAAATATGTGGGGCAAAATTGCAAATAGTAGTAGATGAACTCACTATTATTTGGTGATATAAACACTCTATTATCAACACTATTACATCAACACTGTTTGGAGATATCAACACTCTATTATCAACACTATTATATTTGGAGATATCAGAACTCTGTCAACCCACTATTATATTTGGAGATATCAATACACTATCAGAAATGAAAAAATCCAGGAAGCAGAAAATCTACAAGGATATAGTTGAATTCAATACCACCCATCAACTGGATACAATCAACATCTATAGACTCCTTCATCCAACCACAGGAAAATAAATCTTTTTCTTGAACCCACTTGGACTGCTCACCAGAATAGGTGATATTCTGGACAATGAAACACAACAAGTTTAAATTAAAAAATTATACAATGTCTGCCCTTGATTCACAGTGAACTTAAGACAGAAATCAGAAGCAAAACTGGAGAATCTTAAATACATGGATTAAACAATACATTTCTAAATAACAAATAGGTCAAAGAATAAATTTCAAGAGCAATTAGGAGCTATTTTTAACTAAATGAAAATAAAAACATAGCTTAAAAATTTGTGGTTTTAGTGAAACTGTGCTTATGAGTACATTCATGGAATTGAATGGATGTGTTAGAAAAGAAGAAAAATATAAATCCCACAGCCTCCAGAACAAAAACCACAATTTAAGAAAGCTACCCAAGATGGTCACATGGATCACAGCCTTGAGTAATTCAATGAAGCACTGAGCAATACCCTTAGCAGGGCCACCCAAGACAGACAGGTCATGGAGGAGAGTTCTGTCAAAATGTGGTTCAGTAGAGAAAGAAATGGCAAACCACTCCCATATTCTTGCCTCGAGAACCCAATGAACAGTACGACAAGATAAAAACAAAACAAAAAAAACACCAGAAGACGAGTCCCCTAGGTCAGTAGGCATCCAATATGCTACTCAGGAAAAACAGAAATAACTCCACAAAGAATGAAGAAGCTGGGACAAAGCAGAAATGACCCTCAGCTATGGATGTGTCTGGTGATGAAAGTAAAGCCTGATGCTGTAAAGAACAACAATGCATAGAAATCTGGAATGTTAGGTTTATGAATCAAGGTTAATCGGATATCATCAAGCAGAAATGACAAGAGTGAACATCAATATCTTAGCAATCAGTGAACTAAATGGATGGGAATGAGCTATTCAGATGGATCATTCAGATGATCATTATAACTACTAGAGGGGGCAAGAATCACTTAGAATAAATGGATTAGCCCTCATAGTCAACAAGAGTCTGAATTGTAGTAATTCGTTGCAATCTCAAAAACAACAGAATGATCATGTTTTGTTTCCAAAGCAAACCATTCAGCATCACAATAATCCAAGTCTATGCTCCAAACACTAATGCTGAGGAGCTGAAATTAAATGCGTCTATGAAGAACTACAAGACTTTCTAGCCTAACACACACACACACACACACACACACACATACAGATGTCTTTTTCATCATAGGAAGCTGGAATGCAAAAGTAGGAAGTCAAGAGATACCTGGAATAACAGGCAAGTTCATCCTTAGAGTACAAAATGAAACAGGGCAAAGGCTAACAGAGTTTTGCCAAAAGAACACCCTCTGGTCATAGCAAACACCCTCTTCCAACAACACAAGACACAACTCCATACATGGACATCACCAGATGGTCAATACCGAAATCAGGTTGATTATATTCCTTGCAGTCAAAGATGGAGAAGCTCTATACACTCAGCAAAAACAAGACGTGGAGCTAACTGTTTCTCAGATCATCAGATTCTTATTGCAAAATTCAGACTTAAATTGAAAAGAGTAGGGGAAATCCATGAGACCATTCAGGTATGACCAAAATCAAATCCCTCATGATTATATAGTGAAGAATAGATTCAAGAGATTAGACCTGATAGAGTGTCAGAAGAGCTATGGAAGGAGGTTTGTAACATTGTACAGGAGGTGGTGACCAAAACCATCCGCAAGAAAAAGTAATGCAAGAAAGTAAAGTGGTTTCCTGAGGAGGATTTACAGATAGCTGAGGAAAAAAAAAAAGTGAAAGGCAAAGGAAAAGATAAACTCAACTGAATGCAGAGTTCCAGAGAACAGCAAGGAGAGATAAGAAAGCCTTCTTAAGTGAACAATGCAAAGAAGGGGAGGAAAAAATAACATGGGAAAGATTAGAGATCTCTTTAAGAAAATTGGAAATACTAAGGGAATATTTCATGCAAAAATGGGCAAAATAAAGGACAGAAATTACAAGAAACTAACAGAAGCAGAAGAGATCAAGAAGGGGTTGCAAGAATGCATTAAAGATCTATACAAAAAAGATCTTAATGACCTATATAACCACGATGGTGTGGTCACTCACCTAGAGCCAACATCATGGAGTGTGAAGTCAAGTGGGTCTTAGGAAGCATAATGATGAACAAAGCTAGTGGAAGTTATGGAATTCCAACTGAGCTACTCCAATTCTAAAAGATGATGCACTTTTATGTACTTTTATTAGGCACTCAATATGTCAGCAAATTTAGGAAACTCAGCAACGGCACAAGACTAGAAAGTTTTAGTTTTCATTTCAATCCCAAAGAAAGGCAAAGACAAAAAATGTTCAAATTACTGTAAAATTGTGCTACTTTCATATGCTAACAAGGTAATGGTCAAAATCCTTCAAGCTAGACTTCAACAGTATGTGAATCGAGAACTTCCAGATATTCAAAGTGGATTTAGAAAAGGCAGAGGAATCAGCAATCAAATTGCCAATATTCATTGCATCATATCAAAAGCTATGGAATTTCAGAAAAACATCTGCTTCTGCTTTATTGACTGCTATATCCTTTATGGATAGCAACAAACTGTGGAAAATTCTTCAAGAGATAGAATACCAGACCATCTTAACTGTCTCCTGAGAAACCTGTATGCAGATCAAGAAGCAACAGTGGGAACTGGACATGGACAATGTTATGGTTAAAAATTGGGAAAAGAATACATCAAGGCTGTATATTGTCACCGTTTATTAACTTACATGCAGAATACATAATGTGAAATGATGGCCTGGATGAGGCACAAGATGGAATCAAGATTGTTGGGGGAAATATCAATAACTTGAGATATGCAGGTGACACCACCCTTATAGCAGAAAGAGACTTGGAACTGAAGAACCTCTTGATGAAAGTGAAAGAGGAGAGTGAAAACACTGGCTTAAAACTCAACATTCACAAAACGAAAATCATGGCATACTGTCCCATCACTTCATGGCAAAATAGATGGGGAAAAAAATGGAAACAGTGACAGACTTTATTTTCTTGGGCTCAAAAATCACTGCAGATGGTGACTGCAGCCATGAAATTAAAAGACACTTGCTCCTTAGAAGAAAAGCTGTGACCAGCCCAGACAGCATATTAAAAAGCAGAGACATTACTTTGCTGACAAAGGTCTGTCTAGTCAAAACTATGGTTTTTCCAGTAGTCATGCATGGATGTGAGAGTTGGACCATAAAGATGGCTGAGTACTGAATAACTGATGCTTTTGAAGAGTGGTTGCTGGAGAAGACTCTTGAGAGTCCCTTGGACTTCAAGGAGATCAAATCAGTCAATCACTAAAGGAAATCAGTCCTGAATATTCATTGGAAGGACTGATGCTGAAGCTCCAATACTTTGGCCACCCGATAGGAAGAACTGACTCACTGAAGAAGCCCCTGATGCTGGGAAAGATTGAAGGCAGGAGAAGGGGATGGCAGAAGATGAGATGGTTGGGATGGCATCACCAACTTGATGGACATGAGTCTGACTAAGCTCCAGGGGTTGGTGATGGACAGGGAAGCCTGGCGTGCTACAGTCCATGGGGTCACAAAGAGTCAGACAAGACTGAGCAACTGAACTTAACTGAACTGATGTATGTATAATTAAGGCTTGCAGGGATTTTGTGAGAGAACAGGACAAGTAGACCAGATGTGCAACTGGTGAATCAGAATCCACATTCGAGAAATGTTTCTCCGTGTAGTTAGCTGATTCTCACATTGAGTTGGAAAGAAAATATATTCCACACCTCATGCTGTAGTACTTGCTCAAACTAGGGGGCAAGCCAAAGCTTAATGGTTAAGTTTAGGGCAGTTATAAGCACTTAGCTGGTAGGTGATAACAAAAGGTATCAGTCATTTGTATATAGAGATAATATTTATCCAATTTGAGACATCTAATGTGGAAAAAAAAATAAATGAGATCTTTGCAGGGATGTCCTTGAAATGAGACAGTCAAAAAGCCTTTGTTTCCTAGAATAAGATTCCAGAATTTAAGATTCTCATTTATAGAATTTCTGATAGTGTCCTTGTATTTTATTGACTTAACTACTAAATTCTTTAGATTTTTTTCATCTTGAATTGACAGAAAATTTCATAGATCCCAAGACCTTTCAGTCATACTTTAAATAAATTAATATAATTATAATAAAATTATTGCAAATACAAATATATATATAGGCAGATATGAGATATGAATTACTCAAAGAAATACAAAACAGTTTCTACAGAATTTAGAAAGAAATGATGATTTACAAATATGAAGAGACTATCCCTAAATTTTTAGTTCAAGAATGGTTTTTAAATATCTTTTGAATTGTCAGTTAAAGTGATACTGCTTAAAACCTTCAGAATGGAATCTTCCACAAATATATAAATCACAAGCATTCTTTATAGTATTAGAACCTAGCTTTAGTTGTCATTTGAATTTAGTTTGAATGGAATTATTTCATATTCTCTCTGTGGATATGTATATAAATATTTTATCTCTTGAAATTGTGAAACTGGAATACTTGAAATATTACAGAGTACATGATGAACAAAAATGTAGTATGTAACCTCACTGTGGTATTTGCATGTCAAATTTCCTTCTCTGTTCATCCCTTTTAACTTCATTCACATTTAAAATGCAATGAAGATTCCATTTATATTATAATAACCTGCAATTCAGTCAAATTCAATTCAAACTGGAGCATCAATGCTTGTTCTATTAATACGATTTTACTTTAATCTCTGTTGTAATGCATTATTTTAATATTACTAATGTCCAGTGATACACAATTTGTGTTTTACACATCTATAAAAATTTTACACAATAATATATTTAGCTGATCCTGGAAAACTCAGTTCACACAAATACAGAGAGTCAAATAAGGTAAAGAAATAAATTCTAAAGGGTTAAATTTTCTCAAAGGGAGTAAATCATAGATGATGTACTAAAAAAATCATAGACGATATAATAGGAAGAAAACAGTGTTTATTTCAACAGAAAGTATCATTATAATGTGTCAACTAAAAAAAAAAAAAATGTACAACCTAAAAGTTGAGAGTTTGGTTTTATTTGGTGTGAATGCTAGGACTTAATGGGAGACAGAATCTCAGGTAACCATAACAGAGCTGACAGGGAGGAGGTCAGGGAGGAGACAGGCTACATAAAGGAGCAGGTAATCTGAATACCAAAAGGTTACTCCCGTGAAGAGATTTAGTGATCTTCTATATATGGAAAGATGCAAGCATCTGGGCTTACTTAAATAATTTCTTTAATATGCATCTAGCTATCTGTGGCCAATCTTGCTTTCTTTATTGCTCAAATACTAATTCCTTGTTTACTGTAACAGATGGCAGATATGGTAGGTGACTGCCTCTCGCACACCCCCATCTTCTCATCTCTTTTCTGGGAAGAATTAGCTGATGACTTCCAAATGGTTGGCTTTGTTTTACTGGGGCTCAGGAATTTGCATTTGGAAAAGGCTTGCTTACTGGTAGAGTATAGAACAGAAAACATTTCATTTCACAAATGGGATTACTTTATTCAAAATTAGTATAGAATGCGCCAAAATGGCATTTTTGTTCATGGTATAATAAGTAGTGTCATGGGAGTTTGTAATTTCCTTTGTTCTGTCTCACTGCAGCAAAAATTTGAAGTGATGGACAAATTGGTGTTACAGCTCAGTTTAATTTAGAAAGCAAAGGAAAATACATCCTCAAGGTGTGAGAGCAGGTCAACCCAAAAGACGAGGAGAAGAGAGGCTCCAAGTTCAATTTTGGTTTCTCTTTTTATGTTTTTTTTCTCTTCCCCCTGAGCCTGCCCCATGTAAATTGGGCTAACCAGGAAGGCTGTTTATTTTACCTGAGGTTCCCACTCTGGTCTTCGGACCTTCCTTTGTTCTATTTTCCTGGGCTTTTACCTTCTTTGTCTTTAAGCCACTGCCATTTTGGACTCCTTTTTCCTATTCTAACTACCTAACATTCCCCTCTCCAGAGATTAGAGGTCCAATTCTTCGGTAATAGGGGCATCACAGTCTCTCTGGCTACTTGCTGAACTGGGATGTCAAAAGGCATTGGGCCTCCCTCTCTAGCTAGTCTCAAGACTCAGAGTCATTATAGTGGTGTCCATCTAAGGGTGAGAAATATTTTTTGTGGTTTGCTGTAGTTTTATTGTTGTTGACTGGCATTGCATGTTGTAGCTTGTTGACAGTTGTATGGAGGGTCTTCCTCTGTTTTCTTCCATGGCTTGACTTGTGAGTAGTGAATCCAGGAGTTATGTCCTGGTACCTTGACTGCTGTGGGAATAGAAAGTATTACAGGTTAGTGGGCCTACCATGTGGGCTGGAGTTGAGCCTTTGGGGACCCATCTTTCGAGACTTTAATTGGGACTTGAGTCCCTGGAACATACAGTGGTGGCTCTTTAGACTCCTTTGGGTCCTGAATGACAAGCCACAAGCATATATCCTGTTGGAATTGCCCAATGGCCATGGTATAAGACTGGAGGTACTGAGCCTTTGAATTGAAGAAGAGGTCACTGATATAAACAAAAGGTTTCCCAGAGAGCATTTCATTCGGACTAAGGATAACCTGTTCTTTAGGGACAATACAGGTGTTCAGTTCAGTTCAGTCGCTCAGTCGTGTCTGACTCTTTGAGACCCCATGAATCGCAGCACGCCAGGCCTCCCTGTCCATCACCAAATCCCGGAGTTCACTCAGACTCACATCCATCGAGTCAGTGATGCCAGCCAGCCATCTCATCCTCTGTCGTCCCCTTCTCCTCCTGCCCCCAGTCCCTCCCAGCATCAGAGTCTTTTCCAGTGAGTCAACTCTTCACATGAGGAGGTCAAAGTACTGGAGTTTCAGCTTTAGCATCATTACTTCCAAAGAAATCCCAGGGCTGATCTCCTTCAGAATGGACTGGTTGGATCTCCTTGCAGTCCAAGGGACTCTCAAGAGTCTTCTCCAACACCGCAGTTCAAAAGCATCAATTCTTTGGCGTTCAGTCTTCTTCACAGTCCAACTCTCACATTTAAACATGACCACAGGAAAAACCATAGCCTTGACTAGACGGACCTTTCTTGGCAAAGTAATATCTCTGCTTTTGAATATGCTATCTAGGTTGGTCATCACTTTCCTTCTAAGGAGTAAGCGCCTTTTAATTTCATGGCTGCAGTCACCATCTGCAGTGATTTTGGAGCCCAGAAAAATAAAGTCTGACACTATTTCCACTGTTTCCCCATCTATTTCCCATGAAGTGATGGGACCGGATGCCATGATCTTCATTTTCTTAATGTCGAACTTTAAGCCAACTTTTTCACTCTCCACTTTCACTTTCATCAAGAGGCTTTTTAGTTCCTCTTCACTTTCTGCCATAAGGGTGGTGTCATCTGCACATCTGAGGTTATTGATGTTTCTCCCAGTAATCTCGATCCCAGCTTGTGCTTCTTCCAGCCCAGCGTTTCTCACGATGTACTCTGCATATAAGTTAAATAAGCAGGGTGGCCATATATAGTCTTGACATATTCCTTTTCCTATTTGAAACCAGTCTGTTGTTCCATGTCCAGTTCTAACTGTTGCTTCCTGACCTGCATACAGATTTTTCAAGAGGCAGGTCAGGTGGTCTGATATTTCCATCTCTTTCAGAATTTTCCACGGTCTATTGTGATCCACACAGTCAAAGGCTTTGGCATAGTCAGTAAAGCAGAAATAGATGTTTTTCTGGAACTCTCTTGCTTTTTCCATGATCCAGCGGATGTTGGCAATTTGGTCTCTGGTTCCTCTGCATTTTCTAAAACCAGCTTGAACATCTGGAAGTTCACGGTTCACATATTGCTGAAGCGTGGCTTGGAGAATTTTGAGCATTACTTTACTAGCATGTGAGATGAGTGCAATTGTGCAATAGTTTGAGCATTCTTTGGCATTGTCTTTCTTTGGGATTGGAATGAAAACTGACCTTTTCCAGTCCTTGGCCACTGCAGAGTTTTCCAAATTTGCTGGCATATTGAGTGCAGCACTTTCCCAGCATCATCTTTCAGGATTTGAAATAACACAACTGAAATTCCATCACCTCCACTAGCTTTGTTCGTAGTGATGATTTCTAAGGCCCACTTGACTTCACATTCCAGGATGTCTGGCTCTAGATGAGTGATCACACCGTCGTGATTATCTGGGTCATGAAGATCTCTTTTGTACAGTTCTTCTGTGTATTCTTGCCACCTCTTCTTAACATCTTCTGCTTCTGTTAGGTCCATACCATTTCTGTCCTTTATCGAGCCCATCTTTGCATGAAATGTTCCCTTGGTATCTCTCATTTTCTTAAAGAGATCTCTAGTCTTTCCCATTCTGTTGTTTTCCTCTATTTCTTTGCATTGATCGCTAAGGAAGGCTTTCTTATCTCTTCTTGCTATTCTTTGGAACTCTGCATTCAGATGTTTATATCTTTCCTTTTCTCCTTTGCTTTTCGCTTCTCTTCTTTTCACAGCTATTTGTAAGGCCTCCCCAGACAGCCATTTTGCTTTTTTGCATTTCTTTTCCATGGGGATGGTCCTGATCCCTGTCTCCTGTACTATGTCACGAACCTCATTCCATAGTTCATCAGGCACTCTATCTATCAGATCTAGGCCCTTCAATCTATTAGTCACTTCCACTGTATAATCATAAGGGATTTGATTTAGGTCATACCTGAATGGTCTAGTGGTTTTCCCTACTTTCTTTAATTTAAGTCTGAATTTGGCAATAAGGAGTTCATGATCTGAGCCACAGTCAGCTCCTGGTCTTGTTTTTGTTGACTGTATAGAGCTTCTTCATCTTTGGCTGCAAAGAATATAATCAGTCTGATTTTGGTGTTGACCATCTGGTGATGTCCATGTGTAGAGTCTTCTCTTGTGTTGTTGGAAGAGGGTGTTTGCTATGACCAGTGCATTTTCTTGGCAAAACTCTATTAGTCTTTGCCCTGCTTCATTCCGTATTCCAAGGCCAAATTTGCCTGTTACTCTCGGTGTTTCTTGACTTCCTACTTTTGTATTCCAGTCCTCTATAATGAAAAAGACATCTTTTTTGGGTGTTAGTTCTAAAAGGCCTTGTAGGTCTTCATAGAACCGTTCAACTTCAGCTTGTTCAGCATTACTGGTTGGGGCACAGACTTGGATTACTGTGATATTGAATGGTTTGCCTTGGAAACGAACAGAGATCATTCTGTCGTTTTTTGAGACTGCATCCAAGTACTGCATTTCGGACTCTTTCATTGACCATCATGGTGACTCCATTTCTTCTGAGGGATTCCTGCCTGCAGTAGTAGATATAATGGTCATCTGAGTTAAATTCACCTATTCTAGTCCATTTTAGTTCACTGATTCCTATAATGTCGACATTCACTCTTTCCAATTCTTGTTTGATCACTTCCAATTTGCCTTGATTCATGGACCTGACATTTCAGGTTCCTATGCAATATTGCTCTTTATAGCATCGGACCTTGCTTCTGTCACGAGTCACATCCACAACTGTGTATTGTTTTCGTTTTGGCTCCATCCCTTCATTCTTTCTGGAGTTATTTCTCCACTCATCTCCAGTAGCATATTGGGCACCTACTGACCTGGGGAGTTCCTCTTTCAGTATCCTTTCATTTTGCCTTTTCATACTGTTCATGGAGTTCTCAGTGCAAGAATACTGAAGTGGTTTGCCATTCCCTTCTCCAGTGGGCCACATTCTGTCAGATCTCTCCACCATGACCCACCCGTCTTGGGTTGCCCCATGGGCATGGCTTATTTTCATTGAGTTAGACAAGGCTGTGGTCCTAGTGTGATTAGATTGACTAGTTTTCTGTGAGTATGGTTTCAGTGTGTCTGTCCTCTGATGCCCTCTTGCAACACCTACCGTCTTACTTGGGTTTGTCTTACTTTGGGCATGGGGTATCTCTTCATGGCTGCTCCAGCAAAGCACAGCCGCTGCTCCTTACCTTGGACGAAGGGTATCTCCTCACTGCCATCCTTCCTGACCTTCAACGTGGGATAGATAACGCCTCTAGGCACTCTTGTGCTGCACAGCCACAGTTCCTTGGACGTGGGGTTGGTCCTCCAGGCCGGCAGTCGCCCCTGAGTTCTGACACGGGGTAGCTCCTCTCGGCCGCCGCCCCTGACGTCGGACGTGGGTAGCTCCTCTCGGCTGCTGCCCCTGACCTCAGACGTGGGGTTGCTCCTCCCAGCTGCCCCCCCGACCTCGGACTTGGGTAGCTCTTCTTGGCTGTTCCTGCGCCGTCGCAGCCTGGCACTCTTGGCTGCTGCCCCTGACCTCGGACATGGGGTAGCTCCTCTCAGCCGCGCTTAGTGCGCCAGTTGCAGCTGTCCACGCTTAGTGGAGAAGAGCTATTGGTAAAGCCTCCTTCTATTCCAGAGAGGTCTCCTGGGTTATCTTTTTTTATCACAGATTTTAAGAATTGGTTGGCTCTTTCTACTTTTCCTGAAAACTGAGGCCTCCAGGCACAATGGAGATAATAAATGCTTTAGAGACTCCTTGGGTGACCTTAGAAGTAAATAATGTCCCATTGTCACTTTGTAATGATCTGGGCAGACCAAATCTTGGAATGATTTCATGGAGCAGTCTTTTTACCACCTCCTCAGCCTTCTCAGTCAGGATGGGAAAGCCTTCAATCCATCCTGTGAATGTATCTATCATGACTAATAGGTATTTATACCCTTGAGAAACTGGCATCTGGGTGAAATCCATCTGCCAGTCATCTTCTGGGTAGGTCCCATGTTGTTGGATGGGCTGGGCCAGCTGGGGTCTTCGAGCTCCTTGGGGCTGTTTAATTGGCAAGTGGTACAAGAGGAGACCACTTGTCTTACAGTTGTTTGGAGGCCGGTTCCTCTGAAGGACCTTTCTAATAATTTTTGGAGGGCCTTTTCTCCTAAATGAGAAGTGGCATGTAAGGAGTTAGCCAATTTCTATTGAATGTTCCCAGGCAGAAAAAGGAGTCCCTTCTTGTGGAACCACCTTATATGATCTTCTTGAAAGCCCTCATTCTTAACTTTAAGAGTCTCATCTTCAGTATATGAAGGAGTTTCTGGCAAATTAGTCTGTGGAACTAAGGTGGCTACCCCTACTAGATCATTGTTCTGTAATGCTGCTCTCTTAGCCGTCTGATCAGCTGCTTGGTTCCCTCATGCCACTTCTGTGCTCCCTTTTTGGTGCCCTTTACAATGGTAGACTGAAACCTTAGTGGACAGATGAACCACCTCTAAGAGCCTAAGGATTTGATCACCATATTTGATTTGGGACCCTCAGGTGGTTAAGTGTCATCTTTCTTTCCAAATAGCAGCATGTGCACATAGCACCAGAAAGGCATACTTGGAGTCAGTGTAAATGGCTACTCTTTTTCCTTTTCCCAGCTGTAACACTCGAGTCAGGGCTATGAGCTTAGCTCATTGGGCTGAAGTACTTGGTGGCAAAGGTTTAGCCTCTATGGTCTCAAAATTGGAGACTACTACATATCTGGCTCTTCTTTTCCCATCCAAGACAAAGCTGCTTCCATCAGTGTACAGGATTTCCTCAGGATTGGTCAGAGGATTTCTGACAATCCCTCTTGGATTGTATCCAGTGGTCCAAGGTTTCTAGGCAAGAGTGAAAAGGGAGACAGCCCTTGAGGGTAGGCAGGAGGATAGCTGGATTGTGAATTTCACAAGGGGATATAGTCATGCCTGGATTTTCCATCAGCACTACTTAATATCTGAGGATTCTTTGATTGTACATCCATAAATGGACTCTTCCATTCAGGAATTGTTTCACTTGGTGGCTGGTAGAAATAGTTTGCTCCCAAAAGAGAGTTTTAAAGCGTCTTCCATCAGGACTGAAATAGCAGCAAGATTTCAAAGGCAGGGAAAAATCCCTTCCCAATAAGGGAATAGGATACTCAGGGACCACCAGAAACTGGTGGGAAAATATTTGTCCATCCCAGCATCAAAGAAGTGCTTGGGTGAATATTTTTGTAATTGGTTTTCCTGTAGCACCCAAAATGGTACAGGTTTAGGGGGGAAAGGCTCTGGAGTCAGAGATCAGGACAAAGTAGGTAGCCCCTGTGTCAACCAAGAAATTCTCAGACCTACTTGCCACATCCAGTTGCACCCTTGGCTCCAGCCCCGTGATGGTTATCTGTGACATGCAAGCTGGCTGGAACGGGCCACTTCAGTCCTGTTGAACCATCGTGAGGGTAGGCTTGGTGCTTGACCTTGAAGCTCTTGGGTCCTAAGGGCAGAGTGCTGCCCAATGTCCCAATTGATGGCATTTGTAGCAAGCAATTTTAGGAGACTTGTCACTGTTTGGACACTCTTTGACCCAATGGCTCACCTGTCTACAGATTAGGCATTCGTCTCATGCCTTGTCCTTCAAGGACTCAGGGTTTTTCATAGGGCTTCCCCAGATGGAGTTCAGCATCTGGGCATGCCTTGTCTCTTTTCTTTTCTCCCTTTCCTGGCCCTTGGCCTCACTCTCCTGTTCTTTGTTATAAAAGGTATCTGTGGCTGTCTGGGCCATCTTTTCTAAAGAGGCAGCAGGGTCCTGCTGCTGTTAGCTGTTGTAACTTTATCCTGATGTCTGATACACATTGTGACAAGAATTTGTCCTTTAAAATCACCTGTCCTTCATATGAGTCTAAGTACAGAGTGGTAAACTTTTGGAGGGCCTCTTTTGGACTTTCCTGAAAGGCAAAGGGGGCTTCTCATTGGACTCCTGAGTCAATGCTGAGACTGGGCATAGTTCCACAACTAATAGGCTTTCTTCTATTTCCACAGGTGGACTTCCTTAGGGGTGAATCTTTCTGAAGCTTATCCTACCTAGTACTGTTGCAACCTGAGAGCAGGGAGTCCCCAGGTTAGGGTGCAGATCCCCAGGCAGGCTGAGGTATGACAGTTTCCTGGAAATCGAATCCCAGGGCAGGTCAAAGTAGGTCAGCCTCCCAAGAATTGGATCCCTGGGCAGGACGAGGCAGATTGACCTCCTGGGACCCCTGAATTGGAGTTGGGCATCCCCAAGGTCTCCAGGGTGAACATTGCTGGGTAGGATTAAGGGGTTATAATCTTAACTCATTGCTGGTTTGTCCACCAGGATAGGAATAGATATTGTGATGTAAAGCAATTCAAGCCTGTGCCCTGAGACTGGGAACCTGGTGAAATAACCATAAGTTTTATCCTCTTATTGCTCTGAGGGAATGTAAATCACTGATTTCCTCCCCTAGTCCTCCATAAGAACAGCTTAGGGTGTTTCCAATGGTAAACATCTCATTGTCATAGATTCACTTTAGGTAATAAGTAATGACAAAGGAGTGGGTTATCTGGTTCTGTTAGGGATGAGTATTTTAATAATAAAAAGCGGGGTGGAGCAATGTTGCCTACAAGGGGGCAGGGTCCTGGTTGTAGGTGTTAGTAAGTGGCTTAAGAACAAATTGATAAGAGGCAACAGACCAGATGTTCCACAAAAGCAAAGTGGAGATTTGATCCGGGGGGATGTTTGTAACATTAGGAGAAGGGTGGTAAGGATTTGGGCCCAAAGAGCCTGCAGAGCTAACTCCCAAAGTGGCAAACATTATCCCTGGAAGTCCAATTGCCCTTGAAAGGATGTCACCAACAAATGAACTTCTAGCAGGCATTGTGTGTCTGCCACCCACCCTAAAGTGTTCACTGAGAGATGCTATTGTTGCACATAGTATAGAAAACATGGAAGATGAAGGCCTGAATATCTAGAGAGATTGGATATTATACAGTATTTCTCTCCCAAAGGCCAGCTATTTTCTGGTTGTACCTCCAGAAGATTGTAGAGGCAACATTGTGGGCCCAGATGGGGTCAGGAATAGAGCACTGAAACAGGAGCGAAGGCGGCAGGGCACAAATTTTGAAAGAACGATATAGCCCAAGGGAATAACATATACCAATTAAAATCAAATGGGTCCAAGATGGCAAGTCAAATTCATCTAAACCTCCATCTTCAATCTGCAAGCTAAATGACACACCCAGAGGTGCCAGGACAGTTCCAAGTCCTTATCTAAAGACCAAGGAGTGGGTGGTTCCCCAATTGTTGTGATGACCCTCCTACTCATTAGTATATGGAATCACCCAGCTTACAAAAACTAACTACACTACATTCCATGGCCCCCACTTTCTGAGATGGCCCATGCCCTGTGGACCGTGCTTCTCTCTAAATCTGAACAAATCCACCTCTTTCACTGAATTTTGGCAATGAGACATCAAGAGCCTGAGCTTCATTAGGTCCTGCAGCCAGGCACCGTGGGTTTTGGCTGGGCTCAAGTCACAGGAGAGAGGAGATGAAGGACAGGAGGAAAGAGCAGTCAGAAAAAATGTGTCGAGGAATCCCCTTGATAATCTGCTGGAAGATCTGCTAAATACTTGACCTGTGCTCACAGTTTTCATTGGCCTGATCCTTGGCAAAAGGAAGATTAAGGACAGAAGAACCCCCGCCTGCTTTGGGAACAGCTACTAGGGCACCACAGATAGTGAAACCTTTGGTACACACTGGGGCACCCACTGATGCTCACCTGTTAGCAGGGGGTTTGCAGAAACAAGAAACGAGAGATTGTAAAGGAATTAAGATTTTATTCAGTTCAGTTCAGTCACTCAGTCATGTCCCACTCTTTGCAACCCCATGAATCACAGCACGCCAGGCCTCCCTGTCCATCACCAAATCCCGGAGTTCACTCAGACTCACATCCATCGAGTCAGGGATGCCATCCAGCCATCTCATCCTCTGTCATCCCCTTCTCCTCCTGCCCCCAATGCCTCCCAGCATCAGAGTTTTTTTCAATGAGTCAACTCTTCACATGAGGTGACCAAAGTACTGGCGTTTCAGCTTTAGCATCTTGTTATTCCAGCCATAAGGGTGAGGATTTCCTACCCCAACCAGAGGTCTTCTGGAATCTGAGACTGAGCAGCATTAGCTTTTTGCTGAGTTTATTTTACTGTCCTGGTTTCCAGCATGCTGGACTTCTTGTCATTTCCACCATGCTGGGTTTTCTTCATGTTCAGCTTCCACCACTGGAGCATTCGCTGAGTTGGGGTTCTGGTGTGCTTGATTTCCACCTCCTGTGGGCTGAGCCAAGGTTGTTTCAGCCAGGTTAAATCCAAGAAACAGCACCATAGATGTCGGGGGAATATATAATTTCCTCAGTTCTCTCTCGCTGCAGCAGAACTTTGGAACAATAGATGGACCAGTGTTAGAGCCCCGTGTTACAGCTCAGTTTTATTTGACAAGCAAAAGAAAATACATCCTTGAGGCATGAGGGCTGGCTGACCCAAAAGACACGAAGAGAAAAGAAGCCCCCAGTTCAATTTTGGCTCCTCTTTTTACATGCTTTTTTTCTCCTCCCCCTGAGCCTTACCCTATGTAAATTGGGCTATCCAGGAGGGCTGTTTTGCCTGAGTTCCTCACTCTGGCCCTTGGACCCTCCTTTGTACTATTTTCCTGGGCTTTTCCCTTCTTTGTCTTTTAGCCATTTTGGACTCCCTTTTCCTATTCTAACTACCTAACAGTAGGAATTGCAATGTACAGATCTAAATGTAATAAACTATGTTCTTATTCTTTGTTTTTTGACCTCACCATACAACATGCAGGATCTTAGTTTCCTGACAAGAGACTGAATCTGTGCCCCCTGCTGTGGACATATGAAATCTTAACCACTAGTCCACCAGGGAAGTCCCAATCCTTCTTCTTAAACTTTTTATTTTTGTATTGGTATATAGCCAATTAACAATATTGTGATAATTTCAGGTGAACAGTGAAGGGACTCAGTCATGGGACTGAGTCTTGCAGTCCCTGTCCCAATCCCAGTCACTATTCCTCAACTGATTATTAGAGGAATGAATTGAGTTGCCTGTCTGGGTAGGTTATGAGTTAGTGGGATAGGAAGGGTCTGATTGTTAGGATCAATAGAAATGTCTGGGACCAGATATACCAGGGTGCATGTTCCTGTCCAGTTAGTGGGAAGACATAAATAGGTAGTGGTTCCACATAAGAAAAATATTCCAGGAGTAAGAACAAAACAAGTGAAACTGATAGCAAATAGGAGTCTTTCGGGGATCTTGTTAGTAATCTCTGAAACTGACAGTGAACTTGCCAGTGTGGTGCCTACAAGAGGAGTATTTACACCATGTGCAGAAGGCGGGATCCCTGAGAAAGTAAGAGAATGTCCTGCTGTTCCTGAGATGTGGTAGATGGGTCAGCCTGAAGGGAAGGAGAGATGTGAAATGTGGTTACAGAGGTGCAGTGGTATAATTCCTAGTTGGAGGTAAGAATTTTTTTAAAAAGTTTTGTCTGGAAAAACACAAAGGAGCCTGATGTTGTAGACAAATGTCAGAGGTGGTGGGTCCTCCTATCAGTTCAATAGCTTAGTTGTGTCCGACTCTTTGCGACCCCATAAACCACAGCATGCCAGGCCTCCCAGTGTATTACCAACTCTCCTAGTTTACCCAAACTCATGTCCATTGAGTCAATGATGCCATCCCATCTCATCCTCTGTCGTCCCCTTTTCCTCAATCTTTCCCAGCATCAGAGTCTTTTCAAATGAGTCAGCTCTTTGCATCAGGTGGCCAAAGTATTGGAGTTTCAGCTTCAACTTCAGTCCTTCCAGTAAACACCCAGAACTGATCTCCTTTGGGATGGACTGGTTGGATCTCCTTGCAGTCCAAGGAACTCTCAAGAGTCTTCTCCAACACCACAGTTCAAAAGCATCAATTCTTCGGTGCTCAGCTTTCTTATTATAGTCCAACTCTCACATCCATACGTGACTAGTGGGAAAAAACATAGCCTTGTCTAGATGCACATTTGTTGGCAATGGCACTGCTTCTTAATATGCTGTGTAGGTTGTTCATAACTTTCCTTCCAAGGAGTAGGGGTCTTTTAATTGCATAGCTGCAATCACCATCTTCAGTGATTTTGGAGACCCCCTCCCCCCACCAAATAAAATCTGACACTGTTTCCACTGTTTCTTCATCTATTTCCCATGAAGTGGTGGGGCCAGATACCATGATCTTAGTTTTATGAATGTTGAGATTTAAGCCAACTTTTTCACTCTCCTCTTTCACTTTCATCAAGAGGCTCTTTTGTTTTTCTTCACTTTCTGCCATAAGGGTAGTGTCATCTGCATATCTGAGGTTATTGATATTTCTCCTGGCAATCTTGATTTCAGCTTGTGCTTCTTCCAGCCTGGCAAATCTCATGTTGTACTCTGCATATAAATTAAATAAGTAGGGTAACAATATACAGCCTCGACGTACTTCTGTTCCTATTTGGAACCAGTCTGTTGTTCCATGTCCAATTCTAACTGTTGTTTCCTGACCTGCATACAGGTTTCTCAAGAGGCTGGTCAGGTGGTCTGGTATTCCCATCTCTTTCAGAATTTTCCACAGTTTATTGTAATCCACACAGTCAAAGGCTTTAGCATAGTCAATAAAGCAGAAATAGATGTTTTTCTGGAACTCTCTTGCTTTTTCCATGACCCAGCAGATGTTGGCAATTTGGTCTCTGGTTCCTCTGCCTTTTCTAAAACCAGCTTGAACATCTGGAAGTTCACGGTTCATGTATTGCTGAAGCCTGGCTTGGAGAATTTTGAGCATTACATTACTAGTGTGTGAGATGAATGCAATTGTGTGGTAGTTTGAGCATTCTTTGGCATTGTCTTTCTTTGGGATTAGAATGAAAACTGACCTTTTCCAGTCCTGTGGCCACTGCTGAGTTTTCCAAATTTGCTGGCTTCCTAAGGTCCACTTGACTTCACATTCCAGGATGTCTGGCTCTAGGTGAGTGATCACACCATCGTGATTATCTGGGTCGTGAAGATCTTTTTTTGTATAGTTCTTCTGTGTATTCTTGCCACCTCTTCTTAAAACCTTCTACTTCTGTTAGGACCATACCATTTCTGTCCTTTATTGAGCCCATCTTTGCATGAAATATTCCCTTGGTATCTCTAATTTTCTTGAAGAGATCTCTAGTCTTTCCCATTCTGTTGTTTTCCTCTATTTCTTTGCACTGATCACTAAGGAAGACTTTCTTATCTCTTCTTGCTATTCTTTGGAGCTCTGCATTCAGATGCTTATATCTTTCCTTTTCTCCTTTGCTTTTCACTTCTCTTCTTTTCACAGCTATTTGACGGGAGGTTCATGGTGGAGAGGTCTGACATAATGTGGTCCACTGGAGAAGGGAATGGCAAACCACTTCAGTATTCTTGCCTTGAGAACGCCATGAACAGTATGAAAAGGCAAAATGATAGGATACTGAAATCGGAACTCCCCGGGTCCATAGGTGTCCAATATGCTACTGGAGATCAGTGGAGAAATAACTCCAGAAAGAATGAAGGAATGGAGCCAAAGCAAAAACAATACACAGTTGTGGATGTGACTGGTGATAGAGGCAAGGTCTGATGCTGTAAAGAACAATATTGCATAGGAACCGTGAATGTCAGGTCCATGAATCAAGCAAATTGGAAGTGGTCAAACAGGAGACGGCAAGAGTGAACATCGACATTCCAGGAATCAGCGAACTAAAATGGACTGGAATGGGTGAATTTAACTCAGATGACCATTATATCTACTACTGCAGGCAGGAATCCCTTAGAAGAAATGAAGTAACCATCATGGTCAACAAAAGAGTCCGAAATGCAGTACTTGGATGCGATCTCAAAAACAACAGAATGATCTCTGTTTGTTTCCAAGGCAAACCATTCAATATCACAGTAATCCAAGCGTATGCCCCAACTAGTAACACTGAAGAAGCTGAAGTTGAATGGTTCTATGAAGACCTACAAGACCTTTTAGAACTAACACCCAAAAAAGATGTCTTTTTCATTATAGGAGACTGGAATGCGAAAGTAGGAAGTCAAGAAACACCTGGAGTAACAGGCAAACTTGGCCTTGGAGTACGGAATGAAGCAGGGCAAAGGCTAATAGAGTTTTGCCAAGAGAATGCACTGGTTATAACAAACACTGTGTTCCAACAACACAAGAGAAGACTCTACACATGGACATCACCAGATGGTCAACACTGAAATCAGATTGATTATATTCTTTGCAGCCAAAGATGAAGAAGCTCTATACAGTCAACAAAAACAAGACCGGGAGCTGACTGTTGCTCAGATCATGAACTCCTTATTGCCAAATTCAGACTTAAATTGAAGAAAGTAGGGAAAACCACTAGACCATTCAGGTACAATCTAAATCAAATCCCTTATGATTGTACAGTGGAAGTGAGAAATAGATTTAAGGGACTAGATCTGATAGACAGAGTGCCTGATTGTTCAATAGGTAGTTATAATTTAAGTGCTCTCACAGGAGTAGATGAATTCATGTCCTTCTACTCTGCCATCTAGAGCCAATCTCCTGGGATCTTTAGTTGTGGAAGACAAACTCTTTGTTGTAGCATGTGGGATCTAGTTCCCCAACCAGGGATTGAACTCCAGTCCCCTGCACTGGGCACAAAGAGTCCTGGCCACTGGACCATCAGGGAAGTCCTGAATATTATTAATTATAGTAACCATACTGCACATTGACTTATTCATTATTTAACTGAAAATTTGTACCTTTTGACTCTCTTCACCCATGTTGCTCATCCCTTGCTTCAGGCAACTATCACTTTGATCTCTATATCAATGAGATTTTTGTTGTTGTTGTTGCTATTTTTTGTTCATAGTTTGTTTTTAGATTCCACAGGTAAAGGGAGATATTTTGATATTTATCCTTTCCTTCTGATATTTCACTTAGCACATTGCCTCCAGGTCCCCCAACCCCATATTCTTTTTTAAATATATTCAAGAACAAAGATGGACATTTAAATTGTTTCAATATCTTGGCTATTTAAAATAATGCTGAAATGAACATTTATCTTTTCAAGGTAGTATTTCATTTTCTTCAGATATAAAACCAGAAGTGGAATTGCTGCAATATATGGTAGATATATTTTTAATTTGGGGGGAAACCTTCATGCTAGTTTTCATAGTGGTTGCACCAATTCAAAGCAGTTGACGAGGGTTCTCTCTGCTCTACATCTTTGCTAACACTTGCTATTTATTGTGTTTTATATATTACTATTAGTCATTTAATAGGTATAAAATGATGTCTTTGGTTTGCGTTTCTCTGATGACTAGTGATAATAAGTATCTTTTAATGTACTTGGCTATCTGTATGTATATTTTCTTTGGAAAAATGTCTATTCAGATACTATGAACATTTTAAAATCAAAATGTGGATTTTTGCTTTTGAGTCATATGAGTGTTTTACATATTTTGGATATTAGCCCTTTAACAGGTATATGATTTGCAAATATCTTGTCTTACCTGCTTTTGTTGCTTAAAACTAACTTATTTTCCGATTGCTGCTGAATCCAAGTTATAGATACTTGTATTATCTGTGCATTTTCTTATTTGACATTTAGGAATGGATTGAAGAGGAATAAAGTATATGGGTGGCTTAGTCATGATAGTAGAAATAATAAATGTGCTTTCTGAATTTTGAATTCAGGTTAATGGTAATAAAATTTAGTTTTAAAGATTCCCATTTCAGAGTATCTAATTTACATTACACACCATTTTAACAGATCAATTATTTTTTGGAAATTTTCCATTTTTTAAAAAACACATTCACAGTGTTCCCAGACTTTTGGAAGATTGTTTAGCTTTTAGTCTTATTATCTTTAAAGATACTTTGATTTTTTTTTTTAATTTTATGAGAGTTTCATATTATGTTTATTTCCAAGACAAAACAGTAGTACAATTTAATGGAATAATGAGAACAAATGATTACTTTACACGGCATTATTTTTCAAGGTATATTTAGCTGAATTAAGTGTATGAGATCTAGGCTATCATGGACTCACTGAATTACACAATTTCAGGGTGGGAAAATGGGGCTTCCCTGGTGGCTCAGGGGTGAAGAGTCTGCCTGCAATTCAGGATACATAAGAGACTAGTGTTCTCTCCCTGGGTCATGAAAATCTCCTGGAGGAAGGTATCACAACTCACTCCAGTATTCTTGCCTAGAGAATCCTGAGGACAGGGGAGCCTGGCTGGCTATAGTTCATGGGGTCTCAATGAGATGGACATGACTGATGCAACTTAGCATGCACACATGCATGTACAACTATATAAATTATTCTCTAAATTTATTGGCTTTTCTAAAATTACAGAAGGGATTCTGAAAAAGTAAAATTTACACAAGATTATTTTTAAATACATAAATATTTATGTTGTAATGGATTCATCTATTTTGAATGTTTTTCTTAAATAAATATTTTCTTGTTTTATTTATTTATTTTTTACTCATGATTATGTCAGCAATATTAATTCCTAGTATTTAAAATATATCTTAAACACAATTAGTATTCAATGTACCTAAGGGGATTTTTCCTTTCCAGAAGAAAAATTTTTGAAGCAAGTGGGTGTTACAGGTAAAAGGACACCTAATACTTTTTTATCCCATGTTTTTGATCCATGTAAAACTTCTGGATAGGTTGTTTTCATTGAAATAGCAGGACAGAAAGATTTGTTGAGAAGTTGACAAGTATAAAGAGTTCGTGTGTTTATAGAACAGCTTGAAAGCCCTTCTAATCAATATTTCCTTTAATTCTAGCATTTGAAATAGTTTGACACTATCTGCTGATAATTCTTTTGATTTGTATAAACTTTAGAATAAAAGATATACATCCAAAAATATGCCTAAATAAATTTTTATATGCTAGAAAGCCAGTCATCTTATTCTCAAAGTATATAAGATTTATGAGATCTGTGGAGTGTGACAGAAAGGGAAAACTAAAATGCTTTCATCATGTCCAGTAGAGAAAAGCTTGGCTCTCAGACTGCAATATTAGCAGAAGGGGACAAAGAGTTATCAAAGCAGATGGGATTTAATAGCAAAAAGATAGATGAAGTTAACTTGACTAAGAAGGCCCTTCCTGGCAGAACAATATGGCATTTCAGAGCTGTGCTGTTTCTAAGTGATCATGCTTAACTCTGGCTTGGTTCAAGAAGTCCTGGAGACCTCAAGAGACCCATTAAGATGGGTGAGAAATGGTACAGGGAGAATGTAGGTAGCAAGCAAATATTGGAATCAGAGAGGAGATTATGGATCTGACTGCTTAGAACAGTGTTGCTTCCAAAGAAAAACATTTTTGGGGAGACTGGGAAAAACAAGACTGTGTGTCAGGACTCCAGTCAGCTTGCCTTTGCTTGATGCAGTGGCAGAATTTAAGCATATACGTGCTGACCAAAGATATTAAGGCTGGATGAAGTCCAGTTATCCTGACATGGTAGCATGGCAGTAGAAGGGGCAGTGACAAAGGAGAGGAGAAGACAGTGCACTTATGTGTAACCAGATCACCCACAAGATGAGTTTCAGAGCTCGTCAGCTGCTGTGCATGAGATTGCCAATGTATTGACTACCTTGCTCAGGATATGGGCAGACTGAGCCTTTAGCTGATAAATATTATTTATTTAAACTGAACAAAGCCAGAGAATAAGGCAAATTTGGATATCATATTCTTCATTAAATAAACCTATAACAGTATAAAATGAGTGAGTCATTAATATTAAACCTAAATAAAACATTATAGGAATAAAAAAAAATCACAGATAATAGAGCAGTTTTTTCCACAGATAACTGATTCATGTTAAATACTTTTCCTTATGCATTTCCTTTTGTAAAAAGATTCATAATCAAACTGGGAGACTGGGATAGACATACTTCCCTGGTGGATCAACGGTAAAGAATCCTGGAGACACAGGTGATACATATTTGACCCCTGGGTCAGGAAGATACCCTGGAGGAGGAAATGGCTACCCACTTCAGTATTCTTGCCTGGAGAACACCATGGACAAAGAAGTCTGATGGACTACAGTCCATAAGATAGTACAAAGTTGGACAGGACTAAAGCGACTTAGAACACACATACACAAAATGTATTTTTATGAATGAGTTCCCTACCATTAATACTTTAAGCACAATATAAAGCATAAATCTAGTAAAGTTGAACCATTTCTTCAAAACTAATAGTGAAACTTTGCTTAACTGTTTTACATTGAAAATGACAATAAATATTTTAGACAATAAAAAAAATCAGTCAAAATTCCTGTAATTTTAGGGAGTGAGAAGTACCTATAACATTACCTTTATATAATCTTATGCATAAGTACAAGTAACTCAATTGCTAATTAGGACTGCTTCAATATCTTTGCACATGCTTTATCTTATTTCTTAAGTGAGGACTACTGGGACTAAGTAAGGCAACAATCACACAGAGGTTTGAAGCAAACCCCAGTGTTGATGATCTCAAGTTCCTTTGGCTTTTGAGCTATATTACTGTATAGTAATATAGCTCAAAATTAATTAATTAATTAATTAAAAGTAATATAACCAGAGATCAAATTGCCAACATCCGCTGGATCATGGAAAAAGCAAGAGAGTTCCAGAAAAACATCTATTTCTGCTTTACTGACTATGCCAAAGCCTTTGACTGTGTGGATCACAATAAACTGTGGAAAATTCTGAAAGAGATGGGAATACCAGACCACCTGACCTGCCTCTTGAGAAATCTGTATGCAGGTCAGGAAGCAACAGTTAAAACTGGACATGGAACAACAGACTGTTTCCAAATAGGAAAAGGAGTACATCAAGGCTATATATTGTCACCCTGCTTATTTAACTTATATGCAGAGTACAGCATGAGAAACACTGGACTGGAAGAAGCACAAGCTGGAATCAAGATTGCTGGGAGAAATATCAATAACCTCAGATATGCAGATGACACCACCTTTATGGCAGAAAGTGAAGAGGAACTCAAAAGCCTCTTGATGAAAGTGAAAGTGGAGAGTGAAAAAGTTGGCTTAAAGCTCAACAGTCAGAAAACGAAGATCATGGCATCTGGTCCCATCACTTCATGGGAAATAGATGGGCAAACAGTGGAAACAGTGTCAGACTTTATTTTTGGGGGCTCCAAAATCACTACAGATGGTGACTGCAGCCATGAAATTAAAAGACGCTTACTCCTTGGAAGGAAAGTGATGACCAACCTAGATAGCATATTCAAAAGCAGAGACATTACTTTGCCAACAAAGGTCCGTCTAGTCAAGGCTATGGTTTTTCCTGTGGTCATGTATAGATGTGAGAGTTGGACTGTGAAGAAGGCTGAGTGCCGAAGAATTGATGCTTTTGAACTGTGGTGATGGAGAAGACTCTTGAGTCCCTTGGACTGCAAGGAGATCCAACCAGTCCATTCTGAAGGAGATCAGCCCTGGGATTTCTTTGGAAGGAATGATGCTAAAGCTGAAACTCCAGTACTTTGGCCTCCTCATGTGAAGAGTTGTCTCATGGAAAAGTCTCTGATGCTGGGAGGGATTGGGGGCAGGAGGAGAAGGGGACGACAGAGGATGAGATGGCTGGCTGGCATCACTGACTCGATGGACGTGAGTCTGAGTGAACTCCGGGAGTTGGTGATGGACAGGGAGGCCCGGCGTGCTGCGATTCATGGGGTCGCAAAGAGTCGGACACGACTGAGCGACTGAACTGAACTGAACTGAACTGTATAGTAAAATCTCACAGTCAAACAAGGCATGTTTTATTTTCCCAATCAAATGATTATATTAAAAAATTATAATTCATTATCTCCTGTGCTGTTTTTTAGATTCTAGTATAGATCTGATCAATCAATGATTCTAAAGAGGCACCTGTATACTGTCAGAGCACAATACAAGAAATAGTGTAAGAATTCACTTTAGGTATTTCGACCAGGAAGAATTGAACACAAGGATTTTTGTTGTTATAATACTGGTTAAAAGGTTGGATATATAGAACATAAGGAATCATCAGATATAAATCATTTGTTTATTTCACATCTATGAAACTTACGCTGCTGCTGCTAAGTCGCTTCAGTCGTGTCTGACTCTGTGCGATCCCATAGACAGCAGCCCGCCAGGCCCCGCGGTCCCTGGGATTCTCCAGGCAAGAACACTGGAGTGGGTTGCCATTTCCTCCTCCAATGCATGAAAGTGAAAAGTGAAAGTGAAGTCGCTCAGTCGTGTCGGACTGGTAGCAACCCCATGGACTGCAGCCTACCAGCCTCCTCCATCCATGGGATTTTCCAGGCAAGAGTACTGGAGTGGGTTGCCAGTGCCTTCTCCTATGAAACTTATAGCTAAATACAAAAATATGAAATAAGTTACAAATATTCATATATCTCAGGGCTTTCTTGCCACTCATCAATTATAGAAGAAAATGGAAGCTAAACTTTCACATCCCATAAGAATGCTATTTCTAAAATGTAAATCCTGAATCTAGCTTTAAGGGAAGTTGAAAAATGTAGCTTTTAGCTTTCTAACCACTATGATAAAAGAGGGAAGGGAGTTGAAGAGTTGAAAATGTGTAAAAATTTCCAGCTGGCTATTCAGTACCACAAATAGGATTTTTCTAGGAGAAACACCAGTTACTTCCAATTTATGTTTAAGAATCTGTTCAAGAGACTTTCTTGGCTGTCCAGTGCTTAAGACTCTGTACTTCCACTGCAGGATTTCAATCCCTGCACTTAGAAACCAAGATCTCACATGCCGTGGAGCATGACCAAAACAAACAAAAAGTGTTCAATTAACGTAAATGTGCCAGTTGTTTAGTAATCACCAATAAATATTTGTAAAGATTTTTTTTGTAATTTGTAAAGATTATTTACAAATAGTTGATTCCCCTTGGATGAAAGGATTTATATTTTAACAACAAATGAATTATTTCAAATTGTGCTTAGCAATTAAATGAATAATAATCTGTATATTTATTTCATGATCTATGAATAACCTTCCTCTTACTGAGTTGCTCATTCGTCTTTATTAAGAACTGTTAAAATATTTTAGCAAAAAGTAGCTAAAAGCATTGTTTTGCTCTGTCCTGGTTTTCTGTTTTGTTGTTGTGACCTGGGATCTTTATTGCCCTTGAAAGTTAATAATTTTCTCCTGAGACAGTGATATAGTGTTATTTAAAATTTTATTGATCCCACGGCCTCTTGGATTCCCTATGCACTAATTTCCTTGAATTGTAATGACTATATTTTCTTTAGTTTCTGCTGCTATTGCTACTGGTCTTAACTTTCATCTGTCTTTTTTTCCTTGTTTTTGTTCATTCATTCTTTATGTTTCATTGCTAAGTGCAAGAGCTTCTCTCTGTCTTGTTAGGAAAACTGCTACTCTTAAATCATTTATAATCTGCTTGTCATGTTACACACTGTTGTATTAATATAATGGGGTCAGTTTTTATGAGCCATCTTTTAATAGTCACAATCAAAAGTTGTGCTTATGTAAACACTAAGCTTCTGGTAAAAATTTGTTGATTTCAATCACATTAAAATATTGCATTATTCTTCTACTTAACATGTGTCATTCTGTAAACATTTCTCAAGTGTGTATGCTTTCTTTGATTTCCTGCTCTAAAGGCTGGGTTTTAGCCAACTTCATATTCTAAGGAGCCAGAACTTATTTTGCAATCTGTTGATCTGGTTAAGATAGAAGTATGTTTTTCAGAACCCCCTTCCTCTTGTGGTTCTAAGTGAGTGGTGGTCAAAAGAGACATGTGCATGAAATTTGGAGTACATGAGTGAAGCAAGAGCCATTCCTGAAGACTGCCACATACCCATGGGTTTAAGCCTCTTCATAATTTCATCAGCCCTTCCTTCTGACTGCTGGATTTGCTGACAAACTGATGCCCCCAGTCCACCATCATATGCTTAGCTGCAGACTCAGAGATAAAGCTGCCCAAAGGCAGCAGCTTCCCATAGATCTTAGCACAAGTTTTTGCATCTCAGGCCCACATTTGGGTGCAGAACTCTATTCACACAGACTGGTTAGAATCTTCTTTGTTTCCCTACCTCCCCCTCTAGGTTTTTGCTATACAAGTTCCATCCACAAATATAAGAGGTCAAATTATCATAGTAAACCCTTTATCCCATAGCACTCAAAATGATTTTGCTTCCTTGACTGAATTATGATTGAAAAAACTGGGCCATGATAACACAGTATTAATGCCTTAATAGATCTCATTTTCTCTCTAAACCATATATGTGAACTGTCCTTACCAGTTTATATTCATGAATATTATAAGCCTCATTCTAGTGACTTCACATCTTCACTGATATAAGGTTTCTTGTATACACAGATGCTTAAGTCCTAGTGACTTATTTCATTTTTACTCTCAACATTTTCAAAAAGTCACTTCACTTTGATTCTTCAATAAAACATGGTAAGGAAACTTGCAGTAAGACTGACTGCTCTAGAAATAACCATGATTTCTTTTTTCTCTCTTTATTTGCTTTTTTATATTTTTAAAAATCTCTTTTTAATCAATTCTCCTTTCTAAGAATTGCATAATAAAAATAATCATTATATACAAAAGCACCTACTATATTCATTTATCTTTTTTATAATTCCAAAATATACGTAGCTTGATTTCTCATTCCTGTTGATACAGTCCTCTAGTCAAAGCTATGGTTTTTCCAGTAGTCATGTATGGGTGTAAAAGGTGGACCATAAAGAAAGCTGAGCACCGAAGAATTAATACCTCTGAAAAGTGGTGTTGGAAAAGGCTCTGAGAGTCCCTTGGATTGCAAGGAGACCAAAATAGTCAATCCTAAAGGAAATCAGTCCTGAATATTCATTGGAAAGACAGATGTTGAAGCTGAAGCTTCAATACTTTGGCCACCTGATGTGAAGAACTGACTCATTTGAAAAGACCCTGATGCTGGGAAAGATTGAAGGCAGGAGGAGAAGGGGGTGACTGAGTATGAAATGGTGGGATGGCATCACTGACTCGATGGACATGAGTTTGAGCAAGGTACAGGAGTTGATGTTGGACAAGGAAGCATGAAGTGCTGCAGTCCATGGGGTCATAAATAGTTGGACACAACTGAGCAACTGAACTGAAATGAATGTTCTAGGCATAAAAAAACCACTAACTCTTACCAACTTTTTAGCCTAGAGTTTTTCTATACAGATATGCTTACGCTGCAATGATAATTATGCATATATTTATTTTACCTTTGTTTCTAGCACTATACAAGGGCTTGCATTTGCTAGTTTAAATTAACAACAAGTATTCTAAGAATTCCCTGGAGAAGGAAATAGCATCCCACTCCAGTATTCTTGACTAGAGAATCATGGACTCTGGAGCCTGGTGGGCTACAGTCCACAGTGTTGCAAACAGTTGGACATATCTGAAGTGACTTCACATCCACACCTAAGAATATATTTGATTCATATAATATGCACTCTTGCAGGAGAGTAGCAACAGTATAAGTAGGATATGCTCTGCTCAAATGTAACACAAATATCTCTAAGTTCAGTAGCAAAGTATATAGCCAAGCTCATACAGTTACTAAGTGAATATTAAACAATCAATCAGGGGCCTGTGATATGTTTTTATAGCAAACTACTCCAATCCTATAAAGATGAAATGTCTGATGGTCATTTACACTCATTTACTGATACATTATAAATTTGCCATATTTCATTGTGCCTTGGCATAGTCACTGACAGGAGGTTAAAGAAGATATGTGCTCACCATCTACCTTTATCACCATCTGAGAAGAGTGGTTTGGAAGATTCTTGATTAGAGGAATCAGGTATATACACATCTAGTCTTTTGTGTGCTATTTCTTAAAAAGTTGCTTTTGTACAAAAGCCAAGATGTGCAAGGACAGGTATAATCCCTTTGAGCCAAATTTCATGCTTTTCTCTCTAAGAAGGAAGTTGTTCTTACCAAAAAATGTAAGGTGCAATGGTATTCTTTATTTGAAAATATAGACAATGCTTAATAGAAGTGACAATTTGATAAGAACTTTTTAAATAAAAAATGCAAGTTTCAAAAATTTTTGTCTGACATAGAGATTACTTCACTTAGATGGTTTAGAATGGAGACATACACATTTTTAAAAAAATCAACACAAACCAAGAAAGTTACCTTTCCAACTTCTCAGCTGTTGGTCTTGGAATTTCACATTTAGCTTCTCTTTTATATAGCGACTTAAGTGAAGTCTCTCAGTCGTGTCCGACTCTTTGCGACCCCATGGACTGTAGCCTACCAGGCTTCTCAGTCCATGGGATTTTCCAGGCAAGAGTACTGGAGTGGGTTGTCATTTCCTTCTCCAGGGGATCTTCCAAACCCAGGGATTGAACCTGGGTCTCCTGCATCATAGACAGATGCTTTTACCCTCTGAGCCACCAAGTAAACTGAAAATCCAGTTTTCTGGTTTTAAGTACAGCAGAATTTTGATCAAAATATTGGCATCGGTTTTAGATTTCTCTTTTTGTTTGTATCTTTGAATAAAAAGAGATAATCTCTTCCAAAAAGAGAAGGAACAAAGTCAAGGAACAAATAATTATTTTGGGTTTTGACTCAATTCTTTATAATCCCTGAAAAATTGCTGTTACTAAGGGTATATTTTTGAACACGTGCCTACATCTGGTATAAGGGAAATAAGTATGTCACTGGAATAACATGAAGAATCTAAACTTAAACTTTATATTGTTGGACAAATTAGAACACAATCTCTTTTAAAATATTTTGCTATTACCATGACCAAAGCAGTGTTAAAATATGTAAGGTACAAGTGTGTCAAGGAAGAAATAAAAACTTAAAAAATATATATTATAAAAAGAGTAAAAAGAATATAACACAATAACAATTTAATGTATAATTAGATATTAAATTGTTTCTGAGAAATACAGAGATCAAAGTTTTAGATTTTGAAAGACTACATTTTTCTCCTTTTAATCTTTCCTAAACAATTAATTTTTCTACTTCTTAACAATTGCTATGGAGACAATTTTACAACATTATTTTCAAATTTCCTCAAAATTACTTAAATATCACTTGACCTCACTTATATATTTTTAAAAATTTCCTAACAAATCTAGATGTCCTAATTCTCCACTGCTAAGCAAAGACTAGAGATCTCTTCAAGTAGATTGGAGATATCAAGGGAATATTTCATACAAGGATGGGCACAATAAAGGACAGAAATGGCATGGACCTCACAGAAGCAGATGATATTAAGAGGTGGCATGAATACAAGGGAAAAAAAAAAACTATACAAAAAAAAATCTTAATGATCCAGATAACCATGATGGTATGATCACTCACCTAGAGCCAGACATCCTAGAGTTTGAAGTCAAGTGGGCCTTAGGAAGCATCTCTATGAACAGAGCTAGTGAAGGTGATGAAATTCCAACTGAGCTATTTCAATTCCAAAAAGATAATGCTGTAGAAGTGCTGCACCCAATATGCCAGCAAATGTGGAAGCCTCAGCAATGGCCACAGGACTGGAAACAGTAAATTTTCCTTCCAGTCTCAAAGAAGGGCAATGCCAAATAATGTTCAAACTACTGCACAGTTGCACTCAATTCACATGCTGCAAGGTAATGCTCAAAACCCTTCAAGTATGAGGATTCAACACTACATGATTCAAGAACTTCCAGATGTATAAGCTCAGTTTAGAAAAGGCAAAGGAAACAGAGATCAAACTGCCAACATCCATTGGATCATATAAAACACAAGGTAATTTCAAAAAAACATTTACCTCTGTTTCATTGAGTATACTTTCAAAGCTTTGCTTTGATTGTGTGGATCAAAAAAAAAAAATGTGGAAAATTCTTAAAAAGATGGGAATACCAGACCACTTTACCTGCCTCCTGTATGCAGGTCAAGAAGCAATAGTTAGAACAGGATATGTTACAACAGACTGGTTGCAAATTGGGTAAGGAGCATATCAGGGCTGTATATTGCCACCCTGTTTATTTAACTTATATGTAGAGTGCATCATGTGAAACACTGCCAGGCTGGATGAAGCCCAAGTCAGAATCAAGTTTCCAAGGAGAAATATCAGTTACCTCAGATACGCAAATGACACCATCCTCATGGCAGAAAGTGAAGAGGAATTAAAGAGCCTCTTGATGAAGGTGAAAGAGGAAATTGTAAAAGCTGGCTTAAAACTCAGCATTGAAAAAATGAAGATCATCACATTTGGCCTCATCACTTCATAGCAAACAGATGGGGAAACAATGAAAACAGTGACCGACTTTATTTTCTTGGGCTCCAAAATCACTGTAGATGGTGACTGCAGTTATGAAATTAAAAGACACTTGCTCCTTGGAAGAAAAGCTATGACCAAACTAGACAGCATATGAAAAAGCAGAGACATAATTTGCTGACAAAGATCTATCTAGTCAAAGCTATGGCTTTTCTGGTAGTCATGTATGGATGTGAGATTTGGATCATAAAGAAGACTGAGGGGTGAAGAATTGATGCTTTCAAACTATATTGCTAGAGAACTCTTGAGATTACCTATGACAGCAAGATCAAACCAGTCAACCCTAAAGGAAATCAACCCTGAATATTCATTGGAAGGACTGATGCTGAAGCTGAAACTCTGATACTTTGGCCATTTGATGTGAAGAGCTGACTATTTGGAAAAGACCCTGATAATGGGAAAGATTGAAGTCAGGAAGAGAAGGGGATGACAGAGGGTGAGATGGTTGGATGGCATCATTGATTAAATGGTCATGAGTTTGAGAAACTCCAGGAGAGATGAAGGACAGGGAAGCCTGGCATGCTGGAGTCCATGGAGTTTCAAGGAGTCCATGAATGAGTGACTGAGCAACAATAACAACAACAAAGCATTAGTGATCTTACTATAACAACTATACTATTTCAGTTCTTATTAATTCTTAGTTAGAATTAGAATCAATCATTCAACAGTTTTTTCCAGAACTTTAGATGAAAGAGACAATCCTAGGAGATTTTTTTTTTGTATTTACTCATAAAAAAAGGATATTGGAACATATAGAATTGGAATCATGTAGCGATACTTTAAACATTTGGTTCCACTTTGACCTTGCATTCCTAAGTGAGAGAACATAACTTCCTGATTTTTTTTTTAAATATGCTTATTTTCTGGATGCTCACTAATTTTTAAGCAAGGTGTTTAAAGAAATCTTTCCCCTATCTCTAGTCTGTGTATGTGCAGTAAGAAATATATTTGTATGTTAATCTTTCATAGAGCTTCTATAAGCCTGAAGTTAGCTAGAAAGTGATTCACTGTCTGCAGACTTCAGATTCTGAATCTTTGTTTTTCATTAATGGAATTGATAAGAAAAATGGGTCTCTCCTGGGTTTTCATCCTTTTCTATTTCCTTCATACTTCACCTTGTCAGAGATTTATCTGTAGGCACATAGAGGAGTCATGTATATGAACTGCAGTAGTACTTATCTCCCTCTGAGGTCACTGTAGTATATGCCTTTCTTTCTGAAACAAGAAAAGGACAGATTTATCATAGATACATGATAGTGAAACAGTGTTATTGGGGAAGCTACTGTTTTTCACATGATACAACAAGCAGGTGTTGGAAAGTGATTATGATTTCTGTTAGATACTACAAATCAAAGTGGCTTAATTTTTTTTTTTTAATTTTATTTTATTTTTAAACTTTACATAACTGTATTAGATTAATTTTTAATTGCAAAGTTAAGTTGAAAAATTAAATTATAACATGTGTTATTAATTCAAATATCCCAAATTACCTTTGAATCAGTTTGGTAAAATAGTGTAAGTTTTAAAACAAAATGCCATCTTCAAATATACTGATAAAAATAATTTGCCTTAAAAATATTTATGCCAAAGAAGAACAAAAAAGACCCAGTTAATACAGGAAAGGAAATAATAAAGAACAAAAACGGAGCTCAGTCACTCAGTCGTGTCCGACTCTTTGTGACCTCATGAACTGCAGCATTCCAGGCCTCCCTGTCCATCACCAACTCCTGGAGTCTACCCAAACCCATGTCCATTAAGTCTGTGATGCTATCCAATCATCTCATCCTCTGTTGTCCCTTCTCCTCCTGCTCTCAATTTTTCCCAGCATCAGGGTCTTTTCAAATGAGTCAGCTCGTTTAATCAGGTGGCCAAAATATTGGAGTTTCAGCTTCAACATCAGTCTCTCCAATGAACACACAGGACTGATCTGCTTTAGGATGGACTGGTTAGATCTCCTTTCAGTCCAAGGGACTCTCAAGAGTCTTATCCAACACCACAGTTCAAAAGCATCAGTTCTTTGGAATTAATGGAGACTAAAAATTATAAAAGATAAATTAAACTAAGATATGGTTCTTTGAAAAAAAAAACTGAATTGATAAACCTTGAAACAGTCTCATAAAGATCGAAGGGGGATCCAAATAAATAATGTCATAAATAAAAAGAAGACTTATAACAAATACCACAGATATATAAATTTATGAGATTACTACAAAAGTCATACCCTGACAAACTGAACAACCTAGAGGAAATGCATAAACTTCTGAAAATTTACAATGTCCCTATATTTAATGATGAAGGAACAGAAACTCTGGAAAGAATGATTACCAGTAGTGAAATTGAATCAGTAATCAAAAAACTTCCAATAAAGAAGTCCAGACCCATGAGTCTTCAGAGGTGAATTCCACCAAACATTTAGAGAAAATTCAACATTTATGCTTCTTAAACTATTTCAAAATTTTGAAGAGGAAAGAACACTTCAAAACTTATTAAATAAAGCCAGCATTATTCTGATATCAAAATCAAACAGATATCCCCAAAATGGAAAATTACAGGTTGATATCACTGATAATATTGATGTAAATCATATACACAACAATCTTCAACATAATATTAATAATTTGAATTCAACAACACATCAAAAGTATCAGATACCATGATCAAATGAGATTTACCCCAGGAATCCCAGAGTGATTCAATAGTGAAAAGCTGAAAGCATTTCTTCTATGATCAGAAGTAATACAAGGATGCTAATTTTCACTTTTATTCAGTACAGTATTAGAAGTCCTAAACTCAACAATCAGGCAAGAAAAAAAGGAAGTTTTAATTGAAAAGGAAGAAATAAAACTGTCACTGTTTTCAGATAACATGATACTATTCAGAGAAAATTCTAAAGACACCAAAGTTAATACACAGAAATCTATTACACTTCTATACACTAAAAACAAACTATCAGAAAGAGAAACTAAGAAAATAATTCAGTTTACAAATACATCGAAAAACATACCTAGGAATAAGTCTAACCAAGGAGGTGAGAAACTACACTAATAACTACAAGACACTGATAAGAACAAGATTGAAAATAACACAAATATATAGAAAGATATAGAATGCTCATGGGCGAAACTGTTAAAACAAACATACTATTCCAGGCAACCTACAGATTTAATGGAAACCCTATCAAAATACTCATGGCATTTTTCACAGAAATAGAATATATGATTCTAAAATTTATATAAAACTGCGAATGACCTGGAATATCCAAAACAATCTTGAGAATTAAGAAGAAAGATGGAGGTACCACACTCTCTAATTTCAAACTGCATATTCCAAAGCTACAATAATCAAATTGTATAAAAATGGATATATACATTAATAAAGTGCCCATAAATAAAATGACAATGGAGGCAAAAGTTTACCATGCAGAAATAACAGCCTCTTCAATAAAATGGTGTTGGGAAAACTGGATAGCAACATGCTTAACAATCAAACTTGACTTTTTCACAAAATTTACATAAATGAAATAAATATGGATTAAAGACTTAAATGTGTGATCTGAAACCATAAAATTTCTAGAAAAAATAATAGGCAATAAGTAAACAAATGGGACTAAAAAGCTTTTGGACAGGAAGGAAGTCATCAATGAAATAAATAGGCAAGCTGCTGAGTGGGAGAAGATATTTAGGGACCTTCCCTTGTTGTGAAGTGTTTAATTGGTGCAGCCACTATGGAAAACAGTACAGAGATTTCTTTGAAAATTAAAAATAGAAATGCCATATGAACCAGCAATTCTGTGCACTTACCAGAGAAAAATAAAAATAGTGATTCAAAAAGTTACATGCTAACCAACTATCATTGCAGCATTTTTTACAGTAGCCAGGACTATAATAGATAGATGAATGGACAAAAAAGACATATATATTGTATATACATAACTATGTACACATAAATAAAGAAATATTACTCAGACATAAAAAATGAAATTTTGCCATTTGTGACAACATGGATGGATTGAGCTTGTATGAGGCTAAGTGAAATAAAGTCAGAGAAAGACAAATACTGTGTGATCTCACATATGTGGAACCTAAAACATAAGATAAACAAAACAAAATGAAATGGATTTATGCACACAGTGATCAAAATGGTGTTTTTCAGCAAGGAGGGAGTTAGGGTGAGGATGGAATATGTGAAAGGAATTAATAAAAACACAAATCTCCAGGTATAGAATAAATAAACACAGCAGATGGAACATGTTCAATGATATTTTAAAGCTTTGCCTGGGGACAGATGACGACTAGACTTATTGCTGTTATCCTTCCACAATCTATGCAAATGCCAAATCACCATGGACTATAACTGAAACTATCATAAAATTGTAAATCAACTCTACTTCTATTTTAAAAAATAAGGAAAAATGTAGGAAAGCTGTAATATTTACAATAAATGGAAATAATTTGGAAATAGTCTGCACTAGAAAATTGTATAATCAGTGGCGTTTGATTTTTTAAAGCTCAGTACTTTAAATATAAAATTTTATGAATGTAACTAAAATCCATATCAACATTTTCTTACTGCCTTGTTGTTTTTCTCTGAGTTTGTTATTCCAGAATTCTATTTTTCTTGTTTTTATCTTCCCTAATTTATCTAAACCTAAATAATTATTTATTTATCTTACTACAAGAGCCTCTATAACTTTTTACCATTCTTTTTATCTATTTTACTTTCCTGTTCTGTTCATATCTCATTCAATATACAATTTCATTTTTAACTCTGATTATTTTAGTTACTTTCTAGTATTTTCCCTGTCATCTTCCATTCCCTATCTCTGCATCATGTCACAAGTAATCATAACAGAGATAAACAATAGCTCCCAATACTGAAGCAACAGTTAGAACTGGACATGGAACAAAAGACTGGTTCCAAATCAGGAAAGGAGTACACAGGGCTGTATATTTTTACCCTGCTTATTTAACTTATATGCAGAGTACATCATGAGAAATGCTGGGCTGGATGAATCATAAGCTGGAATCAAGATTGCTGGGAGAAATATAAATAACCTCAGATATGCAGATGACACCACCATTATGGCAGAAAATAAAGAAGAACTAAAGAGCCTCTTGATGAATGTGAAAAAAGAGAGTGAAGAAGGCTTAAAGCTCAACATTCAGAAAACTAAGATCATGGCATCTGGTCCCATCATTTCATGACAAATAGATGGGGAAACAGTGGAAGCAGCGGCAGACTTTACTTTTTGGGCTCCAAAATCACTGCAGATGTGCTTGCAGCCATGAAATTAAAAGACACTTGCTCCTTGGAAGAAAAGCTATGACCAACCTAGACAGCATATTAAAAAGCAGAGACATTACTTAGCTGACAAAGGTCCATCTAGTCAAAGCTATGGTTTTTCCAGTGGCTACGTATGGATGTGAGAGTTAGACTATAAAGAAAGCTGAGCATTGCAGAATTGATGATTTTGAACTGTGGTGTTGGAGAAGACTCGAGAGTCCCTTGGACAGCAAGGAGATCCAGCCAGTCCATTCTAAAGTAAATCAGTTCTGAATATTCATTGGAAGGACTGATGCTGAAGCTGAAACTCCAATACTTTGGCCACCTGATACAAAGAACTGACTCATTTGAAAAGACCCTGATGCTGGGAAAGATTGAAGGTGGGAGGAAAAGGGGATGAGAGATGAAATGGTTGGATGGCATCACTAACTAAATGGACATGAGTTTGAGTAAACTCTGGGAATTAGTGATGGACAGGGAGGCCTGGTGAGCCTCCATGGGATCACAAAGAGTCAGACATGACTGAGCGACTGAACTGAACTGATACTGTACATTCACTAGGTGGAACAACTAAGATCAGAGATGCAATTATTTTGATTGTGTATTATTATTTGTCCCATTTCAGAAGTCTGAAATTAAGGCTTAGAGAATCATGATGTCAGTTTAGATCAGCCAGTATCCCTCTTTAGTATATACTGAGTTAATAGAATTACATTTTCATTTGCTACTTTTTTTATTTTCCATTTATTTAAAGCCAATATATGATGTTTATAATATACTTACCTGAATGCAGAGTTCCAAAGAATAGCAAGGAGAAATAAGAAAGGTTTCCTAAGTGATCAATGCAAAGAAATAGAGGAAAGCAACAGAATGGGAAATACTAGAGATCTCTTCTCGGAGAAGGTGATGACAACCCACTCCAGTACTCTTGCCTGGAAAATCCCGTGGATGGAGGAGCCTGGTAGGCTGCAGTCCATGGGGTTGCTAGGAGTTGGACACGACTGAGCAACTTCACTTTCACTTTTCATTTTCATGCATTGGAGAAGGAAATGGCAACCCACTCCAGTATTCTTGCCTGGAGAATCCCAGGGACTGGGAAGCCTGGTGGGCTGCTGTCTATGGGGTAGCACCGAGTTGGATACAACTGAAACGACTTAGCAGCAGTAGCAGCAGCAGCAGAGATCTCTTCAAGAAAATTAGAGATATCAAGGGATGATTTCATGCAAAGATGGGCACAATAAAGGACAGAAATGGTATGGACCTAACAGAAGCAGAAGATATTAAGAGGTGGCAAGAATACACAGAACTACACAAAAATGGCCCAGATAACTGCAATGGTGTCATTGCTTACTTAGAAGCAGACATCTTGGAATGCAAAGTCAACTGGGCCTTGCTGCTGCTGCTGCTGCTGCTGCTTCTGCTAAGTCGCTTCAGTCGTGTCTGACTCTGCAATCCCATAGATGGCAGCCCACCAGGCTCCCCCATCCCTGGGATTCTCCAGGCTACAACTGGGCCTTAGGAAGCATTAATAAAAACAAAGCTTGTGGAGGTGATGGATTCCAGCTTTGCTATTACAAATCCTAAAAGATGATGCTGTGAAAGTTCTGCACTCAATATGCCAGCAATTTGGAAATTCAGCAGTGACCACAGGAGTGGAAAAGGTGAGTTTTCATTCCAATCCCAAAGAAAGGCAATACAAAGAAAATTCAAACTACTACACAACTGCACTCATCTCACACCTTAGCAAAGTAATGCTCAAAATTTTCCAAGCCAGGCTTCAGCAGTACATGAACCATGAACTTCCAGATGTTCAAGCTGGATTTAGAAATGGCAGAGGAACCAGAGACCAAATTGCCAGCATCTGTTGAATCATAGAAAAAGCAAGAGAGTTCCAGAAAAACATCTATTTCTGCTTTATTGACTACTCCAAAGACTTGTTTCCAAGACAAAAATGTGGAAAATTCTGAAAGAGATGGGAATACCAGATCACCTTTCCTGCCTCCTGAGAAATCTGTATGCAGATCAAGAAGTAACAGTTAAAACTGGACATGGAACAACAGACTCATTTCAACTTGGGCAAGGAGTATGGCAAGGCTGTATATTGTCACCCTGCTTATTTAACTTCTGTGCAGAATACATCATGAGAAATGCCAGGCTGGATGAAGCACAAGCTGTAATCAAGATTGCTGGGAGAAATATCAATAACCTCAGATAGGCAGATGACACCACTTTTATGGCAGAAAATGAAGAAGAACTAAAGAGCCTCTTGATGAAAGTGAAAGAGGACAGTGAAAAAGTTGGCTTAAAGCTCACCATTCAGAAAACTAAGATCACAGCATCTGGTCCCATCACTTCATGGGAAATAGATGGGGAAGTAATGGAAATGGTGACAGACTTTATTTTGGTAGGGCTCCAAAATCACTGCAGATGGTGACTGCTGCCATGAAATTAAAAGATACTTACTCCTTGGAAGAAAAGCTATGACCTAGACAGCATGTCAAAAAGTAGAGACATTACTTTGCCAACAAGTTCCATCTAGTCAGAGCTATGATTTTTCCAGTAGTCATATAGGAATGTGAGAGTTGGGCCATGAAGAAAGCTGAGCACCGAAGAAATGATGGTTTTGAACTGTAGTGCTGAAGAAGACTCTTGAGAGTCCCTTGGACTGCAAGGAGATCCAACCGGTCAGTCCTAAAGGAAATCAGTCCTGAATATTCATTGACAGGATTGATGCTGACCTTGAAGCTCAAACAATTTGGCCCCTGATGCAAAGAACTGACTCATTGGAAAAGACCCTAATGCTGGGAAAGATTGAAGGCAGGAGGAGAAGGGGACAACAGAGGATGAGATGATTGGCTGGCATCACTGACTTGATGGGTTTGAGTTTGAGCAAGCTCTAGGAGCTGGTGAAGGACAGGGAAGCCTGTTATCCAGAAATCCATGGGGTTGCAAAGAGTCAGACACGACTGAGCCCCTGAACTGAACTGGTAATAAACTTAGAAATAGTGTCAAAATAGTTTTTAAAACAGATTCTCTCAATGGTTATTTGAACTTCAAAGGAATACACCCTGCTGATAACATGATTTTATCAGTATTTCCATAGTGAGTCTGAGTATTCATCCAGTGGCTAAGCAGGGACTGCAAAGGAACACATCCTTGTAAACACACAATTTTATCAGTATTTCCATAGTGAGTCTGAGTATTCATCCAATGGCTAAGCAGGGACAGCTTCTAAAACTCTCAGGTTAAGCCAGGGCGATTAAGAGGGTATGTGGTCCTGGTTTAGAAGTGACTTTTGACTTTCAAGAGAAGAAAATACAAATTCCATTTAAGAGAAAGCATCAGATATGTATCTCACATAACACAACTAAGACTTGGTGCAGGCGTGCTAAGTCACTTCAGTCATATCCGGCTCTTTGTGACCCTATGGACCATAGCCTTCCAGGCTCCTCTCTCCATAGGATTCCCCAGGCAAGAATTCTCAAGTGGGTTGCCATGCCCTCCTCCAGAGGATCTTCCTGGCCCAGGGATGGAGCCTTCATCTCCTGCATTGGCAGGGGAGTTCTTTACCACTAGCACCACCTGGGAAGCCCAGACCTTGTACAGCCAAAAATAAAATTTAAAAAATAAAGCGTCAGACAGTCAAGAACAAACCACTGAGTGTATATCAAGTTGTCTCCAGGCTGAACAGATGTTCTTGCATCTTTAATCTAGTACATATACTGCTGCATGTATCGTGCCTTTTTGTTTTCTGTATTAATTAAATAAAGTATTTAATATTGGAGTTATTAAAATACGATTTATTTAAACACATCTTTGAAATAAACCATTGTCAGGTGTGAGACTTGCCTGTACTTTGATGTTAAAACGTGTTGTTGGTTTTTTAAATTTTGAATCTGATTTTACATACACATTTAATTTTACTAGCTTTTCCTTAGTTTGAATTATTAGAAAGCAAAGACTTTAGGCACAGTCTGTGTTTGACACTGATGCAAATTCCCTTTAGGCTCCCCTCCTAGCAACTGTTTACACACTTTACCTCTATTAGAATCAATTAGAGCTAATTTAAAAAAAAAACAAAAACCTAGTTTTCCTTTCAACCTTTGATCAGTAGGAGCTCCAGGTGTTCTTATATGGAATATTTCTTCTTATTTAAAAATAAAGAGAAAAAATAGTTTTATAAGCAACATCTCTAGATTTCAATATATGAGACATTCACGATTAAATTTTGCCAATTGAAATAATGTTATTTGAAACTCTTTGTTAAAGAGAAATGAAACACCCTAATCATCTTTATTTCTTTTTAAGATTTTTAAAATGATAGATGTGGCTTATAAATTTTCCACAAGTTATGAAAATCTGTCTTTAGCATCAACTGATTTTAAAGGATTTGTTGCTTTTATCATGGATCATTTCTTTTTGAGTGACACTTTAAAATAGATAATAAGGGACTTTTCAAGCAGTGATTTTAAATTGTTTTCATCGCAGAGGCAAACTAAATTTGCTGCATGTGGATGAATAGCTTTATGATGATTCTGAATATCTACTATAAATTTAAGACTATCCTAGCAAAATCAGTGTGAAGATAAAGGAAACTGAACTTCTATTCCTAGAGTTCGGATTTGAGGACTGGAATGCTGTCACAAGATCATCGGTAAAAATACAGTAATATTTTGGTAATGACAAATATGAGATCTTGAAATTCACCTAACAAACAGTGTAAGAAAGAGGCATCAAAATCTTCCAGAAGATGCTTTCATGTTAAATTTTTTTATTGTCATTAATTATTGTCATCATTATTTAAGAAGGATCACATTGAATTTGTAGATCTATTTAGGAAATTTTGCCATAATAACAATATCTAGTCTTCTTATTCATATACATGTGATAGCTTTCCATTATGTTGATACTTTTAAAATTATTTATTTTAAAAATTATTTTAATCAGAAATTTTAATATTTTAATCAAGTGTGTTTAATAGTTTTCAATAAAATTATTTTTATTTCTTTTGCTAAACTTATTCGCTAATATTATATTAATTTGATGCTATTGTGAATGGGACTTTTTTGGACTTTGCTACTATACTAATAACTTTTTTATTCTGAACTTATATTCTATAAACTTACTTATATTAGTCTTAATTATGTTTTTGGGGTTTCCTTGGGATTTTCTGTATGCATCACATTACAAAGTTTTACTTCTTTCTATATAATCTGGATGTCTTTTCAAATATTTTCTTGCCTCATTTCCCTATATAGAATTTCCAATAATATTAAATGAAAGAATAGAGAGTGCAGATATTTATCTTGCTCTCTACCTACAAAAAAAACAAAAACAAAAAACAAACAAAAAGAAAACATTCAGTCTTTAACAATAAAATACAATGTAGCTGTAGCTTATCTCTTCATCATCTTTATTAGGTAAAGGAAGTCTGTTTCTATTCCTAGATTCTTGAATGTTTGACAGTAAAATGTGCATTTTATCAGGTTTTCTTTTCTGCATCTCTATGGATAATCATGAATTTTGTCCTTTATTCCATAATATGGTTCTTGACTTTAGGACAAATGGATCTTTTATTTTTATAGTTTGTCCCATTTGATCAAGTTATATGATGCTTCTGATATGTTGCTGGATTTGGTTGCTAGCATTTTGATGAAGATTTTCCATCTATGTTTTTAAATGACATTGTTCTGTACTTTCCTTTTCATTTGATGCATTGTCTTATTTTGATATCAGGATAACACCAAAATTAGTGTTACCATATAACTCATGAAATTAGCCGAAAAAAAGTTATACTTATTTTACATTTTTGGAAAAATATGTAAAGGATTTGTATTAAATATAATTTGTATGCTTGGGAGATCTACATAACTTTATTGTTAGGGCTTTCATCAGTTGTCTTTTAAGCCAGATGATGACAGGTTTAAAATCAAAATCTTTACGATTATACTGTTTCTCCTGCTTATTTATGTACAGTACACATTGTTTTATTGCACTCCACTTTACCAGATTTTACAGATTTTATGTTATTTTGCAAATTGAAAATTTGTGTTAACTTTGCATTAAGCAAATCATGTTTTCCACACCCTTTGCTCATTTCATGTTGCTGTGTAACACTTTAGTAACTTTCACAATGTTTCCAAATTTTTTATTATTATATATGTTATGGTGATCTGTGATCAGTGATATTTGAACATTACAATTGCAAAATGATTATGACTCACTGAATGCTCAGATGATATTTGGCAATTTTTAGCAATAAAGTATTTTCTAGTTAAGGTATGTTGTCGTTGTTCAGTAACTAAGGTATGCACATTGTTTTTCTACACGCATAATAGAGTATATTAAAGTGTAAACATAACTTTGTTTTGTTTTATTTTTTAAATAATTAATTAATTTTAATTGGAGAAAAATTACTTTATAATATTGTGATGGTTTTTGTCATACATGAATCAGTCACAAGTATACATATGTCCCCTCCATCTTGAACCCTGCTCTTACCTCCCTTTCTATCCTATCCCTCAGGGTTGTCCCAGAGCACCAGCTTTGGCTTTGGGTGCTTTGCTTCATGCATCAAACTTGCACTGGTCAACTATTTTACATATGGTAATGTACATGTATTAATGCTATTCTCTCAAATCATCCCACCCTCGTCTTCTCCCACTGAGTCCAGAAGTCTGTTCTTTGCATCTGTGTCTCCTTTGCTTCCCTGCATGTAGGATTGTCAGTAACTTTTATATGCACTGAGAAATCAATTTCATCTGACTGACTTTATTGCAATATTTGCTTTATTGACGTGTTCTTTTTTTTTATTGATGTGTTCTTAAGTAAACCCACAATATCTCCTAAGTAAGCCTATCATTTTATCAATGATCTTTATTTTCTTGGATTGATTGAACTCTTTTCTAAGTATCCTGTCATTTAAGGCTGACAGACTCCTTTAAGAATTTCTTACAGTCCAGGTCTGCTGAAATAAATTCTTCATAATTTTTAAAAATTTGTCTTAATTTTATCTTCATTTTTTGAAGGATTGCTTCCTGGGTATAGAATTGTTTGTGATGATTTTTTCTTTCAATGATTTGAATATATTAGCCTACTGCTTTTTGACTTCCATGGTTCTTATAGAAGTCTGCTGTTATTCTTATTGAGGATCCTTTGTAAGTGATGAGTCTTTTATTTCATGCAGCTCTTAAGAGTCTGTTTTTCAGCTCTTGACAGCTTCCTTATAATATGTTTAGGTGTGAACATCTTTAAATTCCTACCTCTTGAAGTTCTGAATTTCTTGAATACATTAATCATGCTTTCATCCAATATGGAAGTTTTTTGGCTAGATTAAGCCCCTTACATATAAATGACTTCTGTTCCAAGAGCCTTTCCATAAGTCCAGTTTGTAAGTCCAACAAAATTAGGTACCCAAGTAGGTACTCAATCAGCTATACAGTGCTGAACTGCAAATTGGTTTATAATATTTTTCAAACAAATAATACATAAACACAAATAATAAAGAAAATATTTTAAATCTTATGTAGAGTACCTTGAATAGTACAGCTGGCATACAGAGGCTGCCATCGAATGAACAGGCAAGAAGAGTTTCTGACTGGAGGCAGGACAGAAGGTGGGAGATAGTAGAGCTGAAGGATCAACAATATGTGACAGAGGGCAAGCTGCAATTTCACTCACACCTAACACTGATTGCACAGTTTCTGGTTCTTTGCTGGATTCAATTCTATCTACCCTCTTGAAAAAATGATCCAGTGATGTTTTTGTTTTAGCTCTTCTTTTTTTTTTTCTTTTTTTCATTATCATAGATAATGTGGAAGCACTGGGTTGCATTCTGAATGACTACTGAAACCTTTGTATACTATTCTACATTCTATATTCCTCAAAACTAACTGTGCCTCCTCAAAGAAAATCCACTTGCCATTCCTGCATTGTGAATCTCTTCAGTTCTATTACTTCTTCTTTGTCTTGTCTTGGCACTTCTTGGCAGTACCAGCTATGTTGTCACTGTTTTTATGCTTACCTCCAGGCCTCCTGGGCTTGAAATAAAGACATTGTACTACTGTACTCTATAGTACTTTACAGTAAAGTACACAAAATCACAACTGCTTATAGAAGATACACACGTGTGACAATGTATACCAGGCACATGAAGTAACCTACATGATTCGACATGAGAATGCACATTCACGTCTTTGAAAGCTCACAGGTTGAACGTGTGTATATAGGGGAATTATACTGTATTGTTTCACCAAATATACTTTCTGCCTTTTCCTCTCTGCTGTCCTTCTGTCACTGCCATTGTCTGCACATTGGTAAACAATATGGTGTCCCCCAGACATCTGGGACTATCTCCACTTTTTGTTCATTCTTTTTTTCTCTCTTGCTTCTAAGACTGGATAATCTCTATTGACCTATTTTCAAGTATGCTTATGTTTTCTTAAGTCAACTCAAATCTCCTCTTGTGTTAGAAATTTGAACTCCTCTTGTGCTTATTTAAAATATGAGTTACTATATGTCTTAGTCTGGGCTACAATGCCAAATTTATCATGAACTGCATAGCTTATAACCAACAAACACTCATTTCTCACAATTCTAGAGGCTTGGAAGTCTGAGCTCAAAGTGCTGGTAACTTTATTTCTGGTGAGGACATGTTACCTGGTTCATAGATAGAAGTCATCATCTTATGTTTTCACCTGGTGGAAGGAATGAAAGCATTCTCTGGAGTATCTTTTATAAAGTGTGAACAATCCTGTTCATGAGGGCTCCATTCTCATGCCATAGTCACTTTTCAAAGACCCCACTTCTGGATGCCTTCACAATGTAGGAATACATTTCAAAGAATTTTGTAAGGACTTCTAACAATATACTTCTCAACCCCAGAATTTCTCTTTGTTTCCTTTCTGAGTTATTTTTTTCTCTTTTTTGATAGTCTGTATTTCGTGATATATCAACCCATACTTTTCTTTAATCCTCTAAACATGATTCCTGTTTTTTCTTTGGATACAATTTAAAAATTAATTTAAAATATTTATCTAGTATCACCAATATCTGTTCTTCCTTGTATGTGTGGCAAGTCACTTCAGTTGTGTCCAACTCTTTGCAACGCTATAGACCATAGCCCGCCAGGCTCCTCTGTCTGTGGAATTCTCCAAGCAGGGATACTGGAGTGGCTTGGCATACCCTGCTCCAGGGAATCTTCCCAACCCAAAGATTGAGCCTGCATTTCTTACATCTCCAGCATTGGCAGGTGGGTTCTTTTACCGCTAGCGCCACCTGGGAAGCCTCCCCCATTCCCGTTCCTCCTTCAGTTCAGTTCAGTCGCTCAGTCGTGTCTGACTCTGAATCGCAGCACGCCAGGCCTCCCTTTCCATCACCATCTCCAGGAGTTCACTCAAACTCACATCCATAGAGTCGGTGATGCCATCCAACCATCTCATCCTCTGTCATCCCCTTTTCCTCCTTCCCCCAATCCCTCCCAGCATCAGAGTCTTTTCCAATGAATCAACCCTTCTCATGAGGTAGTCAAAGTACTGGAGTTTCAGCTTTAGCATTATTCCTTCCAAAGAACACCCAGGGCTGATCTCCTTTAGGATGGACTGGTTGGATCTCCTTGCAGTTCAAGGGACTCTCAAGAGTCTTCTACAACACCACAGTGCAAAAGCATCAATTCTTTGGCACTCAGCTTTCTTCACAGTTCAACTCTCACATCCATACATGACCACTGGAGAAACCATAGCCTTGACTAGACGGACCTTTGTTGGCAAAGTAATGTCTCTGCTTTTGAATATGCTATCTTGGTTGGTCATAACTTTTCTTCCAAGGAATAAGCGTCTTTTAATTTCATGGCTGTAGTCACCATTTGCCTTGATTTTGGAGCCCCCCAAAATAAAATCTGACACTGTTTGCCCATCTATTTCCAATGAAGTGATGGGACCAGATGCCATGATCTTCGTTTTCTGAATGTTGAACTTTAAGCCAACTTTTTCACTCTCCACTTTCACGTTCTTCCTTAGGAGGTTTCTACTGACTGTTTTGTTTACTTGATACAGAGAATAATGTAATGATTTAATAATTTACTGAAAAAAAGGGTTTTTTTTTGTTGTTGTTGTTGAAAACTGAATGTCTTAGATAAAATAATTGGCAAGTGTGGACATCAGATTTCCTGCTTCTTTATATTTTACCAATGGTACTAATTATGGGGGATTTTTTTGCTATTTAGTAATTTTCCTGAACTGATTTCATAAAGTCTCTTTTCCCTGACATGTTTGACTACTGAAGTCTCTGCTCATTTAGCTTAGAGGTTAGATAGTGATTGGACAGAGATTCACTTATGCCTGGAATGTCTGAAAGATTTAGTCAAGATGCAACATTTCTGATCTGAGATCATGGTGGCAATTTGCAACTAGGCTCTGTCTTTACCTTCTGCTAGCATAGAGTTTCAGTCAGCCACAAGTGAAGCAACAATGTTTCTTTGAGATTTTCTTGTCATATACACACAGCCCTGCACAAGCACATGGTCTTTTAGATCCCTAGGATGAGAAGCTTTTTAAAACTACTATGGATATCTTATTTCTCATATCTTCCTCACAATGTTTTACTTTCCTCTTGTTTGTCCCAATTAGTATCATTGCTTTAGCCTGCTGTGATGTTAAGTAATTATCACTAAGATTTTTAACAACTGCTTGAGGGAAAGAACTTTTTTTCATTGATCCAGCTCAATCAGGCCTGGGAATGGGATTTTTGCAGGAACTTTTCATCAATGTCAAAAGTGGCAATTCTCCAGGGATAGCACTTCTGGATCAACTATGTACAAGGCCTGCCCCATCCAATGGCTACTAGACTGCTAGTTTTCACAGCTTTCATGATTGTGAAGCTGTCATTAGAAAGGTTACTATGGACTTGGGGAGAGGAGATGAGAAGATGACAAGTTGAAATATCCCCAAAGCAGCTATTCCTATAAAGATTTAGCTGTCATTACTGAATAACCATGACTTAGGCTGTTGCACAGAGAAAGCAGTGGCACCCCACTCCAGTACTCTTGCCTGGAAAATCCCATGGGCAGAGGAGCCTGGTAGGCTGCAGTCCATGGGGTTGCGAAGAGTCAGACACGACTGAGCGACTTCACTTTCACTTTTCGCTTTCATGCATTGGAGAAGGAAATGGCAACCCACTCCAGTATTCTTGCCTGGAGAATCCCAGGGATGGGGGAGCCTGGTGGGCTGCTGTCTCTGGGGTCGCACAGAGTTGGATATGTCTGACGCCACTTAGCAGCAGTAGCAGCAGGCTGTTGCAAGACTTTGGTTAAATCCAGACCCCGAGAAGTTTATTAATGCAAAATCTTTTGTTCATTTCTTTGTTTTATTTTTTAATTAATTAATTTATTTTAATTGAAGGCTAATTACTTTACAACATGTAGTGGTTTTTGCCATACATTGACATGAATCTGCCATGGGTGTACATGTGTCCCCCATCCTGGACTCCCCCCTCCTTCCTCCCTCCCCGTACCATCCCTCAGGGTTGTCCCAGTGCACTGGCTTTGAGTGCCTGTTTCAAACACTGAACTTACACTGGTGATCTATTTCACATATGGTAATATACATGTTTCAATGTTATTCTCTAAAAATCATCCCACCCTCACCTTCTCCCACAGAGTCCAGAAGTTTGTTCTTCATATCTGTGTCTCTTTTGCTGTCTCACATATAGGGTCATCGTTACCATCTTTTTCAATCCATATATATGCATTAATATAGTGTATTGGTGTTTTTCTGACTTACTTCACTTTGTATAATAGGCTCCAGTTTCATCACCTCACTAGAACTGATTCAAATGCATTCTTTATAATAGATGAATAATATTCCATTCTGTACATGTACCATAGCTTTCTTATCCATTCATTTGCCGATGGATATCTAGGTTGCTTCCATGTCCTAGCTATTGTAAACAGTGCTACAGTGAACATTGGGGTACATGTGTCTTTTTCCATTCTGCTTTCCTCCGTGTGTATGCCCAGCAGTGGGATTGCTGGGTCATAAGGCAATTCTATATCCAGTTTTTTAAGGAATCTCCACACTGTTCTCCATAGTGGCTGTACTAGTTTGCATTCCCACCAACAGTGTAAGAGGGTTCCCTTTTCTCCACACCCTCTCCAGCATTTATTGTTTTTAGGCTTTTTGATAGTAGCCATTCTGACCAGCGTGAGATGGTACTTCATTGTTGTCTTGATGAGCATCTTTTCATGTTTTTGTTAGCCATCTGTCTGTCTTCTTTAGAGAAATGTCTGTTTAGTTCTTTGGGCCATTTTTTGATTGGCTGACCCAAAATCTTTCATGACTTTTATAGAGATGTAAATTTTTGGAGGGCTGTCTTCTGCCATTCTGGAACACTTGTCTTTCTCCTAAATTTTTTATAAGTGTATGCAAATGATTAATTTCTGTTTGTTCAAAAGTATGTAACTAAATGCTTTAAAGATTTTTCCCTATAAAATGTAGGCAGATTTTTTTCAAGAAATTAATGTCTTAATTTTAAGACAAATTGCTCATATATCCTCTCAAATTGCTCAGCATCAAAATGTACATTTTATGCAAACAAAACTATCCATTTATAGTCAATAGGAAACAGTACATTAGTTACTTATGTATGTATTCATCTCTATATTTTAAGCATATATATATTGAGAAAGCATAATATTCTAGATTGGCATTATCATAATGAATAAACTATGCTGTCATAGTTATAAAATTCCTAGTGAATTTTATATTCTATATTTTCAAGTGGGTCATCAATGACATTGGAAAATTCTTCCTCTGTTTAACTCTTTTACTTTTTGCTTCATTGAAAATCCAGCTATGCCTTCATTTTTACTTTTGACATTAAATATGTTTAAAATATAGCATATTCTTCAAAATAAAATGTTCTGAAAACAGGAAATAGATATCACATAATATGTGTTGAGGCTGTTTTCTATGTCAGTGTCTTTTAAAGTTGAATAAAGTATGGCCTCTTAAAGAGTCAAATTATTGTGAACTACTCATCTTACAAAGATTTTTATTAAAATATTAAATATAATAGTATTTTATATATAAACTGTAATAGCATTTATGCAGATATAAAACCAAAACATATTTACAAGTTAATTACTATATGTATGTGTGGTATAATATGTGTGCCTAGTTGTGCCCTACTCTTTGTGATTCCATGGGCTGTAGCCTGCCAGGATCCTCTGTCCATGGAATTTTCCAGGGAAAAATACATTTCCTTCTCCAGGGGATCTTCCCAACCCAGGATTTGAACCCATATACCTAACATCTCCTGCATTGGCTGGTGGATTCGTTACCACTGTGCCACCTGGCAAGCTATATTAATTACCTATACAACTATAATTTAATCAATTAGACTTTAATTGTTTCATCATTCAATATTGTAAATGATGTGCTGAAACCCAATTACCAATAGAAGTTTATCTATGATATTGATACTGTGCCAGTGTTTTTTTTTTCAAGTTTGTCATATTTGGATTTACAAGTGGCATGAGATGTATAAATTTTCCTGCCTTTAAAAATTTTTTTTCAATTTTTAATGGAAGCTGCATTTGTATACCATGATCATCACTGAGGCTTCATTTGACATGAAAACATTATTTTTATGGCACATCTCCACTGATCATTTTTCATTCACAGTTTTAGGTAAAATAGGGCTACCAAAACAGTTAACAGCACACCAAACATAGACTCAAATCTTATGTGGCAATGCTCAGTCACAAGGTGAATAACCAGTGATTCCGAGTATTATAGCAAATCTGAAAAGGAAATAAAGTCCTGCTCCATGAAGCTTTTAAAAAGAGTAAGATAGATTTTCATCCATGGATATTAAAAAAGACAAAAAAAATATTACTAAAAGGAAACTTCTTATTGAATAATATTGCTTTATTTAATATATTACATAACATAATAAACTGTGTTGTAGTAAACATTACATATACATATTATATATAAATAAATACATCCATACCCACATACACATAAAATACTGGAAGTATAAGACTCACATGTTAACTGTTTTTACTAGTTTATTGTTAATGAATGGGTGTGAGTGTAGGAGCAGAAAAATTGCCTTATCTTGTTTGGCTATACACTTTTATATAATAAAGTTATTATCTCTACATAACAAATTATCTGTGCAACACAGAGAAAATATATATTTTTTAGTTTCACAGTTTTTAGATAAAATTTTTCTAAACATAAATTTATAAATAAAATTAACACCAAGATAGGTGATTAAGGAGGATATATTAGTAATGAAGTTTTGTGTCAAATAAAACTGAAGAGGAAATGTACCAAATATCTGAATCTTAATACAATGGAAACCAATAATTTCCATTTGTTAAAAATTGAATCTCTAAGTAAAAATAATCGAAATTCACTTTAGAATTTTAGTCCAGTACTATAGAAAGTCTAACTTTGTGTGGTTTAGAAATCTAAGTACTTATTGAATTTCATGCAAGATAAAAGCATTCCATACAAATAGATGTATTATGAACTCCTAGCATTAAAATACATCTTTTATAGCTCACATGATAGAAAGAACCAACTGGTTTACAGCTAGCGGGTGAATTCATCTCTCTAGTATTTTCTTCTTAAACTACTGATTCATTGTGCTACCAGACACATTCTATTGGCATAGTGAGAAGTCATTAGATAACTCAACAACTCTTTTTTACATGATGTACATACAAGCATAGGATATCTTAGTACAAGTATGGATACCTGTCCTCTTAGCATTTTCTTTCAGCAAAATTTACTCCTGAATGTTTTTTCTTTGTATTTTACTCTGTCTTTTATCTCAAAAATATAATATTTATAATATTAATTATATATACATATATATATGTGCATACACTAAGCTAAATTACTTATATACTATTTACACCAAAAGTTGATATTTAAACCTTCTCATCCTCACATGGCATCCGGTCCCATCACCTCATGGCAAGTAGATGGGGAAACAATAGAAACAGTGAGAGACTTTATTTTCCTGGGCTCCAAAATCACAGCAGATGGTGACTGCAGCCATGAAATTAAAAGATGCTTGCTCCTTGGAAGAAAAACTTTAACCAACCTAAACAGTTGGTTAAAAAGCAGAGACATTACTTTGCCAACAAAGGTCTGTCTGGTCAAAACTATGGTTTTTCCAGTAGTCAAGTATGGATGTGAGAGTTGGACTATAAACAAAACTGAGCATCAAAAAAATCAATGCTTTTGAACTGTGGAGTTGGAGAAGACTCTTTAGAGTCCCTTGGACTGCAAGGAGATTCAACCAATCAATCCTAAAGGAAATCAGTCCTGAATATTCATTGGAAGGACTGATGCTGAAGCTGAAGCTCCAATACTTTGGCCACCTGATGTGAAGGACTGACTCAATGGTAAAGACCCTGATGCTGGGAAAGATTAAAGGTGAGAGGAGAAGGGGGTGACAGAGGATGAGATGGTTGGATGGCATCACTAACTCGATGGACATGAGTTTGAGTAAGCTCCAGGAGTAGGTAATGGACAGGGAAGCCTGGCATGCTGAAGACCATGGGGGTTGCAAAGAGCCAGACATGATTTAGCGACTGAACTGAACTGAACTGATCCTCACATTTATAACCTTTAAAAAAGACTCCTCTATTTTCTTTAGTCTTTTAACCACACAAGAAAGTCTTAAATTATTTTAATAGTATAAATTCTCAACATCAAAGAGAAAGATGTATAACCCTGGAAGTATTTTCTGTTCCTGTATAACTTTTATATCCAGTTCTTTAAAAGGGCAATGATTTGAATACACAGAGCTTATATTTACATTTTTTTCTCTTCTCTTAATCTAAGTCAATATCCTCCAGCTTCTCTATGCACAGTATATAGTGTACAAGCTTATTGCAAACAAATAAAGTATTTGCATGATTTAAAGTATTTCCAATGGTAATTTAGATGAAATGTTCAACTTTAGTTTTATATTATCTTCTAATTATTTACCCAGTGTTTTATAATGAAAATTTTCTTAAGTAGAAAAAAAATGAGGAATAACAAAAATACTACTGTACTAATTTCCTAGTTTCAGTTATATTTAATTACAATGCATATTTTGATATATTGCTTTCTTATCATTGTATAAATACAGCAGAGGTATTTTGCTGTTACTGCACCACTTGAAAGTAAGTTGAAACATCACAATATTTCATCACCAATTCTTCAACCTGTACTTTTTAAGATTACTTATATCTCCTCCCCAGAACTCTACCATTCACACCAGCTTCCCAGTTTAAGAGGGTATCACCATGAACTGACTTCTTTCAGACAATATTAAAAGAGAGTGTTCTCAGAATTTTTTAGTCCAGAAATAACTTCATGAAAACAGATTGCATAATTCAAGACTGGAAGAACAAGAATCAATTCAGTTTATTTCAGTGGCTCAGTCGTGTCCGACTCTTTGCGACCCCATGAATTGCAGCACGCCAGCCCTCCTTGTCCATCACCAACTCCCAGAGTTCACTCAAACTCATGTCCATCAAGTCGGTGATGCCATCCAGCCATCTCATCTTCTGTCATCCCCTTCTCCTCCTGTCCCCAATCCCTCCCATCATCAGAGTCTTTTCCAATGAGTCAACTCTTCGCATGAGGTGGCCAAAGTATTGGAGTTTCAGCTTTAGCATCAGTCCTTCCAAAGAACACCCAGGACTGATCTCCTTTAGAATGGACGGGTTGGATCTCCTTGCAGTCCAAGGGACTCTCAGTTACCTATGGCTAAACAGACTAAATAACTTGTAAAACTTTTATTAATAGTGTATATAAAAAAAATTTATATTTTTTACCTATAGCTCACTGTGGTATTATTATGATAGAAATAGAAATGAACCAGTTATTTACATATCTATTTCCAAAACCCTTTAGAATTAAAGAAAATTATCTTACTAAAATAATCAGTCATGTTTAAAAGCTAATAAATTTTCAGGAAAATATTTAATAAAATTTATGTAAGAATGATACATATTAATTGACTTTATAAAAGAGTTCAAAATAATAAGAACAATATTTAAACATTTTCCAAATTATCTTTTTTTTTTGTTTCTTTACTTTCTTTTTTTTTTCTTTTTTTTTTTAATTTTATTTTATTTTTAAACTTTACATAATTGTATTAGTTTTGCCAATGTAATTATTTGCTTAGGATTCAGAATACACCCCTTCCATCAGTTCAGTTCGATTACTCAGTTGTGTCCGACTCTTTGAAACTCCATGAATTGCAGCACGCCAGGCCTCCCTGTCCATCACCAAATCCCGGAGTTCACTCAAACTCACATCCATTGAGTCGGTGATGCCATCTAGCCATCTCATCCTCTGTCATCCCCTTTTCCTCCTGCCCCTAATCCCTCCCAGCATCAGAATCTTTTCCTATGAGTAAACTCTTCGCATGAGGTGGCCAAAGTACTGGAGTTTCAGCTTTAGCATCATTCCTTCCAAAGAACACCCACGGCTGATCTCCTTTAGAATGGACTGGTTGGATCTCCCACTCCTTCCATAAAAAGACTTAATTGGATATATGAAATGTACAACTAAACTATGTCAGAAATATCATTAATTAGCTATAATAAATGTGATATTTTTATATTCTTTTAAAAATAATACCCACAAATCTTTTCAGAAAACTGGCCTATTATCTACTCTTTAATTAACGAAGCCACAAGCTTACATTAGTAAATGTCATTTTCTAGAAGGACAATGCTATTGACAGCCTTGAAATATCAGAAAGTGAAAGAAAATACTTTTATAGGTACTGCAGGTGAAATATAAAAGAATTGGGCTCAGTGATTCTTGGATTCTTATCTTTTTAGTGAAATCTGATGCAACATTATATAAACAACAATAATGTTTGAGCATTATCACTTTCATGAAAAATTACTATAGTTCATTGCTAAGAATTATTATAACTTTTATTCAAACAGAATTTTACTGTATTATCATAGAGTAAAATAGAGTTCTGATATCAGATTTTAGATATAGTCCCTTCTGTCCTATATACAGATGCTGCTTTCATTAACCATTATTTTTCTTATTTGTCAACTAGAGGAAGGAAAGGTTTGAGAATATGGGCATGACTTTAAATGAAATTCATTGAAGTCAGAAGAGAGATAATCAATGTAATAGAGATTAAAAGAACTTATGTTAGGCATGATGCTGACTAATAACTCAGTTCTCCTGGGACTTTGTAAAGTAATCTCAAATCAAATTTGCAGCTTTCTTTCAGTGTTACAGGCATCAAAATCTTGCTGAGTGATGAATATCATGGCTCTTTAGGTTTTTGCACCTGCTTTGAAAGGATAGTACAGGATCAAATAAAATTACTGTGGGCACTTGAAGTTTCTCACCTGTGAAAGACAAAATGCTGCAGAAAGGAAGAGTCCTTGGAGACCACTATAAAAGGTTCATTTGCAAATAAGCTCGAGTGCCTAAGAGGGAACTTTTAAAGTACAGGAAAATTATTTTATATTAGAATTTTTTTTATTACCATAGCAGATGTGATAAATTTTTTTTTTCTTTAGGTATTTGGGAAATCACAATTCTGTGAGATAATTAACATATTTAAAAATTGTATATCTCATAAAAAGCTATGAATCAATTAAAAATGAAGATTAAAAAATGAATTAGGGCTTCCAAGGTGTCGCTAGTGTTAAAGAACCTGCCTGCCAGTGCAGGAGATGTAAGAAAGATCTTGGTTCAGCCCCTGGGTTGGGAAGATCCCCTGGAGGAGGTCATGGCAATTCACTTCAGTATTCTTGCCTGAGGAATCCCATGGACAGAAGAGCCTCATAGTGTACAGTCCATAATGTTGCACAGAGTTGGACACAACTGAAGGGACTTAGCACACATGCACCTATACAAGACAGAAGCTTATGGTGTGAGGTCGTTATTTTGAGTGCTTAATAGAGTTCAGAACTTCCCAACAATTTATCTTCTATTTCTCCTAAACGTCAAACATCTTATTTTCATTGCTTATAGTGTGTTTCATTGTTATCTTCATCATTTCATGTTTGTTATTTTTTCATCATTTCAATCTTACCTTTACTCTCTTTTCTAGACTAGTTTCTTCAATTCTCACACTGACTCTAATTTTCCCATTTTTTTTAATCAGGTAAGTGAAATTTTTATTTAACTTTTTACCCATCTACAGTATTTGATACTATAAAGATCAAGCAGAAACTATGAAATGTTTTACCATATTTTTGTCCTATTTTCATTTTTAGAGTCTATATTATTGTTTAAAATAAATAATACTGTAGAAAAATTCCATTTTTCTTAATGCACTATCATTCTGAATAGAATAAGTGTCTCATGAATTTGAAAGTCGTGGGAGGAAGCACAGGGTTTTTATCTTGTCTAAATGAGAACTTGAGCCTAGATTAAACTGATGTTGGCAATGCTTGGGTTCAGGAGCCAGACATTCTCTTTTTAGTGCTGGGTTCCAATGTGGTGTGTGCTAACTCATTTCAGTGGTGTCTGACTCTTTGTGACCCTATGGAGGCCTGCCAGCCTCCTCTGTCCATGGGTTTCTCCAGGCAAGCATACTGGAGTGGTTGCCATTTGCTTCTCCAGGGGATCTTCCCGACCTAGGGATTGAACCAGCATCTCATAAGTCTCCTGCATTGGCAGGCAGGTTCTTTACCACTATCATCACCTGGGAAGCCCAGTGAGGATCCCAGTGAGGTAGCTCCAGTTCCTTTTACTAGGTGCAAAGTGCTTCATTGAATTCTAGGCAGGATTCAATCACTTGCTCTGTTTTTGGCTTCACCCAAGTTTCACTAGAGAGGATGTTTTAGAAATTACAAGCTGTCATTTCAGAAAGAATTGAATGATCTCTTGAAGTATTTCCTGCCACGTCTACCAGTGGCTATGGTTTGATGCTTAGTAGCTTATTCGGACACGACTGAGTGACTTCACTTTCACTTTTCACTTCATTGGAGAAGGAAATGGCAACCCACTCCAGTGTTCTTGCCTGGAGAATCCCAGGGACGGGGGAGCCTGGTGGGCTGCCATCTATGGGGTCGCACAGAGTCGGACACGACTGAAGTGACTTAGCCTCAGTAGCAGCAGCAGCTTAGTTTTATGAGTAATAGCCACATGAATTGGGTGTGGTATGTTAGAAAAACTTGAATTTCATAGTCTTTACTTTCTTTATAACTTGAAATTTAACTGCTCAAAACTTCTGAATCTCAGGTTCTTGACAAGTAAACTGAGTTAATAATATCATACTCTTTGTTGAATGGTTTAGGGATCATATATCTAAAGAACTTGGCCCATGATAGTTGGGGAATGGTAGGTATTATTATTATTTTTCAATTTGATTTTAAAATGTTGTGTTAGTTTCAGGTGTACAGCAAAATGAATCTGTTATACATATACATATATACATATACATATATTTAAGATTCTTTTCTCATATAGGCCATTATGCACAGCAAAAGAAACCACAAACCAAATGAAAAGAAAGCCATCAGAATGGGAGAAAGTATTTGCAAATGAAGCAACTGACAAGGGGTTAATCTCCAAAACATACAAACAGCTTGTGAAGATCAATAACATACACACACACACACACAAATAACCCAATCAAAAAATGGGCTGAAGATCATTTTGACATTTTTCCAAAGATATACAGATGGCTATAAAGCACATGAAAAAATGTGCAACATCACTAATTTTTAGATAAATGCAAATCAATACTACAGTGAGGTATCACCTTACATGGGTCAGAATGACAATCATAAAAAGAAAAAAAAAATCTGTAAACGACAAATGCTGAAGAGGATGTGGAGAAAAGGAACCTTCTATCACTGTTAGTGGGAATCTAAATTGGTGCAGCCACTATGGAGAACAGTATGGAGGTTCCTTAAAAAAAAACTAGAAATAGAACTACTATATGACCCAGAAATTCCACTCCCAGGCACATACCCAGAATAAATCTTAATTTGAAAAAAGATATATGCACTCCAATGTTCATTGCAGCTTTATTTACAATTGCCCTGATATGGAAGCAACCTAAATGTCCATCAACAGAGGAAAGGATAAAGAAGATGTGGTACATATATACTATGTGATATTATTCAGCCACAAAAAAGAATTAAATGCCATTTGCAGTGACATGGATGGACCTAGAGATTGTTATACTGAGTGAAGTCAGAGAAAGACAAATATCATAGGATATTGCTTATATGTGGAATCTTAAAAATGGTACAAATGAACTTATTCACAAAACAGAAATAGATTCACTGATTTAGAAAACAAACTTATGGTTACTGTGAGGTAAGGGAGGGTGTGGGATGAATTAGGTTGAAATTGCCATATGCACACTACTATAAAGATCATAGGGCTTTTCAGGTGGGACTGTGGTAAAGAATCCAGCTGCCAATGCAGGAGACATGGGTTCAAATACTGGGTTGGGAAGATCCCCTAAAGAAGGAAATAGCAACTCCAGCATTCTTGCCTGGAAAATTCCTTGGACAGGAATCTGAGATTGCAAAGAGTAGGACACGACTGAGCACACATGCTACATGCTGCTGCTGCTGCTAAGACACTTCTGTCGTGTCTGATTCTGTGCGACCTTATGGACAGCAACCCACTGGGCGCCTCTTTTCACAGGATTCTCCAGACTAGAACACCAGAGTGGGTTGCCATTTCCCTCTTTCACACATGATACATAGAACATATATATTACATATATATGACCTACTGTATAGCACAGAGAACTCTGCTCAATACTCTTAATTCCCATTTACATGCTTTTAAGCACCCCTTATTTATTTATTTGTAAGACTTATTAACATGACATTAAATCATTATTTAATGCCTGATTATGTGTTTAAAATCTATTAGTATCTCAGGAACACAGATTTTGTGATGTTATGGACTTTTCTGCTATTTTCTTCAAAGAAACAGCTTCGTTTTTTTATGTATAAGGAATTCTCAAGAAATTTCATGTCAAAGATACTTCATTGTATCGTACTTGGATTATACTCATAAAACAGATGCAGTAGTAGTCAGTAAATAATAATAATACCCTTAAGACTCCATCTACTTTAACAGTAATAGTTGATGATTAGATTTTTGCCTCTTGGATTAAAATATCTTGGCTATCTTTGTGCTTTCAACATGTTTCTGGTATATGTATGCATATATCATAGGAAGTACTTAATCATTTTATTAAAATCAATGAAAAAAAGAGACTTGTTTTAGCCATCTTCCTTATCTAGTCCACAGAAATGCCCACGGTTTAGGGCAGGATCAACCATACATTACTCATAGATACCATACTGCTGCTAAGTCGCTTCAGTCGTGTTCGACTGTCCCCCATTCCTGGGATTCTCCAAGCAAGAACACTGGAGTGGGTTGCCATTTCCTTCTCCAATGCATGAAAGTGAAAAAGTGAAAGTGAAGTCGCTCAGTCGTGTCCGACTCTTAGCGACCCCATGGACTGCAGCCTACCAGGCTCGTCCACCCATGGGATTTTCCAGGCAAGAGTACTGGAATGGGTTGCCATTGCCTTCTCCTATAGATACCATACTGAAGTATTGATTTTGAGGAAAAAGTACAATACTCATAGAATGAGCCCTTACCCCTCTTTAGATTGGTATTCTTTTAACTTTATAATGAATACTTACAAATGGTACTTCCTAAAATTTATATTATACTCCTTATTGGAAATGTATTATTCATTTATTTTACTATTTTTATTGAAGTATATTTAGTTTGCAATATTGTATTAGTTTTTGGTTTACAACAAAATGATTCAGATACGCATATATATAGGAGCAGAATTGCAGGATCATATGGTAACTCTACTTTTGTTGCTTGTTTTTCAGTCTAGTTATTTATTTAAATCAGCACAATTGCAGAAGCTGACTTGCTTGCATAAACCAATAAGTTACCTTTGCTATGGAAAGTTAGGTTGCTATCTTTACAGAAAAAGAAATTTTGGAAAATAATGAATGTTTAAACATGTTTTTAGTTCGAAGGAGTTCAAAGACATGACACCGAGGGAACATGTCTGTTTAGTTGGTCTTTTGTAGGGTGACATAAGTTGAGTTAAAACATAACTAATAAGGTTTGATTATTAACTATTTAAGTCCAGTACTCCTCTCTGGACTGTGGACCAAGAATTCTGTAATTAAAAATCTACATTGGCATTTATATTAATATGAGTTGTACTCTAAAAGAATAAACACTAGCAAACTATTCAGTGACATTACCAGTGCCAACAGTGACCATTCGATAAAGCTATCCTCTAGGGAAACATGACTGGATCATCTTAAACAATTGACAAGAAATTATGTCACCTAAAGAGGAGGAGACATCTATTGACCCAGTTATTTTTTTCTCAGCAATTTTAAGTTTAGGTCTTGTAAATACTTATTTCATTCATACAAACAATTTTTTTTTTTTCTGACCATGCCTTGTGGCATGTGAAATTTTAGTTCCCTGACAAGGGAAAGTTTTTTTTTTTAGTATATTCATCAAGAAGTAAATGACACTTTGCACTTTGAGCATAATTTAATAAAGGAAATTTTTTAAATGGTGCAGATGTGGGTAAGAGAAAGCCAATAAGGAATAGTAAAGGAGCTTAAGCTTGTAATAAGGGAATCCACTCCTATGCCTAAAGTTATCAGAATCTGGGAAGTTTAGTTATAGCCTTCATTAAAACAACAACAACAAAAACTTAAAACAGCCACTCTGCAGCAAATTTGCAAGGATGATGGATTTAAAGGAAATATCCCAAGAATAACTCCACTCTGTTTGCTGACTTCTTGTTTATACCTCTTGTTAGATGTATCAGATGCCAAGAGCAGAGAGTTCTGCATTTTTTGATGCACTTCCTAAAATCAGTCTCTCTCAGCACAAAGTATGGGAGAGAGGCATGGAGAGTGAGTTTGATGAAGCAGACAGGAAATATATAGCACATACAGATAAAATATACTTGACTAAGTTACTAAAATGATCCTGTGATAAGAACTATACTCTAGGAACCTTGATTAGAATAAGGCTATCAAAATCCATTTTAGTCAGTAATTTATAGATAATCATTTAGTTTTAGTTACTTTAGAGAGATTTACTAATCTCATTTACTCAGTGCCCATTTGTGCAAATTTCATTATTAGAAGGCAACCTGTATTTTAGATTATGAATTTCTTCATGCCATCCCCTGTGTATTGATTAAAATTTCCAGAGCTTTTTGTTAGGAAACATCTCTACTGATAAACACACATACACACCCTGTACTGACCTACTGAGTCTGCATGCATTTCCCCTAACATTTTAACTGGATACAAGTTCATTTACTGTACCTTATTTGCTTTCCATTATGCGTGAGAACTATTAATTTAATGTCCGTCATCAGCTACACACTTGTTAACACATGTTCTCATAGTGCCCACATTTCAAACATTTCAAGCATAGTAGAATTTTGCTTATCTTCAAAATGCTTTTCATTGTGCATTTACAATCGGCTCTGCTGTAGTATTATTTCTCCAGCAAACAAGAGCCTGTAGTGAATGTAAAGACAATTTTCACTTCCACTATTTCAAAGGATCAAAACCAAGTTTGCATTTAGTAGGGTATGAAAGAATTGCCTTGTGCTTTGTTTCCTGAAAAGGGTTACCTACTAACTCAGCATATGCTGTCAGTATTGACATAGTAGATATTACCTACATCAGATGTTCTCTCTTATTCAGTTGTATTTTTCCAAATAAGGATATATCTCTAAAATGTCTGAACATGGTTAGAATTAAGTGATTGATCTATAAAACCTAAATATTTCTTTGGTGTTGTTCAGTCACTCAGTCTTTGCAACCCCATGGACTTCAGCATGCCGGGCTTCTCTGTCCTTCACTCTCTCCCAGAGTTTGCTCAAACTCGTGTCCATTGAGTTGATGATGCTATCCAACTATGTCATCCTTTGTCACCCTCTTCTCCTCCTGCCCTCAATGTTTCCCAACATCAGGGTCTTTTACAATGAGTTGGTTTTTCACATCAGGTGGCCAGAGTATTGGAACTTCAGCTTCAGTATCAGTCCTTCCAATGAATATTCAGGGTTGATTTCCTTAAATCAACCCAGTCAAAAGTGTTCTCCAGCACCACAGTTCGAAAGTATCAATTCTTTATTGAGAATTAAAAAAAAAATTAAATCTAATCAGTTCTAACTCACCTCTGCTAATGAAAGTACAAAAATACAAAAGAATAATCTATAAATTGTTACATTTTGTTTCAAAAGGGGGCAAGTGGTGAACAAAAGTCAGCTAGCAATCTAAAACTATTTAAAATCAAGCATAATGAGTTAAATATTTTAGCTTGAGTCATTTGAATAAAGTAAGTGGCTTACTTAATTTTTCAATTTACCTAATGATTACCTTCTCATAACTCAATCATAGTCTAAGACAGATAGTTTTCCTAATTCCTGCCACATACAAATCTGAGATTTACTTTAAATGCTTGTGATTTTATAATTTAAGGAAATATGTTTATTGATTAAACTTATTTAGTACTTATATTATTAACTGGACTTATATTGATATAATACTACTATTTCTACTAGCAAGAATGATAACAGAAATATTAAAAATTTTCTTAGCTTGAGTACTAAGCATTAACAATGATTATTTAATTTAATTTTCACAAAAAATATTTAATAGTAGTGGAGTGATGGTGTTTAAATGTCAGAAGGATGACTTAAAAGGTAAAACAAAATACTAGTGGTCATGCCACTAATTGCTGAAAAACAAACACAGAGGCAAACAAGATGAAAGTACCTGATACAGAGTTGTAACAGGCCATTTATTTTTTTAATTCAATAATTTCATGCTAGTAAAATTTATTAAATGATTTTCTAAGAATAAGAGAAATTTTCTTTAGTTCTCAGTGAAATTATTTATGATCCAAGCTATATGTGTTAGCTTTATCACTCACTGCCTTCAGATATCCTCTGAATAGGACTACTCATAATTTATTCTTTCATCATACTCAGCAACAGACAGCTTCCTACAAATATGGTATATCCAAGGGATTTCTCTTTCATCCTAACTTTTTCAGCTCCTTTGTCATGGTAAATTTGTCCAGGAAAGCCCACATCAACTCTCAGACCATAGTCCCATTTCTCCAAACAAGATGGTTATTTTTCTTTCCAAGTGTGCTGCCTCTTTGGATAACTTTTTGTCAGGTATCTCTGAGATCTGTAGGAGTTCTCTTTAGCCTTCTTGCAACTCCCCTTATTCTATTAATGATGGACTTTGTATATCATTCTCTCACATTCCTTTGGTGCTTAATGATTTATGAGATAAGGGAACATTCCATTTATACTGTTCAAGGTAACTACTATAAATAAAGGTTCTTTATCTTGTTATTTTGTACTGACTCAAAAAAAAACAACAACAAAAACTAGGTTACTATATTGAGGCTAACATAAAAATAAAGGGAAATAAATGTGTACAGTGCACACAATATTGTTCGTTATGTGTGTTTTTCTCATAACAAAATAATCTTTAAATATGTAAACTAAGACATCTAATTAGAGAAATAGGAAAAATGTGAGAAGACTCCATGGGATCTAGAGCAAAGGTGGCCCATAGATGATACACAGAGGGTCAAAGTTAGTTCTTTTTCTTAATAAAAGTGTCATTTTTGTGGGTCCAAGTTATTTCTTTTAATAACAATGTCATTTTTGTTAATACACATAGTATAATTTTGTCTGTTGTGGACCAAATAATTATCTAGATATAAAAATAAAAATATGTAGTCTTTTATCTTTATGAGTTTGCAACTAATAGGAAAGATAAAATTCTTGTGAAAGGCATAAGCTCCTTGCCATTAAAAAAAAAAAAAAAGATTCATTACATCACGTGAATCTTGAGGATGGATAGAATGATTTACTGAAGTGTTGGTTCTTGAGGGTAGGAGTTATTCACAGGGGAGAGTGAAATACTCTAGAAAGAAAAAAAGAACATGGATGATGGCAAATACATGGTACACAAATTTACTGGTACACATAAGTTTACATGGTACACATAAATCTGACTCTGTTGGAGAGGGAGAGGGTGGGAAGATTTAGGAGAATGGCATTGAAACATGTGTAATATCATGTATGAAAAGAGTTGCCAGTCCAGGTTCTATGCACGATACTGGATGCTTGGGGCTGGTGCACTGGGATGACCCAGAGGGATGGTATGGGGAGGGAGGAGGGAGGAGGGTTCAGGATGGGGAGCACATGTATACCGGTGGCGGATTTGTTTTGATGTTTGGCAAAACTAATACAGTGTTTGAGGTTTAAAAATAAAATAAAATTAAAAAAAATATATAAAAGGCATTAGTTGAATAGATGTTAGAGTGCTTAGGAGAAATCTTGGTTACTAGGCAAAGTAATCTTATCCTTTATCCTTAGTCAATGCCAAAAAAAAAAGGGGGGGGGGGGGATAAATTTAAAGATAGTTTTAATTAATGAGTTTTTTGGGGAACAATTTTAAGTTCCCAAATCATTTGATTCCTCTTCAAAATTATTGAAATAAAAATAGACTTGAAAATACTGTAAATTTAGTTTTACTATTCACAGGTTAATAATTTCCAAACAGGTGCAATTTTAAGAATTCTAATTTGTTTGTTTTCCATAGATCAATGAGGAAAAATGTATGTTTTGATTCTGCTAAGTCCCTGGCCTTTACTTCAAGATATGTATAAAAGTGCTGGACTTTTTATTCTACTGATATCTTCATTAGGGATTTCAACTAGTAATTCACAAATTTCTGACCATGCTACATAAACAATATGTAACAGTGAATTTTCAGTGAAGCTAATAAAACTCAAATTTTGGGTCTTTCACTTGCATGGACTCCTTTCAAACCTCAGAAAGATCACTGGGTATTTGCAAATAAACTATATATTTTTGTAAAATTTGCCAAATCAGTATTTTAAATGCAAATGCTAAAGACTGCTACACCTTAATCTTTTACCTTATCATCTGTCTTTTTTTGTCTCATATTATGTGATATTGGGTTAAGTATGGAAACTTTTTGGGTCTCACTGAGGAAGCACTGAGGCAGGAAATCTTTCACTTTTGGTTCAGTAGGAACTTTTTCTGGAATTTGCAATATATGGCTAGCCATCCACATTTTGGGAACTGTCCTCCAAGGTGCTGACTTACCCAGCATTGTGATAAGAGGCCAAAGAAATACAGATTATGCAAACAAAATTTACATTATGCAAATGTAATCTTTGAGACTTCCTAGATAGCTCAGCTTGTAAAGAATCTGCTTGAAATGCAGGAGACAGGAGATGTGGATTCCAACACTGGTTCAGAAAGATCTCTTGGAGGAGGAAATAGCAACCTACTCCAGTATTCTTGTATGAAAAAATCTCATGGATAGAGTAATCTGGCAGGCTACAGACCAAACAGTCATAAAGATATGGACACTACTGAGCAACTAAGCAAATGTAATCTATAGGACCAGGAACTGGAACTATACAGGTAGAGTAGTAAGAAAGAAAATTAAATACATGGATCTAGAAATGATTTTGTAGAAAATTGCTCTAATCACAAGCTGTGTAAATTGTAAGTGTGCTATTCACTTCATTGATCCTTATGATGGGTATTCTCTCCTTGTAACTGTATAAGATGCATAGGTAGGTGGATAGATAGATAATATTGAGAGCGGTCAAGAATTGTGTGAAACAGAGATCATAAAAATTCATGGGTTTGTTTCACAGACTGCATACAATACTTCAAACAGTGAACTTATTTGTATGTGAAGTTGAATGCTATATGCATCTCAATGTCTCAGATTGTATTTTAATGTGCTTCCTGTGTTTTCCTAATGAAAGTTGGCAGTGCCTAAAGAAATGGCAGGCAAAATTGCCTCTGGTGCAGCAAAATAGCCCAAAGAAACAAATATTAATACTATAGTGACAAAACTTCTAAACATATAAATACATCAGTGTAAGTGATATTCATTTGAATTTACATCTTTTGTAGCTTAATACATAGTGGCAAACTATATAATGCTTTAACTATTCTTGTGTATGTCTTGATTTCAGAATAATGTTATGTATTTTTTCATAATAATTTATCCTTCAAAACTTAAAATATAACCAAAAGGTAGCATCCTAACTGAAGCCAATAATATTAAGACAGGTTGTAAGAAGCATCAAAATATCAAACTTTTGTTGTTGTTGTTGTTGTTTTTAGCAAGCCATTACTTGATTCGAGTCAAACAAGAAGCCATTTTATAGGGAGGCTCAAATCTAAGTCCAGTTCTCCAATCCTTAGCTGCTCCATTTCTGTCCCATGTCTATGTGGCTCAAGGGTGATCCAGATATTTGCACACTGTTGAGACACAGATTGGAGGTTTTCCTTTGTTGCTAACCTTTCTGGGATTTCTCTTGCATTGTTCAGCCCTGTAGTTGTTTAAAACAGTGCTTTCTTCTTCATGCTAGAAAGACTTCACATTTTCTTTTGAAGATTTAGCCATCTAAACAGCACTGTCAGCAGACTGCCTGAGGCTAAAAGTCATAAAAATTGGAAATTCATGCCAATCATGCCCACTTGTTTTTGTTCACTCATAGGATCTTCTGGTTCTTGATTTTAGCACTTAATCCAAAGTGGATTTATTATCTGCAAGTGTTGCTTCTGTGATAGATTACTGGGTTCATCTTTAAGAGTAGGTTCCTTTTAGTCTTTTGATTAACTGCACAGTGGTTATCTGATTCCTCAGAGAGAACAGGTTATGGAAGACTCTATTCCATCCCTCACAGATTTTAACTCTTTAGCTTCATCCTGCACACTTTCACAATCTGATTTATGTCTTAAAGGAGAGACCCACTGTGCTTCTGTGCCCAGCACTTCCTGAGTCCATGACCCCCTGGATCAGAGATGTGTATGGTAAACATTGTGACACTGTGGGTGATTTAACTCTTTCTTCCTGGTCCAAACACATCATGTGCCATCCTAGAAGTCATAAAATGTGCCAGTGTAAATTCAGGCTGTTTTATGGATTGACTAATTTCCAAGCTGTCAAGGTAGTCCCAAGTAACTTTGAAGTTTTTGACTTCTTTTTTCCACTTAATAGACAGTTTCCTCCTAGACAAATCTGATTTCCCTGCCACTCATAGATTTACCAAATCCCCACTTGGGAGAAAATGTCTCCTGATGATAAAGTTTGTTATGAAGACTTCCTCCCTCTCTGGTATTTTAATTACATTTTAGTTAATTTAATTTTATCTATTCTAGTACTTATTATTCCACAATCTTTTGATGTTCTTTAAAATTAATTCTGCCAACACTCATTTATGAAAAAAACTCTCAGCAAACTAAGAGTGGAGAGGAAGTGTATAAACCTGATAAACAACATCTATAAAAAAAAATCCTAAAACTAAGAAAAGTAACATCACTTTTAAAGGTGAGAAATAGATGCTGTCCCCAAGATTAGAAATAAGGTAAGAATGCTCCCATCTCCTATTCTTATTCAAGACAATACTGAAAGCCTTCACTAATGCAATAAGACAAGACAAATAAAGGTATAGAACTGAGAAAGGAAGATAAAACTCCCCTTGTTCACAGATAGCATGACAGTCAATATAGAAAGTCTTAATAAATAAACAAAAATTCCTGAAACTAAAAATCACTGATAGCAAGGTGGCAAAACACAAGAAATTAAACAAAGTCAGTCACTTTCCTATATATAGATATGAGCAATCAAAACTTGAAATTAAAAATGCAATCTATTTACATTAGCACCATAAAAATGAAAAAAATGTGTATAACTCTAGCAGAATATGTATAAGATACATATAAGGAAAACTACAAAGCTCTAATGAAATGAATGTAGATATATTTCATGTTCATGAATAGAAATACATATGGTTGTTAGGATGTTAAATTTATCTATAAAATCAACACAATCCAAACATCCCATCAAATTTATGTATATTGACAGACAGATTCTAAAGTTTGTATGGAAATCCAAAGACCTAGAATAATCATCACGATATTTAAAAAGAAGAACAAAATCAAAAAACTGATACCACCCAACTTCAAGGCTTACTATAAAGCTATAGTAATCAAGATTGTCTATTCTTAGGGAAAGAACAGACAGATCAATGGAACAGAAAAGAGAGCCCAGAAATAGAACCACGTGTTTATAGCTGGCTAATTATTGAGAAAAGAACAAATACAACCAAATGGAAAAAGTATAATTTTTTTCAATAATGGTACTAGAACATCTGGAGATCACATGACAAAAAAAAAATCTAGATACTGATCCTTTGTCTTTTATAAAAATTAATTCAAAATGAATTATAAATTTAAAATGCAAACTTTAAAACTTCTGGAAGGTAACAGAAGGGGAAATCCAAATAATCTTGGGTCAGCAATGAGTTTATGGGCAGATGGGAGAGCATATAAGACTTTCTCTATTTTTGTCCAGTTTCTCTGCAAACCTAAAACTAAAACTACTCTTAGAAATAAAATCTATAAAATAAAGAAAAAATAATGGATGTATGTAATTTATCAAGATTTTTTTTCCCCAGTTTCATCAGGAGTGTTTGTCTCAGCCAACTACATCATACTCATGAGTAGAAGTCTAAAATAAGGGAATTTAAAAGGAATACTTTGGTAAGTCTCCTACAGGAGGCTTTCAGAACTTACTGTCTGCAAGTTAAATGGCTCATAGACAAGCACTGTGTAAATATTCTTCAGAAAATGAGAATAGATATTTGAAGCAACTCGTGTCACTGTTAAAATTCTTACTGCACAACAGAATCTATAAAATGACTTCTGCTAATTCCACTCTGTGAATGGAGCATTGGGCCACAAGTTGTGTCTTGAACATGTGACTCTAAAGTTGTGGTTACACAATTTATGATTTGAAGCATAGGGACAATATTTAGCAATAGTAATGCCTTGTATTTTTAATATATGTTAGTTTTTGCAATAGTTTTAGATTTACAGAAAAAAAAATGAGAAGAATATGTGGAGTTGTCTTATATCCTGTACAAAATCTTCACTGATATTAGTATTTTACATTAGTATATTACATTTGTTAATATTCTTTAACCAATAGTGACATATGATCATCAACTAAAGTCCATAGTTTATTCAGATATCCTTTGTTATTACCTAGTTTTCTTTTACTGACCCAGGATATCATCCAGGATTCCTTCTATTTAGTTCTCAAGTCTTCTCAAACTCATCTTATTTGTGACAGTGTTCTCATATTTTCCTTTTTTCTGGTGTCTTTGCCAGTTTTCAAAAGTGATGATCAGATACTTATTAGGAGTCAACTCTATTTCAGTTTGTATGATCTTTTTTTTTTTTGTTTCATAATAATATAGAGACTATGGAGTTTGGATCACAGACATAAAAATGCCATTTTCACCATATCATATCAGGCAAGCATATTATTATGCTGCCTTATTTAACTTATATGCAGAGTACATCAAGAGAAACGCTTGACTGGAAGAAACACAAGCTGGAATCAAGATTGCTGGGAGAAATATCCATAACCTCAGATATGCAGATGACACCACCCTTATGGCAAAAAGTGAAGAGGAATTCAAAAGCCTCTTGATGAAAGTGAAAGTGGAGAGTGAAAAAGTTGGCTTAAAGCTCAACATTCAGAAAACGAAGATCATGGCATCCGGTCCCACCACTTCATGGGAAATAGATGGGGAAACAGTGGAAACAGTGTCAGAGTTTATTTTTCTGGGCTCCAAAATCACTACAGATGGTGACTGCAGCCATGAAATTAAAAGATGCTTACTCCTTGGAAGGAAAGTTATGACCAACCTAGATAGCATATTCAAAAGCAGAGACATTACTTTGCCAACAAAGGTTCGTCTAGTCAAGGCTATGGTTTTTCCTGTGGTCATGTATGGATGCGAGAGTTGGACTGTGAAGAAGGCTGAGCATGGAAGAATTGATGCTTTTGAACTGTGGTAGTTGGAGAAGACTCTTGAGAGTCCCTTGGACTGCAAGGAGATCCAACCAGTCCATTCTGAAGGCGATCAGCCCTGGGATTTCTTTGGAAGGAATGATGCTAAAGCTGAAGCTCCAGTACTTTGGCCACCTCATGTGAAGAGTTGACTGATTGGAAAAGACTCTGATGCTGGGAGGGATTGGGGGCAGGAGGAGAAGGGGACTACAGAGGCTGAGATGGCTGGATGGCATCACTGACTCAATGGACGTGAGTCTGAGTGAACTCAGGAGTTGGTGATGGACAGGGAGGCCTGGTGTGCTGCGATTCATGGGGTTGCAGAGTCGGACACGACTGAGCGACTGATCTGATCTGATAATGTTGATATTGACTTCAGTCATCTACCTGACATAACGTGTATTAGGTTGTTCCACTGTAAAGTTGCCCCCCACCCCACCCCATCTTTTCCATACTGTCTCTTTGGAAAGAAGTGGCTATGCACAACCTGCAATAGAGTAGGGCTTAACTAAGATCATGGCATCTGGTCCCATCATTTCATGCAAAATAGATGGGGAAACAGTGGAAACAGTGTCAGACTTTATTTTTGGGGGGCTCCAAAGTCACTGCAGATGGTGATTACAGCCATGAAATTAAAAGATGCTTACTCCTTGGAAGGAAAGTTATGACCAACCTAGATAGCATATTCAAAAGCAGAGACATTACTTTGCCAACAAAGATCCGTCTAGTCAAGGCTATGGTTTTTCCTGTGGTCATGTATGGATATGAGAGTTGGGCCGTGAAGAAAGCTGAGTGCCAAAGAATTGATGCTTTTGAACTGTGGTGTTGGAGAAGACTCTTTTTTTTTTTTTTTAAACTCTTGAGAGTCCCTTGGACTTCAAGGAGATCCAACTAGTCCATTCTAAAGGAGATCAGTCCTGGGTGTTCTTTAGAAGGAATGATGCTAAAGCTGAGACTCCAGTACTTTGGCCACCTCATGCGAAGAGTTGACTCATTGGAAAAGACTCTGGTGCTGGGAGGGATTGGGGGCAGGAGGAGAAGGGGACGACAGAGGATGAGATGGCTGGATGGCACTGCTGACTCGATGGACTTGAGTCTCAGTGAACTCCGGGAGTTGGTGATGGACAGGGAGGCCTGGAGTCCTGCAATTCATGGGCTCACAAAGACTCGGACATGACTGAGCAACTGAACTGAACTGAACTGATACTTCACCTCCTTGAGGTTTAAGTATTTGCTTGAATTCTTTTTAATTCTCTGCATAAGAGATTTGCTTTTTCTCAGTCATTTACTTTTAAATCATTTATTTCTATCAGCTTGAAGTCATGGATATTCATTTTATAATTTGTGTTATTATCAAGTGCTACTTTATTTAATTTTTGATCAAATTTGTACAACTTTGATTACTATGAGCTCTTTCACTTGGCTTTTTGCCTCTTTGACATACTCTCATCAATATGTTTTGTTTTTGGTTCTCAATACTTCCTCGTTTTCTGGAACTAGAACATAATTCATACTCATATTTTATATTTCCATCCCTGAACCAAGATGCAGTCATTTCTCTAAGAAGCTATGGTACCATATGTTGAAGAATGGTATTATGAACCAAGACCTAGGGGTTGTTAGATATGCTTTTACTACTAGGTGTCACTTTTAGGTTATCTCCAGTTTTTTTTTTTTTTTTTTAATATGAGTAATTAAGAACATGCTGAGTCATGTTACTGTCAAAATGATGTAATAGAGGCAAGAACGAAGATTTAAGCTTAACAGTAAAGCAAACTGAGGAGGTATGGATTAGATAGCAGACACAGTTTGTAAAGGAAGTTCTTTGTCTAGTGAATGGGCAGCTGGGGAGTAGTTTGATTTCCTTAGTTATTTGGAGAATTAGTTTTGGTTTATGCTAGAAGCAGAAAACTGAGGGACACCTTAGTACAATGACATTAAATAACATTCACCTCAAATTAGAGAATTGCTTTCTGCATATATGATATCTCTAAGATGATCCATTTTACCAATAATTCTGTCTCAAGATTCCTTAATAATACAACTGCATGCAACTTGAAGAGTCTACCATAATACCCTAATCCTGGTTATTTCAGTGCTGATTTTTGATCTACCACATCTGCTTTGAAACAAGAATGCTTATGTTTCCATTTATCTAGGAAGTAAACTGTGAGGAGAAAGCAAATTAGCCAAGATGGTGTGGCCAGGCTCTCTTCCCCCACGGCCTCTCACTCTTGCTTACATTTTGTAAATAATGACTATATAAAAGCTGAGCTCATTTATCGCACTGCATATGCACTTCACAAGGTACTCACTTGGTTATGAGCTACTTTGTGCTCTATGTAGGGATTATGCTGCTGCTTCTAAATCACTTCAGTCATGTCCGACCCTGAGATTTATGAGCTCCACCTAAAAAGCAGCAGCATTACTGCTGCATCATGGCTATGTCCATTGGGTCAGCCATGAAAGGAGAAAATAGAGCATGTCTGCTGTTAACAGCTGTTGTGCCAACCAGGAGAGAATAAACGTGTCTGCAGTTCCTATGGCTCCTCAAGTTTCCTTCCAGCCTCTTAGCTCAAGCCTTGCCTACCCTGGGTTCAGCAAAGGGTGCAAACAGTGTGAACAACAAGAGGCATGGTATCGTGAACAGGATCAGTGATACATAAACCAATACTAGCTGACCTCTTAAATCATTTACTACATAAGGGTTATTTGCCATTCTGAAAGATAATGTTAGAAAGAAATGAGAAGGGTTTTTTTTTTAATAACTGTTTTCAATAAAATTTGTTATAAATGAGAAAATGACTGGTATATAAAGACTTCTAAATCTGAAAACCACGAGAATGGACTAATAAAAAGTTAAAAACTAAAATTTGAGGAAAAATAAACAGAAAATAAAATTGAAGATGTTTAAAATTACACACTTTAAAAATAGTACTAGCTTAACATAAAAATGAATGCTTTTGATGAAATTTAAACCTGTCAAATGTGACACAGAAATAATACAAACTATAATTCAAAATTGTTTGTTGAATATTTATTTGAATGTTATCATAGCAGATAGGGTATCCCAAATAATTTTTGAGTAAACTTAGAATATGCTTAATTTTAAGAAAAAATATAACTTGATTTAATAGGTTTAGGTGAAAAATAAATTTTCCTACAATATTTAAAACACTTGTATTATTTTGATAAAATATTAGTTTCATATGTTTCAATTAAACAATGTTTTGGGGGGAAGCAGTAAACACAAAACACTAAACACAAAACCAGTACATTTTGAAATATTCTGTATTCAGAGGTTGTTGCCTATAGGTCAATGAAAAAAGTCCACTAGAGTTTAGATCATCTGAACTTTTTGTTTCTAGAATATCAGCTTCCAAATATATCAGCTTCCAAAATAAACAAATGGGACCTAATTAAACTTAAAAGCTTCTGCACAACAAAGGAAACTCTAAGCAAGGTGAAAAGACAGCCTTCAGAATGGGAGAAATTAATAGCAAATGAAGCAACTGACAAACAACTAATCTCAAAAATATACAAGCAACTCCTGCAGCTCAATTCCAGAAAAATAAATGACCCAATCAAAAAATGGGCCAAAGAACTAAATAGACATTTCTCCAGAGAAGACATATAGATGGCTAACAAACACACGAAAAGATGCTCAACATCACTCATTATCAGAGAAATGCAAATCAAAACCACTATGAAGTACCATTTCACGCCAGTCAGAATGGCTGCAATCCAAAAGTCTACAAGCAATAAATGCTGGAGAGGGTGTGGAAAAAAGGGAACCCTCTTACACTGTTAGTGGGAATGGAAACTAGTACAGCCACTATGGAGAACAGTGTGGAGATTCCTTAAAAAACTGGAAATAGAACTGCCTTATGACCCAGCAATCCCACTGCTGGGCATACACACTGAGGAAACCAGAATGGAGAGACAAGTGTACCCCAATGTTCATCGCAGCACTGTTTATAATAGCCAGGACATGGAAGCAACCTAGATGTCCATCAGCAGATGAATGGATAAGAAAGCATTGGTACATATACACAATGGAGTACTACTCAGCCATTAAAAAGAACACATTTGAATCAGTTCTAATGAGGTGGATGAAACTGGAGCCTATTATACAGAGTGAAGTAAGCCAGAAAGAAAAACACCAATACAGTATACTAATGCATATATATGGAATTTAGAAAGATGGTAACAATAACCCTGTGTACAAGACAGCAAAAGAGACACTGATGTATAGAACAGTTTTTGGACTCTGTGGGAGAGGGAGAGGGTGGGATGATTTGGGAGAATGGCATTGAAACATGTATAATATATATGAAACGAGTCGCCAGTCCAGGTTCGATGCACAATACTGGATGCTTGGGGCTGGTGCACTGGGACAACCCAGAGGGATGGTACGGGGAGGGAGGAGGGAAGAGGGTTCAGGATGGGGAACACGTGTATACCTGTGGTGGATTCATGTTGATGTATGGCAAAACCAATACAATATTGTAAAGTTAAAAAATAAATAATAAAAAATAATAGAATATCAGCTTCCAAAATAAAAGTATCAAAGTAGAAAGAAAATTAAGTTAAAGTCCCCTTAAGTAATCTAATATGAAGAATCTAGGAATCAATTTTTGAATGTAGGTAAATGAGGATTAGTGTGAATTTATCTGTTTTGCATGACCTAAGGAATAAAATGAAACTGTGGAGGGAAATGAAACAAATACTTACATAAAAATTGAATGGTTTCAGATATCGGGAATTGAAATCAGCTTTATCAGTTAAAGTTGAAATAGAGCCTAGCTTCATCCAGCAATATGATTTGGCATTTTATATTCTTTTCCTAGAAATCATGAAATTATTACATATTTTACTATACAGATGTTTAGAAACAAATATGGAACCCTGTATGTGTTGAGAAATAAAATAATGTTTACATATATTTGAAAGATTTGTTTCCTCTTAAACAGTAGATCAGAATAGTAATTTCCCAAGAAACTTATAGCATAACATAAATTTTTCTAAGAGATATTCAAGCCATCATTTCCAAATAACACTGACTCATGATTTCATTTAACTATCAGATCAGATCAGATCAGTCGCTCAGTCTGTCCGACTTTTTGCGACCCCATGAATTGCAGCACACCAGGCCTCCCTGTCCATCACCAACTCCCGGAGTTCACTGAGACTCAGGTCCATCGAGTCAGCAATGCCATCCAGCCATCTCATCCTCTGTCGTCCCCTTCTCCTCCTGCCCCCAATCCCTCCCAGCATCAGAGTCTTTTCCAATCAGTCAATTCTTCGCATGAGGTGGCCAAAGTACTGGAGCTTCAGCTTTAGCATCATTCCTTCCAAAGAAATCCCAGGGCTGATCGCCTTCAGAATGGACTGGTTGCATCTCCGTGCAGTCCAAGGGACTCCCAAGAGTCTTCTCCAACACCACAGTTCAAAAGCATCAATTCTTTGGTGCTCAGCCTTCTTCACAGTCTAACTCTCACATCCATACATGACCACAGGAAAAACCATAGCCTTGACTAGACGAACCTTTGTTGACAAAGTAATGTCTCTGCTTTTGAATATGTTATCTAGGTTGGTCATTACTTTCCTTCCAAGGAATAAGCGTCTTTTAATTTCATGGCTGCAGTCACCATCTGCAGTGATTTTGGAGCCCAGAAAAATAAACTCTGACACTGTTTCCACTGTTTCCCCATCTATTTCCCATGAAGTGGTGGGACCGGATGCCATGATCTTCGTTTTCTGAATGTTGAGCTTTAAGCCAACTTTTTCACTCTCCACTTTCACTTTCATCAAGAGGCTTTTGAGTTCCTCTTCATTTTCTGCCATGAGGGTGGTGTCATCTGCATATCTGAGGTTATTGATCTTTCTCCCGGCAATCTTGATTCCAGCTTGTGTTTCTTCCAGTCCAGCGTTTCTCATGATGTACTCTGCATATATGTTAAATAAACAGCATGACAATATACAGCCTTGACGAACTCCTTTTCCTATCTGGAACCAGTCTGTTGTTCCATGTCCAGTTCTAACTGTTGCTTCCTGACCTGCATACAAATTTCTCAAGAGGCAGATCAGGTGGTCTGGCATTCCCATCTCTTTCAGAATTTTCCACAGTTTATTGTGATCCACACAGTCAAAGGCTTTGGCATAGTCAATAAAGCAGAAATAGATGATTTTCTGGAACTCCCTTGCTTTTTCTATGATCCAGAGGATGTTGGCAATTTGGTTCCTCTGCCTTTTCTAAAACCAGCTTGAACATCAGGAAGTGCACAGTTCATATATTGCTGAAGCCTGGCTTGGAGACTCCTGAGCATTACTTTACTAGTGTGTGAGATGAGTGCAATTGTGCGGTAGTTTGAGCATTCTTTGGCATTGCCTTTCTTTGGGATTGGAATGAAAATGGACTTTTCCAGTCCTGTGGCCACTGCTGAGTTTTCCAAATTTGCTGGCATATTGAGTGCAGCACTTGCACAGCATCATCTTTCAGGATTTGGAATAGCTCAACTGGAATTTCATCACCTCCACTAGCTTTGTTCGTAGTGATGCTTTCTAAGGCCCACTTGACTTCACATTCCAGGATGTCTGGCTCTAGGTCAGTGTCACACCATTGTGATAATCTTGGTCGTGAAGGTCTTTTTTGTACAGTTCTGTGTATTCTTGCCATCTCTTCTTAATATCTTCTGCTTCTGTTAGGTCCATACCATTTCTGTCCTTTATCAAGCTCCTCTATGCATGAAATATTCCTTCGGTATCCCTTCGGTATCTCTGATTTTCTTGAAGAGATCCCTAGTCTTTCCCATTCTGTTGTTTTCCTCTATTTCTTTGCATTGATCTCTGAAGAAGGCTTTCTTATCTCTTCTTGCTATTCTTTGGAACTTTGCATTCAGATGTTTATATCTTTCCTTTTCTCCTTTGCTTTTCGCTTCTCTTCTTCTCACAGCTATTTGTAAGGCCTCCCCAGACAGCCATTTTGCTGTTTGGCATTTCTTTTCTATGGGAATGGTCTTGATCCCTGTCTCCTGTACAATGTCACGAACTTCATTCCATAGTTCATCAGGCACACTATCTATCAGATCTAGGCCCTTAAATCTATTTCTCACTTCCACTGTATAATCATAAGGGATTTGATTTAGGTCATACCTGAATGGTCTAGTGGTTTTCCCTACTTTCTTCAATTTCAATATCCTTTATTAATTTCTCTGCACATCATACCCCCTCTATTAGTTAGGAATTTCACAAGAACATTTTATTTTTAACATTTGAAAACATGTGTACATAATATGTTAAAAGACCATGTCTTTTCTACTTTTTCAAAAATATGTGAGCTTATAGGTAAATATTTACTAATTCTTGTGGTCTTGAGTTCAGTTAGATATGCTTATTCCTCATCTTCAAATGCTAGCATATACAATATTTAAGGCCTATGAGTATGGGCTTGATATTCAGTCAGATAAAAATAAGTATTTTTTTTTATTTTTCTTTTATTTATTTTTAATTTTTAAAAATTTTGTATTGAGATATAGTTGATTAATATACTCTGGAGAGTCCCTTGGACTGCAAGGAGATCCATCCAGTCAATCTTAAAGGAAATCAGTCCTGAATATTCATTGGAAGGACTGATGCTGAAGCTAAAAGTTCAATACTTTGGCCACCTGATGTGAAGGACTAACTCACTGGAAAATACTCTGATGTGGGAAAGATTGAAAGCAGGAGTAGAAAGGGACAACAGTGGATGAGATGGTTGGATGGTATCACCGACTCAATGCACATGAGTTTGAGCAACATCTGGGAGTTGGTGATGGACAGGGAAGCCTGGCGTGCTGCAGTCCATGGGGTCACAAAGAGTCGGACATGACTGAGTGACTGAACTGAACTGATAGTTGATTAATAATGTTGTGATACTTTCAGGTGAACAGCAAAGGGACTCAGCCATACATGTACATGGATCCATTCTCTCCCAAACTCCCTTCCCATCTAAACTGCCATATAACAATGGGCAGAGTTCCATGTGTTATACAGTAGGTCCTTGTTGGTCATTCATATTAAATATAGCAGTGTGTACATGTCCTGGAGAAGGCGATGGCACCCCACTCTAGTACTCTTGCCTGGAAAATCACATGGACAGAGGAGCCCGGTAGGCTGCAGTCCATGGGGTCGAGAAGAGTCAGGCATGACTGAGCGACTTCACTTTCACTTTTCACCTCCATGCATTGGAGAAGAAAATGGCAACCCACTCCAGTATTCTTGCCTGGAGAATCTCAGGGATAGGGGAGCCTGGTGGGCTGCCGTCTATGGGGTCGCATAGAGTCGGACACGACTGAAGCGACTTAGCAGCAGCAGCAGCAGCAGCAGCAGTACATGTCCATCCCAAATGCCCTAACTATCCCTTCCACCCTGGCAGTCATAAGTTTGCTCTCTAAGCCTGAGAGTCTAAGAGAAGTATTTTCTTAAACTATTTCGAGATAAAGAATTATTTTCAGAGTACTTAGAATAATAATCAACTCCTATAATAAAGACAATTACATTTTCTGGGAATTTAGTTTTTGGCAATGGCTTCATAGAGTCATATGGCCAGCTTTCTTTTTTCCTGGCTTCAGCTACAGTTGTTTCCTTTTTCCACTTAAGGATGCCTTCAATGTCTTGTTTATAATATTTCAAGCAGTTTCAGGTTCAATAAGGTATTGAAACACTATGGCATTGACAATAACTAAAAATTTTCTCACCTTGAAATGGCAGGCAAGCGTGCATATATATTCAGGATCTAGTGAATCTACAATCATGTTTATGTACCAGCTTTTCCTTAGCTTTTCCTTAGCTGCTGTGATATACCTGGCTCTGAATTTTCTCTTGCTTTTTATTAACTCTCTTGAAAAAAGAAAAGGAATAAAAAAAAAATCCACAGGATATGAAAAGAGTCATTTGATAAATGAAAGTATCCCATGTATCTAAAATGCATCGACCACACTTGTTTTAATATTCCAACTTACTTTCAGTAAAATGGAGATGGCAATGTCTGGTAAAAATGCAATATGTGACTACAGATAAATATAACTGATTAACATAAGGTACATTTAAGATCTTATTTTCCATCACATTTAACAATCAAAGCCTCCCAAGGTTAAACAGGCTCTATATTTTCTTTATGACATTTTCTACTGAGTCTACTTTCATTTTCTGATTTCAACATAATACAGTTTCATAAAGCTGCTAATACAATAAACGAATGTGCACAAAGCAATAAATGCATCCAGAGCATTTAGAATTTAAATGACAAAGAAAATAAAATGAATACCTGAATTTATTAGACATTATTCTAAAGATTAGGAAAGTTTCTGTCTCCTTTTAACCAAAACCAACCTAAGACCCATGTCGATTACTCACAACTTGTAGATATAAGTGTAATTTTGTCACATCCCCACCTAGTCCATGGATTGTGGAAGTGTCTACGTAAACCTCAGATTTCATTAAATTCTTGGAGTCTCACATTTTCATGGCTTCCTTAGCAACTAAAACATTAATGACTAAAGAAATCCAGCCACTCAAAGAACATTGTAGGTGCTGTAGGTATCCATAATGATTTGGCAGCTGTGGTAAAGTGTATGTTGAATGATCATATCCATAAGAAATATTTTAAAGTAATTCATTAATTAATTCATTGATATAACAAGTCTTTAATGAAAACTTGCCAAGGAAAACATTTAACTGGATCCTGAAAATTCAGCAGAGAGAACAGAATAACTAATTATCTTTCCTCATGAGATTATATTCTGCCACATACTTAAAAAGAGTAGGTTAATAACTATTTGCTATGGCTTAGGTACATCCTGGAAACATACCATATACCCAAATAATGTTGTTGAAATCAAGAAACATAGTGAAAAGAAAAAAAAAAGAAAAAGAGAAAGACAGTGAATTAAGAATCACATGAGGTTTTATTTATTTTGTTATAAATATAGAGAGAAGAGTTGATAAAACTGATATTTGACAAATTATTAATTGACTTGGCTTTTCTCAATTAAAATTAACTTATTATATTTCAATTTCCAAATGTGTAATCTGAATTTCTTGACTCCAAGGTGGACATTTATATTTCAAAATTTTGAAATCAAGGCATAGAGTTTAAAATTGAAGGTATATTGAAATAAAAATTCAATTAATATTTGCTTTTAATTTACTTTAGCTTTAAATTTTTGATTATTTATTTTGAATAGATTTTTAAACAGAAATTACTTAAAAATATTCTATATTTGATACTAACTTTTTATGAAAGTGCTTATTTTAGATATTTCCACTAGATTTTGTGAAGATGGTCATTTTATCACTTCTAGCCTCTTATTCATATTTTTTTGTTAATTTAGAAAACATATGAAAATGAGTTCCACTGCAATTTTAAATATTTAATAATTATTTTATTGCTGGTATGGATACATATATTTTCATGTGGTATTAATATATCTTTTAATTGTTAGTATACTGTCAGTTTTATTACACTTTGATATATAATAGAGTCATATTGAAATAAGCAGAACAGCTTTAATGAGACACAGCCTTGTTCTGCTACTATTGCTTTCCAGCATTATCTGTTTCCCCCCTCAACTTCTTTTGATTCTGTTAGGTCACTATTCTGTTCAGTTCAGTTCAGTCACTCACTTGCGTCCGACTCTTTGCGACCCCATGAATCACAGCACACCAGGCCTCCCTGTCCATCACCAACTCCTGGAGTTCACCAAGACTCACATCCATCGAGTCAGTGATGCCATTCAGCCATCTCATCCCCTGTCGTCCCCTTCTCCTCCTGCCCCTTCTGCCTGCCCCCAATCCCTCCCAGCATCAGAGTCTTTTCCAGTGAGTCAACTCTTGGCATGAGGTGGCCAAAGTACTGGAGCTTCAGCTTTAGCATCATTCCTTCCAAAAAAATCCCAGGGCTGATCTCCTTCAGAATGGACTGGTTGGATCTCCTTGCAGTCCAAGGGACTCTCAAGAGTCTTCTCCAACACCACAGTTCAAAAGCATCAATTCTTCGGCGCTCAGCCTTCTTCACAGTTCAACTCTCACATCCATACATGACCACAGGAAAAACCATAGCCTTGACTAGACAAACCTTTGTTGGCAAAGTAATGTCTCTGCTTTTGAATATGCTATCTAGGTTGGTCATAACTTTCCTTCCAAGTAGTAAGCGTCTTTTAATTTCATGGCTGCAGTCACCATCTGCAGTGATTTTGGAGCCCAGAAAAATAAAGTCTGACACTGTTTCCCCATCTATTTCCCAAGAAGTGATGGGACTGGATACCATGATCTTCATTTTCTGAATGTTGAGCTTTAAGCCAACTTTTTCACTCTCCACTTTCACTTTCATCAAGAGGCTTTTTAGTTCCTCTTCACTTTCTGCCATGAGGGTGGTGTCATCTGCATATCTGAGGTTATTGATCTTTCTCCCGGCAATCTTGATTCCAGTTTGTGTTTCTTCCAGTCCAGTGTTTCTCATGATGTACTCTGCATATAAGTTAAATAAGCAGGGTGACAATATATAGCCTTGACGTGCTCCTTTACCTATTTGGAACCAGTCCATTGTTCCATGTCCAGTTCTAACTGTTGCTTCCTAACCTGCATACAAATTTCTCAAGAGGCAGATCAGGTGGTCTGGTATTCCCATCTCTTTCAGAATTTTCCACAGTTTATTGTGATCCACACAGTCAAAGGCTTTGGCATAGTCAATAAAGCAGAAATAGATGTTTTTTCTGGAACTCTCTTGCTTTTTCCATGACCCAGCAGATGTTGGCAATTTGATCTCTGGTTCCTCTGCCTTTTCTAAAACCAGCTTGAACATCAGGAAGTTCACGGTTCACATATTGCTGAAGCCTGGCTTGGAGACTCCTGAGCATTACTTTACTAGTGTGTGAGATGAGTGCAATTGTGCGGTAGTTTGAGCATTCTTTGGCATTGCCTTTCTTTGGGATTGGAATGAAAACGGACTTTTCCAGTCCTGTGGCCACTGCTGAGTTTTCCAAATTTGCTGGCATATTGAGTGCAGCACTTGCACAGCATCATCTTTCAGGATTTGGAATAGCTCAACTGGAATTTCATCACCTCCACTAGCTTTGTTCGTAGTGATGCTTTCTAAGGCCCACTTGACTTCACATTCCAGGATGTCTGGCTCTAGGTCAGTGATCACACCATCATGATTATCTGGTTCGTTCAGGTCTTTTTTGTACAGTTCTTCTGTGTATTCTTGCCATCTCTTCTTAATATCTTCTGCTTCTGTTAGGTCCATACCATTTCTGTCCTTTATCGAGCCCATCTTTGCATGAAATATTCCTTCGGTATCTCTGATTTTCTTGAAGAGATCTCTAGTCTTTCCCATTCTGTTGTTTTCCTCTATTTCATTGCATTGATCACTAAGGAAGGCTTTCTTATCTCTTCTTGCTATTCTTTGGAACTCTGCATTCAGATGTTTATATCTTTCCTTTTTTCCTTTGCTTTTCATTTCTCTTCTTTTCACAGCTATTTGTAAGGCCTCCCCAGACAGCCATTTTGCTGTTTTGCATTTCTTTTCTATGGGAATGGTCTTGATCCCTGTCTTCTGTACTATGTCATGAACCTCAGTCCATAGTTCATCAGGCACTCTATCTATCAGATCTAGGCCCTTAAATCTATTTCTCACTTCCACTGTATAATCATAAGGGATTTGATTTAGGTCATACCTGAATGGTCTAGTGGTTTTCCCTACTTTCTTCAATTTAATCTGAATTTGGCAATAAGGAGTTCATGGTCTGAGCCACAGTCAGCTCCTTGTCTTGTTTTTGCTGACTGTGTAGAGCTTCTCCATCTTTGGCTGCAAAGAATATAATCAATCTGATTTTGGTGTTGACCATCTGGTGATGTCCATGTATAGAGTCTTCTCTTGTGTTGTTGGAAGAGGGTGTTTGTTATGACCAGTGTAGATTAATAAAATATAAATATATAATACAATGTATTAATATATCACTGAAGGGAATACATTGATTTAATGAATACAAAACTTTGACATAATTTTCAAACTTACATAGTGAATGTAAAAATTGCAAAAGGAATTTTATGAACTAAATGTATTATGTGAAGACACAAGTATTTTTTAAAATGTAAATTTATATCCAATTTCTCTGGTCTTGTCACATCACAACAGACCCTGATTTACAATGGCATTTTTTTAAACTATACCACACAGCTTGTCAGAGCAAATTTGACTTGAGAGGAAAAAAAAAGTTTCTTCGAATATATTTAGCTTTCTGATCTCTGTATTTTTCTTTTTTGTTCATAGTACCACCCCAAAATATCCTTTCTCAAGATTTAGAATCTATATTATAGAAGTAAGATAAAGATACTCATTGTTGCTGCTGAGATGGTTCTGTTAATAATTTCTGTAGTACTTTTCCAATTTTTTTAAATTGAAATGCCATCTCTCTTTTCTATATTGATGTTTTGAAGATCTTCTGCTAGTTTTTAGAACTCTATGTATTTTGCAGTATGTGTGAGTATACTTGGGTGTACTTTTCCTGAAACTTTTTCAAATTATCATGACATTAATCAGGGAACTTGAAGAAGTTTGAAAAATAAGTGATATTTAAGAAACAAAATAGAAAATAAAGTGGAAAAGAAAATAATATTTCATATTGCTGCCAGTAACTTTCAAATGGTCTAATATGCATGCTATTGAGATTTCAGAAAGAGTAGAAAAATAATGAGGCAGAAGAATATCTAAAAGAAAATTATTGATATTCTTACAAAAATTGTAAACGCTAGCTAAGTATATTTCCAGGAAGCTCAGAGAACATCAGACTATTTTTTAAGAAAGGAAAAATAATATTCTAGAGACATCAGATTCAACACCAGAGAGAGATATATTAGAAACAACTTTATCTTTTTTAAATAGGACACAATATATATGGAAGGACAGGGGTAAGAATTGAAAACGTCTTATAGATAAAAACCATATAAGAAAAGAATGGACTGAACCATTTTGCTTTGAAAGAAAAATAAAATCTATCAACCTATACTCCTCATTCAAATTTTCATTTTTCACATTCTTCCTACCTTTCAAAACTGAAGGAGAAAAATAGCCTTTTTCTGATGAAGTAGAACAGAGAGAATCCATTACCAGCAGATATGCACTGCACTACAAGAAAATTAATTGAAGTTCTTCAGGCTGAAGGAATTTTATAAGCTTATTTCATATTAATATAATATGATAGTAACTACAAAAGAAATGTAAAGTGCTGGGAATGGCAAAATCAATGTAGGAATAAATTTATTTTTAAAATTTTTAATCTTTCTAAAAGTTAATTGACTGTTAAACTCAAAACAGTAGTAATATATTCGTGTTTACTGCATATGTAAAAAAGTGAAATGTATATCAATTACACCAAAAAGGATGAGGCAGCAATTGAGTCACATGATTTGAGAAATGATATCTCTTTAGATCTCTGCTAAATCAAAGGGATTAAGGAATATATTTTTGAAAAGGTAAATGTACCATAGCCATATTAACTCATTAAAGTATCCTCAAAATGTTTTGCTTTTTTTAACGAGAAAGAAACGAGGTTTAAGTGTATCCAGTGTGTGCGTACAGTATTTGGTTTTGACTTAGGCATTCTATAGCACACATCAATGCTATCTTTAATCTCTCTGGTCACCTTCTTCAGCATATTTTCCTTGGCACAGACAGATGATAAATTGCTATCATCACTCCTTTTGTTATTTATAAATGGAATTAGATTGAGCTATTTATCCCAGTGAAAAGTCTAATTGCAATGCAGTTTTCTGTTCTCCCAGAAATGACCTAAAGGATGTTTTTTTCCCTTAATTGAAGACTTCAGGCAACCTGCCTTTATCATGCAGTTATTGAAGCTGTGCACTCAGATGTCTATGGCTATTAGATGATAATACACACACACAAAGCAATCATTTGCTGTTTATCCTGCAGGGATCTTCATTCAGTACACATAAAAGGCACTTACCTAATAATACCATTTTCTTTTGGCAAAAGGAGTGAAAATTCATCACTGTATGTTACAATATCTGGGAAATATTTTTATTATTTTGATTAAAGAAAAAAGCCAAATTGAAACTAAGCATACACTATTAAGATCTATGTATGGCATATCTTTTATCTTCTGCAAAATAAGATCAGATCTGGTCTGATATCTGCTCTGATTGCTCTGATCAATTGAATGTTTGTAACTTATGTATTGTAAAGATGTATGAAGTAGGTGAAATGGAATGAAAAAGGGAGAATTTCATTTAAGGGTATAACATATCAAAAAAGTTTCAAGGCTTGGATTGTAATGATAGAACAAACGTATTACTAACTAAATAAATGAAATGATAAGTTTGAATAATTTATCCAAATACAATTTTTATTTGCTATTAAATTAATATTTCCTACACTTCATTATAAAGTTAAGCATTTAAAATGTTGACACTGTTTTAAAAATTTTTATGATCATTACAGGCACTTTTTTTGAGTTATGCTATACTCCAGACCTGTACCAATGTAGAGATTATAAATGTATAATATAACATGTATGTAATAAGCACACATCACACATGTGTAAATGTTCACACATCATATCACTTATATATTATAAATAAGTGTATTATATTAATATAATTTATGTATATTTTATATGCCAATTAGGCCCAATTATGGATATTTTAGCCTTAGCTATGATATAAACCATTTTTTAAAATTGTTCATTACAGAGTAACTTTATATTTTTTCTGCTTGCCTCACATTCAGCATTGGTACCCAGAATTCTGCTTTCTCTATGTGTTTACCCTGTATGACCTCTGTTGGACACTTTTTCGATTAATTCATATAAAGTAAAACTCCCAACAACTCAAAATTGATGTCAGATTCTGTCTTTTCAGCCAAAGTCCATCTGGCAACTTCACAGAGATGTCTCATTAAAAGCTAAAATAAATATGTTTAAATCTGAAGACAGATGATCTTTCTCCCAAAATGTCCACTCTCCCTGCATTTGTCATGTTTGTGAATTGCCCTGTTTCCACAGTCATCTAAGCAAAGCATGTGGGAAGCTCCAGCCTTCCTCCTGTCACCCACCTGATCATCCACCAGAGCCTGAGAATTTTCCGCTTTATTCAATTCAGCTTTCCTCATCTGCTCTCCTTTTCCATTGTCCCTACATCCGTTATTCTCCTCATGATTTCAGCCTAAATATCTAGATGTGATTCTCAATTGCACTTCCCACTTTTATTTTCACACTCTTTCAAACAACATCCAACTTGACCAAAATAATTTCTGTAAAATGCAAACATGCTTTCATGTTTTAACAGCAGTGTATTGTCATAATCGTTGTGTTTAATTAGAAGGTAAAGCCTTTTATAATTTGGTTGGTGCCTTCAACCCACACCTCATTTCCCACCCTCAGTCCTTACCTCTCCTCCTTTTCTCTCTGCTTATTCCAGAAATAAGACTCATGTAATTGTATATCTCCCAGACATTACCTAACTGAAATACACTTCTCCCCTTCATCCGAGTGCTTCAGTCTGTCTTTCAAAGCACCTTCCACCATGACTCACCTTGATTGTCTGTTGGCAGATCTTCACTTCCTCCCTAAACACAGTATGCAGTGTGTTCTGTTATCCACCGACACACATCACACTATCTTTCAGTCATCGTTTCTCTCTGGATATAATATTCATTTAAGTTAGAATCGGTCTTTAATCTTGTGTCTCTTTAGCATCTAACATAGTATCTGGCAAAGAAAAAGGGTTTCAGAATAAAAGCTGCAGTTTAGAGATTGTTCCACCTACATTTTACAGTAACAACAGCAATTACAAAAACTGTTTCAGAAAAGCTAGTAATGTGACTGAGGTTATGCAAATGAACCCGAGAATAGTTTAAATTTAATTTTCTGTGTGACTCAAAATCCTTACCTGTGTAAGATTATAAACAAAATATTAAACTAATATGTCTACTTATAACAAACTTTCTTTCTACACTTACTAGAAAGTAACTATTTAAAATGTCATAATATTTAGCTATTATTGATTTTGTATTAAGAGAATTTGCTCTCATCTTTAATAAAGTTGCCTGGGTCATACCAGCTGTCTCTTTCACTACTAAACTCACATAATATGAAGTCAATAACATTCAGATATCATACAAACCATCTTTTGGCTTTTTATTTGTTTCTCTTACCATCTTTAATACTGAAAACAAAATAAGAAATATTTATGTGTGGTTCATTATGACACATAATGATTTACTTGACACTGATATTCCAGGCATATGCTACTTATTTAGAACTATTGTGCTGATTACAGGAAACTATAATGATAGGGAATTAAATTATTTTTGTAAAATATTATGATTGTGTGCATGTTTGTATGTGTGTGTGCTGTCACTTCAGTCTTGTCCAACTCTTTGCAACCCCATGGACTGTAACCTGCCAGGCTCCGCTGTCCATGAGACTGTCCAGCCAAGAATATTGGAGTGGGTTGCTATGCCCTCCTTCAGAGGATCTTCCCAACCCATGGATCAAACCTGCGGCTCCTGTGACTGCATTGCAGGTGGACTTTTTACCTACTGAGTCACCTGGGAAGCCCCCAAAATATTATGATTACTGAGAGTAAAGCTTTCTTGCAGTCACTGTATCAGTGACTATTGGTTTCTTTCTTCTAATATTTTATTTCAGCTATCAACAAAATTGTCTTGAGAGATAAAAATATTTTTTTTTATTTATTAAGCTCTGCAGTTAAAATGCGTAGATCAAATCCCGCTGTCAGGTAAACTTCTTAGTCAATTTTTCTGGAACTAAAAACTTGGCCTGACAAACCATCTTTTTACAGGCTCTTTCAAGAGTCTTCTGAGACTGCGTAGGCTATTTTCTAAACACTGCTTCTATTCCTTATTTAGGCATTTGAGAGTTCTATCTTTACCTATTTAGAAATATTCTAAATCTACACTCTGGCTGATTTATTTTGTGGTGCTACTAGCTTAAGTATATTCATTTGTCTACCATTTCTCTTTCAGTAAAGATTTAGCATTGATGTGTTTGTTAGTACAACTTTTCTAATTTCATTAATTAAAAAGAAAAAACACCATTGCTTTGATTAACAGTTATAAAAACAGATAAATCACTTTCTGAGGCATTTTAGAAGATTTTATGGAATACAATAGGTGTATTTTTATCATTTGACTACATCTAGAAGCAGAAAATAAGAACACATGTATACCTGTGGCGGATTCATTTTGATATTTGGCAAAACTAATACAGTTATGTAAAGTTTAAAAATAAAATAAAATTAAAAAAATATTAATTATGTATAACATAGTAACTGAAAAATATTGTTTAAAAGAATATGGCAAAGAAAATATTTTCATATGCCAACTTCAAAGCTAAGTCTAAATCTGTTCAAACAGATTCAAGAAATATGTGGATTGCATTTTGTTCTGTTAGCTTGGACTGATTAAAAATTTAATGCATGGTGAGAATACAAAACAATATTGGTAGAGGATTAGAGGAAAGAGGAAGTGAATATGTTAAAAAAAGAGGGAACTTAACGTTAGAGTGAGTGCTTTGTTAGTTTTTGGATAGAGGTTACCTCTAAAGTATGCAAAAAGAACCAGGAACCCCTTGATGATGTATCACAAAGTTCTTTTTTCCTTCCCAGCTTGGTTAAGATATAATGGACATATAACACTGTGTAAGTTTAAGATGTATACATAACAATTTGACATATGTCATGGCATCTGTTCCCATCACTTCATGGCAAAAAGATGGGGAAACAATGGGAACAGTGAGAGACTTTATTTTCTTGGGCTCCAAAATCACTGCAGATGGTGACTGCAGCCATGAAATTAAAAGAGGCTTGCTCCTTGGAAAAAAAGCTATGACTAACCTAAGCAGCATATTAAAAAGCAGAGACATTACTTTGCCAACAAAGATCCATCTAGTCAAAGCTATGGTTTTTCCAGTAGTCATGTATGGATGTGAGAATTGGACTATAAAGAAAGCTGAATGCCAAAGAATTGATGCTTTTGAACTGTGGTGTTGGAGAAGACCCTTGAGAGTCTCTTGGGCTGCAAGGAGATCCAAACAGTCAATCCTAAAGGAAATCAATCCTGAATATTCATTGGAAGGTCTGATGCTGAAGCTGAAACTCCAGTACTTTGGCCACCTGATGAGAAGAACTGACTCATTGGAAAAGACCCTGATGCTGCAAAAGATTGAAGGCAGGAGCAGAAGGGGACAACAGAGGATGAGATGGTTGAATGGAATCACTGACTCAATGGACATGAGTTTGAGCAAGCTGCAGGAGTTGGTGATAGAGAAGCCTGTTGTGCTGTAGTCCATGGGGTCACAAAGAATCGGACATGACTAAGAGACTCAACTGAACTGATATATTGCAAAATGATTTCCACAATAATGCTAACTCATTCATTGCTTCACATAGTTACAATTTTTGTGTTGGTATGGTGAGAACTTTTAAAATTTACTCTTTTAGCAACTTTCATATATACAATGAAATATTGTTAGCTATAGTCACCATGCTGTACATTAAATCACCAGGACTTGGTCATCTTATAAACTGAAAGTGTGTACCCTTTGACCACCTTCACTTCCTGGTGGCTCATCTTCCTGGTGGCTCAGACAGTAAAGTGTCTGCCTGCAATGTGGGAGACCCGCGTTTGATTCCTGGGTTGGGAAGATCCCCTGGAGAAGGAAATGGCAATCCACTCCAGCACTCTTGCTTGGAAAATCCCATGACGGAGGAGCCTGATAGGCTACAGTCCACGGGGTCGCAGAGTCAGACACGACTGAGCGACTTCACTTTCACTTTCACCCTTTGACCACCTTCACTCATACATTTCAAATATTGATAGAAATGCCTGGGCTGAGTTTTAGTTCAAAGCCCAAGTGTATGTTTGTGTTCTGCCATCTGGGTCTCAGTCTGTGGAAGTGGGGAGAGGAAGCACATAGTAAGCACACATCCATCCCCCTTATTTCCCTGGTCTCACATTGGGCACAATGCCACATCTACTGCCAGGAACTATAATTTCTGCTTTGGCATTCATATTACTAACTACCACTCAGGGGCTTTATAAATTAAAAAAAATAAGATTAGATACTAGGTGATAGATGAATAAGAAAGATATTATATGTATACTTTATAATGTGATTATATACATATATAAAATGGAATACTACTCAGCTATAAAATCAATAAAACAATGTTATTTCCAGTTACATGGGATGAACTAGAGATGATCATACTAAGCAAAATCAGACAAAGAAAGACAGATATCATATGTTATGACTTATACATGAAATCTAAAATACGACACAGTCGAACTTAGCTATGGAACAGATACAGATACATAGACATAGAAAACAGACTTGACTTGTGGTTGCCAAGCAGGGTGATGGGGAAGGGTTAGTTAGGAGTTTGGTGTTAACAGATGCAAACTGTTCTATAGAGAATGGATAAAAAACAAGGTCCTACTGGATAGCACAGGAAACTATATACAATATTCTGTAATGAGCCATAATGGAAAAGAATATTAAAAATATATATTAAGTATAACTGAATCACTTTGCTGTATGCCAGAAACTAACACATTATAGTGAAGTTGCTCAGTCGTGGCCGACTCTTTGTGACCCCATGGACTGTAGCCTACCAAGCCCCTCTGTCCATGGGATTTCCCAGGCAATAGTACTGGAGTGGATTGCCATTTCCTTCTCCAGGGGATCTTCCTGACCCAGGGATTGAACCCGGGTCTCCCGCATTATAGACAGATGCTTTATCGTCTGAGCCACCAAGGAAGTCAACACATTATAAGTTGACTATAACTTAATAAAAAAGAGGTTCTATACATAAATAAAATAATTGATAAATAAATGACCAAAAAATGTTCAGACACTATGATATAGGTAAAACTCAGTCATTTGATTAGCTCAGTATTCATGCACTCCATTTTTTCCCACAAGTAGAGCTATTTTACCACCTATTTCATATACCCTCTGCACTGTACTCAGCTCACTTTCCAGGATCTTTTTGTGATGTTAAGTAGATACCATCAGGTCATACTTGTCTAATTTTCAATGATAACTTTAAAATATAAACATATCTGCCCAATATACAAGGTAGAGTAAAAATATAATAAGCCTATTAAAAATCTCAATTTAGAATAAAAAATAATGTTGTAAGATTTGTAAAGATATTTCATAAAAAGTCCCCAAATATATAAGGGCTGTATTAATGTTTTGTCTTCATGAATAGCATGGCAGAGGGGCTGAACTCTCAGGCTCTCATATGCTCTGACTTCTGTAACATGTATTTCTACAAGATCAGTCTGAGGTTAACTATGTCACAAAGCTGAAAGGTGGAAAGGGCATGGTGGAATTTTGGGAATGTCATGTGCCAAGCTGAGACATTGTCCTCATCATTTCTGCTTACATTTCAGAGAGAAAATAACACTAAACAAAGAAATATGACTTTATAAAACAAGAAGTGAAACAAATTTTCTGCCCCAAATGGTGAATAGATAATGAGAGTTCATACTAAAGTCTGTATTTTCCTGGTTTCGTTTAAATTGACTTGAGTTCCCAAGTTGTAGATTTTGGACATATGAAAAGGACTGATCAGCATCTTGTGGATGATTCCTCCATTTTTCCTTTTCTGTCCGCTACTACTAAATTTCTCTTGCGGTTTTTGACAGATCTGAGTAATAAAATCTTGGGGGTGTCTTTATAGTTTTTTGTGTATAATTTTGGTGGTGTGATAATATATGTGGCATTAACTCTATACAGACCTTTTAAAAAATGTGCAAAGTCAAAGGTTTCAATTCTAAACTTTGAGACTCTAAAGGAAGCTACCTAGATGTCCATTGATAGATGAATAGATATAGAAGTCATGATACATGTATACAATGGAATATAGCTTAGCTATAAAAGGAATAAATTTGAGTCAGTTGATCTGAAGCAGATGAACCTAGAGTCTATTATGCAGAGTGAAGTAAATCAGAAAGAGAAAGCAAATCAGATCAGATCAGATCAGATCAGTCGCTCAGTTGTGTCCGACTCTTTGCGACCCCATGAATCGCAGCACGCCAGGCCTCCCTGTCCATCACCAACTCCCGGAGTTCACTCAGACTCACGTCCATCGAGTCAGTGATGCCATCCAGCCATCTCATCCTCTGTCGTCCCCTTCTCCTCCTGCCCCCAATCCCTCCCAGCATCAGAGTCTTTTCCAATGAGTCAACTCTTTGCGTGAGGTGGCCAAAATACTGGAGTTTCAGCTTTAGCATTATTCCTTCCAAAGAAATCCCAGGGCTGATCTCCTTCAGAATGGACTGGTTGGATCTCCTTGCAGTCCAAGGGACTCCCAAGAGTCTTCTCCAACACCACAGTTCAAAAGCATCAATTCTTTGGCGCTCAGCCTTCTTCACAGTCCAACTCTCACATCCATACATGACCACAGGAAAAACCATAGCCTTGACTAGACGAACCTTTGTTGGCAAAGTAATGTCTCTGCTTTTGAATATGCTATCTAGGTTGGTCATAACTTTCCTTCCAAGGAGTAAGCGTCTTTTAATTTCATGGCTGCAGTCACCATCTGCAGTGATTTTGGAGCCCCCAAAAATAAAGCCTGACACTGTTTCCCCATCTATTTCCCATAAAGTGGTGGGACCGGATGCCATGATCTTCGTTTTCTGAATGTTAAGCTTTAAGCCAACTTTAGTATATATTAATATATATATATATATATATGTATGTAATCTAGAAAAGTAGTACTGATGAACCTATTTACAGGTAAGATATAGACACACAAATGCAGAAAATGGACTTGTGGACAGCATGGGAAGGAGAGTGTAGGACAAATTACCATTGACATATATACTCTACACTGGCTCTCTGTGACCACCTATAGGGATGGGATGGGAGAGGGGAGAGAGGCTCCAGAGAAAAGGGATATATATATATATATATATACACACACGCACACACACATATATATCCAAATATATATATATATATATATATATACATATCCAAATATATGTATATAACTATGGCTGATTCATATTGTATGGCAGAAACCAAATCAAATTGTAAAGCAATTATCTTTCAATTAAAAATAAATTAAGGAATCACCTCTGTGAGAAAGTGCAGAGCTGAAGCTGCTGTACAGACCCCAGTGTGACCCAGGCGTCAGGATCTCTCCTTTTCACATCCTAGCCTCAAGGGAATCAAACTAAAGCTTATTCTTCCCATTTTTCAGTTTAACTTCACTGAAGACTTATAATAGAAATAAGGCCATGATAAAGCAAACACAAATATTATAAATATTGGTAATAAGAGAGATTTTAGGTAATGATCCTTGGGAAAAGTTATCAAGCTCATCCTTTGAATCATACCTGTGAGTTCCATCAATTTATCAAAAGAGAAGTGACTGCAAGTGAGAGTACGTAGGATGAAACCCTTAAAACAGTAGAAAGTCATTTACTGTGTGATTTATCTATAATGAATGATCTTGTGAATGCTTTCCCTGTAATTTAGATATCAGATTAAATATGAAAATACATATAAAATTAACCAAGTATATTTGAATAAATTTAAGGTTTTAAACTATAAGCAACACAACATGACTCAAGCACACACACACACACACACACACACGCACATAATTAAAAAAAAAAAACAGAGAAAGACCTGAAAAGACAATTTTTCAAGAAAGACATACAAATAGTCAACTAGTATACAAAAAAAGTTGCCCAATATCACTAATAATCAGGGAAATGCAAATCCAAACCACAATGAGATATCATCTCACACCTTCTACAGTAGCTAGTATTAAAAAGACAATAAATATCATGCATTGGTAAGGATGTGGATAAAAGAGAACCCTGCACACTTTTGGCCAGAATGTAAGCTGGAATAGCCTGTATGGAAAACAGTATGGAGTTTCCTTGGGGGAAAACAACAACAACAACAACAACAAACCTCCACATGACCAGAAATTTTACTTCTGGGTATATATCCAAAGGACATGAGATAAGTACCTTGAGGCAATATCATGTTCATTTCAGCATTATTCATGATAGTCAAGATGTGGAAACCATCCTCCATCCCCTTGTTTGTCTCTGTATCTATCTACCTACCTATCTACCTATCTAATTCAGTTTCAAAGTAGAAATGTATTTTTCAGAAACATCTGGATAACTAATAAGCCAGACACAGAGAGAAAATATTGAATGTTCTCACTTATATACAGAGTCTAAAAATTATATAGAAGCAGAGAGTGGAATGAAGGTTATAAGGGGAGGGGAGATGTTGCTCTAAGAGTCCAAAGTTGCTATTGCATAGGATGGAGTAGCCTAGAGATTTAATATATAGCATGACACTTACAGTTAATATTACTATATTGATTTCTGCAAACATCAACATGAATCAGCCATAGGTAAACATATGTTCTCTCCCTCTTGAGCCTCTCTCCTATCTCCCTCCCCATCCCATCTCTCAAGGTTGTTACAGAGCATCGGTTTGAGTTCCCTGAGTCATACAGCAAATTCTTATAGGCTATCTATTTCACATATGGGAAACCAAAAACATTCTGTAAAGCAATTATCCTTCAATTAAAAATAAATAAATTAAAAAAAATAATACTGTGTTCAATACTGGAAATTTGTGAATAGGCTTCAGGTGCTCTCACGGGAAAAAAATAAAATTAACTGTGAGATGATATGTTAATGGAGTGAGTGTAGCGACTGTTTCACTACATATACGTAAATAAGTTATGCATTATGTCAAATTTTATTGCTTAGTAATGGTTGAATATATTATATTCATGGTAATGGTGTATGACATTTTCATACACCTTGCTGCTGCTGCTGCTGCTGCTAAGTCGCTTCAGTCGTGTCTGACTGTGTGACCCCATAGACAGCAGCCCACCAGGGGTTCTCCAGGCAAGAACACTGGAGTGGGTTGCCATTTCCTTCTCCAATGCATAAAAGTGGAAAGTGAAAGTGAAGTCATTCATTCCTGTCCAGCTCTTTGCGACCCCATGGACTGCAGCCTACCAGGCTCCTCTGCCCATGGGATTTTCCAGGCAAGAGTACTGGAGTGGGTTGCCATTGCCTTCTCTGTCATACACCTTAAGTATATCCAAATGTTATTTAAAATAACATTTAAAATAAAGCAGTAATGTCTTTGAATCAACGATTACCAATGAATATAATTCTTTTAGACAACCTTAAAAATTAAGAAAGAAAAATAAGGAAACAAAAGGAGAATGCTCAGAAAGAAAGAAGTTGATCTCATCTTTATTTTAAACTCTCAGCAGAAAATATTTATCATCTATTTAAGGAGAAATTGTTCAGGCATTAATTTAGGGAAAATGACATTGGATGTGTGTTGCATATTCAGATCAGTGCAATTAGCATGCAAGACTCAATACATCATCTGTTCAGACTTCTCTCCTGTCTGTGATCATGTGTTCCAAATGCCATGTTCCTGCCCGTTTGTTCCTCCCCCTGCCTATGGTCTTTCCCACCAATTTCAAATGAAGCACAGGTTTTCACTTTCAGTGCACCTGCATGTGTGCATGCTCAGTTAATTCAGCTGTGTCCAACTCTTTGCGACCCCATAGGCTATAGCCCACCAGCATCCTCTGTCCATGGGATTCCCCAGGCAAGAACACTGAAGTGGTTGCCATGCCCTCCTCTGGGGTATCTACCCCACCTAGGTGTCGAATCCATGTCTCCTGCATCTCCTGCATCGCAGGAGGACTCTTTACCCACTGAGCCACCTAGGAACCCCTTGCAGTTCATACTTTACTCCTAGTTTAGTGCATATGGGTTTCTCTTGCTTTTTCAGAAAAATGACATTTATCTATAAATCTATCGAAATATTGAGTTTTATTTGTATTATTTATAGAAACAACACTTGTGTGTTGTGATCTGTGTGCAGATTGGGAAAGAATTTCCAGATATGAGGCAGAATGAGAGAGTAGAGCTTATTAGAGTGGAGATCAGCAGGCTGGCTCAAGGGAGAGCCAATTCTTTCTGTGGGTTAGTAGCCAATTTTTATAGCCTCAAGACAAAGAAAATACCTGCTGAAACGGTGGTATTTGGCAACTGGTTAGCATGGGTATATTTTCCTAAGATGGGGTTAGGGAGCTGGCCAGTTTAGATCAGGAGAGTTCATGGCAATGGTTGCTGTGAGGCTGTCGGTTCTGGAGATGACCTTGATGGTGGGCTCCACATTTGTGGCTTTGGTACAAGGCCTCACACCTGTGACTTTGGTATAGGGCTCCACACCATAGTCTTCTTATAACACAAATATATGCTCTCCATACCATAAGGATAGCATTTATAAAAATGTCAGATGATATACTTGCAAATTATATTAAACAATGATCCATAAATTCTGTTAAAAATACATTTAGCACCACTGTTTACAAATCTCAACCAGGTTTCTTTCTTTTACATAACATACTTAGGAATGCACTTGCAATATAAGACAATTTATTAGAAAAGTATACAAACATCATTTAATTTTTAACTACTGACTTAGGTACAGAATAGAACTATTATAAAGCAATATAATTATCTAATCTTTGTGAATACTTCACTTTAGTAACATTTTGAATGGATCTCAAGCAATAAAGTATTTATTACTCTAATAGAAATTTTCAGAAGGTCACTATTACATCTTTTGAAAATTTGTGTCAGTGATGTTTGCAATTTCCATACATGAAAAAAACAAAATAATATCTTCTGAGGTACTATACAGAAATTATTAGCATTTATTTCTTTAAATAAAAGTAATATTATGGGTAAAGGAAAAGGCAGTAACAATTACACTTCTAAGATTTGGAAACATATTTTGATACCTAATAGATACATGTGAAGTATATGAATTTAAATTAATATAAGGATATGAATATTTTTCAATTTGCAAAACATTAGTCTTTACTAAGAATAATATCTAAAGGAACTACCACAAAGAAGTCACATTTAATAAACATAAGCCACTGCTTATATTTTATTAAATATAAGCAAAATTATATTTAATCTACATAAAATTAAAAGATGCTTGCCCTTTGGAAGGAAAGATAAGATAAATCTAGACAGCATATTAAAAAGTAGAGACATCACTTTGCTGACAGTGTTTTCTTTACCACCTGGGAAGCCCATATGTATGAATGTGTGTATATATATAAATATATATGTATATAGAGAGAAAGAAGCTCCCTTCTTTTGCCTTTTCTTATCAAGAGCCTCATTTGTATAGGGGCTAATGTTTTTTACTATTATATGTTTGTTTTCTTTTTAACAAACTGCTTTTTCACTTTCCAGAAAATATGTCTGATGCTCATGCCCCAGCCCTCACAATGTTTCTGTGTCTTCTCCTTTTTAACACTTCACTTAGATTTTTATTCAATGTCTTTGGATTTGCTACAAGTTAGTATCATAGGAGGGAGAAGGCAATGGCACCCTACTCCAGTACTCTTGCCTGAAAAATCCCATGGCTGGAGGAGCCTGGTAGGCTGCAGTCCATGGGGTCGCTAAGAGTAGGACATGACCGAAGGACTTCACTTTCACTTTTCACTTCCATGAATTGGAGAAGGAAATGGCAACCCACTCCAGTGTTCTTGCCTGGTGAATCCCAGGGACAGCGGAGCCTGGTGGGCTGCCGTCTATGGGGTCGCACAGAGTCGGACACGACTGAAGCAACTTAGCAGCAGCAGCAGCAGTATCATAGGGTGAAAAGCCATCTGCTTTGTCTGCCTGTGTTTTAGCACTAAAAGTGATGCATCTTAGAATAAACCTCTTCCAGAATTTTTAAAGTTCTGTTCTCTTTTTTTTATATATATAATGAGCTTGGTAGTTTGGGGGAAATGTATAGAAAACTTATAATGGTCCCCAAAATAGAAGCTAAAAGAAATACTCCTTTTGGTGTAAAATGGATATGGTAGAGATTATCTGCTTTCTGTAGTCTCTGTTACTTTTTTCCCTGACCTCTGATCTTGGAAATCATGATCTGCTTTCCCAACAATGGATCATGAGAATCTTTGCTCACTCCAAAATAGAAAACTATGTGTAAAGTTTTAAAGTGTGTTGAAATTTTGAGTATTAATATTTCATCTTTGACTTTGCTTATGAATTAACTGTGGGGCTTCCCTAGTGAAGCCTAGCCCTAGCTAGCCCTAGTGAAGCCTTCCCTAGCCCCTAGTGGCTCAGATGAAAAAGAATCTGCCTTAGATGGTAAAGAGTCTGCCTCAGATGATAAAGAATGCAGGAGACTTTGGTTTGATCCCTGGGTTGGGAAGATCCCTTGAAGAAGGGAATAGCTACCCATTCCAGTATTCTTGCCTGGAGAATTCCATGGGCAGAGGAGCCTGGAGGGCTGCTGCTGCTAAGTCGCTTCAGTCGTGTCCAACTCTGTGCGACCCCAGAGACGACAGCCCACCAGGCTTCCCCATCCCTGGGATTCTCCAGGCAAGAACACTGGAGTGGGTTGCCATTTCCTTCTCCAAACCAACTAACACTTTTACTTTTTACATGTATTAATTGTAATGGTAATGCTAAAGAATTCCATGGACAGAGGAGCCTGGCAGGCTACAGTCCACGGGGTCACAAAGAATCAGACACTACTGAGTGACTAACACAACACAGTGCTAGATTAAATGTTAACAATGTACATAGTTTGACTATTTTTTTATAACAATTAAGATGATAAAAATGAATGATTGCAACGCTAACAGTGGAATGATTCAGACATCACCAAAAAGAGAAATAAACAACTGAGTGATACCAACGGCAGATGGAAGGACATATACCATTAAATTAGGCAGGATAGTAACCACAGCAGAGAATATTGGACAATCTGCAGAGCAGAACTTGTCATGATGCCTGGTGGAGCATAGCATATGAGCGCACATATGGAGGTGGAAACTCACAAATCCAGGATGAGACACAAGAGCTCTTCTAAATCAATCAAGAGATATTTTATCTTTCCTAAAGATACCAATTGCTTGTCAAAAATAATGCTGCTGAATTAGTTTGGGAGTGCCACAGGAACCAATATTTATCATAATGTTCTCTGGACTGATCTGAGAAATTTAGTAAAGAACCATTTTCTTATTCAGAAGTTGCAACCAAATGGTTTGTGTTGCAACAAAGCACAGGAGACATTTTAATACTGATGTTTTGGCCCTTTACCATTTAGTGCTAATTTTGAGGATCTTACCCATAACAATATTCCCTAGAGTCTATTAGTCTATTGTTTGTTAGGTTTGTTGCTAAATCATGGCCAAAACAATATAGGAAGAAATTTTAAAATATATATATCCTCTTGTTTTCAGCTTCTTTGATTTGAAATGCGATGTTTCAAGTAATATTTCTAATTTCTATGAGGATTGTAACAAAACTGCAGAAAACACAAGATACAAGATTGTTCATATCTTATCCAAATACAAACTAGGCTTTGCCTGTCCATCTGCATGTTTGGCAGACAGACAATGCAAATTTCATTTTACCTCCAAACTTCTTATCAAATAAATTGAAAAAGGCTTATCTGCTAAATATTCTGCATACCTTGTACATAGTTCTGTCAAAAGTAGTAAGGTTTGGTTTATTGAGGTTTTCTTAATAAAGATTTTCTTCATTATCTTGCTTTTCAGTTTTCTTAAAACAATGTAGAAGCACTTAATAAAGTTTCACCTTAATATAAAAGTAAAGGGATAACCTTATTAAACATGTGTTTACAAGATGGTTATCATTTTTGCTGGTTTAGAGAAGATTTACAAAATATTGGCCATTCATCAATCAAATCTTCGAAGTATGGGGAATAGGATGTCCTGCTTTAATTTGGAAATGCATTGAGGATGGGAATATGGAAATTGAAAAATATAACAATAAAACAGAAATCTGTGTGTAGTTTTGCCAAAATCGTTTGATGATCTCTGAAGAGGACTTTAGGTGACTAGAAAAAAATGAAAGAGATAAATTTACTCACAGTTACATGTAGGTTGTGACAGAATTTCCCAAGGTGAAAAATTAGCTAAGTGTTTGGAAATAAGGCAGCTTCAGGGCTGGGAAAAATTATCAGAAAAGGTAGCCACGTTAAACATGACATTTTAATGTATGTACTAAAATTAATTATTTGAAATTTAACTTCAGTTTCCAAATCCAAATAATCTCTGTGCATTAAAACCATTGTCTTTGAGAACAGGACATTTGTCTTATTCTTGATGTCCTTGAAGCTCAGAGTGATTGAAAACGATGGGAATTTAGAAATGGCAGGCCTATATAAGACAATTGTAGGTATGAAGAATCTTCTCGGTAAACAACCAGTCTATCTGAAATAGTTGGCTTTAGAAATGAGTGGACATATACACAATGCAGTATTACTCAGCCATTAAAAAGAATACATTTGCATCAGTTCTAATGAGGTGGATGAAACTGGAGCCTATTATACAGAGTGAAGTAAGTCAAAAAGAAAAACACCAATACAGTATACTAATGCATATATATGGAATTTAGAAAGATGATAATGATAACCCTGTATGCAAGACAGCAAAAAGAGACACAGATGTATACAACAGTCTTTTGGACTCTGTGGGAGAGGGCGAGGGTGGGATGATTTGGAAGAATGGCATTGAAACATGTATAATATCATATGTGAAACAAATCGCCAGTCCAGGTTCGATGCATGATACAGGATGCTCAGGGCTGGTGCACTGGGAAGACCCAGAGGGATGGTATAGGGAGAGAGGTGGGAGGGGGTTCAGGATGAGGAACACATGTACACCCATGAAGGATTCATGTCAATGTATAGCAAAACAAATACAATATTGTAAAGTAATTAGCCTCCAATTAAAGAAATAAATTTCTATTAAAAAAAAAAAACAACTCTACACATCCACTGCAGGGGACCAGGGTTCAATCCTCGGCTGGTGAATAAAGATCCCACACACCACATGGTATGGCCAAAAATAATAAAAATTATTTATTTTAATAAGTGGAAAGAAAAAAAAGAAAAAAAAAACATTTCTCAAATGGTATGCAATTAGGACAGGTTTTCCTATATTGATATTTTTAGAAACCTGAGTTCAAAATAAAAGAAGGTTGAAAGAATCTACTAAATTCTTCATATGAGCAAGTTGAAAAATCTATTTAATATTATAATTTTCTCATTTTTCTGGGTCCATTTAGATGAACAGACCAATGACCACTTAGCTGACTAAAGTTCAAATTCTCAGCTATCGCTAATTTACTATGCAATATTGAAATGCGCTGATATATTCATATATAATATTCTTCTCATAAAATGCAGACCTCCAGACATAACTATGGCCTACACATTATAAAATATAAATCCTTACACATGGTCATAAAGCTATCAAACTGGGCACATTACCCAACCTCACTGATAATATTTGAAATTCTCTCGAATGGCACCTAGTGAGATTTTGATCACCACCAAAGTAATCAGATCATCACAAAAATGTACTTCACTTTAAAGGAATTAGTTTCTCTGAGCTAAAATGTGTTTTGGTTAAATAAAGCAGGAAACGTTATGCCCCAGAGGTCAAATATATCCTCATCAACCACAGTGCTTCCTTTCTTTGCTCAAGACCCAGAAGTGGTGAGTCTCCTTTGCTTTAAGGAAAAAAAAGAAAGAAATGAGTGGACATTTTTGAAGACCTGGGATCTAATTTCTACACATTTGAAAACTTATTGTTGCTGGCAAGTAAAGTCCTAATTATCTTATGCATGAATGTTTTTGTTGAGAGGGTATTTAGTGTATTGTATGGCACCCCACTCCAGTAATTTTGCCTGGAAAATCCCATGGACGGAGGAGCCTGGTAGGCTGCAGTCCATGGGGTCGCTAGAGTCGGACACGACTGAGCAACTTCACTTTCACTTTTCACTTTCATGCATTGGAGAAGGAAATGGCAACCCACTCCAGTGTTCTTGCCTGGAGAATCCCAGGGACGGGAAGCCTGGTGGGCTTCCGTCTATGGGGTCGCACAGAGTCGGACAGGACTAAAGCGATTCAGCAGCAGCAGCATCACATTGAACAAGAAACAATGTAAAATAGGCTTGGGAAGAGCAGAACACTAAGGAAGGGTGGATTTTACATTGTGCTATGAACATGAAACAAAAGAAAGCAAAACAAACCAGACAAAGCAAAAGCAAGGTCTCCTAGTGGCTGCAGGTAGTTCAGAGAAGGATTAGAAAAAATAGAGTGAACTTAATCTACTCTATAATGGGCAAATAAATGTGTCATTAATATTTTGTATTGAAGTATAATCAACATTATGTTAGTTTTAGGGTACAGCAGAGATTAATTTATATATATAAATTAAAATACACATATATTCATATTATTTTCCATTATAGTCTATTATAAGATACTGAATATTATTCCCTGTGTTATACAGTAAATTCTTGTTGCTTATACTATAAGTGATATCATACAGTACTTGCCTTTTGCTGTCAGATTTAGTATAATATTCTCTAGGTTCATCCATGGTGATATATATTTTAAAAGCCTTATTTTATTTTTCTCCTTAAAAAAAGCTTTCATTATGTAACAAATCAATATGTAATAGCAGGGTCCATAAAATGTAAATATTTCACTATATATTTCTGACTGTAATTTTGACATGTCTTTCATATATATGCTATATTATTTCAATTATTCATTTAGTTACTTACATTTCTGATTTTCTACATTACATTTGTATTGAAATATATGTTGTCTCAATTATGTTAAGGTCAATATTTACTGGCATCATTTGTCTTTCCACCTGATTAGAGGAGTCTTTCATTGATATACAACTCCCTATATTCCAGAACCCTGATTGTACATCTCACCTTTCCTCACCTGCATTTTTACTTGCAACCCCATGTTAGAATTCCTCTCTTCTTTCTCTGTAAATTGTCTATATTTTAAAATAAATAGATCTTCCCAGGTGGATCAGTGGTAAAGGAGCTGCCAGTCAGTGCAGAAGACATGACTTTGATTCTGAGGTTGGAAAGATCCCGTGGAGAAGGAAATGACAAATCCCTCCAGTATTCTTGACTGAAAAATCCCATGGACAGAGGAGCCTGCAGTCTGTAGGTCCCCAAGGAGTCAGATACAACTAAATGATTGAGCACACATCTTTAAATAACGGAGAAATTTATACTATTATGGTCATATTTAATTTGTTTCATAGTCCATTCATAGATTGTCTTGATGACAATAGTATTAGTAATGGGGTAATAGTGTTACTGAATTTTGCCAATCTTATAAAATCTTCTTTTGGGACTATTTTTATCATATCTTCATTTTATGTTCTGATCCCTCAGTCAAACTTTTCTCATTTACTGAGCTTGTTTGTTGTCCCCCTGAGACACTCGTTTCTCAATTTCCATTCTTTTTTTTTTTTTAATTTATTATTTTATTTTTTTTCAATTTCCATTCTTTGACTAAAATTTTTTCTCTAACCTGCACTCATGCTTTCACCTTGGGACTTATGGTAAAATCCACTGTTACCTTGTTTCTGAGATTTATCTTTCCTGTTTACAGTCTCAATATGGCAGAACTAATTTCTGCCATACTAATTTCTTAACTCATTTGTCAACTAATTTCTTAACAAAGACAGCTAGCTGCAGGTAAATTTTCTAAATGATTATACATTTTTTTGTCTTTTAAAATTAATATATTCATTTTAATTGGAGGATAATTACAATATTGTGATGGTTTTTGCCACACATCAACATGAATTGGACATGGATATACAGATGTCCCTCCCACTCCTGAGGCCTCCTCCTATGTTCCTCCCCACCCCACACCTTTGTGTTGTCCCAGAGAACCTGCTCTGGGTACCCTGCTTCATGCATCAAACTTGCACTGGGCATCAGTTTTACATATGGTAAAGTTCATGTTTCAGTGCTATTCTCTCAAATCATCCCACCTTCATCTTCTCCCACTGACTCCAAAAGTCTGTTCTTTACATCTGTGTCTCCTTTGCTGCCCCGCATGTAGGATTATTGGTACCATCTTTCTAAATTCCATGTATATATGGTAATATACGGGGTTTCCCCTGTAGCTCAGTCAGTAAAGAATCTGCCTGCAACGCAGGAGACCCAGGTTCAATTTATGGGTTGGGAAGATCCCCCAAAGAAGGAAATAGCAACCCACTCCAGTATTCTTGCCTGGAGAAACCTATGGACAGAGAAGTCTGTCAGGCTACAGTCCATGGGGTCACAAGAGTTGGACACAACTTAGTGACTAAACCACCGCCACCATGGTAATATACAGTATGTGTCTTTCTCTTTCTGACTTACTTCATTGTATATAATAGGCTCCAGTTTTATCGACTTCATTACAACTGACTCAAATCTGTTCTGTTTTATAGCTGTGTAATATTCCATTGTGTATATGTGCCACATTTCCTTATCCATTTGTCTGCCAATGGACATATAGGTTGCTTCCATATCCTAGCTATTGTAAACAGTGCTGCAATGAACACTGGAGTTCGTACGTGTCTCTTTCAATTCTGCTATCTTTGGTGTGTATGCCCAGCCATGGGATTGCTGCATCATGTGGCAGTTCTATTTCCAGGTTTTTACGAATCTCCACACTGTTCTCCATAGTGGCTGTACCAGTTTGCATTCCCACCAATGGTGTAAGAGGGTTCCCTTTCCTCCACACCCTCTCCAGCATTTATTGTTTATAGACTTTTTGATGACAATCATTGTGACAGGTGTGAGATGATACCTCATTGTGGTTTTGATTTGCATTTCTCTAATAATGAGTGATGTCGAGCATCTTTTCTTGAGTTTACTAGCCTTCTGTATGTCTTCTTTGGAAAATATTTATTTAGGTCTTTTGCCCACTTTTGGATTGGGTTGTTCATTTGTCTGATATTGAGCTGCATGAGCAGTTCGTATATTTTGGAGATTAATTCTTCATCAGTTGCTTTGTTTGCTATTATTCTCTCCCATTTTGGGGGTTATCTTTTCACCTTGCTTATAGTTTCCTTCATTGTGCAAAACTTTTAAGTTTAATTAGTTCTCATTTGTTTATTTTTGTTTTCATTTCCATTAATCTTGCAGATGGGTCATAGAGGAACTTCCTTTGATTTATGATGGAGAGTGTTCTGTTTTCCTCTAAGAGTTTCATAGTTTCTGGTCTTTCTTTAATCCATTTTGAGTTTATTTTTGCATATGGTGTTATAAAATGTTCTAGTTTCATTCTTTTACATATAGTTGACGAGTTTTCCTAGCACTGCTTGTTGAAGAGGCTATCTTTTCTCCATTGTGTATTTTTGCCTCCTATGTCAAAGATAAGATAGCCATAGGCATGTGGATTTACCTCTGGACTTACTATTTTGTTCCATTGATTTATATTTCTGTCTTTGTGCCAGTATCATTCTGTCATGGTGACTAGCTTTGTAGTATAGTTTGAAGGCAGGAAGGTTGATTCCTCCAGTTCCATTTTTCTTTCTCAAGATTGCTTTGGCTATTTGGGGTCTTTTGTGTTTCCATATAAATTGTGAAATTATATGTTCTTGTTCTGTGAAAAATTACTGTTGGCAGTTTGATAGGGATTGCATTGAATCTATAGATTGCTTTGTGTGCTGCTGCTAAGTAGCTTCAGTAGTGTCCAACTCTGTGAGACCCCATAGACAGCAGCCCACCAGGCTTCCCTGGCCCTGGGATTTTTCAGGCAAGAACACTGGAGTGGGTTGCCATTTCCTTTTTCAATGCATGAAAGTGGAAAGTGAAAGTGAAGTCGCTCAGTCCTGTCCAACTCTTCGCGACCCCATGGTTTGCAGCCTACCAGACTCCTCCATCCATGAGATTTTCCAAGCAAGAATACTGGAGTGGGGTGCCATTGCTTTGTGTAGTATATTCTTTTTCACTACATTGATTCTTCCAGTCCACAAACATGACATATTTCTCCATCCATTTGTGTCATCTTTGATTTCTTTCAGCAGTATTTTATACTTTTCTGTACACAGATCTTTTGTTTCTTTAGGTAAATTTATTCCTAAGTATTTTATTCTTTTCATTGCAATGGTGAATGAGATTGTTTCCTTAATCTATTATGAATTTTCATTATTATTATATAGGAAAGTAAGGGATTTGTGTATATTAATTTTATATCCTGCAACCTTACTGTATTCATTGATTTCAGTTCAGTTCAGTCGCTCAGTCGTGTCTGACTCTCTGCGACCCTATGAATTGCAGCACGCCAGGCCTCCCTGTCCATCAACAACTCCCAGAGTTAACTCAGACTCACATCCATCCAGTCAGTGATGCCATCGAGTCAGTGATGCCATCCAGGCATCTCATCCTCTGTCGTCCCCTTCTCCTCCTGCCCCCAATCCCTCCCAGCATCAGAGTCTTTTCCAATGAGTCAACTCTTCGCATGAGGTGGCCAAAGTATTGGACTTTCAGCTTTAGCATCATTCCTTCCAAAGAAATCCCAGGGCTGATCTCCTTCAGAATGGACTGGTTGGATCTCCTTGCAGTCCAAGGGACTCTCAAGAGTTTTCTCCAACACCACAGTTCAAAAGCATCAATTCTTCAGCGCTCAGCCTTCTTCACAGTCCAACTCTCACATCCATACATGACCACAGGAAAAACCATAGCCTTGACTAGACGGACCTTTGTTGGCAAAGTAATGTCTCTGCTTTTGAATATGCTATCTAGGTTGGTCATAACTTTTCTTCCAAGGAGTAAGAGTCTTTTAATTTCATAGCTGCAGTCACCATCTGCAGTGATTTTGGAGCCCCCAAAAATAAAGTCTGACACTGTTTCCACTGATTCTCCATCGATTTCCCATGAAGTGATGGGACCGGATGCCATGATCTTCGTTTTCTGAATGTTGAGCCTTAAGCCAACTTCTTCACTCTCCTCTTTCACTTTCATCAAGAGGCTCTTTAGTTCTTCTTCACTTTCTGCCATAAGGGTGGTGTCATTTGCATATCTGAAGTTATTGATATTTCTCCCGGCAATCTTGATTCCAACTTGTGTTTCTTCCAGCCCAGCGTTCCTCATGTTGTACTCTGTATAGAAGTTAAACAAGCAGGGTGACTATATCCAGCCTTGATGTACTCCTTTTCCTATTTGGAACCAGTCTCTTGTTCCATGTCCAGTTCTAACTGTTGCTTCCTGACCTACATACAGATTTCTGAAGAGGCAGGTCAGGTGGTCTGATATTCCCATCTCTTTCAGAATTTTCCACAGTCTATTGTGATCCACACAGTCAAAGGCTTTGGCATAGTCAATAAAGCAGAAGTAGATATTTTACTGGAACTCTCTAGCTTTTTCCATGATCCAACGGATGTTGGCAATGTGATCTCTGGTTCCTCTGCCTTTTCTAAAACTAGCTTGAACATCAGGAGGTTCACGGTTCACGTATTGCTGAAGCCTGGCTTGGAGAATTTTGAGCATTACTTTACCAGCATGTGAGATGAGTGCAATTTTGTGGTAGTTTGATTGTTCTTTGGCATTGCGTTTCTTTGGGGTTGGAATAAAAACTGACTTTTGCAGTCCTGTGGTCACTGCTGAGTTTTCCAAATGTGCTGGCATATTGAGTGCAGCACTTGCACAGCATCATCTTTCAGGATTTGGAATAGCTCAACTGGAATTCCATCACCCCCACTAGCTTTGTTCGTAGTGATGCTTTCTAAGGCCCACTTGACTTCACATTCCAGGATGTCTGGCTCTAGGTCAGTGATGACACCAGTGTGATCATCTGGGTCATGAAGATCTTTTTTGTATAGTTCTTCTGTGTATTCTTGCCACCTCTTCTTAGTATCTTCTGTTTCTGTTTGGTCCATAACATTTCTGTCCTTTATCAAGCCCATTTTGCATGAAATGTTCCCTTGGTATCTCTGATTTTGTTGAAGAGATCTCTAGTCTTTCCCATTCTGTTGTTTTCCTCTATTTCTTTGCATTGATCGCTGAGGAAGGCTTTCTTATCTCTTCTTGCTATTCTTTGGAACTCTGCATTCAGATGCTTATATCTTTCCTTTTCTGCTTTGCTTTTCACATCTCTTCTTTTCACAGCTATTTGTAAGGCCTCCCTAGACAGCCATTTTGCTTTTTTGCATTTCTTTTCCATGGGGATGGTCTTGACCCCTGTCTGCTGTACAGTGTCACAAACCTCAGTCCATAGTTCATCATGCACTCTATCTATCAGATCTAGGCCATTACATCTATTTCTCACTTCCACTGTATAATCATAAGGGATTTGATTTAGGTCATATCTGAATGGTCTAGTGGTTTTCCCTAATTTCTTCAATTTAAGTTTGAATTTGATAATAAGGAATTCATGATCTGAGCCACAGTCAGCTTCTGGTCTTGTTTTTGTTGACTGTATAGAGCTTCTCCATCTTTGGCTGCAAAGAATATAATCCATCTGCTTTTGGTGTTGACCATCTGGTGATGTTCATGTGTAGAGTCTTCTCTTGTGTTGTTGGAAGAGGGTGTTTGCTATGACCAGTACCTTTTCTTGGCAAGACTCCTGCTTCATTCCGTATTCCAAGGCCAAATTTGCCTGTTACTCCAGGTGTTTCTTGACTTCCTACTTTTGCATTCCAGTCCTCTATAATGAAAAAGACATCTTTTTTGGGTGTTAGTTCTAGAAGGTCTTGTAGGTCTTCATAGAACCATTCAACTTCAGCTTCTTCAGCATTACTGGTTGGGGCATAGACTTGGATTACTGTGTTATTGAATTTTTTTGTATTGGAAACGAACAGAGATCATTCTGTCATTTTTGAGATTGCATCCAAGTACTGCATTCGGACTCTTTTGTTGACCATGATGGCTATTCCATTTCTTCTAAGGGATTCCTGCCTACAGTAGTAGATATAATGGTCATCTGAGTTAAATTCACCCATTCCAGTCCATTTTAGTTTGCTGATTCCTAGAATGTCGACATTCACTCTTGCCATCTCTTGTTTGACCACTTCCAATTTGTCTTGATTCATGGACCTGACATTCCAGGTTCCTATGCAATATTGCTCTTTACAGCATTGGACCTTGCTTCTATCACCAGTCACATACACAGCTGGGTATTCTTTTTGTTTTGGCTCCATCCCTTCATTCTTTCTGGAGTTATTTCTCCACTGATCTCCAGTAGCATATTGGGCCCCTACTGACCTGGGGAGTTCCTCTTTCAGTATCCTATCATTTTGCCTTTTCATTACTGTTCATGGGGTTCTCAAGGCAAGAATACTGAAGTGGTTTGCCATTCCCTTCTCCAGTGGACCTCATGCAAAGAGTTGACTCATTAGAAAAGACTCTGATGCTGGGAGGGATTGGGGTCAAGAGGAGAAGGGGACGACAGAGGATGAGATGGCTGGATGGCATCACTGACTTGATGGACGTGAGTCTGAGTGAACTCCGGGAGTTGGTGATGGACAGGGAGGCCTGGCATGCTGTGATTCATGGGGTTGCAAAGAGTCGGACATGACTGAGCGACTGATCTGATCTCCAGTGGACTACATTAGGTCAGATCTCTCCACCATGACCCACCCGTCTTGGGTTGCCCCATGGCTATGGCTTAGTTTTACTGAGTTAGACAAGGCTGTGGTCCTAGTGTGATTAGATTGATTAGTTTTCTGTGAGTATGGTTTCAGTGTGTCTGCCCTCTGATGCCCTCTTGCAACACCTACTGTCTTACTTGGGTTTCTCCTACATTGGGTGTGGGGTATCTCTTCACGGCTGGTCCAGCACAGCGCAGCCGCTGCTCCTTACCTTGGACGAGGGGTATCTCCTCACTGTCACCCTTCCTGGCCTTCAACATGCAATAGCTCCTCTTGGCCCTCCTGAGCCCTTGCAGCCACCACTCCTTGGACTTGGGTTTGGTCCTCCTGGCCGCCACCCCTGGCCTCGGGCATGGGGGCGTGGGGTAGCTCCTGCCGGCCACCACCCCTGATCTCGGATGTGGGTAGCTCCTCTCCGCCATTTCTGTGCCGTCGTGGCCCGGCACTCTTGGCCGCTGCCCCTGACCTCGAACGTGGGGTAACTCCTCTTGGCTGCTGCCCTTTGGGCATGGGGTCCTCCCGGCTTCTGCCCCTGACCTCGGACGTGGGGTAGCTCCTCTCAGCCACGCTTAGTGCGCTGGTCGCAGCCTCCTGCTAATTATTAAAACTGAATCAAATTCATTGATTTAGTTTTAGTAATTTTTTGATGACATCTTTAGGGTTTTTTATGTAGAGGATCATGTCATCTGCAAACAGTGAGAGTTTTACTTCTTCTTTTCCAATCTGGATTCCTTTTATTTCATTTTTCTTTTCTGATTGCTGTGGCTAGGACTTCCAAACCTATCTTGAATAGTAGTGGTAAGAAAGTGGGCACCCTTATCTTGTTCTTTATTTTAGAGGAAATGCTTTCAGTTTTTTTTTTTTTTTTTCCCCCCATTGAGGCTAATGTTCACTATGTGTTTGTAGCATGTGGCTTTTATTATGGTGAGGTATGTTCCTTCTATGCCTACTTTTTGGAGAGAGTTTTTATCACATATGGGTATTGAATTTTGTCAAAGGCTTTCTCTGAATCTGTTTAAATAATTATATGGCTTCTATCTTGCAATTTATTAATATAATGTGTCATATTGATTGATTTGCTAATATTGCATTTTTGGAATAAAGCTCACTTGATCATGATGTATGATCTTTTTACTATGTTGTTGAATTCTGTTTGCTAAAGTTTTGTTGAGGTTTTTGCATCTATGTTTATCAATGATATTGGCCCATAGTTTTCTTTTTTGTGTGTCATCTTTGCCTGGTTTTGGTATCAGGGTTGTCCTTGTAGAATGAGTTTGGGAGTTTTTCATTGTAGAATGAGTTTGGGAGTTTTCCTTTCTCTCCAATTTTCTAAAGGAGTTTAAGTAGGATAGGTGTTAGCTCTTCTCTAAATTTTTGGTAGAATTCACCTGTGAAGCCATTCTTATTTAAACTTCTCCTAGATGACTGGTAGTTTGGTTGAGTTTTCCTGGTAGAAAATAGTTTTACATATAAAGTTCAAAGCACTATTGTTAGGTCTTCTAGCCTCCATGTTACAGTTTAAGAAATCCATTGCCAATCTAGCCTGTACATTTTCCCAGAATATTTCTTTTCCATGCTGTTTTTTTTCTGATCTAATTTTATCCATTTGAATTATCCATAAGTATTTGATGAGCAATTTTAATCTGAATACTTGAACATTTCTCAGTTCTAGGCACAAGAAGATAAAGGAAAAATCAACTTAAATCTGTCATAACAGATATAGTTAACATAAATTTGTAATTAAAGAGTTATAAAAGATTAATTAGGGTTTTGAAGATTAATTTTAACACAAAGGAACTCAAATTTTAGAGACACTAAGACTTAGTCAGTAGCAAAGAAGAGAAAGACAATGATAGACAAAAGAAGTTTGTATTAAAAACAGCAAGACTGCACAGCATCTTAAGAGGAAGAAAGAGAAATTTATAAGTAAAGGTTACTTATCAAAAGCTTCTGAGGAATCACGGATAAGTATAATATAAAAAAAAATGGAGAGTATTTTTTAAGTTTCAGGCCACTTGTGTATAAAGAAGTGCAAGGATGTAAGTCAAGTGGAAGATTATGAAAACAAGAACACATGAATATTATGAGCAAATTTCATTTCAAGGAGTTTTAATGTGAGATAAACTATTTAATAAAAAACATTTGTTAATCAACTTAAAAATATGAGCAGTTTGAGAATATTTAAAAACATAGAAAAGGAACACTTTTGAATCTAGATATTATCATGCTAGGTCTTCCACATGGACAGGGGAACTTGGCAGGCTACAGTCCATAGAGTCACATAGAGTCAGGCATGACCAAAGCAATTTAGCATGCATGCAATATCAAAGTAAGTCAGACAAAGAAAGATAAATAGCTTATGATATTGCTTGTATGTAGAATCTAAAAAAAAATGATGCAAACTTATTTATAAAATGAAAACAGACTCAGAGACATAGGAAACAGACTTAAGGTTAGCAAAGGGAGAGAGAGGGACAATTTAGGAATTTGAGATTAATAGATACAAACAATTATATATAAAAAAGATAACCACAAGGATCTACTGTATAGTACAAGGAATATATTCAGTATCTGATGATAAATCATAATTGAAAACAATATAGCAAAGACTATAGATATACACACACATACACACATGCACACACATATAAATATATGAAATTAAAATTGTTAGTTGTTCAATCATGTCTGACTCTTTGCAACCCCATGGACTGTAGCCTGTCAGCTTCCTCTGTCCATGGGATTCTCCAGGCAAGAATACTGGAATAGGTTGCCATTTCCTCTTCCAGGAGATCTTTCCAACCCAGGAAAGATCTCTGGGTCTCTGGCATTGTAGGTAGATTCTTTACCTTCTGAGCCACCAGGGATAGTGGTATATGTATATACATATACATGAATATATATATATATATATATATATATCTCAGATATCAGAAAGTAATATAGCATAGTAAATCAACTGCACTTGAATTAAAAATAAAGAATGCTTTCCAAGGGCTTGAACTTGTTAGAAGCAAAGGTCATACTAATTCAATCAAAACTCCAGATCAGAGACCAGATGTTAATTTCGAGTTAATTTTACAAATGGTACATGCATGTTTATTGCAATACTAAGGAGATCAGGCTATCTTAAAAAACACAGGCTTTTCTATTGTGTGAAACAAGTTGTATTATTAAGTGTGGGGAGGATTGGGAAGTTAAAAAAATCCTTATGAGGTATCTGTGGAACACACACTAAGGAATCTACTAAAGATAAGCAAAGGGTTTGAATAACTATTTGAGTTCAGGAGAGATTATTATTAAAAATAGATGCATACAGATTCAATAAGTCTTTCATTCAAGCTAGTTTGAATAACTAAAAGTTGTAATTGTTCTATAATCGCCAATATGTAAACTTACGTATTTAATTAATTGTCATTTTAAATGTTTAATTGCAAAAATTTCTTCATCCTTTCTTTTATTAGTATTACTTCTAGTCTAGGGAAATTGGAGTAATCTATAACAGAAGATTGAGCTATAAATTCTAAACCAAATTAACCTTTGCAAAATTATATCCTGGTTTCTGTAATCAAAATAATGAGAATTCTAAGAATAATTGCTTTTAGGTCTTTCCTTTTTAAGCAGAAACTTTTTTTGTACTTAGTCAAAGGACAAACTATAATTGCATGTTCAGAAATTCCACCATTGTGCCTCTATGCTAAAGCACTTTCCTTTAAAAAAAAAAAAAAAAAGATTATTTTTACAAGAGTAAATCTGACATTTACCAAAAAGTTTGGGGTCCATAGAATGTCAATGTTAAACTCTCTTGACTTCACTTCTTATATAAATGCAGGAGATTTTCTATTGTTCGCAATCTTAGAATTTTTTTTACCAATAATCTTTAATAGTCTTCTGCTCAAAATTGTTAAAATTTTGGAATGTTTAAATTTTCCTGTTTTTTTTTTTGGGGGGGGGAGGGGGGACAAAAACACCACAAAACTCTTTAGTGACCGGATATAATGTTTACAGCAAAAGTTGCATTTAGATAATATGCTCAAAGGTCTTAGGCAAACTGTGGTTGTAATACTATCCAAAGAGTGACATGGATGAATGTGATGGCATAGCAAGGTGACAAACACATCGGTTTCAGTAAATGTTGATGAGAAAACACGGGAAAAGAGTTAAGAAATGTATATAATAAAGCTTCACCTGTCTCAAATCATTTTGTAAGATGAGTTAAAGACGATAAATAGATTATATGAATGGTATTTGTGCATGTTTATTCTCACAGAAATCACTTAAACAGGTGACAGTATTATTTCTTTTTCACACTTGAGAGAATAAAGCCTGTAGAGAAGTAAGAAACTTCCAAAGATTACTAAACAAGTTAGTTCTAATTTAAACTATATCTGACTCCAAAGCCTGTGGATTTAAGCCCTCCACAACATTTCTGGCACTATACCTGATATTTGATAAGCAGCTGGCATTTGGTAAGCACTCAATTATTTTCATTAGCTTTCCCCTCTCCCTAATTAACTTCAGGGCAAGGAAAAAGGATATAAGTCTCCTGGGATTGTTGCAACAAAATTGATCTCTCACTACTTTGAGAAATGAACAACATAGAAGACTATCTCTGTAGCTGAATAAACATTCTTTTAATTACTCATTTTGTATACACACACAAAGATGTATGAATTAATTGAATGGTTCAAGCATCAACTATTTCTTTTGCATGGATACAAACACTTGGTTTAAGCTTATTTTCCACCTTTAACTGATCAGAGGATGGTCACACTTAAACTGAAAGGACTCTTCTCCCAGCAGTGGTCATGGAGAGAACCCTACAAAAGCCTCTGAGGGTCAAGAAAGCATCATTACGCAACAGTGATAGAAAAGACTGTTTTACTATCATAAATAACATCAAATATTGCCCAATGTTTTAAATTAAAGCTCCTTATTTTCAATACTTCATATATTAATAAACCAAAATAAAACAGAAAATGAAGGTGAATGAGAGGGACTTAAAATTTATTCACAGATAAATGTGTTTTTATTTCTTTAATATATTTCTGGAAGTTAAACAATTTTCCACAATCTTTACTAACACACGGCATCTTTTGGGGGTAATATAGTGTAACTAACTTAGTTTTATATATTTAGTGGCACATAACCAAATGCAGCAAAAGAACAGACGGTATTGAAAAACAGGCAATTAGGAAATATTTGACTCCAGTCCTTCATTTAGATTTTATAGCTGCTCTGTGTTTGACCAGAGAAAGTCTTTGGATGGATGTAACTTTGAAAAATAAGGCAAGGGCTTTTTCCCTTTTTTCTTGGCTCTTTATTTTTGTTTTATTTTAACACCAGAAGTGGCTCCCTCAAGTGAAAAGTGTAAAATTGCTGGTCTCTCTAAGGATTCAAAGGAAATTACCTGTGGCAGGAAATGGGGTGTAAAGCACTCTTGCTTTTTATCAAGATGTAATCCAAAAAGTCAGCTGGGATATGTATGCTTTCAGAATTGCAATTAAAACATAAAACAAAATATCACAGTGCCAACTATTTCTATGCAACTTTAAAGAAAAGACCAGAGAGAATGAACTTTCCTGAGATCTTTATGTTTCCAAATTGCTTTAGAAATACAACAATGTTATGCAGTGTTTTATATATATATATATAAACTTCCTTTGATATCTCAGTATTTTAAAACCCTGATAATAATGCATATTTAGCAAATCTTAGCTGAAGTATAACTTGACATGTATGATATTCTACTTTTGAACACTGTAATTTTTACTGAAATCAACTGTGCCCTGCCACAAACCAAGACTTTATGTTTTATATCTGTAGTCTCATAGCTTTTACAACACACAGAACTTTTGTCTATGTATAGCTTGGTAACTTTTCCAAATCTGGAATATTTAGGGGATACTGCATCATAATCTTTATGTTATTCAAAAATAAACTCCAAAGAAATAACAAGTTTGAATAAAGGTCTGTTCAGTATGATTGCTCTTCAGAAGTGTGATTTCAATTTCATAGCTTTCTATGAAAAAAATTTCTAAGAAAAAAATTTCTTTTTATTTTTCTAGTTTCTGACTACTAGTGCAAAGATGAAGGTGAAAATAACAATAATTATGGAAGTAGAAATATCTGAGCTCAACTCTTCTTATAAGAACCCCAAAATAACAAGTAACTGTTGAACACCCATCAACAAAAAGAGCTGGAATCAGCAAAACATAAACAAAAACAAAAACAAAAAAACGCCCTACATCCAAACATCCAAAGACAAAGAAGAAGCCACAATAAGATGTTGTCATGCACACTCAGTTGTGTCAGACTCTTTGCAACCCCATGGACTGTAGCCTGCTAGGCTCCTCTTTCCATGGAATTTTCCAGGCAAGAATACTGGAATGGGTTGTCGTTTCCTCTTCCAAGGGATCTTCCTGACCAGGGATTGAACCAGCATCTCCTGTGTCTCCTGCATTGCAGGCAGGTTCTTTACCACTGAGCCACCTTGAAAGCTGACAATAAGATAGTAGGAGGGGTGCAATTGCGATAAAATAAAATCCAATATCCAACAGGGGGATGAGGTACAAACTGGAAAATGATTATACCACAGAAGCTTTCAAACAGAAGTGAAATTTCTAAGCCCTATTTCTAGCTTAGGGGTCTAGCAACAGGAGGGGAAACCCCCAGAGAATCTGGCTTTGAAAGCCAGTAGGGTTTGATTACAGAAATTACACATGACTGGGGGAAACAGGGAGTCCAGTTTTGGAGGGTGCATTCAAGGACCTGTGCTCACAGGACTCAGGGAAAAAAGCAGTGGTCCAACTAGAGACTAGGCCATACCTCCTACTCGTACTGGATGGTCTCCTGTGGAGGTAGAGGTGTATGTGGCTCACTGTGGGAACAAAAGCATTGGTAGCAGCAGATCTGGGGGAGTATTCATTGGTGTGAGCCCTTCTAGAAGCCACCATTAGCCCCATCCTATACCATCTACCTTTCAATGCTGGGATGCTTCAGGCTAACCAACAGGGTAGGAATACAGCCCCAATCTTCAGCAGAAAAGTAGCTTAAAGTCTTCCTGAGGACAGCCCTACCCACCAGAGGAACAAGACACACCCTCTATAGGATGCAGCAAAAGCATTTCTAAGAGGGAAATTTATAGAAATACAATCCCACCTCAAGAAACCAGAAAAACATCAAATAAACAACCTAACTTTATACTTAAAGCAACTAGATAAAGGGAAAAAAAAAAAAAAACAAACAACAACCTTGAAGATAGTAGAAGGAAAAAAAAATAAAGATTTGAGCAGAAATAAATGAAAAAAAAATGAAGATATAAAAAAAAGAAATTAAACTAAAAGCTGGTTCCTTGAGAAGATAAAAGAAATTGATAACCCTTTAGACAGACTCATCAAGGAAAAAAGGCAGAGGACTCAAATCAATAGAATTAGAAATGAAAAACAAGTTACAACAAACGAGCAGACATACAAAGAACAATAAGATACTATGAATGGCTTCAAAGGCAAATTCTATCAAATATTTAGAGAAGAGTTAACTTGTATTCTTCTGAAATGATTCAAAAATTCTCAGAGACAAGAATACTCTAAAACTCATTCTTCAAGGCTACATTAATTTGGTAAGAAAATTGAAAGCATTTCCTCTCAAGTCAGGAACAAGACAAGGGTGCCCACTTTCACCATTACTATTCAACATAGTCTTGGAAGTTTTGGCCACAGCAATCAGAGCAGAAAAAGAAATAAAAGGAATCCAAATTAGAAAAGAAGAAGTAAAGCTCTCACTATTTACAGATGACATGATCCTCTACATAGAAAACCCTAAAGACTCCACCAGAAAATTACTAGAACTAATCAATGATTATAGTAAAGTTGCAGGATATAAAATCAACACCCAGAAATCCCTTGCATTCCTATACACTAATAATGAGAAAACAGAAAGAGAAATTAAGGAAACAATTCCATTCACCATTACAACAGAAAGAATAAAATACTTAGGAATATATCTACCTAAAGAAACTAAAGACCTATATAGAAAACTATAAAACACTGGTGAAAGAAATCAAAGAGGACACTAATAGATGGAGAAATATACCATGTTCATGGATTGGAAGAATCAATATAGTGAATATGAGTATACTACCCAAAGCAATTTATAGATTCAATGCAATCCCTATCAAGCTACCAACAGCATTCTTCACAGAGCTAGAACAAATAATTTCACAATTTGTATGGAAATACAAAAAACCTCGACTAACCAAAGCAATCTTGAGAAAGAAGAATGGAACTGGAGGAATCAACCTACCTGACTTCAGGCTCTACTACAAAGCCACAGTCATCAAGACAGTATGGTACTGGCACAAAGACAGAAATATTGATCAATGGAACAAAATAGAAAGCCCAGAAATAAATCCACGGACATATGGACACCTTATCTTTGACAAAGGAGGCAAGAATATACAATGGATTAAAGACAATCTCTTTAACAAGTGGTGCTGGGAAATCTGGTCAACCACTTGTAAAAGAATGAAACTAGACCACTTTCTAACACCGTACACAAAAATGAACTCAAAATGGATTAAAGATCTAAACGTAAGACCAGAAACTATTTGGCAAAACTAATACAGTTATGTAAAGTTTAAAAATAAAATAAAATTAAAAAAAAATAAATAAAAAAATAAAAAATAAATAAAAAAAAAGAACCTCAAAGTGCTACAGAAAATAGCTGTCAACCTAGAATTCTGTTAGATACAGAGAAAAAAAGCATTTAAAAATAAAAAAAAAAAGCTTGTTTTCAATAGATCTGCACTAAATGAAATGATAAGGAAATTCTTCAGAAAGAAAAAAATAATCCCAGAGGAAATGAGACAGTGGAAACACTGGGAGAATACCATAAAGGTTAAACATGTATAAAAAAAAACAAAAAAAAACAAAAAAAAAAAACTCCTAGAGGAGAACATAGCAAAACACTCTCCGACATACATCACAGCAGGATCCTCTATGACCCACCTCCCAGAATATTGGAAATAAAAGCAAAAATAAACAAATGGGACCTAATTAAACTTAAAAGCTTCTGCACATCAAAGGAAACTATTAGCAAGGTGAAAAGGCAACCTTCAGAATGGGAGAAAATAATAGCAAATGAAGCAACTGACAAACAACTAATCTCAAAAATATACAAGCAACTCCTACAGCTCAATTCCAGAAAAATAAATGACCCAATCAAAAAATGGGCCAAAGAACTAAATAGACATTTCTCCAAAGAAGACATACAGATGGCTAACAAACACATGAAAAGATGCTCAACATCACTCATTATCAGAGAAATGCGAATCAAAACCACTATGAGGTACCATTTCACACCAGTCAGAACAGCTGCAATCCAAAAGTCTGCAAGCAATAAGTGCTGGCGAGGGTGTGGAGAAAAAGGAACCCTCTTACACTGTTGGTGGGAATGCAAACTAGTACAGCTACTATGGTGAACAGTGTGGAGATTCCTTAAAAAACTGAAAATAGAACTGCCTTATGATCCAGCAATCCCACTGCTGGGCATACACACTGAGGGAACCAGAAGGGAAAGAGACACATGTACCCCAATGTTCATCGCTGCACTGTTTATAATAGCCAGGACATGGAAACAACCTAGATGTCCATCAGCAGATGAATGGATAAGAAAGCAGTGGTACATATACACAATGAAGTACTACTCAGCCATTAAAAAGAATACATTTGAATCAGTTCTAATGAGGTGGATGAAACTGGAGCCTATTCTACAGAGTGAAGTAAGCCAGAAAGAAAAACACCAATACAGTATACTAATGCATATATATGGAATTTAGAAAGATGGTAACAATAACCCTGTGTATGAGACAGCAAAAGAGACACTGATGTATAGAACAGTCTTATGGACTCTGTTGGAGAGGGAGAGGGTGGGAAGATTTGGGAGAATGGGATTGAAACGTGTAATATCATGTATGAAACGAGTTGCCAGTCCAGGTTCGATGCACGATACTGGATGCTTGGGGCTGGTGCACTGGGACGACCCAGAGGGATGGTGTGGGGAGGGAGGAGGGAGGAGGGTTCAGGATGGGGAGCACATGTATACCTGTGGCGGATTCGTTTTGATGTTTGGCAAAACTAATACAGTGTTTGAGGTTTAAAAATAAAATAAAATAATAATAATAATAAAAAACAAAAACAAAAAACAAAACTGGTTGGGGTCCTTAGCTAAGAGGAGACTGTGCCTTGGGCCGGCCAGTGTAATAAACTGCACTCCACTAAAAAAAAAAAAAAAGAAAAAAATAAAATCAATGATACTATAAAAAATGAAAATTACTGGCCAATATCACTGATGAACATAGACACAAAAGCCTTCAACAATACACTAGCAATTAAAATCCAATGATACATTAAAAAGTTCATACACCGTGATCAAGTGGAATTTTTTCCCAGGGATGCAAGGATTTTTCAATATCCAAAAATCAATCACTATGATACATGACATTGACACATTGAAGAATAAAAATCATATGATCATACCAATAGATCCAGAAAAAATTTTGACAAAAAGCTGACTAGTTCAAAATTGGGAAAGAATTATGATGTCTGTATATTATCATGCTGCATATTTAATTTCTATGTAGAGCACATCATGTGAAATACTGGGGTGGACGAATCACAACCTGGAATCAAACTTGCAGGAAGAAATAACAACAACCTCACATATGCAGATGATACCACTCTAATGGCAAAAAGCAAAGAGTGACTAAAAAGCCTCTTGATGAAAGTGAAAGAGGAGACTGAAAAAGCTGGCTTGAAGCTCAATATTGGGGGGGGGGGCAGCTAAGATCATGGCATCTTGTCCTAGCACTTCATGGCAAATATAAGGTGACAAAGTGGCAGTAGTGACACATTTTATTTTCCTGGGCCCTAAAACCATTGCAGGATTGTGGCTGCAGCAATGAAATTCAAAGACACTTGCTGCTTGAAAGGAAAGTTATGAGAAATTTATGAAAGGTAAAGACATCACTTTGCCAACAAAGGTCTTCATAGTCAAAGCTAGAGTTTTTCCAGTAGTCATGTACAGATATGAGAAAGGCTAAAGAAAGGCTTTTGCCAAAGAATGCCAACGTTTTGATGTTTTCTAATTGTGGTGCTGGAGAAGACTCTTGAGAGTCCTTTGAACTGCAAGGAGATCAAAGCAGTCAATCCTAAAGGAAATCAACTCTGAATATTCATTGGAAGGACTGTTGTTGAAGCTTCAATACTTTGGCCACGTGATGTAAAGAGTTGACATATTGAAAAAGACTCTGATGCTGGGAAAGATTGAAGGCAAAAGAAGGGGAGTGGCAGAGGATGAGATGATTACATAGTTTCACCAACTCAATACATAAGAATTTGAGCAAATTCCATGTGATGGTGGACATAGGAGCCTGGCGTGTTACAGTCCACCGGGTAACAAAGAGCTGGGCATGACTTAGCGACTGAACAACAACAACAAATCACCCTTTTATGACAAAAATTCCCCAAAATGTCATTATGATACTGGCACAAAAACAGAACTATAGGTCAGCAGAACTGGCTAGAAAGCCCAGAAATAACTGGTCATCTCAGTTCAGTTCAGTTCAGCTGCTCAGTTGTTTCCGACTCTTTGTGACCTCATGGACTGCAGCATGCCATGCTTACCTGTCCAACTCCTGGAGCTTGCTCAAACTCCTGTCCATTGAGTCAATGATGCCATCCAACCATCTCATCTTCTGTTGTCCCCTTCTCCTCCCACCTTCAATCTTTCCCAGCATCAGGGTCTTTTCAAATGAGTCAGTTTTTTTTTGCATCAGGTGGCCAAAGTATTGGAGTTTCAGCTTCAGCATCAGTCCTTCCAATGAACATTCAGGATTGATTTCCTTTAGGATTGACTGGTTGGATCTCCTTTAGGTCCAAGGGACTCTCAAGAGTCTTCTTCAACTCCATAGTTCAAAAGCACCAATTCTTCAGTGCTCAGCTTTTTTTATAGTCCAACTCTCACATCCATACATGACTACTGAAAAACCAAAGCTTTGACTAGATGGAACTTTGTTGCAAAGTAATGTCTCTGCTTTTTAATATGCTGTCTAGTTTAGTCACAACTTTTATTCCAAGGAGAAAGCATCTTTATATTCATGGCTGCAGTCACCATCTGTAGTTTTTGGAGCCCACAAAAATAGTCTGTCACTATTTCCATTGTTTCCCCATCTATTTGCCATGACGTGATGGGACCAGATGCCATGATCTTAGTTTTCTGAATGTTGAGTTTTAAGCCAAATTTTTCACTCCCCTCTTTCATCAAGAAGCCCTTTAATTCTTCTTTGCCTTCTGCCATAAGTGTGGTGTCATCTACATATTGCTATTTCTTCCAGCAATCTTGATTCCAGCTTTTGTGTCATCCAGTCCAGCATTTCTCATAATGTAGAAGTTAAATTACCAGGGTGACAAAATATAGCCTTGACATACTCCTTTCCCAATTTCGAACCAACCTGCTGTTCCAAGTCCAGTTCTAACTGCTGCTTCTTGACCTGCATATGGATTTCTCAGGAGGCAGGTCAGGTGGTCTAGTATTTCCATCTCTTTAGGAATTTCCCACAGTTTGTTGTGATCCACACAATCAAAGGCTTTGGCACACTCAATAAAGCAGCAGCAGATGTTTTTCTGGGACTCTCTTGCTTTTTCAATGATCCAACGTCACCTGATCTATGACAGAGAAGGCAAAAATATCCAATGGAAGAAATACAGTCTCTTCAATAAATGATGCTAGAGAAATAGGATAGTTGTATGTAAAACAATAAAATTGTAACACTGCTACAACATACATAAAAATGAACTCAAAATGGATTAAGGAACTAAATGTAAGATGGATACTGTAAAACAGAGAGGAAAATAAGGCAAGCTACTCTCTGACATAAATTGGAGGCATATCTTGTTTGATATGTCTCCTAGAGTAATGGAACTAAAACAAAAATAAACAAATGGTACCTAATTAAACTCAAAAGCTTTTGCACAGCAAAAGAAACCATAAACAAAATGAGAAGACAATCTTGAGATTGACAGAAAATATTTTCAAATGATGCAACTGACAATGGATTAGTCTCTAAAATTTCTAAATAGATCACATGGTTCAATATTATAAAAAACAGCGCAATCAAAAAATGAGCAGAGGTTCATGACACTGTACAGGAGACAGGAATCAAGACTGCCCCCAAGAAGAAGAAATGCAAAAAAGAAAAATGGCTGTCTGAGGAGGCCTTACAAATAGCTGTGAAAAGAAGGGAAGAGAAAAGCAAAGGAGAAAAGGAAAAAAATGAGCAGATCTAAATAGATATTTCTCCAAATAAGGCATGCAGATAGCCAATAGTCACAAGAAACAATGTTCAACCTAGCTAAAAATTACAAAAAATCAAATGAGAACTACAATGAGACATTACCTCACAGCAGTCAGAACAGCATCATCAAAAATCTACAAACAATAAATTCTGCAGTGGTTGTGGAGAAAAAAAGAACCCTCCCAAACTGTTTCTGGGGATGTAAATTGGTACAGTCACTAAAATGAACAGTATGAAAGTTCCTTAAAAAGCTAGGGTTAGAGCTCCCATACGATCCATCAATCCCACTCCTGGACATGTATCTGGAGAAAAACATGGTTCAAAATGGTACATGCACTGCAATGTTCACTGCAGCACTATTTACAATAGCCAAGACATGAGAGCAACCTAAATGTCCATCAACGGATGGATAGATAAAGAAGATGTGGTACATATATAGAAATATAATACTCAGATACTAAAAAGAATGAAATGGTGCCATTTGGAGCAACATGGATGAAACCAGAGACTGTCATATTAAGTGAAATAAGCCAGTCAGAGAAAGATAAATGTCATATGATATCATTTGTATGCAGAACTAAAAAAAAAAATGTGATATAAATGAACATATTTGCAAAACAAAAACTGACTCACAGACTTAGAAAACAAGCTTATGGATACCAGGGAGAAAGTGGGTGGGAGAGGAATAGCTTGGGAGATCAGGGTGGACATGTACACACTGCTATATATAAAGTAGATAAGCAGCAGATACCTACTGCATAACACAGAGAATGCTGTTAAACATTCTGTAATAATCTAAATGGGAAAATAATTTCAGTAAGAAAACTATATGCATACATATAACTGAAGCACTTTGCTGTACACCTGAAACTATCACAACATTGTTAATCAACTACAGTGCAATATAAAATAAATAAAATAATAATTCTAAATAACCATACAATTTTGGAGTTCTGAATTTTACATTAATAAAACATTATTGCATTGACAGACAGCATTTAAAATACTCTTTCAGTTCAGTTCAGTTGCTCAGTCATGTCTGACTCTTTGCCACCCCATGAATTGCAGCATGCCAGGCCACCCTGTCCATCACCAACTCCCGGAGTTTACCCAAACTCATGTCCACCGAGTTGGTGATGCCATCCAGCCATCTCATCCTCTGTCATCCCCTTCTCCTCCTTCCCCTAATCTCTCCCAGCATCAGGGTCTTTTCCAATGAGTCAAGTCTTCACATGAAGTGGCCAAAACATTGGAGTTTCAGCTTCAGCATCAGTGCTTTCAATGAACACCCAGGACTGATCTTCTTTAGGATGGACTGGTTGGATCTCCTTGCAGTCCAAGGGGCTCTCAAGAGTCTTCTCCAACATCACAGTTCAAAAGCATCAATTCTTCAGTGCTCAGCTTTCTTCACAGTCCAACACTCACATCCATACATGACCACTGGAAAAACCATAGCCTTGACTAGACGGACCTTTGTTGGCAAAGTAATGTCTCTGCTTTTTAATTTGCTATCTAGGGTGGTCATAACTTTCTTTCATTTTATCTTATTCTCTATTAAGGCAAATAGCATTATAACCCACATTTTTAAAATAAAAAATAGCACTGATATTTTAAATAAATAAATTGCCCAACATACTGTTGTACCCAGCATTCAGGCTGCACAGTATCTGTTTTCTCCACTTTATTACCTCCCTGAGGGTGGTGTATGTAGCCATTGTTCTGGTATAATCAGTGACCTATCATCTATTTTCCTGGTTGTTGGAAATCTATGCCACATGATTTATTGAAGATAATCGTAGCTACCATCCATACCATGGGCCCGGATATCTAGTTTTTGATGCACGTTTTGACACCTGTCTTGTGGGAAATAGTCTTTCTTCCCTTAAAATGAATGCTTGTGTATTAATGGATTGTCACGCATTTCCCTGGCCTTACGATAGAATTGGAAATAACATGTAAGGAAAAGCAGAGTTGATAGATGGATGAAAGAAAAATGAGCCAGAATACCACATTTTTAGTTTCTAGGAACAGATGTACCTAAATTGAGAATAGTTCTACGTTCTTATTTAATGAATGAAAAAGTCTCCCACTTAACTTAAGCTTAAAGGGTGCTTGAAAGTGAAGTCTCTCAGTCGTGTCCGACTCTTTGTGACCCCATGGACACCAGGCTCCTCCATCCATGGGATTTTCTAGGCAAGAGTACTGGAGTGGGTTGTCATTTCCTTCTCCAGGGAATCTTCCCAACCCAGGGATCAAACCCAGGTCTCCCATATTGTAGACAGATGCTTTACTGTCTGAGCCACCAGGGGAGTAACTAAAGAGTGCTTACTGAAGTTCAAACCCTTCTGTAAATAAGGAGACAAACTAAGAAATGCCAACATTAGCTCCCATTTTTACCTCCTCAGAGTTTATATGCTGTTCAACTTTGATGTATTTGCTATAAAGACACGCAAATATTTGTAGAGTGAAGAAGGAAGGTTGGTCTCAAGGCCAGTAACTGTCAACATCATAACAGCAAAGCTGGGCCACCTCAAGCCCTGACCTCCACAGCAGTCACTAATGGTTTGGCTATTATGATACTTTCACTTTATGCTATACTGGATTTATGTTGAATTTTTTTCCCTATTATTTTATGTTTTAAACATAAATGAGGCATCATCTACATATATTGAAATTATGAGATATAAAACAAACTTTGATGATTTGACAAATGCTTTCTTCCATTTAACAGCAACCCCATCATGATACATAGAGAACATCCCCTTACGGTCTTTCCTAGTCAATCCTAATTGCTAGTTATTTGCACTGAATTCTATCACAAGGTAGTTTGACTGCTCTAAAATTTCATACAATTTGAATAATAAAATCTTAACTGTTTGGTGCCTGGTTTCTTTCTAGACACTGCTAATATCTCTCACAGAACAAGAATGTGAAATAAAGAGAATAAATAATTAGTAACTAATTACTAAGCCAATGGTCATCCAGAGAGTAGATGTTGGAGCTCAGGTTCAAACTTGGCAACTTGATCCCAGAGTTCATGTTGTTAGCAGTGTGCCAGTGATCACTTGCTTGAATTTCCATGTATTTACTTTTAATAGCTAAATATACTAGCAAGAGCTTAGGATTTGAATTTTGCTGTAAATTTCTTTAAGGGGAATTTTTAAATTGGTTTTTATTATTAAATATTATTTTTAAAATCATATCTTTTTAAAAGTTTATTTATTTTTTTACTTTACAATATTGTATTGGTTTTGCCATACACTGACATGAATCTGCCATGGGTGTACATGTGTTCCCCATCCTGAACCCCTCTCCCATCTCCCTCCCCATCCCATCCCTCTGGGTCATCCCAGTGCACCAGCCCCAAGCACCCTGTATCATGCATCGAACCTGGACTGGTAATTCATTTCACATGTGATAATTTACATGTTTCAATGCCATTCTTCCATATTATCCTACCCTCGTCCTCTCCTACAGAGTCACAAGTACATAACTAATACTAAATCATGTTTTTTCTCTTCCATTATTTTAGCATATTTTGTACATAAAAATACAGAACCAAGATGATCATCTAAAATTTTAAATAATAAAAAAAATTTGCTGTGACTGTTATCTTACTGGTTCATGGATTTTTTTAAACCAAACTATTTAAAATCAGTTTCTAAATATTTCATTTCATTTGCAGAGCAAACTTTATTACTGGCAAAGTACTGCAAACAAAATAGTGTTAAATTATGTGTTAAAAAATAAATTTAATTTATCATTAATTTAATTTGTTCTGACAAGCATTGAGGTAATGAAATAATTAAAAACAACATTGGGATTTGATAACATTAGAGTGGCTTGATTTAAAAAAAAAAGACTGCTTAATAAATTGACACTATAAGGATCAAGAAAACTATTTACAGAGATATTTTCTTATTGAATTATTTGAGTAATATTACTTAGTGAAATTTCTGGCATAATGATCCCATAAAATATTGTCTGGGAATGAATTGCTGAAAACTCTTCATGAGTTCCCAAATGAAAGCACATTCTTTATTGAAATTTAAAGACTCTCATTAAGAACTCAGAAGAATATTATTGACATGCTGTGGAACTTTGCAGGGTGAATAGAAAACTATCTGTTCTTCTTCAACATCATATAAAAAGGCGTATATAATAAAACAGATGTGAATGAGGGTGATAATGAATGCACAAAGCTGCCTTTTAGGCATTAATTATTTCTTATAATATTTCTTGAGGCCCTTTTACTGCTTTTATTATGGTCATTGTCAATTATATGCAAGCTCCTTTTCAGAATAATTTCTAGGCATAAACATACAAAGCTATGTCCTACCCAAGGGTGAAGCTCTGTCATCTCCCTCACAACCAGCCCTCCTGCCTAACCCTAGTACACTAAAATGGCATTTTTAATTGTTGAAAATAATGAGGTATATAAATACACATATAAATTAATTGACAGAGAGAGATTTTGTTTTCATATTAGCAGTGTTATGGAGAACTGTGTGATTTGCACCTCATCCAAAAGAATTATTGAGACCATACATTCTCAAAGGGAGTCTTTTCACCTTCAAGGAAATGAAAATGTATTCTTTGGGGGGCTTCCCTCATAGTTCAGTTGGTAAAGAATCTGCTTGCGTTGCAGGAGACCTGGATTCAATTCCTGGGTTGGGAAGATCCCCTGGAGAAGGAAATGGCAAACCACTCCAGTATTCTTCCTGGGGAATCCCATGGAAAGAGGAGCCTGGCAGGCTACAGTCCATGGGGTCACAAGGGTAGGACATGACTTAGAGACTAGAGAGAGACAGAGAATATCTTGGATATCACAATGGCTTTAGTCTTCTAAAGGATCAGAATCCGCAAGCAGATATACTGTAGATCCATGGTATTACAATTTCGCAGTTGAAGCTAGGTGATTAAGCAGGAAAATGTCTAAAAAAGCTCTGTAGCATAGTGGTAATGAATAAAAGGATGCAAAACACTGAACACTGATATTATGTCAAATACAGCAGTGTTGATTCAGTAATTGAGATTATATTTAACTTTTTTGTGCATGAATATAGTCAAAGAAATAATGAAACTTGACCACTTGGTACTTTTGCCTTGAATGTTAGTGTTTCCTAACCCTAAATTTGTTTCCTTACCCCTAAATTTGTATGTTGAAATGTAATCCCCAGTGTGATGGTATTTGGAGACAGGACTTTGGAGAAGTTAGGTCATAAGAGTGGAACCCTCATGAAAGAGACCTCCAAAATCTCCCTTGCACCTTCTATCATGTGAAGACAGAGCAGATATGGCCATCTGTAAGGCAGGAGGAGGGCTATCACCACATATAGAATTCAGGAATTGAACAGTGCCAAGATCGTGATCTTCCCAGCCTTCAGAGTGTGAGAAATAAATTTCTATTTTTTATAAGCCACCCAGTCTGTGGCATTTCTCTTATAGTTGCCCAGATGGACTACAGCAGCTGGTATAGAGGTAAAGAAATAATTGATGTCTAGTTGTTTAAGTCATTGGTTATTGGATAAAGATAAATATACATATTTGCAAATGCCTCCTTGTTTTTCAGTAATACACATTTCAATTAATGTACATCAAATTATTTTTGCTAAAATATTCTTATGAGCTAATTAAGATAGCAAGCAGCAAAAGGAAAACCTATCTCTTTACCTATATTGTTGACTTTTTTCTAAGTAAGTGTGGAGAATGCTGCTGGATGAATAAGAGAAGAGAAGGTCTGTAAAACTCCTACACTAAGGGCAGGTGTTTTCTTTTTTTTTTTTTTTTTTGGTTGCTTCATTGGTTTCACAGCATTTCTTTTACTGATTCTTTTTAAATTATCAAATAAAAGTTTGGTTTTACAGATACTTATTAGTGATTCCTGACATTAGAAAAATGTCATATTGCACCACACTCCTCTCAATTCCCAAGGAGAACGTATCAAAGAAAAATTGTTGAGTTAAACAGGCAAGGAAGACTGCTCAACACTATTGAAACAGGGGAGAGAGATTGAACTTAGTGCTTCTGAAACCAAAAGGAGGAGAGATTTTAAGCACCAGAGTGAGGAAGTGGAAAAATACAAAAAGACATCAGCAGGGAGTCTGGTCAATGTGATTAGCCATTTGTGTTTGCTAATTCACCGTTACTAAAGTTAGGGTTCTGGAGAAGGCAATGGCACCCCACTCCAGCACTCTTGCCTGGAAAATCCCATGGATGGAGGAGCTTGGTAGGCTCCAGTCCATGGGGTCGCTAAGAGTCGGACTCGATTGGGCGACTTCACTTTCACTTTTCACTTTCATGCATTGGAGAAGGAAATGGCAACCCACTCCAGTGTTCTTGCCTGGAGAATCCCAGGGATGGGGGAGCCTGGTGGGCTGCCGTCTCTGGGGTCGCACAGAATAGGACACGACTGAAGCGACTTAGCAGCAGCAGCAGCAAAGTTAGGGTTCTACCCTGCTACAGAGATAGGGAGAGATGAGTCGTATTTTCTTGATTATTACATTCAGAGATATGGCTGCTAATTCCTTGAGAAAGACATTTCTGGTTTGTAAAGCCAACCCAACTGGCAGGAAACTGAAAGATTTGCATCTTACAGAGGCATTAAAAACTATAATTTTAAAATTTTTTCAGAATAAAACCTCTTAAGGAAATGGAAGTCAGGGGCCTACAATCAGGAGCAAAGCTGTCTAAGCTGTTCCCTTCAGTTTAGTCAAACCAAAGGAAACAGTAAAGCCTTCTTGGTCAGAAGACAATTAATGATCAGGATCTAAGATGTGATTAGAATATGTTATTTCACTCAGCAGAGAAGGCAATAGCACCCCACTCCAGTACTCTTGCCTGGAAAATCCCATGGACGGAGGAGCCTGGTAGGCTGCAGTCCATGGGGTCGCTAGAGTCGGACACGACTGAGCGACTTCACTTTCACTTTTCACTTTCATGCATTGGAGAAGGAAATGGCAACCCACTCCAGTGTTATTGCCTGGAGAATCCCAGGGACGGGGGAGCCTGGTGGGCTGTCATCTATGGGGTCACATAGAGTTGGACACGACTGAAGCAACTTAGCAGCAGCAGCAGCATTTCACTCAGGGATGGAGTTATTATCAGGAGGAGAAAGGTGCTTGTGGTTTTCATTCTCTTTTTGGGACTATGTTTGTTGATTAACATGTTTCAATCTCCTAGGAAGGTAAACAAAACTGTGAAGATTTTTCTGCTTTCATTTTTTGTCCTTTGTTTTATTTGCTTTTTCATTTTATGTTTTTCCTAGTTGACTTACAGATGGGTGCTTTAGGGCTTCATAATAAATATTTTTCCATCTGCTGATACATTTTTAGATTATTTTTATATTAATGTATTTATTTTGTTCTCTCTTTTACATAAATTCTATAAGTCGAGGACTTGTTGAGAATTTAGTGAAAAGGAATCAGAGGGCCATTTGGTTGGATTTTTGTTCAGGCTTCAGCATAACAGGAAAAAGCAAACATTATTGTGTGTTGCCTTAACCCAGGTAAAAAAGATATTATAGGAAGTAGGGCTTGCAGGTAGGTGATTACCAGAAGGACATCTGGGTGTTTGTGGTTTCCTCTGGTTACTTTCATCACTACATTATAGATACCATAGTATTCTATACTTACACTAAGAAACTTTGAAGACAATATTCTGTCTCTTTTTTTTGTTGTTGTTTGTTTGTTTTAAGTAATGGCAGTGAAAACTATTCTTTCTTTTGCAAAGCATATTCACATGGGACTTTTGAAAGTGAAGCCAAACTCCAAAGTATAAACTCATTTACAAACAAACAATATGGGTTTTATGTGATCTAAATTTTCAATAATTTTAATCAAGTGGGGTGAGTCTTGTTCTAGAACAAACAAATATAAGAAAATTCCATATTCATGCAGGCTGACTGGACAGTAAAGTGACTAGAGATGAATTGTGTGTGCATGCTCAGTCACTTCAGTCGTGTCTGACTCTTCATGATCCTATGGACTGTAGCCCGCCAGACTCCTCTGTCCATGGGATTTTCCAGGCAAGAATACTGGAGTGGGTTGCCATTTCCTTCTCCAGAAAATCTTCTCTACCCAGGGGTTGAACATGCATCTCTTATGCCTTCTGCATTGGCAGGTGGGTTCTTTACCAATGAGCTACCTGAGAAGCCCAGAGATGAATTGACTGAATACTGATCAAATGAAATTAAAATATTCATGTATTTTCTTACACTTATTTCTGATTTACAAATAATATTATTTAGCTCTGAAGTTATCCTGACTTTAATCTTATTTTGATTAAAAAGTGACATTGGGACATTGTGTTTGTTTGTGTAGCAGTTCAGTCTCAACTGAAGATTAATGATAAGGTGAATCCAGGCACAATAGTTCTTGGCTCCCCTGGTGACTCAGTGGTAAAGCATCGGCCTGCAATGCAAGACACACAAGTTCCATCCCTGGGTCGGGTAGACCCCCTAGAGAAGGAAATGGCAAACCACTCCAGTATTCTTGCCTGGAAAATTACATGGATGGTGGGCTACAGTTCATGGGGCCTCAAAGAGTTGGTCAGGACTGAGCAACTAACACTTTCACTTTCAGGCATAATAATTATCCCTATCTGGAGGGTGGGAGGATTTAGATTAGGAAAGGTACAGTTGTCTCTCAGGGAGAACTCTTCTGTTAACTGGAAAAACCAACAGAAGTTATAGGATGGAGTGATTATCACATCTAATCCTCCTCCAACCCCACAAGTAGGCAATCTGATTCATGTTGTAATATGTGTGTGCATGCCCAGTCACTCAGTCAAATCTGACTCTTTGTTACACTATGGACTGTACTCCACCAGATCCTTCTGTCCATAGAATTTCCCAGGCAAAGATAATGGAGTAGATTGCTATTTCCTTCTCCAGGGGATCTTCCCAACTCAGGGATTGAATATGAGTCTCCTGCATTTCCTCTATCTCCTGTATCATTGTCAGGCAGATTCTTTACTGAAATGATGTCTAATTTTCCCACTCATTGTGAGTCCTTCCCAAATGATAATACATCAGAGTTGAACTATAAACTTATTGTACAACCATTTTCCAAAGTGGGTTTCAATAGTAAAAACTGAAACAATAACTGGGAAGGGAAACTTAGAATTACACAAATTTACTGTTACCTTTGACCTGCTTCATTTTTTACTCCAAGGCCAAATTTGCATATTACTCCAGGTATTTCTTGACTTCCTACTTTTGCATTCCAGTCCTCTATAATGAAAAGGACATCTTTTTTGGGTGTTAGTTCTAGAAGGTCTTGTAGGTCTTCAGAGAACCATTCAAATTCAGCATTACTGATCAGGGCATAGACTTGGATTATCATGATATTGAATGGTTTGCCTTGATCAGAGATCATTCTGTCGTTTTTGAGATTGCATCCAAGTACTGCATTTCGAACTCTTTTGTTGACTATGATGGCTGCTCCATTTCTTCTAAGGGATTCTTGCCCATAGTAGTAGATATAAAGGTCATCTGAGCTAAATTCACCCATTCTAATCCATGTTAGTTCACTGATTCCTAAAATGTTGATGCCATCTCCTGTTTGACCACTTTCAATTTACCTTGATTCATGGACCTAACATTCCAAGTTACTATGCAATATTGCTCTTGAAAGCATTGGACTTTACTTCCATCCCCAATCATTAGCAAAACTGGGTGTTGTTTTTGCTTTGGCTCCATCTCTTCATTCTTTTTGGAGTTATTTCTCCCTTGATCTCTGGTAGCATACTGGGTGCCTACTGACCTGAGGAGTTCATCTTTTAACGTCCTATCTTTTTGCCTTTTCATGCTGTTCATGCTCAAAATTCTCCAAGCCAGGCTTGAAGTATGTGAACTGTGAACTTCCAGATGTTCAAGCTGGTTTTAGAAAAGGAAGAGGAACCAGAGATCAAATTGCCAACATCTGTTGGATCATAGAAAAAACAAGAGAGTTCCAGAAAAACATCTACTTCTGCTTAATTGACTTGTGCCAAAGCCTTTGACTGTGTGGAGCCAAACAAACTGTGGAAAATTCTGAAAGAGCTGAGAATACCAGATCACCTGGCCTGCCTCCCGAGAAATCTATATGCAGGTCAAGAAGTAACAGTCAGAACTAGACATAGAACAACAGACTGGTTCCAAATCAGGAAAGGAGTATGTCAAGGCTGTATATTGTCACCCTGCTTATTTAACTTATATGCAGAGTACATCATGAGAAATGCTGAGCTAGATGAAGCACAAGCTGGAATTAAGATTGCTGGGAGAAATATCAATAACCTCAGATATTCGGATGACACCATCCTTATAGCAGAAAGCAAAGGAGAACTAAATAGCCTCTTGATGAAAGTGAAAGAGGAGAGTGAAAAAGTTGGCTTAAAACTCAACATTCAGAAAACGAAGATCATGGCATCTGGTCCCATCACTTCATGGCAAATAGATGGGGAAACAATGGAAACATTGACAGACTTTATTTTTGGGGGGCTTCAAAATCACTGCAGATTGTGACTGCCACCATGAAATTAAAAGACACTTGCTCCTTGAAAGAAAACCTATGACCAACTTAGACAGCATATCAAAAAGCACATACAGTACTTTGCCAACTAAGGTCCATTTAGTCAAGGCTATGGTTTTTCCAGTAGTCATGTAAGGATGTAAGAGTTGGACTATAAAGAAAGCTGAGTGCTGAAGAATTGATGTGTTTGAACTGTGGTGTTGGAGAAGACTCTTGAGAGTCCCTTGGACTGCAAGGAGATCCAAGTAGTCGATCCTAAAGAAATCAGTCCTGAATATTTATTGGAAGGACTGATGCTGAAGCTGAAACTCCAATACTTTGGCCACCTGATGTGAAGAACCAACTCAAAGGAAAAGCCCCTGATGCTGGGAAAGATTGAAGGAGAGAGGAGAAGGGGATGACAGAGGACGAGATGGTTGGATGACATCACCAACTGAATGGACATGAGTTTGAGTAAGCTCCAGGAGTTGGTGATGGACAGGAAGCCTGGTGTGCTGCAGTCCATGGGGTCACAAACAGTCAGACCATGACTGAGCGACTGAACTGACTGACTGACTGATAATTACCTTTTCTTTTAAAGAAAATTACTTTTTTTCTGGCACATTTTACACAGCTAGGTTCATTGTGCATCTTCATGGTGGTATTCTGACATAATGTGTTTCTCTAACTTAATTTGACCTTTTTTTTTTTTTTTTTCCGTGAAACAACTTCGCGTATTATACTATTGAAATCATATGCTCCATGTTTGTTAGTCACTCCATCATGCCTGATGTTTCGGTGACACCAAGGACTGTAGTCCGCCAGGTTCCCCTGTCCATGGAATTCTCCAGACAAGAATACTGGAGTGGGTAGGCATTCCTTTCTCCAGGGGATCTTCCAGACCCAGGGATTGAACCCAGGTCTTTCACTTGGTAGGCAGATTTTTTACCATCTGAACCAGCAGGAAAGCCCAATATGCTGCATATTTCTGTTTAATTTGAATCTCATTAATCATATTTACACTTTTACATTCTAAGTGAGTAGAGATTGTGCTTGCATATTTTGTGAGGATTATATATGCTAAAGTAAAAACAAAAGAAGCTACATATTCTTAGATCTTTAAGAATCCTCACAAAAGCCACATCTGTCTACTATTTGTCATGCAGCTTACGTTAGCACTTTTCAAATATCCTGTTGACACTTAAATTCAATTTACTAGACCACTGGGAAAGTGTAATGCAAATTTATTAATATAAGCTGATCATTTTTCTGGGTTTTAAAATTTTACCTCTCTCTTGATTATGAGGTACAAATAGTAAATACCTTAAAAACATGTAATCCAACTTATTTTCTCTAGTGAAGTAATTTTGTTTAGTCAGTTTTGAGCTTAGCAAAACTGTAAATAAAATAATATCCTGCAAATTAATTTACTTTTGATGTAGTTCTTGATTGTGGATGCTACGATCATTGTGATGATAAAAATGACAGAAAACGAACCAGTTGGAGACTAGAGTACTCCTTAGAAATCTCATAATTTAGTTTCAAATTTCATTATAGTCTTCACAAAGTGATCAATACCTTTCAAGAGAATTAAAATTTGCATTTACCCAGTTGACCATTTTCAAGTAAATTCTAGGACTATTACATAACAAAATAAGCAAATGCAGATGTCTGCCATTAATTACCTCTCTCAAAACCAATCTTTTTACTACTAGTCTAATCATTTTATAATTTTTAAATAAAATTACGGAAGGTTAACTCTTTACATTAAGACTCAGGATCACCACACTTAGAATACTCTGATGCTGAGAGCTTCCATTCTGTTTAAAATAATCTTTTATTTTGAATCACAGAATTGTAGAAACTATTTTGTAGAAGTCCTTCTTCAAAATTAACAATACTCTATTTTGTTCATGATATTTATTTATTATTTAAAAGTATATATAACAAAATTGTGCTGAAATAATTTGTGTCAAAACAACAAGTTATTTTTTATTGATGTGTAATTAATGTGAAATACCTTATGTTTCATATTTTCAAGAAAGTGATTCACAATTTTAAAGTTTATACTCCAGCTATAATTATAAAATCAGCTGTTTGCCCTGTGTTGTACAATATAACCTTGTAGCTTATTTATTTTACACCTAGTTCTTTGGAACTCTTAAGTCTCTATCCCTATTTTGCTCCTCCCCTTTTGCCCACTCATAACTATTGGTTTGTTCTCTATATCCCTGAATCTGATTCTTTTTTGTTGCATTCACTAATATGCTGTATTTTTTAGATTCCACATTTAAGCAATATCATGCTGTAAGTCTCTTTCTCTGCCTGACATTTCACTTAGCGTAATACCCTTCTAGTTCATCCGTGTTTTTACAAATGGAAAATATATGCAGATGACACCACCCTTAGGGCAGAAAGTGAAGAGGAACTAAAAAGCCTCTTGATGAAAGTGAAAGTGGAGAGTGAAAAAGTTGGCTTAAAGCTCAACATTCAGAAAATGAAGATCATGGCATCCCGTCCCATCACTTCATGGGAAATAGATGGGGAAACAGTGGAAACAGTGTCAGACTTCATTTTTTGGGGCTCCAAAATCACTGCAGTTGGTGACTGCAGCCAAGAAATTAAAAGACGCTTGCTTCTTGGAAGGAAAGTTATGACCAACCTAGATAGCATATTCAAAAGCAGAGACATTACTTTGCCAACAAAGGTTCATCTAGTCAAGGCTATGGTTTTTCCTGTGGTCATGTATGGATGTGAGAGTTGGACTGTGAAGAAGGCTGGGCGCTGAAGAGTTGATGCTTTTGAACTGTGGTGTTGGAGAAGACTCTTGAGAGTCCCATGGACTGCAAGGAGATCCAAGCAGTCCATTCTGAAGGAGATCAGCCCTGGGATTTCTTTGGAGGGAATGATGCTGAAGCTGAAACTCCAGTACTTTGGCCACCTCATGCGAAGAGTTGACTCATTGGAAAAGACTCTGATGCTGGGAGGGATTGAGGGCAGGAGGAGAAGAGGACGACAGAGGATGAGATGGCTGGATGGCATCACTGACTCGATGGATGTGAGTCTGGGTGAACTCTGGGAATTGATGATGGACAGGGAGGCCTGGCGTGCTGCGATTCATGAGGTCGCAAAGAGTCGGACATGACTGAGCAACTGAACTGAACTGATACCTTATATATATATATATATATATATATATATATATATATATATAATGGCTGAATATATATGTATTTTATATATATATATATATATAAAATGGCTGAATAGTATTCTCTTATGTATATATACTTTATCTTCCTTTTTTAAAACTATAGTTTGTATTAGGTATAGTTGATTAACACATCTTCTTTATATATTTATCTGTTGGGCAATTAGGTTGATTCCATGTTTTGGCTATTGCAAATAATGCTGCATTATTTACAGTATTATTATTTAAAGCTAAACCAATTTTAGCTTTCAGAATTAGTATTTTTAGGTGATTTTTAAGAACATATTCCCATGAATGGAATTGCTGAGTCATGTGGTAGTTCTATTTTTCATTTTTTAAAGAGATGTCCGTACTGTTTTCTATATTGGCTGAACCAATTTACACTTCCACTAACAGTGCACAAGGACTCCCTTTTCTCTACATTCTCACCAACATTCGTTACTTGTTCATTTTGAAGATCTCCATACTGATAGTTGTGAGGTGATATCTCATCGTGCTTTTGCTTTGCATTTCTCTGATGATTAAAGATGTTAAGCATCTTTGTATGTGCCTTTGGTTATCTGTATGGCAACTTTGGAAAACTGTCTATTTAGATCTTCTGCCCATTTAATTGTTCTTTTTTTATGTTGAGTTGTATAAGCTGTTTATATATTTGGGATATTAGCCTCTTCTTGGTCATATAACTTGTGAATATTTTCTCTCATTCAGTAGGCTGTCTTTTTTTTTTTTTTTCCCCCAGTGGATTCCTTTGCTGTGTGAACACTTTTAAGTGCAATTATGTCTCATTTGTTAATTTTTGCTTTTATTTCCTTTGCTTTAGGAACTAGATTAAAAAAAAAATGCTATGATTTTTGTCAAAGAGTGCCCTATGTTTTTTTCTAGGAGTTTTACAATTTTGGGTCTTATATTTAGGTCTTTAATCCTTTTTGAGTTTATTTTTGTATATGGTATTAGATTTTCTAATATCAATGTTTTATGTGTAGCTGTCCAGTTTTCCCAGAACCATTTATTTAAAATGATGTCTTTACTCCAATATATATTTTTCTTCCTGTGTAAAAAAAAATATTTCCCATAAATATGTGGGTGACAAGACTTTTAAGGGAGATCCAGGGGTCTATTTCTTTCTTTTTTTTTTTTTTGTTTTTCAATTCATATTAGTTGAATAAAGACCCTTACTCTAAACACCCTTCAACTTCCTAGGGCTCAGTCTCATTTTATATTTGGTCATATGAAGATTTTCTCTATTTTTTTCCCCCTGAGTTTGTGACTATTCTTTAGAAATTTGAATATATCTTGGATATTAGAAAGATAATCCATTTATTTATGCATAAGCTTGGGGGTACCCATAATTTTTTGGAAGCAAAATATCACCTATTAATTGGCACCTGCCTGGTAAAGAATCTGCTTGTAAAGTAGGAGGGTATTCCTGTTCAATTCCTGGGTCGGGAAGATTCCCTGGAGGAGGAAATGGCAACCAATTCCATTAATCTCGCCTGGAAAATCCCATGGACAGAGGAGCCTGGTGAGCTACAGTCCAAGGGGTCACAAAGAGTTGGATATGACTGAGCAATAAACACACATATGTACCTACATCTACATGGGTTGAATTTTGAGCCTCTGCAACTGTTGATCTTCATCACCCCTTGAGGGGAGTTTAGGGTGGAGATCAGGTATGAGATACTCTGTGCTCCAGGAAAAATGGGTAGAATATTTCTTCAGACAGATATTTTCAGGAGAAATTTTTGAGTCCAATTTTGAATCTCCTCATGTCTAGAAAAGCTCTAAAATCCTTCATGGTTACATCAGCTCCTTGTAACTAAGAGTAACCTTCATGAGACTATAAGCAAATTTTTGCAAAGAAAAAAAAAAGTGCTGAATTGGAAGTACTTTCCCTTTACCAAAATCACATATATACAGATATTCCCCCTACTCTTTGAAACAATTTCTGAGGGGTATCTGAAATGTTTTCTCCCAGGCTATATTACTCATTTTGCCCCAAATAAAACTTAACTCACAACTCTTATATTGTGCTTTTTAAAATCTTATTGCTGAATGTGATATATGCATAACCAAGTTCAGAGTACATTGCAAAATTTTTCTTTAAAATCTCCCCTTTGAGTAAGCTATCAACCCACACAACATCTACCTCTGCTAGGCATCAGGGGACCCTTCATCATTTTTCATACCTAAAGTCTTCTTGCAATTTTATACAAGAGTCTTCCCTCACCTACCTGATCCCGGTTCCCCAACAGTGGACCAGAAGTAGAAATGATGGGAATGTTTGGGGTTTTTTCAGGTACCTCAACACGACAGCAATAATTGCTTCTACACAGTGAATTATCACTTCTCCTGTTAATTTTGAACATCTTTTTCATCTGAACTGTTTGCATGATTTCGGTAACAGACTTGTCTCTTCCCTTGTTACCAAGGACAGTTTAGACCATTTTTCCTTTCCTGGTATGGATTCATGTTGACGTTTGCCAGAAAACAAAATTCTGTAAAGCAATTATCCTTCAATTAAAAAATTAATAATTTTTTTAAAAAGATACTGAGGTTAGGAGGAAATGAGGAAAGTGGTTTCTACATTCCCTGAATGGAGGGAAAGGGTCATTCTGGCCTTTAAATCACTCTTATTAGAGGAATGCTTTAAACAGATTTAAAATGAGGCTACCCTTCCCCTGTGGCTTGCTGAGTAGAGAGAGCTAGAGTGTGCCTCTCCAGGTAGCTCCTGTCACTTGTGATAGTGGCAGTGATGGGAAGAGGTCTCTTCCTAGGATCCACACCACATTTCAGGTCAGAAAATTCACCAGTGGATTGTGTGTGTGTGTGTGTGTGTGTGCGCGCGTGTGTGTGTGTGTGTGTGTGTGTGTGTGTGTGTGTATTTCTTCATGGAGATGTTGTTTGTTTCATATCTTTGGATGCCAAGAATCACATACCCTCATTTCTCTGACCACTTTTTGTATTTACATTACAATTCACAACACATTCTGTCATGTCTTTACATATACTGAGTTGTGGATTCATTAGCCTCCTGCTTCAGATGTTTCCACTAAAACACTTCAGGGGTTTTCCCACTTGATCCTTTGATAAATTGAAAGGGATGAGGTTGGAAGGAGAGCCAGACTCTTCATCCACACTGGAAAGTGACAGGGGGATTTGAGCATGGTTATTAGGGTCAGAATTTTGAGGCAGGTAGGGTGAATCCACACCACAACTCTCCATTACCTTATTCCTTTAGAGAGACTGCTCTTCTTGTTAAGTCTGTAAAGTCTCTCTAGGAGGGTTCACTTTAAGAATATGGATGATTCTTGCTAACTATAACACTTGTGGAAAATACAAATGCACAAAATCATCTCTTTATCAGACTAGGTTCAAACCAGGAAACTATAAAGAGAAAATGTATTTCTCTTCTACCTTAAATTCATCAAAGTGTTTATGTTGTATCCTGGATGAATGTTGTACAGTTCTGATGTCTCTTTAAAGAAACAGGGAAAAAAGAGTGCTGATGCATTCTAAATCTAGCAACTTTTTTGTTTGAAAATATTTTAAATAGCCTATCTTAACATGAAAGACTTTCTTCTGAAAACACGTCGAAATGTTGTCTGAATATCTGCAGTCATGTGGGATCAGAAGAGCCACCCTCTTATAAACTTTACTTTCTGTTCTTTCCAAAAGTGTTCAAGGTCATCTGCATAATCCCTAGGATCATAGGATAATTTTTCCCAAAACAACACACATATCTTTCTCCGTCCATTTGTAGAGCATTGTATAAATCTACAAAATATTTCATTAATTACTAATAATTCCTTTGGTTCCCTCAGCATATCTCTTATGTTATTATATTTATGGGGACTATTTTACATTTAAATTAATACATTTTAAATCATATGACATCCTTTATATGTGGAATCTAAAAAGAAATAATACAAATGATCTTATTTACAAACAGAGAGGCTTACAGACTTAAGGAATGAACTTATGTTTATCCATATACACTTCTATATTTAAAATGGATAGCCAATGAAGAGCTAATGTATAGCACAGGGAACTCTTTAATATTATATGGCAGCCTGGATGGGAGGGTAGTTTAGGAGAGAAAGGATACATGTATACGTATAGTCAAGTCATTTTGTTGTTCACCTGAAACTATCACAACATTGTTAATTGGCTATGCCCCAATACAAAATAAAAAAACTCAAAAAAACATGCTCTTCAAAATTCTTGGCAGGAGCTGCATTATTCAGTGCATACACCCATTACTCTACTCAGCTCTATCTTTCCCCACTGATCTCTGAACCAAACTGTAACTTCCATCTAGGGAAACCTTCACTCCCATCTACAGTGCTTTAGGGTTACATAATTTATATCAGTTGTGGCTACAGACACAGATTGTCAGCTGGGTTCTTTGAATATTTGAGTTGGTTCATCTCCTGCTCAGCCCCTAGCCCACTCATGGAGTGATGTAGCATACTTTTCCTTGTGGTGTTATACTCAATTATTTGAAGATCAAAAATGAATCTGTTGAAAGTATTAAGGCTTTCTTTTGTCCTGAGCATAAACAGAAAATAAGGAACACAATTGGATATTGTTTCCTTACCACTGATACAATAGGAGGTCATCAAATTGTGCTTTAGTGATAGATAAGCTTAAAGAAGGAAATCATTTTGCCACACTACAATTTAATGGGAACAGATTGGAGTTGGTAGGGGAATTTAATCCTAACAGTATTTAAGGTTTATTTGCTCCAGCTGATATACTAAGGCATTTGCCAGACAATTCCATATTTTTCCCAGTAGTAATGATAGAGATAAAGGGACAAAGTAGGTGATTAAAAATTAATAGTGAATCCCACTAGGTAGAAAAATGCAAGTAGAAAAAATATGAGAGACTCCAGTAAATTAATGATCACCTAAGAAAACAGGTGTGATTAATCACAAAATCAAAGCACTTTCTCAGCAACACACCATGCAGCACAAGCATGTGAGAGGCCCGCAACACTAAAACAATGGTTGCATGAGAATCACATCCTGCCCAGTGAACTTAGTAAGTCCATGACCCTAAGACATGCTCTATGTGCACATAAAAAACAGCAATTTATGGAAAGGTGACATTTCAAAGTATTGTACTGAGATATGAAATACTATTTCCATAGTGCTATGATAGATGGTGCTTGGAGCCATGAAATTAAAAGACGCTTACTCCTTGGAAGGAAAGTTATGACCAAACTAGATAGCATATTCAAAAGCAGAGACATTACTTTGCCAACAAACGTCCGTCTAGTCAAGGCTATAATTTTTCCAGTAGTCATGTATGGATGTGAGAGTTGGACTGTGAAGAAAGCTGAGCGCCAAAGAATTGATGCTTTTGAATTGTGGTGTTGGAAAAGACTCTTGAGAGTCCCTTGAACTGCAAGGAGATCCAACCAGTCCATTCTGAAGGAGATCAGTCCTGGGTGGTTTGGAAGAAGTGATGCTAAAGCTGAAACTCCAGTACTTTGGCCACCTCATGCGAAGAGTTGACTCATTGGAAAAAACTCTGATGCAGGGAGGGATTGGGGGCAGGAGGAGGAGGGGACGACAGAGGATGAGATGGCTGGATGGCATCACCGACTCAATGGACCTGAGTTTGAGTGAACTCCGGGAGTTGGTGATGGACAGGGAGATCTCAATTCAGTTCAGTTCATTCGCTCAGTGGTGTCCAACTCTCTGCGACCCCATGAATCGCAGCACGCCAGGCCTCCCTGTCCATCACCAACTGCTGGAGTCTACCCAAACCCATGTCCATTGAGTCAGTGATGCCATCCAGCCATCTCATCCTCTGTCATCCCCTTCTCCTCCTGCCCCCAGTACCTCCCAGCATCAGAGTCTTTTCCAATGAGTCAGCTTTTCGCATGAGGTCGCCAAAGGACTGGAGTTTCAGCTTTACCATCATTCCTTCCAAAGAAATCCCAGGGCTGATCTCCTTCAGAATGGACTGGTTGGATCTCCTTGCAGTCCAAGGGACTCTCAAGAGTCTTCTCCAACACCACAGTTCAAAAGCATCAATTCTTTGGTGCTCAGCCTTCTTCACAGTCTAACTGTTACATCCATACATGACCACAGGAAAATCATAGCCTTGACTAGATGGACCATTATTGGTAAAGTAATGTCTCTGCTTTTGAATATGCTATCTAGGTTAGTCATAACTTTTCTTCCAAGGAGTAAGCATCTTTTAATTTCATGGCTGCAGTCACCATCTGCAGTGATTTTGGAGCCCAGAAAAATAAAGTCTGACACTGTTTCCACTGTTTCCCCATCTATTTCCCATGAAGTGATGGGACCAGATGCCATGATCTTCGGTTTCTGAATGTTGAGCTTTAAGCCAGCTTTTCGTGCTGCAATTCATGGGGTCACAAAGAGTTGGACATGACTCAGTGACTGAACTGAACTGATGATAGTTCTGGCTTGATCACACAGGACAAGAAAACCCCCTTGCCCAATTGGGAGGAGGAGCTGATGATGGAAACATGGCATCTACTCAAGAATGAGGAAGGGAGTGGTCTTTTTCTTATCTCCACTTTTCCTTTGATTGTATAACTAGCCCAGTAGGTCCTTGAGCCTCTCATTCACCCAATTGTAAGCCTCACAAGCATTTTATTCTAACAAACTGTGGAAAATTCTTAAAGAGATGGGAATACTAGACCACCTGACCTGCCTCCTGAGAAATCTGAATGCAGATCAAGAAACAACAGTCAGAGCTGGACATGGAACAACAGACTGGTTCTAAATTGGGAAAGGAGTATCTCAAGGCTGTGTATTGCCACCCTGCTTATTTAACTTATATGCAGAGTACATCATGAGAAACACTGGACTGGATGAAGCACAAGCTGGAATCAAGATTGCCAGGAGAAATATCAATAACCTCAGATATGCAGATGACACCACCCTTATGGTGGAAAATGAAGAAGAACTAAAGAGCCTCTTGATGAAAATGACAGAGAAGAGTGAGAAAGTTGGCTTAAAGCTCAACATTCAGAAAACTAAGATGACATAATCTGGTCCCATCAGTTCATGGCAAATGGATGGGGAAACCATGGAAACAATGAGAGACTTTATTTATTTTATTTTATTTTATTTTGTGGTCCGGGGCGGGGGCGGGGGGGGGGGCTCCAAAATCGCTGCAGATGGTGACTGCAGCCATGAAATTAAAAGATGCTTGCTCCCTGGAAGAAAAGTTACGACCAACCTAGAGAGCGTATTAAAAAGCGGAGACATTAATTTTCCGACAATGGTCTGTCTAGTCAAAGTTATGGTTTTCCCAGTAGTCATGTATTGGTGTCAGATTTGGACTATAAAGAAAGCTGAATGCCAAAGAATTGATGCTTTTGAACTATGGTGTTGGAGAAGACTCTTGAGAGTCCCTTGGACTGCAAAGAGATCCAACCAGCCCATCCTAAAGGAGATCACTCCTGAATAGTTATTGGAAGGACTGATATGAAGCTGAAACTCCAATACTTTGGTCACCTGATGAGAAGAACTGACTCATATGAAAAGACCCTGATGCTGGGAAAGATTGAAGGCAGGAGGAGAAAGGGACAACAGAAGATGAGATGATTGGATGGCCTCACAGACTCAATGGGCATGAGTTTGAGTAAACTCTGGAAGTTGTTGATGGACAGGGAGGCCTGGTGTGCTGCAGTCCATGGGGTTGCAAAGAGTCAGACATGACTGAGCAACCAAACTGAAATGAACTGTCCTCTTGCTGAATTCTTTCTATGATGAGACCTAAAAAGCTGTGGTAGTGGAGCTCTTTGAAGCCTCAACCATTTACTAAAACCAATGATTTCAGTAAAGAGGAGTCCTTCAGTGGGTATCATTCAGTGGCATGTCGAGTTTGAGGTGAAGGGAGATATATTTTCTGGGTTCAGGCAGTAAGGTATTGCATATCTTGCAGATAATTCAGAAACAAAAAAAACTAACTGAATATTGGTCAACTTTATTTTGTTAATATACACTTGTGATTTAAATAAAGTCACTGATTTAAAAGAAATGTTCGAAAATGCATGTATCTATGTATATATACACACACATATGTGCATGTGTTTTAAAATAACATGTTTATTTTGGTACAAATGCTTTAACAAACACTCTCTTTTATATATAATCTTCAAGAAGTTAACTTGGAAAATTCTCAGTTATGCAGTTAATGCTTGAATCACACAAATTTTGTTTTTAAAAATTAAACATATTTTTAAAGGCTTATCTCAAGAAACAAGAAGAAAGTCAAATAAATAACCTAACCCTACACCTAAAGCAACTAGAAAGAGAAGTGAAGAACCCCAGGGTTAGTAGATGGAAAGAAATCTTAAAAATTAGGGCAGAAATAAATGCAAAAGAAACAAAAGAGACCATAGCAAAAATCAACAAAGCCAAAAGCTGGTTCTTTGAGAAGATAAATAAAGTTGACAAACCATTAGCCAGACTCATCAGAAAAAAAAAAAAAAAAAGGAGAAAAGTCAAACCAACAAAATTAGAAATGAAATCAGAGAGATCACAACAGACAACACAGAAATACAGAGGATCATAAGAGACTATTATCAGCAACTATATGCAAATAAAATGGACAACTTGGAAGAAATGGACAAATTCTTAGAAAAGTACAACTTTCCTAAACTAAACCAGGAAGAATTAGAGAATCTTAAAAGACCCATCACAAGCATGGAAATTGAAACTGTAATCAGAAATCTTCCAACAAACAAAAGCCCAGGACCAGATGGCTTCACAGCTGAATTCTACCAAAAATTTAGAGAAGAGCTAATGCCTATCCTACTCAAACTCTTCCAGAAAATTGCAGAGGAAGGTAAACTTCCAAACTCATTCTATGAGGCCACTATCACCCTAATACCAAAACCTGACAAAGATGCCACAAAAAAGGAAAACTACAGGCCAATATCACTGATGAACATAGATGCAAAAATTCTTAACAAAATTATAGCAAAGAGAATCCAACAGCATATTACAAAGATCATACATAATGACCAAGAGAGCTTTATCCCAGGGATGCAAGGATTCTTCAATATCTGCAAATCAATCAATGTAATACACCACAGTAACAAATTGAAAAATAAAAACCATATGATTATCTCAGTAGATACATAGAAAGCCCTTGACAAAATTCAACAGCCATTTATGATAAAAAAAAAATTCCTCAAGAAAGCATGAATAGAAGGAATATACCTCAACATAATAAAATATATATATAACAAACACAGCAAACATTATCCTCAATGGTGAAAAATTGAAAGCATTTCCCCTGAAGTCAGGAACAAGGGTGCACACTCTCACCACTACTATTCAACATAGTTTTGGAAGTTTTGGCCATAGCAGTCAGAGCAGAAAAAGAAATAAAAGGAATCCAGATTGGAAAAGAAGAAGTAAAACTCTCACTGTTTGCAGATGACATGATCCTCTACATCAGATCAGATCAGATCAGATCAGTTCAGTCCTCAGTTGTGTCCGACTCTTTGCGACCCCATGAATCGCAGCACGCCAGGCCTTACTGTCCATCACCAACTCTCGGAGTTCACTCAGACACACGTCCATCGAGTCAGTGATGCCATCCAACCATCTCATCCTCTTTCGCCCCCTTCTCCTCTTGCCCCCAATCCCTCCCAGCATTAGAGTCTTTTCCAATGAGTCAACTCTTTGCATGAGGTTGCCAAAGTACTGGAGTTTCAGCTTTAGCATCATTCCTTACAAAGAAATCCCAAGGCTGATCTCCTTCAGAATGGACTGGTTGGATCTCCTTGCAGTCCAAGGGACTCTCAAGAGTCTTCTCCAACACCACAGTTCAAAAGCATCAATTCTTCAGAGCTCAGCCTTCTTCACAGTCCAACTCTCACATCCATACATGACCACAGGAAAAACCATTGCCTTGACTAGACGGACCTTTGTTGGCAAGTAATGTCTCTGCTTTTGAATATGCTATCTAGGTTGGTCATAACTGTATTTCCAAGGAGTAAGTGTATTTTAACTTCATGGCTGCAGTCACCATCTGCAGTGCTTTTGGGGCCCAGAAAAATAAAGTCTGACACTGTTTCCACTGTTTCCCCATCTATTTCCCATGAAGTGATGGGACCGGATGCCATGATCTTCGTTTTCTGAATGTTGAGCTTTAAGCCAACTTTTTCACTCTCCACTTTCACTTTCATCAAGAGGCTTTTTAGTTCCTCTTCACTTTCTGCCATAAGGGTGGTGTCATCTGCATATCTGAGGTTATTGATATTTCTCTCAGTAATCTTGATTCCAGTTTGTGTTTCTTCCAGTCCAGCGTTTCTCATGATGTACTCTGCATATAAATTAAATAAGCAGGGTGACAATATACAGCCTTGACGAACTCCTTTTCCTATTTGGAACCAGTCTGTTGTTCCATGTCCAGTTCTAACTGTTGCTTCCTGACCTGCATACAAATTTCTCAAGAGGCAGATCAGGTGGTCTGGTATTCCCATCTCTTTCAGAATTTTCCACAGATCCTCTACATAGACAACCCTAAAGACTCCACCAGAAAATTACTAGAGCTAATCAATTAATACAGTACATCTGCAGGATATAAAATCAATACACAGAAATCACTTGTATTTCTATACACTAACAATGAGAAAACAGAAAGAGAAATTAAGGGGAAAAATCCATTCACCATTGCAACAAAAAGAATAAAATACTTAGGAATATATCTACCTAGCTCCTTATTGCTAAATTCAGACTGAAATTGAAGAAAATAGGGAAAACCACTAGACCACTCAGGTATGACCTAAATCAAATCCCTTATGATTATACACTGCAAGTGAGAAATAGATTTTAAGGGCCTAGATATGATAGATACAGTGCCTGATGAACTATGGACTGAGGTTCATGACATTCTACAGGAGACAGGGATCAAGACCATCCCCATGGAAAAGAAATGCAAAAAAGCAAAATGGATGTCTGGGGAGGCTTTACAAATAGCTGTGAAAAGAAGAGAAGCGAAAAGCATGGGAGAAAAGGAAAGATATAAGCATCTGAATGCAGAGTTCCAAAGAATAGCAAGAAGAGATAAGAAAGCCTTCCTCAGCAATCAATGCAAAGAAATAGAGGAAAACAGCTAAATGGGAAAGACTAGAAATCTCTTCAAGAAAATTAGAGATACCAAGGGAACATTTCATGCAAAGATGGGCTCGATAAAGGACAGAAATGGTATGGACCTAACAGAAGCAGAAGATATCAAGAAGAGGTGGCAAGAATACACTGTACAAGAAGAACTGTACAAAAAAGATCTTCATGACCCACATAATCACGATGGTGTGATCACTGACTTAGAGGCAGACATCCTGGAATGTTAAGTCAAGTGGGCCTTAGAAAGCATCACTATGAACAAAGCTAGTGGAGCAGATGGCATTCCAGTTGAGCTCTTTCAAATCCTGAAAGATGATGCTGTGAAAGTGCTGCACTCAATATGCCAGCAAATTTGGAAAACTCAGCAGTGGCCACAGGACTAGAAAAGGTCAGTTTTCATTCCAATCCCAAAGAAAGGCAATGCCAAAGAATGCTCAAACTACCACACAATTGCACTCATCTCACACGCTAGGAAAGTAATGCTCAAAATTCTCCAAGCCAGGCTTCAGCAATATGTGAACCGTGAACTTCCAGTTGTTCAAGTTGGTTTTAGAAAAGGCAGAGGAACCAGAGACCAAATTGCCAACATCCACTGGATCATGGAAAAAGCAAGAGAGTTCCAGAAAAACATCTATATCTGCTTTATTGACTATGCCAAAGCCTTTGACTGCGTGAATCACAATAAACTGTGGGAAATTCTGAAAGAGATGGGAATACCAGACCACCTGACCTGCCTCTTGAGAAATTTGTATGTAGTTCAGGAAGCAACAGTTAGAACTGGACATGGAACAACAGAGTGGTTCCCAATAGGAAAAGGAGAACGTCAAGGCTGTATATTGTCACCCTGCTTATTTAACTTCTATGCAGAGTACATCATGAGGAATGCTGGACTGGAAGAAACACAAGCTGGAATCAAGATTGCCGGGAGAAATATCAATAACCTCAGATATGCAGATGACACCACCCTTATGGCAGAAAATGAAGAGGAACTAAAAAGCCTCTTTTTGAAGGTGAAAGAGGAGAGTGAAAAAAGTTGGCTTAAAGCTCAACATTCAGAAAATGAAGATCATGGCATCTGGTCCCATCACTTCATGGGAAATAGATGGAGAAACAGTGGAAACATTGTCAGACTTTATTTTTGGGGGGCTCCAAAATCACTGCAGATGGTGACTGCAGCAATGAAATTAAAAGACGCTTACTTCTTGGAAGAAAAGTTATGACCAACCTAGATAGTATATTGAAAAGCAGAGACATTACTTTGCCAACAAAGGTCCATCTAGTCAAGGCTATAATTTTTCCAGTAGTCATATATGGATGTGAGAGTTGGACTGTGAAAAAGGCTGAACACTGAAGAATTGATGCTTTTGAACTGTGGTGTTGGAGAAGACTCTTGAGAGTCCCTTGGACTGCAAGGAGATCCAACCAGTCCATTCTGAAGGAGATCAGCCCTGGGATTTCTTTGGAAGGAATGATGCTAAAGCTGAAAGTCCAGTACTTTGGCACCTCATGCGAAGAGTTGACTCATTGGAAAAGACTCTGATGCTGGGAGGGATTGGGGACAGGAGGAAAAGGGGATGACAGAGAATGAGATGGCTGGATGGCATCACTGACTTGATGGACATGAGTCTGAGTGAACTCTGGGAGTTGGTGATGGACAGGGAGGCCTGGCGTGCTGCGATTCATGGGGTCGCAAAGAGTCGGACATGACTGAGAACTGAACTGAACTGAACTGAACTGAACTGAACAAAACAAAAGACCTATATATAGAAAATTATAAAACACTGTTGAAAGAAATCAAAGAGGACTCTGATAGATGGAGAAATATACCGTGTTCATGAATTGGAAGAATCAATATAATTAAAATGAGTATACTACCCAAAGCAATGTATAGATTCCATTCAATTCCTTGATATAGATTCAATATCAAGCTACCAATGGTATTTTTTGGAGAACTAGAACAAATAATTTCACAATTTTTATGGAAATACAAAAAACCTGGAATAGCCAAAGCAATCTTGAGAAAGAAGAATGGAACTGGAGGAATCAACCTGCCTGACTTCAGTCTCTACTACAAAGCCACAGTCATAAAGACAATATGGTACTGGCACAAAAACACAAGTATAGATCAATGTAACAAAATAGAAAGCCCAGAGATAAATCTATGCACCAATGGATACCTTATCTTTGACAAAGGAGGCAAGAATATACAATGGATTAAAGACAATCTCTTTAGCAAGTGGCACTGGGAAAACTGGTCAAGCACTTGTAAAAGAATGAAACTAGAACACTTTCTAACACCATACACAAAAATATACTCAAAATGGATTAAAGATCTAAATGTAATACCAGAAACTATAAGACTCCTAGAGGAAGACATAAGCCAAACACTCTGTGACATAAACCACAGAAGGATCCTCTATGACCCACCTCTCAGATTATTGGAAATAAAAGCAAAAATAAACAAATAGCACCTAATTAAAATTAAAAGCTTCTCCACAACAAAGGAAACTATAAGCATGGTGAAAAGACAGCCTTCAAAATGGGAGAAAATAATAGCAAATGAAGCAACTGACAAACAACTAATCTCAAAAATATACAAGCAACTCCTGCAGCTCAATTGCAGAAAAATAAATGACCCAATCAAAAAGTGGGCCAAAGAACTAAACAGACATTTCTCCAAAGAAGACATACAGATGGCTAACAAACACATGAAAAGATGTTCAACATCACTCATTATCAGAGAAATGCAAATCAAAACCACAATGAGGTACCATTTCATGCTGGTCAGAATGGCTGCTATCCAAAATTCTACAAGCAATAAATGCTGGGGAGCATGTGAAGAAAAGGGAAACCTCTTACACTGTTGGTGGGAATGCAAACTAGTATGGCCACTATGGAGGACAGCGTGGAGATTCCTTTAAAAACTGGAAATAGAACCCATATGATGCAGCAATCCACTGCTGGGCATATACACCAAGGAAACCAGAATTGAAAGAGACACGTGTACCCCAGTGTTCATCGCGGCACTGTTTATAATAGCCAGGACATGGAAGCAACCTAGATGTCCACGAGCGCATGAATGGATAAGAAAGCAGTGGTGCATATACACAATGGAATATTACTCGGCCATTAAAAAGAATACATTTGTATCAGTTCTAATGAGGGGGATGAAACTGGAGCCTATTGTACAGAGTGAAGTAAGCTAGAAAGAAAAACACCAATACAGTATATTAATGCCTATATATGGAATTTAGAATGATGGTAATGATAATCCTGTATGTGAGACAGCAAAAGATACACAGATATATAGAACAGTCTTTTGGACTCTGTGGGAGATGGTGAGGGTGGGATCATATGGGAGAATGGCATTGAAACATGTAAATTATCATACATGAAATGAATCGCCAGTCCAGGTTTGATGCATGATACGGGGTGCTCGGGGCTGGTGCACTGGAATGACCCAGAGGGATGGGATGGGGAGGAAGGTGGGAGGGGGGGGTTCAGGATGGGGAACACATGTACACCCATGGCAGATTCATGTCAATGTATGGCGAAACCAATACAATATTGTAAAGTAAAATAAATAAATAAATAAATAAATAAATAAAACTGAGATAGAATATATATATAAATATATATTTATATATATATTAGATTTTTCAATCAAACCAAAAAAAAAAAAAGGACTAAATTCATCAAGGTGTGCAGTTGCTTCAGTTCACTTAAGGCTCAATTTTGCCTCTAACTACTGTGGTGCTATGCTTTCTTACATTTAAACAGTGGATTGCAGCAAACAGCAATAGCACAGTGATTATAAAAACAAAGGAAAAGGACGAGATATTTCAATTTTGTCTTTCTAATTGATCAGTTGAAAGTTGTGTTTAGACTTTTTGATGACAGCCATAATGATCAGCCTGAGACCTCATTGTGGTTTTGATTTGCATTTCTCTAACAATGAATGACGTTGAGCATCTTTTCATGTGTTTATTAGCCATCTGTATGTCTCCTTTGGAGAAATATCTGTTTAGCTATTTGGCCTATTGTTTGATTGGCCAAATTGATTTTTTACTTTTCTAGTATAGAGCTGCATGAACTGCTTGCATATTTTGGAGATTAATTCTTTGTCAGTTGTTTTATTTGCTATTATTTTCTCCCATTCTGAAGGCTGCCTTTGCATCATATAGTTTCCTTCTTTGTGCAAAAGCTTTTAAGTTTAATAAGGTCCATTTGTTTATATTCACATATACATATACATATACATATATAATTACTCTGGGAGGTGGGTAATAGAGGATCTTGCCGTGACTTATGTTGGAGAGTGTTCTGCCTAGGTTTTCCTCTAAGAGTTTTATAGTTTCTGGACTTACATTTACATCTTTAATTCATTTTGAGTATATTTTTGTGTATGGTGTTAGAAAGTATTCTAGTGTGATTCTTTTACACGTGGTTAACTAGTTTCCCCAGTGCCACTTGTTAAACAGATTGTCTTTTCTCCATTGTGTATTTTTGCCTCCTTTGTCAAAGATAAGGTGTCCATGGGTGTTTGCTTTTTTCTTTGGGATTTCTATTTTGTTCCATTGATCTATATTTCTGCCTGTGTGCCAGTACCATGCTGTCTTGATGACTGTAACTTTGTAGTATAGTCTGAAGTGAGGAAGGTTGATTCCTCCAGTTCCATTCTTCTTTCTCAAGATTGCTTTGGCTATTCAAGGTTTTTTTTTTGTGTGTGTGTGTTTCCACACAAATTGTGAAATTATTTGTTCTAGTTCTCTGGAAAATACCATTAGATTGATAGGGATTGTGTGGAATCTATAAATTGCTTTGAGTAGTATATTCTTTTTCCACTATATTGATTCTTCCAATCCAAGAATATGGTACATTTCTCTATCTATATGTGTCATCAATAAATGCTGGAGAGGGTGTGGAGAAAAGGGAACCCTCTTACACTGTTGGTGGGAATGCAAACTGGTACAGCCACTATGGAGAACAGCGTGGAGATTCTATTAAAAAAAAAAAAGTGGAAATAGAACTGCTGCATGATCCAGCAATCCCATGCTGGGCATACACATCAAGGATAGTAGAGTTGAAAGAGACACATGTACTCCGATGTTCATTGCAGCACTGTGTACAATAGCTAGGGCATGGAAGCAACCTAGATGTCCACTGGCAGATGAATGGATAAGGAAGTTGTGGGACATATGCACAATGGAATATTGCTCAGCTATAAAAAAGATGCATATGAATCAGATCTAATGAGGTGGATGAAACTGGAGTCTATTATACAGAATGAGGTAAGTCAGAAAGAGAACACCAATGTAGATTAACATATATATATGGAATTTAGAAAGATGGTAATGACAATCCTATATGCAAAGCTCAAAAAAGACACAGATGTAAAGAACAGACTTTTGGACTCTGTGAGAGAATGTGACGGCAAGATGACTTGAGAGAAAAGCATTGAAACATGTATATTATCATATATAAAATAGATGACCATTGCGAGTTCGATGCATGAAGCAGAAAGAAGATCTGAGTGTGTTATAGATCCCTAGGTGCTCCAAGGAATTAGCTGTGGACTTCAGGGAAAAAAAAAAAAGCATACTGGGAAGTACTAACATCCCTTGACTTTTGGTTTGGTTTTTCACTTCATTTCTATATTAATAAGAAATCAAAGAAATAGATAAACAAAAAAGAACCAGGGGAGGAAAAAATCTGATTGCAGAGAAATTCTGAACTTATAAGCATTTGAATAGAGAATTTCCTGAGTGATGAATTTTACTGCTATATGTATTCAAAATAAGCAGCACAAGCACATTTGTGCCATTCATTTCCATACAATTTCTAAAGTTATTACCTATTTGGAATATTACCCACTTTTCATGTACAACATAAAAATTTATGATGGATACCCTTTAAATGTGTATCTAAAAGTATGCATTACAATAAAGTATGATTTGTGATGGGAATAAACATTGCATCTTTATTTTTAATTACCTTTCTCTTAGAGATGAACTCAGGGAAATATCAAAGTAAGATATAATATCACAGATGAGTACCTCAGTATGACTGCATATTATATTAAACATTCCCTATATTAATAATCAGAGTTATTCCTCTACTAAATAACCACACAGATCTGAATTCAGGTTTTCTTTTTTATGGAAATAATTATTGAATTACACATCCATATTCTTTTGCTCATTATCCCATGATATAGTATTCTTCAGAATAGGAATATTTGTAGGGTTTCAAATATGTCCATTGAGTTATAAGAGATTCTTTTATGTATTTTGTATCATCTTAGGTGACAATTACGTTTGTATACTCTAGACACTAAATGATTCATAACTGTGCTATCCTAATATATTTTTTGTTATAAAATGCAAAGTAGTGTAAAATGAAACTATGCAAGATAGTCATCATATAAAAATTAAAATTTCCATTTAAGTTTGGGAGCTACAACTTTATAAATAGTATGCAATCTCAGCAAGTTTGCAAGGAAATAAAGTTAAAAAGTACATTGAAAGCACAATAAATAGAAACGAGCAGAATGTTATGTATCCTTGTTCACTTTATTCTGTGCTATGTTTACAACCTATGGTAGAACTCTCTGTGTAAAGATAACCATACTCTCTGGCAGAAGTGCAATCAAATAATTGCTAATGCACAAAACTCTGAAACATGACTCAGCATGCCATTTTCCAGATGGTATCACAATTCATCTTCACAGAGAATGCTCTTTTTACTGCCCTTTTCAGATGCAGAAATTATCCCCAAAGTAATGAGGGTTTACTGTATCCTCAGATACTAAAATATTATATAGTAGTTCTTGAATGTGTCCAGTTTAATTCTTAGAGGTAAATAAGATGGGAGTAAAATTCATAGCACTCCCTTAGATGCAATGGCGAGCCAGCAACCGGGCATCCCATTTACAAGAATATCCAGAATCAAGGGAGGTAAAGTAGGTTTAGAGGCTCAAACAAGTTAGCTCTGAATACAAGTTGGATGCCATGCCAAGGAAGACAATTTCATTTCACTGGCAATACATATAACTTTTTAAATCTTCAGTAAAAACAAACAAACATGATTATATATTTGGCTGTAGGATTTCCCTGGTCATCCAGTGGCTAAGAGTCTGAGGTCCCAATGCAGGAGACTCAGGTTTGATCCCTGATCTGAGTACTGGATCCCACATGCCACAACCAAGAATTTGCACACTGCAACTAAAGACTCTGAATGTTGTAACAAGATCAAATATCCCATGAGCCACGACTAAGACACAGCACAGTCAAATCAATTTTTTAAAATATTTTTAAAAATTTGGTTAATTAAAAATTTGGCTGAATTGTTGAGTGAAAAGTTGCTCAGTCAAAAAAAAAAAGAAAAATTAAAGTTGCTCAGTTGTGTCCAACTCTGCAACCCTATAGACTATACAGTTCAGGGAATTCTCTAGGCCAGAATAGTGGAGTGGGTAGTCTTTCCCTTCTCCAGGGGTCTTCCCAATCCAGGGATCAAACCCAGGTCTCCCTCATTGTGGGAAGATTCTTTACCAGCTGAGCCATGAGGGAAGCCCAAGAATACTGGAGTGAGTAGCCTATCCCTTCTCAAGGGGATCTTACCAACACAGGAATGGAACTGGGGTCTCCTGCACTGCAGGTGGTTTCTTTAAACTGAGCTACTAGGAAAGCTTTGAATCACTGAGAGATTAGTTTAATGTCCTTAGATAGTTTGAGGACAGTGACTTACTAGGAAGCCTGGGTCATTGAGGAAAATTTGGGCAGAACTATATTTGCATATATCCTTTTAAAAAAAACAACCTAACAAACACAAATAAGTAAGTAAGTAAGTAAGTGTTAGTCGTTCAGTTGTGCCCGACTCTGCGATGCCATGGACTGCAGCCCACCAGGCTCCTCTGTCCATGAGATTTTCCAGGCAAGTATACTGGAGTGGGTTGCTATTTCCTTCTTCAGGGGATCTTCCCAACCCAGGGATCGAACCTGGGTCTCCTGTACCACAAGCAGATTCTTTACTGACTGAGCTACAAGGAAGCCCAACAAACACAAAGTGAGACCCAGAAGTCCAAACATGAGCACCTGAGTTGAGCTCCCTGCATCATACAGCAAATTCTCACTGGCTAAATTTTGCATATGGCAATTTGTATGTTTCTCTGCTACTCCCTCAGTTCATCCCACCATCTCCTGCCTTCCCCAACTGTTTCCACAACCCTGTTCTCTATGTCTGCATCTCCACTGCTGCCTTGCAATTAGGTTCATCAGTCTAACTAAATTTTTTTTAAAAGTCCAAACCAAACACTGAGCTTAATATTTACATGACTGTGTGTTTTCTGAGCATAAAAAATAACACATGCATCTAAAGAGTTTTACATTAAAAAAATAAAATAGGAAATAAAATAGGATTTTACATCATATAAGCCAGTGGTAACTAATTATTATGTGATAAATGGGTGTCAAAATGGATATGCTTATTCAATATGCAGTTTATAAGCTTTTAACACACATATGATTTTAATTCATTAGAAGGAAGAGAAAAAAATGTCCTCTTTAATTTTCTATCTTCCTCCACTAATATTCTAGTCTAGCAATGAATGAAGAATATTTCTCATGGTTACATCCACGAGAAAGAATTTCAGAGTTCTAGTTCCTGTTTTATCAATGTTATGTGGGAACTATTGACTTATTATGAAAAAAAATGACAATTTACCTTATTAAATTAAATATGTATACCCTTTTTTGTTTCACTCAATACAGAATAGTTATTTTCAAAACTTAGTTGACTTTTAATTGCATTGTTAATTTTAGGTAACTGTAAACATCATCCTTTGACATCTCCCTGTAAGATGAAGATACAAGCACTTGTACTTTTCTGTCCTGAAATTATGTGAGACATAATTTGACTTTTATTTTGAGAGGGTTGAAAATAATTTTTTCTTTTAGAGCTTCAATTAAGTCTTACGTATTTTTTTCTGTTTGTTAATGCCAAACATCACATATCAACACAGGATTTTTGCTTCCAAGAACGATAGAGTGGTTTTGTAAGCACATAGGTTAAGGGGTTCTCAGAGAAAGAGAACCAAGAATGGTCTTTCTTGACATAAGAGGAGCCATTTTAGCCTAAGCCATTTTGTGATCTAAGCCCAACCTCAAAACTTGCCCTTCAACAGATGTCAGTAATCTATGATTTTAAGGGGAAGTGAGGGAAGGCAAGAAAGAGGGAAAAGCAGTCAAAAAAAAAAAAAAAAAAAAAAGTTCAGCTATCAAACAGAGTCCAGGTTCCTCCTCATAGGATGTACTAACCAATCTGATATATGTTTTCCTTGAGTGCTGAAGAAATTAAGCACTGCTCTATGTGCACACATGCACACACACACACACACACACACACACGCCCACATGGAAAATAGAATGATAGCCTTGACCCTTCTGACTTCGATCAACTAAAGTTTGGACTCTGTCAACCTTTGCCCCAATTCTATACTGAATTCTTTACTCAACCCCTTTATGATTATGCATGGACCCTTAGCTTAAAACTTCCCAAATTGGATTGTTCAGAAACACATTGCTTTGGAAAACATACCCAATGCTGTCCTTACTTGAAAGTAGGGTGAAATCAGTTTTGGGGTAATATTATTGGGTTACATCCTCCACTGTAAACAAATAATTAGACAATGTACATAAGGCAATAGTTATTATGAACTAGACAGCAAGGGCATACAACACCAAATTTTGGAAACATGGACATCATATTTGCTCCACAATCATCCCTCTACCAGAAGACAGTTCCTTAATCATGGCTCAAGAAGCTGGTCTCCAATAGGATTCCCAACAGTTGAGTTGAGGGAGGGTGTAAAAGGTCAAATCCATGGGTGCTCAAGCATCTGGGCTCTGTTGATAAAACCACTGAAGAAGAGGGAGCCTGGAAAAGTGGCTTCCCACAAATATGCTTGAGTTTTCCTAACAAGTTCTGTGCTAAGGACCAAGTCACACATACACAGTGAAAGGCTCTACAGGATTTACCCAATAGTGTTGACTGCAGGATTGAGAATGAAATGAGTGGGAGAGGTAACTGCACTATGTTAATATCCATAAGATACCATAAGAAGAGGCGATGTTGGTATCCAATCCAGTGAAAGTGGCAAAATGTCATTGCCACTTCCTTTACATTTTGAACATCCAGCTGAGACACCAGAAAGACCACAGCTTATGAATAAGTCTGAGGACCTAGTACTACCTTCATTGTACCTTCCCTAACATACTAAAATCAAGCCCTGAGAAGTTCTACAGGAAAGGAAGAGTGTGGAGACCAAGTCTTACAAGTTAGAGGACTTAAGAGACACCTAGGACTCTGCACAAATAGTTCCCAGCAAAGTGTTAACAGAGCCTACCTAAGGACAACTGACCAGTTAGTAACTGAATTCCCTACAAGAAGAAAATAAATATACTTCAGGGAAAGTTAACAGAATCTAGAATCTCTATAATTGATCATAAAATATTTTTAGTACAAAATGATAATTTTAAAAATTAGATAAGCAAGGAAACCAGCATATGTGACTAGTAGTCAATAAAACAATCAATAGAAGTCAAATTAACAGTGTCTTGGGTATTAGATTTTGCAGACAAGTTTAAAGCAAGTATCACATATTGTTCAAATAACTACAACTATTTTCAAAAGATTAAAAAAAACAAGGTGATAATGATTACACATTCATGTAATCTCATCAGAGAAATGGAATCCATAAAAACAGGGGAATTCTAAAATTTTAAATTAAAATAAGTGAGGCAAAAATTTTTGCTGTGCTTCACAGTAGATTGGAGGTGAGAATGCAGCCAGTGACCTTGATCACTGATCAATTAAAAAATATGCAATAAAAATTATCTGAATAGCAGACAGAGATAGTGATTGAGAGAAACATGTTCAAGATAGTTAGCAATTGTTAGGCAAAATAAAATTGATATATAATAACTGTGTCAGGAAGAGAAGCATATAAGAATAGGCAGAACATTTTTAAATAAGCAATGTAAAATAATTTCTCCCAAAATGACAGAAATGAATGGACATGTAGGTCTGATAAATTTAGTAGAAAATCAAAGATAATCTGAAAACATTAAGAGGAAAAAAAAAAAAAGAACTACTACATATAGAAAAACAGTAATAGGAATCTTACTTATTCCTCATCAGAAATAATGGAGACCTGAAGAAAATGGAATGATATTTTGTGTGTGTCTGTTTTTCTGTTGTTTCTTTTTTATTGAAGTCTGGTTGATGTACAATATTATACAAGTTACAGGTATAAAATATAGTGCTTCAAAATGTTTAAAGGATATTCCCCACTTGTAGTTATTATAAAATTATTGGCTATATTCCCTGTGTTGTATATCTTTATAGTTTATTTTATGGATCAAAAAAAGATGCCAGAAATGTAAATACATGGGTAACTATAAAGAAATGTGCATTTTTTCTTTTCATAATATTCTTAAGAAAGAACTAATAAAAATAAAATTAATAAAATATAAAATTGATTTGTGATACACACATAAATACAATGCATGACAATGCCTGGAATTACATATCCATGATATGATGGTAGATAAAGGATTATACTCTTGGGACATCCCATTAAGAAATTCAAAGTGGCAGGTTGGAAATAAAAATTAACAAGTATTAAGTGTGAATTAAGAAGACCAAAGGATGAAGTTGAAATTATATAATTTTGAACCTAAATACCTTTTTGTATATTAGTAATGCACATTTTCAACCTTAAAACAACCACTGAATTTTTTTTTTAATATTGACTTAACACATTTATATAGAAAAGATATAGCATACTAAAGTATATTAGAATATGTGCTTGTCATCCCTGATGAAGTAACTGGTACTCATCTTCTCCCCTCACCCTGGCCTAAAACTAAGAAATTAGATGAAATTAAAAATAGACTTTTTTTAAAAATTTTTATTTTATTTTTAAACTTTACATAATTGTATTAGTTTTGCCAAATATCAAAATGAATCCGCCACAGGTATACATGTGTTCCCTATCCTGAACCCTAACCTGTGGTCTTATTCTTTTTAGATATTACTTTCTTATAAGTAAAATGAAATACTTATTCTTGAACAGCCATCCTCAAATAACACAGCCTGTCTATGTTAGAATTATCTTAAGAAATTTTGTCTTCATTTTGAAATACAGGCTTCTGGCTTCAAAAAGAGTCTTACTGAATAATAACTTCTAGGTACCAACATAGTCTGATGTGCAGTTATGTATGAAAATTACAAAATCCAATGTCTCAGTCTCCCTTGAAACTCTTACATCCTAATTCATTGAACAAAATAGTTAATTTTAGATAAATATTTCCTGCAACTTCTAGTAAAAATATGTCTTTAAGGATTTTACTGTTACATATAAAGATGTCATTATAACATCATTTAAACAGACTTTCTTATGAATTTAGATGTTTCACGACCTTTTCAATGAAATGTTTCATATTAATACCCTTCACTATCAATGTCTCATTAAAGGGAAAATACTCCCAGGAGTGTATAGAAAAATTGAATATATAGGGTCAGAACTACAAATGATAAATGGTAGTAATAGGATAGATACTACAAAATACATCTTCATAAACCTTGTAATTAGTGGCACAGTTTTCAAAATCAAATAATATATTTGCCAACACAAATAATTACAGGCCTGGGAATAATTGTGAAATTACAGAACTGTTATCTATGAATGATGGCCAAGAATGCTATATATTTATCATTACTTTCCTTTTATTTTCTAAAACATTTAAGCTTAACTGCCAATGGGATACTACCTAAGAGCCCATTATCAGTTCTAAAAATTGAATTTCAGTTAATCTGCATCTCTACTTTTCACCTTAGCCAATACACCTCCAGGAAACACTTCTCACTGAAAACATTAATTCATGAAATTTTATTAGATCACACTTGATGGGCTCAAACTGACACTTCACCTCCTTGAGACATGTTAATTACACATTTGGTTTCTATAAATAAAGATAGCTAAATACAGCTTTTGGGACTTTCTCACACATCACTGGAAACCAGGGCAAGACTATTGATGAAATGAAATACTTAACTGTATTATAGGCTAGGGACATGATCAGAATAATATTAGTTATTTCTTTCTCCCAGCTAGGGATTTTTGAAAATGATTTTAGTGGTACATTTGCGAATATAAATTTTGTAACCTATAAACTGGACATGGAACAGCAGACTTGTTCCAAATCAGGAAAAGAGTACATCAAGGCTGTATACTATCACTCTGCTTATTTAACTTATATACAGAGTATATCATGAGAAATGCCAGGCTGGATGAAGCACAAGCTGGAATCAAGATTGCTGGGAGAAATATCAATAACCACAGATAGGCAGATGACACCACACTTATGGCAGAAAGCGAAGAAGAACTAAAGAGCCTCTTGAAGAAAGTGAAAGAGGAGAGTAAAAGTTGGCTTAAAACTCAACATTCAGAAAACTAAGATCATGGCATTCGGTCCCATCACTTCATGACAAATAGATGAGGAAACAGTGGAAACAGTGAGACTCTTTATTTGCTTGGGCTCCAAAATCACTGCAGATGGTGACTGAACCCATGAAATTAAGATGCTTGCTCCTTGGAATAAAAGCTATGACCAACGTAGATAGCCTATTAAAAAGCAGAGACATTGCTTTGCCAACAGAGGTCCATCTAGTTAAAGCTAAGGTTTTTCCAGTAGTCATGTATGAATGTGAGAGTTGGACTATAAACAAAGCTGTGCCTCAAAGAATTGATGGTTTTTAACTGTGGTATTGGAGAAGACTCTTTAGAGTTCCTTGGACTGCAAGGAGATCCAACCAGTCAATCCTAAAGGAAATCAATCCTGAATTTCATTGGAAGGTCTGATGCTGAAGCTTAAACTCCAATACTTAGGCCACCTGATGTGATGAACTGGCTCATTGGAAAAGACCCTGATGCTGGGAAAGATTAAAGGCAGGAGGAGAAGGGACAACAGAGGACAAGATGGTTGGATGGCATCACCGATTGGATGGACATGAGTTTGAGAAATCTTCAGGAGTTGGTGATGGACAGGGAAGCCTGGTGTGCTGCAGTCCATGGAGTCACAGAAAGTTAGACATGACTGAATGACTGAGCTGAACTGACTGACTGAACCCATAAACAATAAGATCTGTTCCAATGAAACAGATACAAAGAGAGAGGAGAAAAATTACCTATGTCAAGTTACTCTGTATTCACCTTTTTATTACTATAGTTGTATGTAACACAAATGAGTCAACATCATAAGCACACAAACATGGATACTCACAACTGGGACACAAAATGAATCCAGGTGCATGTTAAGATACCTGATGCAAAGCATTATATGTAGAATGGATAAACAATAAGATCCTTCTATATAGCACAAGAAACTACATTTTATATCCTGTAATAAACCATAATAGGGCTTCCCTATTATGAAGAAGGCAATGGCAACCCACTCCAGTACTCGTACCTGGAAAATCCCATGGATGGAGGAGCCTGGTAGGCTGCAGTCCATGGGGTCGCTAAGAGTTGGACACGACTGAGCGACTTCACTTTCACTTTTTGCTTTCATGCATTGGAGAAGGAAATGGCAACCCACTCCAGTGTTCTTGCTTGGGGAATCCCAGAGACGGGGGAGCCTGGTGGGCTGCCGTCTATGGGGTCGCACAGAGTCGGACACGACTGAAGCGACTTAGCAGCAGGGCTTCCCTGGTAGCTCAGTGGTAAGGAACCTGCCCTCTAATGCAGGAGATATGGGTTCCATCCCTGGGTCAGAAAGATGTTCTGAAGGAGAAAATGGCAACTCACTCAAGTAGTCTTGCCTAGGAAATCCCATGGACAGAGGAGCCTGATCCTCTGCAATACATGGGGCTGCAAAGAGTAGGACATGGCATAACGACTAAACAACAACAACAACAGCAAAACATAATGGAAACAGAAAAAGATATAGGCTTCATATTTTCATTGTCACACTATGTAACAACACAGTATGTTGCTGTAACTAATCTATGACACTTTATATTAACTGCTTCTTTTCATACCTGTTGATGATTTTGAATAGCATTTAATAAGAAATAATGAATCTAAAAGAATGAAAGCAAATTTTTTGTTTGTTATTTATACAATATATCCTAAAAACTATTATTGGCCCAGAAAACATTCCAGTTGCAATAAACAAAAAACAAACAAACTAGTATTGTTTTTTGGAGAAGGCGATGGCAACTCACTCCAGTACTCTTGCCTGGAAAATCCCATGGATGGAGGAGCCTGGTAGGCTGCAGTCCATGGGGTCGCTGCAAGTCGGACACAACTGAGCAGCTTCACTTTCACTTTTCACTTTCTTGCATTGGAGAAGGAAATGGCAAACCAATCCAGTGTTCTTGCCTGGAGAATCCCAGGGACAGGGGAGCTTGGTGGGCTGTCGTCTATGGGGTCACACAGAGTCGGACACGACTGAAGTGACTCAGCAGCAGCAGCAGCAGCAGTGTTGTTTGCTAGATCAGAGAGTGGCTAGTTATTCTCCACAGTTGGTATTTCCTTTTAAGTATGCGTTTGAATTTTCCATTAATGAGGTGTAGACAAAGGTGATAAAATCCAATTCCAGGCCAAATCCCTCCCAGAACCGCTTGCTTAATTCTTTCCTTTCTCCTCTTCCTTTTCATCAATTTGGTAGCTGTTTTTTAAGGTATATTAAGGTATTTTTTATTTTTTATCTAAATCAGATATTTAAGAACTAATAGCCAGCATCAGTCTGGGTTCCTGAATAGCTCCTTTGAACAGAATTTCCCACACAATGAACTTTTTGTGTGACAGGGTTTAGCCACGTTATTCACCCACTTAAGATACTGAGTGCCCAGAGTTATTGTAATAGTATTCAGCTTACTTCAATGGGTTCTTTAACCTATATAAGGTCAGTTGTTTTCTGTTGCACACATGCTAAGTCACTTCAGTCTTGTCTGACTCTTTAAAACCCTATGGACTTTATTTTTGTCATGGTGTTAGAAAGTGTTCTAGTTTCATTCTTTTACAAGTGGTTGACCAGTTTCCCCAGCACCACTTGTTAAAGAGATTGTCTTTTCTCCATTGTATATTCTTGCCTTCTTTGTCAAAGATAAGGTGTCCATAGGTATGTGGATTTATCTCTGGGCTTTCTATTTTGTTCCATTGATCTATATTTTTGTCTTTGTGCCAGTACCATACTGTCTTGATGACTGTGGCTTTGTAGTAGAGCCTGAAGTGAGGCGGGTTAATTCCTCCAGTTGCATTCTTCTTTCTCAAGATTGTTTGGCTATTCGAGGTTTTTTGTATTTCTATACAAATTGTGAAATTATTTGTTCTAGCTCTCTGAAAAGTACCATTGGTAGCTTGATAGGGATTGCATTGAATCTATAGATTGCTTTGGGTAGTATACTCATTTTCACTATATTGATTCTTCTGATCCATGAACACAGCATATTTCTCCATCTATTAGTGTCCTCTTTGACTTCTTTCACTGGTGTTTTATAGTTTTCTATATATAGGTCTTTTGTTTCTTTAGGTAGATACATTCCTAAATATTTTACGCTTTTCATTGCAATGGTGAATAAAATTGTTTCCGTAATTTCTCTATTTTCTCATTATTAGTGTATAGGAATGCAAGGGATTTCTGTGTGTTGATTTTATATCCTGCAACTTTACTATATTCATTGATTAGCTCTAGTAATTTTCTGGTGGAGTCTTTAGGGTTTTCCATGTAGAGGATCATGTCATCTGCAAACAGTGAGAGTTTTAATGAGGCACCATTTCATGCCAGTCAGAATGGTTGCTATCTAAAAGTCTACAAGCAATAAATGCTGGAGAGGGTGTGGAGAAAAGGGAACCCTCTTACGTTGTTGGTGGGAATGCAAACTAGTACAGCCACTATGGAGAATAGCGTGGAGATTCCTTAAAAAACTGGAAATAGAACTGCCATAAAACCCAGCAATTCCACTACTGGGCATACACACCAAGGAAACCAGAATTGAAAGAGTCACATGTACCCCAATGTTCATCACAGCACTGTTTATGATAGCCAGGATATGGAAACAACCTAGATGTCCATCAGCAGATGAATGGATGAGAAAGCTGTGGTACATATACACAATGGAGTATTACTCGGCCATTAAAAAAATACATTTGAATCAGTTCTAATGAGGTGGATGAAACTGGAGCCTATTATACAGAGTGAAGTAAGCCAGAAAGTAAAACACCAATACAGTATACTAACGCATATATATGGAATTTAGAAAGATGGTAATGATAACCCTGTATGAGAGACAGCAAAAGAGACACCGATGTATAGAACAGTCTTTTGGACTCTGTGGGAGAGGGCAAGGGTGGGATGATTTGGGAGAATGGCATTGAAACATGTATAATATCATATGTGAAATGAATCGCCAAACCAGGCTTGATGCATGATACAGGGTGCTCAGGGCTGGTGCACTGGGATGACTCAGAGGGACAGTATGGGGTGGGAGGTGGGAGAGGGGTTCAGGATAGGGAACACGTATACACCCATGGCGGATTCATGTTGATGTATGGCAAAACCAATACAATGTTGTAAAGTAATTAGCCTCCAATTAAAATAAATAAATTTATATTAAAAAATAAAAATAGAAGAAAACAAACCCTATGGACTGTATCTCTCCAGGTCCCTCCATGGGATTCTCCAGGCAAGAATACTGCAATGTGTTGCTGTGCCCTCCTCCAGATGATCTTCCCGACCCAGTTAAGTTCAGGCAAATACAGGGCAAGTTTCTCTCTGAACAAAAATATGTGCTGCACAAATGAAGTAAAGAAGCCCAAAAGTTAGAAGTGTTTCAACTAATCATTTAAAATGGTTTAATCAAACTGATATTTGAAAACGAATAGATTTATTGTGGGATTTTTTTTTATACATCTCATGGCAAGTAAGCTTCGTATGATTTCTTTGTTCTCAACACTGCATTCATGACATTTTTCATGCTTGTACCTTTGCCTTAGGACTTTTTTTTTTTTTTTTTAAGAAATCTAGTCCTGCATATTCTTCAAGACTTTATTTTAAAAATGTGACCAGAAAAAAAAAAATGTGACCAGAAGTTGTACCCCATCATTTTATTATTAATTTAGTCATTTGGTTATTTTCCGTTGGTATTTGTCACATACAAAAAAAAAATGTACTTGTTCCTTTAAGTTTATTTCTGAATTTTAAGTAGAAAATGAAGTACCACAGGGAAAACATCACATCTTGATTTATTAATAAAGTCCAAGTGCCTAGTTTTAGAAGATAATCCTGTAAGATCACTTTGAATTAGAAAATAGACTGTTCAGGAGCACAGCATGAAGGGACATGCAGGGGTGGGAGATGCAGAAAAGAGGCTATTGCAGATGAAAAATAAATGAATGGTTTGTACTGCCATATAAGCATGACCAAACCGGGTAAATTTAAATAACCCCTATGTTAGCTGAAATGGAATAAGAGTCAAAGAAATGGGTGTCTGTTTGTTAATTTGTGAGTAGTCAAAGAGAAAAAAGATGGCATCTAATAATCAGAGAAAGAACAGAAATATGTTACTTCTTTTTCTTTCCCTCTATTATATTAGTCCTCCTAGGGCAGAAATAGGTCATTTTATCAATGCTCTTTGTTAAGCATAGAATCCTGAAGCTATAGCAAGGCAGGATGCAGTTTTTGGTGGTGTTCCCAGAAAAAGCAGTGAAGTGATCAGAGGAGGAAGATTGTGTGCTAGATTAAGAAAGTGATTTATAGTGGCAGCTTTAAGAGCAACAGAATTAGCCTCAGTGCAAGATATATGTCTCTTCTTAGAGTAGATCACTTATTAGAGTAGAAACTGCAGGATGGCCTAAGCAAGAATTACAAGACAGAAGGAAATACACAGGAAAATACAGTGAGGTGAAGGAAACCAATGACCTCAGTAAACAAGGGTCTTTACCAGTGACTTAAAAATTAATACAATTGCAAGGCTTACATTGACATAATATGTAGATTCTGAATATATTTAAAATGTGTTTCTATGCCCCTTAGGGCTTCCCTGGTGGCTCAGACAGTAAAGAATCTGCTTGCAATGCAGGGGACTTGGGTTCAATCTCTGGGTTCAGAAGATCCCCTGGAGAAGGCAATGGCTCTTCACTCCAGTATTCTTGCCTGGAGAATTCCATGGACAGAGGAGTCTGGATCCATGTGGTCACAAAGAGTTGCAGATGACTGAGTGATTAACACTATTCTTTTCTCTTCTATGCCCTTTACCACTCTAAGAAAGATGAATAACATTGTGATCTGCTGCTACAATTCCAGGCATCCATGTGGTTCTCTTTTATTTTATTTTTACTTTGTTTTTATTTCATTTCATGTCATCACCACACCTCATTTTATTTTATTTCCTCAAATTAATGGATTAAGCCATTTTCTGATTAAATTAATAGGAAAATTAATATATTTTTCTTCTGAAGTTTTCTTTTCTTCTATTCTCATTTACCTATGCAAATTTTTTTTCAAGGGACTTATTTACTCCAAAAGGATTAAGTATATTTTCAACAAGTAGAGCAGAAAAAACCCTGGAGCAATATGTCAATAGCTTTACTAAAATTCTGTGTTACCTGCCGCCATCTCATAATGTCCAAGTGTATCACTTTTGCATGCTAGCTCCCTCTGATAGGGCATTCATTCCTCTGTCATTGTCCTATAATTATTCTCCCAAATCACTCCATAAATCAGGAGAATGGCCAAGCTTGGTCTTTCAAGTTAACACATCTGCATTTGCATTTATATTAGGAATAACAGCTGCTAAACTGTTAACAAGTGAAAAATCTCACATCTAAAGTAAAAGATTCTAGAAGCAGTGATAGAAAGCTTCTAGCCTCAGTCCCGCTCTCAGAGACTCAGCCAGGACTGCACACTCCATTAAGGCAGCATAGAGGCAGACCTGTTTCAAGGAAGCTTACTGTCTAATTTTAAAAGAGATTGTTCTTCAATAAGATTCACATAACTTAACAAAATTAGTTATGTTGTAGAAGTAAAAATAAAGAGAAAACTAAAATTTGAAAAGAGAAAGAAACAAAGGAAAAAAGAGAGAGAGAATCACTTATCAATCAGTAGAAAGAGTAAAACTAAATTGCCTAATAACTAAAAGACTGAAAAATTTATTTTATTTTATTTTTTTTGACTGAGTCCTGTGGCATGCAGGATTTTAGTTCCCTGACCAGGCATGGAACCCTTGCCCCCTTGGTTGGGAGCATGAAGTCTTAACTAGTGGACCACCGAAAAAATCCTAAACCTTTCTGCATATAAGGTGATTTATGCATTAAATTATGTTTTACATACAAAAGTGTACACTTTCTTTTTGGTGGCATTGTCATTATCAAGAATCACTCTTTTGTCAAGTGTTACCATCAAACAAATTTAACCAACCATGACTTATGTGATAAACATTTAAATATGGCAGACACTGTTAATCATGATCACCCAAGCCCATGCTAAAGAAAGGAGGAATCCCAGAGTGAACCAGGCATATATAATTCTGCCTGGGCATTTAAAATATTAGATGGCATTCTAATGTTGTTTTGATGATCAAATATTAGTGAAAAAAAGCTATGTAAAAAGAATACTTTTAAAATTAACCAGGTAGTTAGATTTATGTATCAGATTTCTGCAAAGTTATAATTTGCACTTCATTTTCTTAGCTGTTTCTTGAGAATTTCAGTCTTTTCTAATACAAGAATTTACCGTTGATAGGTGTTTTCATTTCAATCCATTTAAATATCTCATAATTTTGCTTACAATATTTTATTTAAACTCATGTCATTACAAATATGTTGTTTAATTTTGATATGTGGGGTTATCTGGTTAAGACTTCCAATAATATTCCACATTATTCCAAATATGTCATTAATTTCTGATTTAATTATTTTGTAGTCAGAGGGAAAAAATTGTATGTATGATTTTCACACTCTTAAATTCATTTATACTTATTTTATAGCCAGCATGCAGCCTATTTTGGTGAATATTCCATTGAATATGCATTAAACAAAATGTTTTCTCCATGAGTACTGAATGTAGTGTTTTATAAAGAGCAATCTGATGATTTAGGTGATGGTATTGTTCCCATCCTTCATATACATGGTAATATTCTACTTGTTTTGTAAGTTACTGAAAGCAGAGGGATGAAATCTCCAACTGTGACAGTGTATATTTATATTTCTCCTTTCTGTTATGCAATTTTTTTGCTTGGTGTATTTTGAAGCAACATTATTAATTGCATGTGTGTTCAGTTGTGTCCAACTTTTTCATCACCTCTCTCCAAGTAATTTTCCAGGCAAGAATATTTTATTGGGTTGCCATTGCCTACTCTTCCAGGGGATCTTGCAACCAATCCAGGAATTGAATCCCTCTCCTGCATTGGCAGGTGGATTCTTTACCACTAACCCCACTTGGGAAGACCATTAGTTTCATGAGCACTGAATGTTAGTGTTTTCTCTGTAAATTAATTCTCTTACCATTGCTAAATTAATACTTTATTTCTGGTAATAATCCTTGTTTTGAAATCTAGATTTTGTGAAATTAATGTAGCCATTCCAGCTTTTTATGATTAATTTTTATATAGTGTATTTTAGCTTAAGCTTTCTTTGTCCATATTAATACTTCATTTGTTGTCTTAATACAGTTGGATCTCACATTTTTATCCATTTAGACAATACCTAGTTTATATTTGTAATGCTTAAGCCACTTTTATATAATGCAGTATCAAAATTACTCAAACTAATCATATTATATGTTTTCCATATGTCACATATTTTTCTTTATTTTTCTCTGTTTTTCTTCCTTTGGATTAATTGTATATTTTATTTTTATATTTACTCTAAATGATTGGATTGATATTCACATCCTTAGTTCCTTCCTCACATTAGGGAGTGGTAGATGGCTGCCTTCCGGGCTTTCTCACATCCCCAGGGATCCTCAGCACTCACTGTGAGGAGAGGCTGATAGCTGCTGGATAGTTCACATTATTCTTCCTTTTGGGCACTCTCCAAGCTCAGAAATTCACATTTGGAGGCTCAAAATAGCTGATGGATGTGCCATACTTGTTTACTGATATGGCAGTAAATACTCGGTTTCACAAGTGTCTGTATTCTGATAAGTGTCTCCAGTGATTTTTTTTTTTATTACAATATTTTTTCTCCACAATTTTCACTTAGTTTTTAAAGATATCTTTCTGTTTTTTCTTAGCAAGCCCATGTTTTCCCTCATAATCTTGAGCACATATATCATAGCTATTTTAAATCTATTAATTATGTAATTCATATAATTTATGTGTATATCTATATTCACATTTTTTGTCCAATTATGAGTCATATTTTTCTCTTTTCAGTATTAATGAATATCAAGCTGTTGAATGTTTGGATTTGAAATTTATCACTTTTTCATCTCAGTTTTACTGAAAAATAATTAACATACAATAAATCACTGCATGAATTTAAAGTTTACAACATGATGATTTACTTACATATATTATGAAATGATTGCCACAGTAGATTTAGTTAGCATCCATCATCTCATATAGATACAATAGAAAGAAAAGAGAAAAGTACTTTCTTCTTCTGAAGAGGACTCTTAGGATCCATTCTCTTAACAATTTTCCTGTATATCATACAGCAGTGTCAAGTAGCCAACCTATTATATAGATTTCAAGAAGGTTGAAGTGTGTGTTGGGAATCAGTCAAATTGCCTATCAGTCAGTCAGTTCAGTTGCTCTGTGTGTCCGACATTTTGTGACCCCATGAACTGCAACACACCAGGCCTCCCTGTCCATCATCAACTCCTGGAGTCTACCCAAACTCATGTCCATTGAGTTGGTGATGCCATCCAACCATCTCATCTGCTGTCATCCCCTTCTTCTCCTGCCTTCAATCTTTCCCAGCATCAGCGTCTTTTCCAATGAGTCAGCTCTTCACATCAGGTGGCCAATATATTAAGGATTCAACTTCAACATGAGTCCTTCCAATGAATATTCAGGACGATTTCTTTTAGCATGGACTGGTTGGATCTCCTTGCACTCCAAGGGACTCTCAAGAGTCTTCTCCAACACCACAGTTCAAAAGCATCAATTCTTCGGTGCTCAGCCTTCTTCACAGTCCAACTCTCACATCCATACATGACCACTGGAAAAACCATAGCCTTGACTAGATGGACCTTTGTTGGCAAAATAGTGTCTCTGATTTTTAATATGCTGTCTAGGTTGGTCATACCTTTCCTTCCAAGGAATTCAGTTCAGTCAGTTCAGTCACTCAGTCGTGTCCGACTCTTTGCGACCCCATGAATCACAGCACGCCAGGCCTCCCTGTCCATCACCAACTCCTAGAGTTCACTCAGACTCACGTCCATCGAGTCAGTGATGCCATCTCAGCCTCTGTCGTCCCCTTCCCCTCCTGCATCCAATCCCTCCCAGCAATCAGAGTATTTCCAATGAGTCAACTTTTCACATGAGGTGGCCAAAGTACTGGCGTTTCAGCTTTAGCATCATTCCTTCCAAAGAAATCCCAGGGCTGATCTTCAGAATGGACTGGCTGGGTCTCCTTGCAGTGCAAGGGACTCTCAAGAGTCTTCTCCAACATCACAGTTCAAAAGCATCAATTCATTAGTGCTCAGCCTTCTTAACAGTCCAACTCTCACATCCATACATGACCACAGGAAAAACCATAGCCTTGACTAGATGGACCTTTGCTGGCAAAGTAATGTCTCTGCTCTGAATATGCTATCTAGGTTGGTCATAACTGTATTTCCAAGGAGTAAGTGTATTTTAACTTCATGGCTGCAGTCACCATCTGCAGTGATTTTGGAGCCCAAAAACATAAAGTCTGACACTGTTTCCACTGTTTCCCCATCTATTTCCCATGAAGTGATGGGACCGGATGCCATGATCTTCGTTTTCTGAATGTTGAGTTTTAAGCCAATGTTTTCACTCTCCACTTTCACTTTCATCAAGAGGCTTTTTAGTTCCTCTTCACTTTCTGCCATAAGGGTGGTGTCATCTGCATATCTGAGGTTATTGATGTTTCTCCGGGCAATCTTGATTCCAGCTTGTGTTTCTTCCAGTCCAGCGTTTCTCATGATGTACTCTGCATATAAGTTAAATAAACAGGGTGATACTATACAGCCTTGACGTACTCCTTTTCCTATTTGGAACCAGTCTGTTGTTCCATGTCCAGTTCTAACTGTTGCTTCCTGACCTGCATACAGGTTTCTCAAGAGGCAGGTCAGGTGTTTGGTATTCCCATCTCTTTCAGAATTTTCCAGTTTATTCTGATCCACACAGTCAAAGGCTTTGGCATAGTCAATAGAGCAGAAGTAGATGTTTTTCTGGAACTCTCTTGTTTTTTACATGATCCAGCGGAAGTTGGCAATTTGATTTCCGGTTCCTCTGCCTTTTCTAAAACCAGATGGTACATCTGTAAGTTCACGGTTCATGTATTGCTGAAGCCTGGCTTGGAGAATTTTGAGCATTATTTTACTAGGGTGTGAGATGAGTGTAATTTTGAGGTAGCATTCTTGCATTGCCTTTCTTTGGGATTAGATTAGCTTGATTCTGTTCAAATGTGTTTTTAAGATTTACTAGTGAGGTTTTAGGTTTTTCTTTATTCTGATGCTAATTTAGTTTTATTACTACTATTACTACACTGTTACCCTTTGACACCACCACAAAATGCCCTGGTATTTCAATAATGTCTCTCTACTCTCATATGAAGCAAATAGTAAAATATGAGTTGAAGTTAATGACATGATAAATTGATAAAAATAGAGAATTATAATAAAAATTAATTATTTGAAAATATCAATGAAGTAGCTCTAACTGATAATTACACAAAAGTATAGTACATAATTTTGACCCATTTAGATGAAATTCTCCAAATGGAAGATAAATCTTTAGTGACAGCAAAATATTGTTTAGTCCATTTGGATTAAGAAATTATTTCAAAGAAGTACAAGGGCATTTTCTAGGGTGATGTGCATTTTCTATAATTTGATTTTGTTGTAGCTGCAAGGGTATATACTTTTGTACAAAGTCTTCATTTAAATTGGGCCTTTGTGTAATTTATATGTACATAATATTTATTTACTTAAAGAAAAAAAATAAACACATTTGAAATCATTTATGTATTCATAATTTGGAAAAACATGGTACTTGGAAAAATTGTATGTTTGTTCAAATAAGAAAAATGACATATTGGAATGTTTTATGTCTATGATCACATGCAACTTTTATACAGTCCATGGAATTCTCTAAGCCAAAATATTGAATTGGGTAGCCTTTCCCTTCTCCAGGCAATCTTCCCAACCCAGGGATCGAACCCAGGTCTCCTGCATTGCAGGCATTCTTTACCAGGTGAGCCACAAGGGAAGACCTCCAACTTTAAATTGTGCAACTCCATTGTTACCAAACTCAGGTCCAGTGGCTCACTGTTCAAAAGTCAATACTTGAGAGGCAAATGTTAGTAGAAAGGAAAGGTTGCTTTAATCAGAAAGCTGGCAACCTAAGAAGGCAGACTAATGTCCCCAAAACCAATGACCAAGATACTGTTCAGCCATGACAGTTCTTAGAAGAGGGAAAGAATCTCAGTGAATGGTCAAGACGGAGGGTTCAGGCTGGCTGGCTCCTCAGGATTTCTTCAGATGCTGTCTTTCCCACATGGTATACCTTCAGGATAGTTAAAGGGCTGCTGGGGGCAAAGAGCTAGTCATTCTTTAACTGCTCAATTCTTTACTCCTACTTCTTTTAATCTAGGGAAAGAATCAATGGGTTAGTTAAGATATTGTGTGCATTCTGTGGATAATAGGTCAGGAGTTAGTTTAAATAACAGGAAAGGGGCCAAAAGCTCCTTTCACCATTATTTCTTCAAATTAGGATTTTTGTGTTACTCTTCTATTGGTAGCAGCAGTTATATTAATGATTAATTTGATCTTTATTATTTAAATAATTAGATGATATGGAATATTATGACATATTTCACTGTTAAGACTTTCTATTTTAGTCTTTGTTTTAAAGTATATCTGGGAAAAATCATATCTCCCTTATGTCTATTTTGTTGTTGTTTAGTCTTTAAGTTGTATCCAACTGTTTTCATAACCCTATGGACTGTAGCTCACCTGACTCCTTTGTCCATGGGGTTTCCCAGGCAAAAATACTGAATTGGGTTGTCATTTCCTTCTCCAGGGGATCTTTCTGACCCAGGGATCAAACCTGCATCTCTTGCATTGATAGGTGGATTCTTTACAACTGAGCCACCAGGGAAGCCCCCAAAATTGCATTCCCCCACCATTGGAAAGCATGGAAAGGGTAAGATTTGAACCCACACATGAAGAGCACAATGGATTAGTAGTCCATTGCCTTAACTACTTGGCCATATCATCCCACTATGTCTACTAGAAAATGTTTTTTTCTACACACACACACACACACACACACACACACACACACACAAAGAAAAATCACCCATTTGCTAAATGTATCTATACATACTTCGTCTGTTTCATCTACTTCCATTCCCCAACTTTCATTTCTTTTTTTTTTTAATTTTTTAATTTTATTTTATTTTTAAACTTTACAATATTGTATTAGTTTTGCCAAATATCGAAATGACTCCACCACAGGTATAGCTGTGTTCCCCATCCTGAACCATCCTCCCTCCCCATACCATCCCTCTGGGTCGTCCCAGTGCACCAGCCCCAAGCATCCAGTATCGTGCATCGAACTTGGACTGGCGACTTGTTTCATACTTGATATTATACATGTTTCAATGCCATTCTCCCAAATCTCCCCACCCTCTCCCTCTCCCACAGAGTCCATAAGACTGATCAATACATCAGTGTCTCTTTTGCTGTCTTGTACACAGGGTTATTGTTACCATCTTTCTAAATTCCATATATATGCGTTAATATACTGTATTGGTGTTTTTCTTTCTGGCTTACTTCACTCTGTATAATAGGCTCCAGTTTCATCCACCTCATTAGAACTGATTCAAATGTATTCTTTTTAATGGCTGAGTAATACTCCATTGTGTATATGTACCACAGCTTGCTTATCCATTCATCTGCTGATGGGCATCTAGGTTGCTTCCATGTCCTGGCTATTATAAACAGTGCTGCGATGAACATTGGGGTACACGTGTCTCTTTCCCTTCTGGTTTCCTTAGTGTGTATGCCCAACAGTGGGATTGCTGGATCATAAGGCAGTTCTATTTCCAGTTTTTTAAGGAATCTCCACACTGTTCTCCATAGTACCTGTACTAGTTTCCATTCCCACCAACAGTGCAAGAGGGTTCCCTTTTCTCCACACCCTCTCCAGCATTTATTGCTTGTAGACTTTTGGATCACAGCCATTCTGACTGGCGTGAAATGGTACCTCATAGTGGTTTTGATTTGCATTTCTCTGATAATGAGTGATGTTGAGCATCTTTTCATGTGTTTGTTAGCCATCTGTATGTCTTCTTAGGAGAAATGTCTATTTAGTTCTTTGGCCCATTTTTTGATTGGGTCATTTATTTTTCTGGAGTTGAGCTGTAGGAGTTGCTTGTATATTTTTGAGATTAGTTGTTTGTCAGTTGCTTCATTTGCTATTATTTTCTCCCATTCTCAAGGCTGCCTTTTCACCTTGCTAATAATTTCCTTTGTTGTTTTAAGTTTAAGTTTTTGTGCTTTTAAGTTTAAGTTTTTGTGCTTTTAAGTTTAATTATGTCCCATTTGTTTAATTTTTCTTTTATTTCCAATATTCTGGGAGGTGGGTCATAGAGGATCCTGCTGTGATGTATGTCAGAGAGTGTTTTGCCTATGTTCTCCTCTAGGAGTTTTATAGTTTTTGGTCTTACGTTGAGATCTTTAATCCATTTTGAGTTTATTTTTGTGTATGGTGTTAGAAAGTATTCTAGTTTCATTCTTTTACAAGTGGTTGACCAGATTTCCCAGCACCACTTGTTAAAGAGATTGTCTTTAATCTATTGTATAGTCTTGCCTCCTTTGTCAAAGATAAGGTGTCCATATGTGTGTGGATTTATCTCTGGGCTTTCTATTTTGTTCCATTGATCAATATTTCTGTCTTTGTGCCAGTACCATACTGTCTTGATAACTGTGGCTTTGTAGTAGAGCCTGAAGTCAGGTAGGTTGATTCCTCCAGTTCCATTCTTCTTTCTCAAGATAGCTTTGGCTATTCGAGGTTTTTTGTATTTCCATACAAATTGTGAAATTATTTGTTCTAGCTCTGTAAAGAATACCATTGGTAGCTTGATAGGGATTGCATTGAATCTATATATTGCTTTGGGTAGTATACTCATTTTCACTATATTGATTCTTCCAATCCATGAACATGCCAACTTTCATTTCTAACTCAAGATTTTCTTGTACAATACTACAGATTGTTTGAGGCCATGTATTTAATGGGTTAGAAATCTTAACTATTTTCTTTCTTAAAAAAAAAATTCTCCCTGTGTAGTAGTTTAATAAGTCTTTTTTTTTTTTTTTCCATTTTAGTCATGGTATATCTGTCACACAAGTGGCATCCTTTGTGTATAACCAGTAGCAGAAGTTTGAACACTTCTGCCCACTGCATCTTGTTTTATAGTCACTGAGGAACACACATCACAGTCAAGAACAGGATGAACAAAGAAATGGAGCAAGATCAATTTCAGTAGAGGGTATTGTACCCTCCATGGCCATAGGATCTCCTGCAGTGGCAGCAGATAAAAATACACAGCTTATGTGCAGCAGAATGAAGGACCTGTCTCCTTCCTCTAGGGGACAGAGTAGTATGGGGGTGGATTAGGTACCATTTGACATGCACACTTAAGCAGACCAAAGGAGTACACCTTGATTGTCAAACAGGGAAAGGTAATCTCAGACAAGGTGATAAGCCCACACAGGTTGTAAGGTCTCTTTATCTCTTGGTGATGAAGTGAACCCCCAGGTACAACTTCATTCTTATGCCACCCAGTGCGGGGAATCAATACATTGCATGTTTAGATGTGATGGTCATTATACCGCAAAATCTAAATGTATCAGATCAGCATATTATACACCTTAAATTCACAATTTTGTGGTAATTGCATACAAATAAAATAAATTTTAAATGAAAATTTAAAGAAATAATGCATGTATGAGAGACTGCCTTTGCCCACAGTGTCACTATATGCTTGATTTGGTTTCCCTGGTGGCTCAGATGGTAAAAAATCTGCCTCAGTGTGGGAAACCTGGGTTCAATTCTTGGGTCAGGAACACCCCCTTTAGAAGGAAATGGTAATCCACTAGAGCATTCTTGTCTGGAGAATTCCATGGACAGAGGAGCTTGACAGGCTTCAGTCCATTGGGTCACAAAAAGTCAAAAACAACTGAAGGAATAACATTTTCAGATAAAAAGAATGTTTATCAAATCAAACAACAAAATGTAAATTTAGTTCAAGTTAAAAAATGAGAATTATATTTTAAATATATTTAAATTACTTTTATTATGTATTTGTTATACCAGTTCTTTGACAGAATATTTCCTCCCAATACACTGCTTACTTTCATATTTTCTTAATAGTGTCTTCCTATTGATTTTTATTTATTTGATAATGTTGTAGAATCCCCCTTATTTTTCTCACAGCTGCATTTCTCTTCAGTTTTCAAATGACATGTCTACCTATAAGTATTTATCCTTCTGTAAATTCGTCTAAGTCAACACAACAGACAGCTTTAACAAAAAGATAGTCAGACCTACAAAGTCCAAGTTGCAGGTAGTTTCTGTGAACTGAATTTTATTTACTGTTCTTCTATTTTTTGGTTGAATATCCCCAAATCAATGTTTTCAAAGTAGAAGCAGTCATTTTGTTTCCAGTACCTCTTTAATATTCAGCCCTGCATACTAACCCTCCCTATGTGTTAAATACAATTACTAACACACATAATTAATCACTAATTTCCCACATCTTAGATTCTTAGACTTATCCAGCATCCCAAATTTTCACAATTCCACCATGCTAATTTTAACTCCATGGTGTCATTCTCTCCATTAAGATTGTTTCAAGAAATGTATAACCCAGATTCTTCAAATTGTCCAACTTGAAGATAAAAATGAAATTATGCCACCAATAAGAAATAGTAATCCTTCACAGTGAGCTTTATCTCTGAAATTGATGAAAGGTTAATTCATATCCAAAACTACCTTCCCAAATATTTATGAGTTCAGGAGTTGGAACATTAGTTTGTAATAGATTTCAATGTATTATTTAAAATCTATTTGTGTTCTGCTTTAAAATCCCTTTTTTAATATGCCCACCATTGCAGAGATATCCAGTGAGATTCAATTTTGTGGATCTATCTTAATTATTAGATGTGTTTTGTTTTCTGTTCAAAACAACAGCCTTAAGACTGTGAACACTAATTCTTATTGCTTCTTAAATCCTTAGGGCCATTTCTTATGCTGGCTGTCACCTTCAACTGAAGGTGCTGATGCTATGTGCCAAAAATACCAGATATTCTCTCCTCCTTTATAAAACATTTTTTCCCCCAGTGCAGTGTCAGTCTCCTCATTCTTTGTATTTGGACTATTTGTTTGTTTATGTCAGTGTTTTAAAACGTCATATACAGATTCCTGTCTATAGTAATCATATTACCATCAATGAGCAATGCTTACACTTAATCCAGATATTCTGCTGAATTTATCTTAAGGAATAAGTTTATTTTGAAAATCTTTCCAATCTCTTCATGGGACATCTACCAAAGGCTGTTTCCAAATATTAGTACTAAAACTATGTCCATAACTTTCTTTTCACTCTATAGGTTTGCTTTTCTTCCCTTGGATTTAATGATAAAAGTACCAGCCTCAATCAAATATCTCTCTCAAACAAGAAGAAATGTCTTCCTTAGTTAACTGGAAACTTGTTTTAGAAGAAATAATTTGTTCTGTTGACAGACAAGAGCTAGTATAAGTCTCCTAATATCAATTCATCTCTCTGCCATGCCCACAGTTAAAGTAATGTGCTCTCAATAAATGTGTCTGGACAAAGAATGCCTGGATGTTTTATTCTGATGATATTGTAACAGTAATTCCAATTACTGCTTTGAATCAGACTAAAAAGTCTATCAAAAGGAAAGATAGTCACTCAAAAAGAAAATGATATGAAATCATTAATAAATCAAAGCAATTGTCACTTTGTCTCTTTTATCTGAAATTAAGCAATTGGGTGTGGAGAGTGAAGAGTAGTTTACTTTTTGATTAACACTGAACCAAATATCTATACAGGTTTAGAAGACAGGTAGCTAAGATTTTAAATGTTAACATTTTAAGGGAGCTACATGATCCTATTCTTTAGTTTGGCTGACATATTTTTCCATCTTTCTCTGAATTGAACTCCATACTCTTCTCAATGACAGTGATGTGATGCCCTGTGGGGTTATACACTTGAATGTTACACTTGTGAGTGTTGATGTGTGCATGTTTTTCAAGTGGTTTGAAAACAGTTTTTCAAGTGGCTTGATCCCTTTATATCATCATAAATAGATTGGTACCAACTAGTTCACAGATCACCTTTGAGTTGCACTGAGTGAGTGAGTGAGTGAAGTCGCTCAGTCGTGTCTGACTCTTTACGACCCCATGGACTGTAGCCTACCAGGCTCCTCCCTCCATGGGATTCTCCAGGCAAGAGTACTGGAGTGGGTTGCCATTTCCTTCTCCAGAGGATCTTCCAGACCCAGGGATCGAACGCAGGTCTCCCGCATTTCAGGCAGACGCTTTAACCTCTGAGCCACCAGAGTTGCACTGGTCCATGTCAAATGATGAATATATCTGAAGACCAAGTGCCAAACGGGGGAAAAAGCTTCTTTGAGTATTTGGAAGAGTTTATTGTACCTTCAGCATATTATATATACATATGCATATATATACATGTATATATATTATGTATATAAATATAGTGTGTATATATAAATAATGTTTATACATATATATTATGCATACAATATACATAATATATACTAAATATATAGTATTTGTTTGGTTATGTATACACACACAAATATATACATCTACCTAGCTATGAGAGAAACTTTCTTAAAGATGTCTTGAATTATTGCATTGATTTATATTATAATGGAAATGCTTTATCTCTTTACCTCCTGTTTGACCTAGAATGTTCTTTACACTATTTTTCATCCAAATAACTGCTGGTTAAATTGATAGCATCAGTTAAAGTTGAAAACTTCCAAATCTGACTTGTGTGTCTTGCTTAAAGTTACTGTATCTGTACAGATAATTTTTTAAATTATCATTTTACAAATATTACTCCAGTATAAATATATATTTTTAGCATTCTTATAAGTTGATTTAAAAAAATAACAATTGAAATGACATCAGTGATCAATCACCTGTGCTTCTTCCACTGCTGAGGGAAAAAAAAAAAAAGAAAAATAAAAAAAACCTTCTATGTTGTTGAGTTCCAAAGGAAAATCAAGACATTATTACCAGACATCCATTAGCCAGAAAAATGCTCTGCTGGTTCAGTGGTATAGACACTGACATGTTCAATGTACCAGTGCAATTAAAATATATACATTTATAATTATCCTGTCAAAAAAAAAAAACACTTAAGTAAAATAACTGTGTATTAAACCAACTATTCATTCATCCATTTATTCTATTTGCATCACTATAGTCACAAGAACAAATGATTAAAAGAACTTCTAGTAGCAAAGAAAAAAATGCAAACCTCATCCCCACTTTGTGGATTATTATGCGCTAAAATGACCACATAAAGGCTCATGAGCTAACTGAAATGCAATGATAAAATGACAACTGAAGCATTTCATTTAAAAAAAAAAACAAAACTCAAACTTGTGAGAAAAAAACTCACAATAGTGTGAGGTTGATAGTATATGTACAGTCTTACAGACACAAATAAATAGTATTTTAGAGCTGTTGTTGGTTTAAGTACTAGAAATTAAGTCTGAGAAATTTCTTTCTGAACTCTACATCTTGAAGAATTCTAAACAAAACCAAAGAATAAAAATTCCTCATTGTTTTTCGTAATCTATTATCTGAAGAACTTAGGGCTTACCAAATAAAGTTAACATCAAAGGGTCAGCCCCTCCTGACATCTGGAAGCCAGGACAGATAAGTTGACTCAAGCAAGTAGGGAGATACTTCACTTCCTGCTTTCTCTGCATAGCTCTGTACCTCTATTTTGCACCATTACAATGATTTCCTTTTGTGATGTTTTCCTTGGTGGGTTTAATTTCTTTTCCCTCTTAATATAGCTAGAGTGATATCTCTAGTCTTGGTATTTAAATCAAAACCAAATGTTCTTTGAAAGAATTACAGCTTTCTTTCTGTTTCTAAGAAAACAGCAACTCTTCTGATATCACCCTAGTTGTCCCAGAGTTCCATATCTAGAAAAGAAACAGATTACTGAGGCACAACCCACTCTCGTGGCTTTGGCCCTGTTCCTGACCCTGCAGGAATATCTATCTCCAGTCTGCACTTTATTCCCAGAACATGGATGCAATGTGAAAGCCTTTCTGCACAGGACCAATGGAGAAAAAGGGAAACAAATGGAAACTGGTACCAAAAAATCAGCTACCATGGGAAGAATGAGAATGTTCACTCTCTGGGGCCAGCACAAAGCACAGCAGGAGTGAAGCCAGCATCTACTTCACACTCTAGCAGGTAACCTGGATTATGTCCCTGCTAGCTTGACTGAACTGTGCTTTCCAGAAATTGTCAAGGATTAAATCTCAGACTTTTCCCTTTCCATGCTTGTTAAAATTTCTAATATAAATGTAAATTTTCCTCTTCATTATAATGATCCATCCCAGGCATCCATCCACTGACAAATAATGCTATATGACATCACAAGGGTATATACACTACACTTTGTCTTTCTGGACTGAAACATACATGAACCTTTCTATTCCTCAAATACTGTCACAAAGCCTATGATTGAAAATCTCTAATTTTGCTTTGTTTTGGAGTTATTATACATATTCTCAGTACTTCAGCACAGAAGTTGTATAATTTTGTTCTCTACTAAGGAAAGGCAGTTTCAAGGTCCAGTACCCTCTAAATCATCTTAAAAGTAGCCATAGCAAGAACTATGGTCCCTATGACCTGTCACCAGACAGACAAGTAAACTATACCTTGTGAAAGCTAAGAGATCAAGCAATTTATGTTTTTAGTGCTTGAATCTTTTATCACTCTATCCCCAGAGTTAGATTTTTCTTGGCTGGAGTCCAAAAATCCCAACCTATCATCTGGGTAGAAAAGATTCTTATTATTACCACAGATTAGATGATTGTGTCTCAGAGAATTTATTGTTTCTGTATCATGAGATGGAGCTGCCTTGCCTGGAAACCACCTCTGAATACAAACTGCCGATCAGTCAGCCTGAGATCTCCATTAGAGGGATAGGTGCTGTTCAGAATCTGTGGGAAGTAATGGGTTGCAGCTTCACCAATTGCAGTTTAGGTTGAGAAGGTTGTTCTCTTCTGCTCAGATGGCTGACTGACATCACCAGTCAACACAAGTGCTATGCATGGTACTGATGGGCTGGCATGAGTCCCTTGCATCGTCCCAATCCATGAAATGTCAATGTCAGCAACAGTCTGAGATAAGTCCTGACTGAAAGGGTGAGACAGAGGCTTGCAACTTCAATTTGCCAGACATCCCTGTAATTATAATACTGAACCACTTATTAAAAACTAAGTGGTTTCTGTCCTGTAGAAAAGGGCAGAATGTGATTGTCAGTGTCCCATTGGAAGAGTTGATCAATATCCTTGGCACTATGGGAAACAGTGCAAGGAGTATGACCTCAATCAGCTCTATTACATGGACTGGGGTTAGGACACTTGGATGATCTGCATCACAGCCCCTTCATCTGCTTGACTTGGATCCTGCATATGGGGACTATCTTTTTCCTTTGGAGAGAAAAATTGTCTGCCTTAATCACGCTTCCATACCATGGCATGATGGTGTTGAGACTCATGCAAGTATTTCCTTCTTTCCTTTGGAATTTCCCCTCCTGCCTCTAATTTAGTCCGAGCTTGCCTCCTCTTAAATATAAGGTGGTACTGTTTGGCATTGATGTAGAGAGGCTCTTCTTCAAGCATCTTCAGCCCAGGGAGAGGGGTTCTCTGAATTGTAGGCACAGAGCCAGCACCAGGTACCATCATGACCATCCCTCCTGAATTAACCACATTGCCTGCCACTGGAAATGTCACAATGACAGTCCCTTGCCCACTGCTAGTTGTTTTGGTGTCAGCTTCCATATGAACAGTCTGTGCTCCTGCCAGACTGGCTGTGGGGATGGTGATCATGCCTTGCTGGAGAATGGTGCCATCTGCATTAACTGGCTGATAGACAATGGTCTGCCCTTCCACAGTCTGTGCCACTTGCTGCCCCTGGAGAGCAATCTGCTGCTATGTCTGTGTCTGGCCAGCAATGACGGCCGTCTGGGGCTGCTGGATGATGATCTGCTGGGTCTGGCACTGCACTTGCACGGCCTGCCCACCCTGGATCTGGATCTGTCCTGGTGGGACCAACTGTATCTGCTGCAAACTCCATGTCCCAGACACAGGTACCTGCATAATGGTTTGACCTTGTCTACCAGGAAGAGTCTGGACCATGATAGTTGGCCAGTTGATGTGACTAACCAGCCTCCACTGACCTGTACCAATAGTGGCTGCCCTTGGACCTGCTGCTGAGTCTGTCCAGCCTGTACAATAGTCTGCTCTGTTGAACCACTGCTGTTGGCTGTATAGTGTTCCATGGTCCCTCCAAGTCAGAGTCCTGTTCACAGTCAGTTTCACCCTGGAGATCCTAGAAGACTGCCAGATGCACTCCATGCCTTACTCCCCCAATTTAGTGCCCTTGCTGATTGGTTCCAGTATGGGACCCCGAAACTCAATCAGAGGCTCCAGCTGCTGCTGCCGACACCACTGCTGCTGCTTCGGAAAATAGCTGCCCTTCCTCCCAAAATCATGCGGGTATGGACAAAATTACATGACATATTGCATATAAGATTATATTTAAGCAATATGATGTCTAATCCTTATTAGACATTAAGCCACAGAAGGACAGTATCTGTATCTTGTTTATGTATAATTTTAACATCTGTTGCTCAACATATAATAATATTTATTAAATATTGAATCAATATAGGTTGACTGAATCTGCATTATAATTGTACATCTGAGAAAATGTTCTTCCATAAGAACATTAGAGACATTTAACAAAATCACATACAAAAGTAGTGGTAGTAAAACAACTCTGAGGACTCTTTTAAAAAAGCCTAATTTTTTAGCACTTTTTAACTTCAGGGGTGTAAATCCTCCCACTATGGTGAAAGTAAAGTTGTTAATAGATGTCACTGAACTTAGACTTTAAAATTCACTCTCACATCATTTACATAAATGCACTTTTCTGATGCATGAAAATATACCTATCTAGTTCTGCAAGGAGATCCAACCAGTCCACTCTGAAGAAAATCAGACCTGGGATTTCTTTGGAAGGAATGATGCTAAAGCTGAAACTCCAGTACTTTGGCCACCTCATGCGAAGAGTTGACTCATTGGAAAAGACTCTGATGTTGGGAGGGATTGAGGGCAGGAGGAGAAGGGGATGACAGAGGCTGAGATGGCTGGATGGCATCACTGACTCGATGGATGTGAGTCTGAGTGAACTCCGGGAGCTGGTGATGAACGCCAGCGTGCTGCCATTCATGGGGTTACAAAGAGTCAGACATGACTGAGCGACTGAACTGAACTGAGCTGAGTTGGCATTTATATCTCAAAGATAAAGATATGCAAGAAGGCAAAGTGGTTGTCTGAGGAGGCTTTACAAATGGCTGTGAAAAGAAGAAAAGTGAAAGGCAAGGGAGAAAGGGAAAGATATACCCAACTGAATGCAGAGTTCCAGAGAATAGGTAGGAGAAATAAGAATACCTTTTTAAATGAACAATTCAAAGAAATAAAGGAAAACAACAGAATGGGAAAGATTAGAGATCTCTTTAAGAAACTTGGAGATATTAAGGAACATTTCATGTAAGAATGGGCATGATAGAGTACAGAAATGGAAAGGCCTAACAGAAACAGAAGAGATTAAGAAGATGTAGCAATAATACAAAGAAGAACTATACAAAAAAGGGCATAATGACCTAGATAACCACTAGGTGTGGTCACTCACTTAGATCCAGACATCTAGAGTATGAAGTCAAGTGGGCCTTAGGGAGCATTACTACAAACAAAGCTAGTAGAGGTGATGGAATTCCAACTGAAGTATTCCAATCCTAACAGATGATGCTGTTGAAGTGCTACACTCAATATGTCAGCAAATATGGAAAACTTAGCAGTGGCCATAGGACTGGAAAAGGCCAGTCTCCATTCCAATCCCCCAGAAGGGCAATGACAGAGAATGTTCAAACTACCATACAATTGCACCCATTTCACATGCTAGCAAAGTTATGCTCAAAAGTCTTCAAGATAGGCCTCAGCAATATGTGAATCGAAAACTTCCAGATGTACAAGCTTAGTTTAGAAAAGGCAGAAGAACCAGAGAACAAACTGCCAACATTTGTTGGGTCATGGAGAAAGCAAAATAATTCCAGAAAAAAAAAAAAAAAAAAGAAAACATCTATTTCTGCTTTCATTGACTATGCTAAAGCCTTTGCCTGTGTGGATCACAACAAACTGTGGAACATTCTTAAATAGATGGGAGTACCATACCACCTTACCTATCTCCTGAGAAACTTGTATTCAGGTCAAGAAATAACAGTTAGAACTGGACATGGTACCACTGACAGGTTCAAAATTGGGAAAGGAGCACAATAAGGTTGCATATTGTCACCCTACTTATTTAACTTATATGCAGAGTACCTCATGTGACATGCCAGGTTGGATGAATCACAAGCTGGAGTCAACCTCAGATATTCAGATGATACCACTCTAATGGCAGAAAGTGAATAGCAGCTAAAGAGTTTCTTGATGAAGGTGAAAGAAGAGAGTGAAAAAGCTGGTTTGAAACTCAGTATTAGAGAAACTTAGATCATGGCATCTGGACCCATCACTTCCTGGCAAATAGAAGGGGAAACAAAAGAAGAAGTGACAGATTTTGTTTTCTTGGGCTCCAAAATCACTGTGGATGGTGACTACAACCACAAAATTTAAAACAAAACAAAACAAAACTTGCTCCTTGGGCAGAAAGCTATGACAAACTTAGGCAGTGTATGAAAAAGCAAAGACGTCACTTTGCTGACAAAGTTCCCTATTGTCAAAGCTATGGTTTTTCCTGTAGTCTGTTATGGATGTGAGAGTTGGACCATAAAGAAGACTGAGTGGTGAAGAATTGATGCTCTTGAGTTGTGGCACCAGAAAAGACTCTTGAGAGTCCCTTGGACTTCAAGGAGATCAATTCAGTCAATCCTAAAGGAAATCAACCCTGAATAATCCTTGGAAGAACTGATGCTGAAGCTGAATCTCCAATTCTTTGGCCACCTGATGTGAAGAACTGACTCATCGGAAAATATCCTAATTTTTTGAAAGACTGAAGGCAAAAGAAAAGGGGTCAGCAGAGGATAGGAAGGTTGGATGGCATCATTGACTCAATGGACATGAAGTTGAGCAAATTCTAGGAGACAGTGGAAGACAGAGGAACCTGGCACGTTGCAGTTCATGAACTCACAGAGTCAAACCCAACTTAGTGACTGAAAAACAGCAACATCAAATCTACTTGGCATTTATACCTATCTCAGATAAACTGAAAGTTGTTTGAAAGCAAACTATAATCAAATGTTAATTTTTTAATGTCTTATAGTGTTTCATAGCATATTTTGAGTGAATGTTTTAAGTGGAAAAGCAAAACAAAACAAAACTGATTACAGGGGAGGAGGTTTAGCTGTTCAATTTAAACTCAGCTATCCACTGATGCAATCAATGGAATACTGAATTTTTTTCAATTCAATATCTCACTTTGGTAATTTACCTAAGAGCCTCCCATGAGACAGCAAAATGATTCTTCAATTAAAATGAGTGCTTCCTTATGGGTATTATTTTCATGTTCAGTACCTCACTGGCTGTGACAATAGATATTCCAGTTCCTGTTTGTGTAAACTTAAGGACTCATTTAGCTTATCTAAGGCTCAGCTTCCTCATTTGTGAAATGAAATCATAGGGATCTACCTTAGAAAGATAGTGTAATTGTGAAATGAAATTCTGTATGTCAATGGGTTAGAATAGGTTGACACATACTATGGACTTAATAAATGATAGCTATCATTAATTTCATGGAGAGCTTCTAAAAGAATAGTGAATAACTATTTTAAAAATGCCTACAGATCTTAAATGAATTAAAAGCACTGTTCTTAATTGTAAAGCAGTAAGCAAATTACAGAATACTTTGAGGAAATGGGTTGTTTTCAGGAAGTGATACACAGGATACTTCTACAGTGTTGGTAACAATCTGTTTCTTCTGTTAGGACTCTCCTGGAGTTTGCTCAAACTCATATTCATTGAGTTGGTGATGCTATCCAACCATCTCATCCTCTGTTGCCTCCTTTTCCTCCTGTCTTCAGTCTTTCCCAGCATCAGGGTCTTTTCCAATGAGTCAGTTCTTCACATCAGGTGGCCAAAGTATTGGAGCTTCAAGGTCAGCCAGTACTTCCAATGAATATTCAGGGATGATTTGCTTTAAGATTGACTGGTCTGAACTCCTTGCAGCCCAAGGGACTCTCAAGAATTCTGCAACACCACAGTGCCAAAGCATCAATTCTTCATCACTCAGCTTTTTTTATAGTTCAGTTCTCACATCCATACATGACTACAGGAAAAACCATAGATTCGACTATACTTATATTATTATATATATGTATATACAAAGTCCTCTTAATGATTGCATTTTTCATATACATATAAGCTGTTTTCAGAAATGATACTGTGAAAGAATTTTAATCTAGGATGGAACTGGAGAATATGAAATGCAAAATCTCATGCATGTACTCTCAGAAAAACTGAACTTAAGAAATGAGACAGTGATTTCCATTAAATGCTCAGTGTACGGAAAACAAAGCATTATCTCCCAAACCATGGACATCCATGAAGAATTTATTTCCATCTTCAAGCTAATCATTACTACTTAGACTCTGGCTGAGCTTCCCACTCTTTGCACTCCTTGCCTATAAATATAGCTGCACTCAAACCTTCATGGGACTCCCCTGTAGCTTGCTATAGCATGTGTTTCCCAAATTGCAATTCCTATGGTAATTACAAATAATATCAGGCAAATTGCACTTGTTTCAGTTTGCCTCTTTATCGAGACTGACATTCAGTGGTTTTAAAACATGGGATTTGAAGGAGACAACTGCCTCAAAATCAAAATTCAGTGAGGCACCCACACTGAGATGCTTGCACTCAATGCTTTTTGGGTTTCCTTCTTGTAATTTGGTGAGCCCTCTCTCAAATTTTGACCCCCTTCCTTTTGGTCAAGCTCTAGACAAAAGATTGTCCTTCTGGTGGGTACTTTTTTAGTTTTTCAATTAGGATGTGCTTGGCTTAGATTTAAACTTGTAGATTTTACTAAAAGTAAAAGTAAAACTAAAATACAATCTAGAATCACAGTACTATTATAAGGTATGTTTCAACTAGACAAGATTATTTAAGATATTCACTAGAAAACAAATGTTTCCAAATCAAACAAAATAAGGTACTGTTCCCAGTGAATTTGAGGTTCTTGCTTTACTGCAAAGGAATTCAGAGATGGAGTGGTAGGTAAGAAGTGGATTTATTTAGAGAGAAACACAGTCCACAGAGTGTGGGTCACCTCAGAAGGCAACAGAGTTTTGAAATATGACATGGTTAGTTTTTATGGGACCAGTAATTTCATACGCTAATGAATGGGAAGATTTTACCCATTAAATTTTGAGGAAGGGACAGGAATTCCAGAAATTGGGCCACCACCCATTTTTGGGGGTCTTTTATGTTTGGTCTCAGAACTGTCATGGTGCTGATGTGTGTGTTGTTTAGATGCTAATATATTACAATGATTGTTTGTTGAGGCTCAAAGTCTACTGAAAGTTGACTCTTAGGCCCAATTGGACCCAGTAAAGTAAAAAGATCATGAACCAGGTTCTGTCATATTCTACAGCTATGTCAGTTTTTAAGGTTGTGCCTTACTCCCTTCCCTCCTGTTTCAGTACCTGTGCTAATTGGTGGGCAGAACATCTAAAGGCTCCAAAATTCCAAAATAGCTTCACTGCAAAAGGCTAATGAAAAATCAAAGATTCAATATATACCTAAAATAAAAAAACTGTAAGACTAGGTAGCTCCTATTGTTCCCTCTCTATCTTCCTCTTTTTGAGTACGTGTTTCTCTAATTTGGGGTCTAAATTTGTTACTGAGTCCAAGCTGCATCTGCTTACCACACTACAGGCCAATAATTAGGAGACAGGTGTTGAGGCAAGGAATAGCAAATTTATTCAGAAAGCTGGTGTCCAAGAAGATAGTGGGCTGAAGTTATAGAGTACCCTCTTATCACTGTCTGGATTCCAGTTTATTTTATTGAACAGAGAAGTAGAAGAGGTGAGGAAGTAAAGTAAAAAGGCCATGAATCTTGCAAAATGTTTTCTGGTTTGGCCAATCTTGGGTGGGGGGATGTATTAATTTCTTCTTCCTTGCAGCCATTCACAGGTGGAGAGGGTCAGAATGTCTTCCTGTGAGCTGAACAGACACATTTTTGTTTAACATTCAGGCAAAGGAGCAGGGTTCTCAGAAGCAGGCCATTATGTATACTTAAAGCTATAAACAGCATAATTTTAATGATTATAATAACAAAAGCAACAGAATGCAAGGGCTATAATAAAACAAACTGATCCAACATGATGTCAAACTTTTTTTTCCTTGCTACAAATTGCCCTTCCACTTTGAAATGATTATATGACTTATATGATAAATGAATTATATAGAAAAAAATTCATCAAGCTAATGGCCTTAAAATACCTTCACATATATTCTCAAAGTCCAGCACATGGGTCCCTCTCAAGTTTGATTCACTGTTAAACTGCTACAGGCTATTACCTTAAACAGATAAAGGGAAACCAGAACTAAAATTAATAGAAAATCTTGCCAAATTCTTGGGCATACCAAAAATACACTCTCTACTTTAACTCCTACTTATTCTAGTGACTACAGATAGGATTCTGGGAAAAACGGCAGAAGGCAACACAGGGTGAGAATTCTTATTGGGTCAGTTCTCCCAAACCTCTCTCTGTAGGCCCCCATCAAGAGAAGAAGATAAAAATTTCATATCAACTTTTTTCTATATTGAGACGTATTTTTTTATTGGTCCTTTCTCACCTGCTAATCTAGGAGGGAGAGCAGTGAGTGATCCTAAAGAAAGATCTTAGTTCCTTGCTGCTGCTGCTGCTGCTGCTAAGTCATGTCAGTCGTGTCCGACTCTGTGTGACCCCATAGATGGAAGCCCATCAGGCTCCCCTGTCCCTGGGATTCTCCAGGCAAGAACACTGGAGTGGGTTGCCATTTCCTTCTCCAGTGCATGAAAGTGAAAAATGAAAGTCAAGTTGCTCAGTCGTGTCTGACTCTTAGTGACCCCATGGACTGCAGCCTACCAGGCTCCTCTGTCCATGGGATTTCCTGCCATTTGCAGCTAAAGTCCTACCAATTACTTTCAGCCCTCAGAGCAATCCCTGAGGATACCTAAGACTTTCTATCTTTTGGTCAACATGGAGAGTAGCTCTGGATATTGGGAGGGCAGTGTCCATTCCACTCTCTTTGGGGATGTCTCTTGAGGGAGAAGGAGAAGGGGACAACAGAGAATGAGATGGTTGGATGACATCACTGACTCAATGGACAGGAGTTTGAGCAAGCTCTGGGACTTGGTGATGGATTCTGGAATGTGAAGTCAAGTGGGCCTTAGAAAGCATCATTATGAACAAAGCTAGTGGAGGTGATGGAATTCCAGTTGAGGTATTTCAAAACCTGAAAGATGATGCTGTGAAAGTGCTGCACTCAATATGCCAGCAAATGTGAAAAACTCAGCAGTGGCCACAGGACTGGAAAAGGTCAGTTTTCATTCCAATCCCAAAGAAAGGCAATGCCAAAGAATGCTCAAACTACTGCACAATTGCACTCATCTCACACTCCAGTTAAGTAATGCTCAAAAATCTTCAAGACAGGTTTCAGCAATACATGAACCATGAACTTCCAGATGTTCAAGATAGTTTTAGAAAAGGCAGAGGAACCAGAGACCAAATTGCCAACATCCACTGGATCATCGAAAAAGCAAGAGAGTTCCAGAAAAACATCTATATCTGCTTTATTGACTATGCCAAAGCCTTTGACTGTGTGGATCACAATAAACTGTGGAAAATTCTGAAAGAGATGGGAATATCAGACCACCTGACCTGCCTCTTGAGAAACCTATATGCGGGTCAGGAAGCAACAGTTAGACCTGGACATGGAACAACAGAGGGTTCCAAATAGGAAAAGGAGTACGTTTTATTGTCACCCTGCTTCTTTAACTTCTATGCAGAGTACATCATGAGAAACGCTGGGCTGGAAGAAGCACAAGCTGGAATCAAGATTGCCGGGAGAAATATCAATAACCTCAGATATGCAGACACCACCCTTATGGCAGAAAATGAAGAGGAACTAAAAAGCCTCTTGATGAAAGTGAAAGAGGAGAGTGAAAAAGTTGGCTTAAAGCTCAACATTCAGAAAATGAAGATCATGGCATCTGGTCCCATCACTTCATGGGAAATAGATGGGGAAACAGTGGAAACATTGTCAGACTTTATTTTTTGGGCTTCAAAATCACGGCAGATGGTGACTGCAGCCATGAAATTAAAAGACGCTTACTGCTTGGAAGGAAAGTTATGACCAACCTAGATAGTATATTGAAAAGCAAAGACATTACTTTGCCACCAAAGGTCCGTCTAATCAAGGCTATGGTTTTTCCAGTGGTCATGTATGGATGTGAGAGTTGGACTGTTAAGAAGGCTGAGCGCTAATGAATTGATACTTTTGAACTGTGGTGTTGGAGAAGACTCTTGAGAGTCCCTTGGACTGCAAGGAGATCCAACCAGTCCATTCTGAAGGAGATCAGCCCTGGGATTTCTTTGGAAGAAATGATGCTAAAGCTGAAAGTCCAGTACTTTGGCTACCTCATGCGAAGAGTTGACTCATGGGAAAAGACTTTGATGCTGGGAGGGATTGGGGGCAGGAGGAGAAGGGGATGACGGAGGATGAGATGGCTGGATGGCATCAATGACTCAATGGACGTGAGTCTGAGTGAGCTCCAGGAGTTGGTGATGGACAGGGAGGCCTGGCGTGCTGTGATTCATGGGGTTGCAGAGTCAGACACGACTGAGTGACTGAACTGAACTGAACTGAACTGAACTTAGGGAAGTCTGACATGTACAGTCCATGGGGTTGCAAAGAATTGGACAAAACTGAGCGACTGAATTGAACTCAACTTGAGTCCAGTGGTTCACACATGACTGTCAGAAATATTTATTGTTTGCTTCAGCTAAATTCTGTCAAGATAATTGAAAGGTTTTTTGCTGTTGTTGTTGTTTTAAGTAGCTGTATGGTCAGAAGTTAGCTAAGTTGGAAGTTAATTTTCACAGTCTGAGAGAATTCTTCTATTTAGGTATCCTCCGGAGAAGGCAATGGCACCCCATTCCAGTACTCTTACCTGGAAAATCCCATGGATGAAGGAGCCTGGTAGGCTGCAGTCCACGGGGTCGCTAAGAGTCAGACACGACTGAGCAACTTCACTTTAACTTTTCACTTTCATGCATTGGAGAAGGAAATGGCAACCCACTCTAGTGTTCTTGCCTGGAGAATCCCAGGGACAGGGGAGCCTGGAGGGCTGCTGTCTATGGGGTCGCACAGAGTCGGCCACGACTGAAGTGACATAGCATAGCATAGGTATCCTCACCTAAAATAAATGAACCCCTGTACCTAGATGGAAAGAAAAACATCGTGAAGCCTTTGGAGATTCCAAAGGCAAAGCTCTAATTACAAAACATAGTGTTAGGTAGTTAGAATAGGAAAAAGGAGTCCAGAATGGTGGTAGCTAAAAGACAAAGAAGGGAAAAGCTCAAGAAAATAGAACAAAGGAAGGTCTGAGCACCAGAGTGAGGCTCTCAGGTAAAACAAACAGCCCTCGTGGCTAGCCTAATTTACATAGGGCAGGCTCAGAGGGGAGGAGACAAATGTTTAAAAGAAAGAAAGCTAGAAGGATTGGGGCTTATCCTCTTTTTGTTCCGTCCACCCTCCCGCCTCGAGGATGTATTTTCCTTTGCTTGTCAATAAAACTGAGCTACATCACTGACCCATCCATTGCTTCAAATTTTTGCTGAGGCAAACAGAACCAAGGAAATTACACACTTCCCCAACAATATTATATAAATGGAATACTTTCATAAAACTGAAGCTTAATTTTCTTTCATTGGCTGAATGGATGATAGTTTTATGACTGTTAGTCTGATTTTAATTAGCAATTGTAAAAGATTTTTTTTGTACCTTTTAAGTAATCTGCCTAGAAAGAAAAGGTTGTATATTTTATCAAAATAATTTCCTGGACTCTATTTTGCCTTTATCAGATATTTGATTATTTAAGGAAACCCAGTCTTTTCAATATTTAAAAAAGTAAGCTTTGCTCACAAACTATGTAATATCTTATATCTGCTTTAACATCTTCTTTTGTCACTCTGGTTAAATAGACAGTTAAGATCCTTATTGATGAAAGTGAAAGAGGAGAGTAAAAAAGTTGGCTTAAAGCTCAACATTCAGAAAACTAAGATCATGGCATCTGGTCTCAACACTTCATGGGAAATAGATGGGGAAACAGTGGAAACTGGAAAATTGCAGGCAGATTTTTTACCATTTGAGCTACACAAGAAGCCCCTGATTTGATGTAAACAAACAAACAAATAACAAAAAACTCCATCTAGAATTAGAATTAGGTTAGAATTAGATCAGATTAGAAGTGTCAGCCTTTATTATTGGGGGCTCCAAAATCAGTGCAGATGGTGATTGCAGCCAGGAAATTAAAAGACGCTTACTGCTTGGAAGGAAAGTTATGACCAACCTAGATAGCATATTCAAAAGCAGATACATTACTTTGCCAACAAAGGTCTGTCTAGTCAAGGCTATGTTTTTTCCAGTAGTCATGTATGGATGTGAGAGTTGGGCTGAGAAGAAAGCTGAGCGCCGAAGAATTGATGCTTTTGAACTGTGGTGTTGGAGAAAACTCTTGAGAGTCCCTTGGACTGCAAGGAGATCCAACCAGTCCATTCTGAAGGAGATCAGCCCGGGATGTTCTTTGGAAGGAATGATGCTAAAGCTGAAACTCCAATATTTAGGCCACCTCATGCAAAGAGTTGACTTATTGGAAAAGACTCTAATGCTGGGAGGGATTGGGGGCAGGAGGAGAAGGGGACAACAGAGGATGAGATGGCTGGATGGCATCACTGACGCAATGGACATGAGTTTGAGTGAACTCCAGGAGTTGGTGATGGACAGGGAGGCCTGGCATGCTGCAATTCATGGGGTCACAAAGAGTCGGACATGACTGAGTGACTGAACTGAACTGAACTGAAGATCATTATTTCATCTGTGATCTTATTTATTCAACTGTTCAAACCTTTTGATATTTTGACAACTTAAGAATCCGCCTGCCAGTGCAGGTTTCATCCCTGGGTCTGGAAGATCCTCTGGAAGAGAAAGTGGCAATCCACTTCAGTATTTTTTGCCTGGAAAACCCCATGGACAAAGGATCCTTTCAGGCTACAGTCCATGGTGTCACAGAGTTGGACAAGACTGAGTTTGCATGCATATGCATACCAAAATCTAATTCTAGATGGAGTTTTTTGTTATTTGTTTGTTTGTTTACATCAAATCAGGGGCTTCTTGGGTAGCTCAAATGGTAAAAAATCTGCCTGCAATGCGGGAGACCTGTGTTTGATCCCAGGGTTGGGAATATCCCCTGTAGAAGGGCATTGCAACCCACTCCAGTATTCTAGCCTGGAGAATTTCATTGACAGAGGAGCCTGGCAAGTTATAGTCCATGGGGTCACAAAGAGATGGACGCAACTGAGTGACTAGCTTTCAGTTTTTTTTTGTTTTTTTTTTTTTTTTAGCAAAATAATTTAGTTTATTTTTTTAAATTTATTTTCATTGGAGGCTAATTACTTTACAATGCTGTAGTGGTTTTTGCCATACTTGACATGAATCTACCATGGGTGTACATGTGTTCCCCATCCTGAACCCCCCTCCCACCTCCCTCCCCATCCTCTGGGTCATCCCAGTGCACCAGCCCTGAGCACCCTGTCTCATGCATTGAACCTGGACTGGCGATCTGATTCACATATGATAATATACATGTTTCAATGCTATTCTTTCAGATCATCCCACCCTCGCCTTCTCCCACAGAGTCCAAAAGACTCTTCTGTATCTCTGTGTCTCTTTTGTGGTCTTGCATACAGGGTTATCATTACCATCTTTCTAAATTCCATACATATGCGTTAGTATACTGTATTGGTGTTTTTTATACCAAAGTAGCTTTGAGATTTCCCAGAGAGTTCCTGGAAAAATCTCAAAAGTATTTGTCTGTCATCTCAAAATGTGAAGCTAATCTATTTAATATATTAAACTACATGTGGAACATTATCAAATTAGAGATGATGCTAAACCTTAGCTTATATATTTATGGATTCATGTTACTATTATAAGTGTTGTAGAAATTGTATAAATTTCCTAAAAAATCTAATGACTTTCTGTGTCAGTCACAATTCTCAGTTAAGTCACTCAGTCATGTGTGACTCTTTGAAACCCCATGGAATGCAGCATGACAGGCTTCCCTGTCCATCACCAACTCCCGGAGCTTACTCGAACTCATGTCCACTGAGTTGGTGATGTCATCCAACCATCTCAATTTCTGTCAACCCTTCTGCTCCTGCCTTCAATCTTTCCCAGCATCAGGGGCTTTTTAAAAGAGTCAGTTCTTCATATCAGGTGGCCAAAGATTTGGTGTTTCAGTTTCAGCATCTGTCCTTGCAATAAATATTCAGGACTGATTTCCTTTAGGATAGACTGGTTGGATGTACTTGCAGTCCAAGGGACTCTCAAGAGTCTTCTCCAATACCACAGTTCAAAAGCATCAATTTTTCGGTGCACAGCTTTCTTTATAGTCCAACTCTAACATCCATACATGACTACTGGAAAAAACCGTAGCTTTAACTAGATGGACCTTTGTTGGTAAAGTAATGTCTCTGCTTTTTAATATGCTGTTTAAGTTGGTCATAGCTTTTCTTCCGAGGAGCAAGCATCTTTTAATTTCATGGCTGCAGTAACCACTGCAGTGATTTTGGAGCCCACAAAGTAAAGATTTCCACTGTTTCCATTGTTTCTCCATCTATTTGCCCTGAACTGATGGGGCTGGATGCCATGATCTTAGTTTTCTGAATGTTGAGCTTTAAGCCAACTTTTTCATTCTCCTCTTTCACCTCCATCAAGAAGCTCTTTAGTTCTTTTTCACTTTCTGCCTTAAGGGTGGTGTCATTTGCATATCTGCGGTTATTGATATAGCTCCCTTCAATCTTCCAGCCCAGTATTTCGCATAATGTATTCTGCATATAAGTTAAATAAGCAGGGTGACAATATACAGCCTTGACATACTCCTCTCCCGATTTGAAACCAGTCTGTTCTTCCATGTGCATTTGTTACCGTTGCTTCTTGACCTGCATACAGATTTCTCAGGAGTTAGGTAAGGTGGTCTGGTATTCCCATCTCTTTCAGAATTGTCCACAGTTTGTTGTGATCCACACAGTCAAAGGCTTTGGCATAGTCAATAAAACAGAAGTATATGTTTTCCTGAAACTCTCTTGCTTTTTCAATGATCCAAAGATGTTGGCAATTGGATCTCTGGTTTCTTTGCCTTTTCTAAATTCAGCTTAAACATGAGGAAGTTCACTGATCATGTACTGTTGCAGCCTTGTTTGGGGAATTTTCAGCATTACTTTGATAGTGTGTGAGATGAGTGCAATTGTGTGGTAGTTTGAGTCTTTCTTTGGGATTGGAATGAAAACTGACCTTTTCCATCCTGTGGCCACTGCTCAGTTTTCCAGATTTGCTGGCATATTGAGTGCAACAATTTCACAGCATCCTTTAGGATTTGAAATAGCTCAACTGGAATTCCATTACCCCCACTAGCTTTGTTTGTGGTGATGTTTCCTAAGGCCCACTTGAATTCACATTCCAGGATGTCTGGCTCTAGGTGAGTTATCACACCATTGTTGATATCTGGGTCATGAAGATCTTTTTGTATAGTTCTTCTGTGTGTTCTTGCCACCTCTTCTTAATATTTTCTGCTTCTGTTAGGTCCATACCATTTCTGTCCTTTATTGAGCCCATCTTTGCATAAAATATACCCTTGGTATCTCTGATTTTCTTGAAGATGTCTCTAGTCTTTCCCGTTCTATTGTTATCTCTATTTCTTTGCATTGATCACTGAGGAAGGCTTTTTTATCTCTCCTTGCTATTCTTTGGAATTCTGCATTCAAATGCTTATATCTTTCCTTTTCTCCTTTGCCTTTTGCTTCTCTTCTTTGCTCAGCTATTTGTAAGGCCTCCGCAGACAACCATATTTCCTTTTTTGCATTTCTTTTTCTTGGGGATGGTCTTGATCACTGCCTTCTGTACAATGTCATGAACCTCTGTCTATAATTCTTCAGGCAATCTATCAGATATAATCCCTTGAATCTGTTTGTCACTTTTACTGTATAATCATAAGGGATTTGATTTAGATCATATCTGAATGGTCTAGTGGTTTTCCCTACTTTCTTAAATTTAAGTCTGAAGTTGGCAATAAGGAGTTCATCATCTGAGGCACAGTCAGCTTCCAGTCTTATTTTTGCTAACTGTATAGAGCTTTTCCATTTTGGCTGCAAAGAATATAATCAAGCTGATTTTGGTGTTGACCATCTAGTGATGTCCATGTGTAGAGTCTTCTCTTGTGTTGTTGGAAGAGGGTTTTGCTATGACCAGTGTGTTCTCTTAGAAAAACTTTGTTAGACTTTGCCCTGCTTCATTTTGTATTCTAAGGCAAAGTTTTCCTGTTACTCCAGGTATCTCTTGATTTCATACTTTTTCATTCCAGTCCTGTATAATGAAAAGGACACCTTTTTTTTTGGTGTGAGTTCTAGAAGGTTTTGTAGGTCTTCATAGAACTGTTCAACTTCATCTTCTTTAGCTTTACTGGTTGGGGCATATACTTGGATTACTGTGATATTGAATGTTCTACCTTGGAAGTGAATAGATATCATTCTGTCATTTGGGAGATTGCATGCATGTGCTGCATTTCAGACTTTTTGCTGACTATGAGGGTGACTCCATTTCTTCAAAGGGATTCTTGCCCACAGTAGTAGATATCACATTCATCTGAGTTGAATTCACTCATTCCAGTCCATCTTAGTTTGCTGATTCTAAAATATCGATGTTCACTCTTGCCATCTCCTGTTTGACCACTTCCAATTTGCCTTGATTCATGGACCTAACATTCCAAGTTCTTATGCAATGTTGTTCTTTACAGCATCAGACTTTACTTCCATCATCAGTCACATCCACAGCTGGGTATTGATTTTGCTTTGGCTCCATCCCTTCATTCTTTCTGGAGTTATTTCTCCACTGTTCTCCAGTAGCATATTGGACACCTACCAACCTGGAGAGTTCATCTTTCAGTGTCCTATCTTTTTCCCTTTCTTACTGTTCATGGGGTCAGTAAGAGACTGACCCAGACTTGCCCATGAATGTCCAGGAGTCTCCAGTGGAGGCTTGGGTCTCTGGTGGCCTGCTGTAGGGTCGGGGCACTGAATGTGGCAGTGGGTGCATGGGACCTTTTGAAGAGGATCACCATTGTCTTCATTACCTCCACCATATTTTGGCCCCAGGTCAAATAACAGGGGAGGAACACAGTCCCACCCATCAACAGGAAATTGGAGTAAAGGTTTACTGAGAACAGGACCCAGTTTTCCCCTTGGTCAGTCTCTCCCATCAGAAAGCTTCCATAAGCTTCTTATCCTTCACCATTAGAGGGCAGATAGAAGGAAAATCACAATCACAGAAAACCAATCAAATTGATCACATGGACCACAGCCTTGTCTAACTCAATGAAACTGTGAGCTATGCTGTGTAGGGCCACCCAAGATGGATGGGTCATGATGGAGAGTTCTAAAAAAACATGGTCCACTGGAGAAGGGAATGACAAGCTACTTCAGTATTTTTGCCTTGAGAACCCCATGAACAGTCACAATTCTAGTTATTATCTTAAAATGTTTTCCAAATTTGCTGGCATATTGAGTGCAGCACTTTCACAGCATCATCTTTCAGGATTTGAAATAGCTCAACTGGAATTCCATCACCTCCACTAGCTTTGTTTGTAGTGAAGCTTTCTAAGGCCCACTTGGCTTCACATTCCAGGATGTCTGGCTCTAAGTCAGTGATCACACCATCGTGATTATCTGGGTGGTGAATATCTTTTTGTACAGTTCTTCTGTGTGTTCTTGCCATCTCTTCTTAATATCTTCTGCTTCTGTTAGGTCCATACCATTTCTGTTCTTTATCGAGCCCATCTTTGCATGAAATGTTCCCTTAGTATCTCTAATTTTCTTGAAGAGAATCTCTTGACTCTTGACAAATTTCCATTGAGCCTTTGGCCAAAGTTGTCCTTGAAAATAGGATAGTCCTTGATTATCTGTCTTTCTCTGTCTCTCTGTTTTTTTTTTTTTTTTTTTTTTTTTTTGCCAGATTATCTTTTGACTAAACAAGGAGGTATCTGTGGTATAGTGAGCATCACTTATTGTACTTGAATTAACACTTTTGTGAAAGTCAAGTTTCAAATACATAACCTTTCATAATAAGTCCATTGGCTACAACAAATGGAATCTTTTTCATCTTTGAATTTGGATTTATTCAGCTGGCTACCTACAGAATTGGGCTCAGGGTTTAAATCTATACTTCATTTTGCTTCCTCTATCCTATTTGTCATTTTTTAATTTGTGTTGTGACTTTTAACATATTCATTTTTTATTTATCCAGTCTTTGTAAAAATAACAAGTCTGATACACTGATGTTTGCAACTGTGCTTTGAAATGATATCTAAAACTTGTATCTTTGACTAAGTCTTCCTGCTTTGACCCTCCACTTTGCCTCAATACAAGAAATTGCTCAAATGTGTCCTTTGGTTGTACTAACTACAAAAGCTTCTCTCAACCTGAAGAAAGATGTCCATTTGTGGCATGAGGTAGAAAAATAAACAATGAAGATGATCAGTCAAATAATGAAGGCTATGCAGAAGAAACACTTAGCAATATGTTGGATTATCAAACCCCCTAATGGGGACATGCTCAAAAAGGGGACATATCAAAACAAACTAAAGTGAAGTGAAGTATGGCAGGGAAAGGATGAAGATGGTCAAGGCAAACTCATAAAGGAAACCTAACCTGATCTTACAGGAATTTATAGCTCTTCAGGAATCAGAAAAGGACAACAGCTAATCCCCAACTGCTAGGTCTATTCATACCATCTCTGGACTTCCTTGTTTCTCTGATTCAGCTATCCTGATTAAAACTGATTATTAAATTTCTTTCTCAAAGGTGGTCAATAAAATTCAGTTGTCATTTCCCTTCTTGGTGGCACACAAGCCACCTGAAAGTGGTCACCTTCATCCTCAAGGGACATAGACTTCATATAACAATGTATTTGATAAAATGATAATAATAAATAAAGAAGGAAGGAAAACAATGTCTAAACTATATAGTTTATCAGCAATGCTTTCTGTGAAAGATCTTGATCCAATGGGGAAAATGTAGGATTTCAACCCAGAATAAAATGAAAATATGGAATGGAGAGCCTAATATATGTGCCCTTAGAAGAACAGAACTGAAGAGACTAATCTCTATTAAATACCTGATTTATAGATGATCAAGCATTATTTCCTGATCCATGAATGTCTAACAAATATCTCTCTCCATCTTCAAGCCAAAAAACTTACTGATTTGAACTCTGGTCAAACTCTCCACTCTTTGCACTCCCTTCCTGTAAACACAGCTCAATTCAAACCTTAAAAAGATTTGCTTGAAGTTCAGTTCAGTTCAGTCACTCAGTCATGTCCAACTCTTTTGTGACCCCATGAGTCACAGCACACCAGGCCTCCCTGTCCATCACCAACTCCTGGAGTTTGCTCAGACTCATGTCCATTGAGTCAGTGATGCCATCCAGCCATCTCACCCTCTGTTGTCCCCTTCTCCTCCTGCCCCCAGTCCCTCCCAGCATCAGAGTCTTTTCCAATGAGTCAACTCTTCGCATGAGGTGGCCAAAGTACTAGAGTTTCAGCTTTAGCATCATTCTTCCAAAGAAATCCCAGGGCTGATCTCCTTCAGAATGGACTGGTTGGATCTCCTTGCAGTCCAGGGGACTCTCAAGAGTCTTCTCCAACACCACAGTTCAAAATTTCAATTCTTCTGCTGTTCCCAAATGACTTCAATTTCAAGTAATTAAAGCTTGCCTCAGTTTATTGCTTTATGTCCCCAATAATACTGATACTGTTAGTTTAAAATATATTTTATTGAAAATATTTGCAGTATGTTTGAAAATCAAGGAATGAAAATGCATTTTTTAAACCAATTTGCAGAAATTTCAAGCATCCATACTAAGTAGTCTCTATTATTGTCCCTTGAAGCAAATAATCTAAATGCATCAGGTAAAGATAAAATTTTGGTAGTAAAATAAAGGAGATTTTTACCAATACACAGTTAAAAGAATAAGTTTATTAAAATTAAAGTCAACATGAAATTAAAAAATATGGTTATTTTGCAAATTGCAGACAACAGAAGATAGCAAAAGAGAAGAAAAAAAAAAAAAGGTTTTGCTTTTAACTTTATGGGAGTTATCCCAGTAATATTTACTACTTGACAGAGCTATTGCATACCCTTTTAAGCTTTAGTGATTTCAGATTGTTAGTGTGGAGTTCAAGTGGCTATCTAATTGCCTAACCTAGTTAGCAAATTGTTTTCACTGTAGGTCTGTATTTGCCAAAATAACTTATGTAATTTTTTTAGCTTACATGCTGTATTCCATCATTTTGTTCTCTTTAGGTAATTAAACTCAATTTTCAATGGCATTAGAGCTAAATTATGTTGTAATTATAGTATAATGATAAAACCCCAGGCTATTGATCCAAGAGTATTTGTAGTTTCTTTTATTCAGTGTACTGTTGAAACATGATTTATTACTGCCTTAGGCCAGTATCAGTAAAATGAAAGATCTGAACTTAGGATATCCATTAAGACCCTTTGGGGACCTGAAAAGCTGTCTTCAATCTTTGTCCTAAGATCATAGCTAAGCACACTAATGAAGATAATTAATTCTCTTTTCATATTAATTCAAGTCTGAGGGTTTTTTTCAGTAAATATTCAGAAGTGAAAAAAAGAACAAAGAAAATAAGATAAAATGATAATCAAGAGAAGGAAGAGAAAGAAAATGGGAAATAAAAAAGAGAAAGGAGAGGAGGAAGAAGCTGAGAAAGAGGAAGAGGAGCATACATGGATGAAATAGATGAAGTGGAAGTAGAAACATTAAGAGAAAGAGCAGGACCCTAAAAAGGAGAAGAGGGAGAGAGGGAGTGGAGGGAGAGAGGGAGAAGAGGAAGAGCAGTGGAAGAGGAACCAAAGAAAAAGGAGAAAACTGTACTTTTTTGTTTCTTGTGAGAGAACACTCAATTTAAAAGCATTTGGGGATGTCTTAAGGTTAAAGTACCAGTGATAATTAAGGCATATTAAAGGCTGCTTGCTAATAGTAGTTCAAAATACCTATTTTCAAGTGGCATGCACATTTGCAGATAAAGACAGAATCACAAAAATTCTATTTCAGATAAATGGCTAATTGGTATAACAGCCAAATTAATCTCTTTATTTTGCTTGTTTTTATTTGTTTTCTCTTATTGGCTGGTTGCAACACATAACTCAAAATGTATCAAAACTTATACTTTTGTAAAAATATTCACAAGCCCCTAGATTACTATCTTTTTAGTTTATAAACTTCCACTGGCTGTCAGTCATGAGAGTGCAAGTTTATCCTACAATGTGAGCTCAGGAAGAACAAGACCTTAAAGACCCACATACTTGAACAATGCCTCAGATGTAATAGTCAGTTAATAGTTGTTGAATGAATGAGATAACTGACTGAATAAGCAAATAAAAGCAAGGGAGGAAGAAAATGAGGAAGAAATAAAGCTCTATGTCCTTTCACCTATGGAGTATGGTATATTTAGCATGTATTGTTTTGGTAGATTTAGCATCAACTGTATGATGTTACTGTGATTTTTATAAATATCGATTATAGAAACTTTACTAGATGAGCTTCAATAGTCCAAAAATGAAGGAAGAGAAAATTAGAATTATAGAAATTAATGTCTTCTAACTCAAGTAATTTTCTAAGGTCAAATGACTCAGAATTTGTGATTTTACTGTCAATTAATTTCACGTAATGAATAAGCAAATCCTAAAGAAAATCAACACTGACTATTCACTGGAAGGACTGATAGCAAAGCTGAAGCTCCAATACTTTGGCCACCTTATGTGAAGAGCTGCTGCTGCTGCTGCTGCTGCTAAGTCACGTCAGTAGTGTCCAGCTCTGTGCGATCCCGTAGACAGCAGCCCACCAGGCTCCCGTTCCTGGGATTCTCCAGGCAAGAATACTGGAGTGGGTTGCCATTTCCTTCTCAAGTGCGTGAAAGGGAAAAGTGAGAGTGAAGTCAGTCGCTCAGTCGTGTCCGACTCTGCGACCACTTGGACTGTGTGTAGCCTACCAGGCTCCTCCGTCCATGGGATTTCCCAGGCAAGAGTACTGGAGTGGGTTGCCATTGCCTTCTCCGTGTGAAGAGCTGACTCATTGGAAAAGACCCTGATGCTCGTATAGGTTGAAGGCAAAAGGAGAAGGGAGTGACAGAGGATGAGATGGTTAGAAGGCATCACCAAACTCATCAAACACGAGTTTGAGCAACCTCCAGGAGATAGTGAAGGACAAGGAAGTCTGGCGTGCTGCAGTTCATGGGACTGCAAAGGGTTGGACATGACTTAGCTACTGAATAGCAACACTGAATAAGTAGAAAGAATGTAAAAATTAAAATGTGTTCAATTGGCAAATCAAATGCTGTATATTCTGAACAAACTCACAAAATAGGTGCGTTGTGAAAAGAATTTGAATCATTATGTAAATTGCTGCCACTGACACAAGAGTTCTCCTAGAAGGGGAAGTCTTGTAAAGCGTCAAATTGTGTTTTAGATCATCAGTATTTTTTAAGAAAGAAGAACATTTTTCCCCCCACAACAGACTATTTAACTGAAGGTGTTAGTGGATAATATTTATGCAGGTCACTGTCTTTGCAAACCATTAAATGTAACCCTAGTAGCCTTTTCTCCTCATTAGAAATTTTTGAGTTCATTAAATGTCATATTTAATCAATGACATTCCTAATCACTGATATTTGTAGCTACAGCGTGACCCAGGGACCACAGATGACTAGTACCATGATCGATTTTGAATTTCTCTCATTAACATCATTTTAAGCTTCGGGCTTTAGTTTTAAAAATTGCCTGGAGTAATTATGAAAATACTTATTGTCATCTAATTCTTTTTTCATTCTTTTTTGCAAGATAAAAAGTCACACAAATTACCCTTGTTTTGCATTCTGCCAGGTGATGGGCAATAGTATCTATCATTCAAATAAGTAGCTGCTAAGGCCCTTTGGATTTAATTGGGGATTGATGGCTGGGACTTTTTCCTTTTGTAATGCTCACATATTTTGGATAACATTGTCTATCAAAATGTGAAAAAGTAACAAACAAAAGTATGCCTCTGGTGCTATGATGAAGGCAGAGGCTCCAGAGGGGGTTTTTGACCTCTTGTCCCTGTTTTCATTGGCCTGGGCTCCCTCGCATAGATTTACATTGATTGCAGCATTGAGTTTCTGGGTTTTTTACATTTTTCACCTTAATTACTTTTCTTGTAAAGCAGTAAAGGAGGAGGGTTGCATTTCCTCTGTTTTTTCTTAAATAATCCTAAGATAATAACTAGAAGATAAATTTAAAATATGCACCAAACTTATAGTCTGAATTCCAACGTAAAATAGAAATTCAGTGTAACTGCAGTTAATTTTGCTTTTTTGTCTTTTTTTCTTTTTTTTTCTTTGATAAGAAAAATAAACAAAACAAAGAGAACTAAGCTTGCTTTTAAAAGTTCAACCTTCATAATATTATTTTTGTCTTTGGTACCCAGTTTTACAGTGTCTTAGCTTACTACAGTTTCCCCCCTGAAGCTTCTGGATAAGTTACCAAGTGCAAGCTCATGTTCCTGACTCACAGTGAAGTCAAGCTAACCAAAATGTTAGAGAGTTGGTAGCAGAGAAAATTTTATTGTAGAACTATGCAAGAAGACTCATGCCCCCAAAACCCAGAACTCCTGGGAAAGTTTCAGCAAAGCATTTTTAAAGGCCAGGTGGTGGTGGGGTGGGGGTCACAAGGCATATGATCAGCTTCATCACAATTATCTGACTGGTTGATGTTGAGGAAACAGGGCATTATTGACCCTTAGGTACCAGTATATCTGGGGGCTATGTGCTAATAATCATTAAGTAGTTAATTTCTTCCATTTGGTGGTTTTAGCATCTGTGAAACAACTCAGGAAGTGTGCATCAGACATGATTATTCAGCTACTTCAGAGAAGAGGGACAGAGGGGAATATGAAGAAGGGGGTCTGTCCCAGGGAAGGTCCTATAGAATCCTGCTCAGTTACAAATATGTTATCTCATATTATAGAATTTTTGTCATAGGTGATAGCATGGAGGAAATATAAAGGGAAGAAGGACACTCTGCCAGTGTTGTCCTTTTTAACAAACCATGTAACTCAATGCATGAGCACATGCACATACCCACTTTTACTTAACAAGGAAGATTATAACATATATGAGTAGATAAAGACATACAAGTCCTTTTTGGACATGTTCCTGTCCCAATTCGTACACTGGCTCCCTCTCCTTCACATGTGTGTTCCTCTTTTCCCCTGGATTCTTCATCCAAATGTCTTCATGTGAATCATCAGTCACCTTTACTAAAATCTGTCCAGTGAACATGGATGCAAGTTGTTTGAAAACCACACTTGCTCTCAGCACACCTACCATCAAAGATCTGAGTCCTTTGCTCTGGAGTAATACTCATGGGAGTAGAAGTTGAGCAGGATAATCAGTCCCTTAGAAAGGTCCAGATGAGCAGGGTTTACCTTCAATACATAATCATGAATTTTTTTCTACCTCATGGATGTGAGAATTGATATTTTTTTTAATCTACTCTCTCTGTGACTAATTAGGTGAGTTCTTTTGTGAAGTGAAAAATATTAAGTTTATTACATATAATTTCAGGTGAAAGCCACAGTCTAGGCCATTTCTATCAGCAATCAAATTGATGTTTTGCTCCAGAAAGGATGCCCGTCATTATTTCTAAATTGTTTCAAACTTAAAAGAACATGTTAAACTTGGAACACCCACAGAGGAGTATGTTGGCCCAAAATTAGAAAATGTACACTCCTGACATTGAAAAGGAAAATCACAGGAAAACTATGCCACAAAGCTGAACAAAAAGGGCATGATTTATGTGAGAAAAGGTAAATCCAGGTGGAAAAAATACAGTATCACTCTATTTATGAAAAAAAAAAAAAAAGCACCAAAGAGGCATGAAAATATTATAATATGCCATGCACTATGAGTCAAGGTACAATAGATTTTTAAATTCTTCTAAGAGAATATGATTATAATTTGTTAGTAGAAATATGATGCAGATATACTGAAAAATGATTGTCAATGGAGGAGGAATAAGTTAGTTTTCTCAGAATACAATTTATATTCAGTTTTGTTTTGAACTAGATTGACATGTTATATGGTCAAAATAACATTAAATTTAAATGAAGAAGAGAACTAAAATATATTAATCATATCAAAGTGATCCTATATTTGACACCATTGACCTCTGATTGGGACCAAAACACAGCCTAAACCCAGACTGATACTTGAACCCAAGATCAGTTAATTAGAATCACTTACCTGGTTTGTGAACTTACTGAGGCTCAAGTTCTTTGTGTCTCAGCAGAAGAAATTCAGCAAAAGGAAAAGTGATAGGTAGCAAGTAGATTTATTAATATAGGGTACTTGTGAGTGATTGAAGTGGACAGGAAAGGAGGCTCTGCCCCAGGATTAAGTGGGCTACATTTTTATAATCAAAGGAAAATTTGGGGGTCAGGGGAGGCCTTCTTCCTCATTCATGGAGTAGACATCAGATTTTCATCACTCAAGTGGTAAAGAATCTGCTTGCAGTGTGGGATACTTAGGTTTGATCCCTCTGTCAGAAAGACCCTCTGGAGAAGGGAATGGCAACCCACTCCAGTATGCTTGACTGAAGACTTCCTTGGAGAGGAGCCTGGCTGGCTACAGTCAATGGAGTCGTGAATAGTTGAACAGGACTGAGCGACTAACACTTTCACTTTCAGCCTCCTTCATTTGAGGCAGGAGAGTATCTGATCCTGTGAGGTCAAACTAGGAATGTCATAATGCTTCTTCAAATCAGCAGAAGGGTAGTAACATTTTTCTTTCAGTTAATGACCTGGCACATATCTCCTGCTTTATAGTTGAGCAAGCCTGATTTGCTTCACAATGTTTCTTTAGTGATATTTAACTTACAGCGATCTCCCAAAGTTTCCTGTGTTTCCCTATTTATAATCCCCTACTGAGACTTCTACAAGCACCTGTATAACTATTCAATCTGTGCCTATCATATTGACATTTAATTTTCTTGTGTTTACAGATTGATCTGTATGCTTTCAGTTATGATTTTAATTCTATTAGATTTTAAAGCAATTCCTCACAGACTTGATTCCTTTTTCACAAAGCAACCCACACTATTTATTCCCATTGTAGGGATACTTTTTAATATGTTTGGCTGTATTCACAACCAATGTATATTTTCCTTGTTGCAATAAAGATTTCCCATGCATAATTGCATTTTCCTAAAATAATTGCAATTAAAAGTATTTTGATCTTCTTCTGGATGTAGCAGGATATTAAATGCTTGGAACATCTAATATATGCAGATAAATGGAATAGAGAAATAGAAGGAACAATCAATTGGCATTGATTTTGAAATGACAGAGAATCTGAGATCCAAGTAATGGCAGGTAAAATATCATTTAGCTTTGTTTTTGCATTTTTTTTACAAGTCTCTCAGAGCAATGCTTCCATAATTACTTTCAAAGTTTTACGTTTCAATCTATGTTTCCCTACAAAATGTTTCTCCATCAAAGAGATCATTTCAAACTAATTTTTGAAAGTGCTAAGGAAATGTTCCTCATAGTTTGAATATCTTTTAAAAAGCTCCCTCAGGCACCTGACTGCTTTCCTCCCTGAACTTTTAAAATAATACGACAAAACCAATACAATATTGTAAAGTAATTAGCCTCCAATTAAAATAAATAAATTTATATGAAAAATAATAAAGTGGGTCTCTTGTAAGAAGTAAAAAAAATGATAATAATACAAAAAGATTTCCTACTTTCTACTTACATTTATTCTTTTTTCTCCTTTATATAATCCAAGATCAGTTTCAAACCACCAGTCAATTTTAGAACTCTTACCATCTTCCAAATGAGACACACACAACAAATAGAGATGGCATATCAGCAATGTACTTGGTATTGTTTCACTGAAATTTAGGAATAGTGATAGGTGAGGTTTGGAAAAAGAACAAGACTGGCACTTTTCAGGAACAGATCACCTTTAATGCGGCGAGAAGGGGCAGCAGTCAGATTACTGAGCGGCTGCACTACCCAACAAAAGAGTATGTATATATAGACATATATGTGGAAATTTACTGTCTTAAAGGGGCCAGTTCTTCTCCGAGGTTGTTTGGGTGAGTTATTTCTTAAACAAACGGCTGGGGCAAGGAATTCTGGAGATTGGCCAGAGGCTGAGACTGGCAGGGAGCTGGGCATAATCAACCTTAGTGTCCATTTTTTTCCTTTGGGTGAGAGAGTTCTTTGTTTTGCATAGAATGGTGGGGAGGACCAGGAGAGGAGTTTTAACTCCAGGCTATTTTGAGCCATGTAACTTTCCTTCACAGTGTAGAGAAACATGTTTGCTACACTTATCAACTACCAGGTACACTTCTTTTAGAATATATATAGTTTTTTCTAAATTATTTTTCTTTACCTTTATGTATGTGTTTATAAGGGTTCTCAGATAGTTCAAATGGTAAAGAATCTGCCTGCAATGACAGAGACCTGGGTTCAGTCTCTGGGTTGGAAGATCCCTTGGAGAAGGGCATAGCAACCCACTCTAGTATTCTTTCTTGGAGAATTCCATGGACAGAGGAGCATGGAGCCACAAATAATCAGACACAACTGAGTGACTAACACTTTTACTTTCTGTTCTCTTCTAAAATATGAATGTTAAAAGAGACAAAAAGAGATATGTTTAAAAAAATAAAAAATCTTCAGTAAGAGGAGTGGCTATGCACTTAATAGATATCAATTAAAGACACTGTGGATAGTGATAGATTAAGATTTTTTTCTTTTTTTTAATTTAGAGTGAATTTGATGAATAATGTTTTAGTGCCAAGTCAAATGATGTATTTTACCAGTTCTGATCCAGGGTGTATAAGTCAAGACTATGGTTTTTCCAGTGGTCATGTATGGATGTGAGAGTTGGACTGTAAGGAAAGCTGAGCACTGAAGAATTGATGCTTTTGAACTGTGGTGTTGGAGAAGACTCTTGAGAGTCCCTTGGACTGCAAGGAGATCCAACCAGTCCATCCTAAAGGAGATCAGTCCTGGGTGTTCATTGGAAGGACTGATGCTGAGGCTGAAACTCCCATACTTTGGCCACCTCATGTGAAGAGCTGACTCATTTGAAAAGACCCTGATGCTGGGAGGGATTCGGGGCAGGAGGAGAAGGGGACGACAGAGGATGAGATAGTTGGATGGCATTACTGACTCGATGGACATGAGTTTGGGTGAACTCCGGGCTCTGGGAGTTTCTGATGGACAGGGAGGCCTGGTGTGCTGGGATTCATGGGGTCGCAAAGAGTTGGACATGACTGAGCAAGTGAACTGAACTGAACTGAGGGTGTATAATGGATTCTGAAGGCAGTAATGTAATATTTTGTTTCCAATTCATGTTCCTAAAGGAAATCCTTTGCTTGCCTATTTCCATGGGTGGGGAATGATAATTATCTTGTTTATTTCAGTTGTGATGTTGTAGCTTACCTCAAGTATGGGACCAGGGACACACACACACACACACAAGCATATTAATTTTATTCACATTAAATGAAGGATGAATATTAAAGTGGAAGTCTCTCAGTCATGTCTGACTCTTTGTGATTCCATGGACAGTAGCCTGTCAGCCTGCTTTTTCCATGTTATTCTCCAGGCTAGAATACTGGAGTGAGTATCTGTTCCTTCTCCGGGGGAATCTTACCAACCCAGGCAACAAACCCATGTCTCCCACATTGCAGGTGGATTCTTTACTGTCTGAGCCACCAGGGATTTTCAAATATTAGAAATTATCATTGGGTTTCCTCAAAATGTTATATGTTTAATTAATGTTATTCTGGTTCTTTCTTTAACCAATGATTTTATTTATTTTATGAGATGTCAGATAGCTTTAAATCACACTGTTACCTAAATATTTTACATTTCCTAAAAGCAAAATGTATACCATAGTGAAACTTAAGTAATTATGTAGAAGTGATTGAAGTATGTAACAAAGGAGATTTAGTAAACAGGAAAAATATAGCTCCTGTTTAGTAAACAGGCTCCTCCATCCATGCGATTTTCCAGGCAAGAGTACTGCAGTGGGATGCCATTGCCTTCTCCAAGTAAACAGTGAAAAGACATACTAAAAATATTAGTGACTTTTTAATGACAATTAAAGCAAAAAAGTGATAAATACCAGCCTCTGAATTCTCACTTCAAGGAATGATCTGAAAATATTCCTGTGTTGAAAGAATCTTATGTCTTTAGTCACAGCACCATGGGAGTATTAGCCAAAAAATAAACTTAAGAGTTGGCTGAATTATATTATCAATTCAACTCATAGCCTTACCACTTTCCAATGTGAAACTTGGGACATTGATGGAAGAGGAAGACCTTCATCATGAGGTTGGAGCTACATGAGAGTGTTTGAAAGATTCATAGCATCCCTAAACATGAATATTTTTGAAGGTGTCTAATGTTCTTCCCTTATCCAGTAAAGCAGCTCGTCCATTTTACCTGATAATACAGTTTCTCTCTTGCTTGAGTGTGATTTACTACCATGCCAAATGGACAATTTATCTTGCAGTATTGTCAATAACATTCCATGACCCCCTGCCATTGGCACCAGGTCAGTACAGAAATCCCCCTTTCAAGGCAAATCAGTGCCATGTAATGGTGTTTTATTATTGTTTCTAATGAGATCAATGCTTATAAAATGTTTTAGGAACAATAAAAATCCAATAAGTGTTTTTTTTATAAAATATTTTTCTTGTCAGCATTCTTAAATGTATTATAAATATGAATATAGCTGGGTCCAGCTCACCATTTCATATCCATCTAAAGGGCTTGCATTTTGGTGGCTTTGCAATATATCAAACTGGTTAGGCTGGACTACAAGGCAGAACCACCTTCCTCAGCAATGCATAGATACTGTTGGCTTCAGGAGGCATTTTGTACATTCTTGAATGCTGGAGTACAGCACTTATATCAGATACAGAAACCAGATACTGTTGTTGCTCACCTATAGTATCTCTTATTTGCTGGATCACTTTATTTATGTAAAGAAATCTGTTATAATTCCAGTATAAATTGATGTAAAGAGTCTCCCTTTTAGATATTCTCAAAATGCCCTTTAGCCCTATGCATGAGGCACTGTGCACTAAGTAAGTTAGGACGTTAAAATTTTCTCATAGGACATGAGGCACTGCCTTGGGGTAAAATAATTTCATAGACCAAGACTACAATTACAGCTCACTAAGAGTGAGGGCTCATCTAAGGAGCTCAGGGCATGGATTTTTGTTAGTTTGTTTTATTTTGTTCATCTTATTCCTTTTCTTGCACCTTGATGCAATTACTGACCTAGTATATGATTGATTTTTTTTTTCTTTCATTTTGTTAAGGAAAAAATAATGGAAGTAGTTTTCTTTTACCCATCCAGGGACATATTTTAACCTTACTGTTTTAGCTCATGGATAAATCAATACCTTTGCGTAGTGTCAGGATGCCATGCACATTGTCTTTTAACCTATTACTGCCATTTCTGGAAAGTTGGGAATCCTAGGTACACTATATGACTTAGTAAGGCAAATGTATGGCGATTATGTATCTATAGATACATATACATAGACTTAAATAAATAGGCATAAATCCCACAATACAGGAGCTGCTACACTACAAAATTTGGGAGGATTTTATGTCTTAAGTAATATGGAATTACTCCTCAAAAGCAAAGAACACATTGCTGAAACTTATGTTCCCTAATGCTAAGAAAAATACACAATATGAAGGGCCCTTTTGAATTATGAATGCAAAAAAAATCATAGCTGCCTATCAGGTTTTAACTTGTTTCCTATATATTTCAAAACCTATAGAATTCAGATCAAGAAAAGATTAGGTGGATCATAGATAAAGTGTATCACAGAATTCCATTGCCCAGTGTTTATGATATTTAGTGGGCATTAAAATGTAGGATTCTTTATAGACCACAGCAGATCACAAAAGGTTACTTATAGTGGAGACCTCTTGGGTTCTTGAAGCAAAGCTGTTTTTCTTGAGGAATGAAGAAAGCTTCTTTTGAGAAAGAACTCTTGCTATGAGTCTCTGAGGGAGACTGAACAAAACCAGCAATGGTTTTCAGGAAGTGAATAGCATTTACCTATATATGTCATGAAATTATCATTTTCTGATATGACTGGCCATATAAATTATGAGAGCCCAATAGCATTCTATTATTAAGACAAGACCTAAAAGGATTTTGAAAGTTCAAGTGAATTTCAAAAACAGTTTTCTCTTCCCCAACTTACATCTAGGACCTCATAAAAGGGTTTTTTTTTTTTTTTTTTTTTTTTTTTTTTTTGCAACAGTTAACAGACAGAAAGGAATCCCAAGCATTTCATGGTTTTAAGTCCCAGAATGACTATGGAGAAGGAAAACATTACAATGGGCAGAACTTTAACTATTATGTTGCCTTTCCTATTGTGCCTGGAAATAAAAATAACTAGAATAGATCTATGTCAATGTAGAAGAGAAAGCAAAGGATTGTCCTGAAAGACTACAAGAATATATGTCCATAATGTCTCATTAACAATATGATGCCCAGACTGGAGTGTGCCCTTTATACCTGGGGAAAAACAAGACAAAACAATACAATCATGGATATCAGTTACCCTGTGAGGGCTTCACCAAAGATCCAATGATGTGAATAGGGAGACAGTGTTGCTGGTTGCATATAAGTTCAAAAATACAATCTTCTACTTATCAAAGCTAACTTGGTTATAAACCCTGAGAAATACTCAGTTTTCCAGAAGCAACCACCAACTCCTAGCTATTACAGTTTGAAACCAGACATAGATAAAGTTAGGGAAACAAACTGATTATTAAAACAAGAAGAGAAAAAAATTATTTTGAATTTGGTTTTGGGGGAAAATTTTTTGGTTTTGTTTTTGGATTTTTTTCTAATGCAGGACTTTTCACTATTGTAAACAGTTCCATTTCTTGGTGGTCTCAGATGAAGTTTGGAGGTCTGGAAGAAGATATCACCTAGCATTTTATGTAACATCAGGCTCCAAATCACAATTGCTTTGGCTACAAAAACTTACAGATTTTTGTTTGCTTGTCTGTTATTGACAACAGCTGTTACAGCTGTTAATTATGGCCTTTCCACCTCCCAGGAACCAGTTATGTGCCCATGAGACTAGATAAAGAAAGATTAGAATTATAGCCATCAAGCTATATTCATAATTACTATTCCACTTTGAAAACTGTGGATCATTTCTTGATTAATTGCATTGTTTGGACTGTTCTATCCTTTAGGAACATTTTCTACTTTTGTGCTTCCCAATTTCTTATGCAAACAAAATCATAAATACTGTTAAGTATGTTCAATCTTCTCTAATATTTAACAAATTTCCCGCATGCATAGGAATTCCAGGTAAGATTCCAGCTGATAACTCTTCATATTGAGAAGATATCTATAAAGAAAGTAAGCAGAATGACCAATATTTTCCTATTTTAATCTGACAAAAATATACTTTCAAATCTCAAAGAGTGTATCACTCACATTAATTTATTGGATAAATATCAATTAAGACTTTATTCACAGTAAGAATGTGATAGACTTGGAGACTATGCTCAGAGAAGGACCAACTTCATAATTTTCCGTATAACAAGAAAAAGTTTGAGAATTACAAAGAGGAATGGGAAGAAATAAGAGTAATATCTAATGTGATTCTGGTGGTTTGTTTCAGGTTGTCTATTCCAGTTTTCTTCTAGTGCGATTTCTCTTTCCTGTGGAGAGCTAACACAAATATTCCTCCAATTCTTTTTCAGTTGGTGACCCAGGTTTGATTCAGGTTCCACATCAGATGAAATCTCATGAGACTTGAAATTTGAGCTGAGATAAATGGGATATTGTGCATGCATTTTTTTTTCAGTGTTATTTGAACAAATGTGGAATAATTCTGTACCCATACTATGTCTCCCAGGCTTGCTGGTTTAGCAGAAATGGCTTCATGAGAGTAGAGAATGACAAGGTGGGATCCTGAAGATATATGGCAGCTTTCTGATTATGCACCTGACCTTTCCTGACTGGAGCACAGTGATGCCCTTCTGGAACCAGTAATTAGCTAATTTAGCAGCTCAGATTGAGGCAGCCTTTTATTTCTGCATGTATAATAAGGGACATCTCCTGATTTGACAAAACGCTTTCTGATCACTGAAGGAGAAACAGCTCCTTTGACAACATGGTCCTGCAGTATAGACATCAGAATACATTCTGGAATCTCACCCTATAGATTTTTATCCAGCCGTCTCAATAATTCTGTACCATCTGGCACTCTGTAATAAAAGCTTCTATTCTGTCTAGGTTGAAATTTGTTCTCTATATCAGAATATTGACCAATAAGAAGCCCCAAAGAAAACATACAGGACACATAAAAAATGATTTATAAAGGCTATTTTTAAAGTTAGAAGATTAAGGGAGTGGTTTGAATAATAATCAATCCATGATTGCAGATCTCCCTTTGTGATTTCTTTTCTTCAATCTGAGTTACATCCTGCTTTCTTCTCTCTGTCCCTCATCTGTTGCTGCAATATTCAGAGTTAAAGTAAGAGTACATTCAGTTACAATGTCTACCAGGAAATTTTCTTTTTAAATTGTTGTGTTTTGGTTTGATATGATTTCAAATCCACTTGTTTATGATATAAGTAAAATTGCTTTAATCAACTTGTTTATGACAAAGACAAATAAAAGTTATTTTTAGAAGTAAAGTTGTCTTGATATAAGAATTAAGAAAACTGCATCAGGATGCCATCATTTCCTGTTGCCCTTGATAAACACTTAGTAGCTCAGTTGTTGAGCGGCCCTGCAAGGGGCTTATCAATAAAAACAAAGAAGCAGCATGATGAGGGGACACTTATACTGTCAACACTACATTGAGAGTTTGTGAGCAATATTTGAAAGTGTTGATCAGAGCAGCCCAGGAAAATTTTAAATGCCAAAATTCTGGGCCGAATTCATTACTCAGCTTTTCTATACATTAGTTTTCTCCTCTGTAAAGTGGTAATATATATGGTATCTACTTCACAGTGTTGCTCTGGGGATTAAATGAATCTCCTGTGATGAACCATAATGCAAAAGAGATGAACCATAATGCAAAAAAAAAAAAAGAAGAACATATATATATATATATACACACATATATATATGCATATATATATAACTGAATCAGTTTGCTTTACAGTAGAAATTAATACAACATTGTAAGTCAATTCTACTTTTATAAAATTAATTTTTTTAATCCCACTTTTATTGAAAATCAGGGCATTGTAAAAAAGATACTACTGGATTTAGAAGTGTTAATTAGGTACTTAGACCACCCATGTATGTGAGTGTCTTTATGATGCTTCAATCAAAACTTTTATTGTCTAGCAATAGAACCAACAAAGGTCCGTCTAGTCAAGGCTACGGTTTTTCCAGTAGTCACGTATAGTAGTCATGTACATGACTCTATATATAGTCATGTATTGATAGTTGGACTGTAAAGAAGGCTGAGCACCGAAGAACTAATCCTTTTGAACTGTGGTGTTGCAGAAGACTCTTGAGAGTCCCTTGGACTGCAAGGAGATCCAACTGGTCCATCCTAAAGAAAATCAGTCCTGAATGTTCATTGGGAGAACTGATGCTGAAACTGAAACTCCAATACTTTGGCCACCTGATGCTAAGAGCTGACTCATTTGAAAAGACCCTGATGCTGGGAAAGATTGGGAGCAAGAGGAGAAGGGGATGACAGAGGATGAGATGGTTGGATGGCATCACAGACTCAATGGACAGGAGTTTGAGTAAACTCCGGGAGTTGGTGATGGACAAGGAGGCCTGGTGTGCTGCTCACAAAGAGTCGGACATGACTGAGCCACTGAATTGAACTGAACTGAGTGATACAACAATGAACAGCTGCCTCAGTATCTAATGATTGAGGCAAGAGTCAGATGGGTGTCCCCAGGGTAAAGCTATTGAAGAGTCATTCCCTATGGACTGAAACTCCAAGACAAAAATAGCAGGACAATTAGAAGAGGAGGCTAGGCTCTGCCTGGACCACATATTTCTCATTCTAGAAGTCAGGAGACCTCCCTGACCACACAATGTGCAGAAAGTCTGCTAGGAGGCCAAAGGGAAATTATGTTAAGTGATGTTCTCTGCCCATATACCTTTTTGGTAAAATCCATCTTGGCTAAGAGATGCATGTGCACACATGGGAAAATCCTGAGATATACCAAATATGGACTATGAACCAAGTAAATCAAAATGATCGGCCAGAGGAACCCAGGAGAAATGCACCAAAGGTGGATTCAAATTGCTATGGGGCATGACTCAGTGACTCTTTCTCCCTGGGTCTGCCCATGTGTCTATCCACTCATACTGTGCTCTTTTTCCCTTTTCATAAATACTTTATTGTTTCATTACTTTCTATCTTTGTGGGAATTCTTTTCCTCAAAGCTGAAGGGCCAGGGCCCTTGTCACTCACTGACCACTAGTCCAGTGGCTAGGGTCTAGTGCTTTCACCACTGTGACCCAGATTCAGTCCCTGGTTTGGAACTCAAGCCTTGCTCCACACTGTTGCAGGCCAAGGTCACTTGAGACAAAGATGAAGAGTAATCTGAAGTCATGACATTGTATCAGTCAGATCCCTAACAGGGTAGAAAATGGGACATTTAGTCCAAGCATGATAGCCTCAGTACACACATATGGGAAATCTGAGTATTCAGATCCTCTCAAAACTTGCTGGCTATGAATAACATTCTATCTGATTTTCCAGAAAGCAAATAAATAAAATAAGCAGATTTACTTGTCTACAGACTGCATAGTGACCTCACCTGAAGTAGATATCTCACATGATCAAGCTTGTTCCTCTTAATATCTTCCAAGCTAACACATTTCTTTGTACAAATAAGCACCATGAGAATACAGCATCACCCAAATTGGGAGTATGGTTTCTTTTCCAGGAAAAAGAACAAAAAACATCTTAATCCTTCTGGCATAAACAAGAAAAAAAAATTAGATATGTAGTGGAAGGAACCTGAATAACATGCACAGAGAGATGCACTTTTAAAGGGAATTAGACAAGAGTATGAAACATTAATATTAATACAAGACTAGAAAACAGGGACTGTATTGAGAAATGGACTTAATCCTGGCTAAAAAATTTGTTGTTCTGGAAAGGAAAGACAGAGGTCACCTAATAAACTGTTGTGATATCACCATGAACCCTGAATAGAATGGAGGCATATGGTAAACAAATTGATATATTAGTGTTTGCTAGTTTAGTGTTGACTAAAACATAATACCAGAGAAGGCAATGGCAAGCCACTCCAGTACTCTTGCCTGGAAAATCCCATGGATGGAGGAGCCTGGTAGGCTGCAGTCCATAGGGTCCCTACGAGCCGGATGTGACTGAGCAACTTCACTTTCACTTTTCACTTTCACGCATTGGAGAAGGAAATGGCAATCCACTCCAGTGTTCTTGCCTGGAGAATCCCAGGGATGGAGGAGCCTGGTGGGCTGCCGTCTATGGGGTCGCACAGAGTCAGACAGACTGAAGCGACTTAGCAGCAGCAGCAGCAAAACATAATACACAATGTGAGAGTTGTGAGTTAAGTTTTATTTGAGGCAAAGTGAGAATGGGATACAGCCTCTTGGATAGCTCTAAGGAATCCCTGCAAAGAGGTGGGGGGAGTCAGTACATATGTGATTTTGGTGAAGGGAGTTCATGCAACCAAGCACATATTTTGGCAGAAGTTTGCTGCTAGTCATGAGGAGCAGATGTTTCTGTTGATAATTTTAGTGGTTTTCTAGTATAAAGAGATGCAGGAATTGGGTTCATAAAATCTTCTCCTGGAAGCATTTAACTATCTGAAGTCCTGTTCTGCCAGTTTTTCTCAGAGTACAGATGTTTCATTCCTGATCTCCACCCTCAAATCCTTTCAGGGGGTGTTGAACGTTAGCCACTGGTGGAGAGGCAGATGGCAAGTGACCATTTTTAGTTGACAGTAACATTATAGGAAGATTTCTAAAGTTTCAGGGAATAGGTGATGTTAGACTGGATTTACAGTGTAAGATCTGAGAGGTTTGTAGGTGTTTTTTTTTTTTTTTTTTTTTTTTTTTAAGTCCTGGAAAGGTAAGGAATAGACTAGTGAGGAAAGCACTGATATCTTCTGAAGTTTGGTCTTGGCTTCCTTTAGTTAGAGTTAACAATGGAAAGATGTTTCCATGGAACAGAACTTTCTAATGAAAGCAGCTCTTTTTCCCTTTTCCTTTTTATCTGATTCAGTTCCCCTCGAACCTTGAAAGAACACAATCATAGGAAAGAAATTGCTAAGTTGGTGGGTCATATGAGCAAGATAAATCTGAAGTGAGAGCCAGCCAATCTGTATGTGATGGAGACGGATGCAGAACCCACCCTCATGCCTCCATGATTCATTGAGAGTCTCTGCTCCTCTCCTCCTTTTTTCCCTTTCGAAAACTGTCATGATCAAGCAAAGTCTTTGGAGTTTGTCTTAGGACATGAATCCACCTTCTCCCCAGATTGCTAACTTTCTGATTAGAGAAGTTTTCCCTTCGACTGCAATTTGTCTCTCCAGTTATTGACTTGTGAGTGGTGAGCAGTTGAACCTGAGTCCGGTAACACTAATTTCAATATGGATGATACAATTCTGGAATGGCAGTGTCAGATTATGACACCTTTTACTTTTGTATGTAAAATGTTTTATTTTCTAGTGTGCATTGTGGCTGGGGGTCTAGCAGTGTGCCTGGACTCTCAAAGTGTTTGTCTAATATGGAGGTTTAGGATTAGGAAGTTGCATGGGTAACAAAGGCAAAGTTTGGGACTCTTGCAAAATGAGGAGTTGGAGATGAATAGGGGATGAGGACTCCACTCCATTCCCAACTAAGGGAAAACCTTTGGAGACATACAGTCTCAGTGAAAAGACAGTGAGAAAAAAGAATCTGCAAATCTTAATATGTAACAAAGGAAGTCATATACAAACATGTTTTCTTTGCCTGGGTTATGCAGTTTTTTGTTTGTTGGCTGGTTTGTTTGTTTGTTTTAACATTGTAAATACTGACCTGTGCTTATAATGGATGTAGGGTTTGAGATTATCCACTGGTAAAGTTCATCAAAACCAAAACATGAATATTAGTTTAAAATGATTTCAGTGGGAGCTATTTGAAGTCCTCAGCAGAAGCAAAAACCAATTTCTCTGAAGTGAAAGCTCCTCACCCCAGCCTCACAGGACCCACCAACTCAGCCAGTCATCAATTCATATGTGAAATGTTGAAATTCAGATAATGAGCCAATTAACTGACTAGAGAAACAACATAGGATGTTAAAGACAACCTTCCCTAGGACTTCAGATGCAAAAAAAAAAAAAAAAAAAAATATCCTAAAGACAAATACACATTAGAAATCTTTATCAATGTACATGTTACATTAACAGATTAAAGGATAAAAACACTAATTATTTTAAAAAGTAAAAATGAAAATAGCTCTTATAATGCCCTTGATTATTCATAAAAATTTTTCTGTGTGCTTCATCAATATTTCACAAAAAACACCAGTTTTAAGCCTTAACTATTAGAACTATTTTTTAATGAGTTAAATAAATCCTAATAGTTAATGACAAGTTATTTTTAAAAATGATTGAAAGTAATTAGGTCAGTAGTAAAGGAAAATATTAACAGTGACAATAAAACATTGGGATTCCCAGGTGGCTCAGGGTGGAAAGATTTGGGAGAATGGCATTGAAACATGTAAAATACCATGTATGAAACGAGTTGCCAGTCCAGGTTCGATGCACGATACTGGATGCTTGGGGCTGGTGCACTGGGACGACCCAGAGGGATGGTATGGGGAGGGAGGAGGGAGGAGGGCTCATGATGGGGAACACATGTATACCTGTGGCGGATTCATTTTGATATTTGGCAAAACTAATACAATTATGTAAAGTTTAAAAAATAAAATTAAATTAAAAAAAATAAATAAAAACTCATTTGCAAATAAAAAAAATAAAAGAATATTATTCACCCATGTGAATGTAATTTCCACTTACTGTATCTTTCAATGACATAAAATCCAAGTTTCATAATTCCTTAGCAAATATTTTAAAAACCTTGGGATTTATGTAATTGCTAAAACCAACTTTACTTTTTATTTCACCTTCAGCCTAAGTAATTTCCAATAATTATGATCATGTTATTTACTTCTATGATTTGCACAATCAACTCAGATATAATTCCTCAGGCGTGGTTACCATATTTGTATTACTGCATAACTCTCTGGTTTTGGTAATTGCAAATAATGTGTGCACAGAATACAAAGTAGTCCATTATCTTAGTCTTTTGTAGTTTAATTTACCTTTTTTAGTTAATGAATATTATATTATTATTTATTTAAACTTTTTATTTTGTACTGAAGTATAGCCAATTATCAATGTTGTGATGGTTTCAGGTGAACAGTGAAGTTACTCAGCCATACACATACATGTATCCATTCTCCCCCAAAACTGCGCTCCCATCCTGACTGCCACATATTACTTTATTTTAATCATTGTTCTACTGGGAAATTCTATAATTAATTTGCTTGATCTGTAACAACTTAAGTTATTGCCATTTTACTTTAATCATTAGTATATATTGATAATATTCTTTTATACACATTTTAGGCACATGCGTATTTTGGAAATAAACTATTCTCTCCTTTAGTATGATACATACATACATACATACATAATTCACTAAATTGTATCTGACTCTGTGATCCCATGGACTGAGCTCACCAGGCTCTCTTGTCCATTGAATTCTCCAGGTAAGAATACTGGAGTGGGTTGCTTTTCTCTTTTCTGGGGGATCTTCCTGACCCAAGGATTGAAGCTGAGTCTCCAGCTTGGTAAGTAGATTCTTTACCACTAAGCCACCTAATAGTAATAATATATTTTTCTTTGTCATTACAAATAAATTTTGAAATATAATACAAGGGTCTTTAGGTTCAATGAAATATGAATAAAGACACAAACAGGAAAAAAAAATATGTGTAAACCTCTGATTTGGACTTGGATATGATCCAAACACTTATTTGTAAGAAGGCTGATTCATGCTCAGAAAGAATCTTCTTTTTGGGCCAGTGCTTGAAATGAAGCTAGCCCATAAAATCAATATGTCATGTAATGGTGTCTGCATGCTACATCTCTTCCATGGACTCAAAGAAAAATACTAAATTTTAAAAACAACTAGTTTAATAAGACAGAGATATTTATGTTAATTAACAAACATTTTGAATTCTATTTGGAATAGTGTGTTCAGAATAAATATTTATATGGAAGCTAATTGAAAATAGTCATGAAAAAGCTTAGATCATTCAATAACTTTAGAAATTGATGAATCTGATTGTCATGCACAATTTTATTTAATAACCGTATTTAATTGAAAAATGTTTCACTGTTCAGGATGTATTAATGATTTAGATGTTTTCTGGGTTACTTGCAAAATAAAGTTATAATTAAAACAATATGTTCTCCAGAAACAGAAATACGTATCAATGGAATAGGATAGACAGTCCAGAGATAAACCCATACACTTACGATCATCTATTCTATAAAAAAGGAGGCAAGAATATACAGTGAAGAAAAGATAGTCTCTTCAATAAGTGCTGCTGGGAAAACTGGACAGCAACATGCAAAGAATGAAATTAAAATACTACCTAACACCATACACAAAAAAATAAATTCAAAATGGATTAATCTAAATATACGACTGGGCACTGTAAATCTGTTAGAGGAAAACATAAGCAGAACTTGCATCTCTTATGCCTGTTGCATTGGCAGAGAGGTTCTGCCACTAGCGCCACATTGGAAGCCCCCATATACACACTCCAGTTCAGTTCAGTTCAGTCCCTGAGTTGTATTCGACTCTTTGCAATACCACAGACTGCAGCACAACAGGCATCTTTGTCCATCACCAACTTTTGGAACTTGCTCAAACTCATGTCCATCATATCAGTGATGCCATCCAACCCTCTCGTTCTCTGTCATGCCCTATTCTTCCTGCCTTCAATCTATCCCAGCATCAGGGCCTTTTCTAACGAGTCAGTTCTTTGCCTCAGGTGGCCAAAGTATTGAAGCTTCAGCTTCTTCCAATGAATATTCAGGACTGATCGCCACACAGAGCACGGCCAAGAGGAGCTACCCTGTGTCCGAGGTCGGGGGCGGCGACCGAGAGTGCCAGGCTGCGACAGTGCAGGAGCAGCCAAGAGGAGCTACTCCAGTCGAAGCTCAGGGGAGGCGGCCAGGAGGAGTTACCCCCAGCCCGAGGCCAGGGGTGGTGGCTGAGAGGAGCAACCCCATGTCCAAGGAGCAGTGGCTGCACAGGCGCAGGAGGGCCTAGAGGAGCTTTTCCACGTTCAAGGTCAGGAGGGGCGGCAGTGAGGAGATACCCCTCGTCCAAGGTAAGGAGCAGCGGCTGCGCTTTGCTGGAGCAGCCTTGAAGAGATACCCCACGTCCAAGGTAAGAGAAACCCAAGTAAGATGGTAGGTGTTGCAAGAGGGCATCACAGGGCAGACACACTGAAACCATAATCACAGAAAACTAGTCAATCTAATGGCACTAGGACCACAGCCTTGTCTAACTCACTGAAACTAAGCCATGCCCGTGGGGCCACCCAAGACGGGCGGGTCATGGTGGAGAGGTCTGACAGAATGTGGTCCACTGGAGAAGGGAATGGCAAACCACTTCAGTATTTTGTCTTGAGAACCCCATGAACAGTATGAAAAGGCAAAAGATAGGATACTGAAATCAGAACTCCCCAGGTCAGTAGGGGCCCAATATGCTACCGGAGATCAGTGGAGAAATAACTCCAGAAAGAATGAAGGGATGGAGCCAAAGCAAAAACAATACCCAGTTGTGGATGTGACCAGTAATAGAAGCAAGGTCCAATGCTGTAAAGAGCAATATGCATAGGAACCTGGAATGTCAGGTCCATGAATCAAGGCAAATTGGAAGTGGTCAAACGAGATGGCAAGAGTGAATGTCAAAATTATAGGAATCAGCTAACTAAAATGGATTGGAATGGGTGAATTTAACTCAGATGGCCATTATACCTACTACTGTGGGCAGGAATCCCTTAGAAGAAATGGAGTAGCCATCATGGTCAACAAAAGAGTTCAAAATGCAGTACTTGGATGCAATCGTAAAAATGACAGAATGGTCTCTGTTCGTTTCCAAGGCAAACCATTCATTATCACAGTAGTCCAAGTCTATGCCCCAACCAGTAATGCTGAAGAAGCTGAAGTGAAGCAGAAAGTGAAGAGCAACTAAAAAGCCTCCTGATGAAAGTGAAAGTCCAGAGTGAAAAAGTTGGCTTAAAGCTCAACATTCAGAAAACGAAGATCATAGCATCCGGTCCCATCACTTCATGGGAAATAGATGGGGAGACAGTGGAAACAGTGTCAGACTTTATTTTTGGGGGGCTCCAAAATCACTGCGGATGATGACTACAGCCATGAAATTAAAAGACGCTTGCTTCTTGGAAGGAAAGTTATGACCAACCTAGATAGTATATTGAAAAGCAGAGACATTACTTTGCCAACAAAAGTCCATCTAGTCAAGGCTATGGTTTTCCAAGTGGTCATGTATGGATGTGAAAGTTGGACTGTGAAGAAAGCTGAGAGCCAAAGAATTGATGCTTTTGACCTGTGGTTTTGGAGAAGACACTTGAGAGTCCCTTGGACTGTAAGGAGATCCAACCAGTCCATTCCGAAGGAGATCAGCCCTGGGATTTCTTTGGAAGGACTGATGCTAAAGCTGAAACTCCAATACTTTGGCCACCTCATGTGAAGAGTTAACTCATTGGAAAATACTCTGATGGTGGGAGGGATTGGGGGCAGGAGGAGAAGGGGACGACAGAGGATGAGATGGCTGGATGGCATCACTGACTTGATGGACGTGAGTCTGAGTGAACTCCGGGAGTTGGTGATGGACAGGGAGGCCTGGCATGCTGTGATTCATAGTGTCACAAAGAGTCGGACACGACTGAGCGCCTGAACTGAACTGATATCCTTTAGGACTGATTGGGTTGATTTCCTTGCAGTCCAAGGGACTCTCAGGAGTCTTCTCCAAAACCACAGTTCAAAAGCATAAATTCTTTGGTGCTCAGCTTTCTTTATAGATGAACTCTCACATTCATACATAACTACTGGAAAACCAATAGCTATGACTAGATGGACATTTGTTGGCAAAGTAATGTCTCTGCTTTTTTAATATTCTGTCTAGGTTGGTCATAGCTTTTCTTCCAATGAGCCAGAGTCTTTTAATTTTATGGCTGCAGTCACCATCTGCAGTGATTTTGGAGCCCAAGAAAATAAAGTCTGTCACTCCTTCCATTTTTTCCCCATCCATTGCCATTCAGTGTTGGGACACAATGGCATGATTTTCATTTTTGAATGCTGAGTTTTAAGCCAGCTCTTCACTTTCTTCTTTCACTTTCATCAAGAGGCTGTTTAGTTACTCTTTGCTTTCTGCAAAACTATGGTGTCATCTGTATATCTGAGGTTGTTAATATTTATCCCAGTAATCTTGATTCTAGCTTGTCTTTCATCCAATGCAGCATTTCGCTTGAGTTATACTGCATATAAATTAAGTAAGCAGGGTTACAATATAGAGCCTTGACGTACTCCCTTTCCAATTTGGAAGCAGTCTGTCATTCCATGTCTGGTTCTAACTGTTGCTTCTTGACCTGTATACACATTTCTCAGGAGGCAGGCAAGTGGTCTAATATTCCTGTCTCTTTAAGAATTTTCCACAGTTGGTTGTTATCCACACAATCAACGGTTTTAGAATAGTCAATGAAACAAAAGTGGATGCTTTTCTGGAATTCTCTTGTTTTTTCTATGATCCAACAGATATTGAAAATTTGATCTATGGGTCCTCTACTTTTTCTAAATCCACCTTGAATATCTGGAAGTTCTCAGTTCATGTACTGTTGAAGCCTTGCTCAGAGAATTTGAGGATTACTTTGCAGGGGTGTGTTCAGTTCAGCTCAGTTCAGTCTCACAGTCCTTTCCAACTCTGTGACCCCATGAACCACAGCAGGCCAGGCCTCCCTGTCCATCACCAACTGCTGGAGTCTACCCAAACCCATGTCCATTGAATCAGTGATGCCAACCTACCATCTCATGCTCTGTCGTCCCCTTCTCCTCCTGCCCTCAATCCCTCCCAGCATCAGGGTCTTTTCAAATAAGTTAGCTCTTCGCATCAGGTGGCCAAAGTATTGGAGTTTCAGCTTTAGCATCAGTCCTTCAAATGAACACCCAGGACTGATCTCCTTTAGGATGGACTGGTTGGATCTCCTTGCAGTCCAAGGGACTCTCAAGAGTCTTCTCCAACACCACAGTTCAAAAACATCAATTCTTCAGCACTCAGCTTTCTTCACAGTCCAACTCTCACATCCATATATGACCACTGGAAAAACCATAGCCTTGACTAGACGGAGATTTGTTGACAAAATAATGTCTCTGCTTTTTAATATGCTATCTAGGTTAGCCATAACTTTCCTTCCAAGGAGTAAGCGTCTTTTAATTTCATGGCTGCAGTCACCATCTGCAGTGATTTGGGGGCCCAAAAAGTAAAGTCAGCCACTGTTTCCCCATCTATTTGCCATGAAGTGATGGGACCAGATGCCATCTTAGTCTTCTGAATGTTGAGCTTTAAGCCAACTTTTTCACTCGCTTCTTTCACTTTTATCAAGAGGCTCTTTAGTTCTTCTTCACTTTCTGCCATAAGGGTGATGTCATCTGCATATCTGAGGTTATTGATATTTCTTCCGGCAATCTTGATTCCAGATGGTGCTTCTTCCAGCCCAGCGTTTCTCATGATGTACTCTGCATATAAGTTAAATAAACAGGGTGACAATATATAGCCTTGACATACTCCTTTTCCTATTTGGAACCAGTCTGTTGTTCCAGGTCTAGTTCTAACTGCTGCTACCTGACCTGCATACAGGTCTCTCAAGAGGCAGGTCAGGTGGTCCAGTATTCTCATCTCTTTCAGAATGTTCCACAGTTTGTTGTGATCCACACAGTCTAAGGCTTTGGCATAGTCAATACAGCAGAAATAGATGTTTTTCTGAAACTCTCTTGCTTTTTCGATGATCCAGCAGATGTTGGCTATTTGATCTCTGGTTCCTCTGCCTTTTCTAAAACCAGCTTGAACATCTGGAAGTTCACGGTTCACATGTTGCTGAAGCCTGGCTTGGAGAATATTGAGCATTCCTTTACTAGCCTGTGAGATGAGTGCAATTGTGTGGTAGTTTGAGCATTCTTTAGCATTGCTTTTCTTTGGGATTGGAATGAAAACTGATCTTTTCCAGTCATGTGGCAACTGCTGAGTTTTCCAAATTTGCTGACATATTGAGTGCAGCAGTTTCACAACATCAACTTTTAGGATTTGTAATAGCTCAACTGGAATTCCATCACCTCCACTAGCTTTGTTCATAGAGATACTTCTAAGGCTCACTTGACTTCACATTCCAGGATGTTTGGCTCTAGCTGAGTGTGAGTGATCACACCATCGTGATTATCTTGGTCATGAAGACCTTTTTTGGACAGTTCTTCTGTGTATTCTTGCCACCTCTTCTTAATATCTTCTGCTTCTGTTAGGTCCATGCCATTTCTGTCCATTATTAAGCCCATCTTTACATGAAATGTTCTCTTAGTATCTGTAATTTTCTTGAAGCGATCTCTAGTCTTTTCCATTCTATTGTTTTCCTCTATGTGAGATGTGTGTAACTGTGCAGTAGTTTGTACATTCGTTGGTATTGCATTTCTTTGGGGTTGGAATGAAAATTGACCTTTTCCAGTATGGTGGCCACTGCTGAGTTTTCCAAATTTGCTGACATATTGAGTGCAGCACTTTCACAGCATCATCTTTTAGGATTTGAAATAGCTCAACTGGAATTCCATCACCTTCACTAGCTTTGTTTGTAGTGATGCTTCCTAAGGCCCACTTGACTTTGCACTCTTGAATGTCTAACTCTAGGTGAATGATCACACCATTGTGGTTATTTGGGTCATTAAGATCTTTTTTGTATAGTTCCTCTGTGAATTCTTGCCACCCCTTTAATAAAATCTGCCTCTGTTAGGTCCATACCTTTTCTGTCCTTTACTGTGACCATCTATGCATGAAATGTTCCCTTAGTATCTCTAATATTCTTGAAGCGATCTCTAGTCTTTCCCATTCTATTGTTATCCTCTACTTCTTTGCATTGATCACTTAGGAAGCTATCTTAACTCTCCTTGCCTATCATGGAACTCTGCATTCAGCCAGGTACATTCTTCCCTTTTGTCCTTTACCTTTCACTCATCTTGTTCTTCAGCTTATACATATACACACTGCTATATATAAAATCAATGTGGGAGACCTGGGTTCGATCTCTGGCTTGGAAAGATCCCCTAGAGGAGGGCATGGCAACCAACTCCAGTATTCTTGCCTGGAAAATCCCCATGGACAGAAGAGCCTGATGGGCTTCAGTCCATCAAGTGTCAGGCTCAACTTAGCAACTAATCACAGCACAGCATGTATAAAATAGATAACTAATAAGGATCTACTCTATAGCACAGGGCAGTCTGCTCAATACTGTGTAATGGCCTACATGGGAAAAAAAATCTAAAAATGATAGGATAAAACCATGGTGTTGAAAAGTAGCAGGCACAACTGAGCACCTTAACTGAACTGGTAACTGATGCACTTTGCAGTACAGCAGAAACTAGCACAACACTGTAAATCAACTATACACCAATGAAAATTTTAAAAAGAAAATAAAAATAACACAAGGTGTTTTCCTTAAGTATTTTGGGAAATAGGAAAAGTTTGAATACTGAATAAAAAGAATAAATAAAATAATTGTATACATTAGAAAAAAAATAAAATGAAGTTAAATTAGCTAACTCTGGGATATAGGAGGGCAAAATTTCCCCACATTGAATAATAACTCTCCTTTCATTCTGCTTTATGTATGGTAAACAATAATTTTTAAAAAAAGGATATTGGAAAAATATGTTATTAGCTTTCTTCCCCTGCATCAGGCCCATTCTTTAGAAATAACCATTCTTTAAAATTAAATTTATTTTTAATTGGAGAATAAGTGTTTACAATATTTTGCTGGTTTCTTCTATACATTAACATAGGTATACACATGTCCCCTCCCTTCTGAAACTCCCTCCCATCTCCTACCCAAACCCATTCCTTTAAGTTGTCACAGAGTTCACTGTTTCATATGGCAAGTCCCCACTAGCTATGTATTTTACACATGGTAATGTATTTGTTTCAATGCCACTCTCTCAATTTGGCGACTCTCTCCTTCCTGCACTGTGTCCGCAAATCTGATTTCTATGTCTGTGTCTTCATTCAGTTCAGTTCCTCACTCATGTCTGACTCTTTGCGACCCTATGAACTGCAGCACTCCAGGCCTCCCAGTCCATCACCAACTGCTGGAGTTTACCCAAACCCATGTCCATTGAGTTGGTGATACAATGCAACCATCTTATATCCTCTGTTGTCCCCTTCTCCTCCTGCCCTCAATCTTACCCAGCATCAGGGTCTTTTCAAATAAGTCCGCACTTCACATCATGTGGCCAAAGATTTGGAATTTCAGCTTCAACACCAGTACTTCCAAAGAACACTGAGGACTGATCTCCTTTAGGATGGACTTGTTGGATCTCCTTGCAGTCCAAGGGACTCTCAAGAGTCTTCTCCAACACCACAGTTCAAGATCATCAATTCTACTGCACTCAGCTTTCTTTATAGTCCAACTTTCACATCCCTACATGACTACTGGAAAAACCGTAGCCTTGACTAGATGGAGCTTTGTTGACAAAGTAATGTCTCTGCATTTTAATATACTGTCTAGTTTGGCCACACCTTTCCTTCCATAGAGTAAGTGTCTTTTAATTTCATGGCTGCAATCACCATATGCAGTGATTTGGGGGCCCCAAATAGTAAAGTCAGCCACTGTTTCCATTGTTTCCCCATTTATTTGCCATAAAGTGATGGAACCAGATGCCATAATCTTAATTTCCTGAATGTTGAGCTTTAAGCCAACTTTTTCCACTCCCCTCTTTCACTATCAACAACAGGCTCTTTAGTTGTTCTTCACTTTCTGCCATAAGGGTGGTGTCATTTGTATATCTGAGGTTATTGATGTTTCTCCTGGCAATCTTGATTCCAGCTTGTGCTTCTTCCAGCCCAGCGTTTCTCATGATGTACTCTGCATAGAAGTTAAATAAGCAGGGTGACAATATACAGCCTTGATGTACTCCTTTTCCTATTTGGAACCGACATGTTGTTCCATGTCCAGTTCTAACTGTTGCTTCCTGACCTGCATACAGGTTTCTCAAGAGGCAGATCAGCTGGTCTGGTATTCCCACCTCTTTCAGAACTTTCCACAGTTTATTGTGATCCACACAGTCAAAGGCTTTGGCATAGTCAATACAGCAGAAATAGATGTTTTTCTAGAACTCTCTTGCTTTTTCGATGATCCAGCAGATGTTGGCAATTTGGTCTCTGGTTCCTCTGCCTTTTCCAAAACCAGTTTGAACATCTGGAAGTTCACGGTTCACTTATTGTTGAAGCCTGGCTTGGAGAATATTGAATAGCACTTTACTAGCTTGTGAGATGAGTGCAATTGTGCAGTAGTTTGAGCATTCTTTGGCATTGCCTTTCTTTGGGATTGGAATGAAAACTGACCTTTTCTAGCCCTGTGGCCACTGCTGAGTTTTCCAAATTTGCTATCACATTTAATGCAGCACTTTCACAGCATCATCTTTTAGGATTTGAAATAGCTCAACTGGAATTCCATCACCTCCTCTAGCTTTTTTATAGTGATGCTTCCTAAGACCCACTTGACTCTGCATTTGAGGATGTCTGGCACTATGTGATTGATAACACCATCATGATTATCTGGGTCATGAAGATCTTTTTTGTACAGTTCTTCTGTGTATTCTCGCTGCCTCTTAATATCTTCTGCTTCTGTTAGGTCCATACCATTTTTGTCCTTTATTGAGCCTATCTTTTCATGAAATGTTCCCTTAGTATCTCTAATTTTCCTGAAGAGATCTCTCGTCTTACCCATTCTATTTTTCCCCCTCTATTTCTTTGCATTGATCGCTGAGGAAGGCTTTCTTATCTCTCCTTGCTATTCTTTAGCACTCTGAATTCAGATGCTTATATCTTTCCTTTTCTCCTTTGCTTTTTGGTTCTCTTCTTTTCACAGCTATTTGCAAGGCCTCCCCAAACAGCCATTTTTTTTTTTTCCCCTTGGGGATGGTCTTGATCCCTGTCTCCTATACAATGTCACGAACCTCGGTCCATAGTTCATCAGATACGCTATCAGATCTAGTCCCTTACATTTATTTCTCACTTCCACTATATAATCACCAGGGTTTTGACTTAGGTCATACCTGAATGGTCTAGTGGTTTTCCCTGCTTTCTTCAATTTAAGTCTGAATTTGGCAATAAGGAGTTCATGATCTGAGCCACAGTCTGCTCCCAGTCTTTTTTTTTTTTTTTTTTTTTTTTGTCTGTATAGAGCTTCTCTATCTTTAGTGCAAAGAATATATTCAACCTGATTTTGGTGTTGGCCATCTGGTGATGACCATGTGTAGAGCCTTCTCTTGTGTTGTTGGAAAAGGGTAGTTGCAATGACCAATGCATTCTCTTGGCAAAACTCATTAGCTTTTGCCCTGCTTCATTCTGTACTCCAAGGCCAAATTTGCCGGTTACTCCAGGTGTTTCTTGACTTCCTACTTTTGCATTCCAGTCCTGTATAATGAAAAAGACATCTTTTTGGGTGCTAGTTCTAAATGGTATTATAGGCCTTCATAGAACCATTCAACTTCAGCTTTTCAGCTTTACTGGTCAGGGCATAGACTTGGATTACTGTGATATTGAATGGTTTGCCTTGGAAACGAACAGGATCATTCTGTCGTTTTTGAGATTGCATCCAAGTACTGCATTAGGACTCTTTGTTGACTATGATGGCTCTTCCATTTCTTCTAAGGGATTCCTGCTCACAGTAGTAGATATAATGGTCATCTGAGTTAAATTCACCCATTCCAGTCCATTTCAGTTCGCTGATTCCTAGAATTTCGACGTTTACTCTTGCCATCTCCTGTTTGACCACTTCCAATTTGCCTTGATTCATGGACCTGATAATCCATGTTCCTATGCAATATTGCTCTTTATAGCATCGGACCTTGCTTCTATCACCAGTCACATCTACAATTGGGTATTGTTTTGCTTTGTCTCCATCCCTTCATTATTTCTGGAGTTATTTCTCCACTGATCTCCAGTAGCATATTGGGCACCTACTGACCTGGGGAGTTTCTCTTTCAGTATCCTATCATTTTGCTTTTTCATTACTGCTCATGGGGTTCTCAAGGCAAGAATACTGAAGTGGTTTGACTTTCCTTTCTCCAGTGGACAACATTCTGTCAGACCTCTCCACATGACCCATCCATATTGGGTGGCCCCACATGGCATAGCTTAGTTTCATTGAGTTAGACGAGGTTATGGTCCATGTGATCAGATTGGCTAGTTGTTTGTGATTGTGGTTTCAGTCTGTCTGCCCTCTGATGCCCTCTCTCAGTGCCTACCTTGGACGTGGGGTATCTCTTCATGGCTGCTCTGGCAAAGCACAGCTCCTGCTCCTTACCTTGGACATGGTGTATCTCCTCACGGCTGCCGTTCCTGGCCTTGGACATGGGGAGTTCCTCTCATTCACTCTGTGCTGCATAGCTACTGCTCCTGTGCCACTGCTTCTGGACTGGGCAGCTGCCCTGGCTTCACTGCACAGCCATTGTTGCCCTGCAAGTAGGTTCATTAGTACCATCTTTCTAGATTTTATATATATGGGTTAGTATACCATCTCTGTATAATAGCCTCTAGGTTCATCCACCTCATTAGAACTAACTCAAATGTGTTCCTTTTATGGCTGAGTAATATTGCATTATATGTACCATATCTTTTTAATCCATTCATCTGTCAATAGGCTTCTTGGTTGCTTCAATGTCCTAGCTATTGTAAATAGTGCTTTGATGAATACTGGAGAACATATATTTTTATTAATTAGGGTTTTCTCTGGGTATATGTCCCATAGTTGGATTGTTGTGTCCTATGTAGTTTTATTGCTCATTTTTTAAGGAATCTCCATACTGTTCTCCATAATGGCTGTGTCAATTTACATTCCCACCAACACTACAAGAAGGTGGTTTGCTTTTCTCCACACCTTCTCCAGTAATTATTGTTTGTGGATTTTTTAAATGATGGCCATTCTGACCAGTATGAGGTGATACCTCATTGTAGTTTTGATTTGTGTTTCTCTAATTGAGGGATGTTGAGAATCTTTTCATGTGCTTACTAGCCATATGTGCATCTTCTTTGGAGAAAAGTCTGTTTAGGTCTTCTGCCCACTTTTTAGAGATAACAATTTTTTAAGTTTTCCATTTTTAGTTATTTGATGAGAAATTACAGAACTCTGAATCACATGCCTTCTTTCCCCCCTTATTTTTCTTAATTTAAAAATTATTTATAAATAATGCATTAATTTATCACTTGGAAAGCAGGATGAGGGCTGGCCTGCCTTCACCTGCCTGGGAGAAAGAAACTGCCTGCTCACTGCTGGCAAAGCACAGTTCAGGGTATCCACCTGGCAGAACCACTTAAGAGATATTACTTCTTCTCTGCTGGGTAGCATGTTTTGTGGCCAAGTGTTTGGGCCAGCTTTCCTGCAGCTGCCACTTTCTGGAGGGATGTGCAGTAACAGGGCTGAGCCTGTGTTCAGCCCCCACCGGTGTCAGGGTATGGCCCCTTCTCAAGTACAGAGGATGCTTGGGGTTGACCTTGGGGTGAATGTGCCCTGGCACATCCAGAAAATGCTGGATAGCCAAAAGTTCTGCTGCACCAACGTGGCCACATGAGCCTTCCCCTTTTCCAGTCCACCCTGACCCCCTGCAAGATGTCCTATGCCAACCTGGAAGGAAGGAACCCTCTTTGGGCTTCCAGATATCAATGAGTGCTGGGAAGAAACACCAGGTGTTCAGGTGTGTGTCTCCCAGGATGTTGAGAGGCACCTGTTCTGTAGCCCATGGGACTCTAGAGGTCAAACAGTGAGGCAGCCTGGGAAAGGGTACTTTCCTCAGAAGCAAAGCATCTCCTAGCCATTGACAGCCTCTTCCAGCTATATTCTGTTGTTAGTATGCTGCAGTTTTACTATGTTGACACTTTGTCAAATTCTTTATATTTTACATTCACAACAATCTTGTTGCAACCTATGTGGAAACTAATTTCCAGGTGTATCTAAAGTTTAATTATGAAGAGAAAACCTTAAGATATTAGAAAATACACATATGAGGATCTATTAATTCATTATAGGTAAATTTCTTAACTGAATACTGCTGCCACTGCTAAGTCGCTTCAGTCGTGTCTGACTCTGTACGACCCCATAGACAGCAGCCCACCAGGCTCCCCCGTCTCTGGGATTCTCCAAGCAAGAACACTGGAGCGGGTTGCCATTTCTTTCTCCAATGCATAAAGTGAAAAGTGAAAGTGAAGTCGCTCAGTTGTGTCCGACTCTTAGCGACCCCATGGACTGCAGCCTACCAGGCTCCTCCATCCATGGGATTTTCCAGGCAAGAGTACTACAGTGGGTTGCCATTGCCTTCTCTGTTAACTGATACTAAGAAGCAGAAATAATGAAAAAGTGACAAGAGACATACAGATGCCCAACAAGTGTATGGAAAGATGCTCAACATCACTAATCAGGGAAATGAAAATCAAAACCCCAATGAGATGTCACCTCAAATGTTGACATGGTTATTATCATAAGACAAAAAGTTGGTAAGGATAATGAGAATTTGAGAAACGTGTACTCTATTGATGGGAACATTAAAATGGTACAGTCACCATGGGAAAGTATGAGGGTCCTCAAAAAATTAAAAATAGAACTATCATATGATATTTATCCAGAATAATTAAACTTCAGATATCAATGAACTATCCTGTTCATCACAATATTATTCACAATAGCCAAGAAACAACCTAAATGCCCATCAATAGATGGATAAAGAAAATGTGGTAAATTCATATGTAACATTGGATTGGAACATTAAGTATGGAACATTCTTAAGTCTTAAAAAAAAAAAATGAAATCCTGCCATGTGTGACAACATGGATGAACCTGGAGGATATTGTGCTAAATGAAATAAACCAGGCACAGAAAGACAAATGCAATATGATTCCACTTTTAGGGTATATCCAAAAAGTAGTCAAATGCATACACAGAGAGTGGAATGGTGCTCACTTTTGGCTGGGAGAGGACTGGGGACTTACTGTTCAATAGGTATTAAGTTTTAATTATGAAAGTGAGTAAATTTTAGAGTTCTGCTGTACAACATTGTGCCTATAGTTAACAGTGCTTCATTGTGCACATAAAGCTTTGTCAAGAGGGTAGATCTCATGCTAAGTGTTCTTACTACAACAACAGTAATAAAAAACTGGTAGTTAGATAATGGGGAACAGGGGAGCTGTCCTCTTGTTTCATCTTGAGCAGAAGTGGAAAATTCTCTAATGAGGAAGGCATTTGGGGAAACAGGTGAGCTGGGGGCATCTTGGGCAGTATTGCCACTCAGCAAAATGTCCACAGCTGTCAAAAAGCATACTTTGTTTATGATATTATACATTTTTTATATGACAAGAAAAAAGTGAAAAAGCTCTTGGAATATCATTTTCATGGTTTTCAAATTGCTTGTGCTCTTGTGCATTTATCTCTGTGATGCATTCATCCTTTTAGAATTGATTGTAGGAATTCTTTTCATGCAAAAAGGTACTTATCTGTTAGAAAAAGAGAGAGAAAAAAAATAAAATGTGAATATTCATTTTTTTTTTAAAGAAAAGGGTGGAATTTAATCTTTATTTACAGGACACTGCAAGATATGAAATTCCACATAGAAACAAGAAACCCATTTGCATGACCAATAGTATGGAAAACTAAATTAAAATGCAAGTGCCTATGTAATGTGATATATTTAGATCTGGCAAATTCAACAAAGAATTGCAATTGAGAATGTAGTAAAGATCTTTTTAAATGATAAAATAGACAAAGACTGATAGAAAAATAGTAAAATTGCATGGCTATAAAATTTGTATAGATTATCATTAAATATGCATGAAATTACTTATCTAAGTTGATACTCTAAACATGAAACAAAAAGAAACACTGACTTAATTTTTATACTGTAAAGACAGCACAGACATACACTAAAAGTCTAACCATATTAAGGAAGTGGCAACCCATTTCAATATTCTTGCCTGGGAAATCCCATGGACAGAAGAGACTGGAAGGCTACAGTCCAAGGGGTCGTAAAAGAGTTGGACATGACTTAGCAACTAAACAACAGTCAAGCTTTTAAACAGAAAACAAAAAAAGTGGACTCTCTGTTGCATTGCTGAATTGGTGGCAGGGTTAACTGGTAAAAGCAATTGGAAAATGATTTTGAAATATTTATAAACTTGGAAATGAGCCAGTTTTACCAGCCATCAATTCTGGTGCTAGGAAAAGAAAACCTACATTGGCATCAGGAGTTGAAATATGATGGAATCCATTCAAATATTCTGTGTCGTCTCTGCTAATAATTATTTTTCTGGTTTCTTCTAATTTTTGAGACTTTATGATATTTGTAGTTGATGTCTCTTGTTGTTTCCCTACATGATTGCCCGTCAAACTTTACTGTTTAAGATTATTTCTTTTTCTCTACATTAATAAATCATTTTGAGCAAACTGTAAAGAGCCTTTAAAATATTTTTCTGTGCAGCCAAATACCAAACAACTTCTGCATTCATATTTCAATTTTGATTCAGTATTGCATTTATTCTCAAATTATAATCAAATATGACAGGTACTATATCCTCCCCACTGGGTTTCACAGAAGCATACCACAGATTTTAAAAATCTATTAGTGCAGCTTTACTAAGCAAATCTGTTATGGTTCACTTAAGCTTACTCAAAGCTTGTTGCAAGGCTCTGCTTGTTATAACTCATAACAGCCAACTTCACAGTTATCATTGGCCCCTGATACAAATTGACAGCAGTTTGAGAAATTACAGTCTTTAACAACATGTAAATAAAACAAATTTCAAAGCTAGGTAACTCTGGAACAAATGTATATTTTTTTTCACGGTCTACTTTGTCAGCTCAAGAGAAAATGCTTATAGCTCATATTATCTTGCAGAACTATCCTGAAGCTTGTCTCTAAGTCCATTTGCACTTTTAGATTTTAAAAAACTACAATACATACATGCTGATTTAAGTAGGAATGAATATTTTTATCTGCAGCTTTACCTAAAAATCTCTACAACATATTTTTGAAAATGAGAAATATGTAACCATTATTTCTTAAATTATCAAATCCTGATCATACTTATATCTTTAATTCAGTTCAGTTCAGTTCAGTCACTCAATGGTGTCAACTCTTTGTGACCTCATGAACCGCAGCATGCCAGGCCTCCCTGTCCATCAGCAACTCCTGAAGTCCACCCAAACCCATGTCCATGGAGTCGGTGATGCCATCCAACCATCTCATCTTCTGTCCTCCCCTTCTCCTCCTGCCCTCAATCTTTCCCAGCATCAGGGTCTTTTCAAATGAGTCAGCTCTTCGTATCAGGTGGACAAATTATTGGAGTTTCAGCTTCAACATCAGTCCTTCCATTTATACTTTAAAAGTGGTTAAATTTATTATTTAACTTATCTGGTTGGACTGAAGTCTTTGTTTTTTTATGTACTGTGGAAAATTTTATGTAACTGAACTGTCCATTGATAATTCATGGCAAGTTTCATCTATAAAATGATCTGAATCTCAGGTGTAAGATTCTTGATCATCTTTCTAACTCTTGCTACAATCATTACTTCCTGCAGGTTTTCTATTTATTCTTGGTCCAAGTTTTATAATTTATTATTTCTTAAAAAAATCATTTCATTTATAATGCTTTCAGAAGTACATTGATGCAAATTGAATAGAATTATACAAATTTTATAATTTTATGCTGGCTGTAATCTTATTGTTGATCTAGCTGTTTATAATATCATCTATTTTTGATACTGAAAATTTTAATGCAACATAAAATACCTTTTCATACTGAATACCTTATATATTTTAACATGCTCTTTAGGACTTATGATAGGTATTTAACACTGTTTAAAAATGTGAGGAAATATTCCACTTTATCAGCAAATAAAAAAAGAGAGCTAATGACCTAGATATTATCATACTAAGTGAAGCAAATCAGGGCAGGGAAACACAAATACATGGTATTACTTCTATGTGAAATCTAAAATATGTTACAAGGGAACTTATTTACAAAACTGAAATAGTTTTTATTTTTCACATAGGAAAAATGTGAAAAATTTGCACTTCATGATGATGCAAAAGAGATATAAGTGAAAAAAAAAAGGATGCAAAAGAGACACAGGAAACAAATATATAATTGTGAAAGGGTGGGGGAGTCAATTAGGGTTATATTATAGTTAACATATACCCACTACTGTATTATAAAATAGATAACCAGAAAGGACATACTGTATACCACAGGCAACAATACTCAATAGCTTATAAAAACCTATAATGGGAAAAGGACCTAATGAAAATAAGTTCAATTTCAATATACCCATATTCTACCATTTGTTGAATTTGTTTCTTATCTATGATTGTAGCTGTTTTCAGTCATTTGTTGCTTCTTTGTTTTTACCCATCTTCTCACTTGGTTTTGCTCCTCAGATATCTGACATAAATTTGGGGACACAAATGGAAAGGTAGTATATTCTAATTGTTGTGTTTTCTAGATTTTTTTTTTAATAGAAAACAAGATTGGGGGTTGCATGTACTGTGGGGGTAGTTTGCTATCTGCATTTACCCCTATGTATGGCAGGCTACAGGAGACATTACCCTTTCTCCTCCTGCAGGTAACACAGTGATTCACACACTGGTGCACATGCATAGTACCTCTGTCAGAACAGAGGCAGGTGGGGAGAGAATATGCAGGGTTTGACACTCCAGGAATCATACTGTACATGCTTTAATATTTCTGATCTTGAGACCTTTTCTCTCTCTTGTATCCACACCTACTTGTGAAAAGGACTATTGATGCCTCCAGCACACACTGCTAGTTATCAATCTAATATCCATTCTAGCTTTCTTCATTACTAATAAAAACCATAAAAACTTCAATTTAGTTTGGAAAGGCAATGTGTAAAGCTAAACAGAGAAAATGAAAACTATATTTCACATGCTCTCTTTTGAGAGAGATTGCCGTTGGACAAACTTTTGGCCAAAGAGCTGTACAGAAATGGGAAAGTCTGTTTAAAATAGGTCAGCTTGTACAAGCTTATTCCCTTTGTTATATATTTTTTCTTTTTTAAAAAATTTTTATTGGAGTATACTTGATTTACAATGTTGTTGATAACTAATATTGTCAGTTTCAAGTGTATAGCAAAGTTATTCAGTTATACATATTCATATATTCATTCTTTTTTGGATTCTTTTCTCATATAGATTATCACAGAATATTGAATAGCATTCCCTGTGCTATACAGTAGGTCTTTGTTGGTTACTTAGCCTATTTAGTAGTCATTATTGTTGTTCAGTCACTAAGTTTTGTCTGACTCTTTTGTAACCACATGGACCATAGCTTCCAGGCTCCTTTGTCCATGGGGTTTCACAAGCAAGAATACTGGAGTGGGTTGTCGTTTCTTTCCCCAGTCCCCTTTGTCATTGGTGGGTGGTTCCCCATTTTATTTCCGAATTTTTGACTTCATGATGATGCGAAAGAGATACACTTTTGGTAGAAACTCTACTTCAGTTTTAGGTTTTGATCTTTACCCTGGCTAACGATACATGGTAAGAAATCCTCTCCTGGTGCTGGGAGGTGGCAATGAGCCCAGTTCTCAGTCGGCTACATCATCACATGGTAAACAGTGGATACACTTACAACCATCTGTACCTAGACACCCATTCAGTTTTTCACTTTCAGTACAGCATTCAGGGCGCAGGAGGGCAAGAGGAGCTACTCTATGTTCAAGGTCAGGAAGGGCAGTCAGTGAGGAGATAACCCTCATCCAAGGTAAGGACCAGCAGCTGTGCTTTGCTGGAGCTTCAGTGAAGAGATACCTCACGTCTAAGATAAGAGAAACCCAAGTAAGATGGTAGGTGTTGCAAGAGAGCATCAGAGGGCAGACACACTGAAACCATAACACCGAAAACTAGTCAATCTAATCACAAGGACCACAGCCGTGTTTAACTCAATGAAACTAAGCTATGCCATGTGGGGCCACCCAAGATGGGAAGGTGATGGTGGAGAGGTCTGACAGAATGTGGTCTGCTGAAGAAGGGAATGGCAAACCACTTCAGTATTCTTGCCTTGAGAACTCCATGAACAGTGTGAAAAGGTAAAGTGACAGGATACTGAAAGAGGAACTCCTCAGGTCGGTGGTGCCCAATATGCTACTGGAGATCAGTAGAGAAATAACTCCAGAAAGAATGAAGGGATGGGGCCAAAGCATAAACAATACCCAGCTGTGGATGTGACTCATGACAGAAGCAAGGTCCGATGCTGTAAAGAGCAATATTGCATAGGAACCTGGAATGTCAGGTCCATGAATCAAGGCAAATTGGAAGTGGTCAAACAGGAGATGGCAAGAATGAATGTCGACATTCTAGGAATCAGCGAACTGAAATGGACTGGAATGGGTGACTTTAACTCAGATGACCATTATATCTACTACTGTGAGCAGGAATCCCTTAGAAGAAATGGAGTAGCCACCATGGTCAACAAAAGAGTCCAAAATGCAGAACTTGGATGCAGTCTCAAAAAAAACAGAGTGATAACTGTTCAATTCCAAGGCAAACCATTCAATATCATAGTAATCCAAGTCTATGCCCCAACCAGTAATGCTGAAAAGCCAAAGTTGAATGGTTCTGTGAACACTTATAAGACCTTTTAGAACTAACACCCAAAAAAGATGCCCTTTGCATTATAGAAGACTGGAATGCAAAAGTAGGAAGTCAAGAAACACCTGGGTAACAGGCAAATTTGGCCTTGGAATACGGAATGAAGCAGGGCAAAAGCTAATAGAGTTTTGCCAAGATAACGCACTGGTCATAACAAACACCCTCTTCCAACAACACAAGAGAAGACTCCACACATGGACATCACCAGATGGTCAACACTGAAATCAGATTGATTATATTCTTTGCAGCCAAAGATGGAGAAGCTCTATACAGTCAGCAAAAACAAGACTGGGAGCTGACTGTGGCTCAGATCATGAACTCATTATTGCCAAATTCAGACTTAAATATAACAAAGTAGGAAAAACCACTAGACCATTCAAGTATGACCTACATCAAATCCCTTATGATTATACACTGGAAGTGAGAAATAGATTTAAGGGACTAGTTCTGATAGATAGAATGCCTGATGAACTATGGATGGAGGTTCATGACACTGTACAGGAGACAGGGATCAAGACCATCCCCATGGAAAAGAAATGCAGAAAAGTAAAATGGCTGTCTGGGGAGGCCTTACAAATAGCTGTGAAAAGAAGAGAAGCAAAAAGCAAAGGAGAAAAGGAAAAATATAAGCATCTGAATGCAGAGTTCCAAAGAATAGCAAGGAGAGAAAAGAAAGCCTTCCTCAGCAATCAATGCAAAGAAATAGAGGAAAACAACAGAATGGGAAAGACTAGAGATCTCTTCAAGAAAATTAGAGATACCAAGGGGACATTTCATGCAAAGATGGGCTTCATAAAGGACAGAAATGGTATTGACCTAAGAGAAACAAGATATTAAGAAGAGGTGGCAAGAATACATAGAAGAACTGTACAAAAAAGATCTTCACAACCCAGATAATCATGATGGTGTGATCACTGACCTAGGCCAGACATTCTGGAATGTGAAGCCAAGTGGGCCTTAGAAAGCATCACTACGAACAAAGCTAGTGGAGGTGATGGAATTCCAGTTGAGCTATTTCAAATCCTGAAAGCTGATGTTACCATCTTTCTAAATTACATATATATGCATTAGTACAGTTCAGGTTCGATGCATGATACTGGATGCTTGGGGTTGGTGCACTGGGACGACCCAGAGGGATGGTACGAGGAGGGAGGAGGGAGGAGGATTCAGGATAGGGAACACGTGTATACCTGTGGCGGATTCATGTTGATATATGACAAAACCAATACAATATTGTTAAGTTAAAAAATAATAATAATAATTAAAAAAAAGAAAGATGATGCTGTGAATGTGCTGCACTCAAAATGCCAGCAAATTTGGAAAACTCAGCAGTGGCCACAGGACTGGAAAAGATCAGTTTTCATTCCAATCCCAAAGAAAGGCAATGCCCAAAATATTCAAACTACCGCACAATTGCACTCATCTCACATGATAGTAAATTAATGCTCAAAATTCTCCAAGCCAGGCTTCAAGAATACTTGAACTGTGAACTTCCAGATGTTCAAGCTGGTTTTAGAAAAGTCAGAGGAACCAGAGATCAAATTGCCAACATCCGCTGGATCATGGAAAAAACAAGAGAGTTCCAGAAAAACACCTATTTCTGCCTTATTGACTATGCCAAAGCCTTTGACTGTGTGGATCACAATAAACTGTGAAAAATTCTTCAAGAGATGGGAATACCAGACCACCTGACCTGCCTCTTGAGAAATCTGTATGCAGGCCAGGAAGCAACAGTTAGAACTGGACATGGAACAACAGACTGGTTCCAAATAGGAAAAGGAGTACATCAAGGCTGTATATTGTCATCCCACTTATTTAAATTATATGCAGAGTACATCATAAGAAATGCTGGGTGGGAAGAAGTACAAGCTGGAATCAAGACTACTGGGAGAAATATCAATAACCTCAGATATCCAGATGATATCACCCTTATGGCAGAAAGCGAAGAGGAACTCAAAAGCCTCTTGATGAGAGTGAAAGAGGAGAGTGAAAAAGTTTGCTTAAATCCCAACATTCAGAAAACTAAGATCATGGCATCTGGTCCCATCACTTCATGGCAAATAGATTGGAAAACAGTGGAAAGAGTGGCAGACTTTACTTTGGGGGGCTCCAAAATCACTATTGATGGTGATTGCCTCCATGAAATTAAAAGACTCCTTGGATGGAAAGTTATGATCAACCTAGATAGCATATTCAAAATCAGAGACATTACTTTGCCAACAAAGGTCCATCTAGTCAAGGCTATGGTTTTTCCAGTGGTCATGTATGGATGTGAGAGTTGGACTATGAAGAAAGCTGAGCACTGAAGAATTAATGCTTTTGAACTGTGGTGTTGGAGAAGACTCTTGAGAGTCCCTTGGACTGCAAGGAGATTCAACCAGTCCATTCTGAAGGAGATCAGTCCTGGGTATTCTTTGGAAGGACTGATGCTAAAGTTGAAACTCCAGTCCTTTGGCCACCTCATGTGAAGAGTTGACTCATTGGAAAAGACTCTGATGCTGGGAGCGATTGGGAGCAGGAGGAGAAGGGGACGACAGAGGATGAGATGGTTGGATGGCATCACCAACTGATGGACATGAGTTTGAGTGATCTCCAGGAGTTGGTGATAGACAGTGATGCCTTGCATGCTGCAATTCATGGGGTCGCAAAGAGTCGGACATGACTGAGCAACTTAACTGACAGACTGATAGCATTCAGTCAATGCATGAAATATTTCACACTTTATTATAAAATAGGCTTTGCTTTAGATGATTGTACCTCACTGTAGGCTAATATAAACATTCTGAGCTCGTGTAAGGTGGACTGTTCAGGATGTTGGGTGTATTAAATTCACTTTTGACTTAAGAATGTTTTCAACTTACAATGGGTCTTTTGATATGCAATTCCATCATGGATAGAGTAAGATCTATACTTTTCTTTTGTGAACTGCCTGTGAAATGCTCTTGATTCCTGGAGACAGAGATGCATTCCTGATCCTATGAGGAAAAGACATAGCACTAGTAAACAACTGAACAAAAAATTTAAGAAGCCTGCCCCATTAATGGTACTATTGTTGTTTGTTGTTGTTTAGTCACTTAGTCGTTTCCATCTGCTTTGCAACCCCATGGACTGTAGCCCCCCAGGATTCCCAGACAAGAGTACTGGAGTGAGTTGCCTTTTTCTTCTCCAGGGGATCTTCCCATCACAGGGATCGAACACATGTCTCCTGCATTGGCAGGTGTATTCTTTACCACTGAGCCACCAGGGAAGCCTAATGATATCATGGGGCCCAGACCAAATGGACTACAAATATTATAGTTCTATACACAATGTTTACAAATTGATTTTATTAAGGTTTGATTGATATAAATTGAACTGAACATAGCTAAAATGTGCATTTTTATATTTAGTACATGTTAAATCATCAGTATAACTGCAGTAATGAGTGTACCCATCACCCCCAAAACTTTACTTACATTTGTTTTTTCACCTACCCCTTCACAATCTCTGTCCCAAATGACCACTGTTCTTCTTTATGTCACTATATTTTACTGGAGCATTTTCCATAAATACCTTCCAAAGGCATTGTACAATGTTACATTCTCATATGCAGTATATCAGAGGTCAAATTACCTCATATCTTACTTAGTATGGTGAACCCTTTACACTTTAGAGATTCAAATGAAATAATTTGACCATCTTAAGTAGATTGTATCCTCATGATTGAATATTGAAAGTCTATTGTATATTCTAGATGAAAATCCTTTATCAAGTGTCAAATTTGCAAAACTTTTTTCTAGTTCATTCCATATCTTTATAATTTTAACAATATCTTTTCCCAAAGTAGCAGTTTTTAGTTTAAATTCCAAATTACTATTTTTTAATTTATTAATCATGTATTAGTGCTGTATCAAAACATTCTTTCCTTAAACTAATATTCACAAATATTTTCTCCTATGTTTTCTTCTAGAAGTTTTAAAGCTTTCATTTTACTATTAGGTCTAGGATCCTTTTTCTTTTAAATTTTCATTGAGTTATAAAGGTCAGATCAAAGTCCATTCATCAGTATATCAAAATCAAACTCTTCCTGGACTATTTACTTATAAGATAAAGTTTCCATAGAATTTTCTTGGTCCATTCTCAAAAATCTGTTGACTATAGCTGTGTGAATCTATTTCTGTACTCTCTGTTCTATCATATTCTTCTGCTAAGATTTTTTACTGAGATTGCCTGAATCTAGAAATCCATTTGAGAAGAATCTCCCATATATACCTACACTGTGAACTTCAGTTTCTGCAGTCCGTTTGGTCTTTCAGCTTCAATATTAAATTCAGAGCAGCTGCAAGAGCCTAGATTTCTCCTTCTTGCTCCTTAGGAAACTCTATAGCTTATCTTCTGCTTTTTTCTCTCAGTGAATAATACCCTTTACTTTCCAATGTCTGTTATCTTGACTATGTCTATTTTTTTTTGTTGTTGTTTCAGGTGAGAAGATAAGTTTTGTCTCTGATACTTTATATTGATCATACATACACACTTTTCATTCAAGGCTTTATCATTATTTAGTACTTGCAATTTATTTCCTTTATTTCTCAAAATTTCTTTGTCACTGACTATTTTACTTCTAGATTTCCAGAAAAGCCTTAGAGATTCAAAACTATATATTTTTAAAATCAATACTACACATTTAAATAGACAGGGGGAAGCTATGCATTCAGCCCATCATCTCAAAATAGGTTTTTACCCAAGATAAGCAATTTCAGGCCAGAATTCAAATGTGGCATTTTAATATTTTGAAGTCCAATAAATTAAAATGAGAAGTATATTTTATAACATTTTGCTTTTGTGATTTTATTATGATTTATTGCTGTGATTTGATGAAAAAAAAAAACTCAGCAAATGAATAACTTTTTACTGTATATTGCAAAACCAAATGGTTGCAAATGATAGAATATTTTTAGTTCAATATTTGCTACTAATTATCTCTGTGATTTGGGTGGTTTCCTTATACCCTCTGGGTTTGTTTCTTCTTATGAGGATAAAATAGTCATTGAATTTCTATTCAGTGCCGCTAGTGATTTTCCAGCAGGCAATGACTGACAACCATTCTACGGGTGAATTCTACCTGGCTTTCTGTTCTTCAACTCTAAGACATTTTCTTTCATACAGCTATAGATTTTGTTTTAAATTAGAGCTGGGACACATTGAGAGTTTCTTCACACCAGGTTTATATTTTTGTTCATTTTCTTCAGCTTATCTGATCCATTACTTTTCCTTTTCAAGCTCTTAGTGCCTTCAAAGGACTTGGTATTTAATTTTACCCAAGAAGAATTGAATTCAAGATATTACTTCTCCAAAGAGACATTTGAAGTTGTATTTCTTTTTGAGGTATATAAAAGATTTATCTCTTGTTAAAGGGATTTCACATACTGGTTGGAGAAAAGTTAGTTTGGAATTCGAGTATCTTCCCAGAAGTCAGTGAAATCATGTCATACAGATTAAGTGTTTGCTTACATGCAATACATTGCTTTCCCATTGGGAATGTAGAAATCAAGGTTTGTATTATAGTGTTTTACTATTATAAAATCTTAGTTTCATGAATATTAAGTTAATTTTGAACTATATAATTCAATAGATAATTTAAAAACTCTACAGAGGTCTAGATAATATTGAAACACTTCACAAAACAGAAAAGAATTAACAATAAGCTAATAAAAATGGAGGATGAACAAAATGGAATCAGCAAGAGGTAATCTATAAGAGGAAATGAAGTTAAGCTTTACTCAAGGAGCTTGGTGGTCATCATATATATCGTTACAATAAGAAAAAGCTGGTGGATCCAAAAGTCAGTGATTTTCTTGGACTCAATAGAAATCAATTTTCAGGGAAACTTGTCAGATGTAAAAAAGGAAGAAACTGGCACATCCTGGGAGAAATATCCTTTTATCTTTTCACCTGGAATTGAAGCTTGTTGTTTCAGTTGCTAAGTCATGTCTGACTCTATGACCCCACGAACTGCAGCACACCAGGCTTTCCTGTCCCTCATTAACTCCCTAAGTTTGCTCAAACTCATGTTTATGCTAAACAGTTGGGAACACTAAATTGCCAGTTTTAATGATTTTTGGAGGTTGTGTAAAGATTAGTAAAAATAAAAAAAAAAAAAAAGCGAGAAACTCCTGGGGCCTTTATCTTCAAAGGACCCCACACTTTTGTTTGTTTTATCTCTAGGAGCCTCTCCAGTTTCTCATGGTAAAGATCTAAGAAAGATCCCTTTTTGGCTCTGGCAGGTGGAAAGGAAAGGTAAACATTGTGAAATCCATGAAGAGTTTTCTCTATAGCAAAAGTCTAAATTCAAGTGAAAGAATCTTGCCAAAGGTTTACAACAGCTGGGTGAAGGGATTTCCTTTTGGTCCATCCCTTTTAGCCTTCTTGTTACTGCTAAAAGGGAAAAAGTAGTCAATAGTGGTCAGGGCTTCAAGGAAATGAACTTTGATCACTGTAACAATGGGAAAAAGTAGAGATCAGTGAAAAACAAAACAACATTATAACACTGAAAAAACATTCATGAAAGTCAGAGCCTTGATCCATAGAGCCACATAAGCATTGCAATTTAATTTGGGGATTATAGAATAATCTCCTTTCACACCCCTTCACCAGGCTAAAAGGATATTAGTATAACACTTCATTATATTTGACAAAGCTCTGCAACAGAGAATCCTTTTGAGGAGGAAGACTTCTAGAAGACAAAGTCAAGATACATGACGAAATAAGGACACTAGAGGAAACTACAGCAAAAAATAATACAGCCTAATTCCTGGCTAAGTTTTCATGAAATCTTACATAAAAAGGCCTTTTTAACTCAGTTCCTCTTACCAAAGTCAAAGAAAACCAGAACTGGACAATAGTTAAAATGATAAACACAAGGGAAGAGTATGGGGTATGATATCACTTATATGTGGAATCTAAAAAAAAAATGGGAGGGCAAATGAACTTATTTATAAAACAGAAATAGACTTACAGATATAGAAAATGAACTTAGAGTCAGGACTAACATGATAGAGAGAATGAGACCTCAAATACAAGAAAACTCAATTTTGAACACAGAAAAGTAGAATTTTATAGCCAAGTAGCTTGTTTGTAGATATAAAAATACTAAGAGGAAATATTAAGAATATGGATAAACCTAACAGGATCTTTGTTGAAGGTAGGCCAGGGTAATCAGAAGCCATCTGGGGGATAGTAGGGATTATGAGAAATTTGATCAGATATTGAGGCTGGGGGATTTTGACTATAAAATTAACAGGATTCTTGTCATAACTGAGCAATGATAGTCCAAACTAAAAGCCTACCTGAGAATAGAACTTGGAGGAGCTTGACTAAAGTTTGGCTAAGGAAAAATTCAGGATTACTAGATACATATGTACAGTTTTCAACAAAAACTTTAGAAGACAAGCTGGAACACAAAAATATTCTTTGTCTAAGGAGACAAAGAGAACATCAGAATCAGACTGAGTTATGGCAGACTTTGGAAGCAGTCTGGGAAACCAAATAACTAAGATCAGTATGCTAAATATTTTAATGGAAAATAGAGAACACGTAAGAATAAATGGGTAATATAAACAAAAGGATAGAAACTCTAAGAAAGGATTGAAGGGGAATGTTCCAAATTAAAAACACAGTCAAATGAAGAATGTGTTTGATGACTTGTTCATTGTCATTCAGTTGCTAAGTCATGTCCAACTCTGTGTGATCCCATGGACTGCAGAACACCGGGCTCCTCTGTCCTTCACTATCTCCTGGAATTTGCTCACATTCATGTCCATTAAGAGAGTGGTGCCTAAGCAGCAGCTTTCATGTGGCTGGAGAAAGAATCAGTGAACTTGAAAATTGGTCGGTAGAAACATCCCATATTGGAATTCAAGGAGATAAATAAATTAGTAAAATAGTACATCCAATAAATATGGGGCCATATCAAAAAGCATAACATGTGTGGATTAGGAATGCAAGAAAGAGGTAAAAGAGAGAAGAAATATTGGAAGTATTGGACAACAGATCACAGATTCAGGAAGGATGGAGAACATCAAGTCTAATAAGTACCAAAACAAAGCAAACAGAACAAAACACCAAAGAGAAACACACTTAGGTATATTCAAACCATAGGAAAGCAAACACAGAAAAAGCCAGGCCAGAAAATACAGCACCTTAAATGAAGAGGAATGATGATAAGAATTAATTAGCCCTTCCTAAGAAACTATGAGAATAGACAAATATTTAATTTGTTGGAAAAAAAAAAAAAAAACTAGAATTTTCTACTCAGTAAAATTATCTGACAAAGTGGGGTAAAGTAATTTTTCAAACAAAAATAACAGAAGAGTTCATCTCCAGCAGATTTGCCCCACAAGATATGTTAATAGAAATTCTTCAGATCAAAGAAAAATGATGTAATTTAGAAACTGGGTAAACAATAAGAGCATTGGAGAAGCAAAAAATGAGATAATTTTATTCTTTGTCTTATTTGATCACAATGACAACTCGTTAAGGCATAATAGTACCACTGTATAGGTGATTATAGTGCATAGATAAGTACAGCAATGTTAGTAATGTCACCAGAGATCAGAGGAAGGAGCTGGAAATACTCTGGTGAAAAGTATCTGCACTGTATGTGATATGGTGTTATTTGAATGTGGATTTAGACTAGTTTAAAATGTTCACTGTAAGGCTTCCCTGGTTCAGTGGTAAAGACTCCAACTGCCAATGCAAGAGACATGCGTTCAATCCCTGATCCAGGAGGATCCCACGTGCTGCTGAAAAACTAAACTGGTGCACCACAACTAATGAGCCTGTCCTGGAGCTGCAGCTACTGAGCTCACATGTCCTAGAGCGCATACTCCACAACAAGAGACGCCATTTCAACGAGAAACCCGCGCATCACATGGAAGAATAGACCCCTCTTGCCACAACTAGAGAAAAGCCCACACAGCAATGAAGACCCATCACGGCCTAAACAAATAAAATAAATGTTCACTATAAACCTTGTAACAGTACTAAAAACTTTTCAAAGTACAATTGATATGGTAAGAAATGACATAAAATGATATCGTATAAAAACTACAATTAACCCATAAAAAATACAAACATTGTAGATATTATTCTAACTATATCAACACTTGCTTTTTTTTTTCTTATTATGCAGTTTTTATTTTTATCACTTGGTTTAATTTTTATCAGTCTAAGGTGGTGTCATAAAATGAGTAGTCTAATTATACCAAATAAATGACAGAGGCTATTAGAATCTATTAAAACACACATGATCCAATTTTACATATTCTATAAGAAACCCATTTTAAATATGAACATTTGGTTAAGTTGAAAGTAAAGTAACAAATTATTTACCATGGGAACAATAAAATAAAGCTGGAATATCTGCATTAATTTCAAACATATCAGACTTCAGAAGATGGAGGATGACCAGTGACAAAGGAGCCCTTACACAATGATTAAGATGACAGTTCTCCAAAAATATATCACAGTCTTAACCATTTATGCACCCAACAACACAGCTTCAAAATAAGAGGCAAAATTAATAGGTGAGATAGACATATCCATTGTTATAGTTGGAAACTTCTATATTTCTTATCACAATGGTTAGTTCAACTAAGCAGAAAAATCACTAAACATATACATGGCCTGAGCAGCAGCAATCATCATTATCTAATATTCATTTATGGAAAATATCAATACAACTTGTAAACCTTTAGTCAAACTAACAAGGAAAATGAGAAAGCTACACATTAGCAATATTAGAAATGACACAGGAGTCATTAACAGTGATGTCAGGAATAGTAAAAGGGTTATAAAGAATACTTTGAAGAACTCTATGCTTCCAAATTTGATGACTCAGGTGAGATGGACCAACAAATTTCTTGAAATACACAATCTACCGAAACTCATACAAGGAAAAAATAGATAACCTAAATAACTCTGGAGAAGTCTGGCTCCTGGCCTCACAATCTAGTTTGATATTTCAAGCTTGACTATAGGCAATTACAAAGGCTATACCTGGCAGGTCTCCGAGGAAAGCAGACTTTTCCACTTGATGCAGAGACAATGAATTGCAGTTTCTGAAAAAAGTTACAGGCAAGGGCTCAGGCCCTGCTGGCAAGCCATGCTCTTATATTTAGATGTATTCTCAGCCAGGTGTTCTCAGTTGGAGGTCTCTCTACCTGAGGGTTTGGCTGAGGGCTTTCCCAGGTGCCTCTGCTCAGACTAGGTGGATTGGAGACAGTTTTCCTCACTATAACTTGGTACTTTGTCCTTTTCTACCCTAATCTCCCCCTGCTTTCTCTCTCCAGCCTCAAGGTCCATAGCATAATAGGAACCATTTGGTTCTGTCTCTCACGGTGGTGAACTGAGCATCTCACACTCTCTGTTCTCATATACCTGAACCAGTGCACTGACTCACGAGGGAAAATGGAACTTGGAAAAAGTAAGCATTTCTTCTGGGTTTAGCCTTGCACTTAAAATATCACATGCAGTCAGAGATTAAAGGCTTCACTATTAACCTACTTTCATTTTGTCTTGTTGTTGCTTCTTTTTTTTTTTAATCATTATTTAAAAATTGAATTATAGTATTTTACAGTGTTGTGTTAATGTCAGGTATATGGCAAAGTGATTCAATGCTTTTTCAGATTTATTACATGATTGCTTATTACATAACATTGAATGTAAGTCCCTGTGCTATACAGCAGTTCTTGTTTGCCTGTTTTATAAATAGTAATTTGTATATGTTAATCCCAAGCTCCTAACTTATTCAGTCCCCCACTTCCCTTTGGTAATCAAAAGTTTGTTTTCTATGTCTGTGAGTCTGCTTCTGTTTGTAAATGAGATCATTTGCATCATACTTCAGATTCCACATATAACTGATATCATATGATATTTGTCTTTGTCTTCAGTCAGTGTGATAATCTCTAGGTCCAACCATGTTGCTGCGAATGGCATTATTTCATTATTCTTAATGGTTGAGTAATATTTCATTGTATATAAGGCATCTTGTGGCTTTAATTGAAGACTCTGACACCTAGCTGTCCAGCTCTCTCTCTTTAGCTGAGCTCTTGACAGCTCTATATCTGTTAAATAAATGCAATAAATAATTAATAACCTAAACAAAATAAAACAGATAATGTCACTGGATAATCTACTGCACATTTATGAAAGAAATAATACAACTTCTCCACAATCTCCTGGAAATAGATACAGAGGAATCACTTCCTATATGATAGATGCCTTATTTTCTATGTGGAAAATCCCAAAGAATCTATAAGAAAAGCTCTATAACTAATAAGTGAATATAGCAAGATTGAAGAATATTTGATTAGTATACAAAAGTTGATTGCCTTCCTATATATCACAAATGAACAATTAGAATCAATGCAATAGAATGAAATAATTATGTATAAACTTTATAAAACCTTTGTAGGATTGATATGTGGAAAGCTATAAAAATCTAAGAAAAGTAAATAAATGAAGATACATTGGGATATTTAATACTACCAATTGTTTTCAGCTTGAATTATAGATTAAACACAATTCCCATTGCTATATCAGCAAGATATCATGCAGATATTAATGATATAACTAAAACTTTTATAAGGAAAGGCAAAAATCTAGAATACCCAACCTAATATTAAAGATGAAAGTCTAAGTTGGAAGAATCATGCTACCAAATTTCAAGATTAAACCTAAAATTACAATAATAGAGACAGTATGGTATAAACAAAAGAACAGATACATAAATCAAAGGAACAGACTAGAAAGCCCAGAAATGGACCACAGGAGTATAGTTGTCTGATTTTTGAAAAGTATTCAAAGTTAATGCAAAAGAGAAAGAATTGTCTTTCAACAAATGGTATTTGGCAAACTGGATGTCCATAAACAAAAAACTAAACATCGACAAAGCCTTATAATTTGCACAAAAATTGATTGAAATAGATTATAGTTCCAAATGTGACATGTACAACTCTAAAATTTCTAAAACAAAATGGAGGAGAAAATCTATGTGACCTGGGTTTTGATGGATGAGTTTTCAGGTATAGTATTAGCAGTGCAGTCCATGAAAAAAAATGATTTATAAACTAAACTTCATTCAAATTAAAATTTTCTACTCTATAGTAGTCTCAGTAGTCAAAAGTTGGAAATAAACCAAATTAATATCAATTGCTATGCAAAAACAAAAGTGGTATATCTATACAATTGAACTTTAGCTGTAAAAAGGAATTTAACATCTGATTCATGCTACAATATGGACCAAATAAAAAACATTGTGCAAAATAAAAAAAAAGAAAACAGATACAAAATGAATGTCACAAAGGATATGATTCCCTGTCTATGAAATGCACTAATTAGACAAATCTATAGAGGCAGATCTGGAGAAGGCAATGGCACCCCACTCCAGTATTCTTGCCTGGAAAATCCCACGGAGGGAGGAGCCTGGTAGGCTGCAGTCCATGGGGTCGCTAGGAGTCGGGCACAACTGAGCGATTTCACTTTCACTTTTCACTTTCATGCATTGGAGAAGGAAATGGCAACCCACTCCAGTGTTCTTGCCTGGAGAATCCCAGGGATGGGAGAGCCTGATGGCCTGCCGTCTATGGGGTTGCACAGAGTCGGACACGACTGAAGCAACTTAGCGTAGCAACAGCATAGAGGCAGAAATCAGATCAGTATTCATCAAAGACTGGGAAGTGATTGCCTAATGGATACAGGGTTCCCTTTCATGATGATGAAAATATCTTGGACTGCAAGGAGGTCCAACCAGTCCACTCTGAAGGAGATCAGCCCTGGGTGTTCTTTGGAGGGAATGATGCTAAAGCTGAAACTCCAGTACTTTGGCCACCTCATGCGAAGAGATGACTCATTGAAAAAGACTCTGATACTGGGAGGGACTGGGGGCAGGAAGAGAAGGGGATGACAGAGGATGAGATGACTGGATGGCATCACTGACTCGATGGATGTGAGTTTGAGTGAACTCCGGGAGATGGTGGTGGACAGGGAGGCCTGGCGTGCTGCGATTCATGGGGTCGCAAAGAGTCGGACACGACTGAGTGACTGAACCGAACTGAGAGATGATGGGTGTGCCAACTTTGCATGTATTGAATGCCACTGAACTGCATATTTCATCATGATTAAATTATGTGGATATCACTTCAATTTAAAGAATAAGCCACATACAAAATACAAAAATAAGTAAAGTAAATCAAAATAAAACTGCCTGCTCTGTAAAAGATTCTGTTGAGAATGAAAAGACAAATCTGTATGAAGTCACATATGTTATACTTTGATGTATGATGCAATCCATTATCATCATGGTAATTATTAGTACTGCTACTACTATTTTTTGCCTCAAATTGTCCCATATTTCATATTGAGTGCTATTGTAGTTGACTCTCATGTCCCTTTGAGATACCCCATCATTTAATTTGTTTAGTACTTCCTCCCTTTCTGACAATAAAGTTGCTCCAGGCTCATGTTGTATGTTTCTTGCCCAGTTATTCTTCAAAGTAAACTTGGACCTTTCATTAGAGAATGGTATTAGAAGCCATTCTTAAAGAGACTGGAGCACTAGATCACCTTACATGTCTCTTGAGAAACCTATATGAGTGTCAAGAAGCAACAGTTAGAACTGAACATGGAACAGCTAATTGGTTCAAAATAGGGAGGGAATACGATAAGGCTTTATATTGTCACCCTGATTATTTAACTTGGAGAAGGAAATAGCAACCCATTCCATTATTCTTGCCTGGAAAATCCCATGGGCAGAGAAGGCTGGCAGGCTACAGTCCATAGGGTTGCAAAGAGTCGGACATGACTGAAGTGACCTAGCAGGAGCATAGAGTACATCATGTGAAATGCCAGGCTGGATGTATCAGAAGCTGGAATCAAGATTTCTGGGAGAATTATTAACCAATCTCAGATATGCAGGTGATGCCACTCTAATGGCAGAAATCAAAGAGGAATGAAAGAGTCTCTTGATGAGGGTGAAAGAGGAGAATGAAAAAGCTGACTTGAAGCTCAACATTTAAAAAACAGACCATAGCATCTAGTCCCATCACTTCGTGGCAAATAGAAGGGGAAAACATGGAAGCAGTGACAGATTTTATTTTCTCAGGTTCCAAAATCACTGTGGACAGTGACTGGAGCCATAAAATTAAAAGACACTTGTTCCTTGGAAGAAAAGCTATGTAAACCTAGACAGCATATTGTTAAAAAGCACAGACATCACTTCACTGACAGAGATCCATATAGCCAAAGCCGTGGTTTTACCAGTAGTCATGTACACATGTGAGAGCAGGATCGTAAAGAAGGCTGAGCACCGAAGAATGGATGCTTTTGAATTGTGGTGCTGGAGAAGGCTCTTGAGAGTCCCTTTCACTGCAAGGAGATCAAATCAGTTAATCCTAAAGGAAATCAACCTTGAACATTCATTGGAAGGAATGATGCTGAAGCTGAAGCTCCATTATTTTGGCCACTTGATGTGAAGAGCTGACTAACTGGAAAATACCCTGATGCTGAGAAAGACTGAAGGCAAAAAGAGAAGGGGCAGCAGAGGATGAGATGATTAGAGAGTATCATTGACTCAATGGACATGAATTTGAATTTCAGCAAACTCCCAAGAGATGGTGTAGAATGAAGGAGCCTATCATTCTGCAGTCCATGGACATGACTTAGCCACTGAGCAACAACAAGAACAAAATTAGAAGCCAAGATCTGGGTGTTAGATGTTTTCATTTCTACTGAGGTGTTACTGCTTCTAGGCCCTTTCAGCTGATTGAGATATGAGATATGTGTATAAACCTGTGTATATACACATAGTATGTATTTCTATATGAGTCAATGTCCTTATTAAGCTGTACTTGAAAACAGTGATTTTTTTTTTCCAACTCCTATCAATTGCCACATAGATCATTCTAGCCCCATCTGCTTGTTTTTCTTTGAGCTACATAACTACAACAGTTAGAAATCTGGTTCCTACCACCTTTTTTCCATTATAGTGTCATTCATAGTTGCATATTTTAGGAGAAGTTCGCATATAATTCATATACAGACTTTCTTTAAATAAGTCTTTTGGGCAAGGTTCACAGGGGAAAATGCGGTTTGTGCTATGTGGGAGATCTCTGTCTTGCCCAACTTTTCTGTAAATCTATAAGTATTGCAAAATTTAAAAAAAAATTATAAAAGTGAATGGGCAATACTATACATTTTGCTTTCTACATTTACTCTTAACAATTCTAACATACTCCAAGGTTATTATATATTCTTATAAAGGTATTATTGAAACAACTCAGTTCAGTTCAGTTGCTCAGTCATGTCCAACTCTTTGTGACCCCATGGACTGCAGCACACCAGGCTTCCCTGTCCATCACCAACTCCTGGAGCCTACTCAAATTCATGTCCATGGTGGCAGTGATGAGATCCAACCATCTCATCCTCTGTCACCTTCAATCTTTCCCAGCATCAGGGGCTTTTTCAATGAGTCAGTTCTTCATATCAGGTGGCCAAAGTATTGGAGTTCCAGCTTCAGCATCAGTCCTTCCAGTGAATATTCAGGACTGATTTCCTTTAGGATGCACTGGTTGGATCTCCTTGCAGTCCAAGGGACTCTCAAGACTCTTCTCCAACACCACAGTTCAAAAGCATCAATTGTTTTGCACTCAGCTTTCTTTAGAGTCCAACTCCCACATCCATACATGACTACTGGAAAAAAAACAAAACATAGCTTTGACTAGACCTCTGTTGGCAAAGTAATGTCTCTGCTCTTAAATATGCTGTCTAGGTTGGTCATAACTTTTCTTCCAATGAGCAAATGTCTTTTAATTTCATGGTTGCAGTCACCATCTGCAGTGATTTTAAGCCCCCCAAAATAAAGTCTGTCACTGTTTCCCCATATATTTGCCATGAAGTGACGAGACCAGATGCCAAACCCACTCCAGTACACTTGCCTAAATAATCTCATGGACGGAGGAGCCTGGTGCAGGCTACTGTCCATGGGGTCACAAAGAGTCAGACACAACTGAGCAATTTCACTTCGCACTCTCCTCTTTCACTTTCACCAAGAGGCTCTTTAGCTTTTCTTCGCTTTCTGTCATAAGTGTGGTGTCATCTGCATATCTGAGATTATTGGTATTTCTTCTGGCAATCTTGATTCCAGCTTGTGCTTCATCCAGCCCAGCGTTTCTCATGATGTACTCTGCATATAAGTTAAATAAGCAGGGTGACAATACACAGCCTTGACGTACTCCTTTCCCTATTTGGAACCAGTCTGTTGTCCCATGTCCAGTTCTAACTGTTGCTTCCTGACCTGCTTACAGATTTCTCAAGAGGCAGGTCAGGTGGTCTGGTATTCCCATCTCTTTAAGATTTTTCCACAGTTTGTTGTGATCCACACAGTCAAAGGCTTTGGCACAGTCAATAAAGAAAATGCAGATGTTTTTCTGGACTTCTCTTGTTTTTTTTATGTTCCAGCGGATGTTGGCAATTTGATCTCTGGTTCCTCTGCTTTTATAAATCCAGCTTGAACATCTTGAAGTCCAAGGTTCACGTACTATTGAAACCTGGCTTAGACAATTTTGAGCATTACTTTACTAGAGTGTGAGATGAGTGCAATTGTGTGGTAGTTTGATGGAAGTATAATATTCTCTATCTCTTCTGTGATATATTTTATTAATATCATTTTCATGCTTTAAATATTTAATTGTTTTAAAAATTCTAGAATTATATGTAACAATCTAATAAATATTTGTAAGCATACATCTTTGACCATAATTTGTAATATGTCAATCTCAATTTCTGAAAGTGGAATAAGATATTGAAATATTGTACATATACATATTTTAACATAAATATTGTTTTTTTTTACATTTTAATTTCACCTCCTTTATTAAACAACAAAGTAAAAATGTTCTTTTGTTTTTACAGCTTTGCTTAGGTATATTTTATTTATTTATTTTTTTTTACTTTACAATATTGTATTGGTTTTGCCATACATCAAAATGCATCCGCCATGGGTGTACATGTGTTCCCCATCCTGAATCCCCCTCCCACCTCCCTATTGTTTTTTAAAGAAAGGTTGTGCTTATCTCAACTTTATCTGAGGTTAATATGAATGTCTGTCTAATCTGCTTATTTTTTATCCTTTTTAAGTTTTTGCATACACTATAGTGTATATAATTACATTTTCAATGTTTAATTTCATTGAACTAAGACATTTATTGAGCTAATACATTTTTCCTGTATTTATCAGCTATTTCCAGTCATATTATTATTTATCACATCTTTTAAATCTTTATTGGCTTCTTACTCTATTGTTATATAGTGAAAATTGCTCTACTGCTTCTTTATAAGTTTCTTTAAAGGTCTGTTTTTATTAATGGAGTTTTAATTTTCTGAGAGCTTTAATTTAAGTAAGATTTCCACATTGATTAGTAGAATTAAGCATAATCTTCTATGAATAAATGAAAAGGTAAAGTAATCTAATAAAAATTAGTGTCAAATTATTGCAGTTTATTTAATTACACTCTATTCAGAGGCATAATGCTTTCTATTTAACAAATGTTACACATTACAAAGGGTTTCCAAATCCACTTTATTTTACAGAATTGCATAGTGTTTCAAGTTGGAGCTCATTCCCAGCTAAAATTTTTCAATAATTAGCACATTATGTATTTCCACTGGAGCTCTGTTTTCTCTTTTTAAAAAGATAGAGTGTGTTTATCAGTACCTCCCCCATAGACTCATTGGAAAGAGTAAATTAAAAAATAAATAAACACACATGTTTCTCATATAGAAAGCACTCAATAAATGCTATTTGTGGTAGTGCCAGCTGATAATATGATGACCAAAATAGATGATAAGATTAATGTCATTGTACTAGAATGCTTACCATGTGCCTATAATATATGTCAAGACGGTTTTTTTCTATTAATACATAAAACTAAAGCTTAGTGTTTATGACTGCCTGTCTCCTTGCTTGTAAGTATCAGAATGCCAACAAGATACTGGTTTTCTGATCTCTGTTCTGTGCCTTTTTCCCACAGCCCTGGATAATACACCTCTGAGCCAGGGTTATCTTTGAAAATAAGCTGCACATGGAGCATTCATATGATCATAGCTTATTTTAGACAGCTCTGTTGCTGCTTAAATAATCAGACTTTCCAAATGGATAATTCTTCATTTAGAAGTCTGTACCATGTAGTTTCTAATCTATTTAACATTTTCAGCAGTTATTACACTGATAACAAGGCAGATTTTTGTCAGATCCACAGAAGATTCTCATCTGGAATGGATGGCTATCAATTTGCTGGGTGACAGAATCAGGATGCAATACATTTTTTCAAAAGTGGAAAACAAATATCAATTGCTACAGAACAATATAAGCAATATAACAACACAAATATTTTGTTAAGTAATATTATATTTGTGAATAAACGAGGGTGGAGTAAAAAAGTTAGTAATGATAATTGGAGATGCCCCATCCACAAAAATACCTCTATACTGACTGTATCATTTTTTTAAATAACTTAACAATATGAAATACTGCTAAAACATAAAGCCAAAGCAATGTTACTAGCTAGAAAGTTTTAAAATTGTGCAAAATCTGTATCAGGGAAGTGGACATGATTGAAGGTGTTCATAGTGTTTGTAGGATATATTCTTGATAGATCACTCATGATAGTGAGGAATTGATAAAGTAGAATGAGTTTGGGATACTCTATGCTCTCAAAACCTCAATATGTAAACTTAATAAAATAAACTAAGTATTTTTGATATATAAAGAATAGGCTTTTAGTATATTCCATCTTTTCATTTTCAAATATGATGATGTTGCAATCATTGCCCTTCTAAGTGATTACAGGTAGGAAAGATAAAAGTATAGAAAAAAAGTTTGATAGCATTGTAAGAAAGAACACAAAGAACTGCAGAGCACAGGTTTGAATCTGGTTCTACTGTTTACTATGTTACTGGTCTCATATGGTTCTCAGCAGTTGGAGGCAACCTGAATTAAATAAAAAAAAGCTCATTACATTTTTGAGGGGACTATATTTTCTAACTGGAAAGACTTGATATAGGTATGTCTAGATGTGTATATTCATAAATATACGTATATTATAATATATATAAACATAATATATATGCTTATAATATATATTATAAATATTTATATATTATAAATATGTATATACACATCACATGTGTATATATGTAATTAGTTTGATATAAATCTATTTTTCTGTGTTTATGCAAGTATATGTATAGATAACATTAACATATATTTAAGATGGAGAAATTCTACTATATTTATATTTAGTCTGAATTATTTATTAGAGAGAAAAAATAGAACTCTGCTGGAGAAAGATTATGAAACTAGTAGAACTGTGCCTTGCACAGGAGGGAGGGAAAGGTACCTATAGTGTGAATGTTGACACCAGCTTTTATAGAAGTTTGGGCAGTTCTTCCATAACAGAAAGAAACTGGAAGGGAAGAGAAATGTGGTGCATTTTCAACAAGGTGACAATTGCAGAGAAGACACGATGGCCTTGATAAGAACAGTAAACATAGAGATCCCAAATAGTCTGAGAAAAATGATGTTGGGTGGAAATTTCAGAAGTTTGTAGAAATGATTTCTATATAAAAACTGAAGTACTTTGAGTCTCTGCATTTCTAGTGTAGGTGCCTGGAATTTGTATCATTACTGATTTAGGCTGAACACAAAGGGAAGACAGGTCACCTTAGGACAGAGGTAGGACTAACAGTGTACAGTGTGTGTGGAAAACAACCCCCAGTGTGAAGAATGCTGGCTGAGGAAAACAAAAAATAATGAGGTTTTACTCAAGGTGAACTAAAGTTAACATTATTCATTATCGTCAAGCAAATATCAATAAAATTCCATAACACTCTCTATGGAATTAATGCATTTTCTTTTTCTTTTCTTTTTTTATTTATTTATTTATTTTATTTTATTTTTAAACTTTACAATATTGTATTGGTTTTGCCAAATATCAAAATGAATCCGCCACAGGTATACATGTGTTCCCCATCCTGAACTCTCCTCCCTCCTCCCTCCCCATACCATCCCTCTGGGTCATCCCAGTGCACCAGCCCCAAGCATCCAGTATCGTGCATCAAACCTGGACTGGCGACTCATTTCATACATGATATTATACATGTTTCAATGCCATTCTCCCACATCATCCCACCCTCTCCCTCTCCCAGAGTCCAAAATACTGTTCTATACATCAGTGTCTCTTTTGCTGTCTCGTATACAGGGTTATTGTTACCATCTTTCTAAATTCCATATATATGCGTTAGTATACTGTATTGGTGTTTTTCCTTCTGGCTTACTTCACTTTGTATAATAGGTTCCAGTTTCATCCACCTCATTAGAACTGATTCAAATGTATTCTTTTTAATGCTGAGTAATACTCCATTGTGTATATATACCATAGCTTTCTTATCCATTCATCTGTTGGTGAACATCTAGGTTGCATCCATGTCCTGGCTATTATAAACAGTAATGCATTTTCTTTCTATAGGTTTTACTTCTTTAAACTTACATTATGATTATTGGACCAATAAAAACATGAATAGACAAGTCTACATATAGAACTTCTTTCCCAGGCTAGTTTTTCTTAATTCACTTTTTTTTTTTCTAATTCTTACAACAAGCACAGAAAAGAAGAGTTATGTTTCTCACTTTCATGAAAAATTAAAGGAGTTGGAGATTAGGTGCTTTGCCCAGTTCACAGAGTTAATAAAAAAGCAGGTGAATTTCAAGCCCTGGTCTGAATACTTCTGGATCCTGGGGTTGTAAACAAGACATTATGCTACCAATTTTTTTTTTCATTCAAATAAATAAATCATACATGTATGTGTCATATATGTCCATTATATATATATATATATTTAAATTTATTTATTAATTATCAAGCAAAGGCTTCTTTGTACAAACATTTAGCCCTCCCCTTCCACCTTAATTGGGCTTCCCAGGAAGCTCAGTAGTAAATAATATGTCTGCAATGCAGGAGATCCAGGTTCAAATCCTGGGTCAAGAAGATTCCCTGGAGAAGGAAATGGCCACCCATTCTAGTATTCTTGCTGGGAAATACCAAGGATGGAGGAGCGTGGTGGGCTACAGTCCATTCAGTCACAAGAGAGTCGGACATGACTTAGCAACTAAACAAGGACAACAAACATAATCTTGATCTCACTGGTCATTAAGTTCAGTTCAGTCGCTCAGTTGTGTCCGACTCTTTGCGACCCCGTGAACCCCAAAATGCCAGGCCTCCGAGTCTATCACCAACTTCCGGAGTTCATCCAACCTCATGTCCATTGAGTTGGTGATGCCATCCAAACATCTCATCCTCTTTCATCCACTTCTCCTGCCCTCAATCTTTCCCAGCATCAGGGTCTTTTCCAATGAGTCAGCTCTCTGCATCAGGTGGCCAAAGTATTGGAGTTTCAGCTTCAACATCAGTCCTTCCAATGAACACCCAGATCTGATCTCCTTTAGGATGGACTAGTTGGATCTCCTTGCAGTCCAAGGGACTCTTTCAAGAGTCTTCTCCAATACCATAGTTCAAAAGCATCAATTCTTCGGCGCTCAGCTTTCTTTATAGCCCAACTCTCACATCCATACATGACTACTGGAAAAAATATAGCTTTGACTAGACGGACCTTTGTTGGCAAAGTATGTCTCTGCTTTTGAATATGCTGTCTAGGTTGGTCATGACTTTCCTTCCAAGGAGTAAGAGTCTTTTAATTTCATGGCTGCAGTCACCATCTGCAGTGATTTTGGAGACCCCAAAAATAAAGTCTGACACTGTTTCCCCATCTATTTCCCATGAAATGCTGGGACCAGATGCCATGATCTTCATTTTCTGAATGCTGAGCTTCAAGCCAACTTTTTCACTCTCCCCTTTCACTTTCATCAAGAGGCTTTTTAGTTCCTCTTCACTGTCTGCCACAAGGGTGGTGTCATCTGCGTATCTGAGGTTATTGATATTTCTCCCAGCAATCTTGATTCCAGCTTGTGCTTCTTCCAGCCCAGCATTTCTCATGATGTACTCTGCATAGAAGTTAAATAAGCAGGGTGAAAATATACAGCCTTGACATACTCCTTTTCCTATTTGGAACCAGTCTGTTGTTCCATGTCCAGTTCTAACTGTTGCTTCCTGGCCTGTATACAGGTTTCTCAAGAGGCAGGTCAGGTGGTCTGGTATTCCCATCTCTTTCAGAATGTTCCAGAGTATGTTGTGATCCACACAGTCAAAGGCTTTGCTATAGTCAATAAAACAGAAATAGATGTGTTTTTGGAACTTTCTTGCTTTATCCATGATCCAGAAGATGTTGGCAATTTGATCTCTGGTTCCTCTGCCTTTTCTAAAACCAGCTTGATGATCTGGAAGTTTATGGTTCATGTATTGCTGAAGAATGGCTTGGAGAATTTTAAGCATTACTTTACTAGCATGTGAGATGAGTGAAATTGTGCAGTAGTTTGAGCATTCTTTGGCATTGCCTTTCTTTGAGATTGGAATGGAAACTGACCTTTTCCTGTCCTGTGATCACTGGTCATAACTATCTGCAAAGTTCTGTGTTGCTCTGTAAAGTGGCATGTAGTTTACTGATTGAGATACTCCTCATCCACCCCCTCCAAGAGAAATGCTTCACACCATGTGACAAAGCAGCCACTTTCTCCATAGTATCTACAGTATTAGCCCTGCTGTCCTGTTTGGAACAGCTTCCAGTATAGATATTAAAGCTGAGATTATGTGGTAAACAGATTTTTGTTCAACTGTCATAATGAACAATGGCTGTACAATGTTTAGATAATGGGTTTTTAAGACATAGTAGACCTGATCATTTGTGGTCTGGATCTTTATGCCTTCTTGAAATAACCATAATTTGCTCTAAAAAAAAAATCGGAGAAGGCGATGGCACCCCACTCCAGTACTCTTGCCTGGAAAATCCCATGGATGGAGGAGCCTGGTAGGCTGCAGTCCATGAAGTCATGAAGAGTCTGACACGACTGAGCAACTTCCCTTTCACTTTTCACTTTCATGCATTGGAGAAGGAAATGGCAACCCACTCCAGTGTTCTTGCCTGGAGAATCCCAGGGACGGGGGAGCCTGGTGGGCTACCGTCTATGGGGTCACACAGAATCGGACACGACTGAAGTGACTTAGCAGCAGCTATAAAAATGGGATTATTTTTATCTCAGTATAGCCATTAACACACTCTCATTTTAGATTTTAATGTGTGAAGAATCTTTTACTATATATCTCATTTGAGAATCAGGAATCCAAAACAAACATCTGAAAACATTTACGTAAATAAGCTGTATTCCTATTTCTAGATGAGGAACAAATTTTTAATCATACTATGTAGAAATATGTGCCACTAAATTGCCACTGTATGTGAACCCAGACAAAATAACAGTTCTAGGAATTTTCTTTTTGATCTACATCTAAATCAAATATATTTTTACATTCAATCAAATATATAATAAATTGAGAGGGAAGCAAAAAGACAAAGAAGTTACTTGAATGGACAGGTCAACAATTGGAAACTTACCAAATTCTGTAGATGAAATTGTCCTTTACCAATGTGAACAAATTAATATTTGTGTAAATATTCTTTTTCACTTCCTATATTAAACATGGGAAATTAAACAGGCAAACATCCAAACTTCAATTTATGTTAACAATTAAGCTGACAGAGGATTAACAGAGGAAAACTAGTAAACTATGTACAAATATCCCAATATAGAATTTTAAAAAGTGATATCTTTAACAAGAAAAATAGATTGCCTGTGTGACCCTCTGCCATTAATCTTCACAGTGCAAACAATATATTTTAAAAAGGTAAATTTACATATATTGAAAAATAACTGGCAGGGTTGTGTCTTGTTTGATACTTGCAAATTACAGAATAAAATGAGTTGGTGTATTCTGGAGTTTTCTTGTTGGGAAGAGGATTGAAAACTTATTCTCAAAAAGCAACAGCTAAGCTATGATTCTCAGTGGAAGATATTGTTACACAAGCTCAATTTCATTCACTCTATTTTTCAAGGTTTTCGTTCTTATCAATAATAAAATTTTGACAAGTTATTATTATTGTTAAATCATATTAAACCATAGATACGAACAAACCTAGTGGAGGTGACAGAATTCCAGCTGAGCTGTTTCAAATCCTAAAAGATGATGCTGTGAAAGTGCTGCAATCAATATGCATGCAAATTTGGAAAACTCAGCAGTGGCCACAGGACTGGAAAAGGTCAGTTTTCATTCCAATCCCAAAGAAAGGCAATGCCAAAGAATGCTCAAACTACCACACAATTGCATTCATCTCACATGCTCGTAAAGTAATGCTCGAAATTCTCCAAGCCAGGCTTCAGCAATACGTGAACCGTGAACTTCCAGATGTTCAAGCGGGTTTTAGAAAAGGCAGAGGAAACAGAGATCAAATTGCCAACATCCACTGGATCATTGAAAAAGCAAGAGAGTTCCAGAAAAACATCTATTTCTGCTTTATTGACTATGCCAAAGCCTTTGACTATGTGGATCACAATAAACTGTGAAAAATTCTTCAAGAGATGGGAATACCAGACCACCTGACCTGCCTCTTGAGAAACCTATATGCAGGTCAGGAAGCAACAGTTAGAACTGGACATGGAACAACAGACTGGTTCCAAATAGGAAAAGGAGTACGTCAAGGCTGTGTATTTTCACCCTGCTTATTTAACTTCTATGCAGAGTACATCATGAGAAATGCTGGGCTGGAAGAAGCACAAGCTGGAATCAAGATTGCTGGGAGAAATGTCAATAACCTCAGATATGCAGATGACACCACCCTTATGGCAGATAGTGAAGAGGAACTAAAAAGCCTCTTGAGAAAGTGAAAGAGGAGAGTGAAAAAGTTGGCTTGAAGCTCAAAATTCAGAAAACTAAGATCATAGCATCTGGCCTCAGCACTTCATGGGAAATAGATGGGGAAACAGTGGAAACAGTGTCAGACTTTATTTTTCTGGGCTCCAAATTGTTTTTGGCTGCCCATGGTGATTGCAGCCATGAAATTAAAAGACGCTTACTCCTTGGAAGGAAAGTCATGACCAACCTAGATAGCATATTCAAAAGCGGAGACATTACTTTGCCAACAAATGTCTGTCTAGTCAAGGCTATGTTTTTTCCAGTGGTGATGTATGGATGTGAGAGTTGGACTGTGAAAAAAGCTGAGTGCTGAAGAATAAATGCTTTTGAACTGTGGTGTTGGAGAAGACTCTTGAGAGTCCCTTGGACTGCAAGGAGATCCAACCAGTCCATTCTGAAGGAGATCAGCCCTGGGATTTCTTTGGAAGAATGATGCTAAAGCTGAAACTCCAGTACTTTGGCCACCTCATGCGAAGAGTTGACTCATTGAAAAAGACTCTGGTGCTGGGAGGGATTGGGGGCAGGAGAAGAAGGGGACGAAAGAGGCTGAGATGGCTGGATGCCATCACTGACTCGATAGACGTGAGTCTGAGTGAACTCCGGGAGTTGGTGATGGACAGGGAGGCCTGGCATGGTGTGATTCATGGGGTCGCAATGACTTGGACACGACTGAACGACTGAACTGAACTGATACATAAATTGAGGTCTTCCCAGGTGGTGCTAATGGTAAAGAACCCACCTGCCAATGCAGGAGACATGAGGCTCCGGATTGATCCCTGGGCCAGGGAGATAACCTGGAAGAGGGCAGGGCAACCTCCTCCAATATTCTTGCCTGGGGAATCCCATGGACAGAGGAGCCTGGTGGGCTATAGTCCATGGGGTCAAACATGACTGAAGCGACTTGGCACTCAAGCATACATAAATACATACATATTAAATCAAAGCTTTACACAAATTTCCATTTTTTAACCCTGTTATTCATTAAACTTTTATTTAAATTTTATTCATATAAATGATATTCTAAGTATTTTCATTTAATTTACAATTGCATTTCAAATTTGATGTACTAATTTTAATAAAGACTGAGGAAATTTTGATTCACAACAAAAATGAGTGTGGAATAATAATATGGGTCAATTATTATTGAAAGAGTGTTAAACTGTTTCCATGTCAAACAAATTTATTTTCACTTCTAACTGTTGCAATAGTTGCTATGCAGCTATTGCAAACCATCAAATCTGTTTTATTATATTATGAAGGTCTAGAGTTAGCCTAACTGATTTGGAAATGCATGTCCTTGTTATTCATAGGGATCTTTGATGTATTATTGAATTTGTTTTACTATTTGAATTGTAAAATTCAACCAGGTAAATACTAGAATTACCCTCCATAATATGCTGTTCAATGAATTACCACCAAGGAATACCTGGATTATCCACCTCCTAGAACAAGAAATAAAATAGCACCATCACCTAGAGGACTGTTATTTGTCCATTCCCTAATATAATCACCTAATCCTTTGCCAAATATTAACCTTACTTTCATCTCTCAAAGTAGAATTTTGTTTTTCCTGCTTTTATATAAATCAAATCATGAATTAATATTATTTCTAAATGTAATTATTCACAGGTATATATTTGAGGACTAACTTCTTTGACTCACCATTGCAATTGTGATCCATCTATGCTTATGTACTGAATTCATGTCTGTTGTATGATATTCAATGGTATGAAATATTGTGTTATTAACACTTGTCTTTCCTTAGAAATGTGACTTGAATCTATTTTTTTATTATGAAAAATAATACCTAGAATATTTTGGCTTATTCTTGGTGTACATTATACATGCAATATATTGGATATAATCCTGGAATAAGAATTGATGGATAAAGATTATATGTCACTTCAAATCTAATATACACTTCCAATCTGAATTGATGCTTTCAAACTGTGGCGCTAGAGAAGACTCTTGAGAGTCCCTTGATAGTAAGGAGATCAAACCAGTCAATCCTAAAGGAAAGCAACCCTGAATATTCATTGGAAGGACTGATGCTGAAGCTGAAGTTCCAATATTTTGGCCAACTGACGTGAAAAGCTGACTTATTGGAACAGACCCTGACTGGGAAAGATTGAAGGCTGGAGGAAAAGGAGACGAAAAAGGATGAGATGGTTGAATGGCATTACTGATTCAATGGACATGAGTTTGGGCAAGCCCTGGGACTTAGTGACGGACAGGGAAGCCTGGCATGCTGTATTACATGGACTCGCAGAGTCAGACATGACTGAGCGACTGAACAACAACAAATCTGAGTTTCAAAACAATTGTACCATTTTAATGATATATTTCCAATAGAGTTGGCGGCTGCGACCGGTGCGCTAAGCACGGCCGAGAGGAGCTACCCCATGTCCGAAGTCAGGGTCAGAAGCCAGGAGGACCCCATGGCCGAAGGGTGGGCAGCCAAGAGGAGTTACCCCACGTCCGAGGTCAGGGGCAGCGGCCGGGAGTGCCCGACTGCGACAGCACAACAACAGCCAAGAGGAGCTACCCTGTGTCCGAGGTCGGGGGGCTGGCTGAGAGGAGATACCCAGCGTCCGAGGCCAGGGGCAACGAAGAGAGGAGTTACCCCTCATCCAAGTTCAGGGGCAGCGGCTGGGAGGGGAGGAGATACTCCATGCCCCTAAGCCCCAGGCTAGAGGTGGCGGGCAGGAGGAGCTACCTCACGCCCCTAAGCCCGAGGCCAGGGGCCATGGCCAGGAGGAGAAACCCCCACGCCCAAGGCCAGGGACAGTGGCCAGGAGGACCAACCCCAAGTCCAAGGAGCTGTGGCTGCGCGGGTGCAGGAGGGCCTAGAGGAGCTATCCCACACTGAAGGTCAGGAAGGGCGGCGGTGAAGAGATACCCCTCGTCCAAGGTAAGGAGCAATGGCTGCCCTTTGCTGGAGCAGCCGTGAAGAGATACCCCATGCCCAAGGTAAGAGAAACCCAAGTAAGATGGTAGGTGTTGCAAGAGGGCATCAGAGGGCAAACACACTGAAACCATACTCACAGAAAACTAGTCAATCTAATCACTCTAGGACCACAGCCTTATCGTTTAACTCAATGAAACTAAGCCATGCCCGTGGGGCAACCCAAGATGGGCAGGTCATGGTGGAGAGATCTGACAGAATGTGGCCCACTGGAGAAGGGAATGGCAAACCACTTCAGTATTCTTGCTTTGAGACCCCCATAAACAGTATGAAAAGGCAAAATGATAGGATACTGAAAGAGAAACTCCCCAGGTCAGTAGGTGCCCAATATGCTACTGGAGATCAGTGGAGAAATAACTCCAGAAAGAATGAAGGGATGGAGCCAAAGCAAAAACAATACCCAGCTGTGGATGTGACTCATGACAGAAGCAAGGTCCGATGCTGTAAAGAGCAATATTGCATAGGAACCTGGAATGTCAGGTCCATGAATCAAGGCAAATTGGCAGTTGTCAAACAAGAGATGGCAAGAGTGAATGTCAACATTCTAGGAATCAGCGAACTGAAATGGACTGGAATGGGTGAATTTAACTCAGATGACCATTATATCTACTACTGCATGCAGGAATCCCTCAGAAGAAATGGAGTAGTCATCATGGTCAACAAAAGAGGCCGAAATGCAGTACTTGGATGCAATCTCGAAAACGACAGAGTGATCTCTGTTCATTCCCAAGGCAAACCATTCAATATCACAGTAATCCAAGTCTATGCCCCAACCAGTAACACTGAAGAAGCTGAAGTTGAACAGTTCTATGAAGACCTAAAAGACCTTTTAGAACTAACATCCAAAAAAGATGTCCTTTTCATTATAGGGTACTGGAATGCAAAAGTAGGAAGTCAAGAAACAGCTGGGGTAACAGGCAAATTTGGCCTTGGAATACAGAATGAAGCAGGGCAAAGACTAATAGAGTTTTGCCGAGAAAATGCACTGGTCATAAAAAACACCCTCTTCCAACAACACAAGAGAAGACTCCACAGATGGAAATCACCGGATGGTCAACACTGAAATCAAAATGATTATATTATTTGCAGCCAAAGATGAAGAAGCTCTATACAGTCAGCAAAAACAAGACCAGGAGCTGACTGTGGCTCAGACCATGAACTCCTTATTGCCAAATTCAGACTTAAATTGAAGAAAGTAGGGAAAACCACTAGATCATTCAGGTATGACCTAAATCAAATCCCTTATGATTATGCAGTGGAAGAAAGAAATAGATTTAAGGAAGTAAGAAATAGATCTGATAGATAGAGTGCCTGATGAACTATGGAATGAGGTTCATGACATTGTACAGGAGACAGGGATCAAGACCGTACCCATGGAAAAGAAATGCAAAAAAGCAAAATGGCTGTCTGGGGAGGCCTTACAAATACCTGTGAAAAGAAGAGAAGTGAAAAGCAAAGGAGAAAAGGAAAGATATAAACATCTGAATGTAGAGTTCCAAAGAATAGCAAGAAGAGATAAGAAAGCCTTCTTCAGCGATCAATGCAAAGAAATAGAGGAAAACAACAGAATAGGACAGACTAGAGATCTCTTCAAGAAAATCAGAGATACTAAAGGAACATTTCATGCAAAGATGGGCTCGATAAAGGATGGAAATGGTATGGACCTAAAAGAAGCAGAAGATATTAAGAAGAGATGGCAAAAATCAACAAAACCAAAAGCCGGTTCTTTGAAAGGTTAAATAAAATTGACAAACCATTAGCCAGACTCATCAAGAAACAAAGGGAGAAAAATCAAATCAATAAAATTAGAAATGAAAATGGAGAGATATCAACAGACAACACAGAAATAAAAAAGGATCATAAGAGACTACTATCAACAATTATATGCCAATAAAATGGACAACGTGGAAGAAATGGACAAATTCTTAGAAAAGTACAACTTTCCAAAACTCGACCAGGAAGAAATAGAAAATCTTAACAGACCCATCACAAGCACAGAAATTGAAACTGTAATCAAAATTCTTCCAGCAAACAAAAGCCCAGGTCCAGATGGCTTCACAGCTGAATTCTACCAAAAATTTAGAGAAGAGCTAACACCTATCCTGCTCAAACTCTTCCAGAAAATTGCAGAGGATGGTAAACTTCCAAATTCATTCTATGAGGCCACAATCACCCTAATACCAAAACCTGACAAAGATCCCACAAAAAAAGAAAACTACAGGCCAATATCACTGATGAACATAGATGCAAAAATCCTTAACAAAATTCTAGCAATCAGAATCCAACAACGCATTAAAAAGATCATACACCATGACCAAGTGGGCTTTATCCCAGGGATGCAAGTATTCTTCAATATCCGCAAATCAATCAATGTAATACACCACATTAACAAAATGAAAAATAAAAAGCATATGATTATCTCAATAGGTGCAGAGAAAGCCTTTGACAAAATTCAACATCCATTTATGATAAAAACTCTCCAGAAAGCAGGAATAGAAGGAACATACCTCAACATAATAAAAGCTATATATGACAAACCCACAGCAAACATTATCCTCAATGGTGAAAAATTGAAAGCATTTCCTCTAAAGTCAGGAACAAGACAAGGGTGCCCACTTTCACCGTTACTATTCAACATAGTCTTGGAAGTTTTGGCCACAGCAATCAGAGCAGAAAAAGAAATAAAAGGAATCTAAATTGGAAAAGAAGAAGTAAAACTCTCACTATTTGCAGATGACATGATCCTCTACATAGAAAACCCTAAAGACTCCACCAGAAAATTACTAGAACTAATCAATGATTATAGTAAAGTTGCAGGATATAAAATCAACAACCAGAAATCCCTTGCATTCCTATACATTAATAATGAGAAAACAGAAAGAGAAATTAAGGAAACAATTCCATTCACCATTGCAACGGAAAGAATAAAATACTTAGGAATATATCTACCTAAAGAAACTAAAGACCTATATATAGAAAACTATAAAACACTGGTGAAAGAAATCAAAGAGGACACTAATAGATGGAGACATATACCATGTTCATGGATTGGAAGAATCAATATAGTGAAAATGAGTATACTACCCAAAGCAATCTATAGATTCAATGCAATCCTTATCAAGCTACCAACGGTATTCTTCACAGAGCTAGAACAAATAATTTCACAATTTGTATGGAAATACAAAAAACCTCGAATAGCCAAAGCGATCTTGAGAAAGAAGAATGGAACTGGAGGAATCAACCTACCTGACTTCAGGCTCTACTACAAAGCCACAGTTATCAAGACAGTATGGTACTGGCACAAACACAGGAATATAGATCAATGGAACAAAATAGAAAGCCCAGAGATAAATCCACGCACATATGGACACCTTATCTTTGACAAAGGAGGCAAGACTATACAATGGATTAAAGACAATCTCTTTGACAAGTGGTGCTGGGAAATCTGGTCAACCACTTGTAAAAGAATGAAACTAGAACACTTTCTAACACCATACACAAAAATAAACTCAAAATGGATTAAAGATCTCAACGTAAGACCAGAAACTATAAAACTCCTAGAGGAGAACATAGGCAAAACACTCTCTGACATATATCACAGCAGGATCCTCTATGACCCACCTCCCAGAATATTAGAAATAAAAGCAAAAATAAACAAATGGGACCTAATTAACCTTAAAAGCTTCTGCACATCAAAGGAAACTATTAGCAAGGTGAAAAGACAGCCTTCAGAATGGGAGAAGATAATAGCAAATGAAGCAACTGACAAACAACTAATCTCAAAAATATACAAGCAACTCCTATAGTTCAACTCCAGAAAAATAAATGACCCAATCAAAAAATGGACCAAAGAACTAAATAGACATTTCTCCAAAGAAGACATACAGATGGCTAACAAACACATGAAAAGATGCCCAACATCACTCATTATCAGAGAAATGCAAATCAAAACCACTATGAGGTACCATTTCACACCAGTCAGAATGGCTGCCATCCAAAAGTCTACAAGTAATAAATGCTGGAGAGGGTGTGGAGAAAAGGGAACCCTCTTACACTGTTGGTGGGAATGCAAACTAGTACAGCCACTATGGAGAACACTGTGGAGATTCCTTAAAGAACTGGAAATAGAACTGCCTTATGATCCAGCAATCCCACTGCTTGGCATACACACTAAGGAAACCAGAAGGGAAAGAGACACATGTACCCCAATGTTCATCGCAGCACTGTTTATAATAACCAGGACATGGAAGCAACCTAGATGTCCATCAGCAGATGAATGGATAAGAAAGCAGTGGTACATATACACAATGGAGTATTACTCAGCCATTAAAAAGAATACATTTGAATCAGTTCTAATGAGGTGAATGAAACTGGAGCCTATTATACAGAGTGAAGTAAGCCAGAAAGGAAAACACCAAAACAGTATACTAATGCATATATATGGAATTTAGAAAGATGGTAACAATAACCCTGTGTACGAGACAGCAAAAGAGACACTGATGTATAGAACAGTCTTATGGACTCGGTTGGGAGAGGGAGAGGGTGGGAGGATTTTGGAGAATGGCATTGAAACATGTAAAATATCATGTATGAATCGAGTTGCCAGTCCAGGTTCGATGCATGATAGTGGATGCTTGGGGCTAGTGCACTGGGATGGCCCAGAGGGATGGTATGGGGAGGGAGGAGGGAGGAGGGTTCAGGGTGGGGAACACATGTATACCTGTGGTGGATTCATTTTGATGTTTGGCAAAACTAATACAATTATGTAAAGTTTAAAAATAAAATAAAATTAATTAAAAAAAAAAAGAAGAGATGGCAAGAATACACAGAAGAACTGTACAAAAAAGATCTTCATGACCCAGATAATCACGATGGTGTTATCACTGACTTAGAGCAGACATCCTGGAATGTGAAGTAAATTGGGCCTTAGAAAGCATCACTAAGAACAAAGCTAGTGGAGGTGATGGAATTCCAGTTGAGCTCTTTCAAATCCTGAAAGATAATGCTGTGAAAGTGCTGCACTCAATATGCCAGAAAATTTGGAAAACTCAGCAGTGGCCACAGGATGGGAAAAGGTCAGTTTTCATTCAAATCCCAAAGAAAGGCAATGCCAAAAAATGCTCAAACTACTGCACCATTGCACTCATCTCACACGCTAGTAAAGGAATGCTCAAAATTCTCCAAGCCAGGCTTCAGCAATATGTGAACCGTGAATTTTCTGATGTTCAACCTGGTTTTAGAAAAGGCAGAGGAACCAGATATCAAATTGCCAACATCCACTGGATCATGGAAAAAGCAAGAGAGTTCCAGAAAAACATCTATTTCTGCTTTATTGACTATGCCAAAGCCTTTGACTGCGTGGATCACAATAAACTGTGGACAATTCTGAAAGAGATGGGAATACCAGACCACCTGATCTGCCTCTTGAGAAATTTGTATGCAGGTCAGGAAGCAACAGTTAGAACTGGACATGGGACAACAGACTGGTTCCAAATAGGAAAAGGAGTATGTCAAGGTTGTATATTGTTACCCTGTTTATTTAACTTATATGCAGAGTACATCATGAGAAACTCTGGACTGGAAGAAGCACAAGCTGGAATCAAGAGTGCGGGGAGAAATATCAGTCACCTCAGATATGCAGATGACACCACCCTTATGGCAGAAAGTGAAGAGGAACTCAAAAGCCTCTTGATGAAAGTGAAAGTGGAGAGTGAAAAAGTTGGCTTAATGCTCAACATTCAGAAAACGAAGATCATGGCATCCGGTCCCACCACTTCATGGGAAATAGATGGGGAAACAGTGGAAACAGTGTCAGGCTTTATTTTTCTGGGCTCCAAAATCACTGCAGATGGTGACTGCAGCCATGAAATTAAAAGACGCTTACTCCTTGGAAGGAAAGTTATGACCAACCTAGATAGCATATTCAAAAGCGGAGACAGTACTTTGCCATGAAAGATTCGTCTAATCTAGGCTATTGTTTTTCCAGTGGTGATGTATGGATGTGAGATTTGGACTGTGAAAAAGGCTGAGCGCGGAAGAATTGATGCTTTTGAACTGTGGTGTTGGAGAAGACTTGAGAGTCCCTTGGACTGCAAGGAGATCCAACCAGTCCATTCTGAAGGAGATCAGCCCTGGGATTTCTTTGGAAGAATGATGCTAAAGCTGAAACTCCAATACTTTGACCACCTCATGCGAAGAGTTGACTCATTGGAAAAGCCTCTGATGCTGGGAGGGATTGGGGGCAAGAGGAGAAGGGGACGACGGAGGATGAGATGACTGAATGGCATCACTGACTCGGTGGACGTGAGTCTCAGTGAACTCCGGGAGTTGGTGATGGACAGGAAGGCCTGGCATGCTGCGATTCATGGGGTCGTAAAGAGTCGGACACGACTGAGCGACTGCTCTGATCTGTTGACTCTTTATATTTTGCATGTTTGTTTTTAATAGTTTTGTTTACTAGAAATAATCAATTTTGTTTCTATTTTTTATATTTATTCACATGATATTAATTATATCTTCATCTTATCTCTGAGGCCTTTTAGAGTTCATTGGCTCCTTTTTTGTCACTCCTTGTATTTGATATTTATGCCTACCTTTTTAAAATTCCTGATGAATCTTCCCAACTTTTATAGTTTTATTTTTAACAGTTATCTTAATTTTATTTATACATTTTATATATTTTAACTAATTTGCTTCAGTTTTAAAATAAATGTTCTACATTCTGCTCATTAATTTGGTATTTTGGGAATGGTATTTACATCAGTGGCTTCTAGCCTTTTTTCCTTTAATATATGTAACCGGATTCATTTTGATATTTGGCAAAACTAATACGATTATGTAAAGTTTAAAAATAAAATAAAATTAAAAAAAATAAAAAATAAAAAAAATCATTAATCTATCTGTATTACACATTTAGTTAAGTTTTATTGAAGTATAACATTCAAGCAGTGAAATACTTAAGGTTCACTAATCTTTAATGTAAAGATTGACTTCTTTTTACAAAGCTAATATCCTTTAACCACTCTAACTCTTTGCAGCTGCCTTACCTGTTTGATATTGCTTAAAAGGTATGTAGTATCTTCCATGAATGTGTTTCAATGGAAATTATTTTTTTTTAATTAAGAGAATGAAATTATATAAAATTCTTTTGAGATTTTAGGGTTTCTTTTTCCTTTTATTTTCTTTTTTTCAAAATGTACTTATTTTATCATTATGTATGGATTTTTTTAGAAAAGAGTTTTGAGACTGTTCACCCATCAGTTCAGTTCAGTTCAGTGCAGTCACTCAGTTGTGTCCGACTCTTTGCGACCCCATGAACTGCAGCACACCAGGCCTCCCTGTCCATCACCAACTCCTGGAGTTCACTCAGACTCACGTCCATCGAGTCAGTGATGCCATCCAGCCATCTTATCCTCTGTCGTCCCCTTCTCCTCCTGCCCCCAATCTCTCCCAGCATCAGGGTCTTTTCCAATGAGTCAACTCTACGCATGAGGTGGACAAAGTATTGGAGTTTCAGCTTCAGCATCAGTCCTTCCAATAAACACCCAGGACTCGTCTCCTTTCGGATGGTCTGGTTGGATCTCTTTGCAATCCAAGGGACTCGCAAGAGTCTTCTCCAGCACCACAGTTCAAAAACATCAATTTTTTGACACTCAGCTTTCTTCACCCCTAGAAAGCACTTATTCAAACCACTATATGAACATTGCTTCACATCAAATTCATGAACACTGAGAAATTCCTGTTTAATCATATGTCAGTTTTCTTTTTTTAACCTGAAATTGGGCAGACTGCCATTTTTATTCAATTCCATGTTGACTAGGTTATTCAAGTGTTAACGTAAGTCTTAGGTGAGCGTTCCCTCCTCAGTCCAGCAGTGGACATTTTAGTAGTTGCAACATTATCCCCCTGATAAGCTGTTAAGTCTTCAAAGGCAAAAGTAAGTACCTTCCCTTTTAGAACAGAACCATTCTTTGGTGATGTTATTGTCAGGATCAAAGTAAATCTGTCAAAATGGAAGAAGTCGTACCTGCCACAAACCAAATTGAGCACCTTATTTAAAATAAGTTGTAAAGTAGGTAGTGGGGAGGGGTTTGATTTCCCCATCAAGAAGGTGATACACTTTAAATCACAATCTATTCTTAGACAAAAGTCAGAATGCCATTCTAAGCAACACTAAAACCTTTTCTGTTATTTTGATGGAGAGCCCTATGCAGCTTATAAATCAGACTTAAACTTGCTGCACTGAGGCAGGCTGTATACCCTTTCCATGCATCCAGTGTGCTGTACAAGGAGAACAAAATGCCATCAATCTTCACAATCTACAGTGTGGTGAAGTAAATTGCCAGCACCTCATTCCCTCACTCAAATTTTTCATCTCAGATGCCAGGGCAGTAAAGTCTATAAAGAAAGCCTATTCAGAGTCTTTTGTTCCTTTTCTTTGTCAGTTCTTGATAACTTTTATTACAAACTCACAACCATGCTCCTTGCTGTGGCTACAGCTATATTCATTATCTCTGCTTCCTAACTACTGAGTGAGAATCTAAGTCTGGGTGTGAAGGCAGAGTAAACAGGTCTCAGTAGAGTGTCTGAGATGGAACATTAGATGCTTATTTAGAGGGACCATAGGGAGCAGATTACCTGAGACAGTTCCGGCTTCACCTATGGTTCCAGGTTCACTCTGGTTTACTACATTGGTCCCACCACTGTTCAGTCTGAAAAACATGGTGGTTTGAATACAAGATTATATTGTCTCCCTTGCCATAAACTGCAGTCTCTACTCTTACCCAGAGAGTAGGTGGTATAGGGCAATTTCTAGGTGCAATATCAAATTCACTCATTAGTTTATCAAGCCATAATACAGATAGTCACTTTCCATACAAAATATGGATAATGGATTTGAATGTAATCTCTTTTACTTTCAATAATCTCCTGTTTCAGTTGAAAGGAAACTGACCCAGAAAGTTTTTCCTTCTACTGTATGTGCTTATCAGTAGGGAAAAAGCCCTATAAATTTCAGAGTTTATTTCTATTAATTTTTATTTAATCTTTTTATTACTAGGCATGCTGAAAAAGAGATTAAGATCATGTAAAACTTCAGATATCAAGTATATTTTGATATTAGTTTTAAAATGTTGATATTGATAGTCATGCAAAAAGGCCATTATTTTCTCAATGATTTTTATTTCATTTGAAAGTTAGTTATTGTTACTATATTTCAAATAATTTTCTAAAATGGGATAGTGCTTCTGTAGGTATTTAATAAAATATGTTATTTCAACATTAGGAAAATTATGATTATACAAGTTCAAAACACTTTAAATAAAAACTATAGCATGCCTATTAATTAATCCCATGTATCATTTAGGAATTTCTAGAATATGTTCCATGTTTTTGATCTTTTGTTGAGTGACGTATTTTCTTTTCCATTACAAAGTTTAGTTTTGATTACTTTTGGGTCCAAATCTCAGAAACTATGGTGTGCTGAAGACACAAGAGTATGGGGAACAGTTTTCTACATGGCATTCAGACAGTTGGTGGACTGACCAAGTTGGGAGATGAACTTGACCAAATCTTGGCCAAACCATGCTGTAGTCAGTGGGAACAGCTTGTAACATGGGTAGCATTAAAAGTTATATAGATGGATGCTCCCTCTTCAGTACAGTTCCTCAAACTTTGGTCTTTGAAAGTACAAGGGTACATTTTTCACATGCTTCATACATACACAAAACTGCTCTGATAGAAGTCAGGGTCATAAAAAACTTACCCTCTGATACACAGACTATTCTAATTCACAAGCATATTTTCCCAAGGGGGAAAAAAGTTCCACTCGTTTCTTTATATGAATTGTAGATATAGACCACCTCTATGTATGGTCTTTTGAAAGCAGGAACATATTCCTTGTCTACATATATTATTTCACATGATATCACTTTCTGTGAGTCTTCTTGAAGTCATCCCCTATGTCCTGCCACATTTCTTCTGACATTATGGCCATGGTATCCTCAGCTTTAGGTTGTTGGGAGTGTGACAGGAGGAGAACAAGAATGCGGAAAACAATCTTCTCTGAGGTATCAGAGGAGTAGAAAACTTAAAGCTGAGGATACCATGGCCATAATGTCAGAAGAAATATGGCAGGACATAGGGGATGGGTATAAAAGAAAAATGACTTCAAGAAGACTCACTTTCACTTGCTAGTTGTATTTTTTTTAATTGGAAGATAATTGCTTTACAGTGTTGTGTTAGTTTCTTCCACACAACAACATGAATCAGCTATAAGTATACATGTGCCCCCTCCCTCTTTAACTTCCTTCCCGCCTCCCACCCCACCCTACCCCTCTAGGTTATCACAGAGAACTGAGTTGAGCTCCCTGTGTTATACAGCATCTTCCCACTAGGTATCTATTTTATGCATGGTAGTGTATAAATTTCAAAGCTGCTCTCTCAATTCATTGCACCCTCTCCTTTCCCTACTGTGTCCACAAGTCTCTTAAGTCTACATCTCTATTCCTCTCCTTCAAATAAGTTCATAAATAATCTTTTTCTAGATTTCATATGTATGTGTGTTAATATACAACATTTGTTTCTATCTTTCTGACTTACTTAACTCTGTATAACATCCCTCTCACTACAACCAACTCAAATTCATCCCTTTTTATGGCTGAGTAATATTCCATTGTATACAAGTACCACATCTTCTTTATTCATCTGTTGATGGACATCTAGGTAGCTTCCATGTCCTAAGTATTGTAAATAGTGCTGTAGTGAACATTGGGGTACATGTGTCTCTTTATATTATGATTTTCTCAGGATATATGTTCAGTAGTGGGATTACTGGGTCACATGTTAGATTTATTCCTAATTTCTTAAGGACTCTCTATACTGATGGAGGGCAGTGGAGGGGAAGGTCATTGTTTTTCTGAGTAACTCATGTTGTAGGCAGGCCTGGAGTCCCTATTCTCAGGGAGGGTGGTCTGCTAGGTGCCCTGTTCCTGTCAGTCACTATTTCTAATACAGTGCATATCTGGCTTCTCTCCTAGAAAGACAATGTTCTATATTTTAGTTCCTTTGCCCAGCTACACAGGACTCCAAGGATCACAGTGTTTGTGACCCTCCCCCAGTGAAATTAAGGCTTTTGTTCCACAGGAAAGATGAGGAAAAACAATTCAGGCTGACACTCCTGGAAATCCTCCATTGGTTTCTACTCCCCACCCCCAGGTCTAAAACATAAAGAAAACATTCTTTGAAAAGTATAGTTGGGTTTAAAATTGTAGGAATTAATTTTATATTTATGTTCCAATAAGAAAATTTCATGCTTGAAATGTAGGTTTCAATGAGCTATCCATCAAAGACAGTCATTACCTAAAGATAATAGTGCTGCATAAAGAGTTCAATAGGTTCTATGCCCAGAGTATTCTATTAAGTAAAGTTATTTTGGGGAATTAGCAGGTATGAGTTATAGTATAAAATAGACTGTGTTTTATTAATTTTAATTACATGAAATAAATAAAATGGAAAACTATGTTACAGCGTTTATCTTTTCTTTAAGATGTAAAAAAATAAAATATTTTTTCTTTAGGTACTAGGTTCTTATTTAAATACAAGTAATGCATACAAAAGAGATGCCATTCATTTAAAAAAAAATTCTATCTTCACAGAGTAAACAAAAGTGTCTTTAAAAAATAACATTTATTCAACAGATACTGAATAAATACTTAGTTAAAAGCAACTGTAAGTCACCTGTTTTCTAAGTGGAGGGATTTAAATCAGTGAACAACAGCAAAGGCAAAATCTCAACCCTTGTATAACTTATTGTATTCTAGTAGGAAGAAAAAAAGAAATGACTAAATGTAGACTCTGATGTCACATACTGACAAATACTATGAAGAAATATAAAGCAAAGTAAGAAGAGAAAGAGTGCTGAGTGGGAAAATGTTCTATTTTAGATGTTAATTCAGTTCAGTAGCTCAGTTGTGTCCAACTCTTTGCAACCCAGTGGACTGCAGCACAACAGGCTTCCCTGTCCATCACCAACTCCTGGAGCCTACTCCAACTTTTATCCATTGAGTCGGTGATGCCAGCCAACCATCTCATCCTCTGTCATTCCCTTCTTCTCCCACCTTCAATCTTTCGCAGCATCAGGATCTTTTCAAATGAGTCAGTTCTTCATATCAGGTGGCCAAAGTATTGGAGTTTCAGCATCAGCATCAGTCCCTCTAATGAATATTCAGGACTGATTTCCTTTAGGATGGACTGCTTTTATCTCCTTGCTGTCCAAGACACTCTCAAGAGTCTTCTCTAACACAGCAGTTCAAAAGCATCAATTCTTTGGTGCTCAGCTTTCTTTGTAGTCCAACTCTCACATTCATACATGACTACTGGAAAAACCATAGCTTTGACTAGATGGAACTTTGTTGGCAAAGTAATGCCTCTGCTTTTAATATGCTGTCTAGGTTGGTCATAACTTTTCTTCCAAGGAGCAAGTGTCTTTTAACTTCATGACTGCAATCACCATTTGCAGTGATTTTGGAGCCCCCCAAAATAAAGTCTGTCACTGCTTCCATTGTTTCCCAATCTATTTTTCATGAAGGGATGAGATCAGATGCCATGATATTAGTATTCTGAATGTTGAGTTTTAAGCCAACTTTTTCACTGCTCCTTTCTCTTGGGTCCTGGTGCACACAAGGCTTTGCTTGTGTCCTCCAAGAGTCTGTTTCCCTAGTCCTGTGTAAGTTCTGGTGGCTCTATGGTGGGGTTAATGGTGATCTCCTGCAAGAGGGCTTATGCTATAACCAGATCTACTGCACCCAGGGCCCCTACCCCTGCAGCAGTCTACTGCTGACCCATACTTCATCAGGAGAGACTCAAACACAGTTCTGTCTCAGTCTCTGTGGGGTCTCTGGGTCCTGGTGTGCACAAGGTATGTTTGAGCCATTTTAGATGATTCTTTGCGGCCCCATTGACTGTAGCCTATCAGGCTCCTCCGTCCATGGGATTTTCCAGGCCAGAGTGCTGGAGTGGATTGCCACTTCCTTCTCCAGGGGATCTTCCCCACCCAGGGATCGAACCCATGTCTCCTGCATTCCAGGTAGACACTTTACATCTGAGCCACCAGGGAAGCCTATTTTAGATGCTGCTGCTAAGTCACTTCAGTCGTGTCCGACTCTGTGCGACCCCAGAGATGGCAGCCCACCAGGCTCACCCATCCCTGGGACTCTCCAGGCAAGAACACTGGAGTGGGTTGTCATTGCCTTCTCCAATGCATGAAAGTGAAAAGTGAAAGTGAAGTCCCTCAGTTGTGTCCGACTCCTAGTGACTCCATGGACTGCAGCCTGCCAGGCTCCTCCGTCCATGGGATTTTCCAGGTACGAGTACTGGAGTGGGGTGCCATCGCCTTCTCCTCATTTTAGATGCAGGTGTTACCAAATCAAACTTGGGTCCACTCACCTGTGCACAGCAAAGTCAACCCACTGACACTGAGTTGCAGTTAAGGAAAGTTCAATATTTATTGCAGGTACCAAGAGAATAGGCAGCTCATCTTCAAAAGGCCTCAACTCCCTGAAGGCATTCAGAGAGGGGGTTTTAAAGGCAGTAGGAAGTAGGGGCCTGCCAGCGGGTGCTCAAGAATGCACAATTCTTGAGTTGGTTGGCATCAATGTGAGTTTTCATGCTTTATCAGCCTTCTATTTTTAACCAGTCTAGGGTCTATGTCCTTGTGGTCAGAAATTTCCCATTAAGACAACTTAGAAATGTGTGTCAGGAAACTGGGAGTTGGGTGATTCTTCCATGTGGCAGATTTGTAATAAAAATTATTACCAGTTCCCCAGCCCAATAGCTTTTTTTTTTTTTTTTTTTTTTTTACATCTTCACATCTCTAATTGTTAGCACTGGAGCAGACTTCAGAGACTCTTGGTGGGGATGTTCCAGAGACTATAGGAAAAACCTTGTACTTCAAAGTACAGGGACATAGGGCTTATGGGTGATATGCACCTCTGGGACACACTGAGGAGTTGACATTTGAAGAGAAATGAACAACATGATAGACGAGACCAGGGGATCTGTTGCAAAAATGATCCAGGACAGAGGCTCCAAGTGCAATGAGGCAGGGAGACAAATGTGGCAGAATACAAGGAAAAAAGTATTTTAGAAAATGGGATGTTATATTGATCTTTATAACAACCCTAAAATGTAAAATTATCACATAAAGATGAGAAAACAGAAGTACATTAGTAAAAGACCAAAAGTCACACTTCTTGTGAATGATTGAACTTGGATTCAAAACCAGAATCTTTGATAATAGTCACAATGCTGTGGGAACTTCCCAGGTGGCAATAGTGGTAAAGAGCCTACCTGCCAATGCAGGAGATTTTGGAAACACAGGTTTGATACATGGATAGGGAAGATCCCCTGGAGGAGGGCATGGCAACCCACTCCAGTATCCTTGCCAGGAGAATCCCATGGACAGAGGAGCCTGGTGGGCTACAGTCCATGGGGTAGCAGAGTCATAGATGACTGAAGTGACTTAACATGAAACACACACAATGTTGTGGACTGCTTACTTCTTATTCATTCTTTTCTCTTAATGCTTACTAACTGCTTTCCTAAGGTTCCTGTTTACCTGGAACCTCCTCCAGAAACCTGGGGGCTTTCATATACTTGAAATATACCCCATATTCATCATTCAGTTAGTTCAGTTGCTGAGTCATGTCTGACTCTTTGAAACCCCATGGACTGAAGCAGACCACACTTCCTGTCCATAACAAACTCCTGGAATTCACTCAAACTCATGTCTATCAAGTTGGTGATGCCATCTAACCATCTCATCCTCTGTCATCCCCTTTTCCTCCTGCCTTCAATCTTTCCAACCTCAGGGTCTTTTCAAATGAGTCAGTTCTTTGCATTAGCCAAAGTACTGGCATTTCAGCTTCAGCATCAGTCCTTCCAATGAATATTCAGGACTGATTTCCTTCAGGATTGACTGCTTTCATCTCCTTGCTGTCCAAGACACTCTCAAGAGTCTTCTCTAATATCACAATTTAAAAGCATCAATTCCATTGCACTCAGCTTTCTTTATAGTCCACCTCTAATATCTATACCTGACTACTGGAAAAACCATAGCTTTGACTAAATGGACCTCAGCAAAGTAATGTCTCTGCTTTTTAATATGCTGTCTAGGTTGGTCATAGCTTTTCTTCCAAGGAACAAGTATTTTTTTTTTTTTTTTAATTTCATGGCTACAGTCACCATCCATTGTGATATGGAGACCAAGAAAATAAAGTCTGTCATTGTTTCCATTGTTTCCCCATCTATTTGCCATAAAGTGATGGGACCAGATGCCATGACTTAGTTTTCTGAGTGTTGAGTTTTAAGCCAACTTTTTCACTCTCCTCTTTCACTTTCATCAAGAAGCTCCTTAGTTCTTCACTTTCTGCCATAAGTTTGGTGTCATCTGCATATCTGAGGTTGATCTTTCTCCTGGCAATCTTGATTCCAGTTTGTGCTTCATCCAGTCCAGCATTTCTCATGATGTACTCTGCATATAAGTTAAATAAGCAGGGTGACAATACAATATAGTATTTTAACACAATAATGTATTAAAAATGTGTTTTTGTTACATTTTTCCAACACAATGTAATTAGTAGTGCATCAGATATCTGTTGCTATGTAACATACCACTACAGAACTTCATGGTTTAAAACAATAAAGACTTATTTAGCTCATGAGTTATCGAGTCTCTTCGAGCCTGGTAGGTCTTGGCTGGCCTTGGTTCTATAGCCACCAAAGTCAGCTGGACAGACTGGTAATGGTTGGCTTTACTGGCTCTCCATGGGGTCTTCTGTGTATTCTGGGCCTTCACTGGGGTGAGTCAGGTGACTGACCCCTGACTCTGCTCCACTGGGTCTTTCAACTTCCAGGAGTCTAGTCTGGTCTTACGCAATGCTGTTGTTAAAGAGAAAACCACAGTCTTTAAGACGTCACTTGTGCTAAAGTCCAGGATAATAAATCTCAATTTAGTACCTGACCTATTGGCAGTTTTAACCTACCCAGAAATGTCAACCAGTTGTGAGTTTTTTGGTCAACATCAATGAAGTCATCTGTCACATGGATCCTCTCCATCCCCCTCAACACCCCACCTACGGAAGAAGATGACTTTTGCATGATAAGACCTTTTTATTCCCTTACCTGATAAAAGAAGCTGTCCTGGTCTAAAAATAATTCTTTCTTTTCTTCTGCTAATAACTCCCTTGCTCCAAACTTCTCCCTATAAACACCTTCCACTCTGTACCGTGCCTTGTAGCACCCTTCTGTTTTCTAGGTGGGATATTGCCTAATTCATGAATTCCTGACTAAAGATAATTAGATCTTCAAATTTATTTGGTTGAATTTTGTTTTTTAAACAAGTGGAGACTTCAGGTGTCCAAGAAAACACAAAGAGACATACAAGACCCATTGAGTCTGAAAGTAGAAAGTAATATCATATCATTTACCTCCCTTTCAAACAAAACCAGTCACTATACCAGCTCAAATGCAAGCAATAAAGAAAATGTATCTATCTCTTTCTGAGACCTGCAAAGACCCTCTGCAAAGAGCATGGACATAAGAAAACATGAATAATTGTGGTTACTTTTCCAGTCTTCCAAAAGTGTCCTTATATATTTGTAGAGAAACTATTAGCTAAAATACCCTTAGTAACCTGTTGCTCTGGGGTCTTATTTAAGGAACCAAGAAGTTTTTGTTTATCTCATCATAATATTATAAATAATTTTTATATAAAATTTCCAGTTGCTTGCATATAATTTCACTCTTCTGCTATCCCTGTGACATATTTTAACAATTTGTACCCTTAGGTTTTGTTTCCTCTGAATGTTAGTAAACTGCAATAAACTGCATTCAATGCTACCCTAATGCAGCAGTTCATTGAATATCAGTACTAGTTAACTTCCACCAAGGTCATCTTGAATCAGCTTCTGCTTTGACAGGAATCTATTAGCATCAAGAAACATCAAGCAATTAATTACTACATTTTAAGTTTGGTTCTTTTCATTTTTCTCTGCTTACATATTAAAAAATGGAAACACATATCAAACTGTACAGTTATGAATTAGAATGGCTTTCCTAGTAGATGACTTATTAATGCTGCAGTGATTAACCTTTCATTAAAACTTGATATAAAATTCTTCCCCCATATATCTGTGTTTTTTACTAAAGTCTCAAAGGAAAATGAATCAAACAAGACAGTGTGGTTTTGTAATACACTTTTGCAACTTGGAGACTCAGAAAATCTTGGATTTCCTAAAATCTCCACTATGCCATCTACATTATGATAGAAGGAAGCTGGTTGCATAAATAAGCACATACTCTCTTGAACTGTGTCGTATTACTTACCTTCAAGAGAGAGACATGACATTAACTAGGATGCTGCCCTATATTCCTGTGTCATATCTAAGGAGAGGCATGAAACAATCTTTTATTTGGGTAGAATATTTTGTTTTGAATCAATGTAGAGCATAACTTTGTATAACTTCAAGAAAGCACAAAGAGACATACAAGACCCACTGAGTCTGAAAGTAGAAAGTAATATCATATCATTTACCTCCCTTTCAAACAAAACCAGTCACTACACCAGCTCAAATGCAAGGAATAAAGAAAATGTATGCACAACTCTGTGGCATAGTTGACACATATTGCATATGGGACTCATTTTTTAGGAACTGGATATAAATGCAATGTCACAATTTGTGTGATTCAGAGAAGTTATGTGTCTCTATCCAAAGGAGCCTTTCAAGCATCTACCTATTTATTCCTTCAGATCCTCAGAGGTTGTGGTGCTCTGATCACAGCACAGCTGTTAACTAACAGCGTCATCACCTTTAGCTTGTCTTCTGCTTTGACTGCTTATCTTTGATAAAATTCATTTTAAAGACCTGCAAACTCCCCAGCTAATAGTTCAGTGCATTAAAAATATTCAGGGCTGCCTTCACGGCTGTTAAGCTGCTTCTGTAGCTGGTGTCAGGGCAATGCTAGTGACATCTGATGATATTCACTAAAGGGGTATCAGGTCACTAGGCTGCTGTGAATTTGCTTCACTGATAGGATCAAAATCCTTTCCCTTCTCCTATAATCAGCCATATTAGTACAAACAAAGCTATCTTACCTGCCAGATTTTAGAAAATTTTCATGTTATATTGACATTGTATAAAACAACTCCAAAAACTAAAACCTCAACTCTGGTCTTTTCTCTCTGCCCTCCCTGACTCTTCCTGCTCCTCAAAGTTCTTTACATTTATGATCTTGGGCCTGAGAACAATCTGAGTTTGGAAAAAAAAACATGCTGTACTAGAATATGATAACTGATAACCAATGTCAACTGAAGAAACTAATATACATGTTTTACTTTCTGGTTGATTCCCTAGGCTTTACCTGTAGTAAAAGATAGATGACTTCAGTTCAGTTCAGTCACTCAGTAATGTCCGACTCTTTGTGACCCCATGAATTGCAGCACGCCAGGCCTCCTGTCCATCACCAACTCCCAGAGTTCACTCAAACTCACATCCATTGAGTCGGTGTTGCCATCCAGCCATCTCATCCTCTGTCGTCCCTCCCTCCTCCTGCCCCCAATCCCTCCCAGCATCAGAGTCTTTTCCAATGAATCAACTCTTCACATGAGGTGGCCAAAGGACTGGAGTTTCAGCTTAAGCATCAGTCCTTCCAAAGAACACCCAGGACTGATGTCCTTTAGAATGGACTGGTTGGATCTCCTTGCAGTCCAAGGGACTCTCAAGAGTCTTCTCCAACACCACAGTTCAAAAGCATCAATTCTTTGGTGCTCAGCTTTCTTCACAGCCCAACTCTTTCATCCATACATGACCACTGGAAAAACCATAGCCTTGACTAGATGGACCTTTGTTGGCAAAGTAATGTCTCTGCTTTTGAATATGCTATCTAGGTCGGTCATAACTTTTCTTCCAAGGAGTAAGCATCTTTTAATTTCATGGCTGCAATCACCATCTGCAGTGATTTTGGAGCCTAAAAAAATAAAGTCTGACACTGTTTCCACTGTTTCCCCATCTATTTCCCCTGAAGTGATGGGACCAGATGCCATGATCTTAGTTTTTTGAATGTTGAGCTTTAAAGCCAACTTTTTCTCTCTCTTCTTTGATTTTCATCAAGAGGCTGTTTAGTTCCTCTTCACTTTCTGCCTTAAGGGTGGTGTCATCTGCATATCTTAAAACAATCTAAATAAGCTTTTGGAGTGTATTAACTTTTTACTCAAGTCTTGATAATAAAAATTACTTTAAACTTTATGGAAATTATTGAGACAACATACCATCAGTAATTTTTTTCCACCTTATTTAGAGGTAATTGACATAAGACATAGCTTAAGTTTAAGGTGTAAAATGTGATGATTCAATATACTTACATATTGGGAAATGACAACCACAATAAGGTTAATTAACACATTCATCACCACATATACACAATTTTTGTGTACATGGTGAGAACATTTAAGTTTTAGTTGTTTAACAACTTTCAAGTATGTAATACAGTGTTATTAACTATAGTCACCTTTCTGTACATTAAAGCCCCAAGACTCATTCATCTTATAAAAAGAAGTGTGTATCCTTTGTCCAACACCTTTTTCCCCACCTCTAGCCACTGGCAACTACTTCTCTTCTCTTTGTTTTGATGATTTGGCTGTTAATAACTTTTTAAGATGCTACCATACATGGCAGGATATTCCTTCTGACATACAAAGTGAATAATGAGGCTAAAATTACTGGTTTCTCACTGCTGTGAAAAAAAAAAAAAAAAAAAAAAAAAAAAAAACAAAAAACAGAAGCAGTAGAGAGGTAAAAGCATCTTTAAGTCAAGTTGTAATTCCCAGCTATAGAATGTACTCAATAAAGCATAATAGCACTGAGAATTAGAATTTTTGTATGAAATGAATGAGGAAAGATAATTGGTTCACTCTCAAGAAGTGAACATGAATGCTAGTCTGGAAATGTGCCAGGCAATAGGAACACAGGAAAGTGCAAAATGGATATGATTTATGCACTTTGTGTACATGTATATTAACAATAGAGACAGATATTAATTAAAATATCTTGAATATAATGAATATACTTAATATAAATGGAAAGAGCATACACTAACAGAAGTGACTAACTATGTGACAAGGATTAAGCACAGTCAGTAGAGTTGGGAAAGATGTAGTGCATATCTGCTGCTATTTGTCCAGCAGCACTCTTTTCCATATGGGCACATGCCTTACCCATTAAACACAGTGAATGGTCAAATATATGGCTGCATGTCTTGAAGTGGACTGGATTTCCCAGGTGTCATGACTGATAAAGAACACACCTGTCAATATAGGAGACACAAGAGACATGGGACCAATCCCTGGATTGGGCACGGAGGACATGGCAACCCACTCCAATATTCTTGCCTGGAGAATCCCATGGACAGAGGAGCCTGGTGGACTACAGTCCATGGGATTACAAAGAATTGGACACGACTGAGCAAATAAGGATGGCACACAGCACAGTGTGTATGTTAATCCTAAAGTCCTAATTTTGAGCTTCCCTGGTAGTTCAGTGGTAAAGAATCTGCTTGTCAGTGCAGGAGACATGAGTTCAATCCCTGGGCTGGGAAGACCCCCTGAAGAAGGAAATGGCAACCCACTCCAGTTATTCTTGCCTGGGAAATTCTATGGACAGAGGAGCCTGGTGGGCTTCAGTCCATGGGGTTGCAGAAAGTCAGACACAACTGAAGTGACAGCACATTCACATTCACCTGAAGTGGGCTAGTCAGAAATTCTCTGAATTGTTTCAAATATGATTGAAATTAAATTAAAATACTTTTTTTAATCTTTGATAGTGAATCTATACAAGCATATAAACTCAGAAAATCTTGTGGTTCCTTGGAACATGAAGAATGACTATATGCCCTAAAAGAGAATAAAATTGACATTGAGACATGAGGCTGATTCTGTAAATGTCAAAAACCACAAACTGAAGTCAACTCCAGTTAATGGTACGAAATACCACTGCTGATGTGAAGCAGGAAAGCTGGAAGGGTACTTGCTGTTGGGCTGAGAGGTGGATATATATGAAGGACCAAGTCTCTCCTTCCCTAGTCTCTCTAGCGCCCTCCCTGGTAAAGCCTAATAAATGCTATACTCTGGAAACAAAGATGTAACTCATGGAATCTTAGCTCTAGCATCCTCAAGCTGAATATATAAGGCAGAAACTTAACAACTGTATCAGTCCTATAACTATTTTAGCAATTGAGTAAATCCTATTACATCCTCTTACAAGCAAAATACTAGGCCCAGACTATTTTACAACATAATTCTAACAATCAAAGAATTAAACCCTGCTACAGGAAAGATAAGAAAGTTATTCCTACCACTTGACTTAAGTTGGAATAATCTGGATAGTAATATCAGACAATATCAATATAGGGAAAAAAATCACAGATCTAAATCTCACTAAAAAGAAAAAAAAAAATGACATTGAGGGAGAAGCCAGGGCAGGAAGTCAGTGTCAGTATAATGGGTCTTGCTGGCTCTGAGCTCAAATTAGAAACCAATAGTTTTACAAATCAATATTTTTCCACATTAGGGTTCAGATTGATTTTATATCACTGACAAACAAAAAATTCTTATTAATAAAAAAAGTTGGTGACTACAAATATTGCACATGACATCATGAAACGTGAGGTTGGTTGTACAAAGTGGAGGGAGGTTGTCAATGTTTCCCTGGACAGAACTGTGGGGAGCTGTCGATATTTGCTGTAAATAAAAGGTTATTTAAGGTAGATACTTTAAAATACAAAGTTTTAGCATGAAATAATTTACCTGTTGATGAGAGTGCTGTGAGTGATTGATGGAAACATTTCATAGTATGCCTTTGTTAGCTAATTCTTCAAACATTATTAAGGTGAAATGGAAAAGAAGCAAGAATGTATCCAAGTAAGAGGATCCCAAAATTGATTTGGATGATCTAGACAGAAAATATTCTTTCTATGGTTGTAAGCAATTCTGACAACTTTGCAGACAATTGTCTTTCCCTGCTTTCCCAAGTCATCCCCTGACTTCCCCTTCCATTTATCACTAGTTTTAAGGGAGGAAGAATTTGCTTGTCTCTTTGATGAAATTAAAAAAAAAAAAAAAAAGAAAAAAATACTGGAAGAAGAAAACTTCTATCACGTTCTTTTATAGGTTAAGTCTTGGGATCTATTTTCAATCAATATTTATGTGGCATAGACAATGCTTTTTCCATCTGATGAACCTAAAGTTTAGTATTATAGTAAAAAGATGATTATAGCATTTCTTCATACAAATGAGTTTCAACTCCTGGGCATGTAATAAAAAGTATGGCTAATTCATGCAGAAGTCACTAGGCCTTATACACAGTTTTAAGAGCTTTATTTATATTGACTTATTTAATATTAACAGAAACCTGCATGGTGAGTGCAATTATTATTTCTATTTTTCAGAAAAGCACTCCAAGGTCAAATGGGTAAAATAAATTTCACAAAGACAAAGCCAATAGATGATGCAGCCAGGATTCACACTCAGGAATTTCAAGTCAGTAGCTCATGAATATAACCACTATCATACATAGAAATCCAAAAATATGTCTATGTTATAGTGTGAAAGTGCTTCCCTGGTGGCTCAGACAGTAAGAGAATTCAACTGCAATGCAGGAGTCCTGAATTTGATCTCTGGGGTGGGGAGATCCCCTGGAGAAAGGAATGGCTATTCACTCCAGTATTCTTGCCTGGAGAATTCCATGGACAGAGGAACCTCATGGGCCACAGTCTATGGGGTCTCAAACAGTCAGACACAACTGAGCAACTAACACTTTATAGTGTCAAAATGCTTTAATTAATTATTTCTTCCCTGTCCCAGTTTTAAATCAATTGAGAAGTAAAGTGAAACTGAAAGTCACTCAGTCGTGTCCATCTCTTTGCAACCCCATGGACTATGCAGTCCATGGAATTCTCCAGGCCAGAATACTGGAGTGGGTAGCCTTTCCCTTCTCCAAGGGATATTCCTAAACCAGGAACTGAGCCCAGGTCTACCCCATTGCCAGTGGATTCTTGACCAGCTGAGCCACAAGAGAAACCCCAAAATACTGGAGTGGGTAGCCTATCCCTTCTCCAGCAGATCTTCCTGACCCAGGAATTGAACTGAGGTCTCCTGCATTGCAGGCAGATTCTTTACCAACTGAGCTATCAGGGAAGTCCCCAAAAAGTAAATATAGCATTCAGTTGAGTTCAGTTGCTCAGTCGTGTCTGACTCTTTGCAACCCCATGAATTGCAGCACACCAGGCCTCCCTGTCCATCACCAACTCCCAGAGTTCACTCAAACTCATGTCCATCGAGCCAGTGATGCCATCCAGCCATCTCATCCTGTTATCCCCTTCTCCTCCTGCCCCCAATCCCTCTTAGCATCAGGGTCTTTTCCAATGAGAACTCTTCGCATGAGGTGGCCAAAGTATTGGAGTTTCAGCTTCAGCATCAGTCCTTCCAATGAACACTCAAAACTGATCTCCTTTAGGATGGACTGGTTGGATCTCCTTGCAGTCCAAGGGACTCTCAAGAGTCTTCTCCAATGCTACAGTTCAAAAGCATCAATTCTTTGGTGCTCAGATTTCTTCACAGTCCAACTCTCACATCCATACATGACCACTGGAAAAACCACAGCCTTGACTAGATGGACCTTTGTTGGCAAAGTAATATCTCTGCTTTTCAATATGCTATCTAGGTTGGTCATATCCTGCCTTCCAAGGAGTAAGTGTCTTTTAATTTCATGGCTGCAGTCATCATCTGCAGTGATTTTGGAGCACACACACACAAAATAAAGTCTGACACTGTTTCCACTGCTTCCCCATCTATTTCCCATGGAGTGATGGGACCAGATGCCATGATCTTCATTTTTTGAATGTTGAGCTTTAAGCCAACTTGTTCACTCTCCTCTTTCACTTTCATCAAGAGGCTTTTTAGTTCCTCTTCACTTTCTCCCATAAGGATGGTGTCATCTGCACATCTGAGGTTATTGATATTTCTCCTGGCAATTTTGATTCCGACTTTTAGATAGGAACAAAAATACCTATTTTGCTCTTGGAAAAGCTGCATTAAAGTATCTCATTTGATCTAAATTATAGATGGTCTACTTACTACTTTCTTCCTTGCATTGAGCCTACCTACCCAGTTACAAAGAACAGAACAACTGGATGTTTTCCTGGGAAGTGGAAGGACTTAGCAAATCAATTGTTTCTGCTGTCATTGGTATTATACTGTCTTTATTCTCTACTTCTGAAAGTGGGTGGATTGTCTTGTTCTTCATTGTTGTGAAAGCCATAACAATAATCATTGTGTTTCCTTTTGTTGAGTATTCCAAGAGCTCTTGGAATTTTATCTATTTATTTACTTTATTGAACTATGCTCCCCAAGTCAGTAGGTGCCCAATATGTTACTGAAGAAGACTGAAGAAATAGCTCCAGAAGGAATGAAGAGGCTGAGCAAAAGTGAAGGCATCTCCAGTTGTGGATGTGTTTAGTAGTGGAAGCAAAGTCTGATGCTGTCAAGAAAAATATTGCATAGGATGCTGGAATGTTAGGTACATGCATCAAGGTAAATTGGAAGGGGTCAATTGAGATGGTAAGAGTGAACATTGGCATTTTAGGAATCAGTGAACTAAAATGGACTGGAATGGGCAAATTAACCCAGATGACCATTATGTCTACTACTGTGGCAAGAATCCCTTCCCAATTCCATCTCTTTCCTGCCTCCTCTACCTTGGCAACCACAATTTTGTTCTCTGTGTCTGTGAGTCTGTTTCTGAACTGTAGATATGCTTATTTGTATCATATTTTAGATTCCACAAATAAGTGATATCATGATATTTGTCTTTCTCTGTCTGACTTAATTCACTTAGTGTAATAATCTCTAGGTCCAATAATGCATATGGCATTATTTCATTCTTTGTTATGGCTGAGTAATATATGTACTGTATCTTCCTTATGACTGGAAATTTTATACTTTTCTGTCATTATTATATTATTATTCTGTCATTATTATATTATTATTATTGATAATTTGGATAATTTCTGACATATATTGTCTCAGATCTAGCATGGTGGGGCTCTTAATTAAGTATTTGAACTTTACAATCATTCTCTATGTCTATTATATTTTCTGTTATATTTTAAATTCTGTTTTTCTTTTGAAGCTGGAGAAGGAAATGACAACCCACTCCAGTATTCCTGCCTGGAGAATCCCATGGACAGAGGAACCTGGCATGCTACAGTCCATGGGGTCGCAAAGAGTCAGACAAGACTGAGCGACTCACTCTTCTTCTTCTTTGAAGCTATGCTCTGTTAAAATTTCTAGCTAATGTAATGCCTTTTTTCTCCTGATATATTCCTTTATTATTATTAAAATTTAAGGAAGCACATTTTTAATTGCTGAGTACTTAGAAAATGTCTTTACTATATAAGGTTAGCATTTAGACTAAAAATATGTGACAAGAATATGGTGCTTTTGTAACAGAAACCTAAAATATGTGGTACTTGATTAGTACTCAGTAAGCAGAGAGGAAAAAGACATCAAAATAAGGAATTCTCATGGGCCTCTTTATGCTACCAATGTGTTTGGTAAATTTTCATCTATGATAACTTGACAAAACATCCATCTAAGAGGTTCTTAGCTTTCTGGGAAGCAGTTGGAATGACCCACAATATTAATATGTATTAAATATCCCCAGCTGCTTTTAGAAAAGTATTTTAAGAAAATGATGATCTTAAATCAAATTTGGACTATTTACTGAGAGTGAAAGGCATGATGTCTAGAGATGGATAAAGTAGGTATTTGTTCCCACCACATCACATATAAAATAATGGGCCCAGAACATAATAACAAAAACAAACAAAAAGATTGGCAAAAGGGAAGATTGAAATCAAACAGCAGTTCCTGTTCCACAGCAATAATAATATGAGCTGACAGGCTTTGAAAACCTCCTTGACCTGGCAGTGGAGCAAGTGCTTAGTGTATCTGTTTCCTATTTCAGCTGTTACAAATTTCTAAAAATCTAGTGGCTTAAAACAATAAAATTTATTCTTTTACAGTTTGGAGTAACTTATCCAATGTTAATAACAATATTGACACCAAGTAAAACACTGCTTCTCATGGAATTCTTGAAGACTTCACACCAAGAGCTCTCATTTAAGATGAGTCTCAATCCTGCAGCAAAGATCATATTGAATAAAGGTATCTCTTTCTAAGTCAAGTCCATTATTTTAGATAAGAGATATAAGACAATTAATAAAGCAGGCTTAGCAGCTCTGTTCCAAACAGAACATTGTGCTTAGTTACTAATCCATGCTACCTGAAACCTATTAATTTATTTTATATAATGATATGGCTAACGACTCCAAACCTGTTCTGAGTAAAAGGACTCAGGTTTTCAAGTGTACATCTGAAGTAACAGGATGTTAAAAATACATCTTAAGTGTTCTCCAACATCTACCCTTGTCAAAACAAAAATGGCAAGGACGACCTCTAAGAGGTTGTGGATGACAATGGATAAAAGGATTTGTCCCAAAGTACAGAAGCAGGGTTTTGAGAAGGGGGTAGACTGAATATTGAGAAGGGAGATAGGCTGAATATTGGCAAAGATGTCCAAATTCTAAAAACTCAAGAACCTGTGAATTTTACACCATAAAAAGAAGTTTGCCAATGTATCTATTAATAGATTATCTGGATGGGGCCAATGGCCTCACCAGAGGAAGGAAGAAGGCTCCAGAGTCAATAGTAAGGTATATAATGGGAGCAGAAAAATCACAGGTTATGTGGTGCTGGCAGGGAACCATGACTCCAGAAACATCTAGAAGTCTCTAGAAGCTAGAAAAAAATGAGGGATCAAATGCCTCCCTAAAAGCTCTAGAAGAAATTAGCCTTGCTGACACCTTTTCAGAAGAAGCAACTTCTGACATCCAAAGCTGTAATGTGAATAAATTTGTATTAAGTCACTAAGTTTGTGAAAATTTGCTATAGTAACAAAAGGAAGTTAATACACTAAGGAACACACCACTGCCAGGCCAAGAAGTCTTTCACACCCTGCTCACCTGGGTTTTATCTTTGCTATGGACCAGGAACTGCTGTATAATTTCAATTCTTCTTTTGGCCAAATTTGTGCTTGTTTGTTTTTGCTATCCTGTCCTGACTCCATGATTTCATATTTGATGGTAAAAGCAAATACTTTTACCCATCAAAAAGTATAAGCAGTCAAGTCTTGACCTGGTGCAAAGAACAATGCATCACATAAAGGTTCTAGATTTTTGCTAAATAAAAGTCTGGATAAATCCTGAGAAAGGGAATAATTCTGTGTTTGAGGTATGAAAAAATTATTCTCATGGATTTCTGCATATGCAGAAGATTGCCTATAATTATCTCCCCAAATCTAGTATTCTCTTTTTCGAGGGCACATACATTCCCAGCTGGGGACTATATTTTTGTTTCCCCACCTTTAGATGTGTGGGCATTTGATTAAATTGCTACCAATAAATAGGAACAGAAAGCAAATTTGACTCCATAGAAGGAAATCACTGCTTGAAATGGTTTATATTATATGACAACTTGGAGAGTGTCTTTGGATGAAATTGACACTTGAATTTGTGGGCTTTGACTAAGTATTAGTTTGGCCTCTGTAATCTGGTTAGGCCTCTTCCAATCAGTTAAAACCTTTTATTATTATTTTTCTTTACTTTTTTTTCTTTTGGCTGCCTGAGTTCTTCATTGCAATGGGTGGGGCTTTCTCTTGTTGCAGTGCAAGTGTTTAGTAACCCCATGGCATGTGGGATCTTAGAACCCGTGACCCCCTGCTTTGGAAAGTGGATTCTCAATCAATGGACTATCAGGGAAGTCACATCAAAGAATTTAATAGAGCAAAAAATTGGCCTCCCACAAGCAAGAGAGAAATCTCCTGCAGGCATTCTCAAACTTCATGGCACTGTTGGCTCCCCTGAGCTCCAAGGGGCTTAGCCCTACAGCTAAATTGCATCATTTGGCTTACCTAAAAATTGAGCCTGTATGCCTACACTGTATATTTGAACTTGCCAATCTCCATAATGGTGAGAGATTATGGAGATTATTTCATATGATAGGTCTCTTTCTATATACATACAAATATAATTGGTCTGTTTCTCTGGAGACAACCCTAATATGCAGCCTGGAACTACTCACCTTTCCTCTCTATTTAAACTAGGACACAGATGCTTTCATGATTAAGCATAGAACTTGAAGGTGAGAATAAATTTTTAGAGAATTTAGTATAGCACATAGTCCCATTAATATGCATTGTTTCCTGCACACTTCTTTCAGGATAGAGCAATAACTTATTTCCTCTCCTCATTATCTGTATTTGTAATTAAGAGTAAAGCACAGTTTTTTGTTTGTTTGTTTACTTTAACTCCCTATTGCCTATATTGTGTCTGAATATAATTATTTATGAATGATATACGGGTGATTTTTTTTCCCTGAGAATCTCAATATATGAACATTTTTCTACTGTATCCACCCAAAGTGGGGGGAATAAAAAAGAAAAGACTGGCTGAAAATACTCTTAGCTCACAGTTTTGTTTTCTTTAAGATCTGAATGCCATAAAATAGAAGAACCAGCTACATATGCACACCGTCTTACTGTCTTGGAACCAAACAGAAAGTTCACTGGTAGCATGGGCGACATCTAAGGCTTTCTCAATGGCTTAGCAGATAAAGAATTCACCTGCAGTATGGGAGAAACAGGAGATGAGGGTTCAACCCCTGGGACCAGAAGATCCCTTGGAGGAGGAAATGGCAACCACTCCAGTATTCTCGCCTAGGAAAATTCCATGGACAGAGGAGAGGGGTCGGCTAAGTCCAAAGGGTTGCAAAGAGTCAGATGACTGAGCATAAGCACATATGAAGGAACGTCTATGTGCTGTGTGTGCTCAGTAGCTCAGTCATGTCTGACTCTTTGCGACCCATAGACTGTAGCCTGCCCAGCTCCTCTGTCCATTGGATTCTCCAGGCAAGAATACTGGAGTGGGTTGTCATGCCCTCCTCCAGGGCATCTTCCCAACCCAGAGATCAAACCCAGGTCTCCCACATTGCAGGTAGATTCTTTACCATCTGAGCCACAAGGGAAACCCAAGAATACTGGAGTGGGTAGCCTATCCCTTCTCCAGGGGATTTTCTCAATCCAAGAATTGAACTAGGATCTGCTGCATTGCAGGCAGAATTTTTACCAGCTGAGCTACCAGGGAAGCCCAGAAGTGTCTTTGAAGTGAATATATTAGGTTGGTGCACAAGTAATTGCGGTTTCAGATCATGAATGTTAAATCATTGTAACTATGCTTAGACACATCTTTATTAATCAAAATAAACACCATTACAGTCAAAATGTTTTTGCCAATGAGAATTAACTTTGTTTATTTCTGTAGCATAAAAACCCGTGCTTCAGGTTCAATGAGCTCTTCGAAAGTCATTTTGGCCTCCTGTTGGTTTAGAAGCATTATCCCTGTAAAAAGTTGTTGAGATGCTTGAAGAAGTGGTTATCAGTTGGCAGGAGGTTAGGTGAGTATGGTGGATGAGGCAAAGATACATCGCCCAATTAGTTCAACTTTTGATCCTGTGACATCCAGTTTGTCATTGTCCTAGAGAAGAATTGGGCCATTTCTGTTGCAGTTTAAACTTCATCTCACTGATTTGCTGAGCATACTTCTCAGATGTGATGCTTTCACCAAATTCAGAAAGCTGTAGTGGATCATGACCAACAACCAGTGACCATGACCATTTTTTGGTGCAAGTTTGGCTTTCAGGAGTGCTTTGGAGCTTCTTCTCAGTACAGTCACTGAGCTGATCTTTGCCAGCTGTCACATAAAATACACTTTTCATCCCATGTCATAATCCAATTGAGAAATAGCTTGTTGTTGCATAGAATAAGAGAAGATCACACTTCAAAATGACAACTTTTTTGATTTGCATTGAGCTCATGAGGCATCCACTTATTGAGTTTGTTCACCTTTCCAATTGCTTTAAAGGCTAAATGATCATAGAATGGTCAATGTGGAGTTCTTCAGCAATTTTTTGTGTAGCTGTAAGAGGATCAGCTTTGATGAGGGCTTTCAATTGGTCATTGTCAACCTCCAATGGCCTTCCACTGTGCGCCTCATCTTCAAGACTCTTGTCTCCTTTGAAAAACTTTTTGAACCACCACTGCACCATATGTTCATTAGCAGTTCCTGGTCCAAATGTGTTGTTGATGTTGTAAGTTGTCTCTGCTACTTTATGACACATTTTGAGTTTAAATAAGAAAATTTCCAGAATTTTATTTTTGTCTAACATTTCCCTAGTCTAAAATAAATAAAAATACACAGCAAGTACTGTCTTTACAATAAAAAATAAAGCAAGAAATGCAGACCAAAATGATGTATAACATAAACCACATTTATTAAAGAATGTATTTCAGTATCAAATGACAAAATTCAACAATGCAAAACCACAATTATTTTTCCACCAACATAAAATAGATTTATGGATTCAATATTTGCTACTATTTATTTATAGCAACAATTTTGAAGTTGGTAAACACTCTTAGCAAATGTTACTGCTTTTCTGACTTTCCTTCCTGGTGTCTCCATGGGTATTTTTATAACCATTTGAGATCTATTTTACTTTATTTTTTATTTTATTTTTTTTATTTTTTTTACCCACAGTCAAAAATAAATAAATTTATTTTAAAAAATGATACTGATAGATGATTTGCACCCAGTTTCTATAATTGTACCCAAACAGGACCCTATGTGCCCTTCCAGGGACCAGCCTTCCCCCATATTATGTGCTTCGGCATCTCTCCAGAAGTATCTATTGTATAGATAACAAGATCGGATGGGCTTTTCCTGACTTGTTTTACAGATGGGAAAGTTCAGATCAGTTCAATTCAGTTGCTCATTCATGTGCGACACTTTTCGACCCCATGAATCACAGCACACCAGGCCTCCCTGTCCATCACCAACTTCCGGAGTTCACTCAGACTCATGTCCATCGAGTCAGTGATGCCATCCTGCTATCTCATCCTCTGTCATCCCCTTCTCCTCCTGTCCCTAACCCCTCCCAGCATCAGAGTCTTTTCCAATGAGTCAACTCTTCACATGAGGTGGCCATAGTACTGGAGTTTCAGCTTTAGCATCATTCCTTCCAAAGAAATCCCAGGGCTGATCTCCTTTAGAATGGACTGGCTGGAACTTCTTGCAGTCCAAGGGACTCTCAAGAGTCTTCTCCAACACCACAGTTCAAAAGCATCAATGCTTCGGTGCACAGCTTTCTTCACAGTCCAATTCTCATATCCATACATGACCACTGGAAAAACCAAAGCCTTGACTAGATGGACCGTTGTTGGCAAAGTAATGTCTCTATTTTCAATATGCTATCTAGGTTGGTCATAAATTTTCTTCCAAGGAGTAAGGATCTTTTAATTTTATGGCTGCAGTCACCGTCTGCAGTGATTTGGAGCCCCAAAATATAAAATCTGACACTGTTTCCACTGTTTCCCCATCTATTTCCCATGAAGTGATGGGACTGGATGCCATGATCTTCGATTCCTGAATGTTGAGCTTTAAGTCAACTTTTTCACTCTCCACTTTCACTTTCATCAAGAGGCTTTTTAGTTCCTCTTCACTTTCTGCTATAAGGGTGGTGTCATCTGTATACCTCAGGTTATTGATATTTATCCTGGTAATCTTGATTCCAGCTTGTGTTTCTTCCAGTCCAGGGTTTCTCATAATGTACTCTGCATAGAAGTTAAATAAGCAGGGTGACAATATACAGCCTTGATGAACTCCTTTTCCTGTTTGGAACCAGTCTGTTGTTCCATGTCCACTTCTAACTGTTGCTTCCTGACCTGCATACAGGTTTCTCAAGAGGCAGGTCAGGTGGTAGGATCCCAGAAGATCAACAACTTGTATTTACTCTCTCTGGGCTATAGGGACTACTTTTTCACTAAAATGTAACATGTTTTAAAAATATTCTATGATGAGTAGAGTGCTTCTGAGGTTTGAAGTGTTTGTCTACAATGGTATTCATGTTGTAAAGGTATATGGAAGAGATATAGAAAGTTCTAATAATGTATCACCAACAGTATCTCCACTTTATATCTATTATACATTATACTAAATACTGTAAGAAATATGCATTGCATATTTTGCCAGTGTGTGTGTGTTAGTGAATTTATTTTGTTTTCTTTAGATATTTCTGTAAGATATTTTAGAGTCTATTCAGAATAAATAAAATAAGTTAATTAATTTCAAAAAGCAAAGATGCAAACATTATAATTATATATATGAAACTGAGCAGGACCCTGTGGGACCTTTCCAGGGAAAGACCCCAATGTATACTTCACTTATTGTTTATAGAAGAACTTTAGCTTCCTAGATCTTCCCTGAGTTCCAAAAAACACATTTAATCAGAGAAGTGAGAAAATACAAAAGTAAAGGAAAGCAGCTGAGCTAGAACAGAATAATAATAGTTTAGCTATAAAACAAAGTCAAGGACCTTTGGTTTCTTCTCAAGGGCTATAGATAACATTCTCAGTCATGTCCTTGAGTTGTTTTGAAGATAGTGAAACTATCAATAGATGGAATAGCTCTATGATGACCATGAGCATCTAGCTGTCAGACCAGCTAGAGCCAGAGGTTTGAAGATGCTGAATCCTGTGACCTCACCTGTTGCCTCAACATCAATCAAACAGGGAACTGAACACAAACTGATCAGACACCCTGTGACATTTTCTCTCAAACTGTCATTAAAAAAAAAAAAAAAAAGTCCCTGAAGTCATTGGGGAGTTTAGGGCTTTTGAACACAAGCTGTCACTTGGTACCAACAATAAATGCTACACATTCCCTCACCACAACTCAGTGTTGGTAGGTAGGTTTTGCTTTGTGTCAGGTCAGTGGACCAGGTTTGGTCTGATAACATATACTGACATAATTTGAATTCTAGCTCAGGACCTATTCACAAAGGAAATATAAATTTGATACAAATACTTATTTTCCAGGATAAATATTATGCAAACATGTGGAGGCTCAGATTAAACATACACTAGATATAGGAAATCTGTTAGTAACAAGTTATTTTTTCTTATGTTACATGAAAGGGCATCAGTATCAAATATTAAAATATTTTAAAATATCACCAAATAATACATATCAAAATATTAAATATTGAAAAGAACACTGTCAGCAGATCAAGTTACACATTGGGAACAATAATCTTCTAAGCATTTTATGAAGTTTCTAAGCATTTTTATAACTCAAAGAGTTCAAATGCAAACTTGTGACTAGTGTAAATATGCCCAAATTTTGTATAAGGAAGTAAATTATCTTTAGATTGGAAATACTGATACCACTTTTACACAAAAACATTACATATTTTAAAATTTTTGACATATTTAGGTTCTTAGTCTTACTAAGCATTATAATAGAATGTTTTAAATAATTATTTTTATATTGCATATATATATATTAACGTATAGTAAAATAGAAATGGATGAATAATTGCAATGATTTCAAATTTTCCACACCATTACCTATATTTGAAAAAATTAGGTCCTCAAATCACTTTGCATTATATAACATGTCATGAAGAATTTGTTAAATGTGTTAATAATGTTAAATATACAAGCAGGAGAAGGAAATGATAACCCAGTATTCTTGCCTGGAGAATCCCAGTGACAAAGTGGCCTGGTGGGTTATAGTCCATAATAAACAGACATAACTGGTCAGACATATAGTCAGACATAACTGAAGTGACCTAGGACAAATGCATATATACATATATATGTATATATATGTATGGGTGTATGTATACGTGTGTGTGTGTGTGTATATATATATATGTGTGTGTGTGTGTGTATGTTAGTTTTAATATAGATCTTAAAGATACAATGTTGTGATGTATTAAAATAATTGCTTCTCACAAAAACTATCAGAGAATTTATATTGATATGTACAAATATGCAGCTGAGATATCTAGAGCGAGTTAAAAATTAGGATAAATTTAAATTTGCACTCTTCATTCACTTACTTGGACTCTATTTACTTTGGTATAAAAAATCATTCATTATATGATAGAAAAACAAGAGTCATAGTTGGCTTGAAATTATCATTAAGAAGTATAGATTTTTCCTAAGTATTTAAAAATAATTTGAAAAATTTGGCAAGGCTTTTCGTTGTAAATTTAATATAATCTGTCCCTTTTAGATTTCTTGTATCAGCAGTTGAAGATTTTAAACATTTAATGATGCTTGTGGGAAATGTTATACTCAGTTTTACTTTTAGTGGACATCAATCAAAATCTAGACTCAAATTTGCAACAAACAGAACTTTATTTTTTATTGTTGTTGATATTTTCAGTCATCATTTTAGGGATATAGTTTGACAAGTTTTTAAAAAATATAGCTATTTCACCTCCACCACAAGCAACATAATGAACATTTTCATTGCCTTAAGTTCACTTTTACTCCTTTGTAGCAAATCGCTACCTAACTCTCTCAACCTCTAGCAACCACTTATTTGATTTCTGTCCTTATAATTTTGCCTTCCCATAAAATTATATATTGGGCTTCCCACGGGGTTTCCCAGGTGGGTCAATGGTGAAGAGCCCACCTGCAAAGCAGGTGGCACAGGAGATTTGCAGATTTTATCCCTGGGTCAGGAAGATCCCCTGGAATCTCAGCTGGAAGAAAAGGAGGGAGGAGCCTGTTAGGCTACAGTCCATGGGCTCGCAAAGAGTTGAACATGATGGAGCACACAGAGAAAATCATATATATGGAATTACATAGTGTGGTTTTAATGACTGGCTTTTTATAAAGATAAAAAAAATCATTCTATGTTTTCACATTAAACTTTCATAATCTTTTAAATTTGTAATTTTGTTTAGAATTTCCTTTAGTGAGAACATACTATTAATGATCTTTCCTCTCTCTTCTTCCCTTTTATCTCCCTCCTCTTCTTTCCCTTCATAATTCTTTCCTTCTTTCTTGCTTTTAATCCTTTTTTTTCCCCTCTCTTTCTGAGCTATTCCTTAATGATTAAAAAAAAAAAACAAAACTAAGTAATCAGACAGTTATAACAATATTACAGGTGAAATAGACAAAATCATAATTGAAAATTGTTGCTGTTTCTCAGCAACTGATAAAACAGGTAATCAAAAAACTTGGTTATCTCCAGGAGATCTTAACAACTACAACTAATTTCACTTACTGATTTTTTTACAAATCATTACACTAACAAAATGCATTCTTTTAAGTGCACATTAATATTTATGAAACAGACAACATACTGGGCCACAACACAGGTCTACACAATTTCCAAAGCTTGAAATCTGACCCAGCAAGGTTTTGGACCACAGTAGATTAAATTAGAAAACAAATATATATTTAGGAAATCCTCAAATGTGAGAATTAATTTATACAATTTTAATAAACCTATGTGTAAAGTAGTAATAATGATTTAGACTGTATGTTAAAATAAATGAAAGTTATAAAGTGAATGTTAAAAAATCTGTAGGATGTAACTGAGGCATAATTTAGAGGAAATTGTATAGTTTTAAATGCTTGTACTAATTAAAAAGATATATTAAAATGAATGATATTTGTTTTACCAGTTGAAGGGAGAAATAAAAGAGCAATTGAACCAAAGAGAAAAGAAGTTAAACAAAAAAAACACATGTGAGAAAAGAAATTATGAATAATAAACTGAAAAACAGGAAGGAAAGTTAATAATCTAAGTTTTTTAAAAAGTTAACATGATAAGCACTAAATATGACAAATCAAGAACAAAAGAGAACAAAAAAAATCAATATCAGGAAGCAAAGAAGCAATGTCACCATAGATGCTACCGATATTAATGGGTAAAAAGACTACTATGAGGAGAAGGCAATAGCACCCCACTCCAGTACTCTTGCCTGGAAAATCCCATGGACGGAGGAGCCTGGTAGGCTGCAGTCCATGGGGTCGCGAAGAGTTGGACACTTCTGAGCAACTTCACTTTCACTTTTCACTTTCATGCATTGGAGAAGGAAATGGCAACCCACTCCAGTGTTCTTGCCTGGAGAATCCCAGGAATGGGGAAGCCTAGTGGGCTGCCATCTATGGGGTCGCACAGAGTCGGACACAACTGAAGCGACTTAGCAGCAGCAAGACTATTATGAACATTTTTATTCTAATTAATTCAGCAAATTTGATGAAATGAGTGAATTCCTCAGTTCAGTTCAGTTCAGTTGCTCAATCGTGTCCGACTCTTTCAATCCCATGGACTGCAGCAACCAGGCCTCCCTGTCCATCACCAGTCCAGGAGTTGACCCAAACTCATGTCTGTTGAGTCGGTGATGCCATCTTACCATCTCATCCTCTGTCATCCCCGTCTCCCACCTTCAATCTTTCCAACATCAGGGTCTTTTCCAATGAGTCAGTTCTCCACATCAGGTGGCCAAAGTACTGGAGTTTCAACTTCAACATCAGTCTTTCCAATGAACATTCAGGACTGATTTCCTTTAGGATGGACTGGTTGGTTCTCCTTGCACTCCAAATGACTCTCAAGAGTCTTCTCCAACATAACAGTTAAAAGCATCAATTCTTCAGCCCTCAGCTTTCTTTATAGTCCAACTCTCACACCCATACATGACTACGGGAAAAACCATAGCCTTGACTAGACGGACCTTTGGTGGCAAAGTAATGTCTCTGCTTTTGAAAATGCTATCTAGGTTGGTCATAACTTTCCTTCCAAGGAGTAAGCATCTTTTAATTTCATTGTTGCAGTCACCATCTGCAGTGATTTTGGAGCCTCCCAAAAATAAACTCTGTCACTGGTTCCACTGTTTCCCCATCTATTTGCTATGAAGTGATGGGACTGGATGCCATCTTAGTTTTCAGATCTTAGTTTTCTGAATGTTGAGCTTTAAGCCAACTTTTTCACTCTCCTCTTTCACTTTCATCAAGAGGCTCTTTAGTTCTTCTTCACTTTCTACCATAAGGGTCGTGGCGTCTGCATATCTGAGGTTACTGATATTTATCCAAGCAGTTTTTCCAGATTGTGCCTCATCCAGCCCATCGTTTTTCATGAGGTACTCTGCATATAAGTTAAATTAGCAGGGTGACAATATACAGCCTTGATGTACTCCTTTTCCTATTTGGAACTAGTCTGTTTTTCCATGTCCACTTCTAACTGTTGCTTCCTGACTTACATACACATTTCTCAAGAGGCATGTCAGGTGGTCTGGTATTCCCATCTCTTTCAGAATTTTCCACAGTTTATTGTGATGACACAGTCAAAGGCTTTGGCATAGTCAATAAGGCAGAAATAGATGTTTTTTCTGGAACTCCCTTTCTTTTTTGATGACCCAATAGATGTTGGCAATTTGATCTCTGGTTCCTCTGCGTTTTCTAAATCCAACTTGACCATCTGGAAGTTCACAGTTCATATATTGTTGAAGCCTGGCTTGAAGAATTTTGAGCATTATTTTACTAGCGTGTGAGATGAGTGCAATTGGGAGGTAGTTTGAACATTCTCTGGCATTGCTTTTCTTTGGAGTTGGAATGGACACTAATTTTTTCCAGTCCTGTGGCCACTGCTGAGCTTTCCAAATTTTCTGGCATGTTGAGTGCAGCACTTTCACAGCATCATCTTTTAGGATTTGAAATAGCTCAACTGGAATTCCATCACCTCCACTATCTTTGTTTGTAGTGATGCTTCCTAAGGCCCATTTGACTTCAAATTCCTGGATGTCTGGCTTTAGGTGAGTGACCACACCATTGTGGTTATCTGGGGCATCAAGATAAACTGTACAGTTCTTCTGTATATTCTTGCCACCTCTTCTTAATATCTTCTGCTTCTGTTAGGTCCATACCATGTCTGTCCTTTATTGAGCCCATCTTTGCATGAAATGTTCCCTTGGTAGCTCTAATTTTCTTGAAGAGATCTCTAGTCTTTCCCATTCTGTTGTTTTCCTCTATTTCTTTGCATTGATCACTGAGGAAGGCTTTCTTATCTCTCCTTGCTATTCTTTGGAACTCTGCATTCAAATGGGTATATCTTTCCTTTTCTCCTGTGTTTTTCATAAATTCCTCAGTAAAACAGTTACTCAGACTAACATAAATATAAGGAGAAATTCTAAGTACCTAAATATATATTAAATAAATTCAGCTTATAGTGAAATACATCCCCAGAAAAAAGCCTCAAGACTGAGAAGTTTCCATGGGTGAATTCTATCAAATATTTTAAAAACGAATGCTATCAATATTACACACATAGTTAAGAATTGGAGAGAAGGACACTTGCCAGATAACTACATGAGTCCAATACAAACCTGCCTCCAAAGCTTGAGGAAAATTGCAAGAAAAAATTTCTAGAATAACATCATCATTAATGAAAAATGCAAATGCATCAAATTTCTGCAATATACTTCTGATAAATGATAAATTGATTATATCCCAGAAATGGAAGATTATTTAACTAAGTCCATTCAATACACCACATTAATATTAGGATGGAAACTATTAACACAATTAATTTCAGCAAGTGGAGAAAAGTATAGTTGACCATATTTTCAGCACCTTTTAATGATCAATACTTGAGAAAGTTTTAAATAGAAACACTATCTCAGGTTGATACAAGGCAACTACATAGAACTTCATCTAATACATAATAATGGAATATTGAACTCCAGGGACAAGACAATATGCCCTCTCATACCACTTCTGCCTAATACTGTATTGGAACTACAACCCAATAAAGCAAACAGTAAAATAACATTACTAAATACTGGAAATAAAGAATAAAATGTTTCTCTAACTGAATTCAATATCAATTAGGTATCAACAGTGAAGTTATAATCTAACATAGAATAAAATCCATAGTGTTTACCATATGACATGATAGTATTCAAACCTTAGTGCTTGGTCACTCAGTCATGTCCTACTCTTTGTGACCTCATGAACTGTAGCCCACCAGGGTCTTCTGTCTGTGGAATTTTCCAGGCAAGAATACTGGAGAGGTTTGACATTTCCACTCCAGGGTATCTTCTTGACCCAGGGATCAAACCTTCATCTCTTGTGTCTCCTGCATTTGCAGGCAGATTCTTTACCACTGCACCACTTGAGAAGTCCCATTCAAATCCTATTTTTTCTATAAAAAGTTTAGTTGGAAAGGTATTTAAAATGTATAGTCATTCAGTTGTTATACCTGCCAAATAGGTTTGGTCAGGACGTTTAATTTTTGCATTTCATGTTGTATAATAATGTGTTTCTATTACCTCCATACTTACTACAGGACTGCAAATAGCATATGATTCTTAGAGCACAATTAAATGTCATGTGTGACAACAAAATAGATAAAATTCAATTAAAGTCTTATATGTTTAGGGACTGTCCTAACATATAAGAAACATATAAGAACATAAAACATATGTTCTTGTCCTTTGTGTATATTTAGCATTAAGATATGATAAAGATTTCTAGCATTTGTATTTTGATGAAAGAGAAGGTAAAAAAAAATATGTATAATGCTCATCATAATAAAAAAATGATTAGAAGAAACACGTTTAGAAGGATATAAACAACCTCTCTTTGCCATAATTCAAGTTGAATCAATGTCAAAACACATAATGTGGAATTCTTACAAATAATGACCTAAAATAATTTGAATAATAAGGAAATTATTAATAGAAAATTGAAAATCTCTAGTTCTAGTCTTTACAAGTTTTAGAAGATAGTAACTTGAATGAATTCAAAAAAGAGAATACATAAGAGAACAAATCCAAAACATGATAATTGTTAAAATTATACAAACATGATTTTTAATTATAAACATTTGAAATATAACAATCATCATTTAGATGCATGTATTTGTTTTTGTACATGTTCACCAAAATTAAACACAAATACTTCAAACAGAATAAAACAATGTGGGCAATATTTTATAAATTTTCCATTAAAAGCAACATGGAATCTTCAAGTATCTCTTTCCAAAGAATTTATTTTAACTACTTGTGAATTAACTTCCCTTTAAGTGCTGTCATTCATAACCATTTTACATATTGTCAATTATCCTTTGAAATATCTTTCAAAAATTAATCATAGAGATTGCAAGTCATATATGAAAATGTTTGCAGTGGCTGAAAAGATGAGAAAAATTTGCATATAATTTAGTTATCATAAAAATGGCTAAGAGATTAGAGAAGAAGGCTGTGCTGCTAAATTTGCATGCATATCAAAATTCAATATTCAGTTCAGTTCAGTTGCTCAGTCCTGTCCAACTCTTTGAAACACCATGGACTGCAGCATGCCAGGCCTCACTGTCCAGCACCAACACCCGTAGTCTACTCAAACACATGTCCACTGAGTCAGTGATGACATCCAATCATCTCATCCTCTGTCATCACTGTTACCTCCTGCTTTCAATATTTCCTAGCATCAGAGTCTTTTCAAATGAGTCAATTCTTCACATTAGGTGACCAAAGTATTGGAGTTTCAGCTTCAGCATCAATCCTTCCAATGAATATTCAGACTGATTTACTTTAGGTGGACTGGTTGGATCTCCTTGCAGCCCAAGGGACTCTCAAGAGTCTTCTCCAACACCACAGTTAAAAAGCATCAATTCTTTGGAGCTCAGCTTTCTTTATAGTCCAACTCTCACATCCATACATGACTACTGGAAAAACCAAAGCTTTGACTAGACAGACCTTTGTTGGCAAAGTAATGTCATTGGTTTTAATATGCTGTCTAGATTGGTCATAACTTTTCTTCCAAGGAGCAAGTGTCTATTAATTTCATGGAAGCATTCGCATTCTGCAGTGATTTTGGAGCCCCCCTGAAAAGGTTTGTCATTTTTTCCATTGTTTCCCTATCTATTTGCCATGAAGTGATGGGACCAGATGCCATGATCTTAGTTTTCTGAATGCTGAGTCTTAAGCCAACTTTTTCACTCTTCTCTTTCATTTTCATCAAGAGGCTCTTTAGTTCTTCTTCACTTTCTTCCATAAGGGTGGTGTCATCTGCATATCTGACATTGTTGATATTTTTCCCAGCAATCTTGATTCCAGCTTGTGCTTCATCCAGTCCAGTATTTCTCATTATGTACTCTGCATATAAGTTAAATAAGCAGTGTGACAATATACAGCCTTGACATACTCCTTTCCCAATTTGGAACCAATTTGTTGTTCCATGTCCAATTTAACTGTTGCTTCTTAACCTTCACACAGATTTCTCAGAAGGCAGGTCAGGTGGTCTGATATTCCCATTTTTTAAAGAATTTTCCACAGTTTATTGTGATCCACACAGTCGAAGGTTTTGGCATGTCAATAAAGCAGAAGTAGATGATTTTCTGGAACTCTCTTGCTTTTTCTATGATTCAGCAGATGTTGGCAATTTGATCTCTTGTTCCTCTGTGTTTTCTAAATCCAGCTTAAAAATCTGGAAGTTCACAGTTCATATATTGTTGAAGCCTGGCTTAAAGAATTTTGACCATTACTTTACTAGCGTTTGAGATGAGAAAATTGCGAGGTAGTTTGAGCATTCTTTGGCGTTGCCTTTCTTTGTGATTGGAATGAAAACTGACATTTTCCAGTGCTGTGGCCACTGCTGAGTCTTCCAAATTTGCTGGCATATTGAGTGCAGCACTTTCACAACATTATCTTTTAGGATTTGATACAGCTCAACTGGAATTTCATCACCTGCACTAGCTTTGTTCGTAGTGATGCTTCCTAAGGCCCACTTGACTTTCCTTTCCAGGATGTCTGGCTCTAGGTGAGTGATTACACCATTGTGATTATCTGGGTCATGAAGATTTTTTTTTTTTTTTGTGTATAGTTCTTCTGTGTATTCTTCCCACCTCTTTTTAATATCTTCTGCTTCTGTTAGGTCTATGCCATTTTTGTCCTTTATTGAGCTCATCTTTGCATGAAATGTTCCCTTGGTATCTCTAATTTTGTTAAAGAGATCTCTAGTCTTTCCATTCTATCGTTTTCCTCTATGTCTTTGCATTGAATGCAGAGGAAGTCTCTTTTATCTCTCCTTGCTATTCTTTGGAACTCTACATTCAAATGGTTAGATCTTTCCTTTTCTCCTTTGCCTTTTGCTCCTCTTATTTTCTCAACTGTTTGTAAGCCCTCCTCAGACAATCATTTTGCCTTTTTGCATTTGTTTTTCTTGGGAATGGTCTTGATCACTGACTCCTGTAAAGTGTCAAGAATCTCTGTCCATATTTCTTGAGACACTTTGTCTATCAGATCTAATCCCTTGAATCTATTTGTGACTTCCACTATAAAATTGTAAGGGGTTTGGTTTAGGTCATACCTGAATGATCTAGTGGTTTCCCCCACTTTTTCAAGTCTGAATTTGGCAATAAGGAGTTCATGATCTGAGCCACAGTCAGCTCCCAGTCTTGTTTTTGCTGACTGCATAGTGCTTCTCCATCTTTGGCTCCAAACAATACAATCAATCTGATTTCAGTATTGACCATCTGGTGATGTCCATGTGTAGAGTCTTCTCTTGTGTTGTTGCAAGAGGGTGTTTACTATGACCAGTGTGCTCTCTTGGCAAAACTCCATTAGTCTTTGCCCCGCTTCATTCTGTTCTCCAAGGCCATTCTGTTACTCCAGGTGTTTCTTGACTCCCTACATTTTATTCCAGTCCCTGATAATGAAAAGGACATCTTTTTTTTTTTTTTGGATGTTAGTTCTAGAAGATCTTGTATGTCTTCACAGAACCATTAAATTTCAGCTTCTTCAGCATTACTGGTTGGGGAATAGTCTTGGATTACCATGATATTGAATGGTTTGCCTTGGAAATGAACAGAGATCATTCTGTCATTTTTGAGATTGCATCCAAGTACTGCATTTCTGACTCTTTTGTTGACTATGACGGCTACTCCATTTTTCCTAAGGGATTCTTGCCCACAGCAGTAGATATTATGGTCATCTGCATTACATTCACCCATTCCAGTTCATTTTAATTCACTGATTCCTAAAATATCGATGTTCACTGTTACCATCTCCTGTTTGACCACTTCTAATTTGCCTTGATTCATGGACCTAACATTCCAGGTTCCTATGCAATATTACTCTTTACAGCATCAGACTTTACTTCCATCACCAGTGACATCTAGAACTGAGTGTTGTTTTTGCTTTGGTTCCATGTCTTCATTCTTTCTGCAGTTATTTTTCCATTGTTCTCCAGTAGCATATTAGGCACCTCCAGGCCTGGCAAGTTCATCTTATAGTGTCCTATCATTTTGCCTTTCATACTGTTCATAGGTTTCTCAAGGCAATAATACTGAAGTGGTTTGCTATTCCCTTCTCCATTGGACCATGTTTTGTCAGATCTGTCCACCATGACCCATCTGTTTTGGGTGACCCTACATGGCACGGCTCATAGTTTCACTGAGTTAGACAAGGCTGTGGTCCATATGATCAGATTGACTATTTTTCTATGATTGTGGTTTTCAGTCTGTCTGCCCTCTGATGGAGAAGGATAAGAGGCTTACTGAAGCTTCCTGATGGAAGAGACTAACTGAGGGGGAAACTGGGTCTTGTTCTGATGGGCAGGGCCATGCTCAGTAAATCATTAATCCAATTTTCTGTTGATGAATGGGGCTGTGTTCCCTCCCTATTATTTGACGTGAGGCTAAACTATAGTGGAGGCTTTGAAGATAATGGAAACCTCCTTCAAAGGGTCCCATACATGCACTGCTACACTCACTGCCCTTATCCCTGCAGCAGGCCACTGCTGACCCACACCTTTGCTGGAGACACCTAGACACTCACGGGCAAGTCTGGGTCAAGTCTATTTGTGCCCTCCAAGAGTCTGTCCCCAGTCCTGTGTAAGTTCTGGTGGCTCTATGGTAGAGATAATGGCGCCCTCCTCCAAGAGGGCTATGCCATACCCATTTCTGCTGCACCCAGAGCCCCTGCCCCTGTGGGAGTCCACTGCTGACCCATACCTCTGCAGAAGACACACTCAATAGTGTTATTAAGAATGTGACATATAATTGATATCATGAAGATTCTTAGTTCCTAGCTACTTTCTCTCACAAAGACAAAAGGTATATGTTTGGGTATATGAGCTTATATCAATCTGAAATTACAAAATGATTAGAGTTATGCATATTAGAGAAATATGTGGATCAGTTCATAGGAACTGAAGGCAAGCTTGATTATCTCAGGAGCCAGGAAAAAAAAAAAACAAAACAAAAAACAGAAGGCAAGAATTTTGATTCTAATATATGAGTGGATAGTAAACCTTCCCATTTATTTTACATGACTAGTGTGGAGTTCAATGCATGAATCTGTTGGATGCAATAATATGGTTTTCACTGATTATTTAAAGCCCATTCACTATAATAAAAATGTTGCATATTTTTAATGGTATACATGTGTGCTATGTTTCAGTCTTGTCTGTCTTTTTGTGACCCTATGGACTATAACCTACCAGGCTCCTCTGTCTATGGGCTTCTCCAGGCAAGAATACTGGAGTGGAGTCCATGGGCTTCTCCAGGCAAGAATACACCATACACTCCTCCAGGGGATCCTTCAGACTCAGCGATCAAACTCACGTCTCTTGCATCTCCTGCATTGGCAGGCAAGTTCACTACCAGTAGCATCATCTGCCCTTTCAGTGGCACACACAAGCAAAACTAGGTGACAGAGACAAAATGTGAGAAAAGCCTACCAACTGGCCATTGAGCGACTACAATAAGGTTCATAGTCCCAGAGAACAAGTTCAGAGGTTAGCAATATCAGGCAGGAAAGAAAAATCAAACTTATTAGACATGGGTCATGTGACCAAAGAGAAAGAGAAAAATGTCCATGAATATTGCACCCAAAACTGAAGTGCAAAATATAGGAGGAAAATAGCACCAAGTGGGATAGACCCAACTATTCAACAATCAGGAGATACACTCAAATTTGATGAAATGCAAGTGACAAAGCAATTTTCATGGAAAAATCAATTAGAAATAATGGGTATAGTATGTGTAATAGATACTTTATCTTTGAAGAAGTCTCTGTAAGAATATGAAAGAACCCATTGTAGGAAATTGGAAGAGAGGTGAATAAAGCAAAGCACAGAATAATATCTTTTTTTTTTTTTTGTCAACATTAGTAGTATATGAGGAAATGGAAACTCACTCCAGTATTCTTGTCTGGAAAATTACATGGACAGAGGAGCCTGGAGGGCTACATTCCCATGGGGTCACAAAGAGTCACAAATGACTTAGTGACTAAACCATCAGTTGTGTCTGACTCTGTGACCCCATGGACTATAGCCCATCAGGCTGCTCTATCCATGGGATTTCATAAGCAAGAACACTGGAATGGATACACATTCTTTCTCCAGGGGATCTGTGTATATATCTCCATTCTTTTATTCACTTAAACAATGAAAGAGAACAACTGGATATGGTCATCTGAATCCCTCAGTCCCTCAGTGGTGGCAAAAGGCCAGTGTGGGGACAGGAACACACGTGAATATTTTGGAGAGTGGAAATTTTTTTTTTCATGTTTTTAGTGGTAGTTATTATTTTGCCTTAATTAATGCATAGTTTGTTATACTAATACATACTTTGGGTAATGTACACCATTAGGTGAACTGTTAAAAGTCACCTAATAATACACTTAAAACTAATAAATATAATCGTCTACAAACTGCACTTAGGTATGAGAGAGTCAGTTCCTAGGCAGGTTGATAAGAAGGCCAGGGGTCCCCAAGGAGAAAGAGGTCTGGAATTCTCAAGCGGGAAGAAAAAACAAACTTTTTTTCCTTTGCATTCCTTAGGATTATATAACAATAATGTATCTGCTTGAGGACAGTCTCTGGAAAGAAACCTTCTGGCTAATCCTGTTATCTTAAAATGTAAATTATGGATTGGGTCTAGTGAGGTCTTTACAACCTCCATACATTCTTTCAGTTCACTTTAATAAGTAATTCAGTTCAGTTCAGTTGCTCAGTCGTGTCTGACTCTTTGCGACCCCATGAATTGCAGCACACCAGGCCTCCCTGTCCATCACCAACTCCTGGAGTTCACTCAAACTCACGTCCATCAAGTCAGTGATGCCATCTAGCCATCTCATCCTCTGTCGTCCCCTTCTCCTCCTGCCTCCAATCCCTCCCAGCATCAGAGTCTTTTCCAATGAGTCAACTATTTTCCAATGAGAGACTCATGAGGTGGCCAAAGTATTGGAGATTCAGCTTTAGCATCAGTCCTTCCAAAGAACACCCATGACTGATCTCCTTTAGAATGGACTGGTTGGATCTCCTTGCAGTCCAAGGGACTCTCAAGAGTCTTCTCCAACACCACAGTTCAAAAGCATCAATTCTTTGGCGCTCAGCTTTCTTCACAGTCCAACTCTCACATCCATACACGACTACTGGAAAAACCATAGCCTTGAGTAGACGGACCTTTGTTGGCAAAGTAATGTCTCTGCTTTTGAATATGCTATCTAGGTTGGTCATAACTTTCCTTCCAAGGAATAAGTGTCTTTTAATTTCATGGCTGCAATCACCATCTGCAGTGATTTTGGAGCCCCCAGAAATAAAGTCTGACACTGTTTCCACTGTTTCCCCATCTATTTCCCTTGAAGTTATGGGATCAGATGTCATGATCTTCGTGTTCTGAATGTGGAGCTTTAAGCCAACTTTTTCACTTTCCTCTTTGACTTTCATCAAGAGGCTTTTTAATAGCATATAACTCCATTGCTCACACCAGTGAGGAGGTACTCTTTCTGCCCCCTTCTGATGTCTATGTCAGAAGCTTTCTCTATCTCCTTTATACTTTAATAAAACTTTATTACACAAAAGCCCTGCATTATCAAGACTTGTCTCTGGCCCCGGATTGAATTCTTCTCCTCCAGAGGCCAAGAATCCAGACATCCTTTGTGGTTCAGCAACAACTTTTCAGGTAAAACAAATAAAAATAAAAATATAATTTAATCATCATCAGATTTTCAAAAATTAAATGTCCTATTAAGATCAAGTGTGAGTTGGTAACAGAGAAACATACTATACATCATGGAAATATAAATTGATAAATTTTTGTCAACTGCAATGCCTAGAAAAATGCAGAAAACTTAAAATTAAGAAGTATGTATACAAGTAGACATAAATACATTCAAGTAGACATAATACGTATACATATTTTCATTGTAAAGCTGTTTTTCACAGAAAAAAGTGAAAATGATATGTTTCCTTTGGGAGATGATGGGATCAACAAATTTATTTATAGAATATACACTATTTTGAAGTTAAGAACAATAGACTAACAAATATCAACATGAATAAATTTCAAAAAAGAGTAACAGTAAATATTAGGAGCTATTTATTTAGCTGCATTGAATCTTAGTTGTGGCACACTTGATCTTTTGTTGAGGCACAGGAGCTCTTTAGCTGTGGCACATGGGCACCACAGCATGCAGTCTTCAGTACTTTCAGCATGTGGGCTTAGTTGCTCTGAGGCAAGCAGGATCTTAGTTCCTCAACTGAGAGTGGAACCCGTGTCCCCTGCATGGCGAGGTGTATTCTTAATTACTGGACTACCAAGGAAGTCCTCAAAAGCTATTTTTGAAAGATATTTGAAATGCAAACATCAATATATAGTGCTTACAGGCACACATACACATAGTAAATGTGGAAAAACTACTGTGGAACTGCCAACCAACACATTGACAAGAGCGATGACAATGCTGGCCTGGGACTTTAGACATATTCATAATAGGAGTCATTCAAAGAGTGCTATGCTGTACATGTGATATGTTAGCCTGTGAGGGTAGAAAACTATTTGTCTGTTATTTCACGAAATTTTCTTAATACTTCAAATATTTTAACATGTTATTAACATTATGTTAAAAGTCAATCAGTTAATAGATTTAGATTAAACTGTAAGGAGTGGGGAATTTATCTATCAAAGAGAATAAACATGTACAAAAGGTAAATGAAATATTTACCAATAATTACTCTCTACTGGGGGAATGGGAAAAATTAGAAGCTTACAGATTTGACAGTTATATGGGCAAGAGGAGGGAAAAATCTCAAGGTGTTTGAAAAAGGAAAAGAAGGAAAAAAATCTCAGAGAGAAAACAATAGCTATTCCCTGAGAAACTTCTCCCATAAGGAAACTGCTGTGTGTTTTCATTTTATAGACAATCAATGACAAAGGTTATTGATATTTTCCCTGACAAATGCCATGTCCCTCTCTCCGTAAGTTAAAACAAATACAAATTTCCCAAATCAGGTCAGTTATCCTGGGAAAAGACTAGAGTTCTCAAAATAAGATGTTCATAATATATAGAAGAGATGCAAATTCAAACACTTGTGGTAAGAGGCAAAAGCATATACTAAAGGAAATTTATGGATTTAAAAGCATACAGCATGTCTCAACAAAGATGAAACTTTCTCTGGGGAAGAAAAGCAGAACAACAGATAGATCCCCTGTAGGAATAGTCATTAAATGGATAAATGATACCTCTTGGGAGGAATAAAACAATTTAGGAGAAAAGGATAGGTAATGCTTGTTTGAAAAGTGGATGTTTGCTTCAATAGTAGAATTTGTGGAATTCATAAATTTTATTGTGAGAAATACCCAATATAAAATGTGGAAGATTTTTAGAAGAAAAACTGTCTGTGCCAGAAAGCAGAGAAAGAGAAATGAAAGAGGGCACATATTTTGGCCTATAGACAAGGAGAACTCTTAAGGAAAACTTTTTGTTTTAATGACATAAAAAGTTTCTTGTATACAAAAAAAAAAAAAAGAAAAGAAATGGGAAATGGAATGTAAGCTACATATCCCACTGGTGAATACAAATAAAGAGCAGCAATGACTGGCTTTGTCATTACTGAAATAGCTCAAGATGCTTGAGGTCTGGTAAATTCCAAAAGGGGAGTAAAGCAATGCTCAAACTACTCCGCAATTGCATTCATCTCACACGCTAGCAAAGTAATGCTCAAAATTCTCCAACTAGGCTTCAACAATACATGAACCATGTAATTCTAGATGTTCAAGATGGTTTGAGAAAAGGGAGAGGAACAAGATGTTAAATTGCCAACATCCACTGGATCATCGAAAAAGCAAGAGAGTTCCAGAAAAACATCTAATTCTGCGTTATTGACTATGCCAAAGCCTATGATTCTGAATCACAATGAACTGTAGAAAATTTTGAAAGAGATGGGAATACCATGCCACCTGGCCTGCCTGTTGAGAAAACTTTATGCAGGTCAGGAAGTAACAGTTAGAACTGGACATGGAACAACAGACTAGTTCCAAATAGGAAAAGGAGTACATCAAGGCTGTGTATGGTCACCCTGCTTATTTAACTTATATGCAGAGTACATTATGAGAAATGCCGGACTGGATGAAGCACAAGCTGGAATCAAGATTTCTGGAAGAAATATCAATAACCTCAGATATTCAGATGACACCACCCTTATGGCAGAAAGTGAGGAAGAACTAAAGAGACTCTTGATGAAAGTGAAAGAGGAGAGTGAAAAAGTTGGCTTAATGCTCAACATTCAGAAAACGAAGATCATGGCACCCAGTCCCATCACTTCATGGCAAATTGATGGGGAAACAGTGGAAATAGTGGCAGACTATTTTTTGGGGCTCCAAAATCACTGCAGATGGTGATTGCAGCCATGAAATGAAAAGACGCTTACTCCTTGGAAGGAAAGTTATGACCAACCTAGACAGCATTTTTTTTTAATTTAAATTTATTTATTTTAATGGGAGGCTATTACTTTACAATATTGCATTGGTTTTGCCATACATCAACATGAATCCACCACGGGTGTACTGGGATGACCTAGACAGCATTTTAAAAAGTAGATACATTACTTTGCCAACAAAGGTCCATCCAGTCAAGGGTATGGTTTTTCCATGTATGTATGTGATAGTTGGACTCTAAAGAAAGCTGAGTGTTGAAGAATTGATGCTTTGGAACTGCGGTGTTGGAGAAGACTCTTGAGAGTCCCCTGGACAACAAGGAGATCCAACCAGTCCATCCTAAAGGAGATTAGTCCTGAATATTCATTGGAAAGACTGATGTTGAAGCTGAAACTCCAATACTTTGGCCACCTGATGTGAAGACCTGACTCATTTCAAAAGCCCCTGATGCTGGGAAAGATTGTAGGCGGGAGAAGGGGATGACAGAGGATGAGATGGCTGGATGGCATCACCGACTCAATAGACATGAATTTGAGTAAACTCCGGGATTTGGTGATGGGCAGAGAGGCCTGGTGTGCTGCAGTCCATACGGTCACAAAGAGTTGAACATGAGTGAGCGACTGAACTGAACTGAGAAAATTTCCTAATAAAAGTTGGGACAAATTGTTTGCAAAGATGTAGGACTATAGCGCTATCATCACTGGCTTACAGGGAGCACTAGATATGCATTATATGAGGAGTTTTAAATATGTTGTGTTGGAGGTAATGCAGAGATTGGCTGGCTACCACCACTAACACATTCTCTCTCTCTCTCTCTCTCTTTCTCTCTCTCCTCTAGCTCTACCTAAAGGTAGCCAAGTTTATTTTTAACAGAAATGAATTCTGTGAAAATGGAAAAGGCATAGAGAGGTATACCAGATGAGCATTGTTTATGGATCTGGACCCCTGGATTGGCTTTGCGCTCTAAAGTGATTTTGATGGCCACAGTCACAACTCAGGGGGTTTCTTGAAATCTGTAATTAAACCTCAAATATTTAAAATGACCACTTTTCGATTTGCCCAAGTTCAGGAAATATTTCAGTTATTTGTCATTGTGCCACTAAAATTATCACAGCTTTTCCTAACAGATAGGTGTATCTATCTATCTATCTGCTGCTGCTGCTAAGTTGCTTCAGTCATGTCCGACTCTGTGCGACCCCATAGATGGCAGCCCACCAGGCTCCCCAGTCCCTGGGATTCTCCAGGCAAGAACACTGGAGCCGGTTGCCATTTCCTTCTCCAATGCATGAAAGTGAAAAGTGAAAGTGAAGTTGTTCAGTCGTGCCCGACTCTTAGCGACCCAATGGACTGCAGCCCACCAGGCTCCTCCATCCATGGGATTTTCCAGGCAAGAGTACTGGAGTGGGGTGCCATTGCCTTCTCTGATCTATCTATCTATATCTATCTATCTATCTATCTATCTATCTATATATATATAAAATCATAGTTTTATAATCATTTTCTCTTTTTCCATTTGCAATCATTGATCTATATGTTTCAGGTATGTATTTGGACATAAAATAGTGATCATACCACCAAGGAAATTTATAAGACTGTATCCTTCAGAGCTCAAGAGTGAGGAGCAGCAAGAGTAGTCAGTTGGACACAGGGAGAGCAGATCAGATCAGTCGCTCAGTCGTGTCCGACTCTTTGCAACCCCATGAATGGCAGCACACCAGGCCTCCCTGTCCATCACCAACTCCCGCAGTTCACTGAGACTCACGTCCACCGAGTCAGTGATGCCATCCAGCCATCTCATCCTCTGTCGTCCCCTTCTCCTCGTGCCCCCAATTCCTCCCAGCATCAGAGTCTTTTCCAATGAGTCAACTCTTCGCATGAGGTGGCCAAAGTACTGGAGTTTCAGCTTTAGCATCATTCCTTCCAAAGAAATCCCAGGGCTGATCTCCTTCAGAATGGACTGGTTGGATCTCCTTGCAGTCCAAGGGAGTCTCAAGAGTCTTCTCCAACACCACAGTTCAAAAGCATCAGTTCTTCAGCGCCCAGCCTTATGTGAACCCCTATGTCAGAGTGGGAGTTCTGTCCACTGTCAACAAGTCTCATTTACTCTGCTCCCCAATATGAGATTATATTGGGAAGAGACCTACAGATGAGATAGGCAGACTAAAATCACTACAAACTGAAAGGACATTTTGGCAAATAAAATTGTATTTGTCCAAAATGTTTAACTTTGAATTGCTGCTCTACCTCCCGAGAACCTTTCTTTACTACTTGCAATAATACAATCCCTTTATTTATTAGGATAGAATCGTGCCACTGCATCTTTCTAGTTTACTTCAGGGAACTCGACATGGCTCAAAGGGTGAAGAAATAAGAAAGAAAAAACAGAAACTTCTTTGTTCTTGTTGTTTTATTCTTTGTTTCCCCCTAGACATTCACTGAGATACTGCTCAAGGAAGACAGTCCAACAATTAAGAGGACAGGTTAGATAGTGAGAGAGGTTTTAAGAGATACTCCATGGTTTGGGTGAAAAATATAAAAAATGGGTAGGAGAATGTCTTCCTTGGATAGGAACAGAAGAAAGCAATTTTGACACATAGGATTGATACTCCTGGGATCAGTATTCTTAGGAGAAGCACTTTTGTTGTAGAACATGGATTCCCAAACATTTTCAGCTCACACAGCCCTTAGTGTACCAAGATGTTTTTTTAGGCCCCCCCCCCCACCCCGTGGTGATCCTGTGTCAAAGAAATATGCCAATTAACTACAGTTAAATAGTTTACTCAAACTTAGAATGATATACATAACATAGTAATAAATATTTTATTTCATTCTTAAATGACTACTATTTCTTGTGATTGTATATATACACATTTCATGCACTTTATAGCTTCTCAAATCTTAGAATTAGATTGTACTCCACCACTTTCAAATTCTGTACCATGGTGCCTGTCAGGTAATTCTTGGTTTTTATCACAGCAATGCCTTCAAACTCAGATTTGCAAAGAGATGATGTCTTAAAAAGTGATAGAGTGTGAATGATCTGAACTCTAAAGCATCATGTGATGTCTAATGTTGAGTAGTGCTGTTGTTATTTTGTTTCCCTTGAAAATACAAAATTCTCCACAGCAATTGGGTGGGTTTGGTGTTGGAAACCAGGTGCTTAAGCACACAATTTGGGAACAGCAGCATAGATGGGGCTATCTGCAAAGTGGGTGGAAACCCTAACAGCAACCAGGAGGTATGTCTCCCAGAAGCTTTATTGTCATGTTGGTCTAGTGGCTGGTAGCTAGTATATGCTAGAAAAGGAAAAATTATATTGAATCCCAGCTCTGCCATTACTAGTTCCTTTGCCTTGAGTTACTTAACTTTCTATACCTTAGTCTCCTCCTACATAGAATGAAAATAATAAAAGTCCATAGTAACTATATCATAAAGCTGTTACAAGTATTAAATGAAGTCAAGCATACAAGGTTTCTTTTAATAGTACAGCAGATTTTTATGCAAGAAATTTCACCTACTACTATTATTATTGCTTAATCTCACTTCAAAAATGTTTCATTGACTACCATTGCCAAAAATTCCTTGTCAACGATAGGCATGCCATATATAAACATAATGTTGAAATAACGAATAATTTTTTAAAATTCTAAATTACTTATAATGAATTTGGTAATTTAAAATGTTGTTGGTAATTAACATTTATTATTTTCCTGAATTAGATTCATTTTTATAAATGCCGTTTACTCATTTCATAGGCTGATCTTTATTAGACTGATTAGTATATTCTGTGAATTTTTAATACTTCCAAAACATCTATGGTTTGCTTTAAACAGACCTATAAACACATATATACATATTTTATTAGATGGTTAGGCTTCTTGCAATATAATAGTCTATAGTATGAGTACTGTGCTGATATATCTTTTTTTTTTTTTTAATCGCATCCCACAGCATGCAGGATCTTAGTTCCTCCACCAGAGATCAAATCCTAACCCCTGCACTGGGATCATGGAGTCTTAATCACTGTATTGCAAGCTAAGTCCTTATTATTATTATTTTTTAATAACACATTTCTTACTTCCTATGTGCTAGGCACTATGAAGAAAGTGAAAGTGTTAGTCCCTCAGACTCTTGCACTCATGACAGACTCTTTGCAATCCCATGGATGGTAGCACATACAGGCTCCTCTGTCCATGGGATTCTCCAGGCAAGAACACTGGAGTGGGTTGACATTTCCTTCTCCAGGGGATCTTCCAAACCCAGGGATCAAACCAGGGTCTCCTGCATTGCAGGAGGATTCCTTAATGTCTGAACCACCAGGAAAGCTGCTAGACACTGTAGTGCATAACAAATACTCATTTATATCTTATAACAGCTTCAATAACCACTAACACACTTTACAGTGTTAAGTTGGAGTTAAGTAGAGTCATTGTTTTCTATAAAAAGCAAAACATACACAGTGAGAACAAATGACAATTGTTTTAGTTTTTACTATATTTGAAACACTGTCTTCAATGTTGTCAATATATTAGTTTAACCTTTACAACAGCAATGTGAGGACAATGAGGACACAGACATTATTTTCATGTCCCAAGCTGTGATATCATCTAGGGTATGTAAACAGTCAAATACAACTAGAGAGAAAGAAAGAGAGAGAGGAGAGGGAAGAAGAAAAGAAAGGAGATTTGAGGCAGTTTATAAAAATGTTTTTGTTGCCAAATATTGGAAGTAATAAATCAAGATCACATGAAATGATAACAAGAGTAAATAATTTTGCTTTTTACAAACTCAACTTTACATTGGATCACTTTTCCTTGACTGTACTTAATGAAATATGGAAGGGTTCTTACAAAATATCATCATGAAATTATCCATTCTTAATTTACTCCCTGGTTTTGGTTTTACATTGAGAATGTCCATAATATGATATTCTTAAGAAACTACTGCTCTTTAGGCATAGTGCTGGATTTATTCTTGTTATTTTATTTATTAAATTCTTGATCACTTATGTTAATTATTACTTCCATTTTATAAATGAGAAAGATGAGGTCCTGGTATCTTAATTAAACAGTACACTTAAATTTTTATTGCTTAGGATTGGTCCTGAGTCAAAACAAATTCTTTAGGATACTATGGCATAAGCATTATACAAAAAATTATTTGTAGATACAACTTAAATTGTTATATAGGGTAGCTTTTTGGATTGTAGGGAGGACTCCTAAGATGCACTGTTAAATGGTCATTTTGTTCTTGAAACAGTTACAAATTTGTGGTTTCAAAAAGTAAGAGTTAAAATTAAAAGAGCCTTAGAGAGGCCATCTAATGTGTCTTCTACCTTCCAAAAAGTCTCTAAAATACCTTTATATGTGACTCTCCATCATATTTCAAGACGCTGCAAGGACAGAGCAATCACAACATTCTTCAAATTGCTGTTTCATTTTCTAACTCCACTTATGTTCAGAAAACATTTCTTAGTGGTTATTCCAAAGTTTTCCCATGTTATTTTAAATCTCTTTCTCTTGTATTTTTTATTTTGCTCTCAGAGAACAGGAAGAGTAGTTGTCTGAACTGTACTTTTTCATATACAGGGCAACAGGTATTTCCTATTAAGAGGTTAAAGTGTTTCAATTTCTATACTTTCTTTTGTCAATCTATACTTTAGCTTCTTAATCTACTTTGTGTCTCCCTGTTAGATTTTTAATAGGAGAATTGTGAAAATACTTAGAAAATGTTCAAGTATATAAAGTCACTTTAAGAAGTTCTGAAAAATATATATAGCCAATGCACTCTTCTTGCTCTCTACCTCCTCTCACCCATCCCCACTCCTAATCTCTGTCTCCCTCTCTGTCTCTTGCTTTCATGCTCACATTTTGTCTTTTCTTGATCTGGTATGGATATTCTCTACAAATATTCACACAAGACAAGACAATGAAAACCCGTTTATTTAGTTTAAGTTACATTTTAATTAGCAATGATAATAACAACAATATCTGCTAATCAAGTAATTTATTGGATACCCACTCTGTGTGACATGTATAGGTTCAGTTCAGTTCAGTTGCTCAGTTGTGTCCAAGTCTTTGTGACCCCATGGAATGCAGCATACCAGGACTTCCCATCCATCATCAACTCCCGGAGTTTAACAAATTCATGTCCATTGAGTCAATGATGCCATCCAACCATCTTATCCTCTGTTGTCCCCTTCTCCTCCTGCCTTAAATCTTCCCCAGCATCAGGGTCTTTTTGAATGAGTCAGCTCTTCACATCAGGTGGCCAAAGTAATGGGGTTTCAGCTTCCTTATCAGTCTCTTCAATGAATTCTCAGGACTGGTCTCCTTTAGGATGGACTGGTTGGATCTCCTTGCAGTCCAGGACTCTCAAGAGTCTTCTCCAACACCACAGTACAAAAGCATCAGCTTTCTTTATAGTCCAACTCTCATATCCATACATGACCACTGGAAAAATCATAGCCTTGACTAGACAGACATTTGTTGGCAAAGTAATGTCACTGTTTTTTAATATGTTGTCTAGGTTGGTCATAACTTTCCTTCCAAGTAGTAAGCATCTTTTCATTTCATGGCTGCAGTCACCATCTGCAGTGATTTTGGAGCCCCCAAAAATAAAGTCTGTCACTGTTTCCAGTGTTTCCCCATCTATTTGCCATGAAGTGATGGGACTGGGTGCCACGATCTTAATTTTCTAAATATTGAACTTTAAGCCAACTTTTTTCACTCTCCTCTTTAACTGTCATCAAGAGGCTCTTTAGTTCTTCCTCACTTTCTGCCATAAGGGTGGTGTCATCTGCATATCTGAGGTTACTGATATTTCTCCCAGCAATCTTTCCAGCTTGTGCTTCATTCAGTCTAGCATTTCTCATGATGTACTCTGCATATAAGTTAAATAAGCAGGGTGACCATATACACCCTTGATGTACTCCTTTTCCTATTTGGAACCAGTCTGTTGGTCCATGTCCAGTTCTAACTGTTGCTTCTTGACCTCCATACAGATTTCTCAGGAGGCAGGTCAGGTATCCTCATCTCTTTCAGAATGTTCCAGAGTTTGTTGTGATCCACACAGTCACAGGCTTTGGCATAGTCAATAAAGCAGAAATAGATGTTTTCCTGGAACTCTTGCTTTTTCGATGATTCAGCAAATGTTGGCAATTTGATCTCTGGTTCCTCTGCCTTTTCTAAAACCAGCTTGAACATCTGGAAGTTCATGGTTCACATACTGTTGAAGCCTGGCTTGGGGAATTTTCAGCATTACTTTGCTAAAGTGTGAGGTGAGTGCAACTGTGCAGTAGTTTGAGCCTTCTTTGGCATTGCCTTTCTTTGGGATTGAAATGAAAACTGACCTTTTCAAGTCCTGTGGCCACTGCTGAGTTTTCTAAATTTTCTGGCATATTGAGTGCAGCACTTTCACAGCATAATGTTTCAGGATTTGAAATAGCTCAACTGGAATTCCATCACCTCCACTAGCTTTGTTCATATTGATGTTTCCTATGGCCCACTTAACTTTGGATTCCAGGATGTCTGGTCTAGGTGAGTGATCACACCATTATAATTATCTGGGTCATGAAGATGTTTTTTGTATAGTTCTTCTGTGTATTCTTGCCACCTCTTCTTAATATCTTCTGCTTCTGTTAGGTCCATACCATTTCTGTCCTTTATTGAGCTCATCTTTGCATGAAATGTTCCCTTGGTAGCTCTAATTTTCTGAAAGAGATCTCTAGTCTTTCCCATTCTATTGTTTTCCTCTATTTCTTTGCATTGATCGCTGAGGAAGTCTTTCATATCTCTCCTTGCTATTCTTTGGAACTCTGCATTCAAATGGGTTTATCTTTCTTTTTCACTATTGTGTATGCAAACATACACAATGGTGAGTAAAAAACAAACAAACATGAAATAGTATAGTGTATATATCTATTTGTGTGCCTGTGTGTGTGTTAAGTTGCTTCAGTCATTTCCGACTCTTTGTGACCTTATAGACTATAGCCTGCAAGCTATCATTTGTTTATGTACTAGTATCATAGGGAAAAATAAATGATCTATACTATTTAGGGATTCACTGATGCATGGTGAAACTATGATGAAAACAAGAAAGTAAATGACAAAAATGGTAGAATGTACATGTGGGGAATTCAAGTGTTGAAGAAAAAAGATACAACAGTGTGTTCTAGGTGCTGTCAATACTTCACTTCTGCACTTATTTGATAATTCCAAGGATGTTTCTTTCATTATTAATCATTATACTGAAAATTTTATGTGCATTTTCTATACGTGTAATATTTCATAACAAAATGAAACAGATAAAATAATATTGACATTGGAAGACCAATGTTTTAATTTGATAGTTATTTCTGAGTGTGACCCTGGCAATGTTGTTTAAAAGCTCTGCTCTTCATTTTCTCTTCTAAAATTAATAGATTCAAATTTGAAGTTTCTTAGGGCTTCCCTGATAGCTCAGATGGTAAAGAATCCAAGTGCAATGAAAGAGACCTGAGTTCAATCCCTGGGTCAGGACAATCCTCTGGAGAAGGGAATGGCTACACACTCCAGTATTCTTCCCTGGAGAATTCCATGGAGAGAGAAGCCTGGCAGGCTATAATACATAGGGTCACAAAGAGTTGGACACAACTGAGCAACTAACACTTTTCACTGAAATGTGTTATCATTTCATTGTCTCAGTTTCAAATCATATTATTTATAATATAGAATGCTGCTATATTTGTTTTACCCTCATATTTATTCATTTGTTAATTCATCTATTCATTCAAGATATACATATTAGATACCTTTTATTGCAAAACATTATATTAAGCAGGGATGCAAAGCAATATATAAAATAAATAATATAAAATAATTATGCTCTGGGAATAGCAATATTTTTCAAAAGTTTACAATGCATTTAACTATATATCAATTAATAGTCTGTCTTCATATTAAGTTATACTATCATACTAAAAAATTTTTCATACTATAAAGTATCTTAGATATGGTTACATTTAGATGAAGTTTTTCTTCTTTATTTTTTTAGATTTCTACTTTTATTTATTTTACTTATCTGTGGATAGAAGAACAAATGCTGAAACAATTTCAGTGTCTCAACTCTCTTATATATACCAAGGCAGGAAGTCCTAACACAGGTGTCTGAATTTCTCTTCTGAGTACAGATTAAAAAAATATTGAATTATCAAAAACAATGAAATTAAAAAAAAATCTGCTTCATTGACTACATTAAAGTCTTTGACTGCATGGATCACAACAAACTGGAAAATTCTTAAAAAGGTGGGAATACCAGATCACTTGACTTGCTTCCTGAGAAAACTGTATGCAGGGCAAGAAGTAACACTTAGAACTGGACATGAAACAATAAACTGACTCAAAATTGGCAAAGGAGTACATCAAAGCTGTATATTGTCACTCTGCTTATTTAACTTATATGCAGAGTTCATCATGCAAAATACTGGGCTGCATGAAATAAAAGTTGGAATAAAAATTCCTGGGAGAAATATCAACAACCTCAGATATACAGATGATACCACACTAATGTTGGAAAAGAAGGAGGAATTAAATAGCTTCTTTTTTTAATTAATTAATTTTTTTTATTGAAGGATAATTGCTTTACAAGAGCCTCTTGGTGACAGTGAAAGAGGAGACTGAAAACCTGGCTTAAAACTCAATATTCCAAAAACTAAGATCATGGAATCTGGTCCCATCACTTTATGGCAAATAGATGGGGAAACAAGTAGAAACAGTGTCAGATTTTATTTCCTTGGGTTCCAAAACCACTGAGGAGGGTGACTGCAGCCACAAAATTAAGGGATTATTTGCTCCTTGGAAGAAAAGCTATGACTATTAGACAGAGTATCAAAAAGTAGAGACATCACTTTGCCAGCAAAGGTCCATGTAGTCAAATCTATGGCTTTTCCAGTAGTCATGCATAGCTGTGTGAGTTGGTCCATAAAGAAGGTTGAGTGCTGAAGAATTGATGCTTTTGAATTGTAGCACTGGAGAAGACTGTTGAGTGTCCCTTGGAAAGCAGAGTTCAAAGAAGTCAATTCTAAAGGAAATCAAACCTCAATATTCATTGGAAGGACTGATGCTGAAGCTGAAGCTCCAATACTTTGACCACCTGATGCAAAGTCACATCATTGGAAATGACCCTGATGCTGGGAGATGGAGAGCAAGAGGAGAAGGTGGGAACAGAGGATGTAATAGTTGGGTGGCATCACTAACTCAGTGGACATGAGTTTAAGTAAAGTCGGGGAGATAGTGAAGGACATGGAAGCTTGGTGTGCTGCAGTCTATGGGGTCACAAAGAGTCAGACACAACTTAGCTACTGAACAACAAAAACAATATCCAAAATGCAATAAACTTTTCTTTAACCTATACAAAATAGAGAAGAAAACCTAAACAAAACAGTAAAGCCTATTTTATTATTTACAACCCTCAAAACTGCCCCATAGATAATGGCCCTGGTGTTCATCAATATGGTCACACCACATAAGGCTTAAAAGTTGAATTCAAGTTTGACTCATATTTTATCTTCAAACAGAACATCAAACTTTCTTGGCCAGGTGGTTCAAGTAAGCAGACTTCAGCTGCTGAGTATGTACTATAGGAACAGAGAATCATGCTATGACAGATAATTAGACCATGCTGGTTATTTATTTAAAAGTTTGGGGGTGGAATGGAGGTAGCACAAAGCAAAAATCTTCAAGTATCAAATAATTTGAACCTCTTATCAAAGTAATTTTAAATTTTAGATAATATAATAGAGACAGAAAATGATTGGGTAGATATGAAATGGAATTTAGTAATCATCAAGCTTCATCCCATTTTACAAATGAGTATACTAAGCCCCAGAAAGTTTGTGTAACCTTTTCAATTGTAGCAAGTATTTCTCAACAGTGCTGGGCAGAGGGGGCGGGGGTGGGGGGGGAGATATTGAACTTATTTAATCACTTTTAAACATTCTGGCAAGATTCATTTGCATAAAAATACTGTGATAATTGCATGACTCATATTTATTTATTAGAGTAAGTTCAGGACGAATTATAATAAGCAACATTTTGCCAACATAATTTCCAAACTGATTAAAAAAAAAAAAAAAACAACTTCTCCTTCAGTTATTTAAATTAATGAGGTTTTACTCTATGTTTACAACTAAATCTTCCAAAGAAATTTATGAATTATTTTGCTTTAAAAATGGCTTTGTGTTTTGAATGTCCTTAAAATTATACCTTAAAATCATTCAAATATTAAAAACTAAATTATTTCCTTTATTTCACAGCAGGTGGTTAATATTCAGTGACCCAGAATGCTGACTTATGGAAAAGTAAGTGAGCTCAAGATTTACTAAAGTGAAACTAAACACATGTCATCTCCTTAGGCAATAATATATGTTTTTCTTCCTTTTCCTATCTTCCAAAGTGGCTTTACCATTTCATCCCCATAAGCAGTGAATGTGAATTTCTGTTGCTTCATACACTTATCACCATTTGGTGTTGTATTCCAGATTTTGGCCATTCTAATAGTGTGTATTGATATCTCATTGTTGTCTTCATTTGCATTTTTTCTTATGACATATGCAGGAACATCTTTGCACATCCTTATTCCCTTCTATTTTCAGGTGTCCCTTAAGGTCACTGGCCTGTTTTTTTAAGACTAGAGATATCTTCAGGAAAATTGGAAACATCAAGGGAGGATTCTGCCCTAAGATTGCACAATAAAGGATAAAAATGGTAGAGACCCAGTAGATGCTGAAGAGACCAAGGTGAGATGGAAAGAATACACAGAAGAACTGTGTAAAATAGATCTTAATGAACCCGTTTGCTATAATGGTGTGGTTAGACACCCAGTTTTTTTTTTTTTTTTAGTTGAGAATAAAGAATTCTTGTATATTTTGACAAGAGTCCTTTATCATATGTGTCTTTCGCAAATATTGTCTCTCAGTCTATGGCTTATCTTCTCATTCCCTTGACACTTTCTTGCCAAGAGCAGTTTTTTACTTTAGTAATGTCCAGAAAGATTATATGTGTGTGTGTATGTACACACACACATATAAACATTTATTTATTTATTTTGGCTGCATCAGTTCTTAGTTGTGGTCCTGGGCCTATGCGCTGGGTGGAGAACTTACCTGGATTTGAGGTTCTGGGATTCCCATCTGAGGAGCCAGTTCTTCCCTGGTGGCAATCCCCAGAAAGCAACCCCTCATGAAGACTTGCACAGCGATCCTTGTTTGAGAAGGAGAGATAATTGTCCTCTTTCTCCTGCCCTCTCTGGACGAGTATTCTACCAAAGAAACAACACACCGAGAGGAGGGGACATTAAGGCCCATGGCACGTTCACGGCATAGATACCCTAGACGGTGGGTAGGGGATGGAGAGTCCCACAGAGACCGACTTAGGCACACACCTGAATCACTTCTAGGTGGCTATGCAGCTGGTGCATTGTCCTAAGGAATACACCCACAGATTGATCACGTGCCTGTATCCATCGTGGATGCCTGCATGCACACACGTACGCACACATGCACACTCCACACACATCCATGTCTCTGTGTGTCTCTTTCCTACTCCTGTCTTGCCACGGAGTGCCCTCAGCCAAGGCTGCCTGGGCAGGCGGAGGCTAAAGTTCCCAACAGGGACTAGAGATCCCTCCCCAGTTACAAAGGGGGAACAGTGCTGCCCATCCACGCTGACTGGGGACATGGTGCCCCTATCTGGGACACTGATGGGGGCAGCAAAGTCTTCTCTAGTTGAGATGTATTGGCTGTAGTGTGCAGGTTCAGTAGTTGTGGCCCACAGGCTTAGTTACCATGTAGCATGTGGGATCTTAGTTCCCCAACCAGGGTTCAAACTCTTGTTCTTTTCATTGGGAGATAGGTTCTTAACTACTGGACCAACAAGGAAATTCCCACGGTCACCTATTTTTTAATAGCAATAACAACAGTGTTAGTATAGATGACTTTACATATTTTGGGGTCTTATAGAAGACAAAAGGATTAATAAACTTTTTGGATAGCACTAACTTATTTAACCCCTTTCAAGAATCACTACTGTGTCATGGTGAAGAGGCTTGCATAACTCAATGAACCTATGAGATATGCCAAGCACGGCTACCCAAGATGGATGTGTCATAGTAGAGAATTCTGAAAAAACCATGATCCACTGGAGGAGGGAATGGGAAACCACCTCAGTAAACTTGCCATGAGAACCTCATGAACTGTATCAGTTCAGTTCAGTCGCTTAGTCGTGTCTGACTCTTTGTGACCCCATGAACCACAGCATGCCAGGCCTCCTTGTCCATCACCAACTCCCAGAGTTTATCCAAACTCATGTCCAGTGAGTTGGTCATGGCATCCAACCATCTCATCCTCTGTCACCCCCTTCTCCTCCTGCCCTCAATCTTTCCCAGCATCAGGGTCTTTTCAAATGAGTCAGCTCTTTGCATCAGGTGGCCAAATTACTGAAGTTTCAGCTTCAACATCAGTCCTTCCAGTGAACACCCAGGACTGATCTCCTTTAGGATGAACTGGTTGGATCTCCTTGCAGTCCAAGGGACTCTCAAGAGTCTTCTCCAACACCACAGTTCAAAAGCATTAATTCTTTGGCACTCAGCTTACTTTATAGTCCAACTCACATCCATACATGACTACTGCAAAAACCATAGCCTTGACTAGATAGACCTTTTTTGACAAAGTAATGTTGCTGCTTTTTTTTTTTAATTTTATTTTATTTTTAAACTTTACAATATTGTATTAGTTTTGCCAAACATCGAAATGAATCCACCACAGGTTTACCCATGCTCCCCATCCTGAACCCTCCTCCCTCCTCCCTCCCCATACTCTCCCTCTGGGTCGTCCCAGTGCACCAGCCCCAAGCATCCAGTATTGTGCATCGAACCTGGACTGGCGACTCGTTTCATACATGATATTATACATGTTTCAATGCCATTCTCCCAAATCTCCCCACCCTCTCCCTCTCCCACAGAGTCCACAAGATATGCTGTCTAGGTTGGTCATAACTTTCCTTCCAGGAGTAAGCGTCGTTTAATTTTGTGACTTCAATCACCATGTGCTGTGATTTTGGAGCCCCCCAAAATAATGTCATCCACTGTTTCCACAGTTTCCCCATCTATTTATCATGAAATCATGGGACCAGATGTCCTGATCTTAGTTTTCTGAATGTTGAGGTTTAAGCCAACTCAAGACCAAAAAGATATGAAACCAAAAGATGAGTCCCCCAGGTCTGATGGGATCCAATAGGCTACTGGGGAAGAGTGGAAGAGAATTGCCAATAGTCCCAGGATGAATGAAGCAGCTGGTCCAAAGCGGATACTATGCTCAGTTGTGGATATGTCTGGTGATGAAGGCAAAACCAATGTTGCAAGCAACAGTATTGTAAAGGAGCCTGGAATGTTAGGTCCATGAATCAAGGTAAATTGGACATGGTAAAGCAGGAGATGTAAAGAATAAATATCAACATCCTAGGAATCAGAGAACTAAAATGAACGGGAATGGCTGAATTTAATTCAAATGACATTATATCTACTACTGTAGGCAAGAATCCCATAAAAGAAATGGAATAGCCCTCATAATCAACAAAAGAGTCCAAAACACAGTACTTTTGTGTAACCTCAGAAATGACAGAATGATCTCAGTTCGTTTCCAGGCAAGTCGTTCAGCATCACATTAATCCAAGTCTATGCCCCTACCACTGATGCTGAAGAAGCTGAAGATGAATAGTTCTATGAAGACCTAGTCAATAAAGCAGAAAGAAATGTTTTTCTGGAATACTCTTGCTTTTTCATTGATCCAGTGGATGTTGGCAATTTGATCTTTGATTCCTCTGCCTTTTCTAAAACCAGCTTGAATATCTGGAAGCTCATGGTTCACATAATGTTGAAGCCTGGCTTGGAGAATTTTGAGCATTATTTTACTAGCATGTGAGATGATTGCAATTGTGCAGTAGTTTGAGCATTCTTTGGCATTGCCTTTCTTTGGGATTAGGATGAAAACTGACCTTTTCCAGTGCTGTGGCCACTGCTGAGTTTTCCAAATTTGCTGACATATTGAGTGCAGCACTTTCACAACATCATCTTTTAGGATTTGAAATAGCTTAACTGGAATTTCATCACTTCCACTAGCTTTGTTTGTAGTGATGCTTCCTAAGGCCCACTTGACTTCACATTCCAGGATGTCTGGGTTTAGGTGAGTGATCACATCATCATAATCATCTGGGTCATGAAGATCTTTTTTGTATAGTTCTTCTGTGTATTCTTGCTACCTCTTCTTAATATCTTCTGTTTCTCTTAGTTCCATGCCATTTTGTCCTTTATTGAGCCCATCTTTTCATGGAATGTTCCCTTGGTATCTCTAATTTTCTTGAAGAGATCTCTAGTCTTTCCCATTCTGTTGTTTTCCTCTATTTCTCTGCACTGATCACTGAGGAAGTCTATCTTATCTCTCCTTGCTATTCTTTGGAATTCTGCATTCAAATAGGTATATCTTTCCTTCTCTCCTTTGCTTTTCACTTTGCTTCTTTCCACAGGTATTTGTGAGGTCTCCTCAGATAGCCATTTTGCTTTTTTACATTTCTTTTTCTTGGGGATTGTCTTGATCCTTGTCTTCTGTATAATATCACTAACCTCTGTCCATAGTTCATCAAGCATTTTGTCTATCAGATCTAGTCCCTTAAATCTATTTTTCACTTCCAAAAATTGTAAGGGATTTGATTTAGGTCATACCTGAATGGTCTAGTGGCTTTCCCTACTTTCTTCTATTTAAGTCTGAATTTGGCAATAAGGAGTTCATGATCTGAGCCACAGTCAGATCCCAGTCTTATTTTTGCTGACTGTATAGAGCTTCCCCATCTTCAGCTGCAAAGAATATAATCAATCTGATGTCAGTGTTGACCATCTGTTGATGTCCATGTGTAGAGTCTTCTTTTGTTTTGTTGGAAGAAGGTGTTTGCTATGACCAGTGCGTTCTCTTGGCAAAACTCTATTAGTCTTTGCCCTGCTTCATTCTGTATTCCATGGCCAAATTTGCCTGTTACTCCAGGTGTTTCTTGACTTTCTACTTTTGCATTCCAGTCCCCATATAATGAGAAGAACATCTTTTTTGGATGTTAGTTCTAGAAGGTCTTAGAGGCCTTCATAGAACCGTTCAACTTCTTCAGCATTACTGGTTGGGACATAGACTTGGATTACCGTGATATTGAATGGTTTGCTTAGAAATGAACAGAGATCATTCTGTCGTTTTTGAGATTGCATCCAAGTACTGCATTTTGGACTCCTTTGTTAACTATGATGGCTATTCCATTTCTTCTAAGGGATTCTTGTACACAGTAGTGGATATTATGGTCATCTGAGTTAAATTCACCCACTCTGGCCCATTTTAGTTTGCTGATTCCTAGAATGTCAACATTCATTCTTGTCATCTCCTGTTTGACCACTTCCAGTCTGTCTTGCCTCATGGACCTAACATTCCAGGTTCCTATGCAATATTGCTCTTTATAGCATCTGACCTTGCTTCCATCACCAGTGACATCCACAACTGGGTGTTGTTTTTGCTTTGGCTCCATCTCTTTATTCTTTCTGGAGTTATTTCTGCACTGATCTGCAGTAGCATATTGGGCACCAACCAACCTGGGGTGTTCATCTTTCAGTGTCTTATCTTTTTGCTTTTTCATACTGTTCATGGGGTTCTCAAGGCAAACATATGGAAGTGGTTTGCCATTCCCTTCTCCAGTGGACCCCATTTTGTCAGGCTGTATTGACTATGCCAAAGCCTTTGACTGTGTGGATCGCAATGAATTGTGGAAAATTCTTAAAGAGATGGGGATACCAGACCACCTGACCTGCCTTTAAGAAATCTGTATGCAGGTCAGGAAGCAACAGTTAGAACTGTATATGGAACAACAGACTGGTTCCAAACAAGAAAAGGAGTACATCAAGGTTGTATATTGTCACCCTGCTTATTTAACGTATATGCAGAGTGTGTCATGAGAAACGATGGGCTGGATGAAGCACAAGCTGGACTCAAGATTGACAGGAGAAATATCAATAACCTCAGATATGCAGATGACACCACCCTTATGGTAGAAAGTGAAGAAGAACTAAAGAGCCTTTTGATGAAAGTGAAATAGGAGAGTGAAAAAGTTGGCTTAAATCTCAACATTCAGAAAACTAAGATCATGGCATCTGGCTCCATCACTTCATGACAAATAGATGGGGAAACTGTGGAAACAGTGTCAGACTTTATTTTGGGGGGCTCTAAAATCACTACAGATGGTGACTGAAGCCATGAAATGAAAAAAACACTTACTCCTTGGAAGGAAAGTTATGACCAACCCAAACAGCATATTCAAAAGCAGAGACATTACTTTGCCAACAAAGGTCTGTCTAATCAAGGCTATGGTTTTTCCAGTAGTCTTATATGGATGTGAGAGTTGGACTATAAAGTAACCTGAGCACCGAAGAATGGATGCTTTTGAACTGTGGTGTTGGAGAAGACTCTTAAGAGTGCCTTTGACTGCAAGGAGATCCAACAATTCCATCCTAAAGGAGATCAGTCCTGGGTGTTCATTGGAAGGACTGATGAGGCTGAAACTCCAATACTTTGGCTACTTGATGTGAAGAACTAACTCTTTTGAAAAGACCTTGATGTTGGGAAAGATTGAAGACAGGAGGAGAAGGGGATGACAGAGAATAAGATGATTGGATGGCATCACTGACCCAATGGACATGCGTTTCAGTAAGCTCTGGGTGTTGATGATGGATAGAGAGGCCTTACAGTGCTGCAGTACATGGGTTCACAAAGAATCAGATGTAATTGAGAGTCTAAACTGATCTGAACTGAAGGAAGACCTAGAAGACCTCCTTAACTAACACCTAAAAAAGTGTTCTATTCATCATCGCAGATTGGAATGTAAAATTGGAAGTCAAGACACACCTAGATTAACAGACAAGTTTGGCCTTGGAGAAAAAAATGAAGCAGTGCAAAAACTAACTGAATTCTGCCAATAGAATGGACTAGTCATAACAAATACCTTTTTTAATAACAGAATTAGATGATTTTACACATGGATATCACCAATCAATACCAAAATCAAACTGATAACATTCTTTGTAGCCAAAAATAGAGCAGCTGTATACAGTGAGCAAGAATAAGACCTGGAACTGACTGTGGCTGAGATCATCAGCTTTTCATAGCAAAACTCACGTTTAAACTAAAGAAAACCAGGAAAAATGCCATACCAGCCAGGTATGTCTTAAATCAAATCCCACAAGATTTCACAGTAGGTAAAAAATAGATTCAAGAGGTTAGATCTAGTTAACAGTGTGCCTGAAGAACTATTGACAGAGGCCCGTGATATTGAGCTGGAGGCAGCAAACAAAACTATCCCAAGGAAAAGCAAGAAGTGGTTATCTGAGGAGGCTTTACAAATAGCAAAGAATGAAGAAAAGTGAAAAGCAAGGGAGAGAGGGAAATATGCATCCAATTAAATGCAAAGTTTCATAAAATAGCTAGGAGAGACAAGAAGACCTTCAATGAACAGTTCTTTTTAATAGAGGAAAACAACAAAAGGGGAAAGACTGAAGATTTCTTCAGGAAAATTGGAAACATCTAGGGAGCATTCAGCCCAAAGATGGCACAATAAAGGATAAAAATGCAGAGACCTAGTAGACACTGAAGATACCAAAATGAGATGGAAAGAATACACAGAAGAACTGTATATAAAAGATCTTAATGAACTAGATTACTATAATGGTGTGGTTAGTCACCCAGAGCCAGACATTCCAGACTGCGAAGTCAAGTGGGCCTTAAGAAGCACAGCTGTTAATAAAGCTAGTAGATGCTATGAAATTCCAGCAGAACTTTTCAAATCCCTAAAGAATTACATCATCAAGGTTTTGCATTCATTATGTCAGCAAATCTGGAAGACCCAGAAGTGGCCACAGGACTGGAAAAGATCAATCCTCATCCCAATTCCCAAGAAGGGTATTACCAAAAATGTGCTAACCATTGGACAATCACACTCATCCTCTATGCTAGTAACGCTGTGCTTATAGTCTTGCATGCTAGGTTTCAGGATTATGTGAGCCAAGAAATTCCAGATGTCCAAGCTGGGTTTAGCTAGAAAAAGGAACTAAAGATCAAGTTATCAACATTTGCTGGCTGGATTACAGAGAAAGCAAGGGAATTTCAGAAAAATATCTATTTCTGTTTCACCAACTATGCTACAGCCTTTGACTGGATCACAATAAACTGTGGAAAGCTCTTAGAGAGATATGAATACGAGATCATCTTACCTGTTGCCTGAGAAACCTGTAGTGGGTCAAGAAACAACAGTTAGAACCTTATATGGAACAACTGATTGGTTCACGATTGAGAAAGGAGAAAGACAGGGCTGTCTGCTATCACCCTGTTTTTTAATCTATACACTGAGCACATCATAAGAAATTCTGTGCTGGATGAGTTACAAGCTGGAATCAAGACAGGCAAGAGAAACATCAACAACCTCAGACATGCAGATGATACCACTCTAATCAAAGAAAGTGAAGAGGAAATAAAGAGCCTCTTGATGATGGTGAAGGAGGAGAGTAAAAGAGCCAGCTTAAGAATAAATGTTATTAAAAACAAACAAAGATCATGGCATCTGGCCCCATTACTGCATAGAAAAATATAAAGGGAAAAGGTAGAAGTAATGACAGATTTCCTCTTCTTGGACTCCAAAATCACCACGGACAGTGATCGCAGCCATGAAATCAGAAGACGATTGCTTCTAGGCAGGAAAGCAATGACAAATCTATACAGTGTTTTGAAAAGCAGAGACATTACTGCTGACAAATGTCCATATAATCAAGGCTATGGTCTTCTCAGTAGTCATGTATGGTTGTTAGAGCTGGACAATAAAGAAGGCAGAACATCAAAGAATTGATGCCTTTGTACTGTGGTGCTGGAGAAGACTCCTTAAAGTCCCTCAGACAGCAAGGAGATCAAGCCAGTCAATCTTAAAGGAGGTCAACTCTGAATATTCACTGGAAGAACTGGTGCTGAAGCTGAAGCTCCAGTATTTTGATCATCTGATGTGAACAGATGATTCATTGGAAAAGTCCCTGATGCTGGAAAGATTGAAGGCAGAAGGAGAAGCGAGCTTCAAAGGATGAGATGGCTGGACTGCACCACTGATGCAATGAATGTGAACTTGGGCAAACTCTGTGAGAGGGTGAGGGACAGGGAGGCAGGCATACTACAGCCCATGGGGTCACAAAGAGCCAGACACAACTGGGCAATTGAACAACAACGTATTTAACAGATAACAGTATTTCATTTATGTTCATTTTATTGTTTTAAGTGTGTTATATAAAAGGTTAACATTTTTTCCCTCATAAAAACACATCAGCTTGGTTTATCATAATTATCATGATCCCACTTCATGGATGAGCATATTGCATCATGTAAGTGCTTAATTGACTTGACCAAGTAGATATAGTTTTAGGATTACTACCTAGATGGAATGGCTGCCATTTCTGTGTCCTCAAGCATTACATTACACTGCTTCTTTTATGCTACACATGATTGTTGGAAGCACTATTTTCCAACCATTGCTTGATAATCAGATGACGTATCCCTTCTCACCCCAAAATTCGTTTTCTGCTAAATGCCAGCTTCACAAGTGTGATGCTCCATATGTAATATTATGTGATTCTTTATACTTAATATTTAGTCCACTATGACTTTGCCAGAGAATAAAATATGTCAAAGTTTACAATAGCAATTTTTAGTAAAAGAACCTAAAATTAAGGGAAGTAGTATAAATCTGGCATTTTGTTTTATAAGTAGCAGAATTATAATTCAATTCCTATCATGATTCAGCTGTTTTGTCAATTTATAACAATTATTTAATGTGTATAATATTGAATATTATGAATAAGGAATTCTAATTTTTGATAGAGAAAACTGCACAGCCATGTAAATTTGTACAATTATATGAAAATGTGGTTTTCATTCCCAAGTGATCCATCATTAATGCTGACAATCCTATACTCAGTCAACTTATTTAATCTATGGAAAATATTTTCCATGAAGAGATTTCAAACATTTCATTCTTGTAAATCCATAAGAAAACTTTTTGTTTCTTTGTCCCATATTTACTCAATGCTGGAAAGAATGAGGAAAAGCTATTATCTACTGTTTGGGGAAGTGCTATTGCTTAAATATTTTATTGTAACTGAGTCTAAACTCATACTTCTCAACACATGACAGACTAATAAATTGAGACAAGAGGTATTAGAACATGAAATAGTGACTTTATTCAGAAAGATAGTAGACCAAGAAACTGGTTGACCAGTGTCCCAAAGAATCTTCTTACCTGAGTTAGACTTTAAACTTCTTTTCTACTAAATGGAGATGGAGTATGATTGGTTGTTATAAACTTCATAGTGACTGGATCCTTTATTCTTGCTGCTGTACATGTAGATCAGATCACAATGTTCCTACAAACTTTAAGAAGGCAATGGTTATTTTATGTTCTGCAATTTTTTTTTTCTATAAGTAGAAAAGTGTAACACCTCTAAATGTCAACCTGAGAGGCAGAGCTTTGAGGAAGGGCTGCCCTGAGTATCCTCTAGGAAACATTTTTCCACAAAGATTCAGAGCCAGTAGGCTAAGCACAGGCAACAAAGCACAAGGGTTATTGCTGAAGGAGTAGATTCAATATGGAATCAGACTGTTCTTTTCTGTTACATTATGATCACCATCTTTTGAAATAATAACCTACTCTCACATAAATTAGCAACTTTGAAGAACCTATGTACTCACTTCCCTTCTGCATTTGCAGTATGGAATATTCTGAAAGTATTTTACTAGAATACTTAACAAAAGCTGAAGAGACACATAAACATTACTGAGAAATTCCACTCTAAAAATGTACCAACCAAAGTGCATATAGCAGCACTCTTTGTAATAATTCCACACCAGAATATTCAAACTATCCACCAAAAGTAGAAGGGTTATATGGTGAATGACATAGGTACACAGTGGATTTCTTTCAACAGTGAGAACTAATACATTCCTGATGTCTGAGTGACTCTCACAACAAAGGCTGAGCACAAGCCAGACATCAATGATCACACATGGGGAGACTGCATTTACAAAAAAGTCAAACACAGATAAAAGTAGTCAATAATGCTAGAAGTCAGTATAGTGGTTACCTTTCTGGAAATTAGAAATTAGGGTGTTGGTGGAATGTCATCATTATATGAAAATTAGTGAAACTCTTTATAATCTGATCTACTTTCTGTATGTATTTTTTAATGTATTTTGCTTTGAAGACAATAAAAGAGGATATTTCACACACACGAGTTTTGGTATTGTGTAATTACAAAAACTCATGGAAGCTTAGGCCCATGAGTCAAGGTAAATTGAACATGGTCAAGAAGAAGACCACAAGATTAAACACAGACATCTTAGGAATCAGTGAACTAAAATGGACAAATTTAATTCAGTAGATATAACTATCTATTACTGTGGGCAAGAATCTGTTACAAGGAATAGTGAACAAAAGAATGCAAAATGTGCTTGGGTTCAGTCTCAAAAATGACAGAATGATCTCAGATAGTATCCAAGGCAAACCATTCAGCGTCACAGTAATCCAAGGCTATGCCCCAAACACTGATGCCAAAGAAATCGATTTGACTAGTTCTATGAAGACCTACAAGACCTCCTAGAAATAACACCAACAAAACATGGAATGAAAAAGTAGGAAGTCAAGAGATACCTAGAATAACAGGCAAGTTTTGCCTAGTGGTACAAAATGAAGCAGGGCTAAGGCAAAGAGATTTGTAAAGAGAACATTCTGATTATAGCAAACACCCTTTTCCAACAACAAAAGAAGTTACTCTACACATGGACTTCAGCAGATGGTCAGTATCAAAATCACATTGATTATGTTATTTGCAGCCAATTACAGAGAAGCTCTATACAGTCAGCAAAAACAAGACATAGATTATACTGTGTCTCAGATCATGAGCTTCTCATTGCAAAACTCAAGCTTAAATTGAAGTAAGTAGGCAGAATCACCAGGACATTCAGATATGGCCTCAATCAAATCCCTTATGATTATACAGTGAAGGTGATAAATAGATTCAAGGGATCAAAACTGGTCAAGAGAGTCCCTGAAGAACTGTGGACAGAGGTTCCTAATCTTGTAAAGGAGTCAGTGAACAAAAGCAGTTCAAAGAAAAATGCAAGTAAGAAAGTGGATATCTGAGGAGGCTTTACAAATATCTGAGGAAATAAGGGAAGTGAAAGGCAAGGGAGAAAAGGAAAGATATACCCGATTGAATGCAGAGTTCCAGAGAATATCAAGGAGATATAAGAAAATTTTCTTAAGTTAACAATGCAAATAAATAGAGGAAATCAATAGAAAGGGAAAGACTAGAGATCTCTTTTAGAAAACTGGAGATATCAATGTATATTCAATTCATGGATATGCACAATGAAGGACAGAAATGATAAGAACCTAACAGAAGCATGCAAGATTAAGACCATACAGAAAGGTCTTAATGACCTGGATAACCAGTATGTTGTGTTCACTGACTTAAAGGTGGACATCCTGGAGTCTGAAGTCAAGTTTGCCTTTTGATAAACTACTATGAACAAAGCTAGCCGAGGTGACAGAATTCCAGCTGAGTTATCTAAAATTCTAAAATATGATACTGTTAAAGTGCTGCACTCAATATGCCAGCATTTGGAAAACTCAGCAGGGCCACAGGACTAGGAAAAGATCAGTTTTCATTCCAACCTCAAGAAAGGGCAATGTCAAAGAATGTTCCAAGTATTGCACAATTGAGCTCATTTTACATGCTAGCAAGGCTATGCTAAAAATCCTTCAAACTTGGCTTCACCAGTACATGAACCAAGAAATTTCAGGTGTATAATCTGGGTTTCAAAGAAGCAGGGGAATCAGAGACCAAATTGCGAACATTTGTTGGATCATGGAGAAAATAAGGGAGTTTCAGAAACACATCTAATTCTGCTTCATTGATTACATTATAAAGCCATTGACTGTGTGGATCACAATAAACTGTGGAAAATTCTTAGAGATGGGAATACCAGATCACCTTACCTGTTTCCTGAGAAATATGTATGCTAGTCAAGAAGAAACACTTCAAACCAAGCAGAGAATGACTGGTTCAAAATTGGGTAAGGAGTATGACAAGGCTGTTTATTGTCACCCTGCTTATTTAACTTCTATGCAGAGTACTTCATGCAAAATGCCAGGCTGGATGAATCACAAGCTGGAATCAAGATTGCCAGGAGAAATATCAACAACCTCAGATATGCAGATGATACCACTCTAATGGCAGAAAGTGAAGAGGAACTAAAGAGCTTCTTGATGAAAGTGAAAGAGGAGAATGAAAAGGCTGGCTTAAAACTCAACATGTAAAAAATTAAGATCATGGCATCCAGTACCATCATTTTATGGCAAATAGATGATGAAACAATGGAAAGAGTGATAGACTTGATTTTCTTGGGCTCCAAAATTACTACAGATGGTGACTGTAGCCATGAAATTAAAAGATGCTTGCTCCTCAGAAGAAAAGCTGTGACAAACCTAGGGAGCCTGATTTTGCATTCAAGCTGTAATTCATACATCTTGACATTACTTTGTCAACAAAAGTCCATATGGTTAAAGATATGTTTTTTCTAGTAGTCATGTATGGATGTGAGAGTCAAACCATAAAGAGGGCTGAGTGCCAAAGAACTGATGCTTTCAAAGTGTGGTGTTGGAGAAGACTCTGGAGAATCCTTGAATTGCAAGAAGATGAAACCAGTCAATTGTAAAGTAAATCAAACCTGAGGATTTATTGGAAGGACTGATATTGAAGCTGAAGTTCCAATACTTTGGCCACCTGCTGCAGAGCTGGCTCATTTGAAAAGCAATGTTGCTGGGAAAGACTGAAGGCAGGAGGAGAAGGGGCAGCAGAGGATGAGATGGTTAGACAGTATCACCAACTCAATGGACATGAATTTGAGCAAACTCCAGGAGATAGCGGAGGACAGAGGAGCCTGGTGTGCTACAGCCCATGGGGTCTAGAGGAGTCAGACATGATTTAATAAATTAAAAACACAGCTATTACAAAAATATATGGGAAATGGCAAATTGAAAGAAACTCTAAATTATATCACAAGGTTTCTTATCATATGATTATTACATCTCTTCCTATAATATCTTTAGCCACCTATAATCTCTTCCAGCCATTTCCACAAACTATTCATAAGTATCTCAGCTGGGCATGATGATTTTCCATTATTCTCCAATGTCACAAGAAAATATATTAAATATCCCTGAGAGTATTGGGTATTACATACTTCAAGTAAAGCCAGATACATTTACTTTATGATTTTTATTTTAGAAACTTTCTACTAACTAATGGGCTTAAAATCTTTCATGCTTGCTTCCTAGAAGCACAGCAGTTTTAGGAAAAAACTACCAATACATTTAAAAAATTTTTATTCTATTTCCTTATACTTTTTTATATCTTATTCTACAGACCAGACACCTAATCAAATGAATTACTTTAATATGTTTCACCTAGGTCTATCTATCCTATTAAAGTAACTTGCAAATATGTGCCATAAACAAACATTGATTTTGGCTCTAGAGGGCTTTCATAATTGGTTTCATAATGTTCTCATACACCTGTTGTCATTAATCCCACTTTAAATGCAGGTCCACTATCTAAACACGGGTGCATATATGAATTGAGTCATACTGCTGGGTGACATGTCAGTGCATTAAGTTTGCAGGTCATTTTCATGATGAGCTCTCATTTATTTAGTCTGCTCTGGTTGCTTCTGAGATGATTTTATTAAAGAAGTAATGAAGACTTGTAGGTACAAAGGGTATATAAAGAAGCATGTAGGCTGTCACACGCTGAATACAGACTTGCTCTTAAGAATGCATAATACCACAAAATAACAGGATGAGAACATTTTACTTGCAGATATACACAAGCAAATATCAGTCCAGGCTTGGACTAAATCAATAATCTCCACATGTGATGGGGTACCAAATAATCTGTACAACCACAAAGACCTTTCTTTTTATTTACCTTGATTTTTTGTTGTATTGAATAAGAATGAATTTGTGCTCTTTGCATAAATTGGAACAGTAGTTAGAATAATGTGTTGGTAAAATGGGGTAAATCATTGCTATTGGATTTTTCTTTGTGAATGTGCTCAATATTTGAACACAACTGGAGAATGAATAGCTTAATGTTTAATAATCATATAAATTAAATCATATTAATACAAATTGACAGAATATATTGTCAACGACATGCTATTAACAAAAAATACTGTGCCGTTTTTATGTTGAAGGATAAGAATAAAAATATAATAAATACCTTCTTTCTGTAGTTGTGTAGGAAATGTGGTAATGTCCAAAAAATATCTATGTGACCTTGAAAGAGAAAAATTAGAGGCAGTTATTTAGATGATGAGAAGTTAGAATGTCTATGTACATTTTAAATAAAAGCATTGGATTCTGGTTAGTGTTTTCCAGGGTTGAGTTCATGCATTTTGTCTGGTGTAAATACAGCCAAGCTACAGCAGGCAAGCAATAGTCAGCTCTAGGCTGGGATTCTTCTGAAGTCATTTGTAAGCCTGATTGAAGGAAAGAACAAAGAAACAAAAAGGAGATGTATTCTCCTTTCATATATACCTTTAGTGCATTTAGACATTTGAGATTAAAAAAAAGTCACAGAAGCTTAACATCTTAGTCTGCTTTTGAAAGATCAGAAAAATAGAGGCCAAATTTTAATTGCAAACACACAAAATATTTCTTCCAATATACCCTTCTCCAAACCTAAATCTGTGTCTAGATTTCTTTCCCTTGAAATCCTTAAAATTTCCTAAATAAATAAATCATTAGAGCATGAGGTGATTTCTTATTAGGAATAAAAAAAAAAGAGAGAGGCTTGTTTCACTTGGATGACTTGAGAATAGTAAAAATGAAAGAGAATTCTTAAGATACAATCCTACATGTGTCATTTAACCATGGCATAAATGACACATGACAAAGAAAAGGTTATATCTTCACTTAACACTAATATTTTTTATTTGTAAGTTAAGTGTTTAAGTATGACTATATCCAATATCATGACTGTAAAAATAAATAGTAGGTGCTTGCTGTCACTTGAAATGATGTTTCTTTTTTATTTTCATCTCTTTAAATATTTTAATTGGAGGATGTGTGCTGTGTTCTAAGTCACTTCAGTCGTGTCCAACTCTTTGCGACCCCATGGACTGTAGCCTGCCAGGCTACTCTGTCCACGGGATTCGCCAGGCAAGACTATTGGAGTGGGTTTCCATTCCCTTCTCCAGGGGATCTGCCTGATTCAAGTATCAAACCCTTTTCTCTTATATCTCTTGCATTGGCAGGCAGGTTCTTTACCACTAGCTCCACCTGGGAAGCCCGGGATAGGAGGATAACTGCTTTAAACTGTTGTGATGGTTTTTGCCATACAGCAATGCATATTAGACATCAGATCAGATCAGTCGCTCAGTCATGTCCGATTCTTTGCGACCCCATGAATCGCAGCACACCAGGCCTCCCTGTCCATCACCAACTCCCAGAGTTCACTCAGACTCACGTCCAACGAGTCAGTGATGCCATCCAGCCATCTCATCCTCTGCCATCCCCTTCTCCTCTTGCTCCCAATCCCTCCCAGCATCAGAGTCTTTTCCAATGAGTCAACTCTTCGCATGAGGTGGCCAAAGTACTGGAGTTTCAGCTTTAGCATCATTCCTTTCAAAGAAATCCCAGGGCTGATCTCCTTCAGAATGGACTGGTTGGATCTTCTTGCAGTCCAAGGGACTCTTAAGAGTCTTCTCCAATACCACAGTTCAAAAGCATCAATTTTTTGGTGCTCAGCCTTCTTCACAGTCCAACTCTCACATCCATACCTGACCATAAGAAAAACCATAGCCTTGAGTAGATGGACCTTTGTTGGCAAAGTAATGTCTCTGCTTTTGAATATGCTATCTAGGTTGGTCATAACTTTTCTTCCAAGGAGTAAGCGTCTTTTAATTTCATGGCTGCAGTCACCATCTGCAGTGATTTTGGAGCCCAGAAAAATAAAGTCTGACACTGTTTCCACTGTTCCCCCCATCTATTTCCCATGAAGTGATGGGACTGGATGCCATGATTTTCGTTTTCTGAATGTTGAGCTTTAAGCCAACTTTTCACTCTCCACTTTCACTTTCATCAAGAGGCTTTTGAGTTCCTCTTCACTTTCTGCCATAAGGGTGGTGTCATCTGCATATCTGAGGTGATTGATATTTCTCCCAGCAATCTTGATTCCAGCTTGTGTTTCTTCCAGTCCAGCGTTTCTCATGATGTAGTCTGCATAGAAGTTAAATAAACAGGGTGACAATATACAGCCTTGATGAACTCCTTTTCCTATTTGGAACCAGTCTGTTGTTCCATGTCCAGTTCTAACTGTTGTTTCCTGACCTGCATACAAATATCAAACATAAGTGTGTGTGTGTGTGTGTGTGTATATATATATATATATATATTTATATTTATATTTATATATATATACATATAAACATATAAATACCTTATATATCCCCTCCTCATATATATATACCCTCCTCTTTAGCCTCCCTCCTATCTCACTCCCCATCCCACTCCTCTAGGTTGTTCCAGAACAACAGTCTGGGCTCTTTATGTCCGTCAACAGATGAATGGATAAAGAAGTGGTGATACATATATGCAATGAAATATTGCTCAGTCATAAAAGGAACAAATGTGAGTCAGTTGAACTGAGGTAAATGAACCCATAGTCTGTTACACAGAGTGAAGTAAGTCATAAAGAGAAAAATAAATATCATATATTGATGAGCATATATGGAAGTGTTATTTCTTGATTTTTGGCATTCTTTCATGTACAATGTGAAAAACCACTCTATTCATTCTTCACTCCACCATAGACATATGTAATGCCTGAAGGGTTTGCCAGATGCTCTGTGGATATCCTTTTTTTTTTTTTTTTTTTTTTAATTTTATTTTATTTTTAAACTTTACATAACTGTATTAGATTTGCCAAATATCAAAATGAATCCGCCACAGGTTTACATGTGTTCCCCATCCTGAACCCTCCTCCCTCCTCCCTCCCCATTCCATCCCTCTGGGTCGTCCCAGTGCACCAGCCCCAAGCATCCAGTATCGTGCATCGAACCTGGACTGGCAACTCATTTCATACATGATATTTTACATGTTTCAATGCCATTCTCCCAAATCTTCCCACCCTCTCCCTCTCCCACAGAGTCCATAAGACTGTTCTATACATCAGTGTCTCTTCTGCTGTCTCGTACACAGGGTTATTGTTACCATCTTTCTAAATTCCATATATATGCGTTAGTATACTGTATTGGTGTTTTTCTTTCTGGCTTACTTCACTCTGTATCCTTTAATGATAGACATCGACCTGTCTTTGGAGCTAGAATTTGTATACAGTATTAGAAATAAAATTTCAATCAGTTTGAATTATATTTATGAAAACAATGCCTTTTGTTGAAGTAATGAAAAATATACTTTAGGGAATCATTATTAAGATAGAAATGTCCCCATAGTAATAATAGGTCAAAGTTCAGTAACAAACAAGGTTTCTGGGGAAAAAAATAAAATAAAATAAAATCTATCCTGACTGTATTGAACTATATTATTTTCACACTTATGTTTTCCAGTTTTATAAAGCTTTTATAGGCAGTGTCCTTATGTAATGATGGATATATACCAGTTTAAATTTCTTTATAAATATTTTTATTTTATAAATATTTCTATTTATAGATGTTACTTTTTAAACATATATATGATTGTGACAGACTCGTGTCAAATATGGATTGTCATTATATTTATTTATTTTTGTAAAGTTGGGTCTAGACCTAAAAATACTTTAGGGCATTAATTTATATTGTAAAAATATGTTCTCTTGGCTGATAACAAGCATTTTTAGGAATGAAAAGGCCCTTTCCTTTTAAAGACTTTTGCAATAAGCTTCAAACTGACTCTCATTCTGGGACTTTGAGAGTGAATTTGCCTGAAGAAATCATTCCTACCTACCACCTGAAATAATATTTTAATGTTCAGCTTATTTTATTATCAAAATAATAAATTGTCCCTTCATAACTATGACCAACCTAGATAGCATATTAAAAAGCAGAGACATTACTTTGCCAACAAAGGTCAGTCTAGTCGAGGCTATGGTTTTTCCAGTAGTCATGTATGGATGTGAGAGCTGGACTATAAAGAAAGCTGAGAGCCAAAGAATTGATGCTTTTGAACTGTGGTGTTGGAGGAGACTCTTGAGAGTCCCTTGGACTGCAAGGAGATCCAACCAGTCCATCCTAAAGGAGATCAGTCTTGGGTGTTCATTGGAAGGACTGATGTTTAAGCTGAAACTCCAATCCTTTGGCCAGATGATATGAAGAGCTGACTCATTTGAAAAGACCCTGATGATGGGAAAGATTGAGGGCAGGAGGAGAAGGGGATGACAGAGGATGAGATGGTTGGATGGCATCACTGACTCAATGAACATGAGTTTGGGTGGACTCAGAGTTGGTGATGGACAGGGAGGCCTGGCGTGCTGCAGTTCACAAAGAGTCAGACATGACTGAGTGACTGAACTGAACTGAACTGAACATAAATTACTTAGACATTATCATGTTGAGTTCTATAATGAAAACCAAAGCAGAACCTATATTTTGAATTAAAACTAGGCAATTGTCTCTGACTGAAATAATTTAAACAATTTACAGATACCAAAGCCACCTGTTGAAGTAGGAAGACAAGTATACTCCAGGCAAGAATACTGGCGTGGGTTGCCATTCCTTCCCCAGGGAATCATCCTGACCCAGGGATGGAATCCATGTCTCTCGCATATTGGGCAGATTCTTTATTGCCCTCATCTGTAAAACTACTGAAGTCATGAACTTCCTGTGCTTCCCTTTCCTGAAGGCAAATATTATGGTTTAAGATATAAAATTTACGGTGCTAACCTATAGTTTGTATTACACACCTAGTTTCACGGCTCTTCTACACATCACAGAATTCATTGAAATTCTCAGAAAATGTGGTAAAACCTTAAGATAACACTCTTTGAGTGAATTTGCATGTGTTAGCATCTTTTGATCCACAGTCCTCTGCAGGCTTAATCCTCAAAGAAACTGGAGGGCATATATATGGAATTCATTTTCTTAGGTGAGAGATATGGAGGGAAGGATGAAAATGAGCTAGTTTTGGCAGGCAACCACTCCTAGAATTACAAGGTGCAGAGTGAATGTTTGCATCACTACTGTTCTGCTGACCTCATCTCTCTGGCTCCAAACACCTCAGAGGGATTCTTGAAATGGCAGTAAATTCTTTGGAAAGTATCAGTAAGTCTTATGACCTGGAATATTTTGCATAAAAAAATTGCACTAGAATTATCTTTATCTTGCATCCTTGAAAGATTTGGATAGGAGAGTAATCTAGGTTTCAAATGGAGAGCCACTAAAAAACAGGGAGATCTCAGCAAAATTATGAAACCAAAGAGGAAAGCATAGTCTTGGAGATCTGAAAACAGTGTAGTTATAGGTCCCTCTCACACAATCTGGAAATCAGAGGAAAGACAGTCTTAACAATATATACCATGCCAAAGTGGACTAACTCCAGCAAAGTAAGAATAAGAAATAGGTGAAACCCAGAGATCAGGAGAAAATGTGAAAATAATTGGTATTAATTCTTTTTTGGTGTTTGTAAATTCACTGGTAAAGTCATTATTCTGGTCCTGTAATTTCATCTCTTGGGAGTATTTTCATACCTGATTCAATCTTCTTTCTCATTGTTGCTTTGTTCAAATTTCCTATTCATGATTCAGTCTTAATAAATTGCATGCCTCTAGGAATCTATTCATTTCTTCTATGTTATCTAATTTGGTGATGTAAAATTGTCCACAGTAATCTAGATTAAGATAGATTCTGTTTGGTATTACTTATCTGTGGAATATATATATATATATATATATATATATATATATAGCCAGTTTCATAGAGACAGAATAGAATGGTGGTTTCCACAGGCTGTGTAGAAGGAGAAAAAGATGTAGGTCAAAAAGTTCAAACTTTCAGTCTTAAGAAGAATAAGTTCTGAGGATCTGATGTGTAGCATGATGGCTATGTTAATACTATAGTATTGCAGATCTGGAAGTTGCTAAGAGTACATAAGTTTTCACAATGCAGAGATACAGTAAATGGAAATGTACAGCAAAATAAATGTAGAAAAAGATAAAATGTGAGATAGGCTCCTTAGTCTGTCTCCTGTGGCTTCAGAGAAAACCTGATGGGAGGTGATGACTCAAAGAATTCCAAGCTACACATTTACATTTTCAACCTAAAATTTTTAGCTGACAATCGGCTGCACTTTTCCACATGCACCATGGTTCAGTGAAGGGGCTGTCGAGCCCTGGAGGCCAAGGTGAAATTAGCAGACCCCTGCTGCTGCTGCTAAGTCGTGTCCGACTCTGTGCGACCCCATAGATGGCAGCCCACCAGGCTCCCCTGTCCCTGGGATTCTCCAGGCAAGAATACTGGAGTGGGTTGCCATTTCCTTCTCTAATGCATGAAAGTGAAAAGTGAAAGTGAAGTCACTCAGTCGTGTCCTACTCTTAGCGACTCCATGGACTGCAGCCTACCAGGCTCCTCTGTCCATGGGATTTTAGGGATGGTATGGGGAGGGAGGAGGGAGGAGGGTTCAGGATGGGGAACACATGTATACCTGTGGCGGATTCATTTTGATATTTGGCAAAACTAATACAAATATGTAAAGTTTAAAAATAAAATAAAATTAAAAAAAAAAAAGAGTACTGGAGTGGGTTGCCATTGTCCTCTCCATAGCTGCTGCTGCTGCTAAGTCACTTCAGTCGTGTCCGACTCTGTGTGACCCCAGAGACGGCGGCCCACCAGGCTCCCCCGTCCCTGGGATTCTCCATGCAAGAACACTGGAGTGGGTTGCCATTTCCTTCTCCAATGCATGAAAGTGAAAAGTGAAAGTGAAGTCGCTCAGTCGTGTCTGACTCTTAGCGACCCCATGGACTGCAGCCTACCAGGCTCGTCCATCCATGGGATTTTCCAGGCAAGAGTACTGGAGTGAGGTGCCATTGCCTTCTCTGCTCTCCATAGCAGGCCCCTAGTATTCTTGAAAAGGAATAGAGACTAGTGCCTCATAGATACCAGCCAGATCAGGGAAGAATGAAACATAAGATCCTAGGAAATTAAGTAATTCCCAGAGTTGGGAATAGGAGAGCAGGGGGAAAAAAATCCCGACTGAACTAAATATTTGTGACAAACAAATAGATTTATAATCCCTGATAGAATGCTTACATTATTTGTTGTTTCAGAGTTGGAATGAGGAGACACAATGATATTGCTGGATTAAATTATCTGGAATAAGAGTTCATGAACTAAGTTAAACTTCCATATAGAACTGTAAATAAAGTATATCATTTTTGTGAACATTTAAGATTTGATTGTGGCTTACATGCTTGCCTATATGCAATCTTTCACAATTTTCTCCAAGATTAATTTTGTCCTTCAAATTTTCCTTCTGATTCCCTTTCATTTGATTACTGGAACTCATTGGCTTCAAGTCTTATGATGCATTGGTTGTAACACTCTAATTCTGCCCATTTCTCTCAAAAAAGACTATGTTCTGGACCTCTCTCACCCTTTATCATAATTGCATTCACTCCATCAAAATTTGCATAGTCTCTGTGCCACTATTTCTAGCTTAGAAAAAAAATGCTAATAACCAATTTAAAACCTGTCATAAAAAGAATTAGAAAGGCACTAAGGTTTATTAACCTGGAATATTGTGATCTTTAGATAGTTAGATGGAAGTTATTTTGAAAAGGAATTTGTTGAGAGTGGCATCAGTGGAAAATTGTGACATTATATCTGCATTTACTACATAAATTGTAAAGGAGTGTCATTAAATCTACTTTAGGAAGAAGCAACACTAAGAAGCCCTCATCCAATACATTTAACTTGGCCATGGATATTTAAGAATCTGCCTACCAACACAGAGCTGCAGAAGACTCAGTTTCAATCCTTACAGTGGGAAGATACCCTGGAGAAGGAAATGGCTATCCACTCCAGTATGCTTGCCTGGAGAATTCCATGGACTAAGGAGCTTGGAAGGCTATAGTCCATGAGGTCACAAAGAGTCGGACATGCCTGAGCAACTATGCACAAGCACAAGTATTTAAGAGCATATGCATGCATGCCTGTGTGCTAAATTGCTTCAGTCCCGCCCAACTCTTTGCAACCCTATGGACTCTAGAGGTCACAAAGAGTGGATGAGGTCCACATAGGTCACAAAGAGTGGACAAGGTCCACATAGGTCCTTGTCCCAATGGACAAGGTCTTATGGGTCACAAAGAGTGGACAAGGTCCACATAGGTCCTTATCCTTGTGGACAAGGTCACAGAGTCAGACATGCCTGAGCAACTATGCACAAGCAGAGGTATTTAAAAGCGTATGCATGCATGCCTGTGTACTAAATTGCTTCAGTCCTGTCCAACTCTTTGCAACCCTACGGACTCTAGACCACCAGGCTCCTCTGTCCATGGAATTCTTCAGGCAAGAATACCAGAGTGGGTTGCTGTGCCCTCCTCCAGGGGATCTTCCCAACCCAGGGATCAAATCCTGTCTCTTTGGTCTCCTGCATTGGCAGGTGGTCTCTTTACCACTGGCGCCACAGACACTAGCTAATTTGAGGATCTGAATTTTTAATCTATTCAATATGGATTAACTTAACTTCAATAACCTCAATTTAAAAACTGAACAGTCTTTTGGACTCTATGGGAGAGGGAGAGGGTGGGATGATCTGGGGGAATGACACTGAAGCATGTATAATATCATAAGAAATGAATCATCAGTCCAGGTTCAATACAGGATGCTTGAGGCTGGTGCACTGGGATGACTCGGAGGGATGGGACAGGGAGGGAGGTGGGAGGGGGGTTCAAGATGGGGAACACAGGTATGCCCGTGGTGGATTCATGTTGATGTGTGGCAGAAGCAATAGAATATTGTAAAGTAAAAAAAAAAAATTAAAAAAATAAATAAAAACTGAAGAATATGAAATACAACTCTATAAATAAGAATTACTGTTTTGTTAGCACTATATTTCACCCTGTTGCATTTTTTATATTATAACTGTGTAGTAGTGTTAATATCTGGTACATGTATCTTTCTGGAGGTGAACTGAAAGCCACTTAGCTGTGTCTGACTCTTTGTGAACCCATGGATTATACAGTCCATGGAATTCTCCAGGATAGAATACTGGAGTGGGTAGACTTTCCCTTCTCTAGGGGATCTTCTGAACCCAGGGATCAAACCCAGGTCTCTTGCATTGTAGGTGGATTCTTTAACAGCTGGGCCACATGGGAAGCTGGAGATATATATATATAAATATATCTAACCATTATTGATGTATTGAAACAAATCAACAGCTTTTGTCCAAACACTAATGTTTAAAGTATTACAAATAGCATTGTAGCTTAAGTTGTACTAGGTACATTATAATTTTAAATTAAATATAATACTTATGACTTTATAAATTTATTAAATTATTTTCTAGTTAAAAATAAGAAAGTACCCTTTGATTTAAAAAGAAAGAAATATTCCTGATACAGGATAGATTAAAGATACAGATGTATAAAGTAATTTAAAAAGACTTCAAAATATGTAACCTGGGAATTTTATAATGAATGCCAAGTTCAATATTCTAGGCTAAATAAAATGAAAAAAAATATATATATATATACATATGTGTGTGTGTGTGTGTGTGTATATATATATATATATATATATATATATATAATGTTAAGTTTTAAGCCAGGTTTTTTACTTTCCTCCTTCACATAAAAAACCTGGCTTAAAACTTAACATTCAAAAAAACTAACATAATGGTATCCAGTTCCATAACTTCATGGCAAAAGATAGAGAAAAAGTCAAAACAGTGACGGACTTTATTTTCTTGGGCTCCAAAATCATTATGGAAGGTGACTGTAGCCATGATATTAAAAGATGCTTGCTCCTTGGAAGGAAAGCTTTGACAAACCTAGACAGCATATTAAACAGCAGAGACATCCCTTTGACAACAAAGGTCTGGATAGTCAAAGCTGTGTTTTTCCATAGTCTTGTATGGATGTGTGAGCTTGACCATAAAGAAGGCTGAATGTTGAAGAACAAATGCTTTCAAATTGTGGTGCTTGAGAGTACCTTGGACAGCAGGGAGATCAAACCAGTCAGTCCTAAAGGAATCAACCCTGAATATTCATTGGAAAGATTTATACTGAAGCTGAAGCTCCAATACATTGGCCACCTGATGTAAATAGACGACTCATTGGAAAAGACTCTGATGCTAGGAAAGATTGAGGGCGGGAGGAGAAGGGGATGACAGAGGATGAGATGGTTGGCTGGCACTACAAACTAGATGGACATGAGTCTGAGCAAAGTCCGGGAGAGAGTGAAGGACAGGGAAGCCTGGCGTGCTATGGTTCATGGGGTGTCAAAGAGTCAGACACAACCTAGCAATAGAACAAAGACAACAAAATAAATTTGCAGATAATGTTGAAAAAGTAAGGATTATTATAATATTCACTGAATTTGAAAAGATATTACTTTCCTCAAAAAAAAAAAAGATAGATAAAAGTATTCTCCTGAGATCAGAATTAAAAATTCAACAAAATTTAAAAAATCATATTTAGCAAAATATGATCATATGACTTTGGTAAGTTATCAGATTACCTGGTTCTTAAACAAATTTAAAACATTTGTATATGATGAGAAAAGAAAAAATTAAGTATCAATTATTATTTCTGGAAATTTTATTTCACACATATATATATTGAAATTAAAAAATTATCTTTTGATTAAGTGAAAGTTCTTCAGTTAAATCAACAAATACCTGTATAATATAAAAAACTTTCCAGCATTATTTATGGTTAATTGATTAATAATATTAAAATTGCAATTACTTTCCTTTAGTTTCAGCCAGTTATGTGGTGCAAGAGATATTACTTGGTTAAAACATCAGGTATGTATTTTCTCTAAGTATTTAGAAAGTAAGAACAAATATTTTTAATTTACAGCCCAAAAATTGAGCTCATGCCATAGATATTTTAAATTATGTGGCATTTGTCAAAAAAGAATTTCAACTAGATATGGAATAATTAATTCTTATGATTGATGATACTCCAGTAATTTTTGTTTTAAACATCTGAATATAAACCAGAAATTTTAAACAAGCAAATGATGCTTATTTTATTTCTTTACTGTCGTTTGTAGAATTTTTTGGAAAAAAAAAAGAAACACTTTCTAAATTTTCAGTAATTAGGAACAAATACTAGTTATTATTTCTATTACTTAATATCATACTGCTGATATACAAGTCACGTTTAAAGTTCACCGGAAAAGTACATTTTTGTTGTTGTTGTTGTTACTTGTTTTGACAACAGAACAGGGTAAATAATTTATGATATGTGATGCAGAATGAAACTGTGAGATGCCTTGCTAAAAGATTCTTAAGACGTTTAAGGAGGAGAAGAAGATGGCGGAGGAGTAGGTGGACATGGAGTACATCTCTCTCCACGGATATATCAGTAATACACCTTCAGACACAGAAGTGCTTGCAGAACACCAGCTGAGCACAGACAGGAGTACCTGACCAGCAAAAAAGAATATATAGAACCACACAAAATTCGGTAGGATGAAGGAAATAAGGGAAAAACAGGAGTGTGTGTAAGACTGGACCTGCCCACAGTGGGTGGGGTGACTGGATAACCTGGAAGAAAAGGACAGACTCTTAGAAAAGTTTAGTCTTGGAAGACTAGAAATTAAGAAATAGAAATTAAGTACAAACCAATTACAAACACTGAAATTGAAGCTGTGATAAAAAAAAAATCTTCCAAAAAAAGAACAAAATCCCCAAGACCAGATGGCTTCACAGGAGAATTCTAAAGAACATTTAGGGAAGAGCTAATGCCTATCCTAAAACTCTTTCAAGAAATTGCAGAGGAAGGAGCACTTCCAAACTCATTCTGTGAGTCCACTGTCACTCTGATACAAAAACCAGAAAAAGACAACATACAAAAAAAGAAAACTACAGCCAATATCACTGATGAACATAGATGCAAAAATCCTCAACACAATTTTAGCAAACAGAATTCAGCAACATGTCAAAAAGCTCGTACACCATGATCAAGTTGGGTTTATTCCAGGGATGCAAGGATTCTTCAGTATATACAAATCAATCAATGTGATATACTATATTAACAAACTGATAGATAAAAACCATATGATAATCTCAATAGATACAGAAGAAGCCTTTGACAAAATTCAGCACTTGCTTATCATTAAAACATTTCAAAAAATGGGCACTGGAAGAACCTACTCAACATAGTAAAGACTATGTATGATAAGCCTACAACAAACATTACTCTCAATGGTGAAAACCTGAAAGCATTCCCCCTAAGATAAGGAATGAGACAAGGGTGTCCATTTTCACCACTCTTATTCAACATAGTTCTGGAAGTCCTATCTACATCAATCAGAGAAGAAAAAGAAACAAAAGGAATCCATATTGGAAAAGAAGAAGTAAACTCTCACTGTGTGCAGATGACATGATACTGTACATAGAAAACCCTCAAGATAGTATCAGAAAATTACTAGAGCTAATTAGTGAATTTAGCAAAGTTGAAGGATACAAAATTAATACACAAAAATCTCTTGCATTTCTAGATACTAAAAATGGAAAATCAGAAAGAGAAATTAAGGATTCAATTCCATTCACCATTGCAACAAAAAGAATTAAATATCTAGGAATAAATTTACCTAAGGAGACAAAAGAACTGTACACAGAAAATTATCACACTAACAAAACAGAAAGATGGCATAAGCAGATGGGGAGATATTTCATGTTCCTGGGTAGGAAGAATCGATATTGTGAAAATAACTATACCACCGAACACAATCTACAGTTTCAATGCAACCCCTATAAATTACCAATGGCATTTTTCACAGAACAAGAACAAAAAATTTCACAATTCGTATGGAAACAAGAAAGACTCCAAATAGCCAAAGCACTCTTAAGAACAAATAATGGAGCTGGAGGAATCAACCTTCCTGACTTCAGATTACAATACAGTTATCATTTATAACTGATAATTATAATCTGTATTCAGATTGTAATACAATTACAATACAGTTATCAGGACAGTATGGTACTGGCACAAACAGAAATATAGACCAATGGAACAAGATAGAAAGCCCAGAAATAAACCCATATGCCTAAGGTTACCTTATTTTTGACAAAGGAGGCAAGAATATAAAATTGGGCAAAGACAGCCTCTACAATAGATGGTGCTGGGAAAATTGGACAGCTTCAAATAAAAGAATGAAATTAAAACACTTCCTAACACCGTACACAAAAATAAACTCAAAATGAATTAAAGACCTAAGTGTAAGATCAGAAATTATAAAACTCTTAGAGGAAAACATAGGCAGAACACTCGATGACACAAATCAAAGATAATCTATGACCCACCTCCTAGAATAACAGAAATAAAATGAAAGTAAACAAATGGGACCTGATTAAACTTAAAAGTTTTTTCATGGCAAAGGAAACTATAAGCAAGGTGAAAAGACAACCTTCAGAATGGGAAAAAATAACAGCAAAGGAAACTGACAAAGGATTAATTTCCAAAATATACAAGAAGCTCATACAACTCAATACAAGAAAAACAACCCAAACAAAAAGCAGGAAAAAGACCTAAACAGACATTTCTCCAAAGAAGACATACAGAAGGCAAACAAACACATGAAAAGATGCTCAACATCGTTCACTATTAGAGAAATGCAAATCAAAACTACAATGAGATATCACATCACACCAGTCAGAATGGCCATCATCAAAAAGTCTACAGACAATAAATGCTGGAGAGAGTGTGGAGAAAATGGAAAGTTCTTGCACTGTTGGTGGGAATGTAAATTGATACAGCCACTACGGAAGAGGGTATGGAAATACCATAAAAAATTAAGAATAAAACCACCATATGACCCAACAATCCCATTCCTAGGCATATACTGTGAGGAAACCAAAATTAAGAAAGATGAATGTATCCCATTTTTCACTGCAGCACTACTTACACATGGAAACAACCTAGATGTCCATCAACAGATGAATCTATAAAGAACTTCTAGTATATATACATGATGGAATATTCAGTTCAGTTCAGTCGCTCAGTCCTGTCCGACTCTTTGGGACCCCATGAATCACAGCACGCCAGGCCTCCCTGTCCATCATCAACTCCTGGAGTTCACTCAGACTCAGATCCATCAAGTCAGAGATGCCATCCACCCATCTCATCCTCTGTCGTCCCCTTCTCCTCCTGCCCCCAATCCCTCCCAGCATCAGAGTCTTTCCAATGAGTCAACTCTTCGCATGAGGTGGCCAAAATACTGGAGTCTCAGCTATAGTATCATTCCCTCCAAAGAAATCCCAGGGCTGATCTCCTTCAGAATGGACTGGTTGGATCTCCTTGCAGTCCAAGGGACTCACAAGAGTCTTCTCCAACACCACAGTTCAAAAGCATCAATTCTTCGGTGCTCAGCTTTCCCATAGCCTTGACTAGACGGACCTTTGTTGGCAAAGTAATGTCTCTGCTTTTGAATATGCTATCTAGGTTGGTCATAACTTTCCTTCCAAGGAGTAAGCGTCTTTTAATTTCATGGCTGCAGTCACTATCTGCAGTAATTTTGGAGCCCCCTAAAATAAAGTCTGACACTGTTTCCACTGTTTTCCCATCTATTTCCCATGAAGTGATGGGACCGGATGCCATGATCTTCGTTTTCTTAACGTTGACCTTTAAGCCAAATTTTTCACTCTCCACTTTCACTTTCATCAAGAGGCTTTTTATTCCTCTTCACTTTCTGCCATAAGGGTGGTGTCATCTGCATATCCGAGGTTATTGATATTTCTCCCAGCAATCTTAATTCCAGCTTGTGCTTCTTCCAGCCCAGCGTTTCTCATGATGTAATCTGCATATAAGTTAAATAAGCAGGGTGACAATATACAGCCTTGACATACTCCTTTTCCTATTTGGAACCAGTCTGGAAGTGGTTGTCCCATGGAAGTCCCATGTCCACTTCTAACTGTTGCTTCCTGACCTGCATATAGGTTTCCAAGAGGCAGGTCAGGTGGTCTAGTAGTCCCATCTCTTTCAGAATTTTCCACAGTTTATTGTGATCCACACAGTCAAAGGCTTTGGCATAGTCAATAAGGCAGAAATGGATGTTTTTCTGGAACTCTCTTGCTTTTTCCATGATCCAGTGGATGTTGGCAATTTCATCTCTGGTTCCTCTGCCTTTTCTAAAACCAGCTTGAATATCTGAAAGTTCACAATTCATGTACTGCTTAAGCCTGGCTTGGAGAATTTTGAGCATTACTTTATTAGCATGTGAGATGAGTGCAATTGTGCAGTAGTTTGAGCATTCTTTGGCATTGCCTTTCTTTGGGATTGGAATGAAAACTGACCTTTTCCAGTTCTCTGGCCACTGATGAATTTTCCAAATTTGCTGGCATATTGAGTGCAGCACTTTCACAGCATCATCTTTCAGGATTTGAAGTAGCTCAACTGGAATTCCATCACCTCCACTAGTTTTGTTGGTAGTGATGCTTTCTAAGGCCCACTTGACTTCACATTCCAGGATGTCTGGCTCTAGGTGAGTGATCATACCATTGGGATTATCTTGGTCATGAAGATCTTTTTGTACAGTTCTTCTGTGTATCCTTGCCACCTCTTCTTAATATCTTCTGCTTCTGTTAGGTCCATACCATTTCTGTCCTTTATCGAGCCCATCTTTGCATGAAACGTCCCCTTGGTATCTCTAATTCTGTTGAAGAGATCTCTAGTTTTTCCCATTCTTTTGTTTTCCTCTATTTCTTTGCATTGATCACTGAGGAAGGCTTTCTTATCTCTTCTTGCTATTCTTTGGAACTCTGCATTCAGATGCTTATATCTTTCCTTTTCTCCTTTGCTTTTGGCTTCTCTTCTTTTCACAGCTATTTGTAAGGCCTCCTCAGACAGCCATTTTGCTTTTTTGCATTTCTTTTCCATGGGGATAGTCTTGATCCCTGTCTCCTATACAATGTCATGAACCTCAGTCCATAGTTTATCAGGCACTCTATCTATCAGATCTAGTCCCTTAAATCTATTTCTCACTTCCACTGTATAATCATAAGGGATTTGATTGAATTCATACCTGAATCGTCTAGTGGTTTTCCCTACTTTCTTCAATTTAAGTCTGAATTTGGCAATTAGGATTTCATGATCTGAGCCACAGTCAGCTCCTGGTCTTGTTTTTGTTGACTGTATAGAGCTTCTCCATCTTTGGCTGCAAAGAATATAATCAATCTGATTTCGGTGTTGACCATCTGGTGATGTCCATGTGTAGAGTCTTCTCTTGTGTTGTTGGAAGAGGGTGTTTGCTATGACCAATGCGTTTTCTTGGCAAAACTCTATTAGCCTCTGCCCTGCTTCATTCCATATTCTAAGCCACATTTGTCTCTTACTCCAGGTGTTTCTTGACTTCCTACTTTTTCATTTCAGCCCCCTATAATGCAAAGGACATCTTTTTTGGGTGTTAGTTCTAAAAGGTCTTGTAGGTCTTCATAGAACTGTTCAATTTCATCTTCTTCAGAATTACTGGTTGGGGCATAGACTTGGATTACTGTGATATTGAATGGTTTTCCTTGGAAACAGAGATCATTCTGTCGTTTTTGAGATTGCACCCAAGTACTGCATTTCAGACTCTTTTGTTGACCATGATGGCTACTCCATTTCTTCTAATGGATTCCTGTCCACAGTAGTAGATATAATGGTCATCTGAGTTAAATTCACCCATTCCAGTCCATTTTCGTTTGCTGATTCCTAGAATGTCGACGTTCATTCTAGCCATCTCCTGTTTGACCACTTCCAATTTGCCTTGATTCACGGACCTAACATTCCAGGTTCCTATGCAATATTGCTCTTTACAGCATCAGACTTTGCTTCTATCACCAGTCACATCCACAACTGGGTATTTTTTTTTTTTTTTGCTTTGGCTCCATCCCTTCATTCTTTCTGGAGTTATTTCTGCACTGATCTCCAGTAGCATCTTGGGTACCTACCGACCTGGGGAGTTCCCCTTTCTGTATCCTATCATTTTGCTTTTCATACTGTTCATGGGGTTCTCAAGGCAAGAATACTGAAGTGGTTTGACTTTCCTTTCTCCAGTGGACCACATTCTGTCAGACCTCTCCACCATGACCCTCCCATCTTGGGTGGCCCATGTGGCATGGATTAGTTTCATTGAGTTAGACAAGACTGTGGTCCATGTGATCAGATTGGCTAGTTTTCTGTGATTATGGTTTCAGTGTGTCTGTCCTCTGACGTCCTCTCACAACACCTACCGTCTTCCTTGGGTCTCTCTTACCTTGAATGTGGGGTATCTCTTCATGGCTGCTCCAGCAAAGCACAGCCACTGCCCCTTACCTTGGATGAGGGGTATCTCCTCACAGCCACCCCTCCTGACCCTGAAGGTGGAGTAGCTCCTCTCAGTTCTCCTGAGCCTGCACAACCGCAGAAACATTCCAGGAAAATAAAAATATCATTCCCCTCTCTGGAATGCAATTTACTCTCTTATGCTCCAGAGTAAAGATAAGCTTCTCTACCCCCCCCTCCCCTCCCCATATTAAAAAAAAAAAAAAAAAACAGCAGTCCTATATAAAACTAGTGTTTCCCACTGCGGGGGGTCCTCATTTAAGTGCATCCCATGGCATGTGTGGTGGCATCTAGACCTCACCAAGTTACGCTTGTGAGAACTGATATGCGATAAATTGATGTAGAATATTACTATGAAAAAGTGAAAGTCAACATGTTAGTCACTCAGTTGTGTCTGACTCTGTGACTTGATAGACTGTAGCCCACCAGGTTCCTCTGTTCATTGGATTTCCCACACAAGAACATGTGCGTGAGTAGCCATTTCCTTCTCCCAGGGATCTTCCCAACCCAATGATTGAACGTGGGAAAGCTGAGCGCCGAAGAATTGATGCTTTTGAACTGTGGTGTTGGAGAAGACTCTTGAGAGTCCCTTGGACTGCAAGGAGATCCAACCGGTCCATTCTGAAGGAGATCAGTCCTGGGTGTTCTTTGGAAGGAATGATGCTAAAGCTGAAACTCCAGTATTTTGGCCACCTCATGCAAAGAATTGACTCATTGGAAAAGACTCTGATGCTGGGAGGGATTGGGAGCAAGAGGAGAAGGGGACGACAGAGGATGAGATGGCTGGATGGCATCACAGACTCGATGTACGTGAGTTTGAGTGAACTCCGGGAGTTGGTGATGGACAGGGAGGCCTGGTGTGCTGCAATTCATGGAGTCACAAAGAGTCGGACATGACTGAGTGACTGAATTGAACTGAACTCATGCACTGCAGGCAGATTCTTTGCATGTAAGCTACTATGAGAAACCCGGATGGCTCAGCAGGTAAAGAATCAGCCTGCAGTGCAGAAGACACAAGAGACCTGTATTTGATTCCTGGGTGGTGAAGATCCCTTGGAGGAGGAAATGGCAACCTACTCCAGTATTCTTGCCTGAAAAAATGCCTTGGACAGAGGAGCCTGACAGGCTACAGTCCAAAGAGTCAGGAGTCTGACACAATTGAGCAACTATAGGCTTTCCCTGGTGGCTCTGGTGGCTCAGATGGTAAAGGACCTGCCTGCAGTGCAGGAGACCTGGGTTTGATCTCTGGGCTGGGAAGATCCTTTGGAGAAGGGAATGGTTACCTACTCCTGTATTCTTGCCTGGGGAATTCCACGGACAGAGGGGCCTGGCAGGCTACAGTCCATGGGGTCGCAAAGAGTCAGAAACGACTGAGCAACAAACACTTTCACTATCACTTTCACATATATACAATTGAATATTACTCCAGCCATAAAAAGGAACAAAATACTGTCATTTGAAGCAACATGGGTGGATCTAGAGACTGTCATATAGAGTGAAGTAACTCAGACTGAAAAAGAAAAATGTCATATAATATTTAATATTTGTAGAATCTAGAAAAAATTTACAGATGAGCTTATTGGCAAAGCAGAAATAGAGTTACAAATGTAGAGAATAACCTTGTGGTTACAATGAAGGGAGGGGGTATTGGACGAATTAGGAGGTTGGGATTGACATATATACACTACTCTATTAAAGTAGATAATGAGAACCTACTGTTTAGCACTGGAAACTGTACTCAATGATCTGTGATGACTAAATGGGAAGGAAATCTAAAAAAAGTGGATATATGTGTACATATAACTGCTTCACCTTACTGTACAACAGAAACTAACACAACATTGTAAAGCAACTATATGCTCCAATATTTTTTAAGTTAAAAAAAGGTAAATACAATTATATATGGTCTATTATCTATTGAATCCAGTGTTTTACAAATTTAAAATAATTTAAAGCTTGGATAAATTCTCTAGTATTTGAAAGACTAGAGCTACTAAAAGACATTAGCAGAAATTGTTATTTAGTTGCTAAGTCGTGTACTACTCTTTTGCCATCCCCATGGACTGTAGTCTGCCTGTCTCCTCTGTCCATGAGATTTCCTAGGCAAGAATACTGGAGTGGGTTGCCATTTCTTTCTCCATGGGATCTTCCCAACTCAGAGACTGAACTCGTGTCTCCTGCATTGGCAGGCAGATTGTTCACCATTGAACCACCTGGGAAGCTCTAATAGAACTTCAGTCAGTCAGTTCAGTCGCTCAGTCGTGTCCGACTCTTTGCAACCCCATGAATTGCAGCACACCAGGCCTCCCTGTCCATCACCAACTCCTGGAGTTCACTCAAACTTAGGTCCATCGAGTCAGTGATGCCATCCAGCCATCTCATCCTCTGTCGTTCCCCTTCTCCTCTTGCCCCCAATCCCTCCCAGCATCAGAGTCTTTTCCAATGAGTCAATTCTTTGCATGAGGTGGCCAAAATACTGGAGTTTCAGCTTTAGCATCATTCCTTCCAAAGAACAACCAGGACTGATCTCATTTAGAATGGACCGGTTGGATCTCCTTGCAGTCCAAGGGACTCACAAGAGTCTTCTCCAACACCACAGTTCAAAAGCGCCAATTCTTTGGTGCTCAGCTTTCTTCACAGTCCAACTCTCATGTCCATACATGACTACCGGAAAAACCATAACCTTGACTAGATGGACCTTTGTTGGCAAAGTAATGTTTCAGTAATGTTTCTGCTTTTGAATATGCTATCTAGGTTGGTCATAACTTTCCTTCCAAGGAGTAAGAGTCTTTCAATTTCATGGCTTCAATCACCATCTGCAGTGATTTTGGAGCCCCGCAAAATAAAGTTCAACACTGTTTCCACTGTTTCCCCATCTATTTCCCATGAAGTGATGGGACCAGATGCCATGATCTTAGTTTTCTGAATGTTGAGCTTCAAGCTAACATTTTCACTCTCCTCTTTCATTTTCATCAAGAGGCTTTTTAGTTCCTCTTCACTGTCTGCCATAAGGGTGATGTCATCTGCATATCTGAGGTTATTGATATTTCTCCCAGCAATCTTGATTCTAGCTTGTGCTTCTTCCAGTCCAGCATTTCTCATGAGGTACTCTGCATATAAGTTAAATAAGCAGGGTGACAATATACAGCCTTGACGTACTCCTTTTCCTATTTGGAACCAGTCTGTTGTTAATAGAACTTAGGCACCCTTAATTTACAGAGTTTGATATCCATCAACTATAAATATATATATATATATATATATATATATTTGATGCCTATAGCCATCAAAATGTAAAATAATTTTGTTAATAATTTATTTTTGAAATAATTCTGTAAAGATGAACTCATTAACTCATCTAACCCTAACCCTAACCCTAATTTGCTATTGGCAGTGAATTATATGATGGATGAGGAATGTTGCCTGTGATTCCAGTAAACAACAAACTCTGTCCACCAGCAGGCCATCAGCCACTGTAACTTCCCCCTGACACTGCCCCTGAGGGAAATCAGGGATGGAAACAGTACATGAAGTATTATGTTTTTCAAATAATAACTGCATACAATTAAGGTTCATAAGGAATAATTTCAGTGAGCCCAAACACTTACTTCTTCCCATACATAGAAAGGCAGTAAAATCATTAACTTGAAATGTCTGGATTGTGTGTGTGTGTGTGTGTGTGTGTGTGTGATTAGTAGTAACCTTTGATGCTGGACTTCATGGGTTTTCTTGTTGTTTTACTATTTTCTTTTCTCCAAAAATTCCCATATTTTCTGGTTCCTTCATTACCTCCTCAGAGCAGTTCCTCCAAACTGAGAGGCTGCCTCTGGGGCTACAGTCCTCTGCAAGGTTCCCCCAACTCCCACCAAAAAAAAAAAAACAACAAAAAAACTTGCAACTTTTGGGTTGTGCCTTTTTCTTCAATCCTGCATAATTTCCACAATAATTATGATGGAATGTCAGAACTGGAGAAGTTTTGCAAAGTGAGAAAATGGGAACAAAGTTATTTTAAAATGCAATGTATTTTATAAAAGTATTTTTCTGAATAGAAGATTTAGTTTGATACAATGTCATTGCATTTTGTTTCATTTCAGTGAATATGCATTACCTAGTAAATTCCAGGCTTTTATTAATATATTTGTAGAATGGAAACCCTGACAGCTGTCCATGTTTTTGTATTTTTGTTTATTGTAATGCAAGTGCCTGACTGCAGTTTCAGTTTCTGTGGCATCCACTTCAAAGACTGCTATCTCAAACACATTGTCACCTACAGAACAGATAAAGAGCCAGGCCACTTCTTCCCACTGAGATTACTTTCTTTTAGTGATATTTGTTGATATAAAAAACCTCCACGTTAGACTACCTATTTTCTTTTTCTTCTCTCTCAATATTTTAAATTGCCATGCTTATGTCTTAAATTCACCAATAAGAAAAGACCATTAAATTCTGCCCTCACTTTATCTAAATAAAAGCAGAATCCACTTTGTGTTATCTTGCTCTCTCACCGTACCAGTTACCTCACTACTTGACCCAGATGTGCTGTATAGTTTCTAGATCAAAAAGTAATAAGCTTGTTTTATTATTATTTTTTCCTTCAAAGTTTCCTAGTAGTTATTGCTGAAGGGGGTCTTGCAATGATAATAATAACCACAAGGGTTGGTCTAACCATAGTTGTGGTTAGCTCAGTTCATTTCAGTCGCTCAGTCATATCCGACTCTTTGCTACCCCATGGACCACAGCATACCAGGCTTCCCTGCCCATCACCAAATCCTGGAGTTTACCCAAACTCATGTCCACTGAATCTGTGATACCATCCAACCATCTCATCCTGTCATCACCTTCTCTGCCTCCTTTAGTCTTTCCTAGCATCAGAGTCTTTTCAAATGAGTCAGCTCTTCACATCAGTGGCCAAAGTATTGGAGTTTCAGCTTCAACACAAGTCCTTCCAATGAACACCCAGGACTGATCTCCTTTCGGAGGGACTGGTTGGACCTCCCTGCAGTCCAAGGGACTCTCAAGAGACTTCTCCAACACAGTTCAAAAGCATCAATTCTTTGGTGTTCAGCTTTCTTTACAGTCCAACTCACATCCATACATGACTACTGGAAAAAACCTAGCCTTGACTAGATGGACCTTTGTTGGCAAAGTAATCTGTCTGCTTTTTAATATGCTCTCTAGGTTGGTCATAACTTTCCTTCCAAGGTGTATGCGTCTTTTAACTTCGTGGCTGCAATCATCATCTACAGTGATTTTGGAGCCCACCAAAATAAAGTCTGACACTGTTTCCACTGTTCCCCATCTATTTCCCATGAGTGATGGGGCCAGATGCCATGATCTTCGTTTTCTGAATGTTTAGCTTTAAGCCAACTTTTTCACTCTCCTCTTTCACTTTCGTCAAGAGCCTCTTTAGTTCTTCACTTTCTGCCATAAGGGTGGTGTCATCTGCATATCTGAAGTTGTTGATATTTCTCCCGGCAATCTTGTTTCCAGCTTGTGCTTCTTCCAGCCCAGCATTTCTCATGATGTATTCTGCAAACAAGTTAAATAAGCAGGGTGACAATATACAACCTTGACATACTCCTTTCCCGATTTGGAACCAGTCTGTTGGTTCGTGTTCAGTTATAACTTTTGCTTCCTGACCTGCATACAGATTTCTCAAGAGGCAGGTCAGGTGGTCTGGTATTCCCATCTCTTTCAGAATTTTCCACAGTTTATTGTGATCCACACAGTCAAAGGCTTTGGGATAGTCAATAATACAGAAATAGATTTTTTTTCTGAAACTCTCTTACTTTTTCGATGATCCAGCTGATGTTGGCAATTTGATCTCTGGTTCCTCTGCCTTTCTAAAACCAGCTTGAACATCTCAAAATCCATGCATCACTTATTGCTCAAGGCTGGCTTGGATAATTTTGAGCATTAGTTTACTAGCATGTGAGATGAGTGCAATTTTGTGATAGTTTGAGCATTCTTTGGCATTGCCATTCTTTGGGATTGGAATGAAAACTGACCTTTTCCAGTACTGTGGCCACTGCTGTTTTACAAATGTGCTGGCATGTTGAGTGTAGCACTTTCATAGCATCATCTTTTAGGATTTGAAATAGCTCAACTGTAATTCCATCACCTTCACTAGCTTTGTTCATAGTGATGCTTCCTAAGGCCCACTTGACTTCACATTCCTGGATGTCTAGCTCTAGGTGAGTGATCACACCATCGTGATTATCTGGATTGTGAAAATCTTTTTTTGTACAGTTCTTCTTTGTATTCTTTCCACCTCTTCTTTGCTTCTGTTAGGTCCATACCATTTCTATCCTTTATTGAGCCCATCTTTGCATTAAATGTTCCCTTAGTATCTTTAATTTTCCTGAAGAGAACTCTAGTCTTTCCCATTCTATTATTTTCCTGTATTTCTTTGCACTAATCACTGAGGAAGGCTTTCTTATCTCTCCTTGCTATTAATTGGAACTCTGCATTCAAATGGGTATATCTTTCCTTTTCTCCCTTGCTTTTGGCTTCTCTTCTTTTCACAGCTATTTGTAAGGCCTCCTCAGGCAGCCATTTTGCTTTTTTGCATTTCTTTTTCTTGGGGATCATCTTGATTCCTGTCTCCTGTACAATATCACAAACCTCTATCCACAGCTCATCAAGCACTCTGTCTATCAAATTTTATCCCTTAAATCTATTTCTCACTTCACTGTATAATCATAAGGGATTTGATTTAGGTCATACCTGAATGGTCTAGTGGTTTTACACACTTTCTTTAATTTAAGTCTGAATTTGGCAATAAGGAGTTCATGATCTGAGCAACAGTCAGATCCCAGTCTTGTTTTTGCTGACTCTATAGAGCTTCTCCATCTTTTGCTGCAAAGAATATAATTAATCTAATTTTTGTGTTGGCTGTCTGGTGATGTCCATGTGTAGATTCTTCTCTTGTGTTGGGAGATGGTGTTTGCTATTACCAGTGTATTCTGTTAGCAAAACTCTATAAGCTTTTGCCCTGCTTCATTCTGTACTTCAAAGTCAAATTTGCCTATTACTCCAGGTATTTCCTTACTTCCTACTTTTGTATTCCAGTCCCCTATAATGAATAGAACATCTTTCTTGGATTTGAGTTCTAAAAGATCTTGTAGTTTTTCATAAAATCGTTCAGGTTCTTCAGTGTTAGTGATCAGGGCATAGACTTAGGTTACTGTGATATTGAATGGTTTGTCTTGGAAAGGAACAGAGATCATTCTGTTGTTTTTGAGATTGAATCCAAGTACTGCATTTTGGACTCTTTTGTTAATTATGAAGGGTACTCCATTTCTTCTACGGGATTCCTGCCCACAGAAGTAGATATAATGGTCATTTGAGTTAAGTTCACCCATTCCAGTCCATTGTAGTTCGTTGATTCCTAGAATGTCGATATTCACTCTTACCATCTCCTATTTGACCACTTCCAGTTTGCCTTGATTCATGCATCTAACATTCCAGGTTCCTATGCAATACTGCTCTTTACAACATCAGACCTTGCTTCTATTAGTTGTTACTAATAAGGTCATCACAAAACAACTTGAGGTAGTATATTATATGCATGTATATATATGTGTATATATATATATATATATATATATATATATATATTTGAGGGGATGTTTAGGTTGAGTACATTCTCTTTGTCTTTGTAAGCACTAAATCCATTTTGCCTAATTAATTAAAAGTAAACACACACACAAACAAAAAACTGTCTGTTGCTGCTAAATCACTTCAGTCATGTCTGACTCTGTGCAACTCCATAAATGGCAGCCCACCAGGCTCCGCCATACCTGGGATTCTCTAGGCAAGAACACTGGAGTGGGTTGCCATTTCCTTCTCCAATGCATGAAAATGAAAGGTGAAAGTGAAGTTGCTCTGTCGTGTCTGACTCTTAGCGACCCCATGGACTGCAGCCCACCAGGCTCCTCCATCCATGGGATTCTCCAGGCCAGAGCACTGGAATGGGGTGCCATCGCCTTCTCCGAAAGACTGTCTGTAGTCACACTTAAAATCTTGGATTATTTTAAAAATATTTTCAGGATAATTCTTTATTCATAAGAGACCTAGATTATTCTATTAATTATTATTCTCTGATGACATTGGATTTATTTATCTAAACCCTTGAGGGTATTATGGTCCTCATTCTTTTCTAGAGATTATTTCAATTGATGAAATTTTGGGTTCTGATTTTTCACTTCTAACTTTCCAAAAGAATTTCAATTGTGCATTTTTTATCCCATTTTTGTTTCATCAAAAGATTAGAACATGATTTATGCACAAAGGAGATATTTTCATTTCTCAGGTTAAGCTGAGAAATCCAGAATAAATGGATCATAGATCTTAAGAGGTAAATCAAAGGACCTAAAGGCTTATGAGACAGGCTCAAGTTGCCTAAATATCTGGCACCATAATGTGAGAAATTACAGAAAACATACAGTCTTCTCAGTCAATATGGTACTTCTTTAACAATGGAGTTATTTACTTTCTGATTTTCAGGGATGCTTTAGTATGAAACACAAATCTAAAACAAAAATAACAGTTGCAAAAATTGCTGAAAATTTTTGTATAATTTGTTTCTGTAATTAACTGAGAATATTTTATTTTGTCTTTAATACTCCATATATGTAGTTTAGAGTTTTTACATAAAATATAATTTGGAAAAATAAAATTGTATTTGTTCTTTTACATTATTGCAATTTTAAATCAATAGTCTTTTTTTTGGATTTTTAAATGAAAGTAGTACTATAATATCTTTTTTTTATTTTATTATTATTATTATTATTTACCTTACAATATTGTATTGGTTTTGCCATACATCAACATGCATCCACCACTAGTGTACACGTGTTCCCCATCCTGAACCCCCCTCCCACCTCCCTCCCCATACCATCCCTCTGGGTCATCCCAGTGCACCAGCCTCAAGCTTCCTGTATCCTGAATCGAACCTGGACTGGCCATTCGTTTCTTATATGATATTATCCATGTTTTAATGCCATCCTCCCAAATCACCACCCCCCCCCCCCAACAACAGAGTCCAAAGACTGTTCTATACATCTGTGTCTCTTTTGCTGTCTTGCATACAGGGTTGTCGTTACCATCTTTCTAAATAGAACTGCCATATGACCCACCAATCCCACTGCTGGGCATACACACCAAGGAAACCAGAATTGAAAGAGACACGTGTACCCCAATGTTCATGCAGCACTGTTTATAATAGCCAGGACATGGAAGCAACCTAGATGTCCATCAGCAGATGAATAGATAAGAAAGCTATGGTATATATACACAATGGAGTATTGCTCAGCCATTAAAAAGAATACATGTGAATCAGTTCTAATGAGGTGGATGAAACTGGAGCCTATTATATAATATCTTTAATTTACAGGAATCCTTTGTACTTTGAATAGGAAATGAAAAAAATATTAGTTGTCTTGAAAACTGAAGAATTTCATAGCATTCTGAATCTGTTATTAACCCATTATCATGCTGATGTGATTGCTCATGGTCCAATTATATTAGATACAATATTTATTCAAATTATAGTAATTAAGGCAACTGTATTGAGGCTACACAAACAGAAGAGTCGAAACACAGGAGCCTTAACAAAAACTCTCACTTACATATGGACACATATTTGATAGAGTAGAAAGATTTATTGGGAAAACCTGCATTTCCCAATGAATGATGCTGCTTCATTTATGTACTTATGCAGAAAAAAAAATGTGAAATTGCAGCTTTACATTATTCAATGCAAAAAACTCAGTTACAGATATATGTGTGAAATTTGTAGCTCCACCTTAACATGATAAGAATACTTCGTTAACTAAGTTTGGTTGAATAAAGAAAAGTTTCAAAATGGAAAAGATGTATCTTAAGGAAAGATGGGTCACTCATAATATTTTCTATTTTTTATTAAAAAAAATGTTTACAATGTTGTGTTTGTTTCTGCCATACAACAATGCAAATCACCCAGAATTATACATACATACATTTTAACAGAAAAAATGTCCCTCTATTCTGTTTCATTTATAATGTTATAAATGGAAGGTTTAAGTGCGTAAAAATATCCATGACTCTACAGTGACTTAAAGCCATAGTATAATTTGAGTAACGACTACATAGGAAGGAATCTATAGATCTTGAGAAATATAAGCTAGCCCAAGGAACTATCTGAAAATGAACTGACCCCACACTGCCCACAAGAACACCAGAAAAAGTCCTAGATATATTTTTACTATTTTTATTATCATTCTTTTGTTTTAATTTTTAAGTCATCTATTACTCCTTTAGTTTTCATTTTTGTAACCTACTATTACTTTGCAAAAAAAAAAAAAAGATACCCTATTTTTTAAAGCAAGCTCTCTCTCTCTCTCTCTCTCTCTCTCTCTCTCTCTCTATATATATATATATATATATATATGTATGTATGTAAAAGTTTTGTGACTTTTTTTTCTTTTATTTTCTTTAATATTGCATTTTTGAAAATTCAACCTCTACTCTAGATTTTTAATCTTTGCTTTTTGGTATTTGTTATCAATCTTGTACCTTTAAGAACCCAATCTTCAGTACCCATTTTTACTTGGGAGCAAGATTACTGGCTTGATTGCTCTCTCCCCCTTTGGATACTGCTTTTTCTCCACCAGGTCGCCTCTATCTCCTCCCTCCCCCTTCTCTTCTCTACCCAACTCTGTGAATCTCTTTGTGTGTTCCAGACGGTGGAGAACACTTAGGGAACTGATTACTGGCTGGATCTGTCTCTCTCCTTTTGATTTCTGCCTTTATCCTCCTGGCCACCTCTGTCTCTTTCCTCCCTCTTCTCTTCTCTGTATAGCTCTGTGAACATCTCTGAGTGGTCCGGACTGTAGAGCACACATAAGGAAGTGATTACTGGCTAGTTTGCTCTCTCCTCTTTTGATTCCACCTCATCTCATCCTGGTCACCTCTAACTCCCCCCTCCCTCTTCTCTTCTCCATGTAACTCTGTGAACCTCTCTGGGTGTCCCTCACTGTGGAGAAACTTTTCATCTTTAACCTAGATGTTTTATCAATGGTGCTGTATAGATGGAGAAGTCTTGAGGCTACTGTAAAAATAAGACTGAAAACCAGAAGCAGGAGGATTAAGTCAAAATCCTGAGAACACCAGAGAACTCTTGACTCCAGGGAACACTAATTGACAGGAGCTCATCAAATGCCTCCATACGTACACTGAAACCAAGCACCACCCAAGGGCCAACAAGTTCCAGAGCAAGACATACCATGCAAATTCTCCAGCAACACAGGAACACAGACCAGAGCTTCAATATACAGGCTGCCCAAAGTCACTCCAAATCCATTGACATCTCATAACTCATTACTGGACACTTCATTGCACTCCAGAGAGAAGAAATCTAGCTCCACCCACCAGAACACTGACACAAGCTTCCCAAACTAGGAAACCTTGAGTTATATTTAGAAGAAAATATTTATTTGCAAACAATTTTAGAATTATCAAAAGATAAGTATTAACTATAGATTCTCTGGCATTGCTTTGATTCCTCTTCTTTTTCTTTTTTTAAGGAAGTTTGATATTAAATTAAAGTCCTTACATAAATGTTTGGATACTGCACTTACTACTACTATTGTTACACTGAAATTATTTAATAATATGCAAAAAGATTCAAGTACACCTCCTTTTATTGTGCTTGCTTTACTGAGCTTTGCAGAAACTACAGTTTTACAAATAGAAGGTTTGTAGCAATTCTGTATCAAGCAAGTCTATCAGTGACAATTTTCCAACAGCATTTGCTCACTTCATATTTCTATGTCACATATTCATAATTTTCATAATATTTCAAGCAATTTTATTATTATTATTATTATTATATTTGTTATGTGATCTGTGATCAATGATCTTTGATGTCACTATTAAACTTTTTCAAAACTGAGATTATAGCATTTTTGGCAATATTTTTAAATTAAAAGATGCACTCTTTTCTGACATAATGTTATTGATTATTATAAAAATTACTGAACAGAACCCTAGCAAAATAGAATCAGGATACCAGGATGGAGAGCTCACATGTGCTGTGAGGATAGCAGAGCCCAACAGGAAGAAGACTCCTCTTCTTTCCTGGCTAGGACTTCGTCAATAGAAAGCCATGGACTCTTTGTTCACTAGGGCCCTCCCAATTTCTTTTCCCTCCTTATTAAAAGCATTCTCCTTCCCTTGCCTTGAGGGGACTTGCATGTGGCTTAATATGATGGTAGACTCACCAGTCTTAGATCAGTATTTTGGTGGCCTTCACAGGGACCAGAGAATACATTCAGTCGCTTCAGGGCAGGTGAGCAAACAAATGTGGTACCAGCAATTGGTCCCATTGTTACTCATTACATTCTTGCTGCCCTGGAGTTGGTAGATATATCTGTTGCCTGGATCTGAGTTCTTATTCTCTTGCATTTGAAGCTCCCCAGACTTAATTGAGAATCTATTCAAAGGTTTTGTCTTTCTAGTTAAGGCCTTGTTCTGTATATGAGTACTGTTTTGTCATTTTTTTCTGATCTTGAGATCAGACAGTTTCAGTGAAAGCTGAGTGGAATTGCCCTTGCCCCAGTTCCCTTGGAGAGAGACTGCTTAAAATAAATCTGCTAGGTTTTGAGCTTTTGGCCCAATTCCTTTGGAAGGAAGAGTCTTCTCTGAAGACTGACTTCAGAAATCCCTTCAGCCTGAGAAAGCTGTCTTCTTAGAGCAGGCTGGAATTGACTTGCAAGCTGTTTGAACTGAGCTTTTGCCCTCTAAGCTCTTTGAGCTGTTTGAAAATTCTTATTTATTTTAGAGGATGGGATCCAGGTGATCTAAGTATTTTGAGGGTATCCCCTTTCTATATGGACTTCCATAGTTTTATGTTTAAAATTATGCTCCTTTTTCAAAATCATTTCTAACTAAATGGACCAATCTGACCAACAATAATTTGGAATTTCAATGACCATTAAGCGGAACTTTTGAAATCCAAAAACTTAATTTCCTTAATATTGTATTGGACTAATAGCAAAGCTTTCTAGAGAAACACAGTAATCAGCCTAGGAAAAGGAAAAACAAAATCACTAACTGTTGATTTAATAAAAAGTAGAAAGCTCTGGTTTGGATCAAATAACAACCCAATCCTATTGCTGCTGCTGCTGCTAAGTCGCTTCAGTCATGTCCGACTCTGTGCGACCCCATGGACAGTCACCCACCAGGCTCCCCCGTCCCTGGAATTCTCCAGGCAAGAACACTGGAGTGGGTTACCATTTCCTTCTCCAATGCATCAAAGTGAAAAGTGAAAGGGAAGTCACTCAGTTGTGTCCAACCTTTAGTGTCCCCATGGACTGCAGCCTACCAGGCTCCTCCATCCATGAGATTTTCCAGGCAAGAGTACTGGAGTAGGGTGCCTTTGCCTTCTCCGAATCCTATTGCAGACTTTAAATATCCAACTCCTCATCGCTATCTGTGCTTTGAACTGTTGGTATACTGATAAAATTGTAGCCTTGATGAATTAGTATTGGTGGGGAAACACTGACAAGGCTGCAAAAGTGACTACCTTTTTGTTCCATTTGTCCAAAGTACAAAAAGGGAAGCCTGTTCATACTGCTCTTGGACATTTTAAACTATCTAATGAACCATTTGCAGTCTGGAAATGGATTTTGTGTAACTTTCACATTTTTGTTGTTGTTGTTGTTCAGTTGCTCAGTCGTGTCCCACTCTTTGCAATCCCATAGACTGCAGCATGCCAGGCTTCTCTGTCCTTCACCATCTCCTGGAGCTTGCTCAAACACATGTCCATTGAGTCAGTGATGCCATCCAACCATCTCATCCTCTGTCACTCCCTTCTCCTCTTGTGTTTAATCTTTCCCAGCATAAGAATCTTTTCTAATGTGTTGGCTCTTTGCATGAAGTGGCCAAAGTACCAGAGTTTCACTTTCAGTATCAGTCCTTCCAATAAGTATTAAGAATTGATTTCCTTTAGGATTGACTGATTTGATCTCTTTACAGTCAATAGAACTCTCAAGAGTCCTCTCCCATACCACAGCTCAAAAGCATCAGTTCTTCAGTGCTCAGCCTTTTTTATGGTCTCTCACATCCATATATGACTGGAAAAACCATAGCTTTGAGTTATAGAACTTGTTGGCAAAATAATGTTTTTCCTTTTTAACATACTGTCTAGGTTTGCCATTGCTTTTCTTCCAAGGAGCAAGTGTCTCTTAATTTCATGGCTATAGTCACCATCTGCAGTGATTTTGGAGCCCAAGAAAATAAAGTTACTGTTACGTTTCCATTGTTTCCCCACCTATTTGCCATGAAATGATGGGACTGGATGCCTTGATCTTAATTTTCTTTTTTTAAAAATTAATTTATTTATTTTAATTGGAGGATAATTACTTTACAATATTGTGGTGATTTTTGCCTTACATTGACATAATCAGCCATGAATGCACATGTGTCCCCCCATCCTGAACACCCCTCCCACCGCCCTCCCCACCCTATCCCTCTGGGTTGTCCAAGAGCATCAGCTTTGAGTGCCCTGCTTCCTGCATCAAACTTACACTGGTCATCCAGTTTACATATGGTAATATACATGTTTCAATACTATTCTCTCATATCATCCCACCTTTGCCTTCTCCCACATTGTCCATTACTTTGTTCTTTACATCTGTGTCTCTTTTGCTACCTTGGATATAGGATCATAATTACCATCTTTATAAAGTCCATATATATGTGTTAATATACTGTATTGATATTTCTCTTTCTGACTTACTTCACTCTGTACAATAGGCTCCAGTTTCATCCACCTCATTAGAACTGGCTCAAGTATGTTCTTTTTTATGGTTGAGTAATATTCCATTGTGTATATTTACCACACTTCCTTATCCAGTCATCTGTTGATGGACATCTAGATTGCTTCCATGTCCTAGCTATTGTAAATAGTGCTGCAATAGACATTGGGGTGCATGTGTCTCTTGCAAATCAGGTTTTCTCAGTGTGTATGCCCAGCTGGGAGATTGCTGTGTCATATAGCAGTTCTATTTCCAGTTTTTTAAGGAATCTCCACACTGTTCTCCATTGCAGCTCTGCTGCTGCTGCTAAGTTGTTTCAGTCATGTCTGACTCTGTGCGACCACATAGATGGCAGACCACCAGGCTCCCCTGTCCCTGGGATTCTCCAGGCAAGAACACTGGAGTGGGTTGCCATTTCCTTCTCCAATGCATGAAAGTGAAAAGTGAAAGTGAAGTCGTTCAGTCGTGTCTGGCTCTTTGCGACCCCATGGACTGCAGCCTACCAGGCTCCTCCGTCCATGTGATTTTCCAGGCAAGAGTACTAGAATGGGGTGCCATTGCCTTCTTCGCTTGCAGCTCTATCAGTTTTCATTCTATTGAACTTAGTTTTCTGTACATTGAGTTTAAAGCCAGTTTTTTAACTCTCCTCTTTCATTTTCCTCAAGATGCTGTTTAGTTCCTATTCACTTTCTGCCATAAAAGTGGTGTCATCTGCATATCTGAGGTTATTGATATTTTTCCTGGAAATCTTGATTCCAGCTTGTGCTTAATCCAGCCTGGTATTTCTCATGATATACTCTACATATTAGTTAAATAGCCAGGGTGACAATAAACAGCCTTGACGTACTCCTTTCCCAATTTGGAACCAGTCCATTGTTCCATGTCAGGTTCTGTGGCTTCTTGACCTGTGTACAGGTTTTTCAGGAAGCAGGTAAAGTGGTCTGGTATTTTCATCTCTTTAAGAATTTTTCACAGTGGGTTTTGGATGGGGGGCACATTTACACCCATGGCTGATTCATATCAATGTACAGCAAAAACCATCACAATATTGTAATTAGCCTCCAATTGAAACATAAATTAATTAAAAAAATTTTTTTTTTCACAGTTTGTTATGATCCACACAAAAATCAAAGGTTTTAGCCCACACATTATGGATATATATTTGTCATGGGAATTATGTTTTCACACTGCACTGAAGCCTTCATTTGCAGACAGACTGCCTATTTTGTGGCTAACATCCTTTTATTTTTTTTTTTTATTTTTTTTTATGAATAAGAAGATTTATTTATTTTTTTTTTATGTTTTTTCTTTTTACTTTTTAATTTTATTTTATTTTTAAACTTTACATAACTGTATTAGTTTTGCCAAATATCAAAATGAATCCGCCACAGGTATACATGTGTTCCCCATCCTGAACCCTCCTCCCTCCTCCCTCCCCATTCCATCCCTCTGGGTCGTCCCAGTGCACCAGCCCCAAGCATTCAGTATGGTGCATCGAACCTGGACTGGCAACTCGTTTCATACATGATATTTTACATGTTTCAATGCCATTCTCCCAAATCTTCCCACCCTCTCCCTCTCTCACAGAGTCCATAGGACTGTTCTATACATCAGTGTCTCTTTTGCTGTCTCGTACACAGGGTTATTGTTACCATCTTTCTAAATTCCATATATATGCGCTAGTATACTGTATTGGTGTTTTTCTTTCTGGCTTACTTCACTCTGTATAATAGGCTCCAGTTTCATCCACCTCATTAGAACTGATTCAAATGTATTCTTTTTAATGGCTGAGTAATACTCCATTGTGTATATGTACCACAGCTTTCTTATCCATTCATCTGCTGATGGACATCTAGGTTGCTTCCATGTCCTGGCTATTATAAACAGTGCTGCGATGAACATTGGGGTACACGTGTCTCTTTCCCTTCTGGTTTCCTCAGTGTATATGCCCA